>NC_053438.1:16219213-17498259 GCF_007990345.1 Gossypium hirsutum
TGGTCAATACTAATAAATCTTTTTCTGTTTCCAGAGGGCGTGGTTCAGAGAATAAAGTTGGCAATAATCGTGGTGGAGCTTCTCTTAATCACACGTTCAAAGAAAAGGGAGGAAGATTAAAAAACGCTCGAATTTCTCGAATTCCTTTGACAAAAGCTATAAGCTCCATGGCTAATCTCATCAATTCTCAAGTTGGGCTTGGAGCTGATGAAATTGGTTAGAGGTGAGCGAAACTCGATTCAACTCGAAAAAATAAAAAAAATTCGAATTTTGAGTTAAACTAATCCAGTTATTCTAGTTAATCGAGTTATTCGAATCAACTCGAATATTTTTTTTAAATTTCGAGTTCGAATCGAGTTGAGTTTTCGAATTCGAATAACTCGAATAATTCGAATATCAAACTATAATATTTTACATTTTTACCCCAAACTCCCAAACCTTTTTACTTTTCCCTCAAAACTTTTACTCCTTCCCACTTTCCCCCAAAACTTTTACTCCCCTCCCCTATAGGGGTGTTCATTCGGTTAATCGACCAGTTAACCGACCCGAAATAACATTAACCGAATTAATCGACCTTTCAAAATTTTTAACCGTTAACCGAACCGAAATTTTTTCAAAAAAAATTAACCGAATCGGAATGTTTTCGGTTAATTCGGTCGGTTAACCGAATTAACCGAAAATTATATAATTTTTATTTTTGGTTAAAAATTAACCGAATTAACCGAATTACCCGAATTAATCGGATTACCCAAATTAACTGAATTAACCGAATTGAATCACTACATAATTAAATTATTTTTAGACTTTTAGACTTTAGTTTTAGTTTTAGTTTTAGAATTTTATTTTTATTTATTAAATTATTTGTAATTTTTATGATTGGGTTGGGTAATTGGGTTGGGTTGAATACTTGGATTTGGATTGGGTTTAGGTGAACAATGGGCCTATTTATATATTATAATTTTATTTATTAATTTTTTCGGTTAAACCGAAAAAATTCGGTTAACTGACTGATTTTGAACCGAATTAACCGTTAACCGAAAAATTAAAAAATAATTAACCAACCCTCGACCGAAAAAATTCGATTAACCGACCGGTTAACCGAATTCGGTCTGGTAACCGAATTTTTTCGGTTTTACCCGAATTTTGCACACCCCTACTCCCCTATCAACCCCTAAATCTACCCAAAATTCATTTCCCACCAAAATTTTACTCTCCCATTTATTTTTCTCAAAATTTTACTCCCAAAAACCCTCAAAACCTTTTATTTTCCCCCAAAATTTTTACTCCCTCCCACTTTTCCCCTAAAACTTTTATTCCCTTTCCATCCCACCTCCCATCTACCCCAAACCCTCCCCCCTCCAATTTTTTTTTAATATTTTCCCTCCAAAATTTTACTTCCCCCTATTTACTTTCCCTCAAACTTTTATTCCTCAAAACTTTTTATTTTCCCCCTAAACTTTTACTTCTCACCCTTTACTCTCAAATAAAAAATTAAAATTATCCAAAAAAAACACTAAACATAAATAGTAATAATTTTATTTATATATACTATTTATATTATTAAATTAAATTTCACATTTTATATTATTTATACTATTGAATTGTTTAGTCATATTGAATATTTATATTAAAATTGAATTATTAATTATGCCATAAAATATCCGTGTTAAAATTTTATATTGGTATTAATTTCACATTTTATTTTTAAAATAACTTTTATTAAAAAATCATATTTTTACATTTAATATATTTTTTAATTCCAAAATATATAGTGACAAGAATCTAAAGATAATTGAAACAACTAAGCAAGCAAAGAAGCTAACCAATATATAAAAAATTAATAAATAAATTATGAGGTGATGAAAGGTAATAAAAAATTGATTAAGGTGGACAAATTTTATTACGATGGGTGACAGTGGTTACAAGGACCCAAAATTATTTTTTAAAATTTAACTCGAACAAATATATTCGATTCGATTTGAGTTCCATCTCACTCGACTTCGATTCAAGAAAACTTCAAATAAAATTAGGATGACAAAATGAGATTCGAAAACTGGATTAACTTGAAAATTTTCGATTCGATTTGATCAAATGCTCACCCCTAAAACTGGTGGCAGTGCTGATGGACAGATTGGTTGTAACACCCCTTACCCGTATCCAACACCGGAATAGGGTACGAGGCATTACCAAAACACATACACTTGTAAACGTATTTAACCGAGTTATAAAATTTCATCAAAATTAAAACTTTCAAAATAATTAACATGTTTCTATAACTTTTCACAATATATCCTCAAAATATTATAATCATAATAATTAGGGCCTGCGAGACCCGATACATACTCATGCAATTTAATGCTTCATTTCCATTTCATTCAATTCGCAATTTCTCATGCTCATAATTTAAATCATATCACTAGCAATTTCCATTTAATTCACGTACAATTCAATGACATCAAATTCAAAACTAATACGTATTTACCATTTAACTCAATGTTTATTGATTATACCATTCAATAACACATTTATGAAATTCTCAATTTAGCAATGAAAATATCACCTTAGTTTGAATAACAACATCGTCCTGATATAAATACACTACCACTTATCCATTTACTTTAATTCTTTTGGGCCCATTTGTCACTTACCATCCTTAATCAAATTAGGGAACGGTCACGGAAAATTGAGTACTTCACTTTCACTTTGCCATAGTATAACTATGGTCTTACGTATGATCACTTATCACTTGTCCCTGATCAGATAAGTGTAGCCACCTATCACTTTGTTTCTTGATCAGATAAGTGTAGCCACTTATCACTTTGTTTCTTGATCAGATAAGTGTAGCCACTTATCACTTTGTCTCTTGATCAGATAAGTGTAGCTAAAGCTATCACTTATCACTTTGTCTCTTGATCAGATAAGTATAGCCGAAGCTATCACTTATCACTTTTCACTTGTCACTTGATCAGATAAGTGTAGCCGAAGCTATCACTTATCACTTTGTCACTTGATCAGATAAGTATAGCCGAAGCTATTACTTATCACTTTCCACTTGTCACTTGATCAGATAAGTGTAGCTAAAGCTACCACTTATCACTTTGTCATTTGATCAGAAGTACTCAAATCCGACGTTCCGCTCAATTTGATCATTTATTCATATATCAGGCTTACCAACATGTGTTAATTCATAAACCATTCATGGTATTATTTCATGCCAAATCATATACTGAATATACCATACACACATACTATGAAACTTTATTTTCACACATGAGCTTAAACCATGACCAATAATGCACAAAAATAAGCATCATTCATATTTCATCGTTTATGAGTTATAATCAAACATATGACCATTTATACACGAATCATTCATATATTTCCCAATTTTCCTCCTCCTCCTCTCCATTCCACATCCTTAATGTGTATAACACACTTAAACAACATTAATCATAATTTCAATATTCACTAACATGTATATTCAAAGCTGTTTATCCGAGTCAGAGTCACTAAATTATTTTTATCCGGAGCTACAGAGCTCCAAATTAAGATCCGTTAATTTTCCCTGAAACTAGACTCACATATCTTCATACCATAAAATTTTCATAATTTTTGGTTCAGCCAAATAGTACAGTTTATTCTTTAAATTTTCCCCTGTTTCGCTGTCTGACAGTTCCGACCACTCTTCACTAAAAATTAATTATCTCATTGTACAGAATTCGGATGATGTTTTAGCTTGTTTCTTCTAAAAATAGACTCATTAAGGATTCTAACCATATAAACTATAACTCATAATCATTTTTGTACAATTTTTAATGATTTTCCAAAGTCAGAACAGGGGAACCCGAATTCATTCTGACCTTGTCTCACAAAATCTATTATATCTCATGATTTACAATTCCATTGCTCACATCATTTCTTTTATAAGAAACTAGACTCAATAAGCTTTAGTTTCATATTTTATTCATCCTCTAATTCAATCTCTACAATTTTTGGTGATTTTTCAAAGTTACACTACTGCTGCTGTCCAAAACTGCTTTAGTGCAAAATGTTGATTTCCATTTTGCCCCAAATTTCACAGTTTATACAATTCGGTCCTTTCTCAATTAACCCCTCAATTAATCTAATTTTCTCAATTAGTACTTTACTAGACATTATAAGTTGTTACACAACTATTGAAATTCAGAATTTCCACATATAACTCTATCTTCAAACTCTTTTACTATTAGGTCCCAAACATTCACTTTCTATTCAATTCTTTCAATAAAATCAGCATATGAACAATTTAAAGCTCTAATTTCATGCTAAATCATCATATACTTCCAGCACATATTCATATCAACTTTCAACTTCTTTCATAAAATCAAAAACTAATGGATTTAACAAGTGGGCCTAGTTGTAAAAGTCATAAAAATACAAAAATTTCAAGAAATAGTCAAGAATTGAACTTACTTGTAATAAAAATATGAAGAACCAGCTTGAAGAAGCCCTTCCATGGTGTTTTAGCTGATGAGAATTCAGAAAAATGAAGAGAAATCTAGATAATTCCACTTGGGTCCTAACTTTATTAAGCAAATTTTGCAATTTTCCAATTTTGCCCTTAATTCTCCTTACTTTCTTGCTGATTTCATGCCTCTGCCGTCCAGCCCAAATAGACCTTGGGTCTATTTGCCTTTTAAGCCCTCTTCCTTTTATCATTTAAGCTATTTAATCATTTCCCAAAATTTTGCATTTGTTACAATTTAGTCCTTTTTGTTCAATTAATTATCGGAACTTTAAAATTTCTTAACGAAACTTTAATACTAACTTTTTAACACTCCATAAATATTTATAAAAATATTTATGGCTCAGTTTAAAATCCCCGAGGTCTTGATACCTCATTTCGATTCTAATTATTTAATATTTATTTCTAGTGCACTATTCACTATTTCAAAAATTTTCCTAACTTCATATTTAACTTATACTTACTAAATTAATAATATTTTCTACCAATTTGTCGAATTTAGTGATCTCGAATCACCGTTCCGACACCTCTGAAAATTCAAGCCATTACATTTTTTTTTCGTCGGATTTGTGGTCCCGAAACCACTGTTCCGACTAAGCCTAAAATCGGGCTATTACATTGGTGGCCTTGGTTCCACATCTGCATAATATGGTGGTATTTTTAATTTTTTAATTTTTGATTTTTATTTTAAAAATGAATTTTACTATTTTTTGCTAGAATTGTCAAGGTTGTGCTAGTTTGAAATTTCCTCGTGTTTTTTTAGAGTATAATAGAGACCATAAGCCTGATTTGGTTGGCCTTTTAGAAACATGGGGTAAGTGGTGTCAAAGCTGATTTTGTTATTGCTACGCTCGATTTTGATTTTTCGCACCGTGTGGAGGCTGTGGGTTTCTTTGGTGGAATTTGGATAAGATGGAAAGATACTATTTCTGTGGATATTTTGGGTAATCATTCCTAATTTATTTTACTTAAAATTTTAGGAAATTCTTATCGGCAACCGGTTTTGGTAATTTTTTGTATGGTAGTCCTAATGGTCAGAAGCGAAAGCAGTTATGGGAAGCTCTTAAATATATTGTGTTGGTGGATGAGACTCCATGGTTAGCTATTGGAAACTTTAACGCTATCCTTGCTGCTTGTGAAAAAGAGGTGGTCAAGTCATTGGGAAAAGATGTGCTCTCTTTAGTGAGTTCATGGATTCCATGGGGCTGCATGATTTGGGGTTTAGTGGTCCAAACTTTACTTGGAGTAGAGGGGGAGTTTTTGATAGACTAGATAGAGCGATTTGTAATGATGCTTGGAGCCTTAAGTTTCCTTTGTCTAAAGTCCTGCATTTACAAAAGCTTAAATCAGATCATAGACCCCTTAAATTAACTCTTATACCTGATGTTTAGCCTTTCTCAAGGAAGCCTTTTCATTTTTTGGCCGGTTGGGTTGAGCAATCAAGATTTTCAGATTTTGATAAAAAGAATTGGGAGTTTCTAGGGGATATGTCGACTACCCATGCTATTTTCATTGATCAAGTGAAATTATGGAATAAGGAGGTATATGGTCACATTACGCATTAGAAGAATCTTTTGAAGAAAAAGCTGGATAATGTTCAAAAGGAGATTGATCGAAGAAGCTCGACTTTTTTAAATCAGGTTAAGTTAGAAATTCGAGAAGAGCATTTATTGAGGCAGAAGGCTAGGTGTGATTGGTTAGTTTTTGGGGATTAGAATACAAGATTCTTTCATAGGCGAACTTTATAGAGAAAGAAGCATAATCGTATTGTTGCCCTTAAAAATCAAATGAGAGAGTGGGTTATGGATGAGGATGACTTGAAATAGGAAGCGGTTAATTTTTATAAGAATCTTTAAGGCGAGCAATCAAGAAGAACGGACAGTCTTGGGTGTGGTGGCTTCCCGTCTCTCGAACAGGAAGAGATCCAATTCCTTAGTACGCTAGTTTTTGATGAGGAGATTAAGAAGGCCCTTTTTTGATATGGCGCCTTTAAAAGCACTTGGCAGTGATGGATTACACGTTATTTTATATGTAATAGCTCGTTTTTGAGTCTAATCGGAACAGTGGTTTCGGGACCACTTAACCGAGTAAAAATATTTATTATATTATTTTAATAAGTTTTACAGCATGATGGAATTATAGTATAAAAATTTCTTTAAGAAATTTTACTGTTTAAATACTTAATTTGATAAAAAGGACTTAATCGCGTAAAATGTAAAAGTAGCATGCTATAAGTTAAGAGTATTTATTTGCTGATAAGTTGAATGAGAGGTCCTTATTATGTTATTGGACCAATGATAGTGGTGATGGTCATAAATGACCTTAAAATATGTGAATTATGCTTTTATTTCATTAATGTTAATTTGGTAAAATGGTTATTAATAGTGTATTAAAGTAAAAAAAACAAAACAGAAAGTAGAGTCATTTTCTTTCTGCACGATCTTGAAGTTAGAAAGCCAAAGTTATGGCTTTTATATGCGGCCAAGTTTAGATTCTCAATTAGGGTATGGTTTTTATTCCGTTTTTAATAATTTATACGTTTTTGAGATCGTTGCTTTGTATTCTAGCTAGCCCGTACCTCAATTTTTGAAAATTTTGATGATTTTGAAATATGCCATTGTTGAATACTAGTATATTTTGAAGTATTATGCTAGACTATTGATGAGTATTGAAATATATACAAGTTTTATAAAGTAAATTTTGACAAAATGAGCTTTAGGGATTTAATAAAAAAAAATGAAAATATGGGTTGATTAGAAGATATATATTATTCGGCTAAGAATACGTATAAAGAAATCTCGTATATTTTGTGTATTTGTGAATTAGGAACTAAAGTGTCAAAATGTGAAAATATGAAGGCTATTTTGTAAAAATGCCAAAATATATTTATATGGATTGAATTGATTGATTTGGTGAATAAATGAGTTAAATTTGAATTTATATAGATCAAGATAAACAAATACCGGAACTTGATCGGGGGAAACAAAAGTTAGACGGGTAGACGAAAGTATTCGAGCAAATACGAGGTAAGTTCGTGTAGCTAGAATTGAATTATTAAATATTCGTAATTGTCCAAAAATGAATGTATGTAAGTTGAATGAATGATCCACTTGAATTTTAAATTACCGATATGATATTATATTACTGTTTACATGAATGCAAATGAAATGTTACAAATACTATATACGTTATATAGATTTGGTATAATAATAGGCATTGAATATTAAATTTTGAGTATTTAAATGTATGTGTTCAATTATATTAAATATATAAATACGCATATGAATTGAGAAATTGAGCTATTGATTTTTCATTTCTTAATTGATGAAATTGGATAATACTGAGCCCGTTTGAACTTTAGAAAATCATCGGATACGAGTGACTTGTCACTAGGGTTACCGTTTGGTCGAGCTCCTGCATTTGTTGCGGACTCACCACAGCTTGTATGAGCTTACCGTTTCAGCTCTACGGAGCTTACCGGCTCAGCTCAATAGAGCTTACTGTTTATCAGCTCGGGATGAGCTTACCGATCATGGCTCGAAAGAGCGAAAATGACAACGAATTGATGAATTTCTGATAAATACACTTATAGTGTATCACTCGTGTATCCCTCGATGTTCTAATAGGTTCAACGGGCATAATTACTGTTACTGATCAAATGAATAAGTTATATAATTATTTGGATGAATTACCATTGATATGTATAAGTTACTATTGATACGGAAAAATTTCTGTTATTACTGATGAATTACAAGTTACACGAATAGAATGGAATTGATATAAATGCTATATGATTTACATGAACTATTTGTTTTATGAATATATGAATTATATGGATGACATGATGTATTTAGCTATATGACTAACTCGTGGATGGTGATGTGAATAGACTTTGTGGACAAATGAGTTGAATTTAATTGTTTTAAATGCTTAAATGTTAAATTGGCAAGTTTAATTCTATATTATACGGCTTACTAAGCTTAATGCTTACTTCATTTATTTTCTTATGTTCTATAGACTTCGGAAGCTAGCTCGATTTTGGACTAGGTCGTAGATTTGCTATCACACTATCCAAGCAATTTTCGGTACTTTAGGACCTTTTGTAATTAATGTAAATATGGCATGTATAGTTAATTTTTTTGTATGAATTTTGGGGTTTGATCAAGCTATGTGATATGGCTTGAGTTGGAAATGTTTAGTTTAGAATGGAAACATTATATGTTATGTTCATTTTGGGTGCACTTTGATAAATGGTATTTTGGTATATATATATAAATGCCTTGGTTGAAATACTAGAATTGGGTTGTTTATATTTGAAATTTTGCAGGGGGTTTAATGTAAAAATAAGCCGAAATGCTGCCAAAATTTTTATAAAATAAAAATGAATGAATGAAATCAATTAGTAAAATTTATATGAATTATGATTTATTTTAATATGTTGGTTGTTTATTTTTAAATTATGTGTAAATTGTTTGATATGTCCGGTAATGCCTCGTAACCCTGTTCCGGTGATGGTTTGGGGTTAGGGGGTGTTACATTGTATCAGAGTCAGTAGGAGCTTGTTGGTCCTTCCATTTGTGAGTGGGTTAAATGGGTTTTCTCTGGTGATAACATTGATCCAGACCTTAATAATTCACTTATTGTCTTTATACCTAAAGTGCAACATCTGGAATGTTTCTCGTAGATTCGCCCTATCAGTCTTTTTTGGTCTTATACAAGCTTGTGATAAAGATTATTGCTAATAGATTTAAAGTGGTTTTTCTGAAGATCATAGAACCTGAACAAGCAAGATTTGTCGCAGGAAGGAACATAAATGATAACATCATCATTGCACAAGAAGTCATACACTCTATGAAAAGTAAGCAAAAGAATAAAAGATGGATGGCTATTAAAATTGATCTTGAAAAGGCCTATGATTGTGTTTGTTGAGATTTCATTGATGCTTCTCTACAGGCTGCAAGTATTCCTAACTTTCTTCGTAATGTCATTATGTCAGCTATTTCTGGTTCAACTATGCAGGTGCTTTGGAATGGAGTGACATCCCAGAAATTCAAGCTGGCAAGAGGAGTTCGTCAAGGATGCCCACTTTCACCGTACCTTTTCATTTTGTGTATGGAGTGGCTAGGGCATGGTATCCATGCAGCTAGGGCAAATGGTAGATGGTCACCTATCCGGCTGACTAGATCAGGTTTGTCCCTTTCTCATTTTTTTTTCACAGATGACTTTGTTCTTTTAGCTAAGCGGAGGAGGAGCAGGCACGGGTTATCACGGAAGTTTTAGATACTTTTTGTAGTATTTCGGGATATAATGTTAATCTATAAAAGTCAAATATGTTTTTCTCTAAAGGGGTGGATGAAGATATTCAGAGGCGTATTAGTGGATTTTTTGGGTTCCAAGTGGTGCAGAATCTTAGTTTGTATTTAGGGATTTCCCTCTTTCATGAGAAGGTTACAAATAATACTTTGCGCTTTGTCATTGATAAGGTGAGGAGTAAACTTTGTAGTTGGGACGCTAGACAACTCTCTCTTGCAGGTAGAATTACTTTAGCTCAAGCGGTCTTGCTTTCAATTTCGAGCTACTTTATGCAATCGATGATGATCCCGAAAGGTTTGTGTGAGGAGATCGAAGTTATGGTTAGAAAATTCATTTGGGGATCCACTAATGGTAATAAAAAATTGCTTTGGTAAGTTGGGATTTGATATACAAACCTAAATCGCATGGTGGTCTTGGTATAAGGTTTCTACGTGATCATAATACTTCTTTCATGATGAAGTTGAGATTTAAATTATTGACTGATTATTCTTCTTTATGGGTTAATGTCCTTTGGTCTAAGTATGGGGTTCAAGGTGGATTACTTGAATCTTTATCAAGGGGACTATGTTCTTTCTTGTAGAGATCTTTATTGAAGATTTGGCCGCTCATACGTGAGAATCTGCTTTGGTCAGTTAGAGATGGACGTAATATTAACTGTTGGAAGGATTCTTGGGTTCCTAATGTTGGGCCATTGTACAAAAAGATAGATTGTAATTCTAGCTTGGATATGGATTGTTCCCTTAGTGATATGGTCACAAAAAATGGGGATTGGAATTTAGATTTCTTCTGTCTTTGGTTATCTGAAGATATCATTCATCAGATTGTAGGGGTTTCGCCACCTCAACCAAATTCTGGTATGGATAGAATTATTTGGGGGGGAGTACATTTGGCGCTTTCTCAATTAAAAGTGCGTATAAGAAACTTTGAGAAGACCCATGGAATATGAAAGAGGATGTTTGGAAATTACCATGGAAATATCAAGGACCACAAAGGGTTAGAGTGTTCATTTGGCTTGCTATTAAGCACCGTTTGCTCACAAATGTTGAAATAATAAGAAGAGGATTGGGTTCAGATACTGTTTGTGGTACATGTGGCCATAATTATGAGAGTGTCATTCATGTTCTATGGGATTGCACAACGACAAGGGATATTTGGATGCAGCTAATCCCTCCATATAAATAATCTATTTTTTTGCAGGGTCTTTATACAAATGGATGGAGCTTAATTTACGAAATCAGCAAGCCGTAAACCTAATGGGTGGAGTCAATTGGGCTTGTTTTTTCGGGATTATCATTTGGCGCATGTGGAAGAATCAGAACCTTCGCACATTTCAAGGCCTTTCGTGTAGTATTAATGAGGTTGTCAAAGCATCTCTATATTGGGCAAAACAGTATGTTTCGTTGTCTGGTTCGCAAGGCATTAAAATTTCAAGATAGGATTTCGTTCTTGTTTCTTCAAATGGTTGGGTCTATTTGAACACGGATGGTTCAGTTAATTATGTTGATATGTTTGCCGCAGGTGGAGGACTTCTGCGAGACCATAATAGGACTTGGATTGTTGGCTTTACAAGGTATTTGGGTAATTGCGAAGTTATTGATTCGGAATTATGGGGCATTCTTGATGGGTTGCAAATCACTCTTGATCGCAGCTTTCGGAAAGTCATCATTCGAACAAACAATCTTGAAGCTGTTAACCTTATTCATAAAGGAGTTTGTGAAGGTTCTAATTCTGCTTTAATTACGAGAATACTTTTGTTTTTTAAGCTTCTGAGCCACTAGAATCTTCAACATATTCCCAGAGAAGAGAATAGTATTACAGACAGGATAGTCAAGCTTAGGAGAGATTGGGAGCCAGGGTTGCAGTTGGTCGATAAGAATTATGTGATGAGTTTTCTTAATGTTTGATAATTGAGTTGTAATTTCTTTTTCACCAAAAAAAATAAATAAATTAATGACAACTCAAAAAAATATTATAGAAAAATAATAAAATACAATAAAGTAAGGAAATAGGGTTATTGGTCTTTATTATGCTATGCTATGTTGTTTTTATTTTATATATTATATAATTTATATAATATAAAAATTAAATATACTATAATATAAATGTTAAATAATGTATGTTTACATTCAATAAAAGAAACATATATAGTATTAGTAAAATATATATTACTAAATATTAAATAAAAATAATTACATTTTCAAAATAAAAAAAAATATGGACAAGCCAAGCAAGCCTGGACAAAATTAATATGTACAACTATACATGGTATTAAAATAATGCATAGGCCTGAACTAAACTCAATTTATGAACATTTGCACTCTAATTTGGCTATTTTTAGTCTTTATATTTTTTGAATTTTAAAATTTTAATCCTAATCCAAATAGTACTCATTAATTCACCAAGTTAACATTTTTAATTTCCAAAATCTTATGTGCAACAAACATATTATCACATGTGTAATGCCATGTTAGCTTGTTATTTCCACATAACACTAGCAAAAAAATCACATTATTTTAGTTAATAGATATAACAACTACTACTTGAATCGATATTGAAAATTCAAATTAAAAAGGAGTAGGCCTAAAAATGATCAAAATTGGAGAGCAGACAGAATTTGACTTATCAAATTTAATTGCTAACGTTCGATTGGAACTAAAATTTCAAAATTCAAAAAACACAAAGACTAAAAACAACCAAATTAGAATATAAACTAAATCTGCAACTTACATATAATACAAGGACTAATAACATAATTTAACCAATGAAATTAATAAAAATTTCAAATTACATAGGTTAAATTCACTATTAGTCCCTATACTTTATGAAGTTATGGATTTAGTCACCATACTTTAATTTGGTCATTTTTAATCTCAGTACTTTTCAAATTTTGAAATTTAAGTCCTCACCAAATGATAATTGTTACCTTCGTTTAGTTAAGTTCTGCTATTTTTAAAATTTGATGCCACATGTAACATCCTTCGCTTGACTTAATCGTAGGGTCCAAGCTACAGGATGCTATAGTCGTTGCCTGAGCAATTGCTGTCAAATTTACAACAAAACAATCATTTAACACCCAATTCAAAACATTATGCATGCAAACATTAGCATTACAAGTAATATATATGTTATACATGTAACAGCTCGGTTTTAGTTAAATCGGAACAGTGATTTTGGAACCAAAAATTTGAGGTCAGAAAATTATTTTTATATTATTTTTGGTATTTACAGCATGTGAATATATATGTGTGAAAGTTTCATAAAGAAATTTTACTGTTTGAATGCTTAATTCGGTAAAAAGGACTAAATCGTGTAAAGTGTAAAAGTTGTGTTCTATAAGCTAAATGTGTCTAATAGCTATAGAACATTAAAGTAAAGGTCCTTAATTAGTAAATAGGCCATTTATGAGTTAGTGGATGATAGTGGAGTGGCATTTGGTGTAATTACTAATTTTTTAATGGTAGAATAGTAAATAAGTAAATTAAAGATAAAATAAATAAAAAAACAGCCAAAATTTTGTTCATCTTTCTTCCTTGGCCAAATGTTGAAGAAGAAAAACTCCATTGAAGAACACCTAGGGTTTGGCACATACATAGCTTGATTAAGGTATGGTTTGAGCTCGGTTTTTGATAATTTTCACGTTTTTGAGATCGTTGCTTTGTATTCTAGCTAGCCCATGTCCTAATTTTTGAATTGGTTGATGAATTTGTGAGTTTCCATTGATGATAGCTTGATGGTTTTGAATAGTTGTTGATAGATTAATATGTTTTGTAAAGTGGTTTTTGACAAAAATGTCAAATAGGGATTAAATTGTGAAATTTGCAAATTGAGGGGTTGAAATGTGAAAAAAATGGAATTAATGGGCTGCTAGGGACCTGGAGAAGATTCTTCCAAGCATGGTTTTAATGAAATTATGTGTATTTTGTGTCGTTTTGAAATAGGGACTAAATTGAGAAAATGTGAAAGTTTAGGGGCAAATGTGTAAAATAGCCCTAATATGTGTTTTGGACTAAAATGAATAAATAGTTGATTAAATAAGTTTATTTTGATAATATATATCAATATAAGCCGAGATTGAGATTAGATCGGGGAAAAGGAAAAGCGGACGAATAGTCGATAATTTCCATCTGAGCAACTTGAGGTAAGTTCGTATAATTAGAATCGAACTTTCATTTAATTGCAATTGTATGAAATGAATAGGTATATATATGTGAATTGAATGGTTGAAATAAACGATATAGAATTGCTTAATTTAAAATGTATTGAGTAATACCGAGCCCCGTTTGAACTATAGAAAATCGTAGGATACGAGTGACATGTCACTAGGGTTACCGTTTTGGTCTCCTGCATTTGTTGCGGACTCACCACAGCTCGTATGAGCTTACCGATATATCAGCTCTTATAATCTTACCGTTTTAGCTCAATAGAGCTTACCGTTCTTCAGCTCGGAATGAGTTTACCGATCATGGCTTGAAAGAGCGAAAATGATAATGAATTGACGGATTACCGATTAATGCACATAGTGTGTATCACCTGAGTATCATTCGATGTTTTATTAGGTTCAACGAGTACTATATTGTTACCGATTATATGATTGAGAATGAAATGGAATATGATCTATGTGAATTGCATAGATGAAATATGAGATGTGTTATGAGGACGTATGGAACTGGAAATGAGATTTTATGAAATGTATGAATGAAATGCTATGTGAGTTGAATGCCAAATTGAATCATTCATGGATGAAATGTTAGTTATATGCATATTTAAGACTCTAACCTATTGAGGTGTATGTGTGATAGGCATTTGAATATTCGAGTTGGACATATTGATTTAATTGCTTAAATTATGCAATATGGTAAGTTTAATTCTATTATACGGGCTTACTAAGCTTTAATGCTTACTGAATTTATTTCTTCGTGTTTTATAGAGGTTCGTTAGCTAGCTCGATTCAGATGACATCGGAGATAAGCATCACACTATCTAGTCGATTTGTCGGTACTTTTGAACTCATAGAAGTTGTGTAAATATGGCATGTATAGGCTAGTTTATGGGAATATGTTTTTGGTTACTTTAGCTTATTGCATAGTTATGTGTTTTGATGGTCTTAGAAATTTAGCTTAGTTATTATAATGGTCAAATGTGTATAAGATGATATTTTTGGCAAGTTTTCTTATAAAGGATTTGATGCATATGATAATATTAGTATGTGATGAGTTGGTGATTGGAAAATGCATGAATGTTATTTGATATTAGGATAGGTACGAAGTTGAATCATATTAGTTTGATATGTGTTTAAATGCACAAATGGTATTGATTTGAGTTTGTAAATGATTGGTTTGAAATGACATATATGTGCATTGAAATGGTTGTTTATAGTTGCTCATATTGTATGTGAATTTGGTAACATATGAATGGTTTAGGTACATGTGTTTTGGGGTGGGAAAAGTGGCTTAAACCAAGCCTATTTCATGCCACATGGCCTGAGTACACGGGCATGTGACCCTTATTCGAAAATTTTTATAAGTTTTCTCAAAACTTTTATATGTTATCAATTCAATCCCAAACGTATGAATTAAGATTTGTATGCTCGATTTAAGCATGTTATGAATATGTGTGATTGAAAATTTCTAAAATGAAATGATATTTGTTAAATGTTTGATGAATTACCAGTCTGAATTGAGTTGAAAGTCTGATAATGCCTCTTAACCTCTTTCGGCGATGGTTATGGGTTAGGGGTGTTACAAACCTTTCTTGGGTCTTATACGAGCCTGCGAATGCTCAAAATTTAACTCAACATCTAACAAGGACCAATTTGTAAAAGTTAAAAAATTTCAGGTGATGTCACGACGTGAAGGTGTTCCTCATCGTACCGTGGCCTGGAGTCTTTATCTCGTCGCGACAATAACTTTCCGACGTCACATACTATTTATGTAATTCCTTATAGTTTTCCAAATGAAACTTTTACCTACAAAATTTAAGTTAACAATATACATACGCTAATCATATTTCTAGCCAAACTATACAATATACATGGACTACAATGCCTTATCATTCAATTACTGATTAAAACAAACCATGACATATCAATTGATTGAAACATACAAATACCAACATTCAACTATGTCATGTCATATTGAAACATGCTATTTCATTTCAATTACATACAATTTCAATTCACTCATCCTAACCTTCATAACCTTGATATGAACCATATTAATTCTATACCAATATCTAACTCAAACATGACAATCAAACACACCAATTTCAACAAGGTATCACTGTCATTTAAATACTCAACTGATAATTGTTATCATATGCAAACTCTGTTAATGGTAAAAATATTCTTTAGTTGTTTTCTAATTCAATTATAAAACACTACAACTTATCTCCTAGTATCTGAATCACCCACTCTGATTGTCTGTTAGTCTAAAGATGACATGTACTGAAATTCAATTTTGTGCCTAGAGCTTCATACAATCTATCTCAAAATCTGAAGGTAATTCTTAGGTCTCGGTTAGAAATGAGAGTTAATGGCATATCATGTAATCTGATAACTCAGAGATGTACAGTTCAATTAACTTTTCAAGTGAATAGTCTATTCTGATAGGAATAAAATATGTTGACTTGGTTAATCTGTCAACTATTACTCAAATTACATTTTTTTATATAAAAGGTAAACCCGATTTAAAATCCATTGCATCTCATTTCCATTCCCATTCTGCAATCATTACAGGCTATAGGAAACCTAATAGAACCTGACGTTTGGCTTTATTTTGCTAGCATATATAAATTTAACCACGTATTTTGAGATTTTCTCAACTCACACAATCGGTTATGAAAGCAAAAATTTTCGTTATCATTAATACGAAACTTAAAAGTCTAATCGTTGTCAAGTAGTTTACATTTTGCTAAACAATAGGCCTTTAACAAACTGTCGGTAATATCATAGAAAATTACATAGCTCTGTAACATTCCTATGAGGTTTCCAGTTAACAATCATAGAGGTTTTTTTAAATTAACTTCACTACCTTCTATCAATATCATGACTCAAGAATTCCACTTATTGAATCTAGAATTCATATTAATTGAATTTTGCGTATAATTGTTTCTTTTGCAAAGTCTACAACACAGTTTTCAAATACTGATTATGTTCAATTTCATTCTTCTAACAAATCAAAATGTCTTCAATAACCGCATCCACAAAGTTGTCCATACATGACTGAAAATTCTATTTATTAGGTCCATAATTGCGACTTGAGCACTAGTTAATTCAAACGGTAATACTAGAAACTCACATTGTTCATATCAAGCCCGAAAAGTAGTTTTTCATACATCTGAATCTTAATTCTGTGCTGACAACAGCCTGGTCAATATTCAATCCTCGAAATATAATAGCTCCTTTCAATTAATAATAGATAATTGCTTTTTACAGTCACTTTGTTCAGTTACTTGTAATCAATGCATAATCTCATAGTTTCATTTTTCTTCTTGATAACTTTTTTCTCAGACCTCTAAACTGAAGTATTTTCTTGTAATTAAGAAAATATGTTTGCATTTTAGACTTATTATTAGAGCATTGCATACTAAAGCTTGGATTGTGTTTCAACTGTAAATTTGTGTTACTTTTAATTGTTGGAAAGAGGTTTGGTAATCTTTGATCGTAGCTTCAGGTAGGATGAAAAAAAAAGAGAAAGACGAAAGAGATCGAAGTATGTGAAACATTGCCATGGAAAATGGTGGGATAGATTGCCAAAAGAAATGCCATGGAAATTCCAAGAAGATGACGCAGCACTCAATCCACGTCACGCCCAGCTAGCTGTACGTGTACTAGATAAATCACCCTAAAAAGATGAGTAAAAAATGTGTGTTGAGTGGGACGGATCTACCCTATAAAAGAAGGAGAGAAAAGAGAAGAAAACACATATGGATTGTGAGGAGAAAAAGAAAAGAAAGAGAGCAATTACTCTCTCTACAATAGCATCCCGTGGAGTGATTCAGAAGGGAAGAAGAATTGAACAACTAAAGAAAGGGGGATCATAAACTTGAAGAAAGGGAAGAGAAATCTTCCTTGGGTTTTGCATAGAAGCTGGATAAGAAGTTAGAGTGTAATGAGAACTTCCTGCAGTTTTGTTTTTATTAGTTTTCTTGGTTTTGAATTTTTTAATTTGTGAAACTTGAAGTATGTTTATGAATGATTTAATTTTGGATTTCATTGCACAACCTATGAGTTAATTATCTTCGGGTTGGAGTTATTTGGGTGAATATTGAATTAACAGTAATGCCCATGATATGATTGTGATTAAATTTACTGTTTTATTCGATTTTGGTTTATTTGGAGTGCATGCAAACTCTAGACATAGTTGATTGCATGTTATGAACTTAGATGGATTTGAATCTAAAAAAATTAAATACATCAGATTATTGATTGTTTGATACATATGAGGACTCGAAAGAATATTCATAGCACTAGAGACATAGAAGATGTGGTCTGTACAGGTATGGCACATTAGTTGAATTATCATTTGTAAGTCTTGTAGACATACACAGACTCCAAATAATAATTAGACTTTAACTCTCGAAGTAAGTAAACTGCAGCAGTGAATATTTGGGCAGTAGTTTAGTCAGAACTTTGCCATGGCATTATTATGCTATGAAAATATTCCCTAAGTAATTCCAACCTTTATCATTCAACAACAGAAATACTCTCTACTTATTCCTTGTGAATTGCCTCGACATTTAAATTGCTTGATCATTTTTTTATAATTGATATTATTAGTTCATTCATTAATTCCCTTCACCAATTTATATTTTGCTCCTTTTACACAATTTCATTCTTTAAATCTTTAGTAATACTTACCAATTCAAATCAACTTTCGATCCCTGTGGAGACGATCCCCACTCATCATTATATTACTTGAATCGACGTGTACACTTGCACATTTGCATTTCTTTTACACACAACACTTCTTCACAACAATACTAGAGTATCATTATTCACATGTGACATACTCAATCAAATTAATTCACAGTTGCAATGGAGTCTTTGCTTCTTTTAATTCTTACGATGTCATTCTATACAATACAATTGATATTGGAGTAGCTCCATGTGTTACTTCAATAACAACTTCAACTCTCTCACTCTAGTAGTAAACCTGACAATCCTTTAGGAAACACATCAATGCATTCATTAACTATCAGAACTTGTTCTATATTGGATTATGCTACCCTGTTATCTAAAATGTAGGCTAAATACACTTCACAACATTTTTGATCAGTTCTCGGGAAGATATTGTTGGAATAATTCTAATAGTACAGTTACACCTGTTAGCTTAAACTTTAATCGGTTTACCATTCTGACATTTTAAATGCATTCTTTCTATCAACAGTTGACTGCAGTGTCATACAAAGTTACACAACTATACTGAGAATAGTATCAAATTTGTAGATCGCTAGCAACATAAAGGGTAGTGGTTTCTTCTCTAATCTAGTTTAGCATAAGCATTAAAAGGCACATAAACTTCAAATCTCACCAAAAATTGTATATCCTCAGTCAATCCTCTATTCGACATGAGTACACATTTAAGCTTTAATAGACACAATTTCTCTACTAAACTTACTGAAAAGGGTGAATTCTCGTTCATACTTTGTCACAAACATGTCGCCCATTTCAGTTCCATAAATCCTCTCTTTTCTTCTCTTCTAAAAGTACAACTGACTAACATTTTTTTAACTCGATTTGGAAGAAGTCTCAATTTACCCAATTTTTAGGAATAACATTTATCGACGTTATCCACCACCGATATGCTTTTTTTAGTAACGATACAACATATTTCAGACTGTCTTCCAAAGAACACATTCATTCATCAAATATTCTCATGAATATGTTACATAGCATGAATGTGAATTACACTATTTTCATGTGCAAATGATTGTATGTTGTAAAATTGCCTCAAGTTGCTCCGGTAACGAATATGGCATCTTGTAGCTCAGGCCCAACGATCAGGTCGGGTAAGGGGTGTTGCAGGCCTATGATCACTCCCAACCCTTTCTAAATGATGCACTGATGAATTCAAAAATATTAGTAGCCATTCCGCATTATCAAGTCATCTAGCAAGCTATTTAAGAAGCCCCCTTCAGGACCATGTAAACCATGAACCAACAAAGTCGAGATCTTTTAACATTGAAAATGAAATCCCCAAACAGGCTATGCGTAATTCCTAGCCCTCTTCTATTACTATTTCTCTCATCCAATAAGAGCATAACATTAAAATCTCTACCAGGTATCCATAAAATAACATCATTTAACTTTAACGCTTCTAACCTGTCCTATAATAGCTGACGTTTGGTTGCCTTAGGCTACCATACACTATTATCATCAACACCTCTTCATTCTTTAACTTTATCCAATAACACACATAAATATATTGGAATTCAACATCAATAACCAACAAACTGACCACATTGTTCCAAAGCACCTATATTTCACTTGAAAATCCCCGTGCCTCCACTTGAAAAGAACAATCAACCCGATCCTTCTGATAACCGAGTACACCTTTATACGACTAATCTTTGTTTCCATAAGTACAAGAATAAGAGGTCTATAAATCTCTAAAAGTTACTTCAAC
This sequence comes from Gossypium hirsutum, assembly GCF_007990345.1. Classification (NCBI taxonomy): domain Eukaryota; kingdom Viridiplantae; phylum Streptophyta; class Magnoliopsida; order Malvales; family Malvaceae; genus Gossypium; species Gossypium hirsutum. Next base: position 16,239,656 of record NC_053438.1, read on the forward strand.
CTACGCATAAACTTAGAGTTCACCGATCCTTGACAGTTCCAAAATATGAAACGTAACATATTAAAATTAGTTAAAAATGAAAAAAAATTTAAGCAATATAAGTTTACGAGAATCCATTCTCAATAATTAGGACCACTTGAAAAAGCTCGAGGGCACCAAACCTTCCATCAGATTCTCATTCTTCTCATTACATTCCCCAATTGAAGGCCCTCCCATGCCATGAGCTTCTAGTTCTCTTGACATGGAATCCACCCACTCTATCACATGGTTATTAGCTATATGAATTGATTCTAGTTGTTTCTGTACCTTGAAACCTTTCTTTGTTATATCTCTCATAAAGATACCCTTCTTCTTATCTTGCTCCAAGTTTTGACGAAACCATTCGCCCTAGTCATCCCTTACCTGCTGCTCCCTATCAGAATTCTCTACTACAACAACCTCGTTTGTTCATTGGTCCAAAATAACAGGTTTCTCTGCTATAATTTTTCCCAGATTGACTCCTGTGTACATACATCTTGTATTACAAATAAGCTTTCCCTCATCATAGGCCTCAAAACTAGCATGTTGTTCCACAACTACTTTCTTCCCTTTGGCCTAAGTTGTTAGGCTAGTAGTAGCCCGATCCTACTTTGGAGAGTCCTACACTGCTTCAATCCCTTGTTCAATAATGGCCATGTCATCCCCAATTTTATCATGATAATTCTCATTAGTTAAATCTTCAATTGTATTATACTTATTATTTTGGGATTTGGATGAATTTTCATAAGATTTATCTTTTCCTTATCCTCTCTGTTTAACACGTCATTCCTCCTCTGACGATCAATTACCTATATCCATGACTAAACAACCCTTTCTCTCTTGTCGTATCATCATTTGGCTTCTCATTTTGTTCCAGTTTCTCAACCCTTACAGTCGATGCATCACCTTTAGAACATGTTGCTTGTGAATGGCCATAACAACCACATCCATAGCAAATGACTAGAAGACCCTCATACTTGATAACCTGGGCTCTACCATCTATCCCCACATATGGAATCAGAGGTTTATTAACGTTAACAACCATCACAATATGACCAAAGCGGCCTCTATTACCAACTCAAGTATTGTAGTATACTTTAACTACTTTACCTATCACCTCAGTTATTGCCCTAATAAAACCTTTGGTATAGTACTTATATAGGAGTCCAGGTAATCGAAGCCAAAGAATAACCTTAGACAAATTCCCGTCACTTGTTAAAAAGTCCCTACTCCAGGGTTGAACAATCAAATAATGCCCATAAATCACCCATGACCTTTATGCTAGTGCTTTGTTATAATCCTCCACTGCAATAAACTTGATTATGTAGTAGTTGTTGTTATCTAAGTCTACTACTTGAAATTTTCCCGAAGGCTTCTATAACATTGTGACCCTATTAACCAAAGATTTGTATCATATTGCTTTTCCCATCAGTCTGATGAAAATCGAGTACACCATGCTCATGTCAATAAGGACATGCACCAATTTTGAGAACGTTATTTTTGGGTAAGGTCTCTCTTTGCTTACTACCACATCATCATTCCTCGGAATAAATCACCCTTTAATTCAAACTCATCCTCCAGTCTCAGAACCAATGTGTTCTTTTCCATCAACATATCCTTAAAAGACTTCCTTAGACTATCCACATTCTCGATATCAACATCATCTCATCCAGATCTCTATTTTCCTTATTTTTTGCTTCTTTTTTGTTGCTCACTCCTCTTCCAATGAAATTAGATCATCAGGCCATTCATTGCTTTATATAAGAGGAAATGGGGAAATTCCTCCATCTCTTTTAATACTTTTATTTAATTAAATACATTAAAAGTAAAACAACTTTATTTCAATTAAAACTTGTCACACCCTCTTCTGTCCATCTCACCATAATTCACTTTTCTTCTTATTCTTCTTGATTAAGTTTGATGTCAATTTGAAGTTAAAAAAATATCAATTCCCACAAACAAGCGTCTTATCATCTTCGACAAGCTAATCCTATGGTTTGGTGATTTTAGATTTGAAATGTAAACTATAGGCTCACTTATGTTTACCAAAAGGCTAATGGCATTAAGAATTTGTTGAAAATTTACTACTTTTTTGTGTGTAGCTTTTTTAATTTTTTCAATTTGGATTTTTTATTTCAGAATATGTCGGAATAAGTTTTAATATTTAGTGTTTTGACAAGCATAAAATTGGGTATAATGAATCTACTTTTATTTTTTATTTTTTTATTTAAGATTTGTGTTTCAAGTATAAGAATGGGTTTCCCATTGATATTTGGGTTCTGCTTCTCTAAAACTTGCAAATATGTTGGTTTGAAATGCAAGACCATAACCATGATTGTTTTTTCCCATGTTTATATATGTAAGTTCAATTTTCTCCAACTTCAATTAAGTATTTTCGTATTTCTTTGTGATCTTGTAAGAATATGTTACTTCCTCATCATTCAAACACACTATTTTGCAACTATGGAAGAATATGTAACTCATACCCGTATCAAGAACATGAAAGAATATGGAGTTAGGTTTTCTCTGAGTTTGAAGAAAGGAAAAAAAGTCAGATAAATATAAACATAGGTTATGAGATTACCTAAATGGGATAACCGTATCAATAACATGATAGAATTTTTTTTTGCAAATTTTATTAAAAAACTAGTAAAACAATTAGGCACATATTTCGTTCTAATTGATTGATTATTCCTTTAACATGAGTAACGTTTGTAGTAGTACCAATAAATTAGACATATTATACACTCAATAAGATAACGCATATTCGAATATTGAAGACAATGTTATTAAGAAGAGTAACTATAAAAAGTGTGGAACATCCAATGTGTATAATGAGAACCAAGTTTGATCTTTATTTCATTCTAACGTGGGATTAAAAGTGTTTTTTTTAAATAAAATCAAGTTACACAAGAAAATATCATAAGAAATTAGAGGGGAAAATTCTTAGAAACATAAACAAGTTCATAAGGTAAGGCTTAAACCATACTTGTGAAATATTGCTTTGAGACTAAGCTGTGAAACATATAATACACGTAGCAGGTTAAGTGTGAGTCTCCTTGGGACGGTTTACTCATACTCTAATAGTTAAACTATCTAATTGATCTCCCAATTTTAAGGTGTTTTCATTTTAGTCACTCAACCGTCAAATCTTTAACGGTAGTTAATTTGTACACGCCACATCATGTTCACATTTTTATTTACTCTTTTGCTAAAAGTTCTAAATTTCTGTTTTTTTTTCAATATTGAAATTTTAAATTTCAAAACATCAAAATCAATTAAATAAGTTATTGAGAAATTTGTATCCCTTGATAGTGTCAACCAATTTGCTAATATAATATTGAAATTAATTAAATTAATTACTTTAGTCTCCTTTTAAATCTTAACATTTTATTTTATGTTTCCAAATCAAAATCAACTCAAATAAATAATCTTTAACAAATCAAAATCAACTCAAAAAAATAATCTTTAACAATTATACATGAAACTCAAATTTCCTTTGATCATATGTTCTCAAGTCTTTCATACTAAGCTAAAAGAAAAGAAAAATCCTTACAATTAATTAAATTAATTATTTTATATCTCATGTCAAACAAAATCCAGAAATTTTGCATCACTTCTTTACCTAAATGAAGAACAAACAATTAATTTACTTAACTGCAATGATTTTTCTTTTCTTTTAGCTTAGTATGGAAGATTGGAGATTATATAATAAAAAGGATTTTAAGTTTCGTTGGCAAATATTAAATATGAGTTATCAAGTTGAGTTTATTAACAATAATATAGAAACATAAAACAAAATTTTAAAATTTAGGAGATTAATTTAATGAATTTCAATATTACAGTAACAAATTTGATAACATTATCAATTGATAAAAAACTTTAACAATTTATTTAATTGATTTTTATGTTTTGAAATTTAAATTTTCAAAATTGAAAAAAAAACAATTTTCAGCAATGTGATAAACAAGTAAAATTTGTCAATTTTTTAATATATTATTTTAGTTTCTATTGTTTTTTCATTTTAATCCTTTTTTTTTGTACCCAATCAATACTTTAAAAAAAGATTTTTTTTGACTGGTTAAAATGAAAGTGACCTAGAAGTTGAGTGATCAAACTGAAAGCAAGAACATGAAGTGACGTGTACAGTTAACCACCGTTAGAGATTTAACGGTTGGATAACTAAAATGAAAGTGCTTTAAAAGTTAAATGACGAAATTACAAGGATTTCGTTTTGATCCCAAAATAAAAGCGCCTTAAGAGTAGGATGACTAATTAAGTTTTTTACCGAACTCTAATTAATACTTAGTGTGTGAGCTAGATGATTGTTCTCTTACTTGGACCATCCAACTTGTTGTATAAAGAAGGAATATCAGGAGCAATGCACATGATGCTTGAGCTGCAAGCAAGCCAATCCAGAGTCGAATAGGTAACCGACCCACATGTTGGCTCCAATGGCATGGTTGGCCTCTTTAACACCCCACAACCAGTTGTTTGAGGGCAATTCATTTCTCTTGCCACAGGAGTATGGAGCATTAAAAAACTAATAGAGAAGAGGAAACCTTACAAATCTCAAATGTTTGAGGTTGAGACAAAATAGGTGCTCTATCTATTGCATAGAGCCTACAAAAAGGGTGAAGGGAAAAACCCAAGTAGAAGAGGCAATCTGAAAGGGGTTTGGTTGGGCCATAGCCTCATGGGCTTGGCCAAGACCAGACATGAGGATTGTGCCCAAGTATCGACCAATATTTGAAAATGGGCTGTTTGTATATTGTTTCACGTAAAATTTCACACAATCACGGTATAGTTGTTACCAAAACCATCAACTTGGTGCTATTCCATGTCCTGTTTACTTGGAATTTGAGCTATTACGACAAAAGTTTCTTTAATTTGCTCCCTTTTTTTGACTCATATAATAATAATAATAATTATTATCAGAACAATCAATAGAGAAATCCACAGCAAATTGTTTCTCTCAGCTGATTTCTTGGACAGTGGAGGATAAGTATTATGGCGGCAATGGGATCTTTGCTGCTCGTTTTCAGTCCATATAACCTCCTCCTGTATAGATAGTGAGATTGCTGTTGTTTAACAAAATCAAGCAGCCGACTGTCTTATAATCCATTTGCCACATCCACACAATGGGAAAGGCTTGTATAATATAATTTTCGGGACCAATTTTTTCATATTTAAATTAGTCTGGAACAATTGGAAAGAAAAGAAACCACAGTAAGAATGAAGGCCAAGACATACTTTCTCTTTTTTGGACCACATGTTGTCTTTTTGGTAGTTCGTTGATGGTCAGGACGGAGGCTGACTTAATTGGGTAAAAGTACAGCAAACCCCCTTTACTATACCTTAGATTGCATTTTAATCTCTCTAGACAAACTAACCCAAATTTGGTGCATATTTAAGGTATAATAACAAATTTAGCCCTCAACCATTATACATTTATTCAATTTGGCCCCTCCTCTTTTAATATAGGAAGTAAATTAGAAGTTTTTGAAACTTATAAGGCTAAAGGGTAAAAAAGGCTTTAGTAACAATTTTAAAAAATCAATTAAGTCCTTGTAAAATTTAAAAATTATTTTAAGAAATCATAAAAATTAGAAATAAAATTTATTAAAAATTTATGAAAATTTTATTTTTTTTAAAAAATACCAACCCATTAAAATCCAATGGTTATAAGATTTTTAAAAAAATTGACCTCTATTCTTTTATTAGATTAGTATTGTTATTTTTAAAATAAAATTTTTATAACTTTTTAATATATTTTGTTCATACTTTTTTTAATATTTTTTTAAAATTTAAAATGACTTAATTGATTTTTTTTTTATTACTAAGGCCTTTCGACTCTTTAGCCTTATTAATTTTAAAATTTTCTAATTTACTTCCTATATTAAAAGAGTAGGGGTTAAATTAAATAAACATATAAATATTGATAGCTAAATTTGTTATTACAAGTTATATATAAACATCAAATTTTAACAGAAGACTGTTTTGCTTACTCATCTGACGTATAAGAGTTAATTTACTCCTTTTTAATAGAGAATAAAATGCATAATAGAGAGGTTAGTGAGACTTAAAAACTGAATAGTTTCTTAGTTAATCTAGCTAATGTAGTCTATGAGAAAATTGTCTCTTTGTTAAAAAAAAATATCATAATAATTTATTGGTTTAAATATAGCATGTGGTTTGTTAATTTCTAGATTTATCCACAAATCTAAAATATATTATTATCATATATTTATTAATTATATATAATTATAAAATAATTTTAATATATTTTAATTAACAATGCATGGGAATTTTTTTTGATTAAATTGATCAAACTCATTAATCGAATATCAATTTAATTAAAAAGATCAAAATTCCATTTCTTTTACAAAGTAGTAAATATTATTTTGAAGATATTTATATCCTTTTATATTTTAATAAATCTAAAAAACTATATACACATGAGATTTGAACTAAATGCACCATACTCTTTATAATCTCAATTTCACTATTTCAATCAAAATCACATTTGATTTTTATAAATTTATCATGGCATTGTTTGGAAATTAGTTGATAGCTGATTATTGATTGCAGTGGCTGGTTTGACCAATTGTTTCTATTAACTGTTTATTTAAAAGTGTTTGATAAAACTTAGTTGATAGCTAAAAGATGATGTGTAAAATGACAAATAATGACATGACACATTTTTTTGTTAAGTATTTATTTGTTTATAATATTTTAGTCTTGATTGGGTGAAATTATTGAAATAAAACACTATTACCAAAGAATTAAAACATCCATCATGGAAATTAATTAGTGAATATTTTTAAAAATATTGATTCCTTATTTTGCAAATAAAACCTTGTGGAAAATGATAAATATTAATAGTGTATCAATATAACCGTAAACTATATTTTTAATGATAATTATGTCATGTTCTTAGTATGTAAATTAGTGATAATTATGTCACACTTTGTCAAGTAGCATATTTAAATTAAAATAAAGTTGTATAAGAAATCATTTTACATTAGGGGTGAGCAAAACTCGATTCAACTTGAAAAAATAAAAAAAAATTAAATTTCGAGTTAAACGAATCGAGTTATTCGAATTAATTGAGTTGTTCGAGTCAACTCGAATTTTTTTTCAAATTTCAAATTCGAATCGAGTTTGATTTTTGAATTTGAATAACTCGAATAATTCGAATAAACCAAATATTAAACTATAATATTTTATATTTTTATCTCAAACTCCCAAACCACTTTATTTTCCACCCAAAACTTTTACTCCTCCCACTTTCACCCAAAAACTTTTACTCTCCTCACATCCCACCTCTTTCTACCCCAACCCCCCTCCAATTTTTTTTTGAATATTCCCCCCCCAAATTTTACTCCCTCAACCCCCAAATTTTTTTTATTTTCCCCCTAAACTTTTACTTATCACCCTTTACTCCCAAATCAAAAATTAAAATCATCCAAAAAAGATCCCTAAACCCAAATAGTAATAATTTTATTTATATCTACTATTTATATTATTAAATTAAACTAGGATGATAAAATATGATCCATCCCTCCAAAGCTTAGAAGGACGTTGTTCTGTCATTGCTACTCTAGTTTTTGAAGATAAGAGTTTGTGGTGAGAGAATTGTAGAAGAAAACAATGGGATCGACATCGACCAAGATAAAGTTGAGGACCTCCGACCAAAAGGTTTTCAAGGTGGAGGAAGCGGTTGTAGTCTAGTCTTTAACGATCAAATACTTTTACGAAAACGGTTGCCCCGGCAGCGTCATCCTTGTCCATGGCGTCTCCAGCAACATCTTATCCAAGATTCTCAACTACTGCAAGAAGCACTTAAATTCTGCCGCTGGTAAGAAGACATCTCCCTTGAGGAACTCTACGAGTGGGATGCTAATTTTGTTAAGGTTGACCAAAACACCCTCTTCGACCTCATCCTAGCGGCCAACTGTTTGAAAATAGAGAGCTTGTTGGACTTGACATGCCAAACTATTGCCAACATGATAAAGGCGAAGAGACCTGAGGAGATTCGCACTACCTTCAACATCAAGAGCGATTACACCCCTGAGGCAGAAGAGGCTGTTAGGAGGGAGATAAAATGGGCATTCGACATGCTTGGAGTATGAAGCTTCACCGGTGATAGGTTCTCAAGTTTGGAAAAGTTACAACATTGCCCGTTTTTCTTGACATTTGCTTTACAATCTGTTTCTTGAGGATTTCATATGAGAATGCCTCTTTTCCATGCTTAAGTCTTTAGTTTTCAAATTTGATTGAATGTGTTGATCGATTTCTTGCTTTGCGTTTTGTGGTATATACTTAAAATCATAGTAGAAACAAACATATCTTACACCATCCTAGATAACAATCGAAGTTTAGTTGATTTAAAAAAAATTGAAAATAAACTAAGAGTACAAATTATTCAAGAAATAGATAAATGTGGAAAAGGGAGTAATTTTTTTAGCAAGCATGTGACAAATAGAGTAATTTTTTAGCAAGCATGACTAGATATGACATTAAACATATCTCATTCCCAATCAGCTATGAAAGAAGTTGTCCATCTCAACGTTTTTTTGTTTTGGAGGTTTTAGCTCAACAAGCTCTTGCAAATTTTTATTCACCGAACACTATAATTAAAAGATTTGACTACACAATCCTCCATTTGTACCCAAATCAATTAAAAAAAATCGAAAACTATATTTATCAAACACCCCTATATAAATACTTTCACCTACATCAATTAATACACAAATGTTTATTTTATGTCAATGTCATGGAAAATCAAACTTCAACGTTCAAACTCTTGGATGAATAATTTATTTATCTCTTCATTTGATTGATGACATTTCTTTTGATTTATTGACTGAACTTTCCCTACAATGGTCCACATGGCCATGGGTCAAGCTCCTTCATACAACACCTTTCCATATGTATTGAAATTAGAATTTAAAAAAGGGTCTCATTATTTGTATTTTTTATTTCTAAATTACTTAATCTACTTGAAAGGACCATTACTATAAAGTTAATTTCTAGACCACTAACAAGATAAAAGCTGCTTTAAATATATGGAAAAAGAAAAGAAGAAAAAAGCACTTGGCTAAAGTGAAATATGAAAAATGACTTACCAACAAAAGTGAATGGGTTAAAGAGATGAAGTGAAGTGAGTGTGAAATTATTTGATAAACAAAAGATGAAGGAAGAAGTGATGGGATATGACACAACAAGCACTTGAATGATTTAGATGTGTACAATTGGTTCTATTGAAATTTAAATACATCCTAAGTATAAATTATTTATTAAATTTTATAAATTCAGTTTTATCAAGTTTTGGGCATGAATTTTTTTTATTCCATCTTATTTAATTAAGTTGAATTATTATTAAAGGATAATGTATACTTTATTTGTTTGTTTTTGTTTTGATAAAAGAGATCTAATTTATAGTTTGTTTAAATTTAATTATAAAACATATAAACATTAAATAATTTCTTAAATAAGGAGTTAGGCTTATCCCTTAAAATGAGAAATTTAGTTTTTAGCCCTTTAAGTTTTATATAATTTTAAGTTAGTAAGTGGTATAATTATATTTTTTCTCTCTTTAAAAATAATAAAATGTTGATTTAATCCTTTAAAAATTTTAAATAATATATATACAATTTAAGCCCACCCTCTAAAATATATTTTGGATTTTGGATCTAACATAAAATTTGAGAAAATTTGGGGACAGTGCGTAATTGAATTATTTTGCTTATAGTGAAAAAGAAATGAAAGACAATAAGCACGATCAATGGCCTTGGGCAGGTCAAGATCACAATTATCTTGTTTTAATTGATGGATATGGTATGGGAGACATGAGTGGAAGTGTGGGAAAAAATGGGAATGCCAAATTGGACCAACCTTACCCATTCAGTTCTGATATCTCATGTTTTAATTCATCATCTCCTTGGCTTTGCTACCAAATCTCTTGCCCAATACTTTAATAAAAAATTATAAGGAATGAGTGGCAGTGGAATTATAAGGAATTAAGAATTGAATTGATTGATGTTCCATCATGAATTGATAGAAAAAAAACACAAAAATCTGACCTGATAAATTTGAAAAAGATCTTAGGGAAATGTATTATGCATTAATAAAATAATAGAGCCCTACTCAAATACTTTGTCAAAGGATCCACTTAGAATCTAGAAGGGATGAGTGGAATCCTACATATAAGAGGTAAATGTAAAAAATATATAAAATCTTTTTTTTTTTTTTGGAATTATGGATTCTCTTAATGAAAATATTATGTTTGGAGTGCTTTACGGAAGGTTTAATCCCTAAGAAACTCCGTTTTAGAGATAAAGATGAGAGTGTGAACATGGAGTTAGAGGTAGATCAGATTGAGAAACCAACAACTTCCTGGAAAGACAAGTTAGTTGGTTCTTCTCCCAATTCTGGTGGGATTGATTTAAAGGCAAAGGAGGATTTTGAATTGTTGGAAGCAGACGCAAAAAAGTCCTTCATCAATGGTATTCCTTCAATCGAATTCTCAAATAGAATTCAACATGTTCTTATTTGGGGTATGGATAATACTGTGATATTGAAGCTTCTGGGTCGTAATATTGGTTTCTCGGTTTTACAGAACAAAATTTACAACCTATGGAAGCATTCGTTGTCGTTCCATCTGATGGATATTGAGAATGGCTACTTCTTGCCCAAATTCGATAATAAGTTTGACTGCAAAAGGTTCTCTCGGAAGGTCCGTGGATTATTTTCGGTCAGTACCTGACTGTGCAACCGTGGTCGGTGTCATTTGATCTGGCACAAACATTCCCGAGCATGGTAATGTTGTGGATCAGATTTTCGGGGCCACTAGGGTATATGTATAAACACAAGATCTTAGTGGAAATAGGAGGCCTGGTGGGTAAAGTTACTAAACTGGATTTGAACATAGATAATAGAATAAGAGGAAGATTCACTCGCATGGCAGTTTATGTTAATCTGGACAAACCATTGGTGTCTCAAATTATAATCAATGGTAAAATACAGAAAGTTGAGTATGAATTTTTACCAAGGGTTTGTTTTCACTGTGGAAGATATGGACACATGAAAGATGTTTGCGTCTGAACCCAGATCTGAAAAGCACCCAACGTCGTCTGAAACGTTACCGAAAGAAGGAAATATGATCGTTAACTAATCGGAGGAGATTGGAGGAATTTACAGGCCATGGATGCTTGTTGAAAAGAAATTTATGATAAAACCAAAGGATTCACCATTGATGGGTGCTGGAATCACGGCCAGGAAAATGAAGAGTCCTATTTTAGAGCTTTAACCGAAATGAAAAATAATCCTAGAAATCATTCTAATGATAAAGATGACAGTCTGGCTAATTGGCACAATAAGGGAAATGAAATCTTGTCTGGAGGCATTCAAGATACTGAAACCCTGCATTTGAATATAGGTTGACTGGATATTAGGGCTCAGCTTAAAGGTCCACTCATAAGCTAGGCTTCGAAAATTTGGCAGGCCCTTCAAGGCCAAAACAGACTATTAAGGGATCAAGTGTTAGGCCTATTTGGTCCAAAAAAACAGATAGATAATCTAAGGGCACGTTTGGTTCGTTGTAATGGAATAGAGCTGTAATAGAATAGAGGCGTAATAGTAATTCAATTGTTTGGTTGAATGGAATGGAATAGAACTGTAATAGTATTCTTGTCTTTGGTTGAATGAAATGATATTGTAATAGCATAAGGAAAAAAACTAAAATGACTAGAATACCCTTAGCAGATTTTTTTTAGGTAGATGACTATTGTTATTGTTATTAAATTTTAATAAGATTATTAATATAAATAATAAATAATTTAATCATAGTTTAACAGAATTATTATTAAATATAATTTAATAAAAATATATAATTTAATAAAATTATTAATATTAAATATTCTTATATGAATTTACTAAAATCATAATATATAATACTATAAAATATAATTTAAAATAATTATTATTAAACATAATTTAATAAAAATATATAATTTAATAAAATTCTTAATATTAAATATTCTTATATGAATTTACTAAAATCATAATATATAATACTATAAAAATAATTTTTTTATTTCACACCGTTAAAAACCATATCAAATTCAACTTCTTTTTTAATCATCTCATTTACATTCTTACCTTAAATGATCATACAAAATTTAAATGACCTAACAATGGAACATAAATTATTTTTGAGTTCAAAAACATTAACAAGAGAACTGTTCATAATGTTTGATCAAAATGTTAACATAATCATATTTGAAAACCCAATCTAATAACAACATAATCATATTTGAAAACCCAATCTAATAACCACATTACATACTTTCTCCTAAAACTAAAATCTTTGAAACTTCTGCCGAATAAACAACATGATGTTCACTATAAGAAACTTCAACTACAAGCATACTACAATAAGTTAATACAAAAGAGTTCTTTCAAAGCTGTTACCATTGCATTATAAATCTTTTCACCCCATTCCAGCTTTAGATTTGTTAGTTTCTCCTAAAAATTGGATGCCAATATGGATTCTTCAGATTCTCCTGCCATGATGAGTATAGAGTAGTGGCCTGAATTTCTACTTCATCAGGAGGAAATCGCGACTTACAAGTGTCATGAAAAGTCTTTGGATCAAGCTCTCCCATTCTCTTTAATCCAATATTAGTGCGAATACCCAACAATTCTGGCAAACCCTGCATAAAAGAAAAAGAACATTGATTTTATGACCAGTTGCTTGAGTCTGCATCGTAATCCAAGGCTTAGGCAAACGTAATTCAGTTTTAAGCCAAGATAAAGTAGGCAATACCTGAATTAGCCAAGATAAAGTAGGCAATAACTAAATAGTGATGAACACAAAGTCAATTGGCATTGGTCCAAACTATGATAAAGAGGAGCTACTCTTAGCAACTAGGAAAAATATGACATAAAAAGACATCAACTTAATATTTTTCCCATGAAGCAAAAAAAGAACATCTTAACACCATACATCAATGGAAAGCAAGACCAAGTCATTTTGCCTCTATATTAATGGATTTTCCAGCAGCAATCTAAAACACAACTCCATAAGTTAAGCTATCATAAAGATACAATTATGGTTATAATAGTGCTACAGAGCTTTATAAACTTTAAAATACAGCAGCCAAGTACATTGAATAATCAATGCCCATATTGATAAAGAGAAGGCCAACAACCACAATAATGAAGAGACATTTAAGCCATCTAAGAACAAACATAAGCATCCATGTTAATCAAATTCACCAAGACCATGCAACAACTTATAGAAAGATATAGAAAAAAACGCTTATGAAAACAACTAAACATGAAAAAAAATACCTGCATATATCTCACAACAGTACTAGTATAATCAACAACTCTCCTTTGGGTCAGCTTTCTCATTCTTTTCACAGCAAAATTGTCACCATGAGCTGAAAGAAAAATAAAAGAATTTTGTCAGAACTAAAATTTAGATAGCCTAACTTCTCTGAATTGTAACTCATCTAAACAGGCAGTTGAGAGTAGCCATAGACCTAGAGGGGTTACTAAAACATAAAGCTCATGGTAGAAAATGAACATCTAAGTGCACCAAACGATTCTCCTCAGGCTCAGGAGGTAAAAACATGAAAGAAGTACATGAAATGATCTAAGAAATATTGAGCGTTAGCTGTTAAGAACAATGAAAGATTAACAAGACTCACTCAAGTTCCTGCCTAAGTGCATCAAACAATTCTCTTTTGGTCTATTTCTCTGCACCAGACGTGTTTAGGACCTTACTCTACTCTGTCATTTTGATCGTTGTGTTCTTCAGCTCCTCCTATAGCAAAGATAAATTGCAAATATCATATACATTGGAGGAGTGTTATAAGTCATTACTCTTCAAATTCAATGAAAGTAGGTTTTGTAGACAATATTAATTAATTATGTAATGTCAGCAAAGTACACAATCAATATCAGCAACTTCAATGGAGACCCAAGAACTTAAGTTAACCATCATCTTTAACCAAGTTAGAACAATAAATATAATAAACAAATCATTGAAGCTTTATGGAGTCAAACATTTATAGAGATTATACGATAAGCATATAACATTATAACCAGTACCCACAAAAAAGAACAAAATCTTCTCTTTTATAACATCATAAAGAAAGAGAGACTAAAAGGACTTAATTGCATTCAAACAAGGAACAAAGATTCATATTCAAGCTATTATCAAACGAGCTCAAATAAATAACATCAGTAAAATTGCAAAATTTCATGATAATAAACAAAATTAAGGGGCATTGTCCCAGAAAATCATTCAAGGAACTATTTTTACATAAAAAACACACAGATAAAACCAGGTTGAATATAAAAGAGATTATTGAGAGACTAACATTGGCTTTTAGCTGATTTATAATCTTTAACTTGAGAGCATCAATGGTTCCATCATTCATCAATGGTTCCAACACATCTTCTAGGGTTATTACTGATGATGACCCCATATTTTAATTTTCACCAAAAACTAAAATTGACAGATTGAATCCCTTCAATTTAATGCCTGAAATAAAAGAAAAAATAAAAACACTCCTAGGGCTTCGTTAAGCAAAAATAAAAGTTGGGTACTTGCAAAAAGAAACAGAAGTTAAATAGCACACGATGGAGATTAGAAAGTTAGAAATGAAGATTAGAAAGTTGAATAGCAGACGATGGAGATTAAAAAGTAAAATGAACGCCGATGATGCAAGGCCATTGACGAAAATCTTACCTCGTAGAAGATGAAGAGCGACAGAAAGAGAGGAAGAAAGATTGAAAGAAACAAACCAGACAGGACTCACCATAAAGATTAATTCAACAACAGTAATGCGATTTAATCCGCCATTTAGAAATTCTAGAAGAAGATTTGGAAAAGAAGGAAACGTAGGAGAAGATGCTGAGGGCAAAAAATGGAAAATAGGAAAGAAACTCAGATGGAATCCCTATTCAGCGCTTAAGGGAAGGAATGGCTATTACAACCAATGGTTGTAATAGAGCCTGAATGGAATCAAGCTGTAATGCTATTACAGCTAACCAAACACACGTTTGGTGGTGGGCCAATTGAATTGGGGGGAATGCATGCCTATTCCCCCAACCAAACATGCTGTAAGGGTCTTAAACCATGGTTCTTTTTTGGACCTTAGGGTGAACAGGTCGACGATAGGTAATAAACCAGGTCAGGGGAGTGGTTAGTCTACTGGGCCAGTGACAAGGGAGGATTTAACTATTCATAATCGAATACTGGAGAATCCTAATCGGTAACATCAATCGGAGGCATCAGTTACTGAAAGTGAAAGCAAGGGTCAGGCTGGAGGTGATGGGTTTACAGATTCAGAATTAGCCACTCCCAACGGTAACAATGGTAGTGCTATAAAGTCCTTATCCCGACCTAGTTCAGTGTTGCAATGACTTATTGATGTTTCAGTTGCGGATCCCATCAGAGGCCTTAACCCCAGCAGACACACAACAATATCCTTCAAGGATCTTAAAAACCCAAATGACGACGTCTCGACGGAGGGGGCTTCACTTCAATTTCGAGGGTTGAAAAATTAAAGACGCCGGGAAAGAATTTAGGGGAGAAAGTTGGGGGAGCACATGTTTCTAAAAAACTTAATAAATTATCCATGGGCAAGGGAGCAAGTTTAAAGTAAACAGTATCTCTAAACCTTTGTTGCATGATTCAATGATTCTATTGGTTGAGTTTAGGGTCTGTTTGATTGGCAGTAAAATGTTTTCCGTAAAATGATTTCTGGAAAATGTTTTACTTTTCTGTAAAATGACTTACTGGAAAATATTTTCTGGTGTTTGATTGAATCTGTGTAAAATATTTTCCGCTGTTTGACAGATTTCCTGAAAATATTTTCCGGAAAAGTTATTTTTTACATATATTAATATATATTAATAATTTTTTATATTTTAAATTGTTTTTACATATATTGCAATGATTTATTTATAATAATACTCAATAATAAGCTACAATATTGATCGTTATAAATTGAAAAAATATTATCCACAATGAGTACTAGTAAGAATATTGAATAATTATAAATTGCTTCGAAACCATAATGAGTACTAGAAATAATATTATCCAAATACATAATTAGTAGTACACCACATAATAACAACATTGTCCAAGTGCATAATATTACACCACATAAAAGTATCAATATCTTCAACCCTGAGAAAATTTTTGAAGCCAAATTTTTCTATGCTTCTTATCCAAAAAAGTACCTCACACCAGTCCAAGCAATCAATTGCTTTAACCCTCTTAGCCTCCTCTTTTAATATCTTTTTTGCACCTATAAAAGCTCTCCACATAACCAATGGTTCCCAACTAAGACCAGAACTTTTTTCAAGGACATTTCTAACAATAACAGGTTCACCTCGCATCCAATGAGTTTGAAAATGCTGAATGCTATTGTCTTCCAACTGCATTACATTCGGGCAGTACACAAAATTGTCATGACTTTTCTCTCTATGAGCTGCCTGCCTTACTTCAAAGTTTTTTGCTTCATTTCCTGCAGAGCAGGTGGTTTGACACAAAGAACAGCCTTGAGAAAACTCGATATCAGGTAACTGAAAATTAATGGTGAGCTCCTCAGCACTCTGAATCAGTTGCTCAACTGAATTAGTTTCAAATAAGCGTCTCAGTGAAAGTGTCTCACGACCACAACCACCCTTTCCATTTGGAGGACAAGGAATCCTACCATCTTCCTCAGCTCTCCAATCATTTCTTGCTGCCACTGCAGGAATCTGGTCATCTGAACCCATAGCTCGACTATTTACTCTTTTAGCAGACAGCTGGTGAGAAGATTTTGCTTCATTCCCTCCAGGCTGAGACCCTTTTCTAAGTTCATGACAGCATGATATACATAGATCATATAAACAATCAGGGCAGCTTCTATGGAAATTGACAATGGATGTATTGCAATTGTCACTGTCAAGGAAGGAAACATTCATAGTCATTATAGTAGGAAAAACAATAGCCATGTCTGCAAATTATTAATAACAATAAAAATCCCTTTTGCATATCTTTAGATGCAATTTCATAACCACATGATAATATACACGATAGTAGAAGACAACAAGATCCATCACGGTTGATGCATATCATTAACAATATACAACCCATTACTAAGTACTACAAAGAAAAGATCAACTAATAAGAGTTAAGTTTCTTAATGGTGTGAATTGGTTTTGATTTTCACAACAAAATATAAGGTAAGCTTTATGAATCAGTCTCATCAAATCGGCACTATCCTAGGATAACCCTTTTTCACATCTTCCTACTAGTTTAAATATAAGATAAGCACACAGATTAATATGGTAAAGAATGTAAGCTGTTTCCAAGTAACTAATATGACATGAGATTTTCAATTTAGGGGCAAAAACGTAACATAACATAACAAAAACCACAAGTTTCTCCTTGGTATCAAAGAGCATGAGGTGATACCAATACACTCGATCATCATCATCTATCACTGATACCATTATGTCCTGTTCTGTCAATTGCACACCTATGGCAAAGGAAGGTATACATCACTTAGCATTTCGAAGCATCATCTAGTATAAAAACCAAAACTTACAAAAACCAGACATATCACATTACAGTACCATGTATACTGGCTTCCACCTCTAGTTCAGCATGTTGCTCCTGTTGTATATGTCGAAGCAGAGGCAGAATTTCATGTAGCAAATAAAGCAACTTCTGCAGTTTAATATTTGTATCTGCTACCTCATGCTCATCCTGTCAAATTTGATAATTTTTCACCTCCAAAATGAAATTCAGAACACGAACAATCAGTTAGACCCAAAATACTAATCTTCTGGCCTTATTCGATCCAATCTGAATCACATCCATGCAAACCCAAAAGATAAAAAGAAAATCCTACCCAAAATCAATAATAATGCCAAGAAAAGCAATCATTTCTTTTTCTTTTTAATAACAAACTCAAAATGAATTAAACAACGCTGAATAGAACCGAAGCATCATCAAAGACGTGAAATCAAACCCAGAAATCTAAAATAAGTTACCATAATCAAATGCAATAATGAATCAAATAAATCACTGATAAATCAAACATTTAGCAAAGAAGCTAAACCAGCTAAACAAACAAGTGATGCTAAACAGACAAATTATGAACATCAACGAGTAAACAAAGAGTTTACCTTAAATACGAATTTGTTGGCGATTCGGGAATAAACAAACCCTTGATTTTCTGGAACTGGAACTGGGTGGAGGACCGGAGGTAGACCGGAGGTGGATCGATGGAGGACGGAGGTAGCTTGATGCCTTGATTTTGGATTTGGGAAAAAAAATGGAGGAGGGGAGATAGGGTTAGGGAAGACTGTCGGCAGTAAAACAAAACAATAATGTTGTGGATACAGTAAAATTAGCAACAATAGCAGAGGAGATGAGGCAGAGATGATGAGGAGCTATGGAAATGGTTTCAACGGTGAGAAGATGAGCTGTGGAAAATGTCTTACCGATTTCTAAGGGGTAAGACATTTTTCGGAAATATAGGGTTGATTTTCCCGTGTTTTGGAATTGATTTTCCAAAAGGAAATCATTTTCCTCCAATCAAACACTGGAAAATGGGGAAAACCATTTCCGGAAAATCATTTCCCCCTATCAAACAGACCCTTATTTCAATAGAGCTTGTAGAGGAGTTAGGCCCAAGTGACCCAAATTTAGTTAAAGAACCTCTGGCCTGAAGTGTATTAGTTGGACAGTAAGGTTTCAGTTTACTTCTCTTTACTTTATTTTATATGGATTTAAATCTAACTATATTTTCTTGAAATTGTCAAGGTTGCGCTAACAGTAAATTTCTTCATATTTTCCGTAAGTTTAATATTGAGCATAACTCAGATATCGTGTGTTTGCTGGAACCGAGAGTAAGCGGTAAAAAAATAAATTCAATTATTGATAAATTGGGTTTTAATTATTCTCACCGTATTGAAGCTATTGGTTTTTAAGAGGAATTTGGGTAGGCTGAAAGTAATCTGTTTGGATTAGTAGTATCTATAATCATCCTCAGTTCGTTCTCCTTTGTGCTTCTGGCAATGTTCCCTCTAACTTTGTTTTTATCATTTTTGTTTATGGTAGCCTAGACAGAAGGAAAAGAAAGCTTTAATAGGATAACTTGGTAGCTGTGTTACCTCAAGATCCCTTTCTGTGGTAGATTATGAGAGACTTTAATGTTATTTTATCACCTAATGATAAGAAAAGTGATCGTGGCACAGGAAAGAAATGTAAGTTTTTTTGGTAATTTTTTTGATTCTTGTAGTTTGCAGGACATGGGGTACATTGGGTCTTCCTTTACTTGGCAAAAAAGTAACACATATGAGAGGCTTGATCAAGCACTAGCCAATGACGCTTGGGTTTTATCTTTTTTGCACAGCCTCGTGTATCACCTTCCATGTATTAAATCTTATCACAGGCCCATTCTTCTAATAACTAAATTAGATTTTAGTGTGCCTAAAGAAAAACCCTTTCGGTTTCTCGAAGGATGGACAAAACACAGTAATTTTCCCGCTTTGGTCAAATATAAGTGGAATTACTCAGGTAATATGGTTGACTCTCTTACTAGTTTTACCTCACATGTTAAAGAATGGAACAGGTTCGTTTATGAATTTATAGGTACTCGCAAAAAAGACCTTATAAGATCACTTGCGAACATTCAAAAGACGGTGGATCATTCGGCCTCTAATCGATTAGTTAATCTGGAAATAGATGTACGAGAAGAGTTGAAAAACCTGCTCAATCATGAGGAATTACTTTGGAGACAAAAAGCTAGGTGTGTTTGGCTCTAGCTTGGGGATTGTAACACACAGTTTTTCCACAGTTGTGCAATCCAAAGAAAGAAATTAAATCATATCATGGCTTTGCACATTGACAATGGTGAATGGTGTTCTGATCAGAATATTCTTAAAAATAAGGCAGTTGGTTTTTTCGAAAGACTTTATGGTGAAATCCCTGCTCCCATGAAAGGTCTTCCTTCCAACATCTTTCTACGTCTCAAGGACCAAGATATTGTGTTTTTGACGAAGCTAGTTTCAAACGAAGAGATTAAAAATGCTTTATTTGACATGGCTTCACTGAAGGCTCCGGGGAGCGATGGTTTTCATGCTCACTTTTTCCAGAGTCAGTGGGGTATTGTTGGATATGCTATTTGTGAATAGGTTCAAGGAATTTTCGCTGGTAACAAAATTGATCCAGATATCAATAATACTCTAATTGTGCTCATTCGGAAGAAAGATAGACTAGAAGAATTTAGTCAGTTTTGGCCCATCAGTCTCTGCTCGGTGTTGTATAAATTGGTGATGAAAATGATTGTAAATAGGTTTAAATTGGTATTTCCTA
Organism: Gossypium hirsutum; assembly: GCF_007990345.1. Classification (NCBI taxonomy): domain Eukaryota; kingdom Viridiplantae; phylum Streptophyta; class Magnoliopsida; order Malvales; family Malvaceae; genus Gossypium; species Gossypium hirsutum. The sequence goes on from NC_053438.1 coordinate 16,260,072, forward strand.
ACTTCATCTCGCAGGAACAAGACGATTTTATCACTAGTTGTAATATTCCTGACAGTGTTATTATAGCGCAGGAGGTTATTCATTCTATACATAGTAAAAGGATTGGCAGGAATTGGATAGTGATCAAACTAGACTTGGAAAATGCCTATGACAGAGTAAGTTGGGACTTCATTGGAGCGTCTCTACTAACTGTCGAAATTCTCAAGTTTCTCAGGACTATGATCATAGCAACCATATCTTCTTCTTTTATGCAAATCCTTTGGAATGGAGTTCCCACTCAGAAGTTTAAGCTAGTAAGAGGAATTAGATAGGGTTGTCTGCTATTGCTTTATATTTTTGTGCTTTGTATAGAATGGTTAGGATATATCATTCATGCGGAAATAGATGATGGTAAGTGGAATCCAATTCGTCTATCAAGATTGGGTCCGACTTTATCTCATCTACTTTTTACGGATGGCCTGGTCATTTTTTGCGAGGCGGAATTGGACCAAGCATATCTATTAAAGGGGGATTTGGAAGCACTTCTGTGAATTTTCTAGACATGAGATTAGTGCAAGGAAAAGTAATATGTATTTTTCCAAATGAGTTGAGATTGATTTATGTGTTCAGATTGGTCAGCTATTTGGGTTTTAGAAAGTTCATAAGCTTGAGATTTACTTAGAGGTGCCACTTCTTCATGATCAAGTTATTAAAAGGACCTTAAATTTTGTTGTAGACAAAGTGAGTCACAAATTGTAAATTTGAAGTAATGAAGTTGTCCATTACGGGAAGAGTCACTCTGGCTCAATCAGTTCTTCTAGCTATCTCAAACTACTTCAAACAGTTAATGCTAATTCTGAAAGGTGTTTGCGTAGAGATCGAGTGAATAGTAAGATAGTTTATATGGGGCTGTTCTGGTGGACATCCAAAACTTGCTTTGGTAGGGTGGGATTTAATTTGTCAGCTAAGGTCTCGAGGCGATCTTGGGTTTCGACACCTTCAGGATTAAAATAATTCATTTCTTATGAAGGTTGGGTTTAATTTAGTCACTATGAAAGATGTTGTTTGGGTACAAGTCCTTCGTACAAAATATGGATGGAAGGATTACATCTCGGATTCCATTACCAAGAGTCAATGTTCACACCTATGGCGCTCCCTTTCTCTGGTTTGGCCCATTTTCCGTGATAATTTAATTTGGTTAATTGGTAATGGCTTTATTATTCGTTGTTAGAAAGACTCTTAGATCTCGAGAGTCGGTCATTTACTTTCGCATGTTCCCGCTCATATAATATTATATTTAGAATGTACCTTGAGAGAGACTGGGTCATGCTTGATGGATCTTAGAATTTGGATTTGTTTCATATTTGGCTGCCCGAAGAGGTGATTAGACGGATAGTGGGTATCCCCTCCACATCCTGTTAGTGGGACAGATAGGATTATCTAGGCTTGTTCAGGATTAGGATCTTTTACTATTTGCTATTGGACCTTAAAAGAAGACTCTTGGAACCCCAAAGATGACTGTTAAAAGATTACTTGGAAATATTAAAGCCCCTAAAGAGTCTGATTTTTCTTGTGGCTAGTTTCTAAACAGAGACTTCTTACTAATTCAGAGTATACTCAGAGAGGAATTGGTTCACATCAGCTCTTGCCATTTATGTAGACATGACATAGAGGACACCCTACATGTTCTTCGAGACTACATGACAGCAAAGGAAGTTTGGATGCACGTGGTTCCAATTGAGAAACAACACAGGTTCTTTTCTGATCCTTTTTAGATTTGGCTTTCTTCTAACCTTTGTTGTCATTTTAAAATGCAGGATCGGTGAGTCACTTGGTCGTGTCTGTTCAACCTAATTGCTTGGTGAATTTGGAAGAACATGAATCTATTCATCTTCTAGAACATTACTTGGTCAGTCTACGAAATTGTGAAAGCTTCACTGAGTTGGGCACAACAATTTGAACCTTTTCTTAACAGATACAAGGTCATTCCACTTAATTCGGTGGTTCATTCACACTCTGAAGGAAATTGGGTTCACTTATTCTCTGATAGAGCAGTGGCTAGAGATTTTGTGAATGCTTCTGTTGGTGAGTTGGTTCGTGATTCATTTGGAAAATGGATATTTGGATTTAATTGTTATCTGGGCAAATATTCACCTTTTGAGGCAGAATTTTGGGGTATTTTGGACAAACTTCTCATTTTATTAGGATACAAAGGAGCCAATATTCGAACAGATAACCTAGAGGTGGTTACAGCCTTGTCTATGAAAGGGTTGGTTGACTTAGGTATTATCTTGCTTAGAAGGATTCAAAAACTTATGAGTTCTGGAGGACAGTGGGTGACCAGATATGTACCCAGGGAATGCAATTCACTAGTAGATCGTCTGGCGAAACTCGGCTTAGTATGGCAGTCAAGCTTACAGATTTTTGAAGTGCCTCATGATGCTGTGTCTCTGGTTCTTCAACAAGACAAAGCGCATAGCACTTTTTAGCATTTGATTTGTTGTAATTTTGCTTTATCTTTCACAAAAAGACAAACATTTTTATAATAAAATTTGCTATTTTTAAAAAAAAAAATTATAATAAAGTTTGTAGATTATTTTTAAAAAGTAAGACTAATTTAAAGGGTTTGTGAGAGAAATCGTCATGTTAGGTGACAAATTTATTATTATATTGACACATGTTATTCTTTCAAGGAAAAGAAACATTGAAGATGACACTTGTCATTCTCTTATGAAACTGTTACCGGACATGACAATTTTTTGTTTTCATGAGAGAATGACACGTGATATCTTTAATTTTTTTTATATGTTAGCACTATATTAAACACCACAATTTCTCTTTCCAAACTTTTAAAAATTATCTTACTTTTCTAAATAATCTAAAAACTACCTAACTTTCTAAATAAATTTTCATTTTAGTATTTTTCTTATTAATAAACCCCACTCTAATTGTCAATAAAGTATTAATAGGTTGAATACTTTTTATTTTTATTCAAAAAGTCAAAGAATTTCCTCGACTGATTGTATGATTGTCCCTCAATTATTTACCTGTCCCTGTTCCCAATTGATAGAGATATTGACATCTCCGGTTCCCTGTACAAGAGACTGACCAGTTGATTTTAAGTCATCCATTCCCTTATATGTGTTTGGATATTATTTGCCTATTTGAGAACTTGAAATATTTTTTTGGGCATAGAATTTTTAAAATATTGCAAACCATAAAGTATGGGATCATCCCAACTGATAAATCCGGTAAAGGAAAACAGTCTCCCTCCTCTTCACTCACGATCTTAGTCACCGCTGTATTTTTGTTACGGCTTTTCATTTGTCAAAATTCATGTAACAAATGAAATCTTTTGAATGTATATATAATAAACATTAATCTAAACTCTATTCTCCATCAAGACATTACAGTGATAGGTTAATCAAGCTTTTTTAACTTTTTGTTATAACTCATACTTCATCACACTTTGCTAAATTGTAATCTTAATGTGTTAACATACAATTTTATATTATTTGGAGATAATTATTGTGAGAACTCTTTGAATAATGATGAGTTTTGATGATCGATTGGGATAGTGTGATACGTTTAATTTATTTTTTATTTTACGTTACAATACCTAATCTCATTACCAGATTAACTACAAACCCACCCTAAGAAGAAGTGGCAACCCAAATAGAATGTCAGAAAAACTAATTTTAATCGTCACTAATTGTAACAGTTGCCACTGATATACTGTTGTCTCTGCAAAAACTGGTTTACATGTCTCCTACTTTAAATGAAGCAGACCGTCTAACAACCAAAATGGAAAGAGACAAAAAATGTAATAAAATACACATGGAATGGGAATTGGGAATTGGGTGTTAGTGGAAAATGGCACCAGCGTGCTTTGACTGTGTGTCTCCAGTCTAAAGGTCCCGTGATGAATGTTGAACAATGGTTTGTCTCCCTTTTCATTTTTGGAATTTCTACATCTCATGCCCCACTCTAATAATTCTGTCCTAAATTTCACACGAGTGCTTTTGGGATTATAAATTCTATATTTTTTTTGTTCTAAACCTAATATTTTTATTCAAATATTATACATTAGAAGTTTAATTATTATTGGATACATCGAGCAATTTTTTTTAAAATTATATCAATAGAGTTAAATTTTATTTATTTTAATATTATAATTTTTAAATTTTACTTGTGCAGTTTTCTCTTTAAGTTTATTTTGAATTTAAGTATCATCACGATATTATTAAGCTTTACTCTAATTTAAGTCGGGATATATTCTAATTTTCAGTTTGGTTGTACTTTGTATTGAATTGGTTTTATTTATAATTGTTTAAAACATATATTTTTTGTGGAGTTAATATTTGGTACACTGATAATGTAATTTTTTTATTCTATAAGCAGCCTTAAAAAATTATTATGTATCTTTTTTTAAAATTTTACTATACTCCTATAGGACATTTGTAAAATCATTGGTCTTACTTGTGAAGTGTAAAAACTGCACTGGCAATGTACCAAATGATTTCCCTTATTTAAAACATATATTATTTATGGGGTTAGTATTTGGTATACTGGTAATGTATTTTTATTCTACAAGCAGCGCCTTAAAAATTGTTATTTGTCTCTTTTTTTTAAAAATATATTTTTTATACTTTTATAAGGCACTTATTAACCTCTAACTCTACTTGTGGAGTCTAAAACTTCATTGGCAGTGTACTAAATATTTTCCCTTGTTTAACGCATATTATTTATGAGTTAGTATTTGGTACACTGATAGTGTATTTTTTTATTCTACAAGTAGCTTTAAAAAATTGCTATTTGTCTCTCTTTTTTTTTCAAAATATTTTTTTAATATTTTAATATACTCTTATAAGACACTTGTCAACCTCTAACCCTACTTATAAAGTCTAAAAACTCTATTAATAATGTACTAAGTATTTTTCCATCGGATTATATTTTTACTTGTGATTGTTGTTAGAATTGTAAGTGTAAATTTCTTAATAGTATAACTTTTTGAATTTAAAAGAATTATTTGACTATTAGTGAAATAAAAATAAAAATATAAAAATAACATGCAGCAACTTTTTAATGCAGCTTATAGATAAAACGTTATATTATTTATTTTTAATTAATTTATATAAAATTAGGAAACAATGGATAAAATCATTTTACTTTCCACTATTTTTTCTCCCTCCACCAAGTCATAATTAATTACATAAAAGTTTGTATGTTAAAAAAAAGCCTTTTTAAGAAAATGTAAAAAAAATATTAAAATTTTATATTAAAGTCGCATCTAATTAAGTTTCTGCAGTTAATAAAAAAGTTAATAAAAAAATTTATTAAGCTCTTCCGTTAACGGTTTCTTTCATTGACCACATTCATCGTTAAAAAAATTAATAGACTAATCAGATGATGACACGTGATAACTTTTGATTTAATCTAATATTTTCTCATAAAAATTATTAAAAATAATTATAAAATTATAAAAAATATAATATTTATTAAACATTAAAAATAATAAAATTCATATAAACTTATAAAAATTTTAAAAAACCTATAAATATTATAAAAAAACATATAATAAATCTAATAAATTTTAATAAATTATAAAAATTTTATAAAATTAATAAAACACATTTAAAATATTCAAAATTTTTATAAAAAAATTTCTTAAAAACTTATAAAATAAAATCTTAAAAATTATTAAAAATTAGATAAACTTATAAAAAAATCATAAAAACATGAACTAGACCAGATCAATCGGTTAGACTGAAATTGACAAAGGCACCTGTCCAAAGAAGGCCATTAGATTAGTTAAGCTAGGAGCCAAGTGGTTGAATCCATTTTTTTAAAAATTTTTTTATTTTCAATGTCTTATTTAATTAAAATGGAAGGACATGTCGAATTGGCAAACCAGTGGCTTGACCGGTTTGACCACAGGTCCATTTTGAAAGCCTTGGTCAGAATATTTCATATTAATATATGCTAATAGTTGAATAATGAAATTTTATAAAATTAATAAAATATATTCAAAATTTAGTGTTTTTGGTATAGTTAGACCAGTGGTTGAATCGGTCAGGCCACTGGTTTGTCGATTCGACCGGTCAATCCAATTTAATTAAATAAAACATTGAAAATTAAAAAAAATCGGTTCAACAGTCTAGCTCCTAGGTCAACCAATCTAATAGCTTTTTCTGGATCGGTACCATTGTCGATTTTGATCTAACTGGTCAGACCGACTGATCCGATCTAATTCAAGGTTTTATGGTTTTTTATAATTTTTATAAGTATATATCAATTTTAATATATTTAATAATTTTTTTAATTTTTTATAATTTTTCATAGGTTTTTAAGAATTTTTTATATGTTTTTCCTAAAATTTTAAATGTTTAAATATTGTTATTAATTTTATAAAATTTGAATAAACTATTAGAATTTATTAGATTTTTTTATGATATTTATAAGTTTTTATTAATTTTTTTATAAATTTTGTAAGTTTATATTAATTTTAATAAAAAATAATTTCTTTCCTATTTTTATAAATTTTTTTCTATTTTTTATTTTTTATCATTTTTATGGGAAAATATTATACTAAACTAGAAGGTGCCACGTGTCACCATCCAATTGGTCCGTCAGTTTTTTTAACGGTCAACGTGATCAATGACGGAAACCATTAACAGAGGAGCTCAATTTATTCTTTTTATTATGATAGGGGCTTATCTAAGTCCAAACGATTGGTTCTTTAATATTATTATGAGGATTAAAATGTAAATTTATCATTATACTATTGATGAATATTGAAACTAGTCATTATAATTTATTTTGATTAATACTTGTCATTAAATTTTGAGAATATGGTTAAACTTGCCACACAACTTTTATGTGATTGAATTTTATTGCTATATTTTAAATTTTGCCACTATATTGATTTTTAATTAAAATTTACAACTTAATATTGATTTTGATGATTTGAAAATAAAATTTAACAAAAAAATAATATTTTAGATATTTTATTTTAATAATAAAAATAATTTAATTTATAAAATATCAATATATTGACATATAATTTTTATTTAATAAAATGAAAACTTGAAAAAAAAGAGATTAACTTTACTTTTTATAAATAACGTATTTTATAAAGATTAACTAAATTGTTAACTTATATACGATGATGCATTAGTAAAATGTTGGATAAGGTACTGAAATTCATGAATTAATGCTAGGGATATTGGCTGAATGTGAAATGTTTATGTTTGGTAGTTAATTTGAAAAGTTGCAGATTGATATTCATTTAGAAATTGCAAAAAAAACATGTGTCATCATGACGAGATTTGGATTCTAGGCTACGGTGTGATGTCGAACTTGCTCGCTGTGATGAGACTGAAATAGTATGTCACTTCGCAACGAGAAACTTCCGACATTGCAACATCAGTTGGAAGTTTTCTCAACATTACAATTTAGTCCTAATTTGTCATCGTGTTAGCATTAGAGCTTTTGTAAGCTCATATTAAATTCGGAAATGATTATATGCCGTATCATATGCTTATATTATTTATATTTACATGTTAATTGGTATTAATTGAATATATTTTTATCGTAGTTGCTTCGACAACGAACGTGACACTTTGTAGCTCGGACCCAGCGATCGGATCGGGTTTAGGGTGTTACAGTCTTGAGTGTTGGAGTGGATGACTCTCAGAAGATAAAGACATAGATGTGACTGATTAGACTGACAGTACAGCAGATAAAATCTAGGTAGAATAGATCCTAGATCCGTTTATGGATTTATTCACTTGTGATGTTCATATTGTGGCATACATTAATCTTGAGTGGATGATGGACTATGTATGCGTGACTCATATACTTTGATGTAAGTAAAAACCGGAGTTCAAATAGATAAGGAACCAAAAACTGGAGCATTAGGTATACAATTTCTGTAGTAAATGGTCTTCTCTCATTAGCATTACATGATAGATGAAAAGTAAATATGGCCACAATTAATTTGTCTTTGTGATAAATGACTTGGTTACTATTTGATAGGAATTGACTTTTCATGAAAGAAGATGTAACGGTTACCATGAGACAAAATAGGATTATATTGAGAGAACAAATTTATCCCAAAGAGATTAAGGATATCCTATGAGGGTAACACACTGATAAAAATGTCATTAGGCAAGCGTTGAGTGAAGTAGCATTGGTAATTGTATGTAACAAGGGCGAGCTCAGTCACGATCCTATAGTGGAATGACTTTGTGACTAAATAAGTTTATAATTAATAGGCGAAAAGGTGGAACTTAATTATAAATTATTTGAACCCTAATTACATAAGTCCAATTGATCCCTACGCTAGCTCGTTGAAACTAGAAATAAATTGCATGTAAAATCAAATGAACATAAATGGATAGAAATGATAAAGTTAGAGAAATGGATCACATTCGCAAATTAATGTGTTTTCTCACTAAGTATAGAAATGAGTTGAAATTAATTTAAGTTTTTTGAATTATTATTTAATTAAATAATTGAAGTTTGAAAATGTAATTAAATTAATTAGTCATTGTGAATCCGTTGAATACGAAAATTAAATATATTTCCTCATAAATTCTTTTACGGTAAAGTTGTCATAACTTTAATAGAATTAGAATTTGGTTAAAAAAATAATTTATCTAATTAAATTAATTAATAAATAATATTTATTTTGGGAAAAAGAAAAACATGTATTTGGTTGGATTAAATTATAAAGTATTGTGTTGAAAGTCCAAGAAGCACATATAATTGGACCAAATACAAAAGACACCCAAATTCCCCAGCCCTAGTGTATTTAACTAATGTGTGTTGCTCCCTCTTCTAGTTAGGCTAGAAGACTGATTTTTCTATTAAATAAATATTATTTGTGTTTTTCTAATTGAACCATCTCTCTCTATAAATAAATGGCACTAGTAGAGCTTAAAAAAACAAGTTATACAGAAGTTTCACATAACTTTGAGATATTATTATTATGCCAAAAATTAGAGAATATTTATTTTCTAAGTATAAATTTTATTTTCTGGAAATAATAATTATGTCGATTTCTATTGAGAGAGAATGACATTCTTACTGAAAGTAATAAATTGTTTTTGGTTCTATGTTTGATTCATGATTCTTCAAGCCTATATTCGAACCGATTTTTGGTACGAGAATAGCGGAGTAGGTTGTTTAATTGAAAAACGGGAACATCTAGGATTTGTCTCGCACAAAGCACAAGTACTTTTCGGGAAAAGCTTATTCTTATAAATATCACAAACCAACTCGATTTTCAAAATTTTAATCATTCGTTGTGACAGAAAACCATTTTATTAAACTAGAATTTTCCAACACCATCTATACCCACCAGTTTCATTCCAACACTCCCTCACGTATAGCGTTGGATTTGAAATGGTCGCTTTGTAGTCTACTAACACTTTTAATCTGTAGTCCTTTATGGTAGAAACACAAGACTCCTGATCTAGATATTGCAATCCAACACAACACTCTTTCGTTTCTCTATCCTCTGACAATATTTTGAATACTCCGGGAACTTAAGAGCATGTGTTGCATTACGGTCGACAGTCGTTAAATAATTAGTGGGTTGAAATTGGATTACCATGTCATCCAAATAAATAGTCAAGTAGCACGATGGGAAAATGAGTATAGTTTAGGTACCAATTTGTGGGTTAAGTCAAAATTATGAACAAAATTTTTAAACAATAGACATAGAATAACTTTTAAAAAATAAAGGACAAGAAGTAAAAGAATAATTTACCCAATTTATAAATAAATACTTCAAATAAAGAATATCATACATTAAAAACCTATAATATGAACATAACTATTTTTTAACCTCATTATTATAATATATATAATATTTAAAAAGCCAATTTCTATAATTTTTTTTCCTTTTAGAATTACCATCTTCCCTAATTAATCGCATCTCTCTCCACAAGTAGAAATTTTTAATAAAATTCTCTTTTTAATTCTCAACCCTACCTTCGTCTTTGTCGATGATTTTCTTTTTCTTTTTTAAATTATTCTGTTACATAAACTTTTCGAAACTCAATATATCCAAAACTAATTTATATTTCATTAAAGATTAACCTTAAAATCATTTTCTTGGCAACTTGGTCTTAACAATAACAACTACAATATAAAACCTCAAATCTGAAATATTTTTTTTAACCATCAATCACACTTGCAAATAATATAGTGTAACGCTCCGAAAATGTAAATATTTGATCTATTAAATTTTATCATGAATTAGCATTTGCTTTAGTGGTTAGGGGTTTTAATTGAGTATTTGAGGTCATGGGTTCAAGTTTCACTTTTGAGAAATTTTACTAATTTTGCTTCTATCCTTATATTTGTTCTTCTAACTTAAGCACTATTTTCGCTCAATTTGTCTTAGAATGAGCTTGCTGGTTCAAGGCTAAGGTGTTAGCTTACTTGTTGGTCTTTTGTTCGAATCCCTGCTTGAGTGAATTTGTAATGTTTTTATTATTTTCATTTGAGCCGACCATGTAGTGGTTGTGGTTTAATCGAATTCTGGCTTTGGAGAATTTGATAAGATATCATAATGTTGGGGCAGTTTAGATATTATTTTAATTTAATTTATTTTTATTTTGAAATTAGAGAAAAAATGGATTTTCTAAATAAAACTATCCCCACTTTGCATGTTCCCTCTTTTCCCTATTTTGTTCACATTGTTCTTCTCCCTTTTCACGTGGATTATAGCAACAAAGGTCCTCAACTTTCTTTTTCTTTTCTTGATTTTGTGTCCCCAGTTTTCTTGTGTTCTTGATTGGTGGTTTTTGTGCTACTCAATTTCGGTGGTGGGTGTCGATTGAACTGTTGATAACTTGGTTTTTGCGTAAGTATGATCAATATTTGTTTCTTTTGTAATTGAAGTTTTTCCTTCCGTTATTTGTTATTTTGTTAAGTTGGGGTTTTTAGAGCCGCGTTTCTGTTATTAATCTTCTAGGTTATTTAGGTGAAGGTCACGAAATGATTAATCCACCGGAGGATTAAGCCTTGAGAAGGTGTTGTTTACGTCCAAGGGTAAGGATTTTTTTGTCAATTTGGAACTATGGTGGCTGTTGGATTAATCGTTTTGTGGGTTGGATTGGTAATTTAGGAAAATCGAAGAGTATATCCTCTTAAATCGACTCTCTATTGTTGGCTAATTCGCTAAGTGTTTGATGCTTTTAGGTATTGGAATACTCAATTTTTGGGTTTGCATAAAAAATTATCCAAGTGTGTAATGAAAACCTGAGAAAACAGCGAATGATGAAAGCCAAAATTTGGGAATGTCGACGTCACACAACCATGTGCCAGGCTGTGTGGTATGCCGTGTGATAGGCCGTGTGCTAAACCGTATGAGCTACACGGGTGTGTGTGAGGTCATGTGCCAAGCCGTGTGGGACCAAATTTTGAAAATTTTCCCTATGGTTGTATTCATCGTACGAGAAGAATGTAGGCCTTTTGTAGGGTCTGTACGGTATAAATTATGCTTCAAAGCATGAGTTCTAATGTTCTGTCAGTGGTAAATTTGATTTATGTATGCATGATTAATAAGTTATATGTATATAATATGTTATCTGTTAAGCATGATCTGTATTTGTTATAATAAGCATGTATGTCATATACATTTTCGATATTAGTTATTTTTGCATGTGCATTATGGTGGGACATATGTTTGAGGAGGAAGTGCGGGCAGTTTAATCTATCTGTTGTATCCAGTGGCTCAACCACATATATTTATGTTATTGGCGAATTATCGCCTTATGATATGGCAGCTAGACTGCAAATGTTCTAAAAAGTGCCATAAAGTAACTAAGCGGTGTGTAGGACTGGATGGGTAAATAATACTCCATATTGTGTGTAGGGATGGTCGGAGATGATGTGTAGCAGATGGGGTTAGGATTGTGATTCTCCATCTGATATGTTCTATTTATGTTTTGTTATAAAATATTTCTAAATGATATTTGAAAACATGTCTGAAATTAAATCTGTGATTCTGTTTTTTTATAAGTTACACACCGAGCTCAAAAGCTCACCTTTGTCTATGTTTACTTTCAGGTAACCCCTAGACTTAGGACGGGTCAGTGTGACAGGAGCTCGGTTAAACATTTTTTGCTAATTATGCTATCTTAATTTCCAGTTTGCTCTGTTTTGGTTTTGTTGAACATTTTAGGACTATTTGGTTTGGACTTTTATTTTTTGTTTTAAACTATTTATCGTATTTAAATCAAAATTTCACTATTAGCAAAACATTAAAATTTTTAAAATACGACTCGTGTTCTCCAAATTGAGTTTAACTAAAAGTTTCTCTGCAAACAAGAACGTTTTGTAGATATAAATTTAGTCGACAAAATTAACAAATTAAATAAAAAGGATATTTTCACTTAAAATAAATCAGGATAGTTTTCGTTAAAATCTGGCATTTTTCTACAAGGTTAAATAATTTCTAGGTTTTCAAAGAGTGTCATGGTAGCTTCTCTAGATCTAAGTATAACATTTAGGTCGGGTTTGGGGTATTACATTCAGTGGTATCAAAACTAGGTTGAAAACTCGGGCTGTGATTTTGGGTTCAAATTTTTGTGAAATATATTTCTTGTGCAAAATTTGTTTTTGTTTAAATTTGAAAAAAAAAGTTCATAGGATACCGAGTCTCCGATGCCGATCCTATAAGTGCTTCTGCCTTAACTAAACTTTTAGTTTACAAAAATACTATGATATTAGAATTACTCTGTGGTAGTTGGAGACTGTAACAACTCTATAAACACTTTTGATAAAGTTCTGGACATAAAATATTCGATAATAAACTTCAAAACTTATACACAAAATTCTAGTAATGTAGATAACATACAATGAGTGTGTGTGGAACTTGTGGATGAGGTACCTGAGGGCATGGTGGGGGCCAAAGAGGGGCTTGAGCTGAGCCATCCTCGATAGGCAGTATGTATAATCTAGATACGAGTGAAACTTTGGGCATACCTACTGCTGAGACAGGGTCTAAGACTTAGATGCTGGGGACGACGCATTATCCTAAGCCATGTTAAAAGTCCTTGAGAGGGTCGTCGGGACCCATTCTGGATTTAGGAGCCGAGGGTTGGTAATTGAACGACTTCAATCCTATGGAGCAAAAATATTTAGGGGCATCACTCGGGTCACCCCGACTGTGGCCGAGTATTGTTGGTGGCTACAAAAAGGATTATGAATGAAATAAATTGCACTCTTGAGAAGAATTAAATGGTACGGTGTCATTGCTTCGCGATAAAGCTTATTAGTGGTGGTTGACCATTAAAGAGGGTACTAAGCTTGAGAAGACTACTTGGGATTATTTTAAGAATGATTTCTAGAATCGACGAGTTATGTTGAGGCCCGTAGATACGATTTTATGGGGCTAACTTAGGGAGATAAGACTGTGGCTGAGTATAAGGCCAAATTTTTGAAGTTAAGTAGATATGTTAATGGGTTAGTGGAGACTGACTACGATAAGATTATTCGATTTAAGGAAGGGTTACATTATGAAATTAAGGTATTGGTGGCTCCTCAGAGGGAACGAGTCTTCGAAAATCTAGTGGAGAAGGCTAAAATTACTAAGGACATAAAGCGCATAGAACGTGAGAAGAGAGAAAAAGAGAGGGGAAAAGTAAGAATAAGAAGGATTCAGGTCCTTCTAGCTCTGTTCAGCTGCCTAAAAAATAAGCCATATTTTATGAGCCTCCACAGGTTGAGACATCGATTGTATCTACTAAGATTCAGTTATGGGAGAACTATGGTAGGCGTCATAGAGCGAATGTTGGAGGAGGTTGGGTGTTTATCTACGATGCGTGTCTATGGAACATCGCATTAGGGATTGACCGTTCCGTTCTGATCAGGTGCAAGCTCCAAGTCTAGGTTTGGTTCAGCCTTAGAGGGCAGTTCAATAGCCACCTAGGGGTCGTGGGCAGGCTAGAGGTGGTAATGGTTTAAATAGGGGTCAAAGAGCACTGGATAGAGTTGCAAATCAAACTGAGACTAGGCAAACTTCTTTGGTATATACGATAGAGCACCGCAAGGATAGAGATGCTGCTGATGTGATGGTCGATACATTCATTATCAATTATATTCCATACTTTGCACAGATAGATATTAACTCTACTCACTTGTATATAGCTAATACTATTTTTGTGAATCTGGGAATTCCTATTGAGAGTACTTCTGGTGAGGTTTTTGTGATTAGTCCACTGGGTCATTCAGCACGGGTTAATAATAGTTTTAGGAGGTGTCCGCTGGAGATACAAGGTGTTGTGTTTTCAACTAATCTGATAGAGTTACCGTTTGGAGAGTTTGATTTGATAATGGGAATGGACTGGCTTGTAGAGCATCGAGTCAGCTTAGGCTGTGCTACTAAGAGGGTAACTCTGATATCTGAGGATGATATAGAGATTGTTATGATCGGTGAGCGTCGAGATTACCTCTTCGATCTTCGCACTAGTAGCCAAAAAGTTAGTTCAGAAAGGGTATGGGGCATTTCTAGAATTTGTACATGATTTGCATTCTATAAGATCTCCTGTTAGGAATATTCAAACAGTTAGAAAATTTTCGAATGTCTTTCTTGAGAAATTGTTAAGGTTGACTACGGATAGGAAGGTTGAATTCGGTATTGAGATTTTACTAGATACAGCTCTAGTGTCTATTGCTCCCTACCGCATGGCACCGAAGGAGCTTATGAAATTGAAAGCTCAGCTTCAGGAACTTCTAAATTGAGGGTTCATTAGGCCTAGTGTGCCCCTATATGGAGTGCTTATTCTTTTCGTAAAGAAGAATTATGGAACTATGAGAATGTGTGTGGACTAATTTCAACTGAATAAATTGATGGTAAATAATAAGTACCCATTTCCAAGGATAGACATCCTATTCGATCATTTTCGTAGGGCATCCATATTCTCAAAGATTGATTTTCATTCTGGGTACCATCAGTTAAAGGTTAAATAGGCCAATGTACATAAAACTGCCTTTAGGACTTGTTATGGGCACTACAAGTTCTTAGCCATGCCATTCTGTTTAACGAATGCTCTGGTTGCATTCATGGATCTTATGAATCAGGTTTTCTACTCGTACTTGGATCAATTCATCATGGTTTTCATAGATGATATTCAGGTATACTCTAAGATAGAGGACGATCATGATGAACATTTAATAGTAGTTTTGTGGATATTCCGTAAGACAAAGCTCTACACTAAGTTGAGCAAGTGCGAGTTCTGATTAAGTGAGGTCATTTTTCTAGGACATTTGGTGTGTACTGAGGGAATTCGAATCGACCCTAAAAAGATTGAGGTTGTGCTTTGTAACGCTCAGGTTTGTGCAAGTGTACACATTCGCTATCAAGTAATAAGTAAGTATCGAGTTATCGTCTCCATAGGGATTGTATTTGTGCTAAGTCACTTAATTTTTAAAATTATATTAACTATTTGAAAAATAAAAAAAATATAGTTGAGAAGTGGTATAAACTAAATGCAATGATCCCTAATGTAAATTATCCTAATATGCAGACTATATGAATGAAATAGATTTTAGCAACATTTAACACAATTTGCAACAATTATAACATAAATAAACTAGGACAATTACTTTAATTAAACTTAATTTATTATCATCATGCTTAATAATATTCGGAAAAAATTTCATGGCAACTCGATCTTTCATGAGTTTGGAAACCAAATTAGGTCATTTCGGAATCCTTTACTTAGTAAATACGCATTTTACCGATCCTTATTTACTAAGGGTTTTTTAGCATTCGTGTGAGATAACAAGGACGTGTTAGGTTTGAAACAATTTAATCACAGAAATCTAAAAACTATGTAGATAACAGAGCCTGGTTAGGGTTGTTATGCAACCTACAATTTAATCGGGTTAGAATCTAAATTGAGCATGTACATTTCAATTATACGTCCATTAGTCGTCGTCTGGTTAGGATCGCTCAACTAATTCAGGTGCATTTCAATCACGTATGAAGGAAATACAAACTTGATTTTAAATGAAAACATGATCGATTGAAGCACAAACATTATAAGCATGAATCAAATAAATATTATTTAATTAAAATAATCATCCTAGATTAAATAAAATTAAGCTATCATTGTCGTAAACAAGAACTAAGAACTCATAGCAAACATCTTTAAATTAAATTAAAGAAAAGAAAGATTAAACCCAATTCGGAGTGGCTGTCACCCAAGACTCTGATTGACGAGGCTCCTTCGTTTCTTTGCGTTGCTCTTTTGCTGATGGCTCTCCAAGGTGGCCGACCAAGGGCTCTTTAAAAGGCTAATTTGCTAAAATCCTTATGCAAGGATGATGACAGGTGTGGGAGCTAAGAGAGTTGAGAGAGAGAATGAGAGATGAGAGGGTTGAGGGATGATTGAAAAAGTGAGAAATGAGCTCTTATTTATAGGTGAGGCAAGGGAGCTAGTTTGCTAAAAATGGGAGTATCCATCTGTTGAAACCTCCTCCAAGAGTGGTCGGCCATGAATTGAGGAAATGTGGCTAATTTTTCCTTGATTTTTGATCAATTTGAATGCCACAACAACTCAGGACTAAGACTCGGTCTCCAATAAATCTTCAGGTAAATCTCTAATTTCTTGAACTCTTCAAAGGCCTTGTATAATTAAACCAAAAATTCGTTTATAATCAGCCATGTGAAGCTGAAAATTGGGTTGACTTGGACCCCACTTTGGACGGGTTTGCAATTAGAAGAAAACTCTCAGACCTATAAAAAATAGCAGATAGTTTAGAGGACCAAATGAATTAATTTAACCACTTTAATTAATCAATTTACTTAATTAATTAAACCCAATTTTATTAATGAAATATTTAAAATGAATTATTAAAATATAACATTATATTTTATTATTTAATTTAATCATGCATGACCCACTTCATAGCTTAAAAATATAATATGCTTAAATTAATATAAAATAAGCCATTTTATGCATGAAAACTATATAATAAAACATAAAATTATATTTTAATAATTTCTATGTCCTAATTTCATATTTTCACATATTTCATTAATTTATTAAACAATTACTTGGTTTTAACAATTATTTTAAGTAGAAAGGTGATGAATTATATAGGAAAAATCCTATATATTTTTTCGTTTACATGCTTGAGTGGAAATAACCTGGGAATGTGTCTAAGATTCGCAACTTCCTCGGTTTAGCGGGTTATTATCGGGGACTTTTTGAGGGGTTTTTGCTTATCGCTGCTCGTCTAACTAAGTTGTTGTGTAAAAATGCACCATTTGTGTGGACTGATGAGTAGCAAATGGGCTTTGAGAAGCTCAAGTCTGTTTTGACTCAAGCACTCGTTCTGATATAGCCTGAATTCGGTAAAAAGTTTGTGGTTTACAATGATGCTTCTCACATCGATTTGGGTTGTGTTTTGATGCGAGATGGCAAGATAGTGGCTTACGCATCCTGACAGCTTAAATCACACAAAGGTAATTATCCCAGGCACAATCTTAAGTTGGCTATTGTTGTCTTCGCCTTGAAAATCTGGAGGTACTATCTGTATGGTGAGAGATGAATGTTTTTATTTTTATTTTATCCTGACATCCATGATATGATTTAGATTTCTAAATTTAATTTATTATTTATTCATTCTATGAAATGGATAGAAATTATTATTTTTAGATTAAATGAAAAGGAATATATATATCAAAATCTTTTTGCTAGTTAATAATCTTCATCTTGCAGTGTATGATGCATATGTTTCTTCTTTACACAATATCTATACGTAACACCTTAAACTCGGTCTAGACATTACGGCCAGATCTGAAAAAGATACCATGATACTCTTTGAAAATTCATAAATTATTTAGGCTTGTAAAAAACGCCAGATTTTAATGAAAACTATTCCGATTTATTTTAAGTGAAAATATCCTTCTTATTTAATTTGTTAATTTTGTCGATTAAATTTATATCTACAAAACACTCTTGTTTGCAGCAAAACTTTTAGTTAAAATCATTTTGGAGAACACAAGTCGTATTTTGAAAAATCTAATGTTTTGTTGATAGTGAAATTTTGATTTAAATACGATAAACAGTTTAAACAACAAATAAAAGTCCAAAACCAAACAGTCCCACAATGTTCAACAAAACCAAAACAGAGTAAACCAAAATTTAATATAGCATAATTAACAAAAAATGTTTAACCAAGCTCCTGTCGCACCGACCCATCCTAAGTTTGGCGGCTACCGTTGTCGTTTGCATTCGACATGAGTACACCCCCTATAAGGTGCATAATGTAAGCTCGAACGGCATGCATCACCTCCCATTCACTGGCAGTACTCGGCAAATGCTTGAAATTGACCTTTAGCCATAAAAACTTCAAACCCGTAATTTTTCCCTCACTGGGTGAGCGTCCAAGTAAGTCATAGCAAAGGGCGGTTGACCTAGAGATCGAACTTACACCCGTGACCGCATTCCCGTCGATGGGGGAGCCCGAGCTACAGTACAACATCCTGTAGAGTGATGGTGCACTCGCCGCACGACAAATGAAATATGTGGGTCTCCAGACGCCATCGCTCGACTAAAGCGGAAATTAAGTCGTATCGCAAATCAAAAGTCCAGATCAATGCAGCTGATCCGAATCCGGCTAACTCCAAGTATGGCATTAGGCGTTCATCTAGCAGAAACCCTACACTATTAACACGACCCCTCAATGCGCGATATAGGCCCTGACATTATTAAATTAGCCAAATAGTTAATACAATCTAATAATTCCGCAAATGACATGAGTATCAAATAACAATTTCATTACCATCTCATTAATAGTACTTGATGTGTAATTATCATTATTAATCAAAGAACCCATTTGTTGCAAATCTTCAATTAAAAAAATGAATTCATTTAATTTGTTGCAAAAAACACAATAAATAATGTGGAATTTTAGAAATAGAAAAACACAGTAAATATCTCATAATTTCCCATAATTTACCTACAATAAAAAAATTATGTTAGTTTACAATAATAATATAATTAAAATAAATATAAACTATCTAGAGATAAAAAACATACTAATAAAAAAAATAAAAATAGAAACATACCTATTTAGTTTCTTTCAAACAACCTATAACAATAAATTTAATCAACATTTCAATAAATCAATAAAAATTGTCAAATAAATAAAAAAACAAATAAAATTACATTATAAAAAATTTACATTAATAAAAAAATCACAAAATACTAAACTGAACACTAACAATTTATATAACCTAATCATAAATTACTAACAAAAACTATAAAATTATCTTTAAAAAAAATTACATTACTAAAAAATCACAAAACCCTAAACTAAACAGTAACAAATTATAAACTAATCATAAATTACTAACAAAATAACTATAACATTAAAAAAATTACATTACTAATAAATCACAAAATACAAAACACTAACAATTTATAACCTAATCATAAATTACTAATAAAATAACTATAAAATTATTTTTTTAAAAAATTATATTACTAAAATATCATAAAACACAAAATACTAACAATTTATAACCTAATCATAAATTACTAACAAAATAATTCACAAAATAATTTTACATTAATAAGAAATCACAAAATACTAAACTAAACACAGCAATTTATAACATAATCCTAAATTACTAACAAAATAATTATAAAAAAAACTGCATTCATAAAAATTATTAAACTAAAACCATAAACACTAAACATAAACAATTTATAGATAATAATTAATAACAAATAAAATTCACAACATATTAATCAAACTCTTTAAATTAAAAAAATTATTTATTAAAATAATACATACTTTTTTTTCTTTTTTTCTTCTCCTTTCTCTCATTTCTTTCCCTCTTTTCTTCCCCGGTGCCTTCATCTTATGGGGGACCATGCTTATGAAGGGACACATTTCAAAATATTTCCCTTTTGAAGGGACACAACAGTGCTTAGCAGTGTGCATAGCAGACAGGGGGAAGGAAGGTTGGGGCGTGGGCGTTCGGCGCAGGGGTGCAGGTGGTGGATGGGACTAGTGTAATTTTATAAAATTAAATTCTTTGATGTAATTTAACAAAATTAAATGCTTTGATGTAATTTAATAAAATTAAAAGCATGGAATAACTTCAATAAATATAAGGGTAAATTATATTCAAGATCATTAAAATATTAGTAAGTTTACGTTTTGGTTACTTAATTTTAAAAAGTTACAAAATAGTCACTAAACTAATTGAAAGTTTTTATTTAAGTAGTTAGGCTGTTAAGTTTTTTTTTTAATTTGGCAAGCGAGCTCTAAGAGATAATTCGACGATTGGTGCAATGGGTTTGTACCCATCGACGAGTAGAAGAACATATCTTAGATCTAAGTCGATCTGATGATTAGTGTTGAATATCAAAGAAGAAAGTTGTTTTGTTTCTAGTTTGTAGATTCATGGTGCTCAAAGATATTTAATGAAAAAATTGAACTATAAATAAAAACTTTTAAATAGTTCAGTGACCATTTTATAACTTTTTGAAGTTGATTGACCAAAATATAAATTTACTAATAGTTTAGTGACCCTAGTTGTAGTTTACCCTAAATATAAACACAAGTTAACCTCACTATCATGTTAAGAAAGGATTAATGCTCCATCTAGGTGAGCCGTGAAATTAAAAGTAGTAGTAGCACTGAGATTGATTACTACAACGATGAGATTAAAATTAATAGTGGAATGCGTTTTGATTCAAATGTAGTGATGGAGGTGAGATGAAAAAAAAAAGATCATTAATAACATTAATAAAAAAAATGTATCATTACATTACTTTTATAAATTTTAAATAATATTAAATTATAAATAACTTATACTTTTTTAGAATATTTAAAAAAGATATTACCAAAAATTATATTTAAAAAAGCGTAAATAAAATTAAAATGATTGAAAGTTGAAAAGTAAAACAAATAAAAAGAAGATTAAAACAATAATTTCAAGTCTCACTAGATCTTTCCCACTAGCTGAAAATCAAGGGGTAAATGGAAAATAATCCCACTGGAGTGTGCATCTAGAAGGAAATATCAATGAGTTTGAAATAAAAATAAAGTTTGATAAATTCTACTTCACTGGAGGAGTGAAGGTGTAGTAAAAGGGCGAGCTACAAAATTGCTTTAAGGAGAGTTAAAATTTGTAATAACGTAAATTCTAAAAGGACTATAAAAAAATTTACCATTTTTCGGGGATAACTCCACTACGTACACCATCTTTAGCCATTCAATAATGTTGTTGGTTTAAGTTTGAAAGAGAGTCTATTAGGCATTAAAAAATAAACCTATGCTTCTTAATATCATCATTCACATAGTGGGGACACCCTTAGTTCATGGCTCTAAGATAAGATCAACCCAAGTAAATATATGAATATTTTTAGCATAATAACTTATTTTATCATTTAATTAAAAAAATATATTTTAGCTCTTCATTTAATTTTTTTTATCTCTTTTAATTTTTAATTGACGTTGCTTATTAAATCACCCAAAATAAATAAAAAATACATAAATTATCACATCAACAATTAATTAACTTTTTAAATTTAAAAAACTCAAAAAAAATGCGTGTGTAGATGCTAATCATCATTTCCCATATATATAGTTATTTTAATAAAATTAAAAGATACTAATTAATTTACTCTTCCATTAGTGAAGTGATTTCCACTATCATTTTACAGCCACCACCAAGTCATGGTTGTTTACATTGCACTTCCATTATTTCAGAAGTCAATTTGACTGATAATTATTGCATCGCCCACCAACTGCTAAGTCCACAGATTGTGACTTCACTTTGTTATAATTGAAAAAATCAAAATCCAAATCCCCTGTAATAACTCCCTCCAATATAAAGAAAGCCCCTTGTATTAACTCGCTCGCCACCTTTCTTCCAATATCTCACTTGTCTTCTTCTTCGAACCCTTTGAAACCAAAAAGTCTTCCCTCTCGATTACCACTTTCAAATCTTCCGTATGTCTTCTTACGGACAAATCCTTCTCTGTTTTGGTCTCATGTTCTGTTTCTACTTACCCTGTTGTGTAAAATCTGATGAACTCCAAATCCTGTTGGACCTGACATCCGCTCTTAATGAATCAAACACCAATGTTCTTGATTCATGGGAGGCTACCAGTTCTGTTTGTAGCTTCAATGGAATCACTTGCAACGCCCAAGGGTTCGTTAAGGAAATCGAGCTTTCACATCAGAACCTGTTGGGTGTTCTTCCTTTGGATTCAATATGTCAGCTTAAATACTTGGATAAGCTTTCCTTGGGGTTCAATTTATTGTACGGTGAAATCACTGAAGAGTTGGGTAATTGTTTAAAGCTTCAGTATTTGGATCTTGGCAACAATTTTTTCACTGGTTCGTTCCCGGATATATCGTCTCTTAGCAATTTGCAGTATCTTTATTTGAATGGAAGTGGATTTTCCGGCACTTTTCCATGGAAATCGCTTGATAACACGACCAATCTTGCTGTTTTGAGCATTGGGGACAATCCTTTTGATCGAATGGAGTTTCCTGATCAGATTTTGAAGCTAAAAAAACTGTACTGGCTTTATATGGCGAATTGCAGCATCGAGGGGAAGATTCCGCCCGCCATTGGAAACCTTACTGAGCTCATAGAATTGGAGCTTCAATACAATTATTTGTCCGGTGAAATTCCGGCGGAGATTGGTAAGCTTCATAAGCTATGGCAGCTGGAGCTTTACAACAATGAATTGACTGGGAAACTTCCCGTTGGATTAAGAAACTTGACGAAACTGGAATTTTTCGATGCCTCGGCAAACAATCTTGAAGGAGATATTTCAGAAGTGAGGTATTTGACAAACTTGATAAGCCTGCAACTGTTTGAGAACAAGTTTTCCGGCGAAGTTCCGCCGGAGTTGGGTGAGTTCAAGAAACTGGTGAACCTGTCTCTTTACACTAACTTGTTGACGGGTCCTTTGCCTCAAAAGCTTGGTTCTCGGGCTGAATTCAACTACATCGATGTATCGGAGAATTTCTTGACTGGTCCAATCCCGCCGGACATGTGCAAGAAAGGGACCATGAGAGCAGTTCTTATGCTTCAAAACAAGTTCTCCGGCGAAATTCCGGCGAATTACGCAAGTTGCACCACTCTGAAACGGTTCAGAGTCAGTAACAACTCGCTTACCGGAATCGTTCCGGCGAGAATATGGGGATTGCCGGAAGTTGACATAATTGACGTTGCTTACAATCAACTTGAAGGTCCAATTACATCTGATATCAAGAACGCGAAACAAATGGGGATACTGTCAGCTGAATACAATCGGTTTTCAGGTGAACTGCCAGAAGAGATTTCAGAAGCTAAATCATTGGTTAGAATTGAGCTAAACGACAATCAATTTTCCGGAAAAATCCCTCATGGAATCGGGGAGCTTAAAAGATTGAGCAACCTTAACTTGCAGAACAACAGGTTGTCTGGTTCAATACCAGATTCATTAGGTTCTTGTGCTTCCATCAGCAACATAAACATGGCTGATAATGTTCTTTCTGGCAAAATCCCATCATCTTTAGGATCTTTGCCGACATTGAACTCTCTGAACTTGTCTGGAAATCAACTTTCCGGGAAAATCCCAGAGAGCTTGTCGTTGCTCAAGCTGAACCTTGTTGATCTGTCTTATAATCGGTTAACTGGTCCTATACCAAATTCTTTCTTTATTGAAGCATATAATGGTAGCTTTACTGGAAACCCTGGCCTTTGTAGTCCAACGATCCGACATTTCAAGCAATGTCAACCAGATTCCGCCATGTCTAAAGATACTCATACGTTTATAGTTTGGTTCACGCTCGGCGCAACCGTCTTGCTTGTTTCTTTGGGATGCTTCTTATATGTAAGGAGAAAAGAAAAAGACAATAGCCTTTCTTTGAAGGAAGAATCTTGGAACGTAAAGTCTTTCCATGTTTTAACTTTCACTGAATATGAAATCCTTGATTCCGTTAAGCAAGATAATCTGATTGGAAAAGGAGGATCAGGGAACGTATACAAGGTAACACTTCCGAATGGCGTCGAACTTGCTGTGAAACACATACGGAAAAGCCACAGAAAGAGCCTGAGTACGTCTGCGGTTTTCAGCAAAAGTGCCGGAAAGGAAAAGGAATTCGACATGGAAGTGCAGACATTGAGCTCAATAAGACATGTCAATGTGGTGAAGCTCTATTGCAGCATCACTAGTGAAGACTCATGCTTGTTGGTGTACGAGTACTTGCGCAATGGAAGCTTGTGGGATCGATTGCATACGAGTAAAAAAATGGAGCTTGATTGGGATACAAGGTACGAGATTGCAGTTGGGGCAGCTAAGGGGCTCGACTACCTTCATCATGGATGTGAAAGACCGGTGATCCATCGAGATGTCAAATCTAGTAACATATTGTTGGATGAGTTTATGAAGCCTAGGATTGCTGATTTTGGACTCGCCAAGATAGTTCAGAGCAATGGAGCTAAAGACTCGACCCATGTCATTGCAGGCACCTATGGTTACATAGCTCCTGGTATACGTCTATATGTCACTTTTCATTTCTTACATGCATATGTTTGTTAATAGCAAACTATGAATTCTGCAGAATACGGTTACACCTACAAAGTGAACGAAAAGAGCGATGTGTACAGCTTCGGAGTGGTATTAATGGAGTTAGTGAGCGGGAAGAGGCCAATCGAGCCGGAGTTTGGAGATAATAAGGATATTGTGAGTTGGGTTTGCAGCAAAATAAACAACGAAGAGAGTGTATTAAGCATAGTGGACCCAAGAATTCCTGAAGTATTGAAAGAAGATGCAATCAAGGTGTTGAGGGTAGCCATTTTGTGCACTACGAGATTACCGGCAATTAGACCCACCATGAGAACCGTGGTGCAAATGCTGGAAGAGGCAAAACCCTGCAAATTGGTCGGAATTGTTATCAGTAAAGAAGGTGAGCACAAGATAAAGGAAGCAGACAAGTTCAATCTACTGTTATAAAAAGAATCTTGCAAACATTGTAACATATATTAAACACTTTATCAGCTTATCAGTTGTAAAATATTAACTACAGTCTGATATATAGGTATGTCTATTTATATCCATACATCGATCTTAATATATATATACGCTACTATGTATTTTGTTTTCTTCTAAAAGACACCCCTCTCTCTTATTTAGTGTAAATACACTCTTAAGAAGAGAAAGGATTGTATAAAACTGTGATTCCATGTCATATTTATCTCTTTCCAATGGAAGAATAACAAATCAGATTTTTCCTTCTGATTTTCATCATTTTTAGTTGGATTTGAATTTTGTCAGGAGAAAAGAAGCTGAAAATCAGGAGAGCAAAAAACTGATTTGTCTTCTCCCATTAGAAAAGGATAAAATTGACGTGTCATCACAGTTTCATACAATTCTTCCTCCTTCTAAGAATGCTTACTTATCACTTATATTTAATTTGAAGATCTTATAACCTCTTGAGATTTATTTATTGCTTTTATTTTAAATAAAAATATAATTATAAAAAATAAAAATATTGTGCCATTTTTATTATTTATCTATGCATTTTCTATTTAATTTATTCATTTATCAATTTTTATTTATAAAATAATGAAATTTTAATTACATATTGAAGTGTTACAAAATTAAATATATTTATTTTGTCTCATAAAAAATTATTTAACATCAATTAAAATTAAATATTTTAAATATATTTAATTCAATATTATATTAACCTCCAGATTGAATTCATTAGATTATTTTTATGAAGAATTAATTATGTAGTATTATTTAGAAGGTTTTGATGGAAAAGAAATGAATTGAAATATATAAAAAAATTGAATTCATTTACAATTAATATTATAATTAAATTAAATTTTATATCCTACATGTAGTTACATAAAAAAATTGTTTAAAAAACATAAAGAAAAAAAATAATTATTGTATGAATTTTTTTAAAAAGAAATTAGGTCTTAGTTTAATGGTAAGGTTAAGACCACATGTGAGTGTTCAATCAAATCGAGTAAAAAATCTTTGAGTTAGTTAAGTTGATAAGTTTTATTTTATTGTCTTAACTTAGTTTTGAGTTAGTCAAGTTCACAAGTCTTATTTTATCATCCTAACTCGATGTGAATTTTTAGAAGAGTCGAGTGAAACGAAATTCAAGTCGGATAAATTTGTTCAAGTTAAATTAAAAAATTAAACAAACCAAATTGAAATCTTGTTAAGAATATGACTAAATTCCAAGTTAACAACAAATATCTCTATTATAACTATTTTTGTGATTGTACGTATAGTATGCCTTATACCGTCAAACCGATCACATAGAAAGCATGACTTCAATTACTGAATTAATTTTTCACAAGCATACTAATTGCTACGGAATCGAACTATTATGAGCATATTATTTGTTAGTGCATTGTTTCATTAAAGGCATACTAAATGCTATTGTATTGACCTATTTTGAGCATTACATATTGCATTGCATGGGGTGTGTAAGGCCCAATTTTTGTCTGGGCCCGATAACAATAAAAAACCAAATAAAAAATAATAAAAGTCCAACATTAAACAGTCCATAGTCCAAAAATAAAATCCAAAATTATAAGGCCCAATTACATTGAAGCTCGAAGCAGTTTTCAGAAATCCCTAGGGTTTCTAGATCAGCATCAAGCTCCCAGCGCTGCAGCAGCCAAGCCCTCTCCCGCGCGTGCGCTACCTCTAAGCCTGTACCTGCACAGCAAAGATGGCAACAAACAGTATAGGCAGAATAGCAAGAAAATCGAAAAATCAGCGAACAAATGATGCTTTTTAAATTAGATGTTTCTTACCTTTTTCTTTTTCCATAGTCTGCTATAAAAAGTAGACTCAATACTGTAACAGGGAATTAGAAAATCAATAAAAAAATGAGTATTTCACAACATCAATCAAAGAAAAAAGAAAGATAAAATAGAGATTAAAAGTAGCAATTTATTTTCTTTGTTTCGTCTTTTCTTCGATTTGATTTATTTTTTAGTACAAAAAAGTAAAGGGAAAGAAGAGGAAATTACCTCTGCCTTCAGATCCGTGTGAGAAAGAGCCAAAAAGCCCTTTAGGGTGAGGTTTTGACCACCGTTCACGGTGGAATCATGGCGGAGGCGCGGCGGCGTAGAATAAAGCCGAAACCCTAGCAGAGAAATATTAATTTTTATTTTTATTTTTTAGGGTTGTAAATGTTATTTTTTGGGGAAAAATTGATTTAAATAGTGGTACCATACGGTACCGTTTTGAGCAGGGGATATAGGCGCTGAAACGATGTCGTATTGGCCTTGACTAGCGCGACCCAACCCGATCCGAAAGGGATCCGCGTGTTTTTGGGGCCTAAATGGGAAATTTATAGTTTTAGTCCCCTCACTTCTATAACTGATTTAATTTGTTTTTTTAATTTTAATTTTGTCCCCAAAGTTTTTTCTTTGTTACATTTTAACCCAGATTGCAGCGCTGCGTTTTGGAGGAGAAGGGAATATTTTTTATTAAGTCGTCCATGTTATTCGTGCGTCGCATTTTGGCCCTTCTGTTTCATTTTATTTACATATTTTCTTTTTAATTTGGTTTTAAATTCGATTTGATCCTCATTTCAATTTACTCATTTTTTTTATAAAAATTGGTTTAAATATTTTATTCTGCTGTTTTTAATATATTTCTAAATCTAGTATTATTGTAGTAATTAAACTTATTATTATAAACTTATTGTTGTATTACTATTTTAAAAAGTTTTTTTTATATGTACTATTTTACGTTTTTTCTTGTGCTATTATTTTTAGTTTATCATCATAATTATTCTAAATTTATTATTAAAATTTTCACATACTATTATTTTTTTTATGTTATATCACTTAAATTTAACACGTGTTATTTTTATATTTCATGTTAATTTGATATAATTAGTGCATTTTTTAGTTTTATAATATATTTTTTTATTTCTCTGCTATATCTTCATATATATAAAATTTATATGACAATATTTTATACTGTACTATTATATGTGTATATATAATTTTTTATCAAATTACTTTATTTTTTATGTATTATTTGTTTTAAATATTTTATACATGTAATTTGTTGTTGATATTGATGTTTTAGATTTTCTTTCTTTTAGGATACTTTTTAAGTTTGCTATATTTTAGTTGCGTAATTTGCTTAAGTATTTATTTCAATTTTTTTTATTCACTTGCTTTTGAATGTTAATTTTAGTATTCGTATAATATATGATGTATAATTATCATTCTTACATGTTTCGCATTGCTTATCCATATTTATTATTTTTTTAAAATCATTCTATTACATTTATGTCATTTAAGAGATTGCATATAACCAAAATATTGAAATCATTTTTATTCAAAGGTTTTCAAAATAACGTATATTCGGTATTTAAAATTCTCGAGAGGATGGTGCCCTAACTTACTGGGCTTCGATTTTCTTTGTTGAGTTTAAGAAACCGAGTATTTCTTTTTCAATTCAAATGTAAAATTTTCAAATCAAAATTTATTTTGGAAGTTCGAAACATTATGTCCTAACGCATTGGATATGATATTTTGAAATTTCAAAACGAAATTTTTTAGTAAAAATAAACTTGTATATCATCTTTGAAACTTCAAGAAATTGTTCCCTAACTTACGGGGTTTCAATTTCCTCATTAAATCGGGATGATCAACATTTTTACACAAAGTTTCAATAAAAGGGGAATTGTTTTTAAACTTTTTCAAATTTTTCGGCATTTAACTTTAAGATATTAATTAATCAATTAGGTACCAATTTTTGGGCGTTACGAGGGTGCTAATCCTTCCTCGTACGTAACTGACTCCCAAGCTCGTTTTCTCAAATTTTGAAGACCAAAATCATTATTTTAAATCAAAATGTTTTATTAAAATGATTAATCTCAAGGTGACCCGGTCACACCTCGAAAAAAGATTAGTGGCGACTCCATTTTCGTTTTAAAAGTTGACCCCATTTTTCAAAATAAAGGTGGTTTCGACAGGGTGAGACGATATGTAAGGAGGAAGATCTGGCAGTTTATCTGCAAAATAAAAATGATTGTGCAAGTCACAACCATGCGGCAGTTCTCATCTGCAAACCACTGTGAATCCACAACCAGAGGCAGATTCCATCTACAGGGTATTGCTGTGAATCCACAGCCAATGGTAGATTCCATTTGCGGGTACTTGTTGTGTATCCACAGCTGAAAGCAAACTCCATTTGCAAGATTTGTTGTGTATCCACAGCCATGTGACAATTCTCATATGCAAATATTGTTGTGTGACCGCAACCTATGACAGTTGTGATTTGTGAACCAGTAGTGGTTTAACCACAAACCTAGTGTGTTGGTAGATGAAGTTCTAGGGAACTCCCAACGTGGTGTGTAGCAATGAGGTAGGATTTTTTCTGTTAAAGCGGAACTGTATGACATTCATGAAATGTGTGCATACAAAACTGATAATTTCTAAGATGATACATATATATACACATATGCACATTGTTGAATGATCTAAAATGTTGATAGGTTAAAATTGGTATTGCGAATTGTTCTATAAATAGTATTTTTGTATAATAAATTGTTGCATTGATTATTCTTGTGCTAAGTTGATATGAAATAACGATATTCCGAATTGTCATTTGATAGTTATTACTTGGAATTCTGAGATAGTTAAGTGAAGTGTTTTATGTGAAGAAATGTTAATTTGAAGTGCTTTGTGAATGTGTATGTCGAAACTATTTTTTTTGATGAAAAAAGGGGTCGACTTGGATTTTAAAAATGAAAACGAAAATGGGAGTCGCCACCGATCCTTTATGGGGTAAGGTGTGATCAGATCACCTTGAAAATAATTTTAGGTCTGCGAGATTTGAGAAAATAGGTCCGGGAGTCGGTTACGCACGAGGAAGGGTTAGCACCCTCGTAACGCCCAAAATTGGTACCGAATCGATTGTTTAATGTCTTAGTGTCGAAACTTTGAAAAGATTTTAAAATACGATCCTTTTATCTTGAATAAAATGAATTGGATAATAAGGCTCACTTACTTCATGGAAATAAATTGTCACACTCAGTAAGTTAGAGTGCAACATTTCAAATCCTCAAAATTAAGTTTGACTTTTAAAACCTATGCATTTTGAGAAGGATATTTGATTATTTGGGTCAAATGAGAGAATCAAAACCCAATAAGTTAGGGTTCGATTTCACAAAATTCCTAAATATCGAATATTGCCTTTATTTTAAAATTGAGATAACAAGATGTCCTATCTAGTAAGTTAGGATCCAACATTTTGAAATCTTAAGAACTTTATTTTGACAATTGTATGGTTTTAATAAAATGAACACTTGATTATCTAAATTCATCGAGAAGAATCGAAGCCTAGTAAGTTAGGGCCCAATTTTCTCGAGAATCATGAATATCGAGTATTTTGACAATTTGCAAAATAATATGATTTTTTTAAAAAATTGATGAAATCAGATATTTTAAAAATAATGTGATGAGATATTAATGTACAACACGAAACAATAATTAATAAATTAAAGTTTAGATTAATGGTCATCAATAATTTATGAATACAAATAAACAACATAATACATGTACAAATAATAATCACGTATCTCAAACCACGCAAGCATAATTATCAACATTAAAAAAAACCCATAACATTAATAATTAATCTTTAAGTACCTAAAAAGAACAAGAGAAGAAATGATAATCAATGAATTATGAACACCAAAATTTAAAAGAAATATATATGAATTTGTATTAGATTCCAAATAGAGTTAATAAAACATACACTATATAAGTAATAGTTATAAGATTTACAAAAATAAATTATGTGTACATATAAATGAATTCGAAAGAAAATATATAAACAAATCTAAAGGAAAATTTAAAGGTAATAACTAGAATAATATGAAATTAATGATATATATATAATAAAAATAATTTAATATAAATTATATATGTATAAATATAAAAATAATATTGTATAAAAACATTTTTTTATTAATCTTTAAAATAAATATAAATAAAGTAAATTCCAAAATTATATCATAGAATAGGAACATCAAAGAATATATATAAAATTTAAAATATATAAAAATAATACCAGTATATGTTAAATTTCCAAATAATGATTTATAATAAAAAATAATATATAATAAATTATGCTATTATTAATAATATATTATTAATCAATGTAAACTAAAGCAACCATACCGAACAATTAAAAATAACTTAAAACATTAATATGAAATAAAATATATAAAAATAAAGAGTTTGATATGTAAAAACAAGATTAGATTTAAAATAAATGCATTTATGTGATGGAAAATTAAAAGAGAATTTAATGCATTACTGGACCAAGGTAAAACAAATAGCAAAATAAAGAACTAAATTTAAAAGGTAAAAAAAAGATAAAAAAATCAGAAAATATATGGATTAATCATGCAAATATCCCTCCCCCATGCCAGAACACGCGGATCTTGCCATGCTTGGGCCGGGTCATCGGGTTTCGCCTCTTAAACGGCGCCGTTTTTGAAAACATTTTAAAACTAAAAAAAATAAAAAAATAAAAAAACCTAAATCTAAAAGTTTTCTCTCAAACTCGCAGAAGAACGGAGAGCACAGCCTCCAGCTTCCCATCTTCTGCCGCTTCACCTTCACCTTTGCCCGTTTGACTCTGTTTTGCTCGGAGGGAGGGCTTCATTGGTGCCCCACGATGGTAAGTTTTCTCCTTCTCCTCTCTTATTTCTCCCTTTTTTTTTACATAATTGTTGAATAAATAAATAGAAAAGAATAAACCAGAGAAAAAAAGAACACTGCAATCACCTTTGGAATTTTTGCTTTCCTCTGAAAATTTTTCTGTTTCTCGTATTCAATATCCGTAAAACTTACAAAATCTCCAATGGCCTTATATAGCCAATAATGATCGAATAGAAAAAATAAAATTACAGAAAATCCCTCATTATTTGCTACCTTTTCTTGTTATTCTTCGTTGCTGTTTTGTCTGCTTCTGTTTGTTGCAGGTACGGAGGAGTCTAGCTGGCGGTACGGAGATGCACGCGAGGGCAGAGACTCGGCACGTGCGTGGGAGGGTCTCGTGTGTGTGGCTAGCGGCGGCTGAGGCAGAAGGTTGCCGAAGGCTAGGGTTTCAGTCTCAGTTAGGCTAGGTGTTGGGCTAGAGTTTAGGTTAGTGGGCTAATTAATAGGCTGTTTGTATTGGCCCTAGTGGGTCTAGTGTAATGGGTTTACTGTAGCGGGACCTTAAAATGGACTTTGAATTTTTATTGAATTTGTTTGTTTTTATTTTTATTTTTATTGGGTTTATTTGCTAACGGGACCCGGGAAAAAATGGGTATTACAGTGTATATTCTTGAAATTGTTAAATTCATGTGTCTTGCCTACAGTTTGCATAGTTTTTGCTTATGATGGACCTCAAACTAAGCTTAAATAGCTCACCTCCCTTATTTTCCTTCTTTACAAATAATCCACAAGGTTAGGACACGGACTCGACATTCGGAGGGCTTGACTCAGATTATTAATTTTATACAAAAGTATTTTAGACTTTTTAATTTACAAATTTTGTTATTTGAAACTTTTCCGTTTTATTTAAATTGCGGCATAGGACTTAGTTTTCGAATTTTACTTAGGCATGCATGACATTTAATTCATTTAGACTATTAAAATATGAATTTTTAATTTACTATGCATGGAAACATTGTTTTCATTAAAATTACATTAGTGTCACTTTTTCGTTGCTAATTTGTAAATGTGTTTTGTTAAGGAATTAAATTGAAAAATTACCTAAGTTTTCAAAAGTAGACACCATTACAAGGTTAAAATTTAATTTAATCGGTTTTTGGTTAAACTGTAAATTTTTCTAAAAATAGACTAAATTTTCTTCTAAAAATTATCAAATATTTAAATATGATCAATTTTTAAACTCCAATAGTTTTGCTAGGCCATTTCGGTGGCTGATGTAATCTCCTGAATTTAGGTCTAACGTCTAGGCCGGGTTAGGGAGGTTACACAATTTTGACTAAATTACTTATCCAAAACTCAGTTCACTTAAATAATAACTCAATAAATATTTAAAAATACATACAGGCTTGGTTTACGATAGCAGGGTCCCGAAATTGCCTTTTTCGACACCACTAAAAATCGGGTTGTTACAAAACTTCTTTCACAAGATAAGCCCTGAACTTGGCAATTGTTTTCACATTGAGGCTTGAACTTTTTTTTAGTCTAAGTTAGGTCTTGAACTTAGCAATTGTTCCCACATTGGGTCATGAACTTTTTTTTGGTCCAAGTTAGACCTTGAATTTGACAATTCTTCACGTATTATGACTTGAACTTTTTTTTGTCCAAGTTAGTCATTGAAAACCTGAAAGTTTAGACCCCAATATGAGAAAAATTGCTAAGTTCAAGTTTCAATGTGAGAATAATTACTAAGTTTAGGGACTAATTTAGACAAAAAAATTTCAAGCCCTAATGTGAGAACAGACTAATTTACATAAATAATATAAAAAAATTAATTTCTGAAATGGGTTGTCACTGGGATTAATTACCAAAATTGTATATTTTTGGGTAAAGCCTTTCTCATAGGTGCCACTACCTTTTTTTATAATAATTTTTTTATAAAAAAATATTATTATTATTTTTTAATATATATATCGAGTCAAAATACGGTCAACATGTCAAAATACAGGTTGAAAATACTCGTGACGCGTGTGACGCCACCTGGACTGGTGGCACTAGTTGCGCTTGTCAGATAGGCGGCACTGGTGCTGATCAGTCCCATCCGCCCTTTGCATCTTGCGCTGAACACCCACGCTCTAGCCTTCCTTCCCCTTGCCTACTGTGCACACTACTAAGCAGTGTTGTGTCCCTTCAAAAGGGAAAAATATTTTGAAATGGGGGATCTCATAAGCATGGTCCCCCATAAGATGAAGGCACCGGGGAAGAAAAGAGGGAAAGAAAGGAGAGAAAGGAGAAAAAGAAGAAGAAGAATAAGAAGGAGAAGGAGAAGGAGAAGGAGAAGGAGAAGGTATGTATTATTTTAATAAATAATTTATTTTTTAATTTAAAGAGTTTGATTAATATGTTGTGAAATTTTTTTGTTATTAATTATTATCTATAAATTGTTTATGTTTAGTGTTTATGGTTTTTGTTTAATAATTTTTATGAATGTAATTTTTTTAATTGTTTTAAAATTATTTTGTTAGTAATTTAGGATTATGTTATAATTTGTTGTGTTTAGTTTAGTATTTTATGATTTTTTATTAATGTAAAATTATTTTGTTTGTAATTTATGATTAGGTTATAAATTGTTAGTGTTCAGTGTTTTGTGATTTTTTAGTAATGTAAATTTTTTTAAAAAATTTACAGCACGTTTGGTTCGCTATATTGGAATAGAGGCGTAATGGAATAGAGGCGTAATAACAAATCAATTGTTTGGTTGAATGTAATGGAATAGGGGCGTAATAGTATTCTTGTGTTTGGTTGAGTGGAATAGAGGTGTAATAGCATAATGGAAAAAACTAAAATGACTAGAATACCCTTAGCATAAATTTGTTTGGGTAAATGATTATTGTTATTGTTATTTAAATTTTAATAAGATTATTAATATCAATAATAAATAATTTAATCATATTTTAACATAATTATTATTAAATATATTATAATTAAAATATATAATTTAATAAAATTCTTAATAATCAATATTCTTATATGAATTTACTCAAATCATAATATATGATACTATAAAATATAATTTAACATAATTATTATTAAATATATTTTAATTAAAAAATATAATTTAATAAAATTCTTAATAATCAATATTCTTATATGAATTTACTAAAATCATAATATATGATACTATAAAATATAATTTGGAATAATTAATATTAAATATAATTTAATTAAAATATATGATTTAATAAAATTTAAAATAATTAAACTAATAAATTTTCTTATATGAATTTGTATAATTTAAAATAATTATTATTAAATATAATTTAATAATAATATATAATTTCATAAAATTCTTGATAATAAATTTTCTTATATGAATTTATATAATTTAAAATAATTAATATTAAATATAATTTAATAATGATATATAATTTCATAAAATTCTTGATAATAAATTTTCTTATATGAATTTATATAATTTAAAATAATTAAATTTTAAATATAATTTAATAATGATATATAATTTCATAAAATTCTTAATAATAAATGTTCTTATATGAATTTACTAAAATCATAATATAACTTGAGAATTATATTCTGCATAAACATAATTAACTTATATTAAGAAAATGTTAGATGAAAATGAAATTCTACATCATAATCCATATGTTATATAGTTTTACAACATCAAAAAGTTTGAACATTGATTTTTAATGGTCAGAAAGAAATCTTCTGACCCATTCCAATCGCGCAGCAGAAGGTAAACTAAAGAAAACGAGCATTTGAGTTGGATGATCTGAAATTTTACTCAAAGCTCGATACCGCTCATCGTCGGTTAAACCTTTAATTTCCCATAAGGCTGAATATAAATTTGTAGTTTTCTCTTGGATGATCTGGAATTCTTCTAACTTCTGCTGAACTACCACATCGGAGGCAATACTCCTACTGATTTGATTGCCAATGGCCCGCATGTTTTCAGCCAATAAAGTGGCAGCCTCATCAAATGAAGAAGACATATTATCACGAGCATCAGATTTCTTCTTTCTCTTGTTTGAAGATGAGGAACCCCCTTGGTCTCTACCTCGTCACGGCTCCGCAGCAGAAACATCCATGTCATTCACTAAAAAAGGCTAGACTATCTATCCAACCACTTTACCACCAGCACCATCCATCTTTCTTCTTTTCATCAATTCATCTATCATCTGTTGTTATTTTTCTTTTGTATCAAATTTCATTTTCAAACTCATTTTATTATTATTTGAATAATATCAATTAAAGGTTGAACATAATTATATATTAGTATCGAATTTGTATGTACTCTTTATATGTACTCTTCATAATAAATTATATATCAAATTTGTATCAAATTTTTTTTATGTACGCTTTCACTAATAAATTATATATTAGTAAAAAGTTGGTGCATTGGTACACCAATAATTGAGTAATTTTATAGTATAATGGTTTACATGGAAAATATATTATTCAAACTATAATTGTTTATTTTTGTAATTTTAAAATATCAAATAAAAACATATAACCTATTTTAAATTCAAAATGTTTTCAACTTTAGATTTGAATACATACTACTTTCTTTAAAAAAAACACTTTTAATATTTATTTTAATAACCCAGAAATGAAAAATATCAATTAGACCATATACTTAAAAAAATTTAGTTACAAATATTGATACCTAATTATTCAGTCTTCTAAATTGACTTAAATTTGAACATTATATAAGCATCGAAATTGAAATTTGATTGTTTTTACATAATTTAAAAACAAAGAGCTTATTAACTAAAAAAAATCCTTGTAAAATAATTCAATAATTATTTGAGTCTTTAATAGAAAACAACATAATTAACCCTTAATCGAATATAAATAATAGCTCAAGTAACTCGTTTACAGCATTTGATTTCAAAATCTAAATCATAACAGAACTATATCCTACTATACTTGCAATTTCCAGTTTCATCTTCTACTCACTAACAAATCAAGAACAATTTCCAACAGACTATCAAAACAATTTCCAGAACAAATCAAGAACAATATCAAAACAAATGCAACAATTTCCAGTTTCATTTAAAACAGCAGACAATTTCCATTGCAACAATATCAAAAAACTGTCTGAATTGAAAACAGCAGACAATTTCCATTGCTCACTGTATCAATACGAATATTTTAGCAGAGAAAATGAAAATCAATAGAGAATATCATCTCAAAATAGAAGGAAAATCAGAGCGAAACCACATGTAAATGAAGAAACAATCAGGAGATAGAAAAATTATATCTAACAACAACTATTCAAGCGGAGCAAATGATATCAATAGAGATGTCTCGCTCACGAATATGATTCCTCAGTTCATATCAGAAATATTGGACCTCATGGTACTAATAATCCTTACATACAAAGCATCCCTATTGTACTATATTCATCATTTCAGCAAAGCCAACAGATAGATCAAATTCCATTTAAGTTCTAACAAAGGAAATCATTGAAAATAGCACTTAACATGGAAGTAAAGATGAAATAGAGCAGGGGAAGTCTTTTTCTCACCAGAAGTAGCAAGAATAACCAAACAGGGTAATCTAGTAATAAGCTGTATTGAAACTATTTTTTTCATTATTTGTTTGGTTGCATTATTTGCTGTTATCTAGTTGGCATTTTTAAATTGGAAGGGTAATGAATCCAAACATGCAAAATGAGCAACAAAAGCTGAACTTGATTTTTTTCGGATAAACGTTGCTTTTTTTATTTACCAACAAAACCATACAAACATGCAATAACCATAACCATACAAAGAAAAGCTGTAATGAGCAATACAAACATACAAACAAAACCATACAAAGGAAACAACAAAAGCTGCTATGGCAATACAAACATGCAATCGGGGAAAACATACAAACAAAACCATGAATACCAATGGAAAACTAACCTGTAATGAGCATATCGGGGATGAATGCGATGAAGAATTGTTGGAACAAAGAACTTGTAATGAGAAAAGGGAAATCAATTAAGTGTTGAAACAAAACCATAACCAGCAAATAATGCAACCAAACAAATAATGAAAAAAAATCATAACCAGCAAGAAGCCCTATGCCGATTTACCAAGAAACTAACACCATGAACTGAAACAATCGCAATCGTATTTATAAAAAAAAATTGCAATAACACCCATTAATGCATGCAGAGAGGAAAGATGCCAAGATGAGAAATGATGACCGGCTGGAGATTACTCACTTGCCGCTTTAAAGCTTCCGGAGATCTGAGACCGTGGAGTCGGTGAAATATACGAAGATGGAAGTCGGGACCGGCTGGAGCTTTGGTTCGCTGGCAGCTTCTGTCGATGCTGGGAGGGAGAGGGTAGGTGGAGATCGATTTCAGTGATGACTGCTTGGGAGAGGCTTGGGAGGGTAAAAGAGGACCGATTAGGTAATCCTTTCTTTTGGATGGGATTGCAAATCGGCGCTGCATAAGGGAAAATGGGAATCCGTCCGCAGCGTAATAG
The DNA here is from genome assembly GCF_007990345.1 of Gossypium hirsutum. Lineage (NCBI taxonomy): Eukaryota > Viridiplantae > Streptophyta > Magnoliopsida > Malvales > Malvaceae > Gossypium > Gossypium hirsutum. The sequence goes on from NC_053438.1 coordinate 16,298,265, forward strand.
GCTCGTATTAGGGCAATATAGCCAACCAAACAGGGTAATCGGTGGGGCCACGGATTAGGGGTGTAATGGCTAATCCATTACACCCAACCAAACATGTTGTTATAGTTATTTTGTTAGTAATTTATGATTAGGTTATATAAATTGTTATTGTTTAGTTTAATGTTTTGTGATTTTTTATTAATGTAATTTTTTTATAATGTAATTTTATTTGATTTTTATTTATTTGACAATTTTTATTGATTTATTGAAATGTTGATTAAATTTGTTGTTATATAATTTTATAGGTTGTTTGAAAGAAACTAAACATGTATGTTTCTATTACTATTATTTTTTTAGTCGTATGTTTTTTATATTTAGATAGTTTATATTTATTTTAATTATATTATTATTGTAAACTAACATAAATTTTTTTATTGTAGGTAAATTATGGGAAATTATGAGATATTTAATGTTGTTTTCTATTTCTAAAATTCCAAATTATTTACTATATTTTTTGTAACAAATTAAATGAATTCATTTTTTAATTGCAAATTTGCAACAAATGGGTTCTTTGATTAATAATGATAATCACATATCAAGTACTATTAATGAGATGGTAATGAAATTGTTATTTGATACTCACGTCATTTGCGGAATTAAATTAGATTGTATTAACTATTTTGCTAATTTAATAATGTCAGGGCCTATATCGCATATTGAGTGGCCGTGTTAATAGTGTAGGGTTTCTACCAGATGAACGCCTAATGCCATACTTGGAGTTAGTCAGATTCAAATCAGTGGCATTGATCCAGACCTTTGATCTATGATACGACTTAATTTTCGCTTTAGTTTAGTGATGGTTTCCGGAGACCCACATATTTCATTTGCTGTGTGGGGAGTGCACCATCACTCTATAGGATGTTGCATTACAGCTCGGGCTCCCCATTGACGGGAATGCGGTCACGGGCATAAGTTCAATCTCTTGGCCGGCCGCCCTTTGCTATGACTTACTTGGACACTCGCCTAATGAGAGAAAATTTACAGGTTTGAAGTTTTCATGGCTAAAGGCCAATTTTGAGCATTTTCCGAGTACTACCAGTGAATGGGAGGTGATACACGTCGTTTGAGCTTACATAATGCACCTTATAGGGGGTGTACTCATGCTAGATGCAAACAACAATAGGGTCTACTTGATGTATTTACCCCTATTATCTAATTTACATAATACTCATTTGTATAGTTGGGGGTTCGCAGTGTTAACCATGTTGTATCGCGAACTTTGTCAGACGACAGACCCTTCTGCGGTGGACATAGGCAGGTGCCTCATATTGCTGCAGTCGTGGGCGCTTTACCAGATGTCATTCTTGGCATCCATTAGTCATCAATTATATGTATTTCCACTCGTTAATAGGTAATGAATTTTTACTCGTTATAACAATTAGTTGACTTTTTTTGGATTATATTATTCTAACAATTTGTTTTCATAGCTGAAGCACTAATCTAGGTATTGAGAGGTCATACACGATTCTGATATACCATCTGATGATCGAGAATCATGCTGGAGAGGGGGTAAGTTTTTATAATATCAACTTAATTTTATTATTTTATCAAACTCGACCCGCGTTAATATAATCATGTTATTAACTATGCAGTTCATTTGGATGTCGTATTCTGTTCTAAAAATTATGGCGATTATTCTCTCGTCTGCCTACGTCCACTCAAACCTATGATGCATTAACGCACCCGTTATCAATTTTTAGACAGTGGAGTGGTCTCATGGTGATCGAGTACTCCAACAATTTGGTTGCATACAGTATATCTCGACACTGCTAGTACGATTAGGGGCGATCCATGGGATTAAAAAGAGTGGGAAACTTAGAAATGATTGGGCGGAAGTGCATGAAGAATATATTGCAATGTGGAACAACCGGTTGGGGAGGGTACCTCAGATGGGTCGTACTTTGGATCTGCAGCCGTCGTTAGAGTAGAGATAGTGGTACTTTAAGATAGAGAAACCATTTTTGTTTGGTGGGCGGTCGATGGTATCCCCCTCGTATATGACATGACTTGGGCAACCCTTTTTAGATCCGCATCATACACCTGAGCCAGAGGTAAAGCTAGAGCTACACTCTAGAGATAGTTCTTATCATCCAGATTTTGAGGGCGATAATTATTTTCCGGGCTTGTTAAGCCATGGATATCATTCAGAGTTTGATATCTTCAGCCCACTACCACTTCAGTACTCCAATCATCCTAACTCGTATCCACCTCAGTACTCTACTCCTCCCGGCCCATATCTACCGCCGTACTCCACTCCTCTCGGCCCGTATCCGCTGCTGTACTCCATTCCTCCTAGCTCAAGTTCATCAATGACGTTTAAGACATATGATTTTTCATATATGTTTCGCACACCCCCTATGCGGGTGAAAAGAACGTTGATCGCTGTAATCACCCACAATGTGAACGTCAAGCTCTAACAAAATACACCCCTAGGACCACACCATCAAAGCATCCATTTTAGGGGGTTTTGTAATTTAAATAACTTTATATTTATGTAATGACTTTTTTTCCATTTTAGTTATTAATTTTAGGGGTTTTTTTTTCAATTTAAATAATTAACTTTGTATTTATGTAATGACTTTTTTGCCACTTCAATTATTAATTTTAGGGTTTTTTTTACAATTTAAATAATAAACTTTGTATTATTTACTTAAAAAATGTTACTTAATTCAAGAAAAATATAAACGCAACAAGTTTTAAACTAACTTTGTAATTCAAATTAGATTAATTGCAACAAATTTTAGACAAATTTTAGATTCAAAATTTTTAGATTCAATCCTCTCTACATGTAGTGAATGTAATTAATAGGGCGTCAACAACATTTCAATTCTTACCCGATCGCGACAATTGTCCAATATGGTAGTTTCGGAGTGGACATTTACTCTGATTATGACCGACTAATCTGCATACGCCACACAGCTTCCCATCAGATTTCTCCATAATGTTCATTTCATTATGGTTTCTGGGTGATTACAGACGACCTTTCAGATTCCTACGCAACCCTTTGTTTGGGACAAGCTCGAAAGTCATCGGAGGTACCTCCCATGTAGATAGGTCAGGCAGCATGGGGAACTCGTTCTCCCATACACGCAACGTACACTCGAGGGTGTACACTACATTGATAAATTGTTCAACATTGAGCGAGATTTTGGCACAAGCTGCCACGACATGTACACAGGGATAATGAAGTGCCTAGAACCTCCTGCAATCGCACCTTCTGTTTCAGAGATCAACTTCGTAAGACCTAGGTGGTATACCAGGTTGACGAGCGATGGTCTCTGTAACTCGAAATATTTCATTATGTCGTGAATATATTTCTACATTTATTGACCTCGCCATCTGTCAGTTTGCAACCATTGCATTCTTGACATCTTCGACAAATACGTGTCCTGCATCCATCTGGTTGACTTGGTGTTGCACCAGTCTTGGCATCAAGGTAGACAACTTGTAGAATATAGTTGAGAAGATAGATGAAATCGGAAGATGTTGTGTTTTCATCAACACGGAGTTAACCCCCTCCACCAAATTAGTGGTCATATGACCATAGCGAAAGCCCTCGTCGAAATTGTCGCCAAATTAGTGCTCATATGACCATGGATCCATGGTACCCAACCATTGTCAGAAAGATGTGTTCATGTGACCCTCCATGTCACTTTCAAGTCGAGTCATCCTTTGTTGAAAAATGTGTGGCTCTAGCTTGTACGTTGTGTATGTATTAAGAAAATAGAAGTTACAGCCTCGCCCTAAAATATTAGGTTATATATTGAAAAGATAAGATTATTCTTTACTCATTCTCACAACTTGTCTCCGCCAGTCTGCATTCCAATAATCTCGGTAGAAGTTAGTCGCGATGTGCCGGATGCAGTAAACAGATCTCCATGGCACACTGGAACGCCTAATGGCGGTAATTAATCTTTACCCTATATCGGAGATGATGCAAATATTATCGTTACTAATAACATACCTTCGCTGGTTCGTAAGGAAGAATTCCCACGACTCCATATTTTCCTTATCTACCATGGCAAACGCTATCGGTAACATGTTCTTGTTCTTGTCTTGAGCAACCGTAAGAAGTAGGATATGTGTATATGTACCGTATAGCCATGTCCCATCTACTTGCACAAATGACTTGTAGTGGGGAAATGCACGCACGCATGGATCAAACGTCCAGAACATCCGTTGGAAAATTCTTTTTCCCGATTATACTTGGTCATCCGGGTCGTAATAAGGTCATGTCTGTAACTCAATAACAGTCCCCAGCATGTACTCCCGCATAGCGGCTTTCCATCCATGTAACTTATTGTACGATGCCTCGAAATCTCCATACAATTGCTTAATTTCTATCTGTTTAGCTATCTATGACTTCCGATATGATACTCGATACTGGAATTGTGCTTGCATTTCAGCAATCAGTACCGAAACTTTAATGGTCGGTATGTCTTTCACCTTTGGCATGATGCACGTACAGATAGTTTTGGAATCAAGTTTTCGATGATCTTCTGTCATACGTGTTGAAGTGCATGTGTGAGGCCCAACAAATTTTTATATCTCATACATCTGCGACTTCTAGATAAATGTAGCTTGTACTCGCCAATTGCAGCCTTCCGCCGACCTCCAACACTCCCCAATATATAATGTCGATTTAGACACGGCAACTTTGTAGTCCACTGATATATTCATGCTATACCGCTTAATGACTAATACATACTCTTCCTTACTTTCGAATCTCTAGCCTACGAACAAATCCTCAAGATTGAAATTTACAGCCAGCCGGTGAGTAGGTAGTATTTCAGGGTACTCCAAGAATTTGGCCGCGTGCACCGCATCGGGGTCTATTCGCGACATGTGTGCCTCGGGATTTTTGTGTATCACAATACGACGAATCTAGTTCCCGACTGAAGACGCATTTACGTTTTCATCATTATTCACGCCTTCGTCATCAATATCATCTTGGACCTCGTTCACGTAGGGATCACTATCACTATTGACCTCGTAATTAGAAGGATCACTACTATGGTATACATCATCACCAACCACATCAGTCTCGGGTGCAGCATTAAGATCAATGTCGATCCCGCGTATAGTTGATTGACTATCAACGTACGATATTGGAACCACCATACATGACTCTTGAGCTCCATGTTCTTCACCTAATGGACTGGGATCTTTAGTTGAGTCCACACTAGCTAAATCAACAAATAACTGAATCGGTACATTTTGGTTGCTCCGAGTCCTACAATAAAGAGCGACCATTGTCTCAACGTCTTCATCGTCTACAAGTTCCATTTCGGTTAATTTTATGGGATCCATCGAAACTGGAAACTTGTAGAAAAGTTTCAAGATCCTTCTCCCACAATGTCTATCAATTTTTGTACTAATCCTTTCCTTCATATCATCCAACGAGATATTTCTATTAAATCTCATAGCTATTTGTTGGCGACATTCAAATATACATTTCATGATTGTTGTCAAAATTTCTCTAACGAAATAAACGTAGACGAAAAATTGATTCTCCATCTCTAATACTAGATCTGTTAAAAAAATTCAAAATTCTCAAAACAATTTCGAATAGCAAAAAAAGTTACTTACATAAAAATTTTAATGAATAAAAAGAGACCAAAATTATAACAATATGCAAAATTTTTTATTCAGAAGCTAACAAAATTAATAACCTAGCAAAATAACTTTCAAATAATAAAATTAATAACAAAACTCTCTATTCTATTTAAAAAGAAATAAATAAAAATACCTTATCCTTCTTTTTGTTCTCCTTTCTTTCTTTCTTTCTTCTCCCTATCTTCTTACTTCTATTCTGTTAAATTTTTTGGAATTCTCGTACTCATTTCATATTTAGATGAGTTTAAATAGGCGAAAAATTAAGCACTGGTGCCGCTTATGAGATAGGTGTCACCAGTGGTGCCTACCAGATAAGAGTCACCAGTGGCACCTAGCAGATAGGAGTCACCAGTGACGCCTACCAGATAGGCACCACCTCTCTCATACCACAATCCGGGAAAATGATACATAGTGGTGCCACCTATGAGAAATGTACCAGTAATAAAATAATATTTAAAAAGATTTATTATAAAAAAAGGTGGTGGCGCCTATGAGAAAGGCTCCACTCAAAAAACATACAATTTTGGTTATTAATTCCATTGACAACCTATTTCAGAAATTAAATTTTTTATGTTATTTGTGTAAATTAGCCGTGAGAACAATTGTTAAGTTTTTGACCTAACTTGAAAAAAAATTCAATAGATTGATTGATGGAAAACTCAAAGTAAATTTTAGTTTATGGATTTATAATTTGTTTTAAAAAATTGACGCTTTAAAAAAAATTGAATTATTTATTTATTGTTGAATTAAAATACAATTAGTTTACATAAATACATATCTAAATTTTATTAAACATCTAAATAAAATTATATATATAAAAATTGAAACCTTGGGACATCAGCAGTTCAAATTTATTTGAAACATTAATATCAATTGTAGACACAAAGGGAAAAAAATAAAGGTTTGATTTGAAAGTTAAAAATTTGACACAATGCTAGATGAGTTGATGGAGACATGCATGATTTCAACAAATTGATGATACATTATGTACAAATTTTATTATTCCAAGTTAAAATTGTTTAAGTATTTGAAATTTAGGTAAAATAATTGTGCATGAAGTATTATTGTTTTTCAGATATATTTAAATTAATAATATAAGAAAGAAGAAACAAGTAATAAAAATAATAGAAAAGGAATAAGTTGGACTTTGGTGCTACAAAAACGAAAAACCCAATATTTGATGCTCCATTTGGGCTACAATTAATTATCCTAAATATTTTTGCGGGCATTGATGCTATGAGACCTTTTTATATCAAACTAGACCAACTAACAATAACAAGAAATATAAAAGGAATAATCGTGATTACAAAACGAATATGAAAAATGTAAATATATTACGAATGTTTTAAAAAAAAATTACTCAATATATTTAAATTTAATTTAAATAATTTATATATTAAAAATATTTTTAATAAAATGGTTTATATTTCTTTTGATTTTGAAATTTAAAATTTAGTTACTATACTTTAAATTTGAGAATCTTCATCTCTCTTTCAGTTTTGATATTATAATTGATAACGTGGATATTATAGAAAAGGTAAAGCAAATCTTTTAACCCCATATTCATATATATATTTTTATCAATTTTGTCCAAATTCTGTAAAAGTACATAAACAATTACAAAAAATATTTTAAAAATTAAACATTTTTCATATTTTCAATAAAACATAAAATTTTTAAAAATAAAAAAAGTGTTATTTGCTACATGAATAGTAATAAGGTCTCTTCAAGCTTTGAACCATTCGTCCAATCCATATTAATTAGATTTGAACGAGTTTTTTTTATATTTTAATCTGGATTAATTATATGTAAAAAAATATTTATATGTAATTATGAAGTATATATAGTATTAGTATAAAATAATTTTTAAACAATAATACAAACTATGAATTCGTTGAAATTAAATTTAATATAAATGATAATTTAATATAATAGAAAGAACAACAAAACTGCAAAAAAAAAAAAGAGAAAAAAAATTAAATTACGCAATGTGTAATGTCGAGGGTTAATTTTTTTAGAATTAAGATTAAGTTGACATAATTTATAAATGTTAAGGGTTAAAGTTGCTATTATGCCAATTAAAAGCTGCCACTATTAGCCAACTAGTGACTAAAAAAGACAAAATTGAATAGTTGGGTGAAAAAAAGAAATATACTAATAGTTGGATGACTACTACCCAAATAAATATAAGTTTCTATACTTTTCATAAATTTGGAAATTAGTTCATGTAAATTTCTTTCTAGGAAATTTGTCCTCCTACTTAAATTCTAGTTCATTAAAAAGTCATTGTTTTAGTTACATTGCTACAAATGAGTATTTTCTTTATTTCAAAATGCCACTCCAACCAATTTCACCAAAAAAAAAAAGAAATTGTGTTAACAATTGGGCTTGAAATTTGAAATCTAAAAAGTAGAGGGACTAAATTTCTAAATAAAATCATATGGACTAAATTTCCAATTTATTAAGAGTACAAGGACCTATGGTATATTTTAACCTAGAGTTAATTGCACCATACATCCCTAAACCATAACATTCATTTTAAATTGGTCTCCGAAATTCAAAATATTATAATTACCTCCCCAAACTATTGATGTTATATTAATAAGGTCCTTCCATTACTAAAATCTTTAATTTAACTATTAAATGAGATGTCAAATCTTATGTGTTAGTTTAAGATGAAAAGTTTAAAGAAAATGAATATTGTAAAAATGGATGTTGTAGAAATACTGATTTTGAGGTTTTCAAAACTTTTACAAAAACTTTATCGTGCAGTCTCTCTTATGTGGGTTTTACTTTATTTTTAGTTTTTTTTGAAAGTTATTCGGTAACATTTACTTTTCTTTAAAATTTTCACTTAACAGTTAATTTAATGGTTTGAATAATTGAAGGACGTGATTGATATAACATTAATAGTTTGGAGATGTAATTAAAATATTGTAAAATTTAAGGGCCAATTTAAAATAAGAATCATAGTTTGAGAATGTCTGATGCAATTAACTCTTTAACCTAAATAAGATAATAAAATATTAACGAACGTATGTAATTCAATGATTATAATTTAGTGAATCAAATAACAATATATCATAAAAAACATTTAAATTTACTTAATTTCACTTCTAATGATGTGTTATAATTTGATTTACTCGCAATACATAAAATTACAGAAGTAAATATTAACTCATAAATAATGTATTAAATGTTGAAAATTTCTATTAAGAATTGTACTATGGGTAGGGTAAGCAAAATTCAATTTGATTTGAAAATATATATATTTTTTCGATTTTTGAGTTAATTGAATTAAGTTATTTGATTTTTCTGAATCAATTTAAATAGGTAATTTGATTTTTTGAGTTTCAAGTCGAGTAGGAATTTACAACTCAAATAATATGAATAGCTCGAATAACAAATTGATGCAAATATCTCTTAGATTCTTGACAGTTTTGAAAATATGCAAATGTGTCCTACTAAAAAAATTACAAAAAATTCAAAGTATTTATAAAATATTTTTTTCAAAAAATTTGTAAATATACATTAAAAATATTAAAAATATTAAAAATTACTAAAAAATCTTTAAAAATATATAAAATGCTAAATTATAATTTAAAAAAATCCCAAATGATAAATTTGAGGCCTTAAATAAGTAAATTATCAAATCAACTCTATTATACTAATTATCATATCTTTTTCTCTTATTTTATTTTAAAAGAGTTTTCAAATATATTTGGTCTTTATGCTCTTTACCTTAGAATTTAGTCATATTGTCAGCAAGATTTAAATATGGTTAGTTTAATTTTTTTTAATTTAACTCGAACAAATTTATTCGACTCGATTCGACAAAATTTCAAATCGAGTTAGGATGATAAAATAAGACTTGTCAACTCAAAATTTTTTCACTTGATTTGACTCAATTCGATCAGATGCTCAGCCCTAACTATGTGTAAGTTGTACTTTAATTTATTCAATTTTAATTTCGCTCAAATTGTAGCCATTAAATTTGTTCATTTAAATTCTTCTATTTCCTAAATTTATATGTAGTAAACATATTATCACATGTGTAATACCATATCAACTTGTTATTTTTTAAATGATGCTCACAAAAGTTATACCATTTTAATTAATGGATTTAATGACTACTATTTGAAACAAGATTGAAATTTCAAAATTTAAAAATTACATGAATTAAAAATGATCAAATTGGAATGTAGGGATTAAATTCACAACTTATGCATGGTACAAGACCAATAGGAGATTTCAACTTAATAGACTAAAATTTCAAATTTTAAAAAATACGAGTACTACAATTACCTAAATTAAACTGTAGAGATTAAATTCATAATCTACTCATAACATAGATATTAATAATAAAATTTAACCTATATTAAATATAAAAATTTAACAAATAATATATGAAAATTTTTTTAAATAAATAATTTATTCATATCTATGTGCGGATTAAGTGATATTGCCCGCTATTCCTCTTCGGCTCTTGGGCCTTGGCCGTAAATTTCGGTATGTTCATTCGTGAAGAAAAGTGGCTGTCAATTTCTCTCAAAAGCAAAGAGATTATTTAAGCTTTATTTATTATCCGCTCCATGTGCTTTAATTCTGCACTTACCAATTACCATCATCATCATCGTCCAATCTAACAATTTGAATGTTTAATTTCTTAATTTTATATTAAGTTATAGAGGAAACTAACTATGTATTATTGGAAGTGTTCACTTCCATCACTACTATGACATAGTGTTACTTGTTATATTTAATGTTAACAATTTATTAGAACAAAATCTTGGATTTTGTTTGATTATGATATTGTGAAATGATTATAGCCTATCAATGAAAATTAATCTATTTGGAGGAACATATTTTAAAGATTGGATCGGATCAATTGTACCAAATTCTTTGGATTAAGGATGTTGAATCGAGACAAAACTTGAAGACTTATCTTCCAACCGTCTACCTTACTTCAGTCGTTATTATTGTATTGTGTTTAGCTATTTTAGTTGTTATTTAGAATGAATTTTAATTGATCTTTAGTACGTTAGCAAGTCCCGAAAACTTCTATATTTTTGGAAGACTTGTATAGTTTTATGTATTGATCGCACTTATCAGTTTATTAAGAAACGTTCTTGTGAGAGTGCATTTGACAAAATAAAACCTTTTGTTGGTGATTTTACAAACTAAATTCTCCCTTTGAGAATTTATGGGGAGAGATCTAGTCTTCAAGTACTAAATCCTCCCTTTGAGAACTAGGATCACTTGTTTCATTAAGTTCGAAGATAGTGGATTCATTTCACTAACTAGGCTTCGCAAGTGTAGGGAAACCAAACTGCGTAAATGATTCATCGTCTCAAGTTTTTCTATTGTTTATTGCAATGTCATCAGAAGTGCCCACTTCTGTTCATACTTCATTTCTTAGTATATTAACAATTGGTTCAAGTCAATAATTGGCATCAGGCTCTCACTTAACATAATTAGTGGTGCTCCATGATATTGTTAATTGCTAGATATGGAAGGTGTAATAGCCTAATTTTGACCTTAATCGGAACAGTGGTTTCGGGACCACAAATCCGAGTCTAAAAAATATTTTTATATTTTTGTTTTTCTATGTTTATTATGTGTGAATTTATATGTGTGAAAGTTTTGTGAATTAATTTTATTGTTTGAGTGCTTAATTTGAGAATAGGGCCTAATCGCGTAAAATAAAAAAATTAGTTGTTAATTAAGAAAGAGCCTAATTGTTGTTGTCTTTGTGTTTTGGAGGTGCTATGATGCAATTAGTCCACTATATTAGTTAGTGGATGGTAATGGTCAAGAATGACCTTATATTATATGTTATATATATATTAGTAAAGGTTAAATTAGTAAAATAATAATAAGTTAGTATAATGATAACTAAATAAAACAAAAGCATGTAAATGGCCATTATCATCTTGGTTCTTGCCGAAAATACAAAGAACAAGAAAAGAGAAAAAGGGTTCTAGGGTTCGACACTTGCATTGGCTAATTAGGTATGTGTTTTTGATTTATTTTAGATAATTTTTATAATTTTGTGATTGTTGCTTAGCACTCTATCTAGCCCATGCCTCAATTTTGAAATTTGATGATGATTTTGAGTTATGCTATTGATGCTCTTGTAAGTTTTGTGATGATAATTGATGAAAAATGAAAGATATTTGTTGGATTGACATGTTTATTTTTGAATTTTTGGTGAAATTGAGTAATTAGGGTTAAATTGTGAAAATAAATTTTTGAGAGACTAAAATGCTAAATAAATGAAAAATCTGGACTTGTATGGACACTAGGAAAATTCGGCCCTTAAGGAGTGTAGTCAAATTTTGTGTATTTTGTGTTTTGAGCAAAAAGGATTAAATTGTAAAAAGTGTGAAATGTTAGGGGAAAAATTGTAATTTTCCCATTCATGTGTTTTTAGGCTAAATTGAATAGAATGGTGTTTAAATACGCTTAATTTGAATATGTTTAGATCAAGAATTAAAGAAATCAGATTTGGATCGGGGAAAGAAAAAAGTGGTCGAGTAGCCGATTTAACAGTTGATGATATCCGAGGTAAGTTGATAAGCATTTAAATGTTGTTAAATTCAAGAATATATAAATAATAAGTGATAAATTAAATTATTTTATTTGTTATATGCTTTGGCTAAAAAAGATATTTGAAATAGGGATTTTGTTTCGAGTTTGATTCGATCGATAATCAATGTCTGAAAGCCCCATACGAACCCTAGGAATAGATAGGATACTTATGTCATGACATAGGACTCTGATATGTGTTTTCGTGTAAGACCACGTCTGGGACGTCGGCATCAATATCTGATTACGTGTAAGACCCTGTCTGGGACAGTGGCATCGATATGTGATTACATGTAAGACCACGTCTGGGACGATGGCATTGTACGAACTTTCTGATTATCTGTGTATCCTTTTTAATTCCGAACGGTTCAACGGGCAATGTTAAGTGAAGACTGAATGTGAAATTGATATAATAGGGTTCAGGTATGTATTTATATCATGCTATGAAATTAAGGTAAGTTGTATATTGAATTGATGATTCAAAGTTAACTAAAATATGAATAATGTGTGAGCATATTCGTGCTTATAAGTGATTTGGCTTATAGAAGCATTTGTGATATAAGAAGATTTGGCCTATTATTATAGTCTTAAATTATAAAATGTTAAGTATACAAGTATACAAGTATTTGAGTATTTGTGTATTAAGCTTCATAAAGTTAAATGTTTACTTATATTTGATTTGGTTGGCTTGGTAAATTGGTTTGATATTAATGTTAAAATGAATAATGTCTGCTCCTTAAGGTTGACAAGAAGGTAACTACAAATCATAAAGTAGTTTACCATTATTGTGATATTCCTAGACACACCAGACCATGATGTTTCAAAATGTTGTATGATTTAATATGGAGACACGTAGTTTCTATAGAAGTGCCCACTTCTTGTGGCACATTCCTATGAAGAAGCAGAAGCTGGTCTAGAAGAAGAAAGAGTCAAAGTGTATACTTGTGACAGATTGATCCTTGAATACAACTATGTATAATATGTTGTACTTCGACAGTGGCTACTCATGATACATGACGGGTCATCCTACATACTTGTCTAACTTTGAGGAATATTATGTGGGTAAAGTTATATTTACAGATGGAAAGAAGGTCGCATCCTTGGAAAAAGTATTCTAAATGTCATTGAGATGCTTCAGTTAAAGAATGCGCTTCTTGTGGATGATCTAAAAGTTAGCTTGGTAAGCATTAGCCAACTATGTGACCAAGGCATGCTTGTTAGCTTTACCAAAAACAAGTGCCTAGTGTCATTCAAGTCAAAATAAAAAATCTTGGAAGGGGATTGCATATTTGACAATTGTTACAAGGTGTTCTAATTAGTCAAATTCAACAATATTAGTATTTCATATATAGAATTATGGCATGAAAACCTTGGCCATATGCACTATGTCAAAGACTGGTTCAATATGATTTTGTCAGAAAGGTTCCAAAGCTGAGTAGCTCGATTCCTAAAGTCTGTGGTAGTTGTTTAATGTCTCACATTAAAAAAAACACTTGAGTTACTTCGCATGAATCTTATTGGTCCTATGCACACTGAAAGCATATGTGGAAAATGACATGGCTCCGATTTTTCGAGGTTTACTTGTGCGAGATTCCTCACAGACAAATCTGATGCCTTTGATGAATTAAAAAAAATTGCAAAAGCCTTATGAATGAGAAGGGCCAAGTCATTAGGGTGATCAAGAGGATTAAAAGTGATCATGGGCATGAGTTTAAGAATGAAGAGTTTTCTGACTTCTGTGATAATGAAGGGTTTAAGCAGGAGTTCTACGTAACATCTCAAATGTTCTGTTTTACACGAGGCACTATTTTGAAAGCAGGTATAGCAAATTATTGAGAAATTAAAAAAATTGACAAATAGAGGAATTTTGATAAAGATAAAGTGATTTTTGTTATGGGACTTAATGAAAAGAACTTTAGAAGTGAAAATGTGACAAAAAGACCAAATCACAAATTTTGAAAAGTTCAAAGACTAAGGTGCAATTTGACCAAAATGTGAAAAGTGAGCTATTGTTAACTAATTGTGATGATAATAAGTTGGATTATACGTTAGCGTAATAAAAATCACTTTTGGGACCAAGTTGAAAAAAATCAAAAGTACAAAGACTAAAGTGCAAATTTTCAATTTTAGTGAGAGAAAATAAAAAGTCTAATTTTTACCACAAAAGGGATCATATTAAATATTATAAGTGAATTATGAGAATTTGGATTGATAATTACCTACTATTTAGAAGAAATTGTGCAAATAGTAAAAAAAAACAAAATGGTAATTTTTCATAAAGGGTAATTTGGTTATTTCTCAAGTATTTTATGATGGAAACATTATTTGGATAATATATTTGATATATGGAAGTTATTGGGATAATTGGAATATGATATATGGAAATTCGACTTCAATTAGTGATTTTGGACTTGAAATTTTTGTATTTGGGCTTGGGGGCTTACTTGTGTGATCTTTTAGGAGAAAGAAAAGTAGAAAAATCAACCCCCATCAACCTATCTTTCTGCTTCCTACTAACTAGGGGTGAGTATTCGATTGATTTGAGTAAAAAAATTTCGAGTTAGTCGAGTTGACAAATATTATTTTAGCAACTGAACTCAATTCGAAAAGTTTTCGAATCGAGTCGAATTGAGTAAAAAAATTTCGAGTCAAGTTAACGAATCATATTATTTATACTCAATGTTGTGTTTACATGGACCAAATATTTAACTAATAGACAAAGTACAATATTATTTAACTACATAAACAATATAATTTACTTAACATGTAAAAAACTATTTTACGCGTGCAAAATAACTATACTTAACGTTGCAAGACAATCATTGTGGCCATAATTCGAGTCAACTACATAAGATATTACACCACACGCATAATTATATTTACATAGTACATAATTATGCACCAAGAACTATCTTATATACAAGATAGCAAAATGATATACCAAAAGTATGATATAATGCCACTACTACACAAAAAATGATATAACAAAATGATACACCAAAAGTATGATATAGATGGTGTGATGCTCCAAGACTCGAATTCAACAAAATAGATTCAAGCTTCCTACATAACAAAATTAAGAGTTTAACCAATTTTTTTGACCAAATCAAAGCAAAGATAAGGTTGAAGTTTCTGTAAGCATTAACAAAATATCTATTCTAAAAAGTTAAAATTAAATTATCTTCAAGTTCATCTTCTTCAAACATTGTAGATAGTACCGGCAATTCTGTAACAAAACTAAAAATGCATTATTAAATTATGAAAATCTTTACTAGAAAAATTAAAACAAACATTCAATTTTGTGAGTCATAGTTAAGTATGTTACCATCTTCATATTCTGATAACTTTGACAATTCTAATAAATATCAAATGAGAAAATTGTTAGTTAAATTGTGAGAATGTTTATAAAAATAAATAAAATAAGCAATTAACTTTTTGGATTAAAGTTAGATCCCTTACCATCATCTATATTTTGAAGTTCCTCTACATACTCCTCAAGGTTGATAGGATCTGTTGATCTTTGAAGCGAATCTTGTGTGCAAACCAAAGCCTCAAACATAGAAGGAGTCAAAGAAATTCTAAAATGATCTAGAACATGTCCACTCATGCTGAAAGCACTTTTGGATGCAATGGTTGAGATAGGAACTGATAACACATCTCGAGTCATTTGCGCAGCAATTAGGAATCTTGGACTATTAACTTTCCACCACAATAACAAATCAAATAATCTGAATTATTTTTTCTTCATATATTGTTGCATGACAAAGCCTATCTTCGGTTTTACTTTATCTATTTCGTTTTCTATTAAACCTGGAGCTCTAGTAGGAAAATTAGATTCAACTTCAACGTTTATGTGATGGTTTCCCTCAACATTTGCAGCATATTCATCAAACAAACAATGCAATTCTCTATTGATAATTCTTATAATGTCATTTGCAATAGTAGGAAAAAACAAGTTGAATCCAAATGCAAGAAAATTCATTTTGCATCGTGGGTCAAAGATAATTGCTAGATAAATAAACAAGTTTATCACTTTTGAATCGCCCTAGTACTTCTTGTACTTGTTATTCATTTTTGAAGCCATAGACATATGTCTAAATCCTCACAATGTTTCCACCCATCGAGAAGATAATGCACTTCTGTGACTACTTCAAAAAATGAATTAGAGGTGACATGTAATGATCCAAACACCTTCAATGTAAGTTCATGAAAAAGCTCAAGCATTTTCGTAACTTTTTGAAAATTTTCCCAACTATCACATGTGAGGACTCCATATCTAGCATTAAGGTCTAGAAAAAAGTTATGATCATCATGAACATAAGCTTCAAACACACATTCATATTTTTCAGCCACATTTAACATCATATAAGCTCAACTCCATGTAGTAGGCACATCTAGACATAAACGAGCCTTAGGACCTAGCATTTCTTCTTCTGGTCGACAGTTGAATTTAGACAACCTTGATGGTGATGCTCTAATATGTCTCACAACTCCTCTAACTCGATCCATAGATATAGAAATGTCATTAACCCCTTCTTGAAAAATGAGATTAATAATGTGTGCCACACATGTCATATGTATATATTTACCATTCGCAACACAAGCTTTTCAATGAACCAACTTCTTTCTCAAATAACCAACAGCAACATTGTTAAAAGATATGTTATCAACAGTAATAGCAAAGACCTTCTCATTCCCCCAATCTTGAAGACATTTCTCAAGGGCTTGACCAATGCTCTCACCTCTATGAGCAGAAACTGGGAAAAATTTTATAATTCTCTTTTGTAACCTCCATTCATCTTCTATCCAATGAGTTGTTAGAGCCATGTAGGATATCCTTTGCGATGAAGACCAAGTTTCTATTGTCAAACAAATTCTACTTTTCTCTTTTTGAAAAATTTACTTTAATGTATTCTTCATGAAATTAAACAAATCAAGACAATCTTTTCTAATTGTCTAATGAGATGGAAGATGAAACCTTTGCATGCTATAGAAAAAAAAACTTAAAACCCTCTCATTCTACAAATTTAAAAGGCAGTTTATCCAAAATAATCATACGAATCAATGCATTTTTAATTCCATCTTGATTAAACACCCAAGTTGAGAAATCTACATTTTCTTGTCTAGATTTTGCAAATGCAAGTTTTGCTTGCTTAAGATAAGAGGTATTACCTCAAGGTTTTCTTGAGCAAGCCTTCATATGGTTATTTAGATTGGTGGTAGAAGCCCCAGTTTCCATTATGTTCGCAATAATTGCACATTTCCCTATTCTCCCCATCTTTTGTTGAGTATTTACTGAAATATTTCCAAAAAGGTGCCCTTAGTTTGGTCTTTCTTCGAGTATTTCCCTTCTTTGCTGTGCGGACAACTTTAGTAGAAGAAGTAGCTCTAGCTTCTTGTAATAGTTTTTTGCTTTGAGACTTCTGCGATGGCATTGAGTCATTCATATACAATAATAAATTTAACCAATTAAAATTACAAAATGGTCAAGTGCCTTAATTCAATCAAAGTTTTATACTCATAAATATGTTCCACACAAATAACCATTAATAATACTCATTTAATGCAAAGTCCCTTTTGTTCCCTAGATACTGCTATGGAAGGATAATTAATTAGCCATAACACAACCCTAATTATAAGATAAACACTCAAGTTCTCCTCAATTCAGAGGATACCAAATAGTATTATAAAGAAAAATCCAAAAACCAACATCACAAATCAAAGGCATGACTTAATAAGATTCTGATACCCTTTATCATTACACTTGCTACTCATGTTCATTGAATTCTCTTTTGCTTCCTAAATATTGCTAGGATGTATAAAAAATTAAAATTCAAAAAATCAAAAAGAAAAAGATAAAATGGATTTAAAACAACAAGTACAGCCATACATATTTAAATATATATCAACATTCAATGAAAATTAAAAAGATATTTTGCAGTCAAAGAAAAACTGAAATTAAATTACAATATGGAATTAGAAATCTGAAATCCAAATAAGAATAAAAAAATTAGTCCAAAACAAAAAAAATAAAATAAAATAACAAGAGGTGAGCAATATTTACCCAATGTGAAAAGAGAAAAGGGAAAATGCAGAGAAGTTGGGAAGAAAATTCTTTCACAGAAATATATCAGAAGTTGTGATCAATCTTCACTACAATGATGTTAAGCTCTAAATCTATTAACTTTTGTTTTATTTTAATAACACAAACACAACAATGCACTGCTTGCAAGTGGGGATGCAATAGTAGATGGAATGAATGGTGTTATCACTCATAAGTCAAGTGACCTACTAGTTAATGCATGTAATGCTGGAGATATCCACTGAATCTATTGGAGTTGCATACTTATATAGCTATGGAAGTGCTACTAGGTAGGTATTCAAATTTTTAAAAGATTTTTAGTAGAATGTCTATAATGTGAATGGAGTTAAAAATAAAATTTTGGATCTTTAGTTTTTTTTTCATGTTTTTATAGTTTCCTTTCCTTGAAAAAAATTATTCATAGAATATTTAGAAAAATACAAATCAAAACGTTTTAATTCATAGAATATTTTTTTCTCATTTCCAGTGCTTTCTCATTTCGCTCAATAATGGAACCTCCCATGTTCTCGGCACAATGCCATTACAGAACCAAATGTGAAAACACTCACTCACACGCACAAAGCCAAAAAAAATTACAGTCTTACCTTAAACAATTGATGGTGGTTGTGGCCTGTGGGATCGTGGTCGTGAGACCAAAAAAGAAGCAAAAAATGGATAAACAATTAAAAGTGGGGGGCGTTAGGCGTAAGGGAGGAGTCAAAGCTTTTGAGTAAAGGAGAAAGGGAAAGTGGGGGGGGATTTGGAACGACAGGAAGGAAAGTAAGGATGATGAATTAAAGTTTTTAATTTAAGATTTATCGAAACGACCTAGTTTTGGTTTTTTTATTCAGATTTTTGAATAACTTCAATTGTGTAATTCATATTCGAGTTAAACTAAAAAAATAAATTTTTATTCGAGTTTTTCGAACAAATCATAGTTTGCTCACCCTTACTACCAACCCTCTTTCTCCATGGGGTTCTCTTTTTTTTTTCTTCCTTTTGCATACTTTTTCCTTGAGACTTTTTAAGAATCTCAACACCCAACCTTGAGTGTTGTTGAAATCACTTAGAAATTAGCCTTCTTTCATGGATTCCACCATCATTTTCATCTTTTTTAGCCTAGGGTTTGGAGGGTTTTAGTGTGAGAAAATAAAGCTAGAGAGAGAAAGTTTTAACAAGGTATAATGGTGTTTTCTACTTCTATTAGCTTGGTATTTGAGATTGATTGTATAAGAAGCCTTGGAAGGTTATGTATTAATATTTTGATGTATATGAAAAATGAAGAACGATCATAATTGGGGTTTTCAATCTAAATGAGGATGAAAACAAGTGTTGGAAAGCTTGATTTAGTGTAAAAAGGCACCCAATATGAAATTTATTATGGAACAAATATGTTTAGTTCTTTTATACTAACATGTTAATGGGAAATTATGTAGTAAATATGAAATTCATTATGATACAAATATGCTTGGTTTTTGTGGTCTAATTATGCTAAAACAAGTAGTTGGTAAGTTGTAGTGAAAGTGGTTAGTTATGAGACGTCATATTTGTTAATAGTGAATTATCAAAATTTGGTGGCCATGAAATGATCATTTTTCAACAATTTGGATATTTGAGAAGAGCTATGAAATATGATATAAAAATGTTATATGTTATGATATAACAAATTATTAGAATAAGTTATGAAAAGTGATAAACATGATCCTTGATAAAAACCAGGTTATGAAGTTGCTTAATAAAGCGAAAAACACAGTGACTTGGTCACCTAATAAACATTTGGTTATGTGGATGAGAAAACATGCAAGATTTATGTGAATATGTGAATACTTGATAATTAGGTGTCATTAGCACCAAGAAATTGATATCTGTTATATGATTAGAAATATAAAATCATTATGAGATATGCAAAAATGTGAAATTTTTTATGATTATGAATCTTTTTATTGATGTATGCTATTTGCGATCTTATGTGCCCCAGAAACTTAGTGAAATAGTTAGGATACAATTGATATGTCAATAGGGATAAATGTGTACTTGGATTTTTCCACGAAGAGTTTTGTATATGGAGTTTTGTACCTATGGGCTTTGCACATATTACATGCACTTTTTGTTGGCCTTTAGGCCCTTCATTCCCATGCAGATTCTAATGCCTTCTAGCTTAGCACTTTAGTGCTCTTTGGTTGTGTGGGATGGATACACTTATGTGCAATTTGGTTGTGAGGGATGAATGCACTTATGTGCAATTTGGTGTATTTAGAAGGGATGTGGTTTGGTACATAGCACTACGTGCCCTTTGGTGTGTTCTAGAGGGATTCTTGTGTATCTGAGTCTTTTCCTTGTAACACCCTTAACCCGTGTCCGTCGCCAGATTGGGGTTACGAGGCATTACCAGACTTAATGCCTATTTTTTTTTCTAACAAAAAAAAACTTATACAAGACGAGATAAACCCAAATATACCAAATTTGCATGCTTAGTATTTAAACCAAATACATATACCAATAATTTACTATTAATTTATATACTTAAGAAATTTACTTCCAATTAATATTATAAAAATAGTTATAATCTAGAACCAAATAAATAAGATCTAGAGTAACATACTCACATCAAAACACAAATCATACCTTAATAAATTTATTAGAATTCATTTTAAGAATATATTCATAATATTCAGACAATTAAACATGCCTTAAAGTTATACAGTATATATATATATGTATACATGTCTAAACATGGTTCGATGTTCTTAGATGATTGCGTCATTAACCATTTCGTATTACAAACAAACTTATTTCATAAAATAAATGATACAATTTACTATAATTATTAAAAATGATCCATTCACATTCAATGATAATATAGACATATATTTAATGGTTCCATCTGTAAAATAAAACGAATATAAATATGATTATGTTAAAATTAGATGACCAAACCAATTTATCCTACTTATAACCGAATGCTCACCCAAGCATAGCCAAATTTAATCTACTATATAATCGAATTAATGTGGTCCAACTACTACCAATTCAAATTGCATTATTTGCTTAAAATAGAACCAACCTCACTAGATAATTATTTCATGAATCTGTTTAAAAACTTATAATTGAATTGACCATTTTTTTTATGCATGCACATACATGCTCATAATTAAATCACTTAATTCATACCATGAAATTGTATGCTATAAAACAATATCAAATTTATATCCATCGACAAACTCATTAATTTAACAACATATTCATATAAACTTTCATTTAAATCCAACTCTCACATTTAAACATACCATCTTCAAATTTCATATCCAAACCACAAATCCAGATCAATGCCTATAAACATTCATTCACCCTAATAGTAATACTTAAGTAACTCATCATTGACATCTAAAAATACACTTCCATTTATAGTTCATATTATATATTCACTTTACTACTATTCCAACATGTCACATATAACTAGGTAACTCATCATTGACATCTAAAAATACACTTCCATTTATAGTTCATATTATATATTCACTTTACTACTATTCCAACATGTCACATATAACTTCCACACATATGTACTACTATCCATAAAATGCCAAACCTGGATCAAAATATGTATAAACCATGATTCATCCAAAACCGAACACAGCAACCTAATTAAGCCACTTTCGCATGGCTTAAGTATATATACACATTTAAATTTTAAGCAAACTTCAAAGCTAGTCTATACATGCCATAATCCCAAAATAATTTTCAATTTTTAACATACCGTAATTATTTGATAGTGTGATGAGCTTTACTGACGAATCCTCGAGCTCGTAACAACCTCCAAAAATCTATAAAACAAAGATAAATAAAAATACAAAGTAAGCTAACTTAGCTTAGTAAGTCTTTAGCATAACATAAAAAAATATAAATCATATAATTCATTCGATAATTTTACCGAAGCCGAATAAACATTATACAACAACTACCAAACAATCATTAATCTCAAGACATTTTAATTATAATTATTTAATAATCTTTCAAACTTATACATATCAATAGCATAAGGCCGAATTTACTTAATACATACTTACACACACATAAATATCTTTTATTTTATAATTAATCAATGTACTTACCTAGTCATCGAATAAGATATGATATAACACATACCTGATCATTATAACTTTACAATTCTATTTGATATCACATTGTCATAGAAATCACTAGGCACATATCTTGAAATGATACACCGGCACAAAGCCTGCTAGGCTTAAAGCCTGATTTAATACACCGGCATGAAGCCTGCTAGACATAAAGTCTGAAATATTTCACCGGCATCAAGCCTGCTAGGCACATAGAGCCTGAATATCTTGGATACGAAGTTGATTTTTCACATAATACATTATAAGAAATTTCTAAATGTTCTTTAAGTTTTGTATAAAACTTTTCAATTATCGTATCTCAACAAAATCAAATTCATACCCAAATCTTCTTAGTAAGCATACTTTCGGCTAACATAAATATATATATAATTCACATAATTACATTCAGAATATAAATCTCAAACATATATTCGACTAAAGAATATATAAATAGTTTATAAAATTCATTTCAACTTATAGTACTCAAACATACCTTGGCTAACACACACATATATATCTCATACTTTTAGTTTTAACTTATAGGATTCAAATATATATATTCGGCTATCATATACCTAAAACTCATTCACTTATTTTCAGCTTATAAAACTTATATCTAAATACTAATTTTTTTATAAAGTTTATTTGCTAATAGACTTACCTCAGACGGTGATAAACTAGAACAAAACGATTAATCGACGACTTTAATTTTCCCCCGATCCAAGTCCGATTTCTTTAATTCTTGATCTAAACATATTCAAATTGAACCCATTCAAACATAATTTCATTCAATTTAATCCAAAAACACATAAATAGGTAATTTACCATTTTGCCCCTAATATTTTACATTTTTATAATTTAGTCCAACTTGTACAAAAGACAAAATATTCCAAATTAACCACACTATAGCTTGTCCGAATGTTCCCTAGACTCATATAGGTCCATGCATGTCATTTATTTCACATTTAGCCCCTCAATTTAATATTTTTACAATTTAACTCAAAATAATTAAATTCATCAAAACTTCAAAAACAAAACATTATAATGTTTCACATATCTTTAATATTTCATCATCAACCACTAAAACTACAAGCTATCATCAATGGAAATTCACAAAATAATCATCAAATTCGAAAATTAAGGCATGAGTTTTGTAGTATTTAAAGCAACGCTCACAAAAACGTAAAAATTATCAAAAATCGAAGCAAAACATACCTCAATTGAAGAAACACAAAGCCAAATCTCTAACTTCTTTTTCTTTTTTCTTTTATTTTTCTATTTCGGCAAGAACAAAGTTTTCATGCATGAATATTTTGTTTTTATTTTATTTAACAGAAGTTATTTCATGTTTTACCATTATAACCTTATAAATATATATATAACTATTATATATTAATGTCAATGCCGTCCACTAATATTAGCTATGGCATAATTTCAAAATAAGTGCATCATATTATAAAGATAAGTTCAATTTGGCATTCGCGCATTTAACTATCAAATTTTTATTTTACGCGATTAAGCCATTTTCTTTAATCGGTCATTCAAACGATAAAATTTAAACACGAAAATTTCACACAATCAAATTCACACATTATAAACACACAAAATAATATTAAAATATTTTTTGACTCAAATTTGTGGTCCCGAAACTACTATGTCCGATTAGGGTGAAATCGAGCTGTCATATTCCTAGTGTTTATTATGGCCTAATTAAACTAAAACCTTGATTATAAGATGTGTTCATGGATATAAATCGAAAAAAATGTATTATAAAGTACTTCCTGAACTTTTAACCCAATACTTTATAATTCGATCCAACCCGATATTTGTTTTTCTATTTCCCAAAATAAACATCTAAATTAAATAATCTTCTCAACCCAATTCTAATTCCGTTAAAGTCATGACGACTTTACCGTAAAAGAATCTATGAGAAAATATATTTAATATTTCTAAATTCTATAGGTTTTCTATGACTAAATGATTTATTTTCATTTTTGAACTTCATTTAATTCGAAAATATTAAATTCATTTCCAGGTCATTTTCATTTTTCATTTTCATTTTGGAGAAAATTACATTCATTTCCAAATATTTCCCTTTCTCCCTTTTCATTTTCATTTTGGAGAAAACCTTATTCATTTCCAAATGTTTCCCATTTCTCCATTTTCACCATTTCTGCCCATTTCTATTCATTTGATTCAACATGCAATTCATTTATGGTTTTAACGAGCTAGTAGAGGCACTGATTGTACATATGTGATTAGGACTCAAATGATTTATAATTAAGTTCTAGATTTTCGCCTATTAATTATAAACTCATTTAGTTACGAAGTCATTCCACTATAGTATCATGACTGAGCTCTCCCCAATGACATACCATTATGCAGGTAACTCGATCATTGCTCGTCCAATGATCTTTTCATAAGTGTGTTACCCTTATATGATATCCTTAATCTCTTGAAGATAAATCCACTCTCCCAATATAATCCTATTTTATCTCATGGTAACTATTACATCTTCCTTCATGAAAGTCAATTACTATCAAATAATAATTAAGTCATTCATTACAAAGAGAATGACCTGTGGCCACGTTTACTTTTCATCAACAATGTAATGCCAATAAGGGGATATCATTTACCCATGTCTCGGACTATGAATTTCACTGTTGTGAATGACTTTACATACTGTAGAAGTCATATACCAATGTGCTAGCATTTAGTTCCTTATCTATTTGAACTCAGACTTTTACTTACATCAAAGTATACAAGTCACGCATATATAGTTCGTCATCCACTGAAGATTTAGATATTTCACACTATGAACATCATAAGTGAATAAATCCATAAACAATTCAGGATTTATTCTTCTTGAGTCTAGTCTGATGTACCATCAGTCCAGTCAGTCAAATATATGTCTTTATCTTTTGAGAGTCATCCACTTCGATGCCCAAGACAAGGAATCTCCCTAATTGGACTTGATAGACGACATATTAGTCTTTCAACCAGTTTGATCATTTCTATGTAGACTAAGGACATGTTTAGGTTCGCCTACTAATACAAGTTATTTTTCTGTATTACGATCTGACCACATAATATCGTTCAGTATTAGTTTAAACATTAGACAACCAGTGAGCTAATATTTGCTTCTATTGCTTTGCATGCAAAAACCACGTGAAGACATTATACAAAGTATATTAATGTAACCCATGAATTAATTTACTAAACAATCTGTTAGAAAAAAATTACATGTGTACATAGACAAAAATAACAATTAGTAATCATTGTTGTGTGATCGATTACTTTGATAAAAGAACCCATTTCGATATTTGCACAAACAATAAAAATTTTAATCACCAACTAAAAATAAAAATTAAAATAAATTACCGTAACCCAAATTTTTTCAACTAAAATTTAAGTATCTTTATTAAAAAATATATAAAGATAAACGCAAATCAATTGTAGCAAACAACCCATCCCCATAATTAATTTTTTCCCCATCCCATTTTTGTAATTATTTAATTATTTGTATTATTTTTATAATCTTAAGTATTAAATCTAAAAATTATATGTAAAATATTATAATATACAAATTATTATTACAAACTAAAAAAAGCATATACTAAAACTATCTTAATCTATCCCTACAACTTAAACAAAAATATAATTATTACAAACAAAAATATAATCTTAAATATTAAATCTAAAAATTAACAATAATTCAAAAGTATAAAATTTTTTATATTATACATATTATTATAATAACCAATAAAAACATACCTTAAAACTATCAGACTTTCTCTCTAAAACATCAATAGAAACCAATTTTCCCCTGCACAAATTTCCACCAACCAATATATATATATATATTTCAACCTCAATTTCGCACTAAGTTTGAGGGGGCCATGGCTTATTGGAAAGAAAAGAAAAATCCAGTGGTGCCACCTAACACATCGACGACACAAATTAAATAAAAAATGGTCTCAATTCTTTTCCTTGAAAACAATTTTTTAAGAAAAATATCATCGGTGCTGCTTGACACGCCGATGACACCATTAAAAAATTAATTTGTTTTATTTTTTTACCATCGTGTATACTCATATTTTCACGAGTATTTTAAAAAATACATATGAGTATCGCCTAATATAGTAGCAACACTAATAAAAAAAATCCTTTTTTTAAAAGGTGATGATTGACCAAAAAGAATAGATGGTGCCGTCAATGTGTCAGGGGACAATGGTGTGAATTGTAGCAAACAATCCATCCTCGTAATTAAATTTTCCCATCCTATTTTCGTACTTAATTAATTTTTTAGATTATTTTTATAAAAAAGCCTTGAACTTCTTTAATATTATTTTCTCATAAAAGCAATTTAGGAGGAGGAATAGGCAACTAAGCCGGCAGGAAATTCCAAGATGCCAAATCAACACCATATAACTTTTTTGAAGAGTGGGTATATTTGCTTTGCTTTGCTTTGCTTTACTTTTCAGCATTCAACACATTTCTATTCCTTACCCTATTATTCATCATGGAGATTCTCAAATTATTCATCTACATTGAGTAAACCAAACCCACGTAATGAGCAAAACGGAATAAACCGAACCAAATTTTCAATTCGATTTTTAGTTGGAAATTGTTTTCTAATTGAAATACTTATAAGTTTATTTCCTTTAATTTTTTTTCACATAATTATCTTCTTTCTTCGATTTAGTATATCATTTTACTTTTACTTTTTTCTATTTCTATTTCATTATAAAAATATTAAAAATTAAATCAAACGAATTTAATGAACTTAAAAAATATTTATTTTCTTACATGGCCAACATACAATTTCCATGTTTTCTTCTATTCTTAATAGATATATATCAATTAAAAATTAAAACAAATATCATAAAAAAATTAAAATTATCAATTTGTTTTTTGAAATATTATTGAGTTTAGGTTTTTAAGAGTATTAAATTTTTATAGGTATTTGTGTTTAAGGTTTAAATTTGGGTTTACATATGGTTATGGGCTTTAAGCCTTATGGTTTATTCAGTTTAAAATGTCAAAATCGAAAATTAATTGAATAAACCAATTAAACCGAACATAAAAATTGATTAAACTGAAAATTTTAGTTTTTTCAATTCTATTCACTTTGGTTTTTTTTTTATTTAGAATTTTTTTGCAAAACCTACTGATCCCATATGAGTATTTATTTTATTTAATCACATGTGTTATTTTCCGTTTTATAATCTAATACTAATCTTATTCGGACCACATTAGTCTTCCCAATAAAAATGATTTTAAGATTCGAATTTTTTATTCAAATACTTATAGAAAAACTCCACTTCTTTCAACCTCCCATTAATAATAGCGTAAGTCATGGAATAAATATTTTTGGGTTGAACTTACTCCTTTAATTGCAATTTTACAGGAAATGTTGAAAAATAAATTAAAAACTCTTTGCTACTTTAACATGATCCGATACCCAGACATGTTTCAGTAATGGGACAAGCATATAACTACAGTACGATACACTTTCTGTACCTTAATTAATTATATTATATAATGCAAATTCCCCAACATATCCAACCTTTACTCTGGAAATTAGTTATGGAGTCGTCAGTAGGTTTTACCAGGAGAGTAAAATAGAAAAGAATCTGATGTAAGTGGTGGTAAGGTTTAAGTCAAAACTTAGCTTAGATGCTAACATTATTATCCCATGGGGTCAACCCAACAATCTTGTCATTACAACAACAAATGATTCTTGGTCTGGTTCTTTTATGTTAAAAAAATCCAGCATAATAATTTCTGGGTCGGTGAAAATTAGCAGTCAAATATGGTGGTACAATTAAGATTCGCCAATTATACTAATTTTGTTTGAAAACTTTTATGCAACAAGTATTTGTATATTTATATGATATGGGTATTGTAGACTTTATGCATGCAGACATGTATCTTACTTTAGACTCAACATGTGTTTATAAGATTTTATGCATGTGTAACCTCGCACGAGAGCGAGCTCGACCTGCGAGTTCATTATAATTTGGCCAAACTCCATTCGGGCTTTGGGAGCGAGCTCGACCTGGGAGCATGGCCTGCAAGTTGGTCCTGTGACCTCATTACAATCTAGCCCAAACCCATTCGGGCTTTGGATTGATGATGGTAATTTTCCTAACAATTTGTCCCCCATCTGGTTGATAGGAGAGTCATAAAGTGACTCTAGTTGTAACCTGATTCGGTTAAAATAGGGGTGACATAAATTAAGCTTACTGAATACGTTTTATATTTCATCATGAGCCAAATAGCTCACTACGTGTAGAGAAAAAAACTATACAACTGTTTGTAACTAATTATCTTCTTACCTTCGAGCATTTGAACCATTGAAGTGTGCAGAGAAACCCTTTAAAAAAGGGGGGTTGATTGACCCTTAGAAATCATATTGTCCCAATTCATAATTTTGAAGAAGAGTCATAGCCGAGAAGGATAATTTTAGAGGTAATCTTTATAAAATTTTCTTTGCATTCCCAACTTTCTTTCTATTTTTTCTGATAAACCATGGCTAGAACCAGAGGTAGTGGTCGTCAAATCACGGGCAACCCTTCACAACATTAGAATACAAGAGATGCTGTGGAAGCCAAAGAGTATGTTTGCACGAAAAAAGTGGAAGGGATGAATTGTATCCTAGCCATATGAGGGATTCAAATTCCCAATTTTATGTATGATTATTCAATTCTCGAAAGATTACACCAATTGAGCGGAACCATCGACAACAGTTTCTTACTTTCACTACATGTGTTAGAAATGGGTTTTCATTTACCGCTGCATCCCTTCTTTCGTCATCTTCTTGATGATTACAAAATACCTCTCGCCCAATTATTTGGCTTTTCTTAGTGGTTGGCTCTAGCATATTTCATCAAATGTAGTCGACGTAATGAAGTGCCGCTGATCATTGTATTTCAATGTTTATACCAACTAAAAGCTCACAAATGAGGGGGCTTGATAGGCCAATTCTATTTCACTCCTCGCGAAGGTGTGAAATCCATCGTCACCAACAAGTGTACTAATCTTCATCTTAACCGCTGTAAATATATACAAGTCAAATATAAGATTAACGGCAGTTTATATTTCCTAACTAAGTGGTCACTTCCTGACAAAAACATATGTA
Source organism: Gossypium hirsutum (assembly GCF_007990345.1). Classification (NCBI taxonomy): domain Eukaryota; kingdom Viridiplantae; phylum Streptophyta; class Magnoliopsida; order Malvales; family Malvaceae; genus Gossypium; species Gossypium hirsutum. Next base: position 16,327,852 of record NC_053438.1, read on the forward strand.
TTAGGAGGTGAGATATAATATCGGAGGAAGGTTAAGGCCAATATTTTCGACTTGGCCAAGGTGGCGTGCTTGATTTGGAGGAAATATTGTCTGTTAGAAATGTTTTTCAATATTGCCTGTTAAACTTGAGCCTTAATGGATGGAAAAGTTGATGCAGATGCTGGGGCAGACACCATTAATCTTGTTCTTGCACAGTTCATATGGCCTAACGAGGCAACTGACGAATTGGCTCTTATACTGTAGGAGAATAGGATCGAGCCTTGGAATTATTTTTATTACTTTTGTAAACAAAAGCCTTATTCATGGTCTTCGCAATCTTCAACAAATATCGAGTGTGATGTGAATCCTTTATGCTAACTTCTGGTGCTAATATACGAACTATTGGTGATGCAGGCACAACTCAAGGTATTTAAGATAGTTCTGAGGTGTAACACCCCCTACCCGTATCCGTTGTCAGAATAGAGCATGAGGCATTACCGGAGTTTACTGAACATTTTCAATAATTCTGAATCATTTATTATTCATATTTTGAAAATAATCATAACGTCCCTCTATTGGGCTCTCGAAGCCCAAAATATTTATTAGGAACCTATTGGGATTACATCGGAATCATAGAGAATTTTTCGTAGAATCATAAATCTATATATATATATATAGATTTTAATTTTTTTTATTTCCGAGTTAGGTGCAGGGTTCATACGGGCGTATCACATAACAAATCTTTTCATAAGAAATTGCATAATTGAAACATTTCCACTCTTTCATAAGCTCAATTATATTTTCATCTAAGCACTTACCATTCCAATGCACCTTATAATTAAACGTATTACCATTCAACAGTAATTTGGCACTTGCCTAAACTTCAAGCAACAACATTGGTTAGCGTACTTTAATATTGACAAACTTATTTTCTCGCCATGTCTCACTTAAATTTATTACTCGTCTTAATACACATAATTTTCCTTGTATCAACGTATCAAAGATAGTCTCATATTTACATGTCATGATACATATCATTTTCTTGTTGTTTCTTCTTAAATATAAATTATTCAATTCATTATGACAATATTTCATGTACCATAATTTTTTTATAAGTTCAATGTATATTTATTCCAGTAGCAGTTCATAATCTTGAATATGCATAATTATCAGGCAAGTTTCACATACATGTATTTTCCATGTCATATTTTAGTATATCAAATGATTATCATTTCTATGTATTTCAAGTTTAATTTCATGATTTTATGTACTTATCATTTTCTATTTTTATCCCGTTGAATTTCTCTGAATTTCGATGGATTTTCAAGGGTACACTTTAGTGTATAAATTCGGGTCCGTCAATTCATATTCATGTGTGCACATTTTTCAATTCAGAGAGCACACTCCCGCGAACCTCATTTCTTACAGCGGGATTACCAGTCCAGGCTAAATCCCCTGTAATATAAACTCATAGAGTATTGTTGGGATTACCAGTCCAGGCTAAATCTCCTGCAACGACAATTACGCTAATGAGCTTGGATCTGAATTACCAGTCCAGGCTAAATTTAGACCCTAATTTGGATTACCCGTCTAGGCTAAATCCATTTTCCACATATTCTTTGGGAGGGCTATATCAAGATCATCCATCTGGGCTAGATCCTTTTCACACATATTCTTCGAGAGGGCTATATCAGGATAGGATCACCCGTCCGGGCTAGATCCTTTTTACTGTCAATTCCTTTTCAGAGCTCCATCGAATTTTCCTTCCATTCAACCGGTTTTTTTTTTATCAAATATATCAATGTTTCATCAATAACATACATTTCAAGCATCTAAGAATATAATTCAAGTTACACGAACTTATCGGGCTAAATTGCAGAAATATCAAAATTCAGGGACATTTTAGTAATTTTTCATTTTTCTCAAATTTCCACCCAAATCTTGATCTAAATTAATATTTCATTAAATTTATTAATTTAAATGATAAAACAATTCATTTCATGCAATTTGGTCATTTTTACAAAATTACCCTTAAAATTTTACTTTATTCAATTTAGTCCCTGAACCTAAAACATGTAAATTAGCTATTTAAAATAAACTCATATTAGCTGAATATTCACATATATTATTTTTCCTCCTCCTTCCCTCTATTCCACATCCTTGATATATATATTACCAGTATTTACTTGTTTACTCATAACAAGCTGTTCATTTGAGTTATAGTCACTAAATTAATTATATCTTAAGCTACAGAACTTCGAATTGAGATCCGTAAATTTTATCTAAAACTAGACTTAAATATATTATTACCAAAAAATTTTCATAATTTTTTGTTTAGCCAATAAGTACAATTTATTCTTTAAAGTCATCCCTATTCTGCTGTTTGACAGTTTGACAGTTTTGACCCTTCTTCACTAAAAATTAATTATCTCCTTGTACAGGATTCAGATGGTTTTCTCATTTGTTACTTTTAAAATAGGCTTATTAAGGATTCTAATCATATAAATTATAACTCATAATAATTTTTTTACAATTTTTAATGATTTTCTAAAGTCAGAACAGGGGAACCCAAATTCATTCTAACCTTATCTCACAAAATTTATTATATCTCATAATTGACAATTCCATTGATTACATCGTTTCTTCTATGAGAAACTAGACTTAATAATATTTAATTTCATATTTTTTTAATCCTCTAATTCAATTTCCATGATTTATGGTGATTTTTCAAAAGTTAACCTACTATTTCTGTCCAAATCTGTTTTAGTTCAAAATGTTGATTACTAAATTTATAACACCCTTATTCCCTTTCTCTATAGTATTTCCCATCACTTTCTCTTATTTTTCTTCACTAACATATCTAGAACATAGAACCTTATATAATAAAATCCTACATTAACATCAATTTCATACTTTTTCAATAATATCAAACTCAAAAATATATTGGAATCTTGATGTTCTTACCTTGCTCTATTGATTTCAATCTTTAACTTGATTTTCTCTCTCCTCTAGCCTCTATTTCTTGAATCTAGCTTGATATTTTAGCTCCCCATAGTCTCCTTATCAATTTTCTCTCTTGGTGGCTATGGAAATTTCTTTGAATTCTAAGTAAAAATGGTGAATTTTTGGTGTGAGGACCAAATTGTAAAGAAAGAAAACTTTCTTTCTTTCTCTCTTCTTCTAACGTTGATGCATGGAAAAATGGTGAGATGATGGCTTCCATCTTTCTTTCCACATATATATATACACTAAATAAAATAATAAAATATCATTAAGAAAAAAAATCAAATCAAAATATAATAAACTAATATTTATTTATTTAATCTAAAATATCTCCAACATCATCATTATTTTCTAGATTTCTCTCTCTTCTAATTGACCATTTTGCCCTTTAGATCTTCTAAAATTCCATCCTTGAGTCATCACTTAATTTGGCAAAATTACAATTTGGTCCATCATAATTCTTCATCTATTCAATTTGGTCCCAATTCATCCATTTTTCTTAGGTTCTAGATTATTCCACCCTTAAAATATTTACACTATTGATTTTCAACTTTTTCATATTTACATTTTAACCCCTCAAATTTTGAGTATTTACTATTGGGTAACAAAACTTTTCTCACTTTTACAATTTAATCCTTTCTTGAATTAATATGTCATAATATACTTCCCAATGTTGTCATAACTCAAAATTCTCCTTTTTGTCACTTTACTTCCTTACTATATCAAAAATAAGATCTTACTGTAAAAATTTTCGGGGTATTACATGAGGAATCCACCAGCTTATCAAGAGAAATTGACGAATACATGGACGTATGCTCATATATGCAAAGTGTGCAAGGAGGACCTTCTGGTGTCACTATTAGAGATGGTAATGTAAGCAATAGAAAGAAACATAAAACTGCTATTGGAACTGCTAACATTGTTCTAAGTAGCGAAGACGAAGGCAATCCACGAAGAGAGCTCCATCGAAAGAGAAGAGGGGATCGTACTAAAGTTCCTCATGACGTTACTCCTATCTTTATAGCTCCTGCTGTAAGTTTGCCTCTTGCTACTTCTCCTATTAACTGTCTATCACCACCAAGGACAACTACCGACCGTACTTTTGGAATTACAATTGATCATGGCCTCCTGGTGGTTCTGTGAAATTTAATATTCTTGGTGGTGGTACAGGACATTGTCCCCTTTTCGCGAGCAGCTCAGTGTAAATAAGTTTCCCTTCAGCCCTAGTGAATTAGCGAATCAATGGAATTCTCTCTTTCTTGAGGAGACAAAAGGGTTTTTATGTCCAGGTGAATCATCTACGAACAACAGGAAGCCTTCAATGCAAGAGTTGGTAGTCTTTTTGCAAGTGATGTTAAATGAAGCTTGCGTTGCTAGCTTGGGCCTTATTGAGGGTATTAACAAGGTAGAGATTATGAGAAGGGAAAATGAAAATATGTATTAGTTCATTAGGAAAGCATTGGAATACGCACATGAACATTATGCTATTTGGTTGAGGAAAATAAAAGATTGTCAGAAGAAAACCAAAGGCTGGGAGATCTACTTGCTATTGTTGAAAAGGAGGTAGAGAAATTACATAGAGTGATCGCTAGTGAGCAAGTAGATAAACCAACGTTGGAAGTTGGCTTAAGGAAGATGGATGGGGAGCATAAAACTGTGGTGGCTAACTTAACGAAGAGCCATGAGGAAACTATGGAGAAATACAAGAGGGAAACCATGTAGAGCTTACAAGAATACCTGCCAGATTTGAAGGCTAACTTTTGTTACATGCTCAAATAGTTGGTGGTCCTTTTGACGCTTAAAGAGTAAACTTCGATGCTCTTAGCGAGCTAAATGCTAGTGATATGGATTTCGATGTCTACTTTTCCTTTGGAATAACCTGGGAGGAATTTGCATCAAAATAGAAAAACTCACCAAATTTTTTCCTTGCTGGAGATCTTATCGAGACAAGCTCTACTCATGAAAATGCCACTAGTGCCAGCGTTGCTCCCTTGAATGAAGGACAAGGCAATGAACGCGAGGGGCATGATGGGGAATAAGATGAAATGTTAATTGACCCTTTAGAAACAAATAACAATTCATGATTTGATTGTCCTTGTTGTATTTTGCTTATTTTCTTTAAATGAAAAATGAATATCTTAGTTTGATCCTCATTAATGTAGCGATGTGTTTAGTTGCTGACTTATTGTAAACCGTCACATAACCATATTGTTAACATAAAAATACATTAAGTAACAAAAGTTACCAAGATGATTAACTTTAAGGAAATCATTCATAACTTTGAATTTATTATACTTGGATCATGACTTGAGGTCACTGAATCCTTGTCGATAAAAAAGTATGCTAAATTTAAAAGTTGCATTCTTAAAGTAGCAAAGTAAAATAAAATTAGGTTGCGATCTTAAATAAACTAACCTTTATAATATCAGATGTGATCGAGTAGTTTTAGGAGTTACGATATTAAATCAGCTAACCTTTATAATATCAGCTGTGAACGTAGGTCATCGAGTTGTTTTACAAGTTGCAATCTTAAATCAACTAACCTTTATAATATCAACTGTGAACGTAGGTCATCGAACTATTTTAGGAGTTGCGATCTTAAATTAGCTAACTCAAAGAAACTTAGGTTGCGATCTTAAATCGGCTAACCCTTATAATACCAGTTGTGAACGTAGGTCATCAAACTATTTCAAGAGTTGCGATATTAAATCAGCTAACTCAAAGAAACTTAGGTTGCGATCTTAAATCAGCTAACCTTTATAATATCAGTACTTGTATAGAATACTTTTTTATTGAAGAAAAGAATTTGTTCATACGTAATACTTCTTCAAATGGAAAGCATTCCATGTTTGTAGTAGAATAGGACTTTCCATTTTTGCTAACTTGTAGACTCCATAACCTATTTTTTTCTATCACCTTGTAGGGTCATTCTTAGTTTAGAGCCATCTTTCCCTGTTGCGCTGCTGGAAGACTAGCCTCAGTATTTCAGAGAACAAGATCACCCACTTGAAAGTGCTTGTTTTTCACTTTAGAATTATAATAGAGGGCTACTTGTTGAGCTTGCGCAATAGTCCGGACTTCTGCTATTTCTCTAATTTCATCAACGAGATCCAAGCTAAGTCTCATGGCATGTTGATGAGCACTTTCAACAAAATGTAACGTTCCATGTGAGTTCATACGTATGTTTGCAGGAGTCATCGCTTCTGCTCCATAGACAAGTGAAAATGTGGCCTTCCATGTCACTGTGTGAGGCGATGTTCGCAAGGCCCAAATAATTCCTAGTAGTTCCTTTAACCAAGCAGCTTTGGCATCATCAACCTTCTTCTTCAAGGCTGTTAGAATTTTTTTTATTCTTGGCCTCTACTTGACCATTTGTTTGGGGAGTCTCTATAGAGCTTTAGGCCAAAGCAATTTGTAAATCCCTACAAAAAAAATTAAATTCCCTTAGAATTGTGTTCCATTATTTGTTATGATTAGGCGAGGGATTTCGAATATGTACACAACAGTCTTCCAAAGAAATGACTCAATTTGTTTTTCTATAGTTGTAGCTAAGGCTTCATCTTCTACCTATTTAGTAAAATAATCTACAACAATCACAATGGAATTCTTTTATGTTGTAGCTATTGGAAATGAACCCAAAATATCAATTCACTAGACTTCATTTCGGATTTTTCTAAATAAAAGGAATTCTAATATCTAACTAATATCTAATATTTATTAGAATTTTAGAAATAAAAAAACTTTTAATTCGAAATTCTATTTATTCTAAATAGAAATTCGAAATTATAGATTTCGAATAAATAGAAATTTTTTATTTTATATCTATTTATATAGAATCAATCAAAAATCAATCTACCCGCGAGGATTAATTAAGAAAATGGGGTTTTGTTTATTTTATTCTTATCCAAGAAAAAAAAAGAGCGATTGGATCCGTTGAAATGCGCTTTTGTTTTCAGGGTTATACTCCCATTTCGCCGCATGGAGTTTTGTTTTTGTATAGAATATAAAAAAAATAATTCAATTTCTACCATTATTATGATATTACATATTCCAATCCGATTGAATACCAGAAAAATGAAAGGAATTCCTGATTTGATCTGTTCGTTGAGATAAAGACAAAATAATCATAAAATATATATATAGGGAGAGAGTTGATTTTTCTAGCGCTTAATTTTTTCATGGACTCCATTGTTCAAAAAACGATTCGCAGAGAAGATAGATGTTTTTACCCACTTTTTAGTTTTTTATTTTTTAGTAGAATATTTAGAATATAATTGAAGTGCGTACGAAAAGGGGCTGCGAATGGTCAATGACCCTTCATAATCTGCAAAGGCTCTGGTGGTGATCGTTGTACTTGAGCATATCTTTGACAAGAATCGCAAGTGCGAACCATATGTTATGTGTCCTTCTGCACTGTTGGCTAGTAGTAATCCTACCTAAAAAATTTTTGGGCGAGGAGTCTGCCACCCAAATGGTCACCACAAATTCTTTTGGGAATCTCCCTTATCACATAGTCTGCCTTTGAGGGCGTCAAACATTGTAGCAATGGTTGGGAATATCCCTTTCTATAAAGTACACCCTCTAAATGGGTATATCTAATAGTTACACAATAAAACAAATTATTTTAATTGACCAAAAAAAGAATAATTCTCTAGTTAATAGGCATTAATCAATCAACATTAGGATAACCTACTAGTTCATAAGTATTCAAGATCTAAATAATAACGTCATACCTTGCAACCTTTTGTTGTAGTTTGGCGAGCTCTTTCTTGTCAAAATGATTTGCATCACCTTGTAATGTTCGTATAATGGGGGTCATCCACATTCCCTCTTGATCTAGCTAAAAATTTGGGGCATGTCGTAGCTTGAGAAATCTCTATATTCCAGAAAAACTTTTCCCCATTGTTTGATAAGAACAGATTATGCTAATTTTTACAAGACATCTGCTTGAGTGTTATCTTTTCTCGATAGTTATTTTACTTGTACTTTATCAAACCCTATGAGTAGCCGAGCTACTATAGAATGATATTTTTTCAAAATTGATTCATTTACTTCATATTTACCACCCATCTACTTAGCTAGTAACTACGAATCTGTGTGTACAACCAGATCCTTTGCTCCAAGCTGATGAGCTAATTGTAATCCTGATATTAGGGCTTCATACTCTGCAACATTGTTGGATGTTTGGAAACTAAAAGAGAGTCCATACTTCCATTCATTTTATCAGGGTCAATTAGAAATACTCTTTCCTCTAACCCCGTCTTTGTTGTAAAGCCATTAATGTAAACTATCCAACTCTTTGAACTATTAGCCACATTTACATTCCTCTGTGGCGAACTACTTACTATGTTCCGTGCAATAAATGAAAAAAAAAACAGAATATGTATTTGTCATAAGTTGCCATAAAATATAGTAAATTGAATATGTAATAACTATAAGTCTTATCAAGAGATAATAAACACCAGAAAAATTTAATTTCATTAACTATTCATGATTTGATATTTCAAATTATGAATTACCCGTAAGATCAGCAGACTTCTCAAAGGAATATTCTACCATAAAGTCAGCTAGAATTTGAACCTTTATCGTGATTCTCGGAGCATACACCACACCAAATTCGGCTAACTCGATTCCCCACTTTGTCATCCTTCTTGAAGTGTCAGCTTTGGATAGTATATCCTTAATGGGTTTATTTGTCATGACAACAATGGGATGAGCTTGAAACTAGGGACGTAATTTGTGAGTTGCAAAAATCAGAGCAAAAATAAGTTTTTCTATTTTCAAATACCTTTTCTCCTCGTTCTGCTACTGACGTAGTAAATCGGGTATTGGCGAGCTCTTTCTGCCCAGATTAAAACAACCACAATCGTCTCCTCTGAGGTCGCCAAATAAACATATAGAGCTTGTCCTATGTGAGGTGACATCAACAATGATGGGGATGTAAGGTATTCCTTAGGTTTTTTAAAAGCCATCTGACACTTTTCAGTCCAAGAAAAAGAAGTTCTTAGGGCTTTGAAAAAGGGCAAACATTTATCTGGCATTCTGGAGACAAATCTGTTAGTGCGACCACCCTTTCCATTAAACATTGTATATCTTTAATTGTCTTCAGGGGAGGCATATCCAAGATGGTACGAATCTTTTTTGGATTAACTTCAATTCCCCTATTTCAGACCATGAAGCCTAAAAATTTGCCAACTCTAACACCAAAAGCACACTTTTCAAGATTAAGCTTCATGTTGTGAGCTCGCAGAACTGTGAATGCCTCTGACAGATCTCTAACAAGCCCTTTCAAAGTAGAACTTTTTACTAACATATCATCAATGTAAACTTCAATACTCCATCTGATTTACTCCTTAAAAATCCTATTTACCAACCTCTGATAGGTCGCACCTGCATTCTTTAAAACGAAAGGCATGACCTGATAGCAAAAAAGTCATTCTGAATAATGAAGGTTGTCTTATCCTGATCCTCTAAGGCCATAGATATCTGATTATAGCCTGAGAAAGCATCCATAAAACTGATAAAATTATGCCCCAAGGACACATCAACCAACCTACCAATTGAAGGTAAGGGACAACTATATTTAGGGTAAGCTTTGTTAAGGTTGGTGAAGTCAATACACATCCTCCACTTACCATTAGTCTTTTTCACCATCACCACATTCGAAACCCAATCAGTGTACATGGCCTATCTAATAAATCTTGCTAACAACAGCTTTCCCACCTCTTGCCTTACAACTTTATCCTCTTGCGGAGCAAACTTTTTTCTTCTTCTGCTTAACTGGTTTAATCTCAAGAAGAACATTTAACTTGTGAACCATTACTTGAGGGTCCACCCCAAGTATATTCGCGGCTAACCATGCAAAAACATCAGAATTTTCCCTTAAGCAATGAGCCAAATCTTCATTTTCCTCTGCTGTTAATGCTGACGAAATTCTTACTATCTTTTCTGTATCATTGTAATGTTTCCATAGCTTTTGCTGCTTCTGGTTTCTTAACTTTCTCTTTACTCATTGCATCCAAACTGTCTAAATCCAAAACCTCACATTCCACGCTTGCTTGTTGCGACCTTTATCCTTGTTGCACTTGTTCAAGTGTTTACTTTACTAATAACATGTGGCACTGCGTGGTTGTTCGCTGATCAAATTGCATGAAGCCTACCCCCATTTTTGTAGGAAATTTGATCTTCATAAAGAAAGTTGCCGTCATCATTTTAGCCATTCTCATTATGGGATGGTCGAAAATAGTGTTGTATGTCATGGGACGATCAACCACAAAAAACTGGATATACTCTTTCACGGTGTGCTCCCCATCCCCTAAGATAACAGGTAAAGTGATACAACCCTTTACCTCAACAATATGGTTTCCAAAACCATATAACGGGCTCACCTTTTTTAATGCTTTCACTTTCAACTATATTTTTTAATAAGCCTCCTAAGTTAACACCTCAACAACACGGACACTATCAACTAGTATCCTCTTTACCTCAAAGCCTGCAATGGCTGCCGACACAACAATCGGGCCGTTTCTCTATCGTCATAAACTAACTCTACCTATTCATTACTAAAGTCCAACCTCTATTCTTCTTGTTGGTTCAACCTTCTTGGTGAGATAACTGAAATAATTCTCTTAAGGTGAGCCTTCCTCTTCACATTGGATGTCGCCCAGTCTTCAACTATCCCAATTATCACATGAATAGTTCTTCTCACCTTTTTCTTACCCCTAGCCTCAATCTTTAAACTATACCTTAGTTGATCAATATTCTGAGCAACAAAATATTTAAGTTCACCATTCTTGATTGCTTCATTAATAGCGTCTTTTAAGGAAGAATAATTTTGTCTTATGTCCCCCATCTTAGTGGAAATCACACCTGTCTTTCGAGCTCGACCTTTTTGCATTATGCCTCATAGGTGGAGGAGTTGACAAGATGCCAAGACTCTTTACTTGGCTAAGGATATAGGCACACGTGGCATTCAAAGGAGTATAAGTCTCGAATTTACCATAAGAAGGGTCCCTCATTGCGTGGTTAGGCTGAGGCCTTTGAAACGCTTTGGATGATTCATTTTGTGATTGTCCCTTTTGTTGTCTCCCACCTTGTATACGCAGAAAATAAGAAGATGATCCTTGGCAACTATGAACTCCCTCTATATTCCTTGAATGTCTGTCATCCCGCTGGAAATTAGCTCAGGCTGCTCTCTTGATCTTTTCTACCTCAGCAAACTTGTGAACCCTCTCATACAAATCAGCCAAGCTCTGCGGCCTGTTATCAGTGAATGAGTATTGCACATGCTCATTTAAAAATCCTATAATAAAAGCATATATGATCCACTGGTCCTGCAAATTTTTTGTATTTAACGTTGCTGCGTGAAAACACTTGATATAATCTTGCAAGCTTTCCTCTTCTCTCTATTTGACGGAAATTAAGCCTATATGCATACTTATTATTGCCCTATGTGCCCGAAACCTCTATAAAAACATCTGACCCGACTGTGAAAAACTTTGGATGGAACCTTGTGGGAGGGATAAATACTAATCATTTGCACTTCCTTTTAAGGTTGTTGAAAAAGCCTTACACTTCGCAGAATCAAAGGCTTCCAACACATTCATATAATCATTGTACTACATGAGATATGCTCGAGGATCCCTCCTACCTTCAAATATTTCGTTAGAGACCCTAAAGTCAGCTGATAAGCTTACTGTTGCAATCTTAGAAGCTAGGGGATTGTTAGAACAGAATAGTCAATCCATGTCTTTATAATCAAGATGTAAAGCCCGTACATCCCTACATAGGGCATCTATCTCATTCTGCCATGGTTTTGTATGCATCCAAGACCTTCCTCATGCATGCCACTACTAACATGAAGATAAGAATTATTAGAATGTACCTTTTTCCTTAGCTCATCGTTTTGTCTCAAAAATTCCTGTTGAAATGCTTGTTGTTGCTCAATTCTTAAATCTTGCATGGCCATCTGCTCCCTCATTAATCTCATTTTCTCTTGAAGAGCAATAAATTGTTGTGGAGATGCCTATTGATCAGAGAAAGTGACAACCCCTGACCAACAGGGATATTTAAGTCAAGCGAGTTTGAGGCTCATGCACGAGTTAAATTACCCAAATTCTCCGGCCGATCAGCAAACCAACCAACAAATAAATCTGCTTCACTAGCTTGATTTCTTGTACCAGAGACTCCAAGTTCTCTAGTGAAAAAATTGGTGGGAAAATTTTTATTGGGATGAGCCATTTTTCTTTCTTACAAACTGAAAATTCGAAGATTAGAAATTCTTTACACTCACTGCACCAAATTGTTGAGTGTTTTTCTCTATTTTTCTCAGGTAGTGGTATCTGCACATTTATATGATATAGGTATTGTTCACTGACATGATATGCTAGGTAGACTTCATGCATGTAGACATGTATCCTACCCTAGACCCAACATGTGTTTATAAGGTTTTATGCACGTGTAACCTCGCGGGAGAGCGAGCTTGACCTGCGAGATCATTACAATCCAGCTCAAATACATTCGGGCTTTGAGAGCGAGCTCGATTTGCAAGCATGGCCTACGAGTGCATTACAATCCGACCCAAATCCATTCGGGCTTTGGGCCGATGATGGTAATTATCGTAACAAGGTTATCTGTCAACATTTGTGATAGTAGATTTCATTGATAAATAAATTAAGTAAAGAGTAACACAATAATTATATCGGATTATGTAATTTCAAGTTTGAATTCATGGGTTATAGATGAATTTTCAGATTTAGGTTCATTTTACCACTCATTAATGAACCTTTTTCTAACAGCATATTGTACATATGACCCCATAAAGTATAATATATTGCAGCAAGTACAGCATGCAAGCGAATCGTAATATCTGTCATGTAATGCCAGAAACGAAATTTGCTTTTGGAACATTGTAAACATGATCATTTTGCTTAAATAAAATTATAAGTGGCAATATTGGTAGCCTACCATTTTAGGAACTTTGGACTGATGGCATCAAAGGGGTCCTCATTGATCAAGATCAACTGCAGATTATTCTAACATCGAATCCATATAAAGTACTACAATTGATGTTATTCCTCTACATCAGCAAGTGGGTATAAACTTAGATCAAAATCCTCTTTCTCAAAAAATCACAAATCACGATAAATATTACATGAGGAGTGTTGTCCAGGCATATTACCGCTGTACCAAATAATCCCCTCAACCAGCTTATTTATATACCATCTTCTTCACCTTCTTCTCTGAAACACCAGGTTTAATTAACTACCATCTTTTCTCTTTTTTATTTGTTGTTTGAAATATGGCATCAAAAGCTGATTTTCTCCTTCTAGCTGTGTTGTTTAGTTTTATGTTTTTGTCTTGTCGAGCCATGAAACATGATCAATCCAAGTTCTTCAACTTAATGAAAGCATCTTTATCGGGAAAGGCCTTATCTGATTGGGATGTTATTGGAGGGAAACCTTATTGCAATTTCACCGGAGTTAACTGCAACGATCGAGGCTATGTTGAAGTTCTTAACTTCACCGGCTGGTCACTGTCCGGCATCTTTCCCGACGACGTGTGCTTTCATCTGCCGGAGCTTCGTGTTCTGGATATCAGCCGCAACAATTTCCATGGCAACTTTCTGAACGGAATCGTGAATTGTTCTTCCCTGGAAGTGTTCAATATGAGTTCCATATATTTAAGAACAAAGCTTCCGGATTTCTCCAAACTGGTCTCTTTACGTGTTCTTGACTTGTCGTACAATCGCTTCATAGGCGATTTCCCCATGTCCATAACTAATCTTACCAATCTCGAGGTGCTCTACTTTAATGAAAACGATAAATTAAAGCCATGGCAACTTCCGGACAACATTTCCAGGCTTTCCAAGCTCAGAATTATGGTTTTCACGACATGCATGTTGTATGGTCGGATCCCAGCATCAATCGGAAACGTGACATCGCTTGTGGATCTCGAGTTGAGTGGGAATTTCCTGTCCGGTCAAATTCCTAAGGAGCTTGGATTGCTGAAGAACTTGAAGCAGCTTGAACTGTATTACAACCAGTACTTATCTGGGACAATACCCGAAGAACTTGGAAACCTGACAGAGCTTATAGATTTGGACATGTCGGTGAATCGATTGAGTGGAAACATTCCAGTGTCTATATGTCGACTTCCAAAACTTCAATTCCTTCAGATTTATAACAACAGTCTTACAGGAGAAATCCCTGGTGAAATTGCAGAGTCAACAACTTTGACAATCCTTTCACTTTATGGAAACTACTTATCGGGACAGGTTCCACGAAATCTGGGGCGTTCGGCGCCTATGATTGCTCTCGACTTGTCGGAGAACAATATTACAGGTCCAATACCGGCAGAGGTTTGTCGAGGAGGTAAACTGTTGTATTTGCTTATGTTAGATAACAAGCTTTCTGGGAACTTGCCTGAAAGTTATGCAAACTGCAAATCCCTTTTAAGGTTTCGAGTTTCTAATAACCATTTGGAGGGATGGATCCATGAAGGACTGTTCGGGCTCCCACATGTTTCGATCATTGATTTAGCTGACAATAGTTTCACGGGTCGTTTCCCAAATTCATTTGGAAATGCTAGGAATTTATCCGAACTGTTCTTGCAGAACAATAAGGTGTCTGGCTTTTTACCTCCTGGAATCTCTGGAGCTGTCAACCTGGTCAAGATTGACCTCAGCAACAATCTTTTGTCTGGTTCAATTCCTTCACAAATTGGGAATCTAAAGAATCTGAATTTACTTATGTTGCAAGGTAACAATCTCAGTTCTGGGATCCCCGAATCGTTTTCTTTGTTGAAATCTCTTAATGTTCTTGATCTTTCCAACAATCACTTGACTGGTAACATTCCAGAGAGTCTGAGAGAGCTTTTGCCTAACTCCATGAACTTTTCAAACAATCAACTTTCTGGTCCAATCCCTCTGTCATTGATTAAAGGAGGGTTGGTTGAAAGCTTTTCAGGCAATCCAGGTCTTTGTGCTCCAATCCATGTCCAAAATTTCCCCATATGTTCACACTTTTACAACGAAAAGAAGCTAAACTCGATGTGGGCAATCATAGTTTCTGTCTTAGCCATTACAATTGCAGCTGTCTTGTTACTCAAACGTCGTTTGAGTAAACAAAGAGCTGTAATGGAACATGATGAGACCTTGTCCTCATCATTCTTTTCATATGATGTGAAAAGCTTCCATAGGATATGTTTTAACCAACATGAGATCCTTGAAGCAATGGTTGATAAGAACATTGTAGGCCATGGAGGATCTGGCACAGTGTATAGAATCGAATTGCAGAACGGACATGTTGTTGCGGTGAAGAAACTATGGAGCAAAACATATAAAGACTCGGGTTCCAAAGATCAGTTGGTTTTCGACAAAGGATTGAAGACAGAGGTCGAAACTCTAGGAAACATAAGGCACAAGAACATAGTCAAACTGCATAGTTACTTTTCGAACTTGGATTGTAACCTGTTGGTTTATGAATACATGTTGAATGGTAACCTTTGGGATGCTCTCCATAATGGAAGGTTCGATCTGGATTGGCCGATTCGACATCGAATCGCACTCGGGGTTGCACAGGGTTTGGCATATCTTCACCATGATATTTTGCCACCCATCATTCACCGAGACATCAAGTCGACTAACATCCTACTCGACGTCGATTACCATCCGAAAGTTGCAGATTTCGGAATAGCCAAGGTTTTGCAAGCTAGAGGAGGGAAAGATTCTACCACTACTGTCATTGCAGGCACCTATGGCTACTTGGCCCCTGGTAATATTCTCACTCAATTCGAGTTCAATCAAGTTCTTTACGACTTTATTTCTCGTTAATTCATATATGTCCGTTTTGCAGAATATGCATATTCAAATAAAGCGACAACCAAGTGCGACGTGTATAGTTTCGGAGTGGTCTTAATGGAACTAATAACCGGAAAAAAACCAGTGGAGACCGATTTCGGAGAAAACAAGAACATCGTGCTCTGGATCTCGGCGAAACTGGAGACAAAGGAAGGTGTTGTGGAGGTGTTAGACAAGAAGTTGTCCAAGACATTCAAGGAGGAAATGGTTAAAGTTCTAAGGATTGCAATGCGGTGTACAAGCAAGAATACATCACAACGTCCAACCATGAACGAGGTTGTTCAGTTGTTGATTGAATCAGAGCCTTTCAGATTAGATTCTTCTTGTGAGTCACCAAGTAAGATCAAAGAAGCAGCGAATGTCAACAAAATAAAGAACCAATCAGATATATGATGTAGTTTTTAGGTAAAGTTAGCCTCTAGTTTTTAATAGAATAGTAGGGAACCAACCCTAAAGAACAATTTAAGCTTTTTCTTTTCTATATACTTGATAGGTGGGTTGTAGATTCTCTCCATCTTTTTTATTTTGTTTCCATCTCGTGTAAGGGACCAGGAATTTTAATCACTATAGTTGCTTTATGTAATCATTGAATAGCTTTTCTTTCTCTTTATATTTGGAATTTTCCTTTAAAATATGTTCTTCGCTTTTTTAAAAATTATTCATTTTTGACATTTCATGATTGACATGTTTTTGAATTTGAGATATAAATGTATGATTTTTTCGAATACTCATGAAAATATTTTAAAATTGAACACATACCGTGGTCGAATGCTTACGCTCAAATCCGAGTATATATAATTTTTATGATGCATTTTAGTGGGGCTTGTGATTCTGAATATAAAAAGGGAGGCATGATTCTCCTGTTGGGGTCCAAATAGAAGGGTATTGGTTGAGGATTCAAAGGCTCCCCAGCTTTGCTTGCTTAACCGTTGATAGTGAGCCATGAAAATCCACTCACAAGTTGGATAACCCTTTTAAATTTATTAATGGTATTTGATGGGAGGAAATAGGATTCCTCCATTTGTCTAATAAAGACTTCATCCAAGTTTTTATTTCAAATTACCTTTTAAAAATTTATAAATATTTACCGAAATATCAAGAATGGAGATAAATATGAAAAGAATGGACTAAGGGGTTACATATGAAATGATTTAAGCTATTTGCATCAATGAATGCAGAGTATAGTTGGGAATTTGAGTTTGTGTAGTTTCAACTTTGTGAGTGTTTTGAGGGGTCCCCCATAAGCAGAATGAGATTCATTGGAGAAAAAAAAATATTTGTCTTATGGGCATGGTGGTGAGTCCATATTAAAAATAAAAAAAAGATGTTTTTAAAAAAAGTGAGCATGGTATCAAAAGAAAACTTTGGCCTTTCCTTCCAACAACAAAATAAGATAAAATAAAATAAAGCATAGCTTGGCCATGATATTACAAGCTCCTTTCCATGATATAAGAGAAGTTTAGGTTAGGCTTAGTCTATTTAGGTATAAAATTTAAAATGTTTTATAATTAATATTAAATAAAAATATATTTTTTAGTAAATATAAATTTATGTTAAGTCGAATGGATTTGAAGTTATAAAATCTCAATTCATAGGAACTTTCAAATAAAATACAAGAAGCAAACTATAAAAACCAATCCGAAAACAGTAGTATTCCATTCAAATTGATGGCCTATTATATCAGGGAATAATGTTTATATAAAGCTTTTAGCACAAAGAAAAAAGGGGAAGAAAGTACCTAATGATGAATTTTATTGAATCAATGTTATTAGGTCAAGTGATAAAGAGTTTAATGTTCTTTTTAAAATTTTGAATTCAAGTCTTATAAATGAAAAAAAAAATGAGAAAATATTCTCTATTTATGAGTTCAACTCGGATCAACTTTAGGTATTGAAGTTTAATGTGATTACTAAGTAACTTTAAAATAATAATAATAATTATGGATTGCTGAGTTGAGTTGCGACTTAGTGCCTAAATGATAAAAGCAAATGTAGTAAAATGGTCAATGTAGGGCTAGACAATTGACAGCAAGAAAAGCATAATTTTGGAAAATAAAGTTGGATGATGATGTGAATGACTGATTGCAATACACAACAAGCAACAAGTTTATATTATATATAAAGAAAGCTTTATGTGCTAGTAATTTTTTTGATACATAAGTTTGAAAACCACGTTATTTCTTTGTTTCCAATTAGCCTAGAAGATGGTAATAAATTTTGAGTAAAAATATCTTGCCTCTTGAGAGTTTTTGTTATTAACATTGGGCCACTACCATGTCCAAATGCATGTGATCAATGCAAAAAGTTAGGAAGGAGCCAAACCAGGTAGCTCTTGCAAAACTACAGCATATGAAAAGATTATCAACATTTTCCTCCTTTCGTTACATAGGGGGCACATATTGTCCATCTTCAAGTTTCTTTTCCATAGTTCAATATGCATAGAAAGGCAACTAGAACAAATCTTCCAGACGAAGATAATCAATTTCACAAAACTTTCCAATTTGTGGAAGGTCCAGGTCTAGTTAGAGGTGACAAAATGAGCTCGAGTCTGAGCTTGAAAGTTTGATTTGAAAAATCCGAGCTTGAACTTGTTTGAAGTTCAATTTGATTAAGAAGTTAAAAATTGGAATACGAAAAGACTCTACCCGAATAAGCTTGAACTCAAAAATACTTGAACATGATAAAATTTGAACAAAAAAAAATTGAACTCAAAAAATCTGCACTTAAAAAAATCCAAACCCGAAACTAACCTAAACCCTAACTCGAATTTAATACTAAAAAGAAATAATCAAATTGCAACTAAGTAATATTATTTAATAAATAAAAATGCACACAACTAGTGAAAACTGAAAATAACGAAACTTAAGCAATTTATAAAACTTTTAAATTCAGTCGTTTGTTTCCAAAAGTCAAGCCTACAAATTAAGATCAAAGCAAATATTATTATACATCGAACTTTATTGTTATTTATTTATTTATTTCAAAGCTAATATAAAAAGTTTTATAAATATACTTACAAGCTAAGAGCTTCTAATCCTCAAAATATAAATAAAGTTAAACAATCTTCCTTCCAAATTTGATTGCATTCTTTTCATCATCTAAACTAATAGACATATAATATAGTTTCATAAAAGAAAAAAAAAATCTTACCTTCATATCCATAACCAATTTCAAGTGGTAATCAACATTTCTGCATTTTCAGACAAAAGAGAACTTCAACTCTACCACCCATGCTAAATGTTGATTATGAAGCAAATAATAATTAGAATGCTTAGAACATCTTGTGCTACTCGTGCAAGGTTAGGATATCGAAATTGATTTCCTTTCCAATAATCAAGAATATTCATGTACTTATAGTAGTCCTCTCCAACTTCATCTAAATAGACATCAAACTACGATTTATTTGAATTAAATCGAAAATTGAAATCAACAACATAAAAGTATCATATGATAATCTACATGTTAAATTTTTAATTATGAATTTAATAAACATATAATAAATATAACTTACTTTCATGTCTTCAGAACTCATTCTTTGACTACTTTTCTCTATGTAATTAGTTGAAATAAATTGATACTCTTCAAAATGCCTATTCTTTTGTTCACATATATTTATTCACTTATTTTCATATTGTAGACCTAATTGTGAGAAGACGAACTACAATAGTTGTAGCTTACAAGAGAGTCAAGTATGGCTGCAAAAGAAAGTACCAAAGTGTTGCGAGATGGCTATTCATGCAACAACTTGCACATTTGGTGGACAACATTGGTGCAAGTTATCTGGCGAACAAACTATTTGGCAGACAGTCAATTGGCCAACTATCAAGCAAACAATCATTGGTGGACTATCTAGTGAACTATCCAAATGTGAATAAGACTCATGGATACACAAGGCGTAAACTATCTTGCAGATTGACATGTGAGCTTTGATGCTGCGGACTATGTCGAAGCTTTTGATATAAGCTAATAAGTTGTCAACTTGTTTAGAAAAGTTGTTAGATTATTTTATTTATCTTTTTTTTGATGGGATAATTTGAGTGGTGCGAATTAGACAGAAATCAGACAATGAGTAATCCCATGTACCTAGACTTGCCAACTTATGAAGTTGTAGTTGGTAATAGTTTCTTATTTAAGGTTATACTTTGTATGTAAATTATAGTAATATAAACAGAAAATATAGCAAGTCGCATTTGATTGCTACCTTGGTCTATCTTTCCTTTCTTCCTTACAAAGAAAAACTAACAATTAGTATATAGAATAAGTCATCTTTAAGGGCCATTTTTTCTATTACTGTAAAAATGTCTTCAGCTAGTTTTACACCTCCTCTACCACTAGTTTTTAACAATGAAAAATATCACTAGTTTTTAACAATGAAAACTATCATATTTGGGTAGTTAAGGTGAAGACCTACCTACAAGCTTACGACTTATGGGAGGTTGTGAATGCAAATGTCGAGCCACCACCATTGAGAGCCAATCCAACGATAACACTAATCAGACATCATAGTAATGATCGTGCTAAGAAGTTTTAGGCAATGTTGTGTCTTTAGAATGGTGTTTTTGATGTGATCTTCACTAGGATCATGGCTTGCGAGACTCCAAAGCAAGCTTTGGATAAGATGAAATAAGAGTTTCAAGATATAGAGAAAAGGCAACAATTGAGGAGGGATTTTGAGAACCTGAAGATAAAGGAGTATGAGACTGTCAAATAGTATTCTGACAAAACCATGGTTGTTGTAAACAACATCAGATTACTTAGAGATCAATTTGCTTATAGTAGGGTAGTTGAGAAAGTCATCACAACACTTCTAGAGAGGTATGAGTAAAAAATATCTTCTCTTGAAGACTCAAAAGACCTGCTCACAATCTCTCGATCAGAGCTAATAAATGCCCTGTATACTTAAGAACAAATGAGAGCAGCAAGGAAAAAGGAGCATGTTGAGGGAGCCTTTCAACCCAGAAATAGGGAAGGCTTGAGCTCCTAGAATTATAAAGAAAAGAAAGGCTGAGCAGAAAAGAAGGAAAATTCAATGACATGCAGTAGAAAAAAGAAGAATCTGCCTTGTTCTCATTGCAAAAAGACCACTCATTTGGAGAAATATTATTGGTTCAGACTAGACATACAGTGTAGAGCTTACAAACAGCTTGGCCACATAGAGAGTGTATGCAAGAACAAAATGTGAACACAATAACAAGGACTACATCAACATAATGCTCAGGCTCAGACTACTAATGGGAACTATGCTCAGGAGGAGCAAGTCTTCGAAGCTTCATGTTTTGCATCAAGAAGTAGAGTCGCAAAGGTTTGGTTAATTGATAGTGGATGTACCAATCATATGACCTCAGATGAAAACATCTTTAGAAAGATTTCTAGAAATTGCATTTCAAAGTGAGGATTGGAAATGGTGAACGCATTCAAGCTAAGTGCAAATGTGATGTGCTAATGAACACATCATTAGGTACTAAAGTAATTTTAGATGTTCTTTTAGTTCTTGAAATATATCATAATCTCCTTAGCATTGGTCAATTACTTAAGAAGAAAAAGATTGTTACTTTTAAAGATAGTGGTTTCATAATATTTGATTCATTGAGATAAGAAGTTGTAATAGTTTCAATAAAAGACAAAAGCTTTGTGTTGGACTAGAACTTGGTAACCTCAAATGCCTATACACGTTCAGTTGATGAAACAAATATTTGGCACAAAATATTGAGACATGTGAACAATAAGTCCCTTAATCAAATGTGTAAGACAAATTTAGTTGAGAATATGACCATAATTGAATAGCAGGGTGGCACCTGCGAAGTCTGTCAACTTGGGAAGCAGACGAGGCTTCCATGTCCAACAAATAAAGCCTAGCGTGCCAATGAAAAACTACATTTGGTCTACTCTGATGTATGTAGACCTATGAAGATGTTGGATCTGGTGCCCTAAGTGTAGTAGTTTTCATCTAAGTACACTTATAATTTTTTCTCGAACAGATTGATTAATAAAAAATTTTATTGATTACAATTAATGTAATTTTTATTATTTTCCTTCAACAATTTTTGCACGTAAAGAAAAATGGAAGCAAATGTTACTCATTGGTTGTCTAATGTTTAACTAATACTAAGTAGTATTACGTGGGCAGATCGTAATATGAAAAGACAAACTATATTAGTAGACCAACCTAAACATGTCCTTAGTCTAACAGAAAATGAGCAAATCAATTGAAAGACTAATAATTCGTCTATCATTGGTTGACTAGACTGATAGTACATTAGACTGGACCAAAGAAGAATTGATCCTAAATCCGTTTATGGATTTTTTCACTTGTGACATTCATAGTGTGGCATACCTAAATCCTGAGTGGATGGCAGACTATGTATACGTAAATCGTACATTTTGATGTAAGTAAAATCTTGAGTTCGAATAGATAAGAAACTAAAAGCTAGTCTGTTGGGTGTACAATTTCTGCAGTACGCAGCGTCATTCATAACGGTGGAATTCATTTCCTGAGACAAAGGTAAATGATATCTTCTCATTGGCATTACATGGTTGATGAAAAGTAAACATGGTCATGGGTCTTTCGTCTTTGTGATAAATGACTTAATTACTATTCAATAGTAATTAACTTTTCACGAAGGAAGATGTAATGGTTACCATGAGATAAAATAAGATCATATTGGGAGAGCGAATATTATCGCAAAGAGATCAAGGACTCCTATGAGGGTAACACACTTATGATAGTGTCATTAGACGAGCACTAAGTAATTGCTTTCATAATGGTATGTTGTTAGCGAAAGCTCAATCACGATACTATAGTGGAATGACTTTGTGACTGAATAAGCTTATAATTAATACGCGAAAAGCTGAAACTTAATTATAAATCATTTGTGCCCTAAATACATATGTCCAATCGGTCCCTCCGCTAGCTTGTTGAAACTAGAAATGAATTGTGTGTTTGAATAGAAATGAATGGAATGAATAGGAAAAGAGAAGCATTCAAGAATGATGATGGTTTTTTTCGAAAATAGAAAAATGGAATCATTTGTAAATGAATGTAGGTTTCCAAAATAAAAATGGAAATGATTCATTTACAATTCTATTTGGATTACTTAAAAATGATTGGAAGAATGAGTTTATGTTTTCGAGCTGTTTTAAAGCCCTAAAATGAAAATAAACCATTCGATTATAGTGAACATGTTGAGTTGTAAAATATTAAAAATATTTTCTAGAAATTTTACTAGAGGTAAAGTCATCAAAATTTACTGATGGTAAAATCGTCAAAATTTTACTAGGTGTAAAATAGGGTTGAGAAAAATGTTTAATATATAATGTTAAAGTTTATTTTGGGAAATAGAAAAACAAAATTAGGTTGATTACATTATAGAGTACTAGGTCAAAAGGCCCAAGAAGTATTCGTAATTGGACCTGATGTGAAAGAGGCCTAAAACCTCTTATATAATATGGAGGGGCGGCAACCCTAGTAGGAATACTAGGGTGTGCCATCTGCCCCAGTCATACACTAAGTAGGAAGTTGTTTTTCTATTGAAATAAAACACTACAACTTAATAAGAGTTCTACATTCTCTTCTTATAAATAGATGGCACCGGTAAGGCAAAAAATAGAATTTGGAAAGATTGTTACTCTGCCCGAAAATAGAGGGAATTTATTCTCTACTATTAAATATATTTTTCCATAATAACAATTCTATTAAAGAAGAGAGAATTTTCATTATCGCTGTAACACCCTTAACTCGAATCTGTCACCGGAACAGGGATACAAAGCATTACCAGAGATTACAAATCAAACGGGCATAAATTTCAAACATTTCATAACAAGTCAATATTCATATAAAAAACAATTCAAAACATAAATATTGTCCCTTATACGAGCCCTCGAGGCCCTAAATATGCATCAGAAATAAGTCAGGACTAAATCGAAATCTCAAAATTTTTTTTGAAAAATATTGAAAATTTACAAAGTTGCAGGGGTCACACAGCCGTGTGACTCACACAGTCAAGAGACACGCCCGTGAGACCATTTGAAGCAGGGACACACGGCCGTCTCCTAGCCCGTGTAACTCTCTAACTTGCAACCCTTTAAAAACTAGGGTCACACGGCCAAGCTACAAACCCATGTGCTAGGATCTGTACCCTTTAAAGTAACCTTACACGTCCGTGTGCCAGGCCGTGTGCTAGGCCGTGTAATAGCTTGACTTGCAACCCTTTCAAAACTACAGGGGACACACGGCCATGTCATACATGGTTAAGACACACGCCCATGTCTTTACCCATGTGGACAAAACAGACTATTTTACAAGCCATATTTCTCACCCAATTTGGCATCAACCTACACTCAACATTGTGCATATAAACAAGCCATATTAACGCATCCAAAACAAGAAAAATTAAGCATTAAACATGTAGTATATTTACATACAACCAATATGCCCTTAGGCACATCAAATGACAATTCATAAACATGTGCAAATATAAATACAATTTGATCATTTAACCATAAAAGGCTTAACCAAAACTAAGCTATATTACGCCACTTGATTTACCCTTGAAAACCATACCAAAATGTAACATGTATGGCATACAAAGACTAGCTCCAAATAGTCATATAATTTACATATAACTTGTGCACTAAAATCACCAAATAAGTAATTCAAACAAGTACCAATTCACAACTATTCAAGGCTTACACAAAATGCATATTCAAACCACCATTTTACCTTCTGTTATTCTACCATAACAAGCCATACCTCAACCATATAAGACAACTTATATACACATCAAAATATATCATTTCACCAACACAATGCCAAAATGCAAACGAACCAAATGGTCATATCTACAATCAAAACACATAGGCTAACATTAGCCAAAATAACCTATACATGCCATTATAACCAAAATTAAATCAACTGAAAGTACCAAAAGAGCTGATGGATAGTGTGATATAGTTCCGACAAGATTACTACCTGAACAAGCTTTCGATTCACTAAAAACACGAAAAATACACCGAGGAAACATTTAAGCTTAGTAAGTTCGTATAACAGAGAATTCAACTTACCATTTAGTCACAATTTAGGTAAGTAAACATAGCATATCCCAACTCAATTTGTCCAAATGCCTAAGCACATATTCACCAACATATTAGCCATGTAAAAAACATATACTAACCAATAAACATGGATGAATATAACCACTAATCAAGTTTTATATACATGCATCATCCATTTCATGTTTCAATATAACATGTAATATCATTTGCATGTATGTCATATATATACCTATAATAGTTTGTATCGAACTTATATCATCTCGTAACAAAATGTTGCCCGTTGAACCATTTAGAATATCGTTGGATACTCGAGATAGCTCACACATAGTGTGCTAAACTATAATCCGTCAATTCCTGTACATGTATGCTCGTACGAGCTATGAATCGGTATGCTCTCACGAGCTGTAAATCGGTAAGCTCATACGAGCTATGGTGTGTCCGCAACACATGCAGGACCTCAACCAAATCGGTAACCCTAATAACATGTCATTTGTATCCTACAAATTACTAAGGTTCAAACGGGATTCGGTAATCAATATACGTCATCGGATACGCGATCAATATTTATACGTGAAAATTATAAAAATCACACACATATAATTCAATTAAAACATATAAATACTCAATTTAATTAAACGAACGTACCTCGACGAGTATATGTTGATACGGAGGCGATTGATCTGAGATTTTCTCTTTGCCTCGATCTAACTCCGTACGAGGTCTGATTGGATCTATACGGATAAATTTAACCCAATTCAATATATTTCACATTCAATTTTGTCCAGCACATATTTTTGGCAAAATGCCTATACTTTTAATTTATTACAATTTAGTCACTAGCTCATAAAAATAGAAATTTACACAATTTTACCACAACCCACTATGGTCGACTATCAAATAGGTCCTTGGCATGCACTATACTTTAATTATTTCACAATTTCACCATGTAATATTTCTTATTTTTCAATTTAGTCCCTATTTGACAATTTTACTAAAAATTCCTTTAGTCAACAATGCGGATCTCTATTCAAAATAATGGAGACTGGCACTCCGTGTAATCTGACAATGTTAGAAGTATATAACTCAGCCAATCAGACCATTTAGGCTGAACCAGAACTGGTGTTTTGGTCAACAATGCTTTCAACTGATTAAAACTTTATTGACATTTATCAGACCATTCAAACTTCACATCTTTCTATAATAGTCATGTTATCAGTGTAGCTATCATTGAAAACCCTTTGACGGATTTTCGGTAATAGCCCGCTAATCCTAGAAAACTTCTAACTTCATATACATTTCTCGGTGCTTTCTAATCAACAACTGTTTAAATTTTACTCGGATCAACTCTGATGCCTTCAGCTGATACTATATGCCCCAAAAAACTGATTTCTCGGAGCCAAACACACATTTGCTAAATTGGGCAAACAATTGTTTATCTCGCAGAGTTTGCAAAAAAGTTCTCAAATGTTCAGCATGTTCGGACTCGTCTTGAGAATAGATCAAAATGTCGTTAATAAATACCACAACAAATCTGTTTAAATACGGTCTAGATATTTTGTTCATCAAATCTATAAATATTGCAGGTGCGTTAGTTAAACCAAACGGCACCACAAGAAATTCCTAATGTTCGTACTTGGTTTTAAATGCAGTTTTTGGCACATCCAAATCTTTCACTCATAGTTGATATTAGCCAGAACGAAGATCAATCTTCGAGAATACTGTGGCACCTTTCAACTGATCGAACATATCATCAATACCAGATACTAGATATTTATTCTTGATTGTAACCTTGTTGAGCTGACGGTAGTCTATACTCAATCTCATCGATCTGTCCTTTTTCTTAACAAATAGAACTGATGCACCCCAAGGTGAAAAACTAGGTCGAGCCAAACCCCTATCTTTCAACTCTTGTAACTATGCTTTTAACTCTTTTAACTCGGTAGGAGCCTTTCTGTCAGGTGCTATTGATATAGGTGATGTTCCCAGTACAAGTTCTATAGCAAACTTAACCTCTCTGACCGGTGATAATCCATGTAACTCCTCTAGAAACACATTGGGATACTCGCAAACCACTAGCATTGATTCAAGCTTTGATCAGACACTTTAGTATCCAATACATAAGCAAGATAAGCATTGCAACATTTGCTCACATATTTCTGCGTTGACAAAGTTGATATCATAATAGGCAACCCTCTCGGATTCTCTTATTTAATACGAAGCGTCTCACCATTTTGAAATTTTAATATGATAAGATTTCGTCTACAGTTTACAATAGCATCTTCAGAGTTAGCCAATCCATATCCAGAATCACATCAAATTCATCAAACGGTAATAACATCAAATCAACCAGGAAATTATAACCCTAAGTCATCAAAGGATAATTCTTACAGACTTTATCAACTAGTAAGTACTGACCTAGGGGGTTCAATACTTTAACCATGAATTCAGTGGACTCAACAGGTAAATTTTTACTAGATGCTAAATCCTTGCAAACATATGAATGGGTTGATCCTAGATAAATCAAAACAGTTACATTAGTATCATAAATAAAAAATGTACCAGTAATAACATCTGGCGTATAAGCATCCTCGAACGTGCGAATAACATAAGCTCTAGTTGGTGCTCATTCCTCAGATCTCACAGTAGAGACTTTTGTAACACCACGACTACCGCTCACATTTCCAAGATTACAAGGTGGTCTACCTCTCACAGCAGTATTGCTCGACCTCTTGGTCTAAGCTTTCTGTTTCTCTGATTTTTTTAGACAATCTTTAATACAGTGGTTTAAGGAACCACACCTGAAACGCGCCCCTCTCTTCACTCGACACTCACCATAATATGGTCTGTTACAATGCTTACACTCAGGTCTAGCATCTCTGACACAACCCACACTCGCTATAGATGTAGCCTGAGGTTTAGGACTAGAGTGTCGGGTACCTCTGTCTCTACTAGAATATCCCATAGAAGTAGTAGAATGGTTGTGATATTCTTTTGATTTCTTTGGTACTGACTGATAGGACATCCCAGTCAATCTCTTTCTCAAGTCTCTAGCTTCAAAATCAGCACGTCTTTTCTCTTTCCTCAGTTCTTCGACCTTATGTGCCCAATCAACCAGTACAACGAACTCTTTCAATTCAAGAATTTCTACTAGAAGCTTAATGTACTCGTTTAACCCTTCTTTGAATCTTTTACATATAGTGGTCTTAGTCGGAATACATTTTCGTGCATATTTGCTCAATTTGACAAATTCCCGCTCATATTCTGATACTGTCATATAGCCCTGTTTAAGCTCTAGAAATTCTTTACGTTTCTGATCTAAAAACCTCTGATTGATGTATTTCTTTTGGAACTCTATTTGAAAGAATTCCCAAGTCATTCGCTCTCTTGGCACAAATTAAATCAACTTATTCAACCATTGGTAAGCCAAATCTTTTAGTAACGATACCGCACATTTAACACATTCAACCGATATACAGGATAGCTCATTAAAAACCCTGATTGTATTCTCTAACCAGAATTCAACTCCCTCGGGATCATCCTCAGCAGTAGCTTGGAATGCTTCAGCCCCGTACTTACGTATCTTATCAATAGATAGCTTACTAACTTGGATTGGTTGCATACTTTGAGGAATAACGGGAACCGGTAGGAGAATAGGAGGGGTGAAGCTTGTTGAGTAGCCGGGTTTGTCCGTACAAACTCGATGAACCATTCATTCATCATTTGGAAGAAGGCTTTCTTAGCCTCTCCTCCCCGTCCCTCAGATATGGGCCTCGTACCGCTCAAAGATACTTCATGAATGGAGGTTTGAGCATTACTCTCTACTTCATCGGAATTAGTACGGTTGGACGTCATTGTTATATGAAAACATGTTTCAAACAGTTAGGAGATATAACACTATCACAAGTTATATAATGGCATGTATAGCTAAACTCATATACACTATGTTCAGTTTGAGAATTAACCATACCGTAGGTCTGATACCAATAAGTGGAGCACCGTTAACCTGAATCTGTCATCAAAACAGGGTTCTAGAGCATTATCGGAGATTACAAATCAAACGGACATAAATTTGAAACATTTCATAACATGTCAATATTCATATCAAAATATACATATTGTCCCTTATACGAGCCCTCGAGGATATAAATATGCATTAGAAACAAGTCGGGACTAAATAAAAATATTAGAAAATTTTTCAGAAAACATTGAAAATTTTCAAAGCTGTAGGGTTCACACGGTTAGGAGACACGCTTGTGTCTCAGGCCATGTGGGCATTCAAAATAGGGACACACGGCTGTGTCCCAGCCCGTGTCTGTGCCCATGTAACTCTCTGAATTAGTCACACAGCCAAGGCACACGCCTGTGTGCTAGGCCGTGTAAAAGCCTGACTTGCAACCCTTTGAAACCTATAGGGGACACACGACTATGTCAACTGGCCGTGTGTCACACACAGTTGAGACAAATACCCGTATCTCTGCCAGCGTGGATGAAAATAGGCTATTTTACAAGCCATATTTCTCACCCAATTTGGCATCAACCTACACTCAACATTGTGCATGTAAACAAGCCATATTAATGCATCTAAAACAAGCAAAATTAAGCATTAAACATGTAGTATATTTACATACAACCAATATGCCCTTAGGCACCTCAAATGACAATTCATAAACATGTGCAAATATAAACACAATTTGATCATTTAACCAACAAAGGCTTAACCAAAACTAAGCTATATTATGCCACTTGATTTACCCTTTAAAAACATATCAAAATGTACCATATATGACATACAAAAACTAGCTCCAAATAGGCATATAATTTACTTATAACTTGTGCACTAAAAACACCAAATAAGCCATTCAAACAAGTACCAATTCACAACTATTCAAGGCTTACACAAAATGCATATTCAAACCACCATTTTAGCTTTAGTTATTCTACCATAACAAGCCATACCTCAACCATATAAGGTAACTTATATACACATCAAAAGATATCATTCCACCAACACAAGGCCAAAACGCAAACGAACCAAATGGTCATATCCACAACAAAAACACATAGGCTAACCTTAGCCAAAAGAACCTATACATGCCATTATAACCAAAATTAAACCAACCGAAAGTACCAAAAGAGCTGATGGATAGTGTGATATAGCTCCGACAAGCTTTCAACCTGAACGATCTTCTGATTCACTAAAAACACGAAAAATACACCGAGAAAGCATTTAATCTTAGTAAGTTCATATAACATAGAATTCACCTTACCATTTAGTCATAATTTAGTTAAGTAAACATAGCATGTCCCAACTCAATTTGGCCAAATGCCTAAGCACATATTCACCAACATATTAGCCATGTAAAAAACATATAATAGCCAATAAACATGGATGAACATAACCACTAATCAAGTTTCATACACATTTATCATCCATTTCATGTTTCAATATAACATGTAATATCATTTGCATGTATGTCATGTATATACCTGTAATAGTTTGTATCGAACTCATATCATCTTACAACAGAATATTTCCCGTTGAACCATTTAGAATATCGTTGGATACTCGGGATAGCTCACACATAGTGTGCTAAACTATAATCTGTCAATTCCTGTACATGTATGCTCATACGAGCTATGAATCCGTATGCTCTCATGAGCTATAAATCGATAAGCTCATACAAGTCGAGAATCGGTAAGCTCTAGCGAGCTGTAAATCGATAAGCTCGTACGAGCTGTGGTGTGTCTGCAACACATGTAAGACCTCAACCAAATCAGTAACCCTAATGACATGTCATTCGTATCCTACGAATTTCGAAGGTTCAAACGGGACTCGGTAATCGACATACGTCATCAGATATTGGGTCAATATTTATACATGGAAATTATGTAAATCACACACATATAATTTAATTAAAACATAAAAAATACTCAATTTATTTACACGAACTTACCTCGACGAGTATACGTAGATACGGAGACTATTAATCTAAGATTTTTACTTTGCCTCGATTTAACTCTGTACGAGGTCTGATTGGATCTATACGGATAAATTTAACCCAATTCAATATATTTCACATTCAATTTATTCCAAGACATATTTTTGGAAAAATTGACATTTTACCCTTGTACTTTTAATTTATTGCAATAGTTCATAAAAATGGAAATTTACACAATTTTACCATAACCCACTATGGCCAACTATCAAATTGGTCTTTATCATGCACTATACTTTGATTATTTCACAATT
Source organism: Gossypium hirsutum (assembly GCF_007990345.1). Taxonomy (NCBI): domain Eukaryota; kingdom Viridiplantae; phylum Streptophyta; class Magnoliopsida; order Malvales; family Malvaceae; genus Gossypium; species Gossypium hirsutum. The sequence goes on from NC_053438.1 coordinate 16,358,993, forward strand.
TCACCATGTAATATTTCTTAATTTTCAATTTAGTCCCTATTTGACAATTTTTCTAAAAATTCATTTACAAAAGTTGTTTATCTAACAACAACCATTCATTTTCTTTCACCAAACTTCAAATCGCAAGCATGTTCATCAATGGTAAAACTGTAATAGTTTCACAAATTAGTCTCTGGGCTAGCTAGATTAAGCTATAACGATCCTAGAGACATAAAAATCATTAAAAATAGGACAAAAAATGCATACCTAATTGAACAAAATGAGCTTGTTGAACCTATGTCTCCAAAAATGGCTTCTTTTCTTTGAAGTTTCGATTGAATAAGGGAGAAAAAGATGATAGCATATTTTGTTTCTTTAATTTTTAACATTTATATACCTATTTACATATTTAACCTTTTAATACTTTAAAAATTATAGGAATTGCCAAGCCATTATAATCCACTATCACTAATATGGTCTAATTACCATATAAGGACATGCACTTTAAATTTCTACAGCTATTTAATACCTTTAGCTATTAGAACTCAACTTTTGCACTTTACACGATTTAGTCTTTTTTATCAAATTGAACATGTAAATGGTAAAATTTCTTAACGAAATTTTTATACAGTAATACTATCATGCTGTTGATGATAAAAAAATTAAAAAAATAAATTTTTTGACTTCACTGAAAACTGGTTGTTACATTCATCTTAAATAAAAGAGAGAAAACTTTTTCTAGTTTTGTGTTTCGATTCAATTGGTTCAAGCCCAAACTTGTAGTAGTTCGTGGAAAAAGGAATAGCAAAGAAAATCATTTGGTTGAAAGTCAAGAACAACGGACGTCTGCTAAGCCAAAAACACAGGTGTGAACTTGGTTAGAGTTTATTGCTATAAATATCACAAATCGGGTCGGTTTTCAAAATTTTAATTTTCAACTTTGCAAGAAATTTGTTTTCAAACTGGATTTTTTTCCAACAATTGGTATCAAGAGCCTGGTTTGTGCTATATTTATAGTGTAAACCGAGACCGAATCTCTCTCTTCATCTTTTTTATTGATATTTGATAAGATTTGACATTCTTGTAATTATTTACATGTTTAGGGGAATATATGAGAATGAACATGATATTATATATTTGTCATATAATTGTTATTTTTTTCTAAGGTTGTGATTCTTAAGAAATAGATCATGCACTATCATCTCCATGTAGGAAATTTTTAATAGAATTCTTGTGAACCGAAAACGGACATAGGACTTAAATGTAATTTTCCCTATAAGAAGTCCATGACGAGGAAAAGATAGAGCGATGGTGGTTGAAAACACAATGAATGTCTTGTGATGAAAAACTATGTAATTTTTTTATTTTTCATTTATTTTCTAGAAATAGAACCATGGAAACCTTGGCGGAAAATTTTATTTTAATTACCCTTCTCCTTATATATCTGTTTAGTAATTGTTAAAGATATAACTTTGATGTATATATCTGTTTAGCACGTGTAAATGCCTAAGGAATTAGGTTCATGTACTAATTGGACGGAAGTTCATGTTTTTACTAGTTGATCATGATCACCCCCACGGTGGTTTGATTCAATGGGTGTGGGAATTATTGTTTCAATGACTTACAAATATTTTTTGAGGTTTAATGTAAGGCTCATGCATCATCTTAATGCATATAGTATTATTGCAACAGTTACAAACATTTTCTTATACAAATATATTAACATTTTATTTTCAGTTCGAAAATGACACCTACTCCCTTATTGAACATACTCATTGAAAACAAACTGAATGGAAATAACTATAAGGAATCGAAAAGGAACCTAATAATTGTTCTAAGTTGTGAGAAACTTAAAATAGCTCTTGATACTAAGTTCCTTCCGACAAGTCAAGTTGAGGCTAGAAAATAATGGGAAGAGTCTAATGAGATAACTCATTGTTATATGCTGACAAGTGTGACCAGCACTCTCTATAAGCAACTAGCGAGCTGTATGACTGTTAAAGCAATTCTAGATAAGCTAGATGACACGTTCGAGGGCCAAGCTACCTTGGCTCGGTAGTCTGTTGTAACTAGATTGATGAATGCCTAAAAAAAGCTCAGCACTTTGGTCAAAGACCACATGATCACTCTTATGGGTTATTTTGCCGAGGCCATAGATAATGAGGCCAATTTGGATAAGAACAATCGAATATATATGGTGTCCAAAAGCCTATCCAAGGATTTTGCTGGTTTTCGAGCCGCTTATAACCTTCGGAAAAAGAATCTAACATTTACACAACTCATGAAGGAACTATAGTTCTATGAGTTGATGTTGAACGACGGTCAACTGGTTCGAATAGCAGAAGTAAATAATGTTTTGGCTTATTCCTCAAAAGGGAAGGGAAAACACGCTAATAAAGGAAAGTCTAAGGTCTTTGGGACACCACAAGTGGAAAGGATGAGAATCAGGAAACCTAAAGGCTTATCTAAGTTTAAATGCTTCTTCTGCAATAAGGACGGGCACTTCATGGCGAACTGCAAAGAGTGGAAAGAATATCTAGCTACCAAAGGAAAAGTATGGAACTTTCTATAATGGAATCTTGTTTAGTGGAGGATTCAATAGACCATCGGGTCTTTGATTCCGGAACCACTAATCATGTTTATGTTTCTTTATAGCGGTTCAAAGAGATAAAATATCTTATAGATAAGAGCTTATTGTTGCGGATCAAGAATGAGACAAGTGTGGCAGCTGAAGCAATGGAAGATATGAATATTTATATTTATAATTTTAGGAATATTATTTTAAGATATTTTTTATGTACCGAGTTTCAAAAGAAAATTACTTTATGTTGCATTTTTATATAAAGACGACTTCACTGTGGCTTTTAATAATAGAATTGCAATATTTAGAAATCGCAATCTTATCGGTAATTGATGGATGTCAAATAATCTCTATTTTATCAAACCAAAGATGTACACACTGTTTAATACTGGAATATTGAATAAAAGACTTAAAACTTTTCAGTCTAATGAGGTGTACCTTTGGAATTTGAGATTTGGTCATATTAACAGAAAAAGAATCACTAGACTTGTGAAAGACGACATCTTAAGTTTGCTTGAAAAAGTTGATCTTCCACAATGTGAATCTTGCTTGGAAGGTAAGATGACTAAGTGATCTTTTAATGCAAAAGGAATGAAGATCGAAAACCCCCTATAACTTTTGGGTCGTGATATTTGTGGCTCCATGAGCATTATTGCAAGAGGTGGTTACAAGTACTATGCATTGCAAGAGTGAAACCTTTGATAAATTCAAAGAGTTTCATGCGAAAGTGGAGAAACTACTAGGTTTACCCATAAAGACACTTCGGTCTTATTGAGGTGTGACATATTTATCTAATGAGTTCCTAAGGTACCTTATAGAGAATGGGATTCTATCCCAGATAACTGCATCAGATAGTCCACAATAGAATGGCGTAGAAGAGAGAAGAAACTGATTATTGTTAGACATGGTACGTTCAATGTTAAGTTATTCAAAGCTATCAATCTCTTTTTGGGGATATACTGTACAGACGACTTGCTATATTCTGAATGATGTGCCAACTAAAGCAACATTGAAAACCCCATACAAATTTTGGCATGACAGGAACCCAAATCTTAATCATTTTATGATTTGGGGGTACCCAACCCATGTATTAGACAAAGATGCGAGGAAGTTGGATTCACGGATATAATTGTGCATGTTTGTAGGATATCCAAAGGGAATAAAGGGTAGTTTGTTTTATAACCTAAAATGGCAAATTGTTATAGTGTCCACTAATGTTACTTTCCTTGAAAAAAGTTACATGAATGAATTTAAACGTCAGAGTAAAGAGGTACTCAAGGAAATTTCAGGAAATATACAAAACCCTACTAAAACGGTTCCAGAACCAACTCCTAATAGTAGATTTGCGAACAATCAACAGCATAGGTGCTTCGTCATAGTGGGAGGGTCTCTTGTAGGCTTGAGTTCTTCCAATATAGCAAAAATTTTTTTAACATTGAGTTCGTTGAACAAACAGATGATGACCGACTCACATATGACGAAGCAATGCAAAGTGCTGATTCTGAGATCTGGGAAATAACTATGAAGCTTGAGATGGACTCTATGTATTCTAACTCAGTGTGGGAAGTTATAGACTTGTCGAAAGAGATAAAACTCATATGGTGTAAGTGGATCTATAAAAGGAAAATAAATACAAATGGAAAAGGGGAAACTTATAAGGTGATCTGCCACAAATTGATGTGACAAATTAGGCTTTTCCGATGCACTTAAAGAGATTTTTCTCGAGCAAAATAGCGTCTTTAGTGTAATTTTTTGTTATTTTCATATTTTTGTTTAATAAGTTAAAATGTCTCATTTTTGTCTATTTTGTGACCCAAATTGGCCGGTAGCACCATTGAGAGGCCTAATGTAACACCCCCTATCCTGTCTCTGTTGTCGAATTAAGGTTACGGAGTGTTACCGAACTAAACAGAACATTTAACTTCAATTCACTATAGTTAACCAAATAAATTACAAACACATAAAAATAAATCAATTCAGGATATAAATACACTTATGGGCCTTAACTCGAGCTTACTAGACCCTGAAAATAGTTTGAGAACAATCCGAAGTCAAATCGAAACAAATTAGAAAATTTCAAAAAAAAGTTGAAAATTTTCAAAACAAGGATCACACAGCCGTGTGGCAAGGCCGTATGACATAGCCCAGACCGTGTGAACATCCGAAGTTAGGAAACATAATCGTGTCCCAACCCGTGTGTCCACTCATGTGAGGATTCGAAATACAGCCACACGTCGTGTTGTAGGCCGTGTGCCAGACTGTGTGAGTATTCGAAGTTGGGTCACATGACCGTGTGTTAGACCGTGTAACAAACTGTTTTGACTCATACAACCATGTTTCAGGCCATGTGGATACTGTACCTAAAAAAAAAAATACACACAGTCGTATGAGTTGACCGTGTGTGGCACACGGCCATGTGCATAATTTTTAGTCCTAAATCAATCAAAGTCATACACCATTCCTTGTACAACAAGACATGTCATATCTAGATCATTTCCTAGGTTCAAAAACACATTCAAATCACCAATTATATGCTAAAAATTCATTGATCCTATACCAAACCAATATGTCATTCAAAGGCACCACAATCAAAGATCATTAACTCAACTAGCCTAGCTAAGAAATCACATAGCATTAGTAATCTATTCATGCTCAATCCATTAACCAATTTGACCAAAGTATAAACATACTCAAAGTTCACTATTCCAAAGTGTTAACATCTAACTCTTGACCATTAGTAATCAACTCAACCAAAAACACTTCAAACAAACACATTCAAACCAGGCATTTCACTAGGAACACCATTTTAGCATAGCATTTACATAATTACAACAAAACACCTATATACATGCCACATCCCAATTGATCCATCCAGTCAGTCCGCAAACTTGACAAGTACAAAATAACATAAATGAAACAAGTAAGTTAAAGAATCTTAGTAAGCTCATAGGATACACATCAAATTAACTTACCTTAAATACCAATTCACCATTCACATTAGTAATTGCTCACATATTCAAGTATATCAAAACAACTTCCATCTTAAAGAACTTTCTCATACCATAAATCACATTTCTTAAATGTAACGATCCATACATATAATTAAGAAATTCATTATAATTTTTTTCACTTATCAATACTGTGGATATGCAATAACATATAAACACATAAATATATTGTAATTCAATTATTACATAGGTCGATAAACTAGTAACTTAACTTAGATACTCGAGTAACTACACCACACTAGAAGCATCATAGATGCGTAACAGAGGCACGATTGTGCAATCAAAGGCACCAAAGTGCAAATAGAGACACCGAAGTATAACAGAGGCTTTGAAGTGCAAACTCGTACAAGCGCTCATACTAACCAATTGGGATGCCAAATGTATCCTAAGTGTTTACTACGTTCAACCAGGCATTACATGTAAATTTGTTACTATTAAAAATATTCACCATTCAGAGGCACTTCATCAATTCCGTACACCTACTATAATCCAATGTATTATTTTTAATAAAATGCAATTTCAAGAATTGCAACCATCAAATATTCATTTCCATACATATTCAATTGCAATAATAGATATCATATAGGTTACTGTAAAATTTCTCATATATAAATACAATTAACTAGAAAAATAATAACATAATAACTATAAGTTTACATTTACATGTTAAAACACTATGAACTTACCTACGATTCACTTCCGGTTAACACACAAGGACTACTCTGTAATTTTTCCTTTTCCTCGGTTTTTGTCTTTTTTTTATTTGATTCTTGATCTATATAGTAATTAAATAAATTCTATTAGTTTCACATACGTTTCACACTCAATTTAATGCATACGACCCTCTCGTTTTCATTATTTACACATTTCCCTAAACTTTTACATTTCTTACAATTTAGTCACTAAACCAGAAATTCCAAATTTAACAAAATTTTACAACTTTTCTGTACTAGCCAAATTTCACTCTAGACTAGTAAAATCTTTAATTATTCATAATTCAAAAAATTTCCATTTAAAATTAATATTTTTTCAATTTAATCCCTTAACTAATAATTAACAAAAATCACTTAATAAACTGATTCTAGTTCATAACCAAAGCTTCCATTTCAAAAATTAACATCCAAAATAACAAGTATTCATCAATGGTAACATCTAAAATCTTTGACAGTTTCAAAAATGGAGGTACGAGTTAGCTAGACCTAGTTGTAGCGATTACAAAAACACAAAAATTACTAAAAAACGGGTAACAATTTCTTACCATGCATGAGCTACAAAATTTTTGAAACCACAAAATCTTCAAGATGTTTTTAACATTCATTTTCGGTGGAAAAATCCACTATGGAAGAAGATGAATGTTTTATTTTACTTATTTCTTTATTTAAAATTATTAATTTGCATATTTACCCTTTAATTAAACATATATTTTAGCTAAACTGTATCCGTCCGTACATATATCTAATGGATTAATTACATCATAAGTCCTTTTTCTTTTAATATTTAAGCTGTCAAGTCAACACAATTCAATAATTACTAACTTTTGTGTCTTTGACAATTTAGTCCTTGTTATTCAATTAACTAACTAAGCATTAAAATTTCTTTTCCAAAATTTAATATAACTCTAATGTATCTCCATAAATATCCACTTCCCCAAGAAGACCCTAAGGTTTAACACTTCCTGAGGTATTGCCATATCCGCTTTGGGGTATCGCGATACCACCTTCGTCAAGGGGACAAACTTGGACAAAAATGGTAGTCTTTGTCTACCCGTTCCACCAATCACACAAGACCCATATAAGGGAATTTTTTACAATGAAAACTAACTAGAATACGCTTCAAAATAGTCAAAAATTGTTAAAGAGGAGAGACACACACATTAGCTTAGTTTTAGGTTTAGTTTAATTTATTTCAGTTTATTTTACTTTCAATCTGTTAAATCTTTTTCCTTTATGTTTCTTACTTTAGATTTTCCTATTAAATACTTTTGGTTTCATTCTATTTTAGTTTTCTTTCATAAAAATCTTAACTTTTATATTTTTCTTAAACTTTATTTTCATAGCTGTCTTGTTTTACGTTTTTATGTTTATTTCTTTTACTTTGAGTATGAGTAGCTAAACCTCAAATGAGGTTGCTTGATGGATATGTGGGTAAACTAAAACCTTTGGAAAATGAATAAATATTAATAAATTAGATTAAACAAATAGAACTAATAACTTAGGTAGAGACAATCCTAAGGGAATATCAAGATAAAGTGAGACTGAAAGGTAATTTATCGCGCACCTGTTCATTACTCCTGGATTAATCGATGAGATCAAAAGATAAATCAAACCTAATTCGTCTAAGTCGGTGAAACTGAGATCAGAAGATAAAATAGAGCCACTTGGTAATTTACGCGATTTATGTCTCTTTTTCAAGGCTCAGTGAATCACATCGAGGTCAACCAGCCCCCATTAGTTATTTGTTGGATAGTCCTTTAGTTTTATATTTCTTACAATTTAGTCCCTAGAATAGAATCTTTAATTTTCTTACAAACTTAACTTTTATGAATTTTCGTACTATAAAATCGTATTAGTAGCCTTTTAGACTCTATTATGTATGTTATTTATTGTTCAATCGCCTCTTTCTTTCGGTTCGACCCCTTGGAATACTTCATGTTCCATTGAAACTATAAATATTACAACTGACATTGTATGCTTGCAGTAAAACTAGGATTTCAAAATTGTTATATAAATGTGTTGTTTTAATGCGCACGTGCACAGCCAGTCATAAAGCTAGACTTGTACAAAATGTTATACTTAGAAATAAGGTATCGATTACGAAGAAACCTTCCCTCGAGTTGCCATGCTCAAGTCAATCCGCATATTTTTATCTCTTGTGGTGACTCTCGATTACGAGAACTAGCAAATGGATGTTAAGACAACATTTTTTAATGTCTATCTTGAAAAGAGCATCTATATGATGCAACCGATCGAATATATAGCTAAAAGAAATGAGCATAAAGTTTGCAAACTGCTTAGATCCATATATGGACTTAAACAAGCATCTCGCTCATAGAATCAAAGATTTGAGCAAATGATCAAGAATTTTTTATTTGAGAAAAACATAGATGAACCTTGTGTTTACAAATGTTTAGGGGATTGAAATGTGGTTTTTCTCGTTCTATAGGTCAATGACATTCTACTCATTAGGAATGATGTAAGGACATTGTCATCAGTTCAACTGTGGTTAGCCCAATAGTTTAGCATGAAGGAGTTGGGAGAAACTAATTTTGTTTTAGGCATTCGAATCCTAAGGGATCAAAAGAACAAAATGACAACATTGTCTTAGGCTTCATATATAGACAAGATATTGGAGCGTTATGCAATGATCGATTTGAAGAAGGGAAATCAACCCTCTGTATCGAGATTTCATCTTTCTTTAAAGGACTGTCCTAAGATAACGGAAGAAAGAGAGAACATGAGAAAGGTTCCTTATGCTTCAGAGGTAGCAAGTCTGTATGCTATGTTATGTACATGCCCAAATATCTATTTTGTAGTGGGGTTGGTAAGTTGATATTAGGAGAATCCAAGACTAAAGCACTGGTAAGTAGTTAAGCATATACTTAAGTATTTATAGAGAAAGATGGATTACATGCTTGTGTATTCTAGATATATTGATTATAACTTCCAAATATGTCGGGGTATCAAGAAATTGACATCGGGCTGTGTTTTGTTCTAGACGGTGGGTCCATAGTATGAATAAGTGTAAAGCAGGTTGCATGACTAACTTTATTATGGAGGGTCGAATATGAGGTATGGGAAAGCTATGGCGCTGTAACGGTGTGAATATAGATAAGGCTCAAAGAAAACATATGAGGACAAAATACATTAATACAAAGTATCATAAGGGAGACAGTAGTGTTTGATGGAATAGTGGTTGTAGTCAAAGTTTGCATATGATGACAAACCCTGAGGATTTGTTTTTCCAAGACACTATTAGCTAAAAATCTTTGTGGTGAACATATGGAGGGGCGCAAGAATGTGAAACATGACTCATCTACTTCATTAGGGCAACTGTGAGGCTATTGGATATAGTGCCCTAAGTATAGTATTTTTGTCTAAGTAAACTTGTAATTTTTTTGAATAGATTGATAATAAAAAAAATTCATTAATTATAATTAATATACTTTGTATTATTGTCCTTGAATGGTTTGTGCACACAAAGCAAAATGGAAGCAAATGTTGCTCATTGGTTGTCTAATTTTTAACTAATACTAAGCGGTATTACATGGTTGGATCGTAATATAGAAAGACAACTTATATTAGTAGATGAACCTAAGCATGTCCTTAGTCTAATTGAAAATGAGAAAACCGATTGAAATACCAATATGTTGTCTATTAAGTCCAATTAGGGAGATGCCTTGTCTTAGGCATCAGTGCGGATGAGTCCTAGAAGATAGAGACATAGATGTGACTAACTAAACTGATAGTACATCAGATTGGAACCAAGTAGAATAGATTCTAAATTTTTTTTATGGATTTATTCACTTGTGACATCTATAGTGTGACATACCTAAATCCTAAGTGGACGATGGACTATGTAAGCATGACTCGTACACTTTGATTTAAGTAAAATCCTGAGTTGGAGTAGATAAAGAATCGAAAGCTAGTGCTTTGGTTGTACGAATTTTGTAGTACGTAACACCATTCAAAATAGTGGAATCATGGCCCGAGACATAGGTAAATGATATCCTCTCATTGGAATTACATGGTTGATGAAAAGTAAACATGGTTATGGGTCTTTCGTCTTTATGATGAATGACTTAATTACTATTCAATAGTAATTGAATTTTTATGAATGAATATGTAATGGTTAAAATGATATAAAAATAGGATCATATTGGGAGAATTGATATTATCCCAAAAAGATCAAGGATATCCTATAAAGGCAACCCACTTATGACAACGTCGTTGAACTAGCACTAAGTAGTTGCTTTCATAATGGTATGTTGTTAGGGAAAGCTCAGTCACAATACTATAATGGAACGACTTCATGACTAAATGAGCTTATAATTAATACACGAAACAATGGAACTTAATTATAAATAATTTGAGCCCTAATTACATATGTCCAATCGGTCCCTCCGCTAGCTCATTGAAACCAGAAATGAATTGTGTGTTTGAATAGAAATGAACGGAAATAATTGGAAAGGAGAAATGAGAAACATTTAGGAATGATTATGGTTTCTTTCCCAAATGGAGAAATGGAATCATTTGGAAATGAATGTAGGTTTCCAAAATAGAAATAGAAATGATTCATTTTCAATTATATATGGATTACTTAAAAATTATTGGAAGAATGAGTTTATGTTTTTGAGCTATTTTTATGCCCCAAAATGAAAAAAAATCATTTAGTCACAGCTAAAATGTTAAGTTGTAAAATATTAAACATATTTTCTCAAAATTTTACAAGGGGTAAAACTGTCAAAATTTTACAAGAGGTAAAATCTTCAAAATTTTACTAAGGGTAACATAGGTATGAGAAAATTATTTAATATAGAATATTAAAGTTTATTTTGTGAAATAGAAAATTTGGAATAATTTTAATATAGAATATTACAGAGTACTAGGTCAAAAAGGCCAGGAAGTACTCATAATTGGACCTAATGTTAAAGAGGCCTAAAACCCTTTGTGTAACATGAAGGGGGCGGCAACCCTAGTTGCAATACTAGGGTGTGTCATCCACCCCACTCCTACTCTAAGTAGAAAGTTGTTTTTCTATTTGAAATAAACCATTACAACTCAGCAAGGGTTCTACCTTCTCTTCTTATAAACAAATGGCACCAGTAGGACAGAAAACAGAATTCGGAGAGATTGTTATTTTGCCGAGAAATAGAGAGAATTTATTTCAACTATTAAATATATTTTTTAAGAATAAAAATTTTATATATTTCAATTAAAGAAGAGAGAATTTTTTTTCACCTCAAATAAAAGAGAGGATCTTTTCTAGTTCTGTGTTTCTATTCAATTGGCTCAAGCCCACACTCGAAGCAGGTCGTGGTATGAGAATAGTGGAGAAAATCGTTTGGTTGAAAGCCAAGAACTACGAACATCTCTAAGCTGAAAACACATGTATGAATTCAGTTAGAGTTTATTGCTATAAATATCATAAACTGGGTCCATTTTCAAAATTTTAATTTTTTGCTATGCAAGAAAACCGTTTTCAAACCGAATTTTTCCAACAGAAGACACCTTTTTTTTGAATGACATTAGATACTTTATTCTTTTTATTAATGATTTCACGAGGTATTGCTAGGTTTATTTTTTGAAACAAAAAACTGATGTAGCTGAAGTTTTTCAGAAGTTTAAAGTACTGGTTGAAAATTAGATTGACAACAAACTGAAGATAATCAAATCTGATAATGGAATCGAGTACACTTCAGACAAGTTCGAAAGCTATCGTGAAAAGCTGGGATCCATCACCAGCTCACAAATATTTACATTCCACAGTAAAATAGAATATGTGAGAAAAAACAGGACTGTGATGAACATGGCGAGGTGCTTGTTGTTTGAAAACAAGCTGCCAAATGAATTATGGTCTGAGGTAGTAAACACTTTAGTTTATCTGTTAAACATATTTCCAACCAAGGCTATGAAGGAGAAGACTCCATTTGAAGCTTGTTTCGGGTACAAACCTTCAGTTTCTCACTTAAAAGTATTTGGTTGTATATGTTTTGTTCATATTCCATAGGTGAAAAAAAGAAAAGTCGAGAGGAGATCGCAGCCTAGGATATTCCTTGGATACAATAGCAATAAAAAGGGGTACAAGATCTATGACACTCTTTCCAAGAAAATTGTAGTGAGAAAGGATGTTGTGTTTGATGAAGAGAAAACATGGAGATGAGATGCTTCTGAAGTTGAGATACTCGAACAAGGAGAGCTTGAGTAGGAATTACAACCTGTAGATGATCAAAGAAGACTTTGATGACATACTAGTAAGGGGCACACGTCTAATTGCTGAAATCTATCAAAGGCTTGATGTTGCAGTTCTTGAACTTGTGAGCTTCAAATAGGTTGAAACAATAGAAGGCTGGATGGATGCAATGCGAGCTGAGATGAGCATGATTCACAATAACCAAACATGGGAGCTTGTTGAGAGGCCATCACATAAAAAAATTATTAGTGTTAAATTGGTGTTCAGAACCAAACTCAATGTTGATGGTTCACTTAAAAGTTTGAAGGCAAGACTTGTTATGAAGGGTTTCAATCACCAATTTGGTGTCGATTACTTAGAGACATTTGCTCCAATAGCAAGGCTTGAAACAATTAGACTATTGTTAACTTTGGCAGCTCAAATTGGATGGAAGATCCATCAATTAGATGCCAAGTTAACTTTTTTAAATGGCTACTTGAAAGAAAAAATTTATGTGGAGCAAGCTCTTGGTTTTACTATCAAAGGAAATGAAGGTAAGGTGTACAGGTTTAAGAACGCCTTATATGTGCTAAAACAAGCTTCAAGAGTCTGGTATGCAAGAATTAATGATTACTTGCAAAATTTCAGATTTGAGAAAAGCCTCAGTGAGCCAACTTTTTATGTGAATAAGGTTGAAAATATCACAGCATTAATAGTATCTTTTTATGTATATGACTTGCTTGTAATTGGGACCTGTGATGATTTGGTGAAAGAATTCAAGCTGTAAATGATGAAGATGTTTGAGATGTCAGACCTTAGAGAAATGAGTTATTTCCTTAGCATGGAAGTACAACAAGTTTAGGAAGGGATATTTATCAGTTATCAAAGTTTTGCCTTAAAGATCTTGGAAAGGTTTTGCATGGAAAGGTGCAAATAAGCAAGCACACCTATAACACATGAAGAAAAGCTTAGTAGCAATGGAGATTTTGAGCAAGTCAATGAGAAGAATTACAGAAGTCTCTGTTGGATTGCCGGCACCCCTACGGCGAAAAAAATTAAAAATCGGTGACCCTAACCACGGATCCATGTGTGAGGAACGAATCGGGGTGAAAAAGGTTACAAAATTACCTAACGTTTATTCTGAGTAGACAACAACTTCTCAACAACGTGTAGTCTGATCTACAGTCGAACCAAGCCGCAATCTATCGAGACTCCGACCTCTACATAATCCACCCAGTTGACTACGAACGGAAGAAATCCCCAAAACAGTTTTGAAAGTGATTTTTCTTTGACGGCTGCTAGACCCAAAAGAAAGAAAAACGAGATTCTTATATATCCTTTTATTTTAGGGTTTTTAGGAATTAAATAAATATAATAATATTTTAAACCAAAAATTATAATTACATTAATTATAATATAATTTCGGTAAACCATATATTTATTTGAATTCATATGCTAACCAAATTCATGTCCTCATTATGCGTACAACAACCTTGTACATAATGTGTTGGAAATTTGATTACCGAATTAAATTAATTCTATAATTAATTTAATTCAAGCGACACCCAAAAACAATACCAACTATGGTTTATTCCGTTCATTTCAACTATAGGGTGTGACCCTGTAGGTTCCTGTAACGTTAGCAGTAATACCAGAACGATTCCAATGTTACAAACAATGAGTGGCATCTAGCAATGCATCATTGCTACCTAAGTCACAAGAGATCATGATTCAACATAACCTTTTTATGATTAACCTTTTATACAATAATCCTTAAGTTCTTTATCTCTGGATTGGACACAAGTCATGGAATAGTCACACTTGTATAGTCCATTCCATGTTCCTTGATACCTTAAGCAGACTACGATATACAAATAAGTATGACATCTCATATCAACTTATTTGAGCATGGCCATGCATTTCTAGTCTCACTTAATCAAGTGGCCTAAGATATTACTCCCATTATGTAGGAGGGACTTATTCTATATCGACCAACCATATCTCTCTACATCGATTGTGGTATATCCAACATCAGCCTTTATAGAACAAACAGTTATGGTGTACGTTTGACTGTATCAAAATATACTACTTACGATGTTGGGATTATGATGATCTCAAGTCTGAGAATCATATATATATTAATCACTATGAGTAATGTCGTGACAATTACATAATAATCCAAGAAACATACTCATAATGGGTCAGTCCAATATGTTGTTCTCTAACACACATATTCATGCATCGATTCTGACATTCCATATGAATGACAACTCTTTATCATCAATCAACTACATGTTAGTCTTAATGCAATATCGTTGTCCTATCCAACAATAATACTTGACTAAGGATCTTTTAAGAATAATCGTATTATTCTTAGGACATTATTATAAAACAGTTTATTTATACACACAGAAAAGAAACTAAAATAATAATGGTAACGCCTTATATTAATAAACATGATAAATCAAGTATGTTATTACAACCATCTCATGATTGATCTTTGGGCATACTCTAACAGTCTCATCGATTGCTTGTTGTATTTAACAACAACATGACCATATATTATGTATGTAGTAAAACTGTTATCAAGGTTCATTCACTACTTCAATATATCACATTTTAAGGCTGCAAAGAGTGTTAGATATATTAAAAGAACCACCAACATTGGCGTGTGGTTCATGAAAGCAGATATATTAAAGCTTGTTTGCTACATAGACAGTGATTGGGCTGGATCAATGGATGATATACGAAACACTTCTAGATATCTCTTCTCACTTGGTTCTGGTGTATTCTCCTAGAGTTCTAATAAGCAACAAACTATTGTTCAATCCACGACTGAGACGGAGTATGTGGCTGCAGCAGCAACGGTCCACCAAGCAATTTGGTTGAGAAAAATTTTAAGTGACATGAATCTTGTGCATGATGAAGCAACATATATTTTATATGACAATCAAAAAATCGTTGCAATTATGAAGAATCTTGTCTTTCGTGGGAAGACAAAACACTTCAAGATCAAGTACTATTTTGTAAGAGAAGTTGAACAGAGTAAGGAAGTGACTTTATTTCATTGTGGTATAGAGAGTCAATTGGTGAACATTCTAACTAAGCCTCATGGAAAAGCAAGGTTTGAGAAGCTGAGGAATGAAATTGGCATTCGTTGTATGAAGACTAAGGAAGAGTGTTGCTAGATGACCATTCATGCAACAGCTCACACATTTGGCAGACAACATTAGGGTGAGTTATCTAGCGAACAAGCTATTTGGCGGACTTTCAGTTGGTGAACTATCAAGATGACAACAATTGGAGAACTATCTGGGGAACAATCCAAATGTGAATAAGACTAGCGGATACACAAGGCGTAAACAGTGTTGCCGATTGGCATGTGAGCTTTGATGTTGCGGACTATCTCGAAGCTTTTGATATAAGCTAACAAGTTGTCAACTTGTTTAGCAAATTTGCTAGATTATTTTATTTATCTTTATTTTGATAGGATAATTTGAGCGGTGCTGATTAGACAAAAATCAGCTAATGAGTAATCCCATATACCTAGACTTGCCAACTTGTCAAGTTGTAGTTAGTAATATTTTCTTATTTAGGGTTATACTTTGTATGTAAAATTATAGTAATTGAAATAGAAAAACATAGCAAGTCACATTTGATTGCTAAACCTTGGCCTGTCTTTCCTTTCTTCCTTACAAAAAATCATAAATGATGATGTTATACAAGATATTTGC
This sequence comes from Gossypium hirsutum, assembly GCF_007990345.1. Taxonomy (NCBI): domain Eukaryota; kingdom Viridiplantae; phylum Streptophyta; class Magnoliopsida; order Malvales; family Malvaceae; genus Gossypium; species Gossypium hirsutum. Next base: position 16,375,183 of record NC_053438.1, read on the forward strand.
AAAATGTAGAGGCGAAACATGATGGAAACTCAAAATTTTGGTATGCAATTTCCATTCTTCATCAATATAATGAGTAGTCAAACAAAGATATCCATCTGATGCGTATAACATCCATATATCAGATGTCAAAGAAGTGTTACTTGAAACTTGTTCTAAAATAGATTTAAAAAATTCTTTCATTTTATTGTGTAATTTCAAGTAATCAGCCTTACAAGTATTCATAGAAATAAGATTGAAATCCTTATTTAACTAACTACATAAAGCTCTAGTTTTTCTATGTTCAACCTATTCAAATGGATAACTATGCTTAATTACACATTCAACTATCATTTTAGGATAAACATCTAATTCAATCATACTTGATGCCTCTCCACTTGCTTTAGATTCATGTAGACGTTTTTGAAATATGTTCAAATGATTTTTTAAAAAACTAAATACAAAATAACTTAATTGAATTAATTAACTAATTAAATTTAAATATAAAATAACTCAATTAATTAATTTCAATAAATAATTTAACCCAGTTAAATTAAATAAATATAAATTAAATAACTAAATATTAAATAATCTTACCTAATCCGTTTCAGTTTGATCTGAATCGATTCGATCCCACTTAATATATTATTTAATAGTATAAATTTGGATAGTCTCGTACAATATGCGGACCTTCGAAAAGGAAACATTTCACTGACCCCATTTCCTTCTTCATCTTCTCTTACTTCTTGTTGGGCTTAACTTTCATTATCTGAGTCTTACCATCCCCATTCTTCGTAAATTTTTCTTTTTCTCCCCTACAATTACCATTTGATTTGAATTTGGGCTTGGAAGACTCAAACTTTTCTATCTTTTTGCCACCTAACTCCATAAGCGACTCTATTGTAGTCATAGCTTTGGTAAATTCTTAGAACCTCAACAATGTAATTTTTGCTTTTGCCCACAGTTTCAAACCATCCATGAAAGAGAAGAAGGCCTCTTTTTTAACCCAAATCAGAAATTTGGAGCATTAGTTCACTGAACTATCGCAAATACTCTCTAATTATGCCTTGTTGGCGTAAGCAAACACAACTTAGCACAAGCCTCATCATTGACATACTATGGGTAAAATTTCCCTTTGAATTCACTCTGAAACTCCTCCCAAGTCCCGCTAGCGGTACCACCTCGTCTCTCATCCGTGGACCTACAACGCCACTATAATAAAGAGACATCAATAAAATACACGGCAATAATATTTACCTTAGTAGCATCATCCATGATGCCTTTGACACAAAAATATTACTACATTTCCCATAAGAAGTTGTTCACATCCTTTGCGGACCTCGCCTCATTGAACTCTTTCGGCTTCGGGACATCTACCTTAGGATTGGGTACGGTAGCCAACACCCCATTACCCAAAGAAGCTTTGTAGATATTGATCTCCCTCGTAAGCTCATCAATTTGTTCCTTCAAGGCTGACACCACAGCCTCGACAGCATCATTCCTTTTAGTCAGCTCACCAATAGTGGTATTGAAGACCCCTTGCATCGAATCAACATTAGCACTGAAGGCCTCTGCCACTTGTTCTTTGAGCTGATCTTGACTCGATTCCAACTCTGTGGTACATCCATCAACTTCCTCAAAGGTTTCCTTCATATTACCCATGGAGCCCTCAAGTTTGACAACCCTGCTTCCCAAAGCTGACAACATATCTTTCAAGTTGTTGGCTTTCTTGCCCCTTCCACGGGTCTCCATAGTCTCAACCTACTCATCTACTTTTTTCGACATCTTAACTGGCACCTTCGAACACTAGCTCGTATACCAACTGTCACAGGGCTAGAACTTTAGTCTAGGAAACCGTGCGACCTTAGGTGATTTCTTTGCTTCAAATCTGCCCAAGTTAGCCTAACTCTTAAAAAGTGATAATTCTCCCAGAAATTCTTTAAGGTGCCAAAAAATAGAGTGAAAGCAAACTCAAAAGCGAAAGAGCAACGAGAGAATTGAAAAAGCCACAAGAAAGCAATGCACACAAGTTGTTTGAGTAAATGTTCTAAATATATACTTTAACTCAAGATTGAGTAAAGTGATTATAAATAAAGGGAGAGGGTTCTATTTATAGTTGATATCCCTCAAATCCAATGGTACAGATCAAATTACATCAATGATTGAGATTAGTTTCCATCTACAATAAGAGAGTCCTAAGGGATTTAAACTTTATACATCTTTATCCTTTAGGATTTATAATAATTATCTTGGTAAAAATACTACTGAAATGTTTACAATTTAACCAGAATTCAAGTAGATGGGCCTTGAGTCTCTTCAAAGTAATGGGAATGACCCCCAATGAACAAGAGGGATCAAAGTGTGCCTTGGTCACGGGCTCCTTTGCGCGGCTTGTAACAACTACGGGTTCATGTGAAAAAGGCTGTGTGTGTTAGAGAATTGGGAGTTCCTATCACAATGCACGACTACTTAACAGGTGGGTTCACTGCTAAAAAAAAATCTTATGCAAACAAAGAGGACAGGAAAAATTAAAAAGATAAAATGATGAGTTTTAGTAGTAAAAGACCAAAGATAAAAATGAAAACGACTTTTATCTAGTTTTTTAAGAGAGGGATAATTCTATTCTCAATCCTTGTACTCCTTATATATTTGAAATTTAATATTTTTAATTTTAATTTTAAGAATTTAAATCTTCTATTATTTTGATTGAATAACTAAAGTACAATTAACTTGGTGACAAGAATTCTATTAAATTGGATTATATAATATTTGTAAAAAAAAAAGTATTCATATGACAAATTTAAAACCGTGTAATTTGAAATACTTTTGAGAACTTTACAATCTCATATAAAAAAAAAACCTATTAACCCATATTTAATATCTTTATTTGCTTATTTAACATTCAAACATGTAATGTTGACATCATGAATAATCTTATTAAAAAATAAGCAATAAGAAATTAAAATAATGTGTAGTATTTCTACTTAATGTGTAATTCTTTTTTGATATGGTAGAATTAGATAATTAGTATTTACGAATACATGGTAGGGGCATATACCCACATCATATACACAAGCACATATTATATATTTAAAGAAAACTCTCTAAATAAAGTCCTATCACTTACAGGTTTGTAGGTAATTTCTATGAGCCAACAGCCGTGAACTATCAATCTAAATGAAAATTTAAATATTTTTATTATCGAAAAAAATACAGGTGTCTGAAATTTTTATTTTAAATAAGAAAATAAAAAAAACATATAATTCATTTATAACCTAAAAATAATTATTGTCGAAATTAATGTGTCAAATATGAAATTCCTGAACCCAACTTTTCTTTTCTTTCCTATTTATCTTCTTCCTGCTTTTTCTGCTTTCTCTTTCCGACAACAAAAACCAGACAACCTCAAATAGAGAAACAGCTGCTTCATTTCCTTTTGTTTCCCCAGTTATACCCACCATCAAAACCTTAAACCTGTTACAGTAATGGCTGCCGTGAGCTTCTATGATCAACCTGCCTTTGTTCTTTCAAGAGGTACTCTCTCTCCACACCTTTGTAAATCAAATCTCATTTTCATGGATTCACAGTTAAGAGGCAGAGTACAATGTAGCTCTGTTTCTCCCTGTTTAAACTAAAACCGCCCCTTTTCCTCTAAGGCAGACAGGATGAACCAGGCAAATTTAAATATTATACATATATGAACCAGGCAGACAGGAGGAGCATACTGTTCACCGTCAATCATGGCTATTCATTATCATACATTGAAAAGCAGAGGAAGAAGACAATGGGACTGAGAAGCAGTTTTAATGATATTGTTATTAGTGTTTTTCCCCCCACATGTATGTGAAATGTTGAGTCTGTTTTAATGTATTTAATGGCCATGATGGTGATGGTGTACGCTTTTTTCCCCAATTTTCCATAGACTGACTATGTTCCTTACAAATATAGATATATAGTAGCTTTGTTTCTGATAATACCCACATTTTTTCCAGTTCTATTTCATGGTTTTTATTTTTATTTTTGCATTTACTTGCTACATGAAATTTATTGGAAAATGTAGGCGATTTCTATAAAGTTTTGTGGAAATTTAAAGAAGGAAATGGTTTAAGGGCCTTTGAAATGCACAAACCACTTGAGGATGGAATGATTCCATTTTTCCTCTAATGGGATTTGACTTCATTTGAAATTTGTTTGTATTTTAATTTCATTCCTGCATTTGACTTATACATGCGTGTAATGGGGTTGGATTTTTAACCATTTTCTTTGTCTTTGATATGATTACTGTTGATATGTCTTCATGTTGGATTCTTCTTAATTAGTGAAAGTTTGTCAAATTTGAGGTTTGGGTATACTAATGGGATAATCTTTTATGTGTTTATCTGATATTGGTGCATTATTGTTGGGATTCAAAATTTCAGTGCCTTCCTTTTGGTTTAACAATATAACAATGATCTGATAACTGATGACAATGATTAAGCTTGCTTGTTCATTCTCCTGTCACATTTGAATATGAAACCAACTTACCTAGGTTTCCTGAAATTCTTGTGAAAAAAGGTCAGTAAATTACAAAAATTGAATGTTCTTTTCATTCATAGTTTAGTAATGTTTGAGACATGTCTGTACCATGGGTTGGAACTCTTTCCAAACATCTATGTTATTATACAAACACGTACAACGATGCTTCACTCGAGCAATTTTTCTTTCTGGCATTATACAAACATCTAATGCTAAGAGAACAATGTCTGCAGGTAGGGGACAGTTCTTCACTTAAACATGGATTTGGTCATGTGATATGCTCTTGTGTCCCTTGCTACTTTATGTTAAATCTACATATGATTAATCAAAGTAAAGCTACAGTTGTTCCTATCCGGAAACTTCTTTCCAACGTGATATCGATCCCATAAACATTTGCCTGTGTCTTTTCTGTCATCTATATCTTCAGTTCTCTCATTACCCTAAAAACTTTTCCCTGGGGAAGTTCTGTCATCTATATTCTCTTGAATGTTTTAGCTTCATCAATGGGGGAGTGATATTAGGTCTCTGTTATTCAATGGTGACTGTATTTTAGTTATATGGCTATTGAATTTTTTTTTAATTTTAAAATATCACATCAATAAACTTTATAAAATTAAAATTTTATAATATTAACTGAATTTAATTTTTGAATTCTAAAAAATAAAAACTAAATTTTTGTAAATAAGAGTGTAAAATTAAATTTCAAAAGTTTAAATCTGTCAAAGTCCCTGTACTCTTATGAGAATGAAATTTAATTTTGAATAATTTAATCCTTATATTTTTTTATGTAAAAAATTTTAATCCCCTCTAATTGTCATTAAACTTAATGATGTCAAAGGTAAAATATTTTTTTTAGTAGTTAACATTTTACAATTTTTTGTGAATATGATTCTTACCCTTTGTAAGTATATAAAAAAATTTAAAATTAGATTTTTTCATATTTTTAAATAAAAACATAAAAATTTAAAAATTATATTTTTCAAAAACAAAAAATTATGAAAAAATAAAAATGATTTAGAAATATATGAAATATAAAAAATTTAGAGATAAAAAATTGGGTTACCCACAAATTGGTACAGACTGATTGAACCAGGCTAAAAAAATTGATTGAATTGGCTGTTGAGCTGATTTCAAAATGGTCTGGCTAATTGGTTCCCATAACAACCTATTTGATCGGTTTAAAGCAAATAGATTGTTAAAAATTAAAAATAGAAAATATTAAAAATTATAAAATTATAAAATTTTGTTCAATTGCTAGTTCAATTGAATTTTTAGCCTGGTTTAACTAGTCTATACCGGATCGCGAGTCAACTGATTTATAAAAATTTAAAACCTTTTTAGCCCACAACATTTATACTTTATTGTCATTTGGTTCATACTCTTTAAATTTATCTTTTTTAAAAAAAATTAAAAATGATTTTTTTTCACATTTTAAACAAAAAAAACATAAAAAAACTATAATTATAATATTTAACAAATTAAAACTCTTTAAAATTCAAAAATAAAAATAAAAATATTTTTTAAAAATATAAAATTTTTAAAATTCAATGTTAGCTAAACTAGACTGGACTAGTTCGACCAGGAACTGGCTGGCGTATCGGTCCAATGAGAGGTAAAAAATTGGTTGACTCGCGAATTGTTAAAAACAAATTGAATTGAGTTAAAAAATCTAATTGAATTGGCAGTTGAACCGATTTTTTTAATTTTTAATAATTTATTTACTTTGAACCAATTGGATCAGTCGTTTTGGGAACTAATTAGTCAAATCCATTTGAAATCAATTCAATTGCTTGTTCAACTAGTTTTTTTTAGCTTGGTTCAACTAGTTTGCTACGATTTATGAGTCAATCAATTTTTTACCTCTCACTGAACTGATGCCCCAACCAATTCGCAGTTCAACTAGTCAGTCTGATTTAGTTTAGATAACATTGTATTTTGGATTTTATATTTTTAAAATCATTTTTATTTTTTGAATTTCGAAGAGTTTTTATGTTTTCATTATTTTTTATTTAAAAAATATAATTTAAAATCTTTTATATTTTTATTAAAAATATGAAAAATAACTTCAAAAAGTAAAATTAATGACCAAATTGACAAAAGAATATAAATGTTGAGGGTTAAAAAAATTATTTTATATTTGAAACCATTAACTTTAATGGAATAGACCAATATTTTCAAATAAAAAAAGTAGATGTGTGAAAATTAAAATATAAAGAAATAAATTTTAAAATTAAAAAGGCACAGAAAGCTTTAGCATATTTAGGGGAATTCCAAATTTATGAAAGTGATTGTATAATTTAACCTTTTCAGTGCGGGTAACAAAAAGATTTCAAAAAGGTTGGTGTTAGTTCAGAATTGGATATTCGGATAATTTAAACATAAAGGATGGATGGGAATGGATTTTGTCAAAGAAAAGAATAACCTAAAATGGAGATTCATATGGTTTTCACTTTACCCATACATGTACCAGAAAAGGAGAAATAAAAATTAACTGACAAACGTGTCGCAATTCATAACATCCCTCGCCGTCTCAGCACGTATAATGGGTACCATACACTCTAGTGGCTGATGACATAAAACAAAACAAGTATTGGAAGGTGGGGATCAACAAAACCACTCCCTAATCTATCAAGCATATCAACACAATGGTTATCTGATAGCCATCATACATGCCAACTTTTGGACTGTAAATACTACAATAAAAATATATAAACTAGAGTAGCGGTGTCCGCAAGTATACGAGTCAAATTGTAATATAAATTTTTTTTTACAATGAAACACTTGATAAATATTCCGATGATTGTACTCAAGAGATTGCTGATTGAAGAAAATCACTATTAAATTAATTCTAGGAAATAAATACTAATCTAGTCGAGTTACAAATTAGTAGTGTAAATCCAAAACAATAATAAAATTAATTAATTACTTTAGCCTAAACTAAAATCACTAAATAGAAATCAACAAAATCTCGAATAGCAGGCAAAAGATTAATTCGTTTCAATATTCATAATTTACTTCAAAATTCGGGTTTTAGTGAACTGGCTAATAACTAACCAATTGTTATCTTTCGACCTCCAACTGATTAATTAACCGATAAATACTCACTTATCTTTCGACCTCACTTTTTAAACTGGGATAAATTAGGATTTACTTGGCAAACTTATCTTTCGACCTTGTTTTACCTAGATGACTTCTAGGGTCGTCAATCTTAGGGTTTAAGCATACATAATTTAAGTCAACTACTTTTATGGGGAACCCTCGTTCTTTCATTAATTACTCCCACATCCGCTCTGTCACATCCCAAAAATCGAGTTAGTAGAATCGGATTAGTGAATCTAGAGTTAGGTCGAATTCCGAAATTAGGATCATAGTGATTAATTAATTAATTAATTTATTTATTAAAATAATATTTGAGATTAGAAATCTAAGTTAGGAATTAAAATTAGGTGTTCGAAAAATCGGATTTGAAAGTAATTTAGAAAATCTATTTCAATTGAAAATAAAGACTAATTTGAACAAGGGAAGCGACTAGAGGTAGCAAAAAGGGCAATTGCCCAATTTTTAAAAATTGGTTGGTTATTTAAACCCCCATCGTCCCCTTCCCTATCATTTTCCCTCTTTATTCAAAATTTTCCCAAACACCAAATTAGAGCTTTTCTCTCAGAATTGATTCATCCTTTTTGATTTTCAAGCTTTCCAAACACAAATTCCTCTTTCAATTTCAAGTTTTCTTCGTCAACTTCTCTATAGTTCTTCACTCATTTTAACTCGAATTTGACTCATAACTCGTCTTTTTCGTCAAATTAAGGTAACATTCTGATTTCTTATGATTAAACTAAGTAAGTTGTTATTTCAATTTGAGTTTTAAATGATTTAATCAAGATCTCAATAGATCTAATGATTTAAACTGATTTTTGGCTTGAAAATGGTAGATCTCGTAATACTAAGCTAAGCTACTGTTTTAAAATAACTCATTTTGATCTAATTAAAATGTATTTCATCTTAATTTAACAAATCTTTAATGAATTTTAATGAATTGGACGTTTTCCCCATTTTAATTTTTATACAAGCTTAAGATTTTCAAAAAAATTAGATACGTGTAATTAGATAAAATTGATGGTTTATATATGTAATTAGATGATATTTAAGGTGTATGAAATCTAAATTTAGGCTTAGAAATGATATTTGAGTGGTTAAACAACTATTTCTGTAAAACTAGCTAATTTTTTAGAATTGTGACTAAGAAGCTTAGATTTGTGATTCTAAAGTGATTTGATTTGCTTGTTGTAGTTTGTAATGTTTTTGTATTGTGTTTGATGTGTATGCAGAGTGTCAAATCAATTGAGAGCCTCTATAAGCAAGGACAAGGAAAAGGAAAAGCTTACTTGTGCTTTGGCTTTAAAGCAAATCTTCATTAAGGTGAGTGATCTGGTGTGCTGCAAGTATGCACGATTCAAAGTGTTAAAGGGAGATTAGGTAGCCTAATTCCCTACCTTAAGTTCCAAGATTAAGTGTTTCTACCTATTCTTAAGTTAATTTGCAAATGATGCTTCAATGATGTGAAATATGTATGTGATGTGTTAAAGTGATTATATGTGATGTGTTTATGTCAGAAAATGACTTGTGATCTACTGGTTTTTATGAATACATGTGAGAATATAGTGTATATGGCTCAATGAGCAATCTGATAGAACTTGAGAGTGCATGATATGTGAACGTCAAACTGGTATGAACATGGAAAATATGATATGTGATAACTGTGTGCATAAACCAAAAAATACATGTGTGAAATGGATATATTGGCCTTGTGATCTCTTGAGATCATTGGATATAGTTAGCATGTCATAGGATTGTGAGTACTCATCACTTTATGGTGTGTTGGGGGTTGCTGTGTTTGGAGTATGGTTTGTTTGGAGGACATGTTTAGTGTGTTTGAAGGGTATATATATTTGGTGTGCTTGAAGGGTATATTTGGTGTGTTGGAGAGTATTAGCTTTATGCTACTGTAACACCCTATACCCGGTCCAGTCGTTGGACCTAAGCTATAGAATACTACAACAATAAACCAGAACATTCACAATCAATTTATTCAATAATACTTAATAACAAATAAATACAAACTAATTCCATGTTAAACATGCATTACAATCAAAATCAAATCTTAATCGGACTTACGGAAGCCTTTGAGCAAATTCAGAACTAAATCAGGACCAATCTGAAACATTTACAAATTAACAGGTATAAATGCAAAACAGGGGACATATGGTCGTGTGGCCAGGCAGTGTGATAGCCTAAGGCCGTGTGGTGCAAGGCCACGACTTCAGGCCACACACCCGTGTCGTCAAACTATGTAGTAACCTGATGTCGTGTAATATAAGGTCACGCGGTAGTGTCGCCAGGTCGTGTAATAACCTGCGGCCGTGTGAAATAAAATCACCCTGAACGTGTAGCACACACGGCCGTGTCAACCACCCGTGTGTGACACACGGCCGTGTGGTAGCCGGTGTGTAGCATAAATGACCTATTTTAAGCAATTTGCATACCATTCAATCCAAATGACCTATAATGCCATTTCATGCTATTCAAACCAATACCAAAACAGGCATATTCCCAAATAAAAAACACCAATTCACCTAATAATTATATCAAACAACCAATGTGCCATCATTGACACCAACAAATCAATAATTCAAATCAAATACAATTCAAACCAATTCTTACACCATTTCATACCACAATTCAATTCACATGCATATTACCAATTAAGTTTTGTCATTTCTTTAACATTCAAGCATACTAAACTTAGCAAATACCAAATATCCAATATCAAGACACAACTATAGATTTATATATACAAGGTTATTATACTAAAATAGACTTTAACTAGCTTAAGTTCATTCAGCATATGTACATACCACAAGTAATCAACTTATCACCAATTGAATTTCACCAACTAACCTATCATGTATGCACCAATTCAACAAACCGAAAATGCATTAAGTTTCAAGCACATATATGCCATCAATTACCAAACCAACCAAAATACCATTAAGGACTTACATCAATAAACTTATTTCATAATTCAAATGGCACAAAACATGACTAAATGATCACCAACATGCATATACCAAAGCCTTATTCACATGCCACTTATAATCGAGCCAAAATAAACGTATAACTACCTAAAGAGCTTACCGATAGTGTGATCTCCAAAAGCAATCCAATCGACAGCTTGAATTTGACGATCTACAAAGAAGAAAAACCAAGTAGAGTAAGCTTAGGTAAAGCTTAGTAAGTTTCCATTAAACTTAAATTTTGACTTACCGTAATTGTTGTAACTAAATCATTTCGCAATTTATTTCACAAACAAGGTCATGAGTTCAACTATTTCCTATACACACCACAAATCTCACAAGGTTAATGAGTTCACATATATGAAACATATAACTTTATCATGTTATAAAAATTACAAGTAAACACATTTAAAACTCAATTCAACCATCATCTATCCATTTAATATCTATATCCAATGTTTCATTTCATATATCTATTTCCATATAACCGATTCATATAACTATTTCATATATCTATTTTCATATAACTGATTCATATAACCATTTCATATATCTATTTTCATATATTCATTTTCACCCGATGAACCAAATGAAATAACGTCGGATACGAGGGAGCGATGCTCACACAAGCTATAACTTTAAATGCTCAGACAAGATGTAAAATAGGCCTTCTCAAATGAGCTGTGGAGAATCCACAACAAATGTAGGACCTCAGCTATTGGTAGGACATCCCAGACCAGCACCCGAAACAATAAATAACCCTAATGACATGTCTTTTGTATCCTAAGCATTCACGAGGTTCATACGGATCGTGTTTCATATCTAAATCATTTAGTTATATACATATTATTTCATCACAAGAATTCATCCATGTAGTTTCCCATTTTCAAACATAACCTCTAATTTAATTAGTATTACAACTTAGTCCATTTCATCACTTACCATTTAACAAGTAAATGAACTCAATCATAACATATATATCACTAGTTATTATATCACAAGAAAAGCAACTAATTAATTTAACCAATTTAATGAACTTACCTAATCACAATAGCTATTAACACTTCAACGACGACTACTCAACGACTTTTATTTTCCCGCGATTATCAACAAACTGGATTGTTTCTTAATCTAAATATAATATTTTCATTAAATTAACCAATTCAAATACTTTAAAACACTTAAATTGACATATATAACCCTTTATCAACATTTTACATTTTTCCTTAAACTTTTACCTTTTATTCAATTTAGTCCCTAAACCCGAAACTTTCAAATTTCTCACAATTAAACCAAATTCATGCTACCCAAATTCTCTCTTATACATATACAACCCATAATTACTTAAATTTTACAAGAATTCATATAAATTTACTATTTTAACAATTTAATCCTTAAACTTTAAAATAAACTAGAACCACTTTATAAAATAGTCCTATTTAATTATCAAACTTATAAATCTATCATCAAACTTCAAAAACACCACACATTCATCAATGGCATAATTCAAAACATTTAACATTTTTACAAATTAGTCCCTAAGTTAGCTAGATCTCAAAAACATAAAAATTATTAAAAACGGAATAAAAACACTTACTATGGAAAAGAATTTAATACCATAGCCGAAGCTTTGGTTCTTCTCTAATGGAGGAATCGGCTTAAGGATAAAGATGATGAAAAATGCCAATATCTTGTTTTCTTTTGTTTATCAATTAACTTTTAATTATTATTTTAAAATATAATATTATCATATTATTATCATAAAGACAAACACAACCATTCACTATACTTAATTATGGGTTAAATGCCATTTAAATCCCTCAACATATGGTTTCATAGCTATTTAACTCAAATAAACTAATAACAAATAAATTTTACGATTTTACAATTTAGTCTTTTTCTTCATTAACTATCTGTAATACAAGATTTTGGCTCGGGTCTAAAAGGCCCAAATTACAAGCAGGCCTGTATGGCCCAGTTAATAAGACAAAATAGCAGCCTAATTAACCAAACCCTAAACCCAATCTAAAAACAGTGGCCTAATCACAGTATGGCCCAACTGCCCAAAACAATTTCAAAAATCCCTAGGGTTTCTAGGGTAAACATCAGCCGCCGCGGCCAAGTCCCTTCGCACGAGCCGAATCTTCGTGCGTGCCTCCTCCAAATTTTCAAGGCAAGAAAGGCAACAAAATAATATCGGCAGAATAGCAAGAAAATCCAAAAAATCAGCGAGCAAATAATGCATTAAGATATGTCTTACCTTTTTCTTTTTTTCCATTAACTGCTATAAAAAAACAGATTCAATATTGTAAAAAAAATTTCAGAAATCAATAAAAAAAGAGAAAAAACAAAGGTGAATTACGAGTTTTTTATCTGCTCTCTGTTTTTTATTTTATTTTTGTTTTTATACAAATAAAATCAGAAAAGAAAAGGGGGTTTACCTTCGAAGCTATGTCGTTGAAGCCCACATTCGCCTCGCTCAAATCGGAAGCCTAGCGGAGGGCTGAGGCACGAAACAGCTTTGAATGGTGACGGCGCAAGGAGTGGGGTTAAAAAAAATTTTTAGCAGACTACTGTGATTTTTTTTAAAAAAAGAAAGAAGCGGAATGTTTTAGGGTTTTGTTGAACTTAAAGAAGGAACAAAAAAAGAAAGAAGCGGAATGTTTTAGGGTTTTGGTGCCTTGACCCGCGCGGTGACCCGGCCCGAAGGGGAGGATCCGCGCGTTCTATCCTTGAAGGGGTATTTGTGCATTTAGTCCCTCCTCTTTGCGACGTGCTTTAATCAAACCCATTTTTCTTTTTTTTAAAATTTAGCCGCATATTTCATTTTTATTTCAATCGGGTCCGTCGCTGCACAACGTTTTGGAAGGCGGGATTAATTTCCCTTTTGGTCCTCCATTGTTGCTTGCGCATTCAAGTTGGTCCCTTCTTTAAATTTATTGCGAATCTGCCCTATTTTTTCGCTTTTACTTCAGTTTAGTCCATTTTTTAGCTATTTCATTATTTAGTTATTTTTTTATTTCTTTTTTTGTTATTATTATTATTATTTCTATATTTATACACGCATTTTTTATAGTATATATATGCATTTTTTTATATATAATATATATTTTTAACTTTTATAAATACATGCATATACTTCATACATATTTGTTTATTATTATTTTAATTTCAAAACTTTTATATACTTTATATTTTTTATATATACATATACATTTTATAACACATATACACTTTCCACGTTTTATAATTTAAAATACACATACATTTTCTATAATATATTTATGTATACGTTTTTATTCTTTATATTTTTTTGGTTTATTTCCTTCGTTTATTTTACTTATTCATTTGATATTTTTGCATTGTCATTGTTTATTTTTTTATATTAATTTTGTTTATTTACTATTTATATTATTTCCATACAATTGTTGTATTTGTTATTGTGACATTTATACATACATTCCATATAACATTACATCATCTTTTACTCGAATTTAAAAATAGAAAATTTTCAAAATAGAGATAATACTCGTATTTAGGATTTTCAAGGAAATTGAGCCCTAACGTATTGGGTTCCGATTTTCTTCGATAAATTTAACAATCGAGAATTGCTCTTTGATCAAAAATAAAATAAAAACTTGTCATCGGGAATTCAATATGTTGTGTCCTAACGTATTGGATGTGACGCGTTGATTTCTCGAGATAAAGATTTTCTAAAAATAAAGGAAATATTCAATGTTTGGGATTTTAAAAAATCGTGCCCTAACGTATTAGGCTGCGATTTCTTCATAAATTTTAAAGAATTAAATACTTTCTTAAATTTTATTACACGAGTTTTTTGGACCAACTCATCTTAAAAAGAATAAAATATTGTGCCCTAACTCATTGTGTGTGATATTTTATTTTTTCAAAATGAGAAAGTCTTAATAAATAATTTAATTTAACTAAGGATCGTATTTATTAACTCTCGACATTAAGACACTGATTAATCAACTCGGTACCAATTTTTGGGCGTTACGAGGGTGCTAGTCCTTCCTCGTATGTAACTGACTCCCGAACCCATTTTTTAAAACTCGTAGACCAAAGCTATTTTTTAGGTGATCCAATCACACCTTAATAAAAGATTGGTGGCGACTCCCAATTTTTGTTTTTTTTACAGTCGGCAACTAATTTTTTTTCCAAAAATAAAAAATAGTTTCGACAGCTTGGCGACTCCACTAAGGACTTTTAAAAATAAGAGAGTCGAGCCACAAAGTTGATTAATTTTTGTCTTAAGGTCAAGAAAATAAATTTTAAAAATTCATAAGATCCTTTTGCATTCATTATATTATTGCTTAATTGATCTAAGTTATTTTTGCATTATACATTACATGAGTTGAATGATTTTACCCTCTAAGTGGGAGCGAGAAACTAGTCCTTCGTGAGGTTTTCACCTCCGTGCAGGATAGTGGACCGCTTTCGGGATACATCCGTACCTATGTCTTCGTGAGATTTTCATCTCCGTGCACCCATAGGGAAATGTATTCCCCTGAACCGAACTTGATCTATATGAGCCTATAATGGGTGAAGATCGAGGAATCTGCTGGTTTGGGTACCTTTACTTTAGAAACAAATCGCATATAATGAACCTTAGGAACTTGCCCTAGGTAGAACTATGCCAAACCCTTAGAGGTCACCCGAGTAGGTACTTTATTTATTTGCTTTTACTTTGTACTAGTTTTTATGTTGTTTTTATTATGATTACATTGCATTTGCATCTTAAAGAAGAGGTGTTGATTCACGTTCAGTTGCTAAATAGAGAGCTTGTCATAAGGAAATGGGTTTCTTGATAAAATGGATGACAATATGGTTGTCCGAATATGGTCCAAGAACACGTGATAAGGACTACACGACTATGGCTCTGTTGCCCAAGGATTCAAGACGACAAAGATTATTCGAGAGCCGCTGAACTTTCTTAAGGAGAAGCCAACGAGCATCACGAGGATAAGTGAGCAACGAGTTGCGACCCGGACTGAGCGAAAAGGAGATAGAAGAAAAGCCCTTTTAAAGAGTTCGTGAGATTTATCTTAGCGCTCGAATGAAGAAGAGGATCGGATGTCTCTACCTATGAGGGCAAGGCCGTATAAATATCCATTTTATGTAAAGAGATTTGTTTTCTAGTAAAGTTTTCTAAATGGAATTGAATCAGAATCAACGTCTCTTTATGCACTCATTGCATGCATTCGCATCACATGACATCATACGCATTAAAGTCCACTAAAAGAGCCTAATCGATTAAAATCATTCCTCAGTTAACCTGGAGCCCAACCAATCTACCAAACACCACTACGGTACTCGATTAAAAACTAAAGACATGGATCAAATGATGGAAAGGCTAGAGCAGTTCCAAAAGGAGATACAAGATCAGCTTCAACAACAAATGAATGAATAGCAAAAAATGATGGATAAGATGATAGAATCTCAATGGAGTATGATGGCTCAATTAACTCAGTTGTTGACTGGAAGAACTGATAAATGAAAGGGCTGTGTGCTCAATGTGGAAGAAAGAGACAATTAGGGACTTCTTCATCCCTCAGGCTTTACCCCTCAGCATGGGCAGACCCAAGTGGAGATATATCCATGCAAATCATCTGTCACCATCAAGCCTCAGCAGTTTCAGGATGGGGCTGTAACACCAATAAATTTTCAAGCTAGATCAGGTATAACCCCGAAGACAACCTTGCTAATCCTACTATTCCTGACTTCGACGAAACAGTTGAGAAAATGAAAGAAGAATTGCCAAAACAGCTCGAAGAAAAGTATAAATGGCTGGAGGAAAAACTTAGAGCGATGGAAAGTACTAAAAGCTACCATGGAATGGACGCTAAAGATTTGAGTTTAATTCCGGATTTAGTACTCCCTTACAAATTCAAAATTCCTGAGTTTGAGAAGTATAATGGAACTAGTAGTCCCGAAGCCCATATTACTATGTTTTGTAGGCGGATGACTGGGTAAGTTAATAATGACCAACTGCTAATACATTGTTTCCAAGATCTAAGTTATTTTTGCATTATACATTACATGAGTTGAATGATTTTACCCTCTAAGTGGGAGCGAGAAACTAGTCCTTCGTGAGGTTTTCACCTCCGTGCAGGATAGTGGACCGCTTTCAGGATACATCCGAACCTATGTCTTCGTGAGATTTTTATCTCCGTGCACCCATAGGGAAATGTATTCCCCTGAACCGAACTTGATCTATATGAGCCTATAATGGGTGAAGATCGAGGAATCTGCTGGTTCGGGTACCTTTACTTTAGAAACAAACCGCATATAATGAACCTTAGGAACTTGCCCTAGGTAGAACTATGCCAAACCCTTAGAGGTCACCCTAGTAGGTACTTTATTTATTTGCTTTTACTTTGTACTAACTTGTTTTTATGTTGTTTTTATTATGATTACATTGCATTTGCATCTTAAAGAAGAGGTGTTGATTCACGTTCAGTTGCTAAATAGAGAGCTTGTCATAAGGAAATGGGTTTCTTGATAAAATGGATGACAATATGGTTGTCCGAATATGGTCCAAGAACACGTGATAAGGACTACACGACTATGGCTCTGTTGCCCAAGGATTCAAGATGACAAAGATTATTCGAGAGCCACTGAATTTTCTTAAGGAGTAGCCAATAAGCATCACGAGGATAAGTGAGCAACGAGTTGCGACCCGGATCGAGCGAAAAGGAGATAGAAGAGAAGCCCTTTTAAAGAGTTCGTGAAATTTATCTTAGCGCTCGAATGAAGAAGAGGATCGAATGTCTCCGCCTATGAGGGCAAGGCCGTATAAATATCCATTTTATGTAAAGAGATTTGTTTTCTAGTAAAGTTTTCTAAATGAAATTGAATCAGAATCAACGTCTCTTTATGCATTCATTGCATGCATTTGCATCACATGACATCATACGCATTAAAGTCCACTAAAAGAGCCTAATCGATTAAAATCATTCCTCAGTTAACCTGGAACCCAACCAATCTACCAAACACCACTACGGTACTCGATTAAAAACTGAAGACATGGATCAAATGATGGAAAGGCTAGAGCAGTTCCAAAAGGAGATACAGGATCAGCTTCAACAACAAATGAGAATAGCAAAAAATGATGGATAAGATGATAGAATCTCAATGGAGTATGATGGCTCAATTAACTCAGTTGTTGACTGGAAGAACTGATAAATGAAAGGGCTGTGTGCTCAATGTGGAAGAAAGAGACAATTAGGGACTTCTTCATCCCCCAGGCTTTACCCCTCAACATGGGCAGACCCAAGTGGAGATATATCCATGCAAATCATCTGTCACCATCAAACCTCAGCAGTTTCAGGATGGTGCTGTAACACCAATGAATTTTCAAGCTAGATCAGGTATAACACCGAAGACAACATTGCTAATCCTACTATTCCTAACTTCGACGAAACAGTTGAGAAAATGAAAGAAGAATTGCCAAAACAACTCGAAGAAAAGTATAAATGGCTGGAGGAAAAACTTAGAGCGATGGAAAGTACTAAAAGCTACCATGGAATGGACGCTAAAGATTTGAGTTTAATTCCGGATTTAGTACTCTCTTACAAATTCAAAATGCCTGAGTTTGAGAAGTATAATGGAACTAGTAGTCCCGAAGCCCATATTACTATGTTTTGTAGGCGGATGACTGGGTAAGTTAATAATGACCAACTGCTAATACATTGTTTCCAGGATAGCCTCGTAGGGGTAGCATCCAAGTGGTACAACCAACTGAGTCGTACCAAGATTAATTCATGGAGAGATTTAGCACAGGCATTCATAAAGCAGTATAATCATGTAACTGACATGGTACCTGATAGAATCACTCTACAGAACATGGAAAAGAAGCCCGGTGAAAGTTTTAGGCAGTACACACAGAGGTAGAGGGAGGTCGCAGTCTAAGTTCAGCCACCGCTCCTGGAAAGGGAAATGACAATGCTATTCAGAAATACATTGAAAGCTCCGTTCATCACACATATGTTAGGGAGTGCCACAAAAAGCTTTTCTGACATAATCATGAATGGTGAAATGATTGAAAATGCCATAAGGAACTGAAAGATTGATGCTGGAGGGAATAACAGAAGGCAAGCCTCAAAAGAAAAATAAAATGAGGTGAAAAGCGTGAATACATACAGAAAATTGATTGCTAATCAACAGGGTTCATCAAGACAAGAATCATGTGTGAAGCAAGGTACTGAAAAACTCCAGTTCACGCTAATTCCAATGTCATACAAGGAGCTGTATCAAAGCTTATTCGATGCGCATGTTATTTCTCCTTTACATGTGAAACCTCCACAACCTCCGTATCCCAAATGGTACGACGCAAGTGCAGAATGCGATTATCATGCGGGAATTACAGGACACTCAATAGAGAATTCCATTACATTCAAAAAGCTAGTTGAAAAATTCATCAACATGGGTATTGTCAAGTTGGATGGCTCATTTAATGTAGAAAATTCGCTACCCAGTCATGATTGACAATGGGGTGAATGCAATATATGAAGAGATGTTGGGAAGTGTTCACATCAATGACATATAGGAAGACACAAATGGAAGTTAGATATCCGTCATTATAAATCTGGGAGTGTTCAAAATAATTGGATTGCGGAAGAAATCTCTGTAGTATTTAGAGCTTATTTAGAGTAATGTTTAGAACATTATTGTTGTTTTTAGCTTAAAAATGATAGGAATTCCTTTGTGAAATAGGCTCATGTCTGAACATCATTATTCTAATAAAATACATCTTTGCATTTATTTTTGGAGCCAATATTCTTTCATTCTTTGCGAGTAATTATTCTTTCATTCTTTTGGATTTTCTTCCACATCATTCTTATATTGTATAAATAATTATTCATAAATTCATATATTCTTTTGTAAAGTCTTTGGTATTTACTATGGGTCCCCAGATATCAATGACATGAGTGACATTACTACAAATTTCGAACCTTCTTTTGAGCAAGATATGTGTTTAGAGGGATCTCATGACTTTGAAGATGACATAGATTGTAGCCTATTTCCGAACTTGTTAAGGATGGTAGAACAAGTCGAGAGAGGGATCTTACCCTACAAAGAATCATTGGGATACATGACTTCTCCTTATGTGGGGCATGAAGGTCATTTGGTCGATCTCGCCAAAAGAGTCTGACGGTCATCGATTCATCTTTGTGGTCGTCAATTACTTTACTAAATGAGTGAAAGCTGCTTCATATGCCAATGTCACAAAGTCGACAGTTAGCAAATTCGTGAAAATCATATGTCAGTATGGAACGCCAAAAGGATCATATCTGACAATGTACTAAATTTGAACAACAAAACAATATCAAAAGTTTGCAGTCTGTTCACGATTAATATCATATTGCTCAAAAAAAAATTCTGCTGGGGCAATGCCTTTCTTTTGGGCCCATCGCGGTTTTGCCTATTGAAGATAAGATTCTTCTCTCTGAGTTTTTTGGATCCAAGTCCGATTGAAGAGGAATGTTCAAAGTTAACCATCATGGTCAAATGCGCCAAAAGCAAATGATGCGAGCTCACAAAAAAGGGTTCGCCCTAGAAAATTCCTTGAGAGGGACCTGGTATTGAAAAAGATCATTCCCATATAAAAAGAACTTTATCCCAAGTTGGGAAGGATCTTATGTTGAAATCCTTATCTGGAAAAGCATCGATCAGAAGGGATAATAAGGACATGCCTAATCCTATGGGTTCAGATTCAAAAAAAAAGAGGGTCAAAATAAAAATAAAAAATGAAAGTGATAAAAAGAAAAAGAAAAAGAAAAAAAAAGAAAAGAAAAATAGAGAGGCCAAAGTGAAAACCTGCAAAGGGCACCTTGAGACCAAAGGGGATTTGAGTTGAAAATCTGAAAAGGGCGGCTCAAATATTGATTAGAATGGGGCACGAGGTGATTAGAACAACTCGAATTCTAACCAGATCGGGGCATGTGGTGATCTTGTTATACCTGAATTATCAGGAAAGGGTAAGCAACATCTTAGGGCATCGACAGAGTACTGTAGATCTCCTAAACACATTTCAAACTCAGAAGGATCTTCAGAAATTTTGTACAGAGAAGCTCAGGCTGCGATATCTAGGGCATCCAATTTTTATATTGAATTTGTTATTCTTGGAATACTTCATTCTTTTCCAAGATACACATTCCCAATCAATTTCTTTGCTATCCTTATTTACTATTTTTGATAATCTATTCCTTTCGAGCTATGCTCAGAACTAGCTCTATTTTATCCATCATTTTGTTTTTTGCAAACATGTTGCATTAGAATAATGATTAATGGACTAATAAAACTTTCACAAGGGAAGTTTGGCATATTACTCTAGAAGTCTCTAAAAAATACAAGAACCTAAAACAGGACTATTGTTTAGAATGCACCTTGGTTAAAGGTTGGAAATCTGAAAAGGAAGAGTCTAAATTAGGACTTTATCTTTGGATTTTGTTGTTAAAAACATTGATTGAACAAAATGACAAAGTTTAAATAGACAAGCGAACAATGATCACCAGACAATAGGAAGAGGTTTCCTCAGAGAAGAAAGCCTTCATCTATACATGAGCCTTTGGTACGATACCCTATGAATGTTGTAAGGGACCAGAGAGATTTAGATCCTGTATCCTTGAATTGTGATAGGAGAGGATCAAGAAAAAGCCATATATTTCTAGCCTTGGGTTACAATGGGAGAACGATGGTATGAATTTTTGCGCCCCAATGGATTAAACTTTGAGGTTTACAGTGGGGGCAACCTGACTAAATGTTTCTTCAGAAAAGCCAGCCAAGCAAGAAGGCTTTGTAGCACGTCAGTGTTAAAGCCTTAATAATCTTCGAACAATGACAACCTAGGTGGGATCATTCTTGGAAAAAAATACTATGCATTCATGCAAACACCATTCACACATGTCTAGTTAGGAGCATTTGATTCATTTTATGCCATCCTAATCATTAGGCATAAATAGTTTCATTATACAGGTCATGTTCCACAGAGAGCAGATCAGTAAAAATAGCAGATCTGGCCTTCCTGCACCAACAGCAAAGTAGATCAAAGACACCAGCCTTGCCTCCCTGGGTTGCAGTGGAGCAGGTTAAAAATAACAGATCTTGTCTTCCTGCGCCGACAGTGAAGCAGATCAAAGACACCTGCCTTGCCTCCCTGGGTTGCAGCGGAGCAGGTTAAAAATAGCAGATCTTGCCTTCCTGCACCGACAGTGAAGCAGATCGAAGACACCAGCCTTGCCTCCCTGGGTTGTAGCGGAGCAGGTTAAAAATAGCAAATCTTGCTTTCATGCACCGACACCGAAGCAGATTGAAGACACCAGCCTTGCCTTCCTGGGTTGCAACGGAGCAGGTTAAAAAATAGTAAATCTTGTCTTCCTGCACCGACAGCGAAGTAGATTGATGACCCCAGCCCTATCTCCCTGGTCAGTAGTGGAATAGGTTGAAGATTGAGAATTCTATCTCCCTGGGCAGCAGTGGAATAGATTAAAGAATCCTATCTCCCTGGACAGCAGTGGAATAGGTTAAAGATTGTGAATCCTATCTCCCTGGTCAGCAGTGGAATAGGTTGAAGATTGAGAATTCTATCTCCCTGGGCAGCAGTGGAATAGATTGAAGATTGTAGGTCCTATCTCCCTGGTTAGCAGTGGAATAGGTTGAAGATCGTGAACCTTATCTCCCTGAGCAGCAGTGGAGTAGGTTAAAAATACCAGATCTTACCTTCCTGCACCGACAGTGGAGCAGATCGAAGACATCAGTCCTATCGCCTTGATGTTGCAATGGAAAAGATTGAAGCCATGATGGCGAATCTTATCTCCCTGGCGTTAAGGCTTGGATTAGCTGAAGTGGAACGGATTAAAGTTACGACGACGAATCTTGTTCCCCAAACATTGTAATTTAAAAGACTGAAGATGGCCAATCTTATCTCTCTGAAGTTACATGAGAGCAGATCGCATCTGGTCTTATCTCCCTAAAATTGCAGTGGGGCAGACTGAATGAACAAATCCTATCTCCCTAAAGTTGTAGTGGAGTGGATTAGAATGATGGGTCTTATCTCGTAGAGATTGTGGCAGAGCAGATCACATCAAATTCATCTTTAAGTGATAGCAGATCAAGTTGAAGCTATAAGTCTTATCTCCCTGAAGTTGTAGTGGAATAGATTGAAGCACTGGTTCCTATACCTCTGAAGATGCAGTAGGAAGGAACGAGGCTACTTGAAGAAGAAGAGTATCAAGATCCAGCACAATGAGCAAAATCAGGCATTTTTTAGTCTTTGCTCTGTCCCTGTTACATGACAACAAGCAAAGAGGGGCAGTTGTAATACCCGATTTTGGCCCGGGTCTAGAAGGCCCGAATTACAAGCAGGCCTGTATGGCCCAGTTAATAAGACAAAATAGCAGCCTAATTAACCAAACCCTAGACCCAATCTAAAAACAGTGGCCCAATCATAGTATGGCCCAACTGCCCAAAACAGTTTCAAAAATCCCTAGGGTTTCTAGGGTAAACATCAGCCGCTGCGGCCAAGTCCCTTCGCACGAGCCGAATCTTCTTGCGTGCCTCCTCCAAATCTGCAAGGCAAGAAAGGCAATAATATCGGCAGAATAGCAAGAAAATCCAAAAAATCAGCGAGCAAATAATGCATTAAGATATGTCTTACCTTTTTCTTTTTTTTCATAAACTTCTATAAAAAAGCAGATTCAATATTGTAAAAAAAAATTCAGAAATCAATAAAAAAAGGAGAAAAAACAAAGGTGAATTATGAGTTTTTTATTTGCTCTCTATTTTTTATTTTATTTTTGTTTTTATACAAATAAAATCAGAAAAGAAAAGGAGGGTTTACCTTCAAAGCTATGCCCTTGAAGCCCACATTCGCCTCGCTCAAATCGGAAGCCTAGCGGAGGGCTGAGGCACGAAACGACTTTGAATGGCGGCGGCGCAAGGAGTGGGGTTAAAAAAAATTTTAGCAGACTATTGTGATTTTTTTTTTAAAAAAAGAAACAAGCAGAATGTTTTAGGGTTTTGTTGAACTTAAAGAAGGAACAAAAACGACGCCGTTTGGTGCATTGACCCGCTCGGTGACCCGACCCGAAGGGGAGGATCCGCGCGTTCTATCCTTGAAGGGGTATTTGTGCATTGAGTCCCTCCTCTTTGCGACGCGCTTCAATCAAACCCATTTTTCTTTTTTTAAAATTTAGCCGCATATTTCATTTTTATTTCAATCGGGTCCGTCGCTGCGCAGCGTTTTGGAAGGCAAGATTAATTTCCCTTTTGGTCCTCCATTGTTGCTTGCGCATTCAAGTTGGTCCCTTCTTTAAATTTATTGTGAATCTGCCCCATTTTTTCGCTTTTACTTCAGTTTAGTCCATTTTTTTGCTATTTCATTATTTAGTTATTTTTTATTTTTTTGTTATTGTTATTATTATTATTATTTCTATATTTATACACACATTTTTTTATATATAATATATATATTTTAACTTTTATAAATACATGCATATACTTCATACATATTTGTTTATTATTATTTTAATTTCAAAACTTTTATATGCTTTATATTTTATATATATACATATACATATTATAACACATATACACTTTCCACGTTTTATAATTTAAAATACACATACATTTTCTATAATATATTTATGTATACGTTTTTATTCTTTATATTTTTTTGGTTTATTTCCTTCGTTTATTTTGCTTATTCATTTGATATTTTTGCATTGTCATTGTTTATTTTTTTATATTAATTTTGTTTATTTACTATTTATATTATTTCCATACAATTTTTGTATTTTTATTGTGACATTTATACATACATTCCATATAACATTACATCATCTTTTACTCGAATTTAAAAATAGAAAATTTTCAAAATAGAGATAATACTCGTATTTAGGATTTTCAAGGAAATTGAGCCCTAACGTATTGGGTTCCAATTTTCTTCGATAAATCTAACAATCGCGAATTGCTCTTTGATCAAAAATAAAATAAAAACTTGTCATCGGGAATTCAATATGTTGGGTCCTAACGTATTGGATGTGACGCGTTGATTTCTCGAGATAAAGATTTTCTAAAAAATACAAGAAATATTCAATGTTTGGGATTTTAAAAAATCGTGCCCTAACGTATTGGGCTGCGATTTCTTCATAAATTTTAAACAATTAAATATTTTCTTAAATTTTATTACATGAGTTTTTTGGACCAACTCATCTTAAAAAGAATAAAATATTGTGCCCAAACGCATTGGGTGTGATATTTTATTTTTTCAAAATGAGAAAGTCTTAATAAATAATTTAATTTAACTAAGGATCAAATTTATTAACTCTCGACATTAAGTCACTGATTAATCAACTCGGTACTAATTTTTGGGCATTACGAGGGTGCTAGTCCTTCATCGTACATAACTGACTCCCGAACCCGTTTTTTAAAACTCGTAGACCAAAGCTATTTTTTAGGTGATCCAATCACACCTTAATAAAAGATTGATGGCGACTCCCAATTTTTTGTTTTTTTTTAAAGTCGACAACTAATTTTTGTTTTTTTCCAAAAATAAAAAATGGTTTCGACACTATCCAAATGCCAAAATTTCTAGACCAAATTTTAATACACCTATATTGTAATTTTGTAAATATTTAATAAAAATATTTACGGTCTTAGTTTACCGAAATGAAGTCTCGATACCTCATTTTTTGAAACCATTTGACTTTAGAGACAACCCACTTATACTTAACTATTCATTCAATTAACAAAATTTATCGTATAAAAATTCAACATTATATTATATTTGACTCGTAAATGTTAAATAATAATATTTACAAGCTCACTCGTCAGATTTGTGGTCTCGAAACCACTATTTTTGACACCATTAAAAACAGGCTATTACAGCTACACTTTAGACTCCTTAAGTCATATGTGTGATGGAGATCCGTCTATCTGATGTATTGCATCATCATACATATTTCATAATCGCAAGATGCCAATATATCAACTTGAATTAATGATTGATGATGATATGTGTTATCAAGCTTAGTATGCTTTCTATTAACCTTTGATGTTGTAGATTATTGGGGCATCTTTGAGCACTCGTTGAGCTTGAAAAAGCTCACACTCTTTTATGTATATTTTGAAAAAAAATAGCTTGAGTGAAGAAAAGAAGTAGGCAAGCTTGTGATCCTAAGCAAGACAACATGTCTTAAGTATGTGTTGTTTTCTACTTCAATAAGGAAGGCAATGTGGGACAATTTAAAAGGGATAGACTTTAGTTTTTGTGTTGGTTCGTAAATGGACATTCCATGGGATGTTTAAGTACTTTTGTATCTATTTTTTTTTATTTTGAATTGCTTTGGATTGATGCATGAACATTGCTAGATGAATGGTTATGTTGTATAATGACTAGTATGCATGTGCTTAGGTGAAATGTTGGTAGAATTGTTTGAGTGACTTGTTGAATGCTTGGACAAATGCAAATTGACCAAACAGTAAGGTATGGACCCATAATGCACTTAGCATTTCCTTATATGAAAATTTGGTATGTTGAGTAAATTGAATTAGAATATTAGGAATGCATGCTAGCTTAGCTAATTGGACAGAATGTTTAAACATGTTAATGTATGTTTTAATATAAATGAGCATGTTTTAAATGATCCATGTAAGATATATGACATGTTAGAATAGAGAAATTTTCCTAAATACACGAATTGGTATGTGTAATTGAGTGTCAAAGGGTCATATGCAAGTTTTGGGGATGTTATACAAAAATATACAAGGGACATCACGATGAGGGATTGGCGTCATGATGAGAAATTTTACGTGGTCGTGACGAGGGTTGTGTCTACGGCACATAGCGACAAGGAATTTCATGTGTTCGCGACATGACATACTAAGTGTTTTGGGCATGTTTTGATATTTTTTCAATTTAGTCCCCGTTTTTATACTATGCAATTGGAGCCCCTAAACTTGTTAAAATATCTTGAAAATTTGCATGATTAAGCCATATATGGTAAATTTCATAATTTCACTCTTAATTTTTTAAAATGGTTTTTTTCAAATATTTTTCAAATCTTACAGTTTAGTCCTTTAAACTTTGTGACACCCCTAGTACTCAAATTATTCAACAATGATAACATCTAAAATCTTAAGAAATCCTAAAAATTATAACATGGGTCGGGTAGCTCTAAGTATCGGGATTCCAAAAACATAAAAATTACAAGAAAATGGAGTAAATTGACTAACCAATTGAAGTTTGAATGTTTTAAGCCCTTAGTGTCGTCAGCCTCTTCTTCTATTCTTTTTTTTTCTTTCAATTTGTTTGCATGTTAAAATAAAAGAGAATGGTTTTGGTTCTGTTTTAAAGCACTATCTATTATTATTATAAGTTATATATATTAGATTCATATTATTTATTCTTATTGTTATTATAATTATAACATATATAATATGCATTCATTAATGATTTTCCACTTCCATATAAATAAATGCATTTTGCTACTTTAGTCCTTTTAGTTTATTACAATCTATAATTCAACTTGTAACTTTAACGCAATTTAGTCCCTATATCTAAACAACTCCTAATTTCACAAAAATTACTTAACCAAAATCTAATTCACCTAACGGGTTTGTTTTACGAAAATAGAGTCCTGAACCTCACTTTTCGTTACCCCTGAATATCAGGTCGTTATAATTCTCCTCCCTAAATAAATTTTGTCCCCGAAATTTACCTGAAAAGAGATTGGGATATTGAGATCTCATCGTTTTTCTTAGCTCCCAAGTCGCTTCCTCGACACTATGACTACCCCATAGAACTTTTACTAATAGAACACATTTATTACGCAACTCTTTCACCTCGCAGGTTAAAATTTCGACTGATTCTTCCTCATAAGACAAGTCAGGTTGAATTTCAATTTCCTCCGTTGAAATAATGTGAGACGAATCTGAACGATACCTCTTGAGCATCAAAACATGGAAAACATCATGCATTTTTTTTCAATTTTGCAGGTAATGCCAATCGATACGCACCTGGTCCCACTCTTTTAGTGATCTCATACGGTCCAATAAAACAAGGACTCAACTTTTTTTTTGGGCCAAATCTCAAAACTTTTTTCCAGAGTGAAACTTTAAGAAACACCTTATCACCAACAACAAACTCAATTTCCTGACGTTTCAAATCTGTGTACAATTTCTGTTTATCAAAGGATACTGTCAATCTATCTCGAATTATCTTAACAATATCTTCTGTTTCTTGAATTAATTCTGGCCCAACAACTTTTCTTTCACATAATTCCATCCAACAAATAGGTGTTTGACACCTACGACCATATAAGGCTTCGTATGGAGCCAATACTCGATTGGAAAATTTATTGTATAGAAATTCGACCAAAGGTAAATAACATTCCCAGCTTGATTCAAAATCGATTACACAAGTGTGAAGCATATATTCCAAAATCTGGACAACATGATCAGATTGTCCATCTATCTACGGGTGAAAGGCTGTGCTGAAATTGAGTCTCGTACTAAGAGATTCATGCAACTATTTTCAAAATCTCGAAGTGAATCACAGATCTTGATAAGAGATAATCGACTTAGGAACACTGTGCAATCTAAAAATTTCCTGAATGTAAACTTTAGCAAGCTTTTGAAGTGACCAATCAGTTCTGACTGCAATGAAATGAGTCGATTTCGTAAGTCGATCAATGATCACCCACACAACATTTTTCTTACTTGAAGATAAAGGTAACCCCGTTACAGAATCCATCGTTATGCATTCTTGTTTCCACTCAGGAATAGAAATAGGCTGAAGTAATCTTATGGGAACATGATGTTCTGCCTTAACTCGTTGGCAGGTTAAACATTTAGCTATGTATTCAACTATTTATCTTTTGTTTCCTGGCCACCAATACAATTTTCGCAGGTCATGATACATTTTTGTTCCTCCAAGATGTAAGGCAAAAGGGCTATCGTGAGCTTTACGAAGTATTAAATCTTTTAATTCCGCAACATCTGGAACACAGATTTGATTATGAAATCTCAAACAAAATCTCAAACAATCACAATCATCAATGCTAAAATTTTCTATTGTTCCATTTTGAACAATTTCTCTTTTCTTTACTAATTTGACATCATCTGACTGTGCTACTTTGATCTGATCAAACAACATCAGTTTGATTTTCAACTCATCCATCAAGCTTCCATCATTATTGATGCTAAGTTGATCAAACATTGGTTGCAATTCAACTACTGCCTTCCAGCTCAACGTGTCAGCTACAACGTTAGCTTTACCAGGATGGTAATCAATAACACAATCATAATCCTTTAGAAGCTCAACCCAACGATGCTGTCTCAAATTCAAGTCCTCTTGAGTTAGGAGGTATTTAAGACTCTTGTGATTGGTATAAATGTGACATTTTTCACCAAACAGATAGTTTCTCCAGATCTTTAAAGTGATTGCTCCAAATGAACTGAATGCTCTTTTGTACAGCTTTGTCATAGACAAGGATATTTTTGAAAATCCATTTATTAATCTTCGATAATAACCAGCTAGACCAAGAAAATTAAACTTTTGACACATTTCTCGATACTTTCCACTGAACAATGGCCTCAATCTTTTTCGAATCAACTTTAACTCCATCTGCCAAGATAACATGCCCAAGAAACACAACTTCCAATAACCAAACTTCGCACTTGCTAAGCTTTCCATATAATTATTTCTCTCGGAAAAATTGTAAAATGATCCTAAGGTGTTGCTCATGCTCGAATTCAGATTTCGAGTAGATCAATATGTCATCGATGAAAACTACCACAATTTGATCCAAATAAGGTTGGAAGACACAATTCATGAGATCCATGAATGCCGTCGGGGCATTAGTCAACCCAAACGACATCACCAAAAATTCATAATGGCAATAACGTGTACAAAATGCCATTTTAGGTACGTCACTATCTTTTATTTCAGCTGATAGTAATCGAATCTCAAACTGATCTTAGAAAAAAAAGAAGCTCCTTTCAGTTGATCAAAATAATCATCGATACAAGGTAGGGGGTATCAATTATTAATTTTCAACTTATTCAATTACCGATAATTTATAGAAAGTCGTATCGGGCCATCTTTCTTTTTAATGAATAACACTGGAGCTCTCGAAAGCGATATACTAGGGCGTATAAAGCCGCGATCCAATAAATCTTGCAATTGCACCTTTAATTCTTTCAACTCTGTTGATGCCATGCGATAATGAGACATTGGCACTGGAGCCGTACCAAGAAATACTTTAATTACGAATTTAGACTCCTGATTTGGTGGTAATCCCAGTAATACTTTGGGAAACACATCAAGGAATTCACAAATAGTACGAATCTTACTGATCTGACTATCAGCAAAATTCGAGTTAATGACATAGGCCAAAAAAACTTCACAACCTCGACTCTATGTTCAGTAAGCCAATCCATACCTAAAATCAGATTAAATCACTAAACAACATTGTCAGCAAGTCAACAGCGATTTAGTCCACGTATCTAAACAACTCCTAATATCACGAAAAATACTTGACCAAAATCTAATTCACCACTAAAATAACCTCGTAAATGTTTTACGAAAATAGAGTCCCGAACCTCACTTTCCATCACCCTTGACTATCTAGTCATTACACTTTGTCTTGAAATTAAATGAGTTTTACTTATCAATTTCGAATGATTCTTTCAAATAATTCCTTAAACTAAATACTTTAACAACATGTATGCTTAATTTGATGGATTGATATTGTTTTCTTAATTTCATATTAAATGACATGTTTACCCCTAATGGAAAACTAATCAAAGTAGCGTAGTGGAAGCACGTTCTAGGATTTTGTTTGCTTATCTTTACTCGAGGATTGTTTATTATGCATGTATTTGCATGGTGTGACTTTTGATTTTTTGGTGTGATTGGTGTTTTGTACGGAGAGTAACGTAAGTGACTAATATGTTGTTCTTGGTTCGAGTCAAACTGTCTCAATTGGGTTTGGGGCTCCATGCGCTCGTTAATCTTCCTAAAGGAATTAGGCATGCATGAATCTAAATGTAATTTTCCCTAGAAATAATTTAATCATGCAAAACAAACAAATTAAATTAAAACGAGAAGGAAATTGATCCATTTGAGAAACTGGATTTGCTCGGTTTGTGAATTCCTTTAACAGCTAACGAGATATCGATGTTGACAAGGAAAAAATGAAAAAAAATACTAAAATACTTAATAAAAAGTCTTGGACCCAAATGGAATCTTAGTTGAAGAGCACGAAATAAACTAGTTTTGAAAATAAAATAAAACCTAATTAAAATCGTAATTACAATTAAAGCTACTAGCTAAAACCCTAAGAAGGGCCTCCTAACGGCCTCCCATAGCTTAGCCTAAGCTTTTCTATTTATAGGAAAAATTACCCTCTCAATTAGGTCAGGTACAAGCGTTAACTATGCTAAATATGGATTGTGTGGATAAAAACACCCTTGATTAATTTTTGCCCTCCGTCAAACCTGTGTCGCGACTCAAACTTATGCGTGTCATGGCACACAACTTTGAACTTCACTTCTAGAGTTTGTTTAGCTGTGTTGCGACCTATAAAGCTTGTGTTGCGATGCGGTTATGATTCTTGATGCTTTTGGGCTTGAAAGTAGGTGTCATGCACACTCAATTAACTCGTTAAAACTACCTTAAGGCCTGTTTTGATCCAATAGGTCAACTAACTCAAATTTATTGAGTGAAAATGCTTATTTTGCAAGAAATTAAATCTAAGATAATAAAAATAAAAATGAAATAAAGTAACATAAAACGACTTAAAAACAAGCTCGCTAAGTACCTAATTTGTCACTATAAATTGTGGCAGGTCATTACCCTCCTTAAATGTTACCTATTATTGTGTGGATTGTGGCATTTTGAGTCAGTTTGAGTTGACGATTGTGGCATGTGTATAAGGTGTCTTGTGGTACATCTTAGTATGTAAATGTGTTTACTTTTTGCAAGTTTGTCTTAAACAGTACCTATTATGTTGACTTGATATTTTGGATTACATATATTGTTGGACATATATGTGTTTCTATGCTAAGAGATGTGATGATCTATAACTATATGTATGGAATGTGAAATAATATAAATTGAGGTAGAAATTGAATTGGTTACTTGGTTAATGAATGAATGAATTGAATAGGTATTTGAAAATAGTTACTTTGAGATGTACTTGTAATCATGGAACTTATTCTTGATAGTTAATATTTGTGCCTAATATTTATAAGTCATAAATTTTCACAAGGTGCATAAGTGGTTGTAATTGAATTAAAATGGTAAGTTTTATTATAGCACGATGTAGGAAAAACTTTTGTTATTCCTTGACTAGGTTATTAGATTGTAATGACATGAAATGTTAAGTTTAATTGACGTATAGATAGCAAGAGTCTTGAAAAGAAGATGAACATGAATGTTGAGCTTGTTTAGAATGTTTTTGGTATGTTTTGATTAAAATGAAATTGGTATTTGGTGAACATATTGGTACGTTTGTTTGGAAACTTTGACATAGGTACCAAATGGTTCATCCACGTCCCGACGACCAACCTACCTCGTCGCAATATTGGCTGACAGTAAGTGATGTTGCGATGTCGAATAGCCTGAAGTCACAACGTGACATACTATTTGGAGATATCATCATGTGGAAAAGATGATGTTACGAAATCGGCCCTAAAAATTTAAAACTTTGCAATTTGGTCCTACTTCGAGTTTGGGTTTAGAAAAGCGCTTTCATAAGCTTGATTAACACTTGGATTTGATTGCTTAACTTGATTTAAATGTGATTGAAACTTAATTGCATGTGTGAATGATTATTTACTGCATATTTGATTGTAGTTTCTTTGACAACGAATGTGACATCCTGTAGCTCAGACCTGGCGATCAGGCCAGGCACAACTTGACTATGGCATATTAGACAAAAAAAAACATAGGTCAAATAGAGTGTGAAGTCTCCCAATCGAATTACTTGAGGTGTTTTGATAAACATGAAAGTCTCATTATCTCTTGGTGATTAAAGTGTTAGAAATCTACAATACTTTCAAATATCAATGTAACAAGGCTTTGTTTGTTTTTCGTGTGCTAAATGCTAGTTTGTTTTTATTGATTATTGGTGATAACACTTGAGTGAAGCTGAGAGTTGTTTTTGTTATATGTTGGGTGAAATATTGTTCTCTATTGGAGTTTCATGAACTTGTCTTATAAGGGGTCATGGGCTTTAGTCGATAGGGACTGATCATTACGAATGTTTGATTTGGTGATTGAAATAGGAGTATATTGCGAGGCTCCGTAAACATACAAACATTGTCTGAACTATGTTATTTGTAATGCAAAATGGAATACCCACATTGGTTAAGGAAAGCCTTATAAGAAAGTGTAAATATAGCCTTACATCTTACCTTTATTGAGTAATTGGGGCTAAAGGCCCAACACATACGCGTCGCCTGCTCGACTCATGCCTGTTTTAACACACATGTGTTTCTTTTTGGATAATTTATTTGCTCTTTTTCTTAATATATATATCTTTTGAAAGTTTTCAGTTTCTAAGCTATTACAATTTTGAAAAATTCAATTTCTAGCAGTTGGATCGACCCCGTAAATTACCATTTTTCCCCTTCAAAATGTTCTATAAATTGCCAAAATATTCTCCTCATTTTTTACAATAATACACAACAACAACCTATCTTTTCTCCCATAGCTCACCTGTTTCTTTTCAGTATATTTTCTTATTAGTTTTTTAGTTCTATTTTCTATTTTTTTTTAGAAGAGCAACATCAATTTTATTCCATCTTCTTTATTCGGTTGTATGAATATTGTGTAGGATCTGATGCCCTATGTGTAACATTTTCGTCTAAGTAGACTTGCAATAATACTTTGTATATTGTCCTCACATGGCTTTCGCACGCAAAGAAAAATGGAAACAAATGTTGCTCACTGGTTCTTTAATGTTTAACTAATATTAAGCGGTATTACGTGGTTGGATTGTAATACAGAAAGACAACTTAGATTAGTAGATGAATTGCAACACCTTCGCTGATTAGTCAGACGATTGACCAAGCTGGGATGCTACTCAAATAGATTTTATACTTGGAAAAAAAATTATCTAAGTTTTAGAACTTTTCACTCAATGTACTATTTACAGTGCTTCAAACCAAAATGAATATTATTCTTATAAATTTTTCCTTATTCATATGCCCAACATTAAATATATACACATCATAGTTGGAACAAGACTTTCAATATTTACAATTCATAAGCTAAGCCTATAGATCGCCCCCGATATGTACATGTTTAAACTTAAAGTTTACTAGGCTCACGCAGGATACAACAAATTCTGGCTTAGTCCCTTTCTTTGAGTTCAAAATAGCTTTTGTTACTTGAAACCAAAATAAATCAAGGATCATGGTAAGTTCAAGGTAAACTTAGTGAGTTCACAAGATGCTTACTCACCCACACATATAGCTTGCGAGAAATATAATTTACGCATAATTTTCGATGGACATATGCATTACGAAATATCTAGGTAGATTTACCCAAGGCAACTTATACGAGGTGAAAAATCTCGGTGAAGTCATATTTAGCTAATACACACCAGACATATGCTCGGGAATTCACATTTGTAGCTTCATGTCTGTGGACACATACCTACGGACTCAGGTTTGTGGATACATACTTGCGCTCATATATATCGATCTATACTTACAGATATTTCTTGCACAATTATGCTCGATGAATATTTCTCGTGTGATCATGATTGGATAATTTAGACCCGCGGACTCGCAGTATACGGTTTGCTTACGCAGACTTGTACTTGGCAGACTTATTTCCATTAACTTTCATATAGTGGAGTCTCAGTGGACCAACTTAGCCTAGGAGCTTGAAGACAAGACTTACCAACTTTCTTACTTACAAAATGGTCCTTACAGACTCAAAATTGGATGATAATCCATACTGATCCAAGCCTAGTGAATTATTACATGTGTGGATTCATTCTGGAATGGTTACACACTCATGAGCTTAAAGACAAGTGTAAATTATCATGACTTAAAACTTGAGGGCAAATCCCCGTGGACTATCGTAATTTATAGACATGAGAACAAGTCTTTGTAGACTCTAGTCCTCCTTCAATTAACATCTCGCCATAACACCAATGTTTTTTTCAATTACGTCTCGCCATAATGCCAGAACTTCATTTATCAATCATCCAACCACAACGCCAATAATTTTTTCAATTAACATTCTGCACAACCCCAATAATTCATCCAATCAACATCCCGCCATAATGCCAGAATTTCATTAATCAATATCTCGCCACAACGCCAATAGATCAAAACGTATCTCATTGTTAGACACAATATGTACTACCAAAAAGACATTAGCATGCCTCCAATTTTGAGTTTTATACCTCCCCAACACAATAGTAATTCATATACCAATCAATACCTTAACGGTATGAGGTTTACATACCCTTTCACATTCAACTACTCATGTGGAAAAATTTTATACATGCACGAAATTTCCACTTTAAACCGTGTATTCACACTCAATAGAACAACATCAACAACATCAACAACAACAAAGTTCAACATCACCAAATGTTACAGCAGAATTTACCAACAACATAATCCAACTATCACAACCCTATAACATGCAGAATGAAAATTGAGAGTTGGAGTTCAGAAACTCACCTACAAAAACACTTAGATGCTAAACAAAAACATCTACAAACTCATCCACAACCTCATTGGTTAGCTAAACAAAATAATCATTCATCAATCAAAATGATAGCATTCATAAGTGAGACAATAAAAATCCATTAACATGTAGAATATTTTTATAAGCCATCTAAAATTTTATGCTCACTGCCATGAACTTTTCTGTAACTTACAAGTTTCTTACCTTTTTTCTTTAATAAAAAAGGTACAAAAGGGTTGGAAAGATTACCAGCTCGCCAGATTCTTAATTTCTCAAGATAATATATTTTTTTCTCTATTCAAATTTCTCCTTACTTTCTTACCATTCCAAAAAAAAACGATAATCAAAATGAAGAAGATGAATTCCAGAATAAGAGAATGGGAGAATAACATCTTCAATTCTCCTACTTATACCCTTCTCACTTCCGTTCACCAATTCCAACATTCAATATAAAATATTAAAGCTATAATCATGTAGTTCCACATCTATATTATCTAGTTCAAATGTAACGGAACCAGAATTGTAATTCAGCTTGTCTACTAATCGATTCACAAGGTTCAATAATTCACACTAAAGGTTTCATGAACTGAAAGTTTCTTAATTTGATGCCTTTTCTTATCATGGGATTTAATTCAAAATAATCATTTTAATCAATGTATTTCCTGCAATCAAGTCCAATATTTAATTTTAACCATTTCGGGTGTGACAACTCTCCTACCTTTAAGAGAAATTTTTCCTTCGAAATTTCTTACTTTCCAAATAGATGCGGGTATTGTTACATATGGGACTCTTTCTATGACAGCCTCCACTCAACCTGATTCACTAAGTCTGGATCTTGGGTGTTACTACACATAATAAAAAAAGGCAACAAAAAATTCTAATATTCCTCATTATCATAAATATTTTATTTATTATTCTAACTGAATAACTTAATGTTCTAAAACAGGAGACATATTTTAAAATAATTAGTTATAACAAACTTGACATTAATCATTATAAGATAGAGATTTGTTAAAGACATACACAAATGATGTAAATCCTAGACTACGCCACTTTTCCACTATATGCATAATAGCCCACACTAGCACTATCTTGGCGTTCTCCTGGCATTGTCCTTACAGGTGAAGTCTCTTCTCTTATACCTGAAAAACAATAACAAACCTTGTAAGTACAATATTACTTAGTGAGCTTCATTATAGAGATACATTAATGGATATTTTGCATTCTTGTATGAATTATTATGTGCCAGCCATTCTTTTGAACCATTTATTTCAGGCAGATATCACTACAGTTTTAGCATACACTTATACGCTAGCTATCTTGCTCTTATCGTACTCATATCTTTCTTATCTATCAACATGATGATCCTTCCAAATATTTTCTTACATCTCTTTAACACGCATATATTTCTCAACAGTACATATCCTCGGAGTCCACTTTTAACAACCCATGCTTTAACACATGCACTTATCTCAAACAATTGTTCACAGACATTTGTCACAGGTGGATACATATATGTTTGCCAAATATTTACGCAGAACAGGATACCATTAAATCCGCACCTAGACATACCCTGATTCGATACCATACATACCCATACTAATAATGTACCATAGACCACCCATGTGAATTCCATATCATTTTATTTCATAATCTCATAAGCTCAAGATAACATTGACCCAGATTCAGAAAAATTTCAGAAGAAAATACAATACAATTCAGATATAGTGAATACCATATAATTCAGATTCAACCCATTTAATAATTTCTTAAGACTCTCATAACTACGAGTACACCCATTTTTAATATTTATAGTCATCACAACGAATACTCTTCTTATCATTCAGATACACATCTCTTAACACGAAAACTCTTAAAACTTATTCAATTATATCACAAATATCATTCAACTCTTAACCTTGATCATGTCAATATCTTATTTTAGCCATACTTATTACAGAACTAGCAGAATTTATTCCTATTATAACAATCCGTTTTTCAATGATGTCAAAAATAATGGTTTGGAGACCACAATTCTGACGAGTGAGAATGTAAATATTATTTTTTTTAATATACATGATTCAAGTATTATGATATAGTGAATTTTGTTTGATAATTTTTTTTAATTCGATAATTAGTTAAGTGCAAGTGGTTTATCCTTAAAGTCAAGTGGTTTTGGAAAATGAGATATTAGGACCTCATTTCTGTAAACCAAGCTTGTAAATATTTTTATTAAATATTTACGGAGTAAATATATAGGTGTATTAAAATTTGGTCCATAAATTTTGACATTTGGATAGTTAATTAAGGAAAAAGGACTAAATTGTAAAAGTTTTAAAACTTAATTGATATTTGTTATTTGAGTTAATTGACTACCTCCGGACGTACTGACGTCCAGAGTGTGAATACGGCAAAGAAATATATGGAATTTGAGGTGTGTCCAAAAGTATACGGGTCAAGTTGTAATATAGTTTGTTTACAACGAAACACTTCGTACGTATTCCGAGGATCGTACCCATGGGAGGCTAGTACTAAATTAATTCTAACCTAAATGCCAATAGATCTAATTAGTACTTTAAATTAGTTATAGTATGAAAACGTAAAATAAAGGATTTTTAAGGTTTTCATAATAATAAAAATAAAATAACATAAAAAGATAAAAATTAAAGAGACTAAAGAGTAGAGCAAATCAAATCTTGATTATGGGTGATTAGCTCGCTTTGGTAATCCCCATCAACTGTCTCTCCGGGTTCCTCGTCAATTAACTAGTCGTTACCCTAGTAGGATCTTTCGATGTTCCACTATTATAACGAGTCGGCAAGGATTACTTATCTTCCGACCTCACAATCCAGACTAGTTTGGGGTGAAGGTGTTCACAGATGGGCCATACCAATCTTGGGTTAATTCCCACCTTGATGACTGCCCAAGTTTGTCAGGCTTAGGGTTTGTTTCATGTTCTTCCTTTCCCAAACAACTGATCCATTGAATGGCCCTACAAAACAGTTAATAGATCATACCTCTACTCGCTAATCCCTCATAGAGGGATTAGTTCCTCATGGCTTCCATAGAAAATTTAAGATCAATATAAAGAGCAAACATGCTGAATAAATTGCCAGTGTAGAGTTTATGAAAGAGTCTGATTGTATTAATAGTTGATTCCGAATCCACAAAGTTTGATGATCTCCGCAAATCAGATCTCTTGAAAATGAAGAACAACTGAAAATAAATTCTAAACTTAAGGAAGAAAGAAAACTCAACTAAAATTAAAAGTCTAATTCTAAATTCTATGAATGGTCCTGATAATATGTGCCAATGGTGTCTATTTATAGATTCTAAGTGGTCGTCGTCCTTAACCCTAGTTTAGCTGACATTCTCGAGCTTTAAGTTTGATTGTGCAGACCAACACGCCCCTATTTCATGTTTATCTCCCATTCAGAGTCGATGTCACAATACACCAAGACTTGTGTCGCAACATAGTAGCCAATGTACTCCTCCCAGGATGTCTTCTGGGGTATGTCGCGGCACCACTAGTCTGTGTCGTGACATCGAAGTCAATTTCAGGATTTCTCTATTTTTCTCCCTATGTTACGACATTGAGCATTTCGTGTTGTGGCATAGCAACTAGTATCTATCTATTGCGCCTTCTAGTGGTCTCCTTCACACTTACAAAGTGGGCTAGCTCACCCTTAGGCCTCATTCGACCCCTAAGGTAAATAAAAGACTCAATTTGCACATTTTATTGACTTGTTAAAAACTTAAGAAAAGATAATTCAAACCTACTGAAAGTGTTTGTTTTCAAGCTCCTAAAGTGCGATAATTTTTTTAATTTGCTATATCGGATTACGAAAAATCATTAATTAGCTATGAAACCATGGCTTGAGGGATTTAAATTGTATTTAATGTATAATTAAGCATAGTGAACGATTGTGTTGGTCTTTATTATAATAATATTTTCATTTTATATTTTAAAATAGTAATAATTAAAATTTTAATAAAAAAAAAGAAAAGAAAACATGGGCATTTCCACCATATTTATTCTTAGGTCGATTCCTCCATTAGAGAAGAACCAAAGCTTTCAGCCATCTTTCCCTACTTTGCATGGTATGAATTTTTAATTCGTTTCTTATCATTTTTATATTTTTGAGCTCGTTTCAATTAGGTCCCACTAACTCGTATCTCCGATTTCAAAACTGTTAAGGATTTTAAAACTTGCCATTGATGAATCTTAGATGTTTTTTTATATAAAAAATGGTAGATTTGGAAGCTATGAATTGTTTAAGGACTATTTTGTAAAGTGTTTTTGTTAATTTTGAACTTAAGGACTAAATTTTTAATATCTTGAAATTGATATGTATTTGAAATTGGTTTAAAGTTTGAAGTCCAAATTTGGAAGTTATGATAAGTTTGATTTTTAGGACTAAATTGAATAAAATGTAAAAGTTTAGAGAAATTATGTAAAATTAAATTAAAAGATTATAAACATGAATTTGAGTAGTATTATGAGATTTGATATTGATATTTTAAATCTTAAATATTATTTAGATCAAGTTGTTGACTTAGGCGAAAAAGGAATAAAACTACTGAATAGTCCCTGGTATCTAAACTGCTGTGGGTTTGTCAAGTAAGTTCATACCACCTTTTTGTAGTTGAAAATTTGTTATTAAATGTTGACAATTTTTTATATATATTATTGAAATAGAAATTGGAATATGAGAAAATACGTTGAATTTTGAGATAATTCCGATGGACTAAGTTATCATATACAAGGTTTCTGAATGATTACTGTTCTGGACCAGGCTCCAGCATTTGTTGCGGACTAGGATATGCATGTGACATAGATTTAGCATGGATTGGTAACATTACATGTATATATAGCCCTGACTAGGCTATTTTTTTATGTTTTTATTGGTTTAGCCCAGATGGGTAACCTGACACATATATTTCTGTTTTCGATTAGCTCAAACGAGCATTATCTGTTTCTAGACTTGTGTTTTTAGTTCTTTTACAAATTTCCATCAGAAGAATAAAAGAATGTTCAGTGTGAAGCAGTCTCTGTAAAGCAAATGAAATATAAATTCTGAATACCTATATGTTTATTATTTATTAACCCGAAATTGTTGAACTATGTCGTGACATGGTTAATACATTGAATGGCTATTTACAATGAACTATGAAATGAATATGGTAAGCTATTAAATTGAATTTTATAAGCTTACTAATAATTTTATATACTTACTTCAATTATTATGTTATGTAGATTTTGGGATAACTAGAATGTGACAATCAGATTGACGGAGCTCAAACCTACCATCTTCTGACTTGGTAGATTTTGAAGTTTCATTTGTCGTTACTTGTGGCATGTATATAGGTTGCTTATTTTTCAAGTGGTGAACATGTTTGGTACTTGGTTGAAAATGAAATTTTATGCCATTTTAATGTATGCTTTGTCTAATGCATATTTGGTATTCTAGTATTGTGTTAATATGAATCAAGTTTGATAGTTAATAGTGGTGTTTTTTGTGTTAGCAAGTTGAGGCATGGATGTCAAAAGTTTTTGAAAGTTAGAACCAATGAATTGTATGAATTAATGGTTAGTTTTTTTATGGTTGTAATATGGTGCTATTGTGGTTATAATGAATAGGTACAATTGATGAATGAATTTGGTATGTTTTAGGTATAATTAAGTGCATGTGAACATCTGAATATGGTAAGATTTGTTTTGGCCTGGTACCTAAGAATAGGTTGATTTTTAGCTTGATTTGGAAGTTATTTTACGTTTACACAGCTTGGGACATGAGCTTTCACACAACTGTGTGCCACACACAGTCTCCTTACACGACCGTGTATCTTATTAAATTTTGGTACAGGTCAGTCCACATGGAATCAGTTAGTTACACGACTTGGAGACATGGGCGTGTGATCCTTACTTTGAATTGTACAAGGTTTGATAACATGGGCGTGTGGAGTGGCCACACGGCCATGCTTGGAGCCACACGGGTGGCCTCTATCACACGACTGTGTGACCCCTATTTACACTTTTTGTTCAAAGTTTTGTAAAAGTTTCATTTTTATTCAGAATTGATTCTGGTTTGTTTTAAGTGTTCTGTAAGCCCAATTAAGGTTCTGATATGATTGAATAACATGGAAATGATTGTAATTTATTATGAATTGATCTTTTTGGCTCTGTTTGAGTGGTTGGTAACCCATGTTTTGAATTTTACCTGTTATTAAATGTTTCAAATTGGTCCTGATTTAGTTTTTGAACTTGTTCAAAGGTTTTCGTAAGCTCGATTAAGACTCGGTTTTGATTGTAATGCATGTTTAACATGGAATTAAATTTTATTTACTAATCATTTAATAATATTGAATAATTTACTTGTGAATTTTCTAGTTTACTATTGTAGCATCCTATAGCTCGGGTTTGGTGATTAGATCAGGTATAGGTTGATACACCTATCTTACCAGACACTTATGACAGAGTACGCCGCATAAGCAAATAGTAGATGCCATAAAGGCTTTATACATGACCTCATGTTTACTGTCCCAGTGGACTTCACAGATACTACCATGGGTTTCTTCCTCATGGCCTTATTCAGAGTTTCATGTATAGGGGAGAATGTCACGGGCCGTAGTTCAAAGCCCGTGACCATCACACCAAATGCATCCAATGGAGGTCTATTGTTTAGATGGGGATCATTTAGCCCACGAGAACTGGCCCGATTCAAAGAATTGTTAGAGAAGCGTATCAGATTGAAACTTGGTTGGCCCGATAATGAAG
This sequence comes from Gossypium hirsutum, assembly GCF_007990345.1. NCBI lineage: Eukaryota > Viridiplantae > Streptophyta > Magnoliopsida > Malvales > Malvaceae > Gossypium > Gossypium hirsutum. The sequence goes on from NC_053438.1 coordinate 16,417,265, forward strand.
ATATGGCAACTTAGGCTAACTTGGTAACTAACCTTAGAAGATTGAGGGAATCATTTCTTGTAAAGATTAGATTAGATTTGATATGGGATATCTTGTAAATCCCTAAAATAAAGGGATATGGTTAATCCGTTTGTCGTTGTAAATGTATCTTGACTGTCAGTTTTAGGGGAGGATCTACCAATTCGATTTTCTCATTATCGAAGGCTACACCATGAACATTCATAATAGTCATATCATATCATGTCATGGGTCATAACCACATTTTCTTATAAACATTCATGTATTGTGTTCTGCCATTCCATTTCTTTTTTCTAGAGGCTACTCCATGAATGGTTCCAATTCATACCAAGCTACCATGGGCCAATACCTCAAGGTCTTACACTCGTTTCTAATCTATGATATTTCAGTCTGGTTGGTAATATAACTGCCCTACTAGAAGCTTCACAATGGAACATTTCTCATTTCTTACTTACCCAGATTTGATCGTATTCTGGACTGACATTCTTTTCGTATCAGAATTATACCAACATTCTTACCAATCAGTATTCTTCTCAACAGAACCTTACACATATTACCTTAACACTACTTCACCTCTACCAAAATCATACATTTACTGATTAATATAGATATCATTATGCTTTATATATAAACACTTCTACTTTAAAATTTTACACAAAAAAGTCAGGGTAGAGACTCACTTGATTCTCACCTACTACAATTCTCAGCTCCAAACTCAGTAATCTCTCTCGAACCAGCAACAACCACTGGTTAGAAACAAAATTTCACTGTTACAACTCTTAAACATACAATTTGCTTATCATATCAATTGATGACAACTTCATTCAAAACCTTGCACTTACAACTTACTGTTCAAATACCACATACAGACTTACTCATTCAGAAATTAACATGTAGAGCTGAATAACTTACCCTGATATGGAATAACTACTCATCGTTAAATAACTGTAACATTCAGATTATCGAGGAAGAGATACATTTAAATTTAAGGAAGGATGTAAGGAAAAGGAAGAAGAAAATAAGAACCTCCTTCAAAACTCATCTTACGCATATAAATATGACTCAACTTACTTATTGGAATTTAACAAGTCTCATATGTTTCAGAATTTGCCTTCTTAATGGCTTATAGTTTCCGAGAGAAATATAAATAAATACCTTGATTCATAATTATCAAACTAGGATATCCAGTTGATTTCTAACCATGTTACTTAAAATCTAACTAACACAATATTCCATACAAACCAGGCGTATTATAACCTTAGTACTTTTTGTCACATAACACAAACATCTCTTTAACATAATAGAATATCTTGGCATAGAATATTTACTCACTGATGTGGTGGTCATAATACGTGTAACAGCCCAAAATTGACCCTAGTCGGGAAGTGGTTTCGGGACCGCTAAACCGAGTCACCGAAAGGTTTGAATGTGATGTTTATTGTCTAGAATATGTAATCATGATTGTGTGAAAGTTTCAAGCTTCGATTTAGTCGATTGCATGTGAATTTAGTCAATAGGACTTATATGAGAAAATTTTAAAATGTGATAGGTCAATGCATGAGGACCTATTAGTGCATGGGGAAGAAAAAGGGGACTTGCATGTCAAATTCCCCCTCCCTAATATGTAGTGGCCGGCCATGCTATGGGTGGAAACATGTTGGGAACATGTTGGCCTAGTGAGGTATGTAGGATAAAATATAATAAGAAGTATGGGGAATAAAGAAATGGAAAAAGGAAAGGATGTGTGGTAATTGTTTCTTTCCTCCCCTTTTGCCGTGAAAGTAAGAAGGAAAAACAAAAAAAAAAGTGTCCATCTTTCTTCATTTCCCCTTGGCCGAATGTTCTAAAGAAGAAAGAAAAAAATTTGTTCATCTTTTATCATCCTTGGCCGAAAATGCTAAGAAGAAGGGGGAAGGGGAAGTAAGACATTCGGCCACTCCTTCTAGTCTTGAATAAGGTATGTAATGCATGGTAGCTTTTGGAAATTGTTGAATGTATTAAGCTAGTTACTAAGTCCCTTACTTAGCCCATGTTCAAATCTTGAATATTGTTGGTAACATGAGCAATCGGTCATCTTAAGTCACTATTAAGGTAAGGAAGTATGTACTAGCTTTTGAAATTTTAGTTGATATTGAGTGAGTTATCAAGTGATTTTTGTAAACCATGTTGAAATTTCGATTTTGGGGGTGAGTATGGTTTTCGGCTATAAAAGATTAATAAGGGTGATGATTGTGTTTCATGCTAAACTTAGATGAATAATGGTAGTTGCTCACATCTTGATATCTATGAGTTTCTTTCTTGGTTCTACCATAGACCCCCAAAGTATATGTTTATTGGGTGTTGTTGGAGGTTTATGATAGAAGCTAATGAGTGAGAGTTTGATAGGTACCATGAGGTTAAACTTCATGAGATTGTAAGCTTGTAAGTTGGATGATGAAATTCATGCTTTGTGAAGGTAAAAGGAGTAGAAGGAGCATTCGGCCATGAAGAAAAAAAAGAGAGCAAAGGGGGAAATTTATGATGAATTAAGTGTTAAATGGAATGAAAATGATATTATATGGGGGTATGTATATTCGGCCATATGAGTAAATATATAGATGATGTTAAATTTGATTATGTATAATGGGCATTAAGATGTGGAACATAAGAAATGTAGGATATGTGGATCTACATGATGTTATAGTTGACATTGTGCATATACACATGCATTCGGCCATCTAATTGAGTATGAAGGTGGTGTTAAATCTAATTGTGATGCCCATTCCGAAGTATATATATATATACATATATATATATATACATAAGTATGCCATTCGTGATGTTACCTTTAATTATGTGTGTAATCGACTAAATGGGTAATTAGTGTGGATGGTTGCCGAATACACAAACATACATATGCATGTGTAATTGAATTATGAATGTTTAACAAGATGGTTAAACTAGTGAATTATTGATTAAGCTCAAGGAGCTAAAGGAGGAGAATCAAGCAAAGGCAAAGAAAAGATCACTGAGTAGCCGAGTTGGAACCGTCTTACCCAACACAAGGTAAGTCATTAAGCATGTAGTTGGTATTATTTCAAATGGTCATAATGTTTATGTATTGATGCTGAATGGAATGAATAAATATACATATATATATATGCATGTACGTATGTGATGATGAAATTGTTGAATGAAAAGAAAAGAGGTAAGATGTACTGAGTTGTTGATCTCGGCACTAAACGTGCGAGTATAACCATTTATGACCATGAGATTGGCGCTAAGTGCGCGGGATTAAATTGTACAGCACTAAGTGTGCGATTTGACTATGTTGCACTAAGTGTGCGAAATGAATATGATGCACTAAGTGTGCGAATTGACCATGCGGCACTAAGTGTGCGAGTTTGACTATGTAGCACTAAGTGTGCGATTTGATTACGTAGCACTAAGTGTGCGAGTTGATTATATAGCACTGAGTGTGCGGACTCAATATACATTCGTGAATCATTATGGACACTATGTGTGCGACACTATTGAGTCGATCGCGGACAGCGGATCGGGTAAGTGTCTTGAGTACATGGCTAATAGGTGCTATGCTTATACTTGGTGTTGAGCTCGGTAAGTTTGAACCTATGTGACAACTATACTTGAAGTCACGTACATAAAATTTATCGTAGGATGGGTGAAAGGCCGTTTAGTCGTTTGATTGTAACGAAAATAAATTGATTTATGAAAATGCTTCAATGTCCTATTGATGAGTATATGGAATGTGAATGCATGAATTGATATGAAATTGAATCGATAGGTTGGAGGAACTATGGTATGGTTCGGAATGGATGGAGTAATTAGCCTCGTTCCATTTTGTTTTCTCTTGTGATAATGTTATTGATGGATGGTAGTGCATTGCTTATGACTTACTGAGTTATAAACTCACTCGGTGTTTCCTTGTCACCCATTATAGGTTGCTTGGACTCATCTATTTTTGCGGGGTCAGGCCGTCATCGAAGTCATCACATCGGATAGCAAGTTTTGGTACTTTCTTCTTAGTTGGCTTAGAAGAACATTTTGGCATGTATAAGCTATTACGTTGTGTTTGAACTTTGGCATGTAAACTTTAAGCCATGCGAAAATGGCACGAATGTTCGATTGAGTTGGTTCAAGGGTAGGCATGAAATGGACCTAGTTACTTTCGTAACAGATGCTGGCAACAGCAGTGTCATGAGATTGAAAAATCACTAAAAATAGTAGGAGTGGAGTTAATTGATGAATAAATTATGTAATCGAAGCCCGATGAGTTTGTTTTCATGAGGAAGTGACGAAAAGATCATATGGGCAGTATATTAAGAGATAATCAGATTTTTGTGGGACAGGGCCAGAACGGTTTCTGGATTCCCTGCTCCGACTTTGGAAATTCATAATAAATTAACCAGAGATAATTAGGGGTCGTACCATATATGTACAGATTCCTCTCTGAGTCTAGTTTTTATAGAAACAAACGGCATCAGTATTGAAGCCCCGTGCAGGGAGATATCCAATTCGTAATGGGAAAAGGTCAGTGTAGTCGACCCCTGCAACATGGGAGACTTCGACTAATAAACTGTACCAATTGGCCCGACCAAAAATTCTAGAAAAAAATACATAGATGGGCACATGAGTCTAGTTTCTGGGAAAAATCACGAAACTGATTTTCGAGTTACGAAACTCAAGATATGATTTTTAAAACGACTGGTACACAGATTGGGCAGTGTCTGGAAAATAAATTTTATAAGGGGTTAAAGCCAGTTAACACCTCGTGTTCGACTCCGGTGTCGGTTTCGGGTTCGGGGTGTTACAATACGCCTACATGGATACGCCATAATAAGTCATTGGGCAGATTATACTTCGCTAGATAGACTACTCTACTACTATAAGCCAAAACCTTAGACCCACCAGACCTGGGGTGTTACGCTTTCTTTCCCTAATAGCCTTTTACCATTTAGTGATCTTTCTAAAAGTACTTTTATCCATGATGTACTCTTCTTTCAAGGTTCCTCTTCACATGAGAGATTCGGTTTAACTTCTAGAGTTCCCAATTTCTCCCATGATCTGGGTCGAGGCAATACGCATAATAGTCATACTTTGACTGAGGGGGGTTAGTGACCAATACGCTCATTTTGGTGAAAACAATATTTAGGCTTTACTTATTTGTTAACTTAAGGCATGAGTGCGAATGCATCACCCCTTTATCAATTTATAAACAAATGGCTAACATTAATCAAATAAAAGTTACCCGCAATAGTGTCCAAGCTCTCAGTGTCTCTCTCGGCTCGCATAATGTATTTTGTAGCTATGGTTTTCAACTCCGAACCACCGGGGATACTCGCATTTTTATGTATGGAGCCTGACCATGCAAAAGCTAATAGAACCACCGAGCTTACTCTTGTAGTTTGTTTGATGCTTCTATTAGCTCGATGTGGCCAGTCCCTCTTGAAGTGGCCCTATTCTCCACTCTAGAAGCAAACACCTGACACTTCTAAGTAATTACCCTTCTAGCTCTTCACACATTAACCGCAAGTGGGGCCAGACAATTTCTTCAATCCTCTCGTGCTAGCTACTAACATGATTTGGCATCTACCATAGTCTCGTCTAACAACATTGGGCTAGAAGAGAATCCTCTATTGTCACACTCGATTTCTTTTAAGTCCAAAAATGAGGAATAATTGAGGGTTAAATTGAAAAAAACCGTAAGTTGGTATCTTATACTGAAAAATTAAGAAAATTTAGTAACTGTCTTTAGACATGGTTAAGATCAAATTCTGGTTTAGTTGGATTAAAACCAACTGGTTCATTAGTGGGAGACAAAATGGTTATCAATGGATAGTTTCTACATGGTTGAAGATCATATGTGAAGGGCTATAAATAACTTAGAAGTGACTTCCCGAGGTAGATTCATCTTAATCATGTTTCATTTTCATCTCCTTCTTGTCTTTTTCCTTGGTTGCTTCGAAGAAGAGATAATTATGGTAAGCTCTACATGGAGCGGTGATCGTGAGGATTTAGTCAGAAAAGTAGAGAATCCAAAGAGCTAGTAAGGTTCTAAGTCCTTTGATGTACGTAAGATTTAGAATTTTTAGAACCATTTTAGGGTTTCTGCATGTTTCTAGAAAACTAAGTTTTAAGCTAGAAATGCAGAGTTTAACTTATGAACTTGGTTGTAATGCTTAGCTGCCAAGAGAATAGAAGTTCTAGCACTCGAAAAAACTAAGTTGAGGAGGCAAAGAAGCAACAAATGAGTTTATATAATTCATTTTTAGGAGGCCGTATAACTAGTATGAATAGTTGTTGAGTTATTTGATGATGTATGAACTCCATTTTTGAGCATTGCATAAGTAAATAAGTATTAGCAAGCGTGTCAGTACATATAAAAAAAAGGTTATGATTTTATGCTTTAAAAGTAGCGTACTCCATGATAATATGTATATGAATTGTATGTATTGCATGTTTGTGACTGTGGAGTATAGAGGGGAAATTATTGATGGGTTAGCTGAAGTTAGGATTTGAAAAATCATGTTTCCATTTCCCACTATACAGTACAGTTGGGTGCAAATTGTGATGTCCAAAGCTCTGGGACTTACAGAGGGGACACTGTGGTGTTTGAGCATCAAGGTTAAAAGTGGGAAAATAGAGGAATGGGTGGATGGATAGGGAAATGGAATTCCGTTAAGATTCTGTTATACGATGTTGCTGGGTACAAATCGTGATGTGTGAAGCATTAGGCCTTGCTGAGGGGACATCGTAGTGTTCGAGTATTAACATTAAATTTTAAATTAATTGATATCGACAGGTCTTTCAGGGTGATTCAGTGATGATGGTTATTAAGTTCCATAGAGAAACACCACGATGGCAATCAGCAATCTCCATGGGGCAACACCACGATAACGGTAAGGTCCTTCAAGGTGACACCTCAAACAAGTTTAAGGTGTAAAATCATAGCTCAGCTATGGAAACCAAGATAGTCCGTGGAGACATTAAACACAAGGTAGTCTACCAGGACGCTAAACATAGGGTAACAATGTGTAAGACCATGTCTCGGTTGACAACATAGAAAGTCCACCAGGACATTAAACATGGGGATTACAAGTGTAAGACCATATCTTGGCTATAGAAGCATATGGGGTCTGTTGGGACATTAAACGCGGGGTAGTCCACCGGGACATTAATCACGGGGTGGACCATCAAAATGGTAATTATGGACTATCAAGATGGTATTTTTGATATGAATCAAATCATAATAATTAACCGAATATAATAATTATAATTACCATAATTAAAATAATGCTTGAAAAAAATACAATTACAGTAATTATAATAATATTTGATCCTAAATTATAATTACATAATTATAACAAGGATTTCGATAAATTTTAGTTAAATTTTATACGAATCAAATTCATATATTAATTTAACCATATTTTTCATTATATGTACAACATACTTGTACATATAATTCCTTCGCTATTTATCTACTCAACTGAATTTATTCTATAATCAATTTAATTCATGTGACAACTAAACTCAATACCAACTATGTTTGGATTCTATTCGTTTCAACCATAGCGTGTAACCCTGTAGGTTATTGTTACGTTAGCAGTAATACTAGAATGATTCTAAAATTACAAACATTGTGTGGCATCTAGCAATGCGTCATTGCTACCTAAGTTACAAGAAGTCATGATTCGACAAAACCTATCTATGATTAATCCTTCATGTATTAAATTATTTTGTCCTTTATATCTAGAATGGACACAAGTCATGGAATAGTCAAAATTGCATAACCCATCTAATGTTTCTTGATACCCTGAGTAGAATATGAAATGCAAATAAGTATGATATCTCATATCAACTTATTCGAGTATGGCCATGCATTTCAGTCTCACTCAATCAAGTGGCCTAGGATATTGCTTGCATTATGTAGAAGGGACAAATTCTATATTGATCAACCATATCTTACTACATAAATTGTGGTATATCCAACATCATCCTTTATAGAACAACCAATTACGGTGGATGTTTGACTGTATCAAAATATACGACTCACAATGTTGGGATAATGATGATCTCAAGCCTGGGGATCGTATACATAGTAATCACTATGAGTATTGTTATGACTATTACATAATAATCTAATAAACATACTCATAATGGGTCAATCCAATATGTTTTTCTCTAACACACATACTTATGTATTGATTTTGACATCTCATGTCAATGACAACACTTTGTCATGAATCAACTACATGTTAGTCTTAATGTATTATTATTGTCCAAACCCACGATAATACTCGACTAAGGAACTTTTAAGAATAATCATATTATTCTCAAGATATTATTATAAAATAGTTTCTATATACACAGAAAATAAACTGAAATAATAATGGATATGCCTTATATTAAGAAATGAGATAAAATAAGTATGTGATTACAATCATCTCATGTTATTACAATCATCTCATGATTAGTCTTTGGGCATACTTTAACAATCTCCCACTAGCACTAAGACCAATCACTCATATATCTAATACCAAGTGACTTAGTGTGATGATCATGCTTCTGTTGTGTCAGAGGCATGGTCAGTGGATAAATAATGTTATCGTCTGTAGGTACTCTACATATCTCCACATCCCTCGATCGATAATCTCTCGAATAAGATGATATCACCTAAGTATATGTTTGGATTGTTGGTGAGATCTGGGTTCCTTGGCTTGTGTAATAGCTCCGTTGTTGTCACAATAGAGTTCTATAACATCTGATATACTAGGCACTATCCCTAGTTCAGTAATGAACTTCTTAATCCAAACAGTTTCTTTTTATGCCTCACTAGCTTCAATATACTCGGCCTCTATTGTAGAATCAACTATTGTATCTTACTTTGAACTCTTCCAGTTCACAGCACCACCATTAGGTAAAACACAAAACCTGATTGCGATAAAAAATCATCCTTATCGGTTTGGAAGCTAGCATTAGTGTAACCTTTTACACTTAGCCCTTCCTCACCTCCATACATAAGGAATGTATCCTTAGTCCTTCTTAAGTACTTAAGGATGGTTTTAACTTCCATTCAATGACCTTCATCGGGATCTACTTGGTATCGACTTGGCTTAAAGCATACGACATGTCTAGATGAGTACATAGCACGTCATACATGATAGACCCTATAGCTGAAGCATATGGAATCTTACTCATGTTTTATCTCTCTTGTGGAGTTGAAGAACATATTTCTGTTGAGAGTGAAATACCATTTCTCATAGGTAGGAATCCTCTATTAGATTCTTCCATACTGAACCTTTTCAGTACTTTATCTATGTATGTACTTTGGCTTAGACCTAGAAGTTGTCTTGGTCTATCTCTATAGATCTTGACTCCAAAAATGTAAGTAGCTTTGCCCAAATCTTTCATAGAAAAACAAATTCCTAACCAAGTTTTAATAGACTGTAAGGTAGGTATGTCATTTCCTATGATAAGTATGTCATCCACATACAATACCAAGAATGTCATAATGCTCCCACTAACTTTCTAGTAAACACAAGGCTCATCTTCATTTTTGATAAAACCAAACTCTTTGATTGCACCATTAAAACGAAGATTCTAACTTCGAGAAGCTTGCTTTAATTCATAAATGGATCTTTAGCTTGCATATTTTTTAGCATCTTTTCTATCTACAAAACCTTCAGGTTGTGTCATGTACACATTCTCTTTAAGTTTTCCATTAAGGAAAGTAGTTTTGACGTCCATCTGCCAAATTTCATAATCATGAAATATAGCTATTGCGAGCAAGATCTGGATGGATTTAAACACAGCAGTAGTAGAAATTTTTTTATCATAGTCGACACCATGAACTTGGCGAAAACCTTTAGTGACCAATCACCCTTTGTATGTTTGTATATTACCATCAACGTCAGTTTTCTTTTTGAAAACTCACTTGCACCCTATGGGTTTAACCCCTTCAGGTGGGTCAACCAAGATTAATACTTGGTTTTCTGATATGGAATCCATCTTAGACCTCACGGCCTGTAACACCCCGAACCCGAGACCGACACCGGAGTCGGACACGAGATGTTAACAAACTTTGAAAAATTTTTCCAGACACTGCCCAGTCTGAGTACTAGTCGCTTCAAAAATCATATCTTGAGTTTCACAACTCGAAAATCAGTTTTGTGATTTTTCCCTGAAACTAGACTCATGTTTCCATCTATGAATTTTTTTCTAGAATTTTTGGTCGGGCCAATTAGTACAGTTTATTAGTCAAAGTCTCCCATGTTACAGGGGTCGACTACACTGACCTTTGCTCATTACGACTTGGATATCTCTCTGCACAGAGCTTCAATACTGATGCCGTTTGTTTCTATGGAAACTAGACTCAGAGAGGAATCCATACATGTATGGTATGACTCCTAATTATCTCTGGTCAATTTATAGTGAATTTCCAACGTCAGAACAGGGAATCCAGAAACTGTTCTGGCCTTGTCCCACAAGAACCTGAATATCTCTTACTGTACTGTTCATATGATTGTTTCGTTACTTTCATATGAAAGTAGATTCATCAAGGTTCGATTACATAATTTATTCACTATTTAATTCCACTCCTACGAATTCTTGTGATTTTTCCAATCCACACCACTGCTGCTGTCAGCCTCTGTTTTCAAAGTAAACCTTACCTATTTTCGGGGTTTCATGGACCAACTAGGGCCTTGTCATACATATGCCCACATATGATCATACTTAGCCATTCCAATGGCTGATCATTTGCTCAACACTTCCATTCCAACTATAGTTACATCATGAAACCATTTATACATTCATAAACACGAATGGTCTAATGCCATACTCCACTTCTACAAGCCATTTTCGCATGGCTGTACACTTATACATTTCATAAAGTACTCGAAAGACAACAATGGGTAGTCCTATACATGCCATATCAAAATTCAACCAAAATAGTACCCAAAAGAGCCTTTGATAGTGTGGGCGACTTCGACTTCAAGATCCCGAGTCCGATAGCTGGAGAACCAAAAATCTATAAAACAGAGGAGCAATGTAACGAGTAAGCAATTTATGCTTAGTAAGTTTTGAGCAAGGAATTCCAGCATACACAAAGAATAGCACACATTTAGCTAAACGGAATATTTCATAATACGCAATTTACCGATATCAAACTTGCTTCACAACATTAACAACCCTTATGTACATACACAATAAACTAACTTAGCCGAAGGCCGGTAGCTCGTTTATCAACTGAGCGAACATTTATTTGTAAGGGCTCGATTAAATTCAACACATACGTAACATATCCCCATATTGGGATGTTTTTCGAGTATTCGCTGGAATTTTACAGCAAGCTCATTCATTACCAAATCACGTACCTTCGGGATTTAACCGGATATAGCTCCTCGTTCAAATGCCTTCGGGACATAGCCCGGTTTTAGTAACTCACACAATGCCTTCGGGACATAACCCGGATTTAACAACTCGCACGAATGCCTTCGGGACTTAACCCGGATTTAGTATCTCGCACAAAGGCCTTCGGGGCTTAACCCGGAATTTGTATCTCGCACAAATGCCTTCGGATCTTAGTCCGGATATATTCACTTAGCACAAAGCCTTCGGGACTTAGCCCGGACAGCATTCAATTAATCATGCACCTCTAACAATAATTCATGGCACATTCGTATTTCTTTTTCATTAGCAAAACTCAACACAAGGCACACACCATCCTTGCACATTCGGCTCAATAGCCACTCATAGAGCATGATTTTAATTTGCTTAAAACATGATTTAATCACATCGTAATTTAAGCTCTCTTACTCAAGAACTTACCTCGGGTGTTGTCGAACGATTCCGCTAGCTATTCGACCACTTTTTCCTTCCCTTTATCGGATTTATTTCCCCTTTGCTCTTGAGCTTAATTAAACAAATAAATTGATTTCATCATTTAGGCATCAAAAAGATGAACACAAGGCACTTAGCCCATATTTATACATTAGACATTAAAGTCTCATACATGCAAAAATCATGCATCAACACAACATATTAGCTAATTTCTTTCCCCTTGGCCGAATATGCATGTCTATTTTTGGGGTCGATTTCAACACTTAATACACACATATACACACTAGTAAAGCATCCTCCCCCTTTTCATCAATTTAGCACATGCATTGCTCATTAACATGCAAAGTTACATTCGGCCTTAGCACACATCTTGCTAGCCGATTCTTCTCCATTTAGCAACCAATGCACATATGTGCTCACACAAAAATGCTAAAAAGGAGGTTCAAGAATCATCAAGCCATCATCACATGCATCATTAACAAGCTTCATATTTTGCATGCAATGGCATTAACACAACCTCCACCTAGGCCGAATCTTAACTCATCCTCATGCCTCATCACCACAACATCAAACATCAACCAAGAATGATGCATCCATGGTCAAGTGCCATTTCCATCACATAGCAAGATTTAGACCATGGGCTAGGTAGAACTCAAGCTAACAACTAAAACATGCATGCATCTCATGGAACATCATCAAACATACCTTAGCCTAGCTACATGCATGGCCGAATCTCTTCACCTTTCTTCTTCTTTCCTCCTTAAAATTTTTTGGCCAAGGATGAACCAAAGGATGAGAAATTTTTTTCTTTGTTTTTCTTTCTAATTTAGGCTAAATGAAGGTGAGAAAGGATGAACACAAATTTTTCTCCTTTCTTCTCTTTAGCTCACGGCAATGGGGGGGCAACCACACATTGTTTTTTCTTTTGTTTCCATTTCTTTATTACCCATACCCCTTATTTTATTCTTCCATTAACAAAACATGTTTCATGACATGTTTTGCCCATCATTCCTTGTCATGGCCGGCCACTACTCATTAGGGGGGGAAATTTGACATGCAAGTCCCCCCTTTGTCCACATGCACTAATAGGTCCTCACACATTGACCTATCACATTTTAAAATTTTCTCACATAAGTCCTATTGACTAAATTCACATGCAATCGACTAAATCGAAGCTTGAAATTTTCACACATTCATAATTACATATTCTAGACAATAAATATCACATTCAACATTTTGGTGACTCGGTTTAGCGGTCCCGAAACCACTTCCCGACTGGGGTCAACTTTGGGCTGTCACAACTCTCCCCCACTTAAGAAATTTTCGTCCCCGAAAATCTTATCGGTAAATAGGTTTGGGTATCGTTCTTTCATCGAGCTCTCGGTCTCCCAAGTAGCTTCCTCGATCCCGTGTTTGAGCCATAACACCTTTACTAGCGGAACTCTTTTGTTTCGCAACTCCTTCACTTCACGAGCTAGGATACGCATCGGTTCTTCTTCATAGCTCATGTCGACTTGAATTTCAACCTCTGATGGGCTAATTATGTGCGATGGATCAGATCGATAGCGTCGAAGCATCGAAACATGAAAGACGTCATGAATCTTTTCAAGCTCCGGGGGCAAAATCAATCTATACGCAACCGGACCAACTCGTTCGGAGATTTCGTACGGCCTAATGAATCTCGGGCTCAACTTGCCCTTATGGCCAAACCTGAGTATCTTTTTCCAAGGTGAAACCTTAAGGAACACTTTGTCTCCCACCTGATACTCGATGTCTTTTCGTTTCAAATCCGCGTACGACTTCTGACGATCTGTGGCTACCTTCAGACTTTCACGGATTACCTTTACTTTCCGTTCAGCATCTTTAATCAAATCAACTCCGAAAATTTTACTTTCACTGAGCTCGGTCCAAAACAATGGTGTACGGCATTTACGACCGTACAAAGCCTCGTAAGGTGCCATCTTAATACTTGATTGAAAACTATTGTTGTAAGCGAATTCAATCAAAGGTAAATACCGTTCCCATGAACTACTGAACTCGAGGATGCAACATCTCAACATATCCTCAAGTATCTGAATTATCCGCTCGGATTGACCATCGGTTTAGGGGTGAAAAGTAGTGCTAAAATGCAGCTTGGTACCCAGAGCTTCTTGCAATTTCTTCCAAAATCGTGAGGTGAATCTCGGATCTCTCTCCGACACGATAGAAACAGGTACCCCGTGTAATCTCACAATTTGAGAAACGTACAATTCAGCTAGTCTATCCAATGAAAAATCCATACACACGGGGATAAAGTAAGCCGACTTAGTCAGTCTATCGACAACAACCCAAATCGCATCCTTCTTACTAGTTGACAATGGCAGTCCGGACACAAAGTCCATTGTGACTCGATCCCATTTCCACTCGGGTATCATGATCGGCTGAAGTAATCTTGAAGGCACTTGATGTTCCGCTTTCACTTGTTGACATATTAAACATCTCGAAACAAAGTCGGAGATGTCTCGTTTCATACCATGCCACCAAAATCGACGTTTCAAATCGTTGTACATTTTCGTACTCCCCGGGTGAATTGACATTTGGCTACAATGGGCTTCGTTCAGAATCATCGAAATGAGTTCCGAATTCCTTGGAACACACAAACGATTTCTGAACCTCAAACAATCATCATCATCAATTTGAAACTCCGATTCCTCGTTCGGAACACACTTAGCCCGTTTTGCAACCAATTCATCATCGACTTTCTGGGCTTCACGAATTTGGTGAGTCAATAATGGTTTAGCTTTTAATTCAGCTACCAACACATTGTCTGGTAGAACAGACAAATGCACATTCATCGCTCGTAAAGCAAACAATGACTTCCGGCTTAAGGCGTCCGCAACCACGTTAGCCCTTCCCGGGTGGTAATCAATGACAAGCTCGTAATCTTTCAACAACTCAAGCCAACGTCTTTGTCGTAGATTCAAGTCTCGTTGAGTCATCAAATATTTGAGACTTTTGTGATCCGAAAATACATGGCACTTCTCACCAAACAAATGATGTCGCCATATTTTCAAAGCAAATACGATGGCGGCTAATTTGAGATCATGGGTCGGATAATTTCTCTCGTGTGACTTCAATTGTCTCGACGCATAGGCCACAACTCGACCGTCTTGCATCAATACGCAACCCAACCCAAGTAGGGATGCGTCACTATAAATGACAAACTCTTTACCCGATTCGGGTTGCACTAAAATTGGAGCTTCAGTCAAGTGAGTTTTCAGTTGATCAAAACTTTTCTGGCACTTCTCCGTCCATTCGAACTTAACGTCCTTTTGAAGTAGCTTCGTCATTGGTGTGGCTATCATCGAGAAACCTTTGACAAATCGTCGGTAATAACCGGCGAGCACAAAAAAGCTCCGAACCTCAGTAATATTTCTCGGAGGTTTCCAGTCAAGTATGGCTGAAATTTTGTTCGGGTCAACTCGAATACCCGACGCGGATACCACATGACCCAAGAAGCTAACCTCTCTTAACCAGAACTCACACTTACTGAACTTAGCATATAACTGCTTCTCCCGTAAAATTTGCAGCACTAGCCTCAGATGCTCAGCATGTTAGGTCTCATCTCTTGAATAGACCAAAATGTCATCAATGAACACAACTACGAACCGATCCAAATATGGTCTGAAGATCCGATTCATCAAATCCATAAATACCGCAGGGGCATTAGTGAGCCCAAACGGCATCACTAAGAATTCATAGTGACCATATCTCGTTCTGAAGGCAGTTTTTTTTTTTGGTATGTCCGATTCTCGAATTCGCAACTGATAATAGCCCGATCTCAAATCTATTTTTGAGAACACTGTGGCTCCCTTCAGTTGGTCGAACAAATCATCGATGCGCGGCAACGAATATTTATTCTTTATCGTCACTTTATTCAGTTGACGATAGTCAATACACAACCTCATGGTTCCGTCCTTCTTTTTTCACGAACAATACTGGTGCACCCCAAGGTGAGAAGCTTGGTCGCGCAAAACCTCTATCCGTCAATTCTTGCAACTGAGCTTTTAACTCTTTTAACTCGGTTGGTGCCATACGATATGGGGCTATCGAAATCGGCGTAGTCCTAGGTGCAAGCTCAATACCAAACTCTATCTCCCGAACAGGTGGTAAACCCGGCAATTCTTCCGGAAAAACATCCGGGTATTCACAAACCACCGGCACAGATTCGGGTTTCTTTTCTAATTCTTTGTCATCAAGTACATACGCAAGGTATGCTTCGCACCCTTTTCTTACATATTTCTGTGCCAACATTGCTGATATTACAGCTGGCATCCCCTCCAAGTCCGCAGACTCAATTCGGACTACTTCGTTATTTGCGCACCTCAAATCAATAGTCTTGCTCTTGCAATTCACAATCGCATCATGCGCGGTCAACCAATCCAAACCAAGGATAACATCAAATTCATCAAACGGCAAAAGCATCAAGTCCGCCGGAAAACAGGAACCTCGAATTTCCAGGGGACATTTCTCACACACTTTGTCGACAAGCACGTAATGACCCAAGGGATTTGACACTCGAATTACAAACTCAGTAGACTCAATAGGTAAAGTCTTACTGGATGCTAAGGTTTCACATATGTAAGAATGAGTAGAACCGGGGTCAATCAAAGCAATTACTTTAGTATCAAAGAGAGTGAATGTACCGGTAATAACATCAGGCGAAGAAGTATCCTCGCGGGCACGTATAGCATAAGCTCTAGCAGGCGCACGAGCTTCGGATCTGGTTATATCACCTCTAGAACCTCTCTGACCACCACTAGCATTGCCCGTATTTCCAGATGGTCTACCTCGAGCAGTGGTAGCACCCGGTTTCCCCACTCTGATTTTCATTCTGTTCAAACAACCTCGGGCAATCTTTAATGAAGTGGTCAACTGATCCGCACTTGTAACAGGAGCGGTCAGGGAATCTACAACTCCCCGAATGCCATTTACCGCAATATCGACATTTCGTTCTATCTCGACGTTCATTCCCAACACTGGCGACCGAAGTGCCTCGTGTATCCACAAGGGGTCGATCACGATCTCGTCTAAAAAGGCCCGAAGTGCCTCTAAACTGGCCCGCATCATCTCGAAATCTCTTCGATGCTTGTTGAAGAGACCTTCCCGAGGATCTTTTACGAAACTCTCTAGTTCCCTCATCAACTCTTTGCTTTTCTTTTCTAAGCTCTTCGGCTTTACAAGCTCGTTCAACAAGTACCACGAACTCTCGTATTTCAAGAACGCCAACGAACATTTTTATATCTTCATTCAGCCCATCCTCGAAGCGTTTACACATAATAGCTTCGGACGAAACACATTCCCGAGCGTATTTGCTAAGTCTAACAAATTTTCGCTCGTAATCAGTAACCGACATGGAGCCTTGCTTAAGCTCAAGAAATTCCTTCCGTTTTTGATCAACAAATCTCTGACTGATATACTTTTTCCGAAACTCAGTTTGGAAAAACTCCCAAGTTACTTGCTCTCGGGGCACAACAGAAGTCAGAGTACTCCACCAATAGTAGGCAGAATCACGTAGCAAGGAGATAGCACACTTTAGGCATTCATCGGGTGTACAAGATAGCTCATCGAGTACCCGGATAGTGTTGTCCAGCCAAAATTCAGCTTGCTCGGCATCATCGCTATCCATAGCCTTAAATTCAGTAGCCCCATGTTTTCGGATTCTGTCAACTGGGGGCTTATTTGACCTTATTTGGTCCGTTACCGGTGGTATTGTAGGTGCGGGGGTAGTATTTGTCGGGAATGGAGGTTGTGGAACAGCCATATTAGTTCGAATGTATTGGTTGAACCAATCATTCATCACGCTATAGAATGCTTGTCTAGCTTCATCATTCGGATTACTAGCATTAGGTTGAGAGTCTGCCGGCACTGTCCCTTGTCCGGGAGCAGGCGCTACACTCTCAAGATCATCAGCTACCTCTCGGTCACGATCGGGATCCATTACTATAAACACATTTACAATTGTCAGAAATCACCACACTATCAAGTAATCACATAAAATGGCATGTATAGCTAGACCCAACACATTACGGTAGTCCTAGAATCGACTAAACCGTAGCTCTGATACCAATTTAATGTAACACCCCGAACCCGAGACCGACACCGGAGTCGGACACGAGATGTTAACAAACTTTGAAAATTTTTTCCAGACACTGCCCAGTCTGAGTACTAGTCGCTTCAAAAATCATATCTTGAGTTTCACAACTCGAAAATCAGTTTTGTGATTTTTCCCTGAAACTAGACTCATGTTTCCATCTATGTATTTTTTTCTAGAATTTTTGGTCGGGCCAATTAGTACAGTTTATTAGTCAAAGTCTCCCATGTTACAGGGGTCGACTACACTGACCTTTGCTCATTACGACTTGGATATCTCTCTGCACAGAGCTTCAATACTGATGCCGTTTGTTTCTATGGAAACTAGACTCAGAGAGGAATCCATACATGTATGGTATGACTCCTAATTATCTCTGGTCAATTTATAGTGAATTTCCAACGTCGGAACAGGGAATCCAGAAACTGTTCTGGCCTTGTCCCACAAGAACCTGAATATCTCTTACTGTACTGTTCATATGATTGTTTCGTTACTTTCATATGAAAGTAGATTCATCAAGGTTCGATTACATAATTTATTCACTATTTAATTCCACTCCTACGAATTCTTGTGATTTTTCCAATCCACACCACTGCTGCTGTCAGCCTCTGTTTTCAAAGTAAACCTTACCTATTTTCGGGGTTTCATGGACCAACTAGGGCCTTGTCATACATATGCCCACATATGATCATACTTAGCCATTCCAATGGCTGATCATTTGCTCAACACTTCCATTCCAACTATAGTTACATCATGAAACCATTTATACATTCATAAACACGAATGGTCTAATGCCATACTCCACTTCTACAAGCCATTTTCGCATGGCTGTACACTTATACATTTCATAAAGTACTCGAAAGACAACAATGGGTAGTCCTATACATGCCATATCAAAATTCAACCAAAATAGTACCCAAAAGAGCCTTTGATAGTGTGGGCGACTTCGACTTCAAGATCCCGAGTCCGATAGCTGGAGAACCAAAAATCTATAAAACAGAGGAGCAATGTAACGAGTAAGCAATTTATGCTTAGTAAGTTTTGAGCAAGGAATTCCAGCATACACAAAGAATAGCACACATTTAGCTAAACGGAATATTTCATAATACGCAATTTACCGATATCAAACTTGCTTCACAACATTAACAACCCTTATGTACATACACAATAAACTAACTTAGCCGAAGGCCGGTAGCTCGTTTATCAACTGAGCGAACATTTATTTGTAAGGGCTCGATTAAATTCAACACATACGTAACATATCCCCATATTGGGATGTTTTTCGAGTATTCGCTGGAATTTTACAGCAAGCTCATTCATTACCAAATCACGTACCTTCGGGATTTAACCGGATATAGCTCCTCGTTCAAATGCCTTCGGGACATAGCCCGGTTTTAGTAACTCACACAATGCCTTCGGGACATAACCCGGATTTAACAACTCGCACGAATGCCTTCGGGACTTAACCCGGATTTAGTATCTCGCACAAAGGCCTTCGGGGCTTAACCCGGAATTTGTATCTCGCACAAATGCCTTCGGATCTTAGTCCGGATATATTCACTTAGCACAAAGCCTTCGGGACTTAGCCCGGACAGCATTCAATTAATCATGCACCTCTAACAATAATTCATGGCACATTCGTATTTCTTTTTCATTAGCAAAACTCAACACAAGGCACACACCATCCTTGCACATTCGGCTCAATAGCCACTCATAGAGCATGATTTTAATTTGCTTAAAACATGATTTAATCACATCGTAATTTAAGCTCTCTTACTCAAGAACTTACCTCGGGTGTTGTCGAACGATTCCGCTAGCTATTCGACCACTTTTTCCTTCCCTTTATCGGATTTATTTCCCCTTTGCTCTTGAGCTTAATTAAACAAATAAATTGATTTCATCATTTAGGCATCAAAAAGATGAACACAAGGCACTTAGCCCATATTTATACATTAGACATTAAAGTCTCATACATGCAAAAATCATGCATCAACACAACATATTAGCTAATTTCTTTCCCCTTGGCCGAATATGCATGTCTATTTTTGGGGTCGATTTCAACACTTAATACACACATATACACACTAGTAAAGCATCCTCCCCCTTTTCATCAATTTAGCACATGCATTGCTCATTAACATGCAAAGTTACATTCGGCCTTAGCACACATCTTGCTAGCCGATTCTTCTCCATTTAGCAACCAATGCACATATGTGCTCACACAAAAATGCTAAAAAGGAGGTTCAAGAATCATCAAGCCATCATCACATGCATCATTAACAAGCTTCATATTTTGCATGCAATGGCATTAACACAACCTCCACCTAGGCCGAATCTTAACTCATCCTCATGCCTCATCACCACAACATCAAACATCAACCAAGAATGATGCATCCATGGTCAAGTGCCATTTCCATCACATAGCAAGATTTAGACCATGGGCTAGGTAGAACTCAAGCTAACAACTAAAACATGCATGCATCTCATGGAACATCATCAAACATACCTTAGCCTAGCTACATGCATGGCCGAATCTCTTCACCTTTCTTCTTCTTTCCTCCTTAAAATTTTTTGGCCAAGGATGAACCAAAGGATGAGAAATTTTTTTCTTTGTTTTTCTTTCTAATTTAGGCTAAATGAAGGTGAGAAAGGATGAACACAAATTTTTCTCCTTTCTTCTCTTTAGCTCACGGCAATGGGGGGGCAACCACACATTTTTTTTTCTTTTGTTTCCATTTCTTTATTACCCATACCCCTTATTTTATTCTTCCATTAACAAAACATGTTTCATGACATGTTTTGCCCATCATTCCTTGTCATGGCCGGCCACTACTCATTAGGGGGGGAAATTTGACATGCAAGTCCCCCCTTTGTCCACATGCACTAATAGGTCCTCACACATTGACCTATCACATTTTAAAATTTTCTCACATAAGTCCTATTGACTAAATTCACATGCAATCGACTAAATCGAAGCTTGAAATTTTCACACATTCATAATTACATATTCTAGACAATAAATATCACATTCAACATTTCGGTGACTCGGTTTAGCGGTCCCGAAACCACTTCCCGACTGGGGTCAACTTTGGGCTGTCACACGGCCTCTAACCATTTCCTAGAATCTGGGCTCACCACCGTTTCTTGATAAGTACTAGGCTCATCTTGATCCATAAGCAGAACATCACCATGTGTAGTAATAAGAAATTCATATCTCTCAGGTGCTTGGCGTTCACTTAAAGATCTGCATGGTGGTTATGATTCTACAGCAGTCACTTGTTCCTCAATTTCTTGTGGAACCTTCTGTTACTCTATCTCTGGTTCAGTAGTATTTTGTGGTTCTAAAATTTCTTCAAGTTCAATCTTTCTCTCACTTCCTTTTCTAGAGACAAATTATTTTTCTAGGAAGACGTCAATCTGCGCAACAAACACTCTGTTCTCAGTAGGATTGAAGAAACAATATCCTTTAGTTTCCTTAGGATATCTTGCAAAGATGCATTTTTCTGATTTGGGTTCAAGCTTAGTAGACGTCTGATGTTTAACATAAGCTTTCCAACCCTAAATCTTCATAAAATATATACTGGGACGTTTCCTAATCCACATTTCATATGGCATATTTTGAACCAATTTAGATGAAACACAATTCTGTGTGAACCCAACTGTCTCAAGTGCATGTCCCCAAAAGGAAACTGGTAGATCAGCATGACTCATCATTGATCGAATCATGTCTAACAGAGTTTGATTTTTTCTCTTAGAAACTCCATTAAATTGAAGAGTACTAGGAGGAGTAAGTTGTGAGACTATCTCACATTCCTTCAAAAGGTCATCAAACTCTAGGCTAAAAAATTCTCCACCTCGATTAGATCAAAGTGTCTTAATAGTTTTTCCTATTTGATTTTGTACTTCATTTTGAATTCTTTGAACTTTTTAAGGGATTTAGACTTGGAGCATGAGATAAACATACCCATATCTACTGAAATCATTAGTGAAATTAATGAAGTACTAAAATCCACCTCTGGCCTGTGTATTCATTGGTCCACATACATCAGTATGTATTATGCCTAATAAATCACTAGTTCGCTCACTTTTACCAGTAAAAGGACCTTTAGTCATTTTTCCCAATAAGCAAGATTCACATACTTCAATTTTTTAGAAAACAAATGAATCCAAGAGACTATCTTTATAGAGTTTGGATATGCGTGTCTCACTTATGTGGCCCAAACGACAATGTCAAAGATAAGTTTAATTTGAGTAATTTATTTTAGATCTTTTAGTATTTATGTTGTAAATGGGATTAACTTGATCTAACATATAGAGGTCATTTACCAATTGTGCCGAAGCATAGAAAACATTATTGAGATAAAAGAAACAACAATTATTATTAATTATTATCTCAAAACCAATTTTGTCTAAACAAGAAATTGAAATAATGTTTTTAGTCAAACTAGGCACAAAAAAACAATCCTCTAAACATAAAACAAGTCCATTAGGCAAAGACAAAGTATATGTTCCTATAGTTAATGCAACAACTCTTGCTCCATTTCCAACTCGTAGGTCCACATCTCCTTTAGCCAGAGTCCTACTTCTTTGCAATCCTTATACAGAAGTACAAATATGAAAACCACAACCAGTATCTAATCCAAGAGGTAGTAGTTGAGAAATTAATATCAATAACATAAATACCTGAAGCAAACGCTCCGTTTGCTTTGGCCTTCTTAACTTCCTCAAGATAAACAAGGTAGTTCTTTTTCCAATGTCTAGTCACACCACAATGGAAGCGATTTCCTTCCTTAGCCACCCCTCCTTTGGGCTTCAGTGCAGCCTTTACATTTTCAGGTTTTGGCTTGCCTTTGCCCTTAAGCTTTGCCTTAGATTTAGCTTTCTTGTTATTACGAACCATCAAAATGGGCTTGGGTCCAGCCTTTTTAATGGTACCTTCAACAATTCGCAACATGCTGAGTAACTGTGGCAGAGTCTTGTCAAGTTCATTCATATTGAAAATTAAGGACAAACTGACTATAGCTATCAGGCAACGATTACAAAATAACATCAGTGGCCAACTCTTGGCTTAATGGAAATCCATGTTTAGACAGGTTTTCAATATAGCCTATCATCTTAAGAACATGAGGTCCTACTGGGCTTCCTTCTATAGCTTACATTGGAAAAGGGTCTTAGAGGTATCGAACCTCTCTTCCCATGCTTGTCCTTGATAATTTTCTTCTAGATACTCGATCATATCATAAGCAACCATGTCCTCGTGTTGCTTCTAAAGCTCAGGATTCATAGTGGCAAGTATAAGACATCCAACATCTACTGTATCATCGAGATGCTTCTTGTAAACATCTATATCAGCCCTCGAGGCATTACAAGATGGTTCATTAGAAATGGGTTGTTCAATGACATATAATTTTTGTTCTTGTTTGAGGACAATCCTTAAGTTATAGAATCAGTCAAAGAAGTTCAAACCATTCAATTTGTCCTTCTCAAGGACTAGTCATAATGAAAGTGAATTTGTGTTTGCAGCCATAATATATCTATAACAATGATATATGCGAGTGAGTAAATTTACCAAGTTTATACTAATCATTAAAAGGAATTTATTAAATGACGCTCCCGCTATTTTATTCAAATTAATAATCCTCATATGTTAATTTCAGAAAGACTTTCTTGAAATTTTTTCTAATGGGTAAGGATCTATATATCACCTCCTCTTAAGTCAACTTTGGGTTTACTCTCAAGATTATGGTTATTTAGGTAAGCAACTCTTGATAATTACAATATATGTAACTCCTAAATATTTGGTGAACAACTCTTGTTCTAATCATCTTATGATTTATCCAAACTTGCCTCTAGGTTTTTAATCCTATTAAAGTAACCTAGTTAAGTCACTAACCAATGTTTTAAACAGCGAATATCACTTGTTTATTCTTCACATTTAACAAAGATTGATACTAGTACTTCGCTTTAGCAGAACCTACATAGTATCGATCGAGGCCTTAACGAGGGCAATGATTAAAATGCAACATCGACTTAATATTTTGATTGAGGGAATTTTATTAAGGTTGCATCTCACAAATTATGGTCTAATTTAGTCCATTTAGTCCTTTAATTGATCTCATCAATTAATGTTGTTTATTGTTATCAAATTTTAACATACTTAAATTTGGCATGTTTTAAACAACCATAGCATCTTATACATGAATAAATAAAGCAATAAATAAATTCAATAGTTATAGCCCATAAACTAAGGTATTTCCTCCCAAGCCAAATGAAGAACCAAATGGAAACTTAAAGGTGTAAGCCGCTTCACAAGCTTCTTGTCCACTTTAATTAGCCCATCTTCCTTCTCTTCTAGCCTACAGCAGCTAATGCAATTTACAATTTGTAGAAACTTGTTTTACATACAAGGGAGTAAGATGAGAAGATAAATACAAGAGAAATGTAGTAAGGCACGACACGCAAGTTGTAATTATAAAATTTACAACCTTTTCAAATGGTTATTGGGTTATAACTATGCACTTCAAACATCGTGCATGTCCTACATAGCAAACAGAATACAACGTATTTTATCCAATGTTTTTTTAAGTGAATCATTAAAAGTCCCTTCTATTTTTGTGACTTACACTCGGGGTCCTCGTTTTCATTCGGCCCAAAAGCTCGCGGTGTGACCCGCTTGGTGGAAGAAATAATTTGAGAAAAAAGGGGATCTGTAGTGGATGTGGAGGAAGCAGGCCGAATATATCGTAATTAAATAGTTCCCTTAGAGTTGGAAATTAGAGATAGTAAGTTTTTATTTTGATTTAAGGTTTCCGTTGTAAGAGGTGTTTATTATTACGTAATAAAGACAATCCTAAAAATTGTTAAGTGTAAAAATTTGTGTTAGGTCCAAACCATTCAATTTGTGTCACTCTATACCTAGATTCAGCGATCAAGTTGGGTGAGGGTTTTACACCATTCTGAAGGATCACCGGTACTTCCAATGGCGCAGTGAAAAAAAATAAATCCGACAATCACATCCAGGGATCCATGTGTAAGGAATGAACTAGGGTGAAAAGGGTATGAACGATTACCTTTAATCGTCTAAAAAATCAAAAAAACACATTACGCTATTGTATGTCGATTCCAAGCTACTACAAAAAGTTTCGGCCTCTACGTAATCCAGCTGGTGTGACAACAAACGGTAAGCACTCTCTAAAACTTTTCCAGAGAGATAAAAATCTCTTGACGACTGTTAGACCTCACGCACTTTATTTTTTAGGTATATAAGGTTTTTCTTAAAACCCTATATTTCCTAATTTGGAAATAATTGATATTTTTTATATGAATCAAATCATAATAATTAACCGAATATAATAATTATAATTACCATAATTAAAATAATGCTTGACCAAAAAAATTACAATTACAGTAATTATAATAATATTTTATCCTAAATTATAATTACAATAATTATAACAAGGATTTCAATAAATTATTTTTAGTTAAATTTTATACGAATCAAATTCATATATTAATTTAACCATATTTTTCATTATGTATACAACATACTTGTACATATAGTTCCTTCGATATTAAATTGCCCAATTGAATTCATTATATAATAAATTTAATTCATGTAACAACTAAACTTAATACCAACTATGTTTGGATTCCGTTCGTTTCAATCATAGCGTGTGACCCTGTAGTTTATTGTAACGTTAGCAGTAATTCTAGAACGATTCTAACATTACAAACAATGAGTAGCATCTAGCAATGCATCATTGCTACCTAAGTTACAAGAAGTCATGATTCGACATAACCTCTCTATGATTAACCCTTCATATATTAAATCCTTTTGTCCTTTATTTCTAGAATGGACACAAGTCATGGAATAGTCACCCTTGCATACCCATCTAATGTTTCTTGATATCCTGAGTAGACTATGAAAAACAAATAAGTATTATGTCTCATATCAATTTATTCAAGCATGGCCATGCATTTCTAGTCTCACTCAATCAAGTGGCCTAGGATATTGCTCCCATTATTTAGGAGGGACAAATTCTATATTGATCAACCATATCCCACTACATAGATTGTGGTATATCCAACATCAGTCTTTATAGAACAACCAGTTATGGTGGACTTTTGACTGTATCAAAATATACGACTCACGATGTTGGGATAATGATGATCTCAAGTCTAGGGATCGTATACATAGTAATCAGTATGAGTACTATTGTGACTATTACATAATAATTCAAGAAACATACTTATAATGGGCCAGTCCAATATGTTGTTCTCTAACACACATACTCATGTATTGATTTTGACATCTCATGTCAATGACAACACTTTGTCATTAATCCACTACACATTAGTCTTAATGCATTATTGTTGTTCAAACCCACAATAATACTTGACTAAGGACCTTTTAAGAATAATTATATTATTCTCAACAGATTATTATAAAATAGTTTATTTATATACACAGAAAATAAACTAAAATAGTAATGGCTATGCCTTATATTAATAACGAGGTAAAATAAGTATATTATTACAATCATCTCATGATTAGTTTTTGGGTATGTTATTACAATCATCTCATGATTAGTTTTTGGGTATACTCTAACACCTTCCTCCCGAGTTATCTTAATTTCAGGGCTCAGAGACGAACTTTTAGCTCTCAATTTTTCTTTTTCTTGATCTTTTGTCTTGTTCCTTTCTTGTGTCATCGTCTCCATCCTCTTAGCTTTACCCGTCAGATCATCCAAGTCCTGGATTTCAGTTGTTGCTAACAATATACAAATCTCTTCATTTAAACCCCACTCAAATTGGACACAAAGGTCCTCCTCAATTGGTGCCAACTCTCAAGTGTACTTACTTAGTCTAACAAATTCTAGCTCATATTCAAATACTGTCATCCGCCCTTACTTAAGGTACAAGAACTCTCTTATCATCTACTCAAGGAAGAGTTGATTGATATATTTTTCTCAAACCTTCTACAAAAAGAAATCCCAGTTAATTTGTACACATGGGGAATTGCTTAAAAGGGTATGCCACCACTGATATGACTTATCTTCGAGTAGAGACATTACACAAGGAAATCTATTAGATGATGTACATTACAATTTTTCGATAACTCATAACACTCAAGATAGCCAGTTTTCTGCTACTACAGAATCATCATTCTTTCCTCCCCTAAATTCCTTGGCACCATACTTCCTAATTTCCTTTACTGGATTACCACACGATACTGTTGCAACTTGGGTAGGAGGAGTAGGAGCTTGTGGTTGGGGTAGATTATTCTATTGCTGTGGTGGCGTTGGTGGTCCAACTTCTATGAAGCGGTCAAACCATTTCCCCATCATTGCTAAAAGAGCCTCCTATGCTTCAAAACCTTTATTCGTTCGATTCTTTATAGCAACGGGGTTGCTAGATTGGGAAGGAGAAGCTTTACTTTCCATTGTATATAAACTACACATCAAAATTTAGATTTAATAATAGCGTGCAAGATTGAGCCAGAAAGATGTAACATGTATATATTGAATTCATGACTTTTGAGGATTGAATAAAATGAAGTTTTAATACCTCTAATTGTAACAACCTCACCGATTAGTCAGACAACCGAGCAAGTTGAGGTGTTACTTGGATAGATTTCAAACTTGGCGAACAGTTTATCTAAGTTTTAGAACTTTTCACTCAATGTACTATTTACAGTGCTTCAAAACCAAAACGAATACTATTCTTATAATTTTTTCCTCATTGATATGCCCAACATTAAATATATACAAATCATAGTTGGAACAAGACTTTCAATATTTACAATTTCATAAGCTAAGTCTATAGATCGCCCCTAATATGCACATGTTTAAACTCAAAATTTTTTAGGCTCACACAAGATACAACAAATTCTAGCTTAGTCCATCACTCTGAGTTCAAACTAGCTTTTGTTACCTGAAAACAAAATAAATCAAGGATCATGGTAAGTTCAAGGTGAACTTAGTAAGTTCGTAAGATGCTTACTTACCCACACATATAGCTTGCGAGGAATATAATTTTCGCATAAAGACAAATAGTACATTAAATAGTTCACGTATGAGTATAATTAACATGTATACACACATTTCGCTCGTATAAATAGATCGCCTTTATTTTTTAGGGACAAACATATTACGAAATATCTAGGCTGATTTACCCAAGGCAACTTATACAAGGTAAAAAATCTCAGCGAAGTCATACTTTGCTAATATACACCAAACACATGCCCGTGAATTCACATTTGTGGCTCTATGTCTGTGGACACATACTCTTCAGACTCAAGTTTGCAAGTTCATACCTACACTCATATATACCAATTTATACTTACAGATATTTCTTGTGGACTCAGGCTCGATGAATATTTCTTGTGCAATCATGCTTGGATAACTTAGACTTGCGGACTTGCACTAAGTGGTTTCTTCATGCGGACTTGTACTTGGCAGACTTATTTCAGTTAACTATCATATAGTGGAGTCTCAGTGGACCAACTTAGCCTAGAAGCTTGAAGACAATACTTACCGAATGTTTTACTTACAACATTTTCCTTATGGACTCAAACTTGGATGATAATCCATGCATATTCAAGCTTGGCGTATTATTACGTGTGCATATTAATTCTGGAATGGTTACACACTCATGAGCTTAAAGACAATTGTGAATTATCATGACAGGTGCAAACTATCATGACTTCAAACTTGAGGGCATGTCTCTGTGGACTGTCATAATTTATAAACAAGAGAACAAGTTTCTGCAGACACTAGTCCTCCTTCATTAACATCTCGCCACAACACCAGAACTTTTTTTATCAATCATCCAACCACAACACCAAAACTTCATCTATCAATACTTTTTTTAATTAACATTTCGCCACAACCCCAATACTTAATTCAATTAACATCCTGCCACAACACCAGAACTTTATTAATCAATATCCTGCCACAACGCCAATACATCATAACATATCTCATTCCTGGACAAAATATTTACTACCAAAAAGACATTAGCATGCCGTCATTCTGAGTTTTACAGCTCGCCAACACAATAAAAATTCATATACAAAGCAATACTTCAATGGTATGAGGTTTACATACCCTTTCACATTCAACTACTCATGTGGACAACAATTATACATGCAAGAAATTTCCTCCTTAAACCGCATATTCACAGTTAATAGAATAACATCAACAATATCAGTAGCAACAAAGTACAACATCACCAAATGTTATAGTAGAATTTACCAACAACATAATCCAACTATCACAGCCCTATAACATGCAGAATGAAAATTGAGAGTTGGAGTTCAAAATCTCACCCAAAAAAACACCAAGATGCTAGAACCCCATACATGATTAGCCTTTCTTTTTTCATGCAAACCTCATCTTTGGTTAGCTAAACAAAATGACCATTCATCAATCCAAATGACAACATTCATAAGTGAAACAATTAAAATCCATTAACATGTAAAGTATTTTTATAAGCTATCTAAGATTTTATGTTCACAGTCATGAACTTTACCATAACTTACAAGTTTCTTACCTCTTTTCTTCAATAAAAAAGCTATAGAAGGGTTAGAAAGATTACCAGCTCACCAGATTCTTAATTTCTCAAGCTAATACGTCTATTTTTTCCTTCATACAAATTGCTTCTTACTTCTTTACCATTCTAGAAAAGAAAAGGAAAATGAAGAGAATGAGAGAATAACATATTTGGTTCTCCTACTTATACCCCTCTCATTGTCACTCACTAATTCCAACATTCAATATAAAATATTAAAGCTATAATAATGTTGTTCCCCACTTATACTATCTAGTTCAAATGTAATGGAACTAGAATTGTAATCCAAATTATCTACCAATTGGTTCACAAGATTCAATAATTCACACTAAATCCCTCATGAATTGAAAGTACTATGTTAACCTTGGGAGGCGACATCCACTATACTATTACACTGATCAAGGTGAATTTCTTTTTGAGGCAGTGGTTCTTCCACGACACAATTATTATTTCATTTATTTACACACGATTTATTTATCAAGTCAATGCTAATGATTTTGTTTTGTAGTAGTAAATTTCCTATAATTTAGAAGTAATTTTTTTACTACTATTAAACGTGTCTGCCATGATGAAAAAATACATTTCTAATCTCTCCAAGCACGACCCTCTTAGGGGTACCAACTACCGACACTAGTCTCAGGGAATGGTTATATTTTTCGAGCAACTTAAAGTCGATTACGTCCTCTTCAATCCACCTATCACCGAGGAAGCCGGAGATTCTACTACTACTACTAGAGAGTCATACATCAATGCCATAACAAAAGCCAAATTTGACAAAGAAAACATAATGGTAAGATGTCACATGTTAATTCACATGGCTAACAACCTTTTCAATCTATTTGTTAGGAATAAATCAACCAAGTTCATCTGGGAAACCTTGGAGAAGAAGCATAGAGCTAATGATGCTGGAATCAAGAAGTATGTTATTGGAGAGTGGCTCAAATTCCAGATAACTGATGATAAGCTAATAATAGATCAAATACATGCCTAAAAGAAGTTAGTTTCTTACATCCTAGCTAGAGGGATGCAGATGTGCGAGATTCTCCAAGCAAATGGCTTAATTGAAAAGTTGTTGAATTCCTGGCCTGACTAGCGGGACATTTCGTTGGAGGAACTAATTTCCATTATCAATATTGAAGAAGTTAATCGCCTTAAAGGTAAGGCTTTATTTACTTCAAGTGAATTCCATTTAAAAGCTAATCTAGTGAAATATGGTTCTAGTTCCAAGTTTAACAAGTCAAAAAGAACTGAAAACTTAAAGAATATTGGAAAAATCTAGAACAAGAAGGCTATCAACTTCAAGAAACCAGGGATGAATAAAAAATCCAACAAATCTGTGAACTGCTACGTGTGTGGAAAACTTGGACACAAAGCATACCAATGTTACCAACACTCTGATAGCCAGAATAAAAACAAACCACAAGCACATCTACTTGAAAATCAATGACATAATAGTCGAGGTGGTTTCTAAAGTGAACCTAGTCGAGAATAATGCTGAATGGATTGTTGACACAGGCGCTTCCAAATAGTTCTACGCCAATAAAGAAATGTTCATCGAGTTTGGAAGTGTAGCTAAAGGTGAACAAGTCTACATGGGTAATTCTAGCTATTCAGAAGTACTCAGAAAAGGAAATATCTTACTTAAACTTACTTCTGAAAAAACATTAGCATTAAATAATGTTCTTTATGTACCTACCCAATGTAGTAATTTGACCAGTGGTGGATTTCTGAATAAGGCAATCATTAAACTAGTCTTTGAATGTGATAAACTTGTATTTTCCCATAATAGAGCTTATGTTGGGAAAAGTTATTTGAGTGGAGGTTTATTTGTGGTTAAGACTATGTTTAATGATACTAAAACCATCACTTCTACTTATATTTTTAATCCATTGACATGTGGCATGTTAGGTCTTATGATTACTCATTCTCTAAAAAAAACTCATGAAAATGAATCTACTCCATAATTTAGATTATAGTGGTTTTAATAAATATAAAATTTCTGTTGAGACCAATCATGCTAGATCTTCCTTTAAAACTCTTCCTAATAGGAAATTTGAACTTTTAGAGTTAGGTCATACTAATCTAGAAAACTTTAAAAACACAGAGAGTAAGAGTTGAAAACGCTACTACATCACCTTTGTAGGTGACTACTCTAGATATATAAAAGTTTATCTCCTAATATCGAAAGATAAAGCTGATAAAACTTTTCTACTTTATAAAGAAAAAGTAGAAATCAACTTGATAGGAGAATAAAACATCTTAGATCTGATAGAGGTGGTGAATATAGCACTAATTCCTTAAAAAGGTTTGTGAGAAAGACGACATAATATATGAATTTTCTGCTCCTTATTTTCTACAAAAAAAATGGCATAGTTGAAAGGAAAAACAGAACTCTAAAAGAAATGACAAATGCTTTACTACTCAATTTTGGTTTACCTGAAAATATTTAGGGAAAGGCTATACTTTATGCAAACCATATTCTTAATGTAGTGTCTCATAAAAACTTAGACTGTTCGTCATATGAACTATGGAAGGGTTATGTCTCTAATATGCAATACTTGAAAGTGCAGGGGTGCTTAGAAAAAGAAGGCTTGCTTGATTTTAAAAAGAACACCATCGGATCTAAATTGTTGATGTTGTATTTTTTGGTTATGCTCTTAATAATACTGCATATAGTTTCATGCCTTTACATGATCATTCCATACGTGAATCTAGAGATGTTGTTTTCTTTGAGAATATTTTTCCTCTAAAGAAATCTAGTATAAGTACTTATATACAGTTAGATGAGCATGTTTCTTCTAGTGCACATAATAGAGATGTTCTTAATGATGATATTGAACCTAAGAAGAGCAAAAGACAAAGGATTGCCACTAGTTTCGGACCTGATTTCCTCACTTCTATTGTAACTGAGATTAGTGATTTAGACTTGATTAGTGATTCTATTGCTCATGCCTTTTTGATAGACAAAGATCCAAAAACCTATGATGAAGCCATAAAATCAATAGAAAATCAATAGAAGCTAGTTTTTGGATAGATGTCATCAATAATGAGCTAGAGTCTACTATGCCCAATCACACTTGGGAACTAGTAGACTTGCCTAGAGGTTTTAGATCTATTAGTAATAAATATGTCTTTAGAAAGAAACTTAGACCAGATGGGTCAATACAAAGGTATAAGGCAAGACTAATTGTAAAAAGGTTCACTCAAAAATTTGGAATAGATTATTTTGATACGTACTCTCCTATGACTAAGTTATCAACCATCCGTGTTTTGTTTTCTTTAGCTTCCTTTCACAATTTGGTAGTACATCAAATGGATGTAAAGACTACTTTCTTAAATGGTGATTTGGATGAGGAGATCTACATGGAGCAACCTCTAAGATTTGTAGCACCTGGTATGGAAGATAAAGTTTGCATACTAAACAAAAAATCTTTGTATGGTCTCAAACAAGCTCCACAATAATGGTATGAGAAATTTCATAAAACTATTTTTAGTTTTGGTTTTATTGTTAATGTTGCAGATGCATATGTATATTCTAAATTGTTTGGTTCTGATTGAGTTATCATAAGTCTGTATATGGATGACATGTTAATTTTCAACACTAATATAGAAGCCATTATCAGAACCAAAAATTTCTTATCTACTAAGTTTGATGTGACTGATTTAGGAGAGGTAGATGTAATCTTAGGAGTTAAATTTACTAAATCAGAAAAGGGATTTAGTTTAAACCAATCTCACTAGATTGAGAAAGTGCTAAAGAAGTTTAATAGCTTTGATGTAATCCCAGTGAAAACTCCTTTTGATTCTAGCATACAACTAATGAAGAATAAAGGAAATAGTGTTTCTCAATTAGAGTATGCTAAAATTATTGGAAGCCTTATGTTCTTGATAAACTACACGAGGCCTGATATTGCTTATGCAATCAGTAGACTAAGTAGATATACCCATAATCCTAGAAATGAGCATTAAAATGCTCTAAAGTGTTTGCTTAAATACTTTAAAGGTACAATAACTTAGAAATCAAAATGTTTTGAATACCCTGTAGTTATAGATGGATATTGTGATGCAAACTGGGTAACTGGTAATCATGAAGTTACCTCTACAAGTGGGTATGTCTTTACTTTGGGTGGAGCAGTTATTTCTTGGAAGTATGCTAAACAGGCGTGTATTTCTCACTCCATAATGGAATCAGGGTTTATAACTCTTGACTTAGCTGGGTAAGAAGTCGAGTGGCATAAGAATCTACTTGTAAAGATTCCTATAACCTCCCAAACATGGCCTACACGTTATGGTTAGATTAAGAAAGCTACATTAGCCACTGAAATGGTTAAGCTAACTTACGTTACTTTGGAATACCTTAACTAAACTCATTTTAGAGAAAATCGTAGTTTTACTTTGAGTTAGCTTGAAAGCATTCATTCATTAGGTCGTGTATACTTAGGATTCATTTTATTGTTGATAGTGTTGTTTTAGAAAAACTGTTTGTTTGTCGGTCTTCTTTAAAAAAAACTGGATGTTAAACTAATACAACGGAAAAGCCATTTTGCAAGTCATTTTGGAAACTTGGTTTCCTTATCGATTTGTTTTTCAAAAATGGTTTCTTTGCAATGCAGTGAAAACTAGGAAACAATATCAAATTTTACTTAAGCCTGATATCATGCATTATCCGATTATTATACTTGAGTAATCCATGCATGCAAAAAATCCCAGAAGAAAAGTTACCAAGCCACAAACCAGAAATAATTAAAAATTACAAACCAAAACCAATGGAGACTAATTAATTCTTATTTAAAAAATAACCTGAAGTCCAAGGTGATTCCCCAAATACCGAGTTCGGTCCTAATTTTGAGGTTTACCTGAAAAGTTAAACACTATTAGGGGTGAGCTTATGAAAAGCTCAATGTGAGTTGAAAAATTATTTAAACAAACATAAATATCAAATATAGTGAAACAGATTAGCTTTAACAGAAGAAAACAAAACCATCATAGGAATTTCATATCATTACATAGCCATTATCAAATTTATGTCAAACGGTGTATGAGATGGGGACATCATTCATTTAAGTAACAATCATTAATTTCGATACCATTCAATACAACACATTATAACACATATCATATATCAATAACATTCGAATATGTCATGAGCATGATGCAATGCAAAAAGGTTCCTACCCATACCATCCGTTACACACCACATGTTCCCCAAAACCCATCACCCGAACTCTAAAACATTATGGGATCAAACCTGTTGTAGTTAAAACCACCAATAAAAATATGCAAAAAATTCTGTCAATAAAAATGCAGACAAGTTGCTAGTAAAAATGCGATAAATCGTCATTCCCCTCGGTACTCTAGGTGCAGTGCACTGACTATGAATAATGTGAACTTAATATGCTGCCGGTACTCCACAGAACTCCTCCGTCAACCACAAAATCACAACCCAATGCATATGTAATATGTCACACAATCTCATACATAATTATATCACAATACTTTTCACATTCATTTGACATGCTTAGCATGTCCTCAATAATGACATACTTTTAGTAAATGGAAACAGTGTTCCAATATTTCACATTACCATTGTGTTGGTATCAATCAATACCGTTCAATTTCACATACTTTACGAATTTTCATTGTGAATAAATAGCACCTTTTTCAGTACACAATATAACAAATATCTCATGCATTTAAATCATACATAAGCTTAATACCTCAAAACATTATATCATTCAGTAAAACATTCTCATATCTCATAACTCAAATATGCAGTTACAAACTGAATCAAACATTCATGCTATCAAATTAGCAAATTTGCCAACATGTCAATCTTTTAAGGCTTGAAACATACCTGGTTCGGCCACTCACAAAATCAATAATTTTGATATTAAGTCAATCCAATAAATAATCTAATTTATCAAATATAATATGACATTTAACATTTTCAAATAATTTTATGAGTTTAGGACCCACACCTTATTTTTCGCTTCCTCGCAGCACACTAGCGAATTTTCCAATTTTCCTTAATAATTTCTTAAACGAACCTAAACCAAAACTCAATATAAATTTAATAAATTTAACATTAAAACAGCCCCAAAACACCCAATTATGAGTTCAAACCAATCGTTGAAATTATAACTATTTTATGAATTCAAACTAGTTAGATTCCTTACCTTGTATCGATGCGAACCGTACGTACTATCGTTCTTCGCCTAATTCAATAATATACTAGAAAATCAGTGGCTAATTAATGATTAAATTCCTTCATTTAATAAATTCATAACCTTTACCCAACAACTATGTCGAAATAACAAACTAGTTATCCTTAATTGCACTTACGCTTCACGATTTGTGGGATCTGATTGGCTAATTGATCAAGAAAGTCTCTCTCTAATTACCATGTGATTAGAGGCTAATTAGGAGGGTTCAAGAACACAAATTAATGCTGGAAAAATATGAGCAAGACCCAAGAAAAAAAAAACAGCCCCTTTTCTTGCACATAGGCGCATGCACCACCACCTATGGTGGCCAAAATTGTGGCTAAAATTTAAAAGGGTTTAAGGTCTTATTAAAATCTGGAAAAATACCTTTGAAATCATTTAAAATCCACAAAATTCCAGATCTAGAAATTTTGGTTTTTAATTGACAAGATTAATTAAGAAATTGAAGAGAAAAGAGATATTACCCAACTAGTTGAGAGAAACGACAAGGGCACTTTCTTGGCAATGTTCGAGATCGATCTTAGGGTTCAAGATTTTAGATTTGGGGCTGATTTAGATGAGGAAAAATACCAGCAAGAAAGTAAATTAGGATATCGTGCACAATCTTGATGCAAAAAGAAAAAGAAAGAGATGGTAAAATGGGAGGTGTAGGCGATGACAATAATAGGAGAAAGAAAGAAAATTGAAGAGAAAAGAGGAAAGGAAGATGGTGAACAACTAGGGTAGGGAAAATTTGAATTAAAGGCTAAAAAATACAATAAAAATTAGTATTTATACTTAGGATTAAAGGGTATGGATGGCACACACATTAAAAAAATAGATTTTGCAAATTTTAATTATTTTGCAAGGGAAAAGATTCGAACTTAGGACCTCATTTCATTTCTATGCTTTCTCATATTTCTTTTAACCATTTGGCTTTTTCATCATTCTTGAAATAATTTTGCAATATTTATTTTAAAAACAAGGCATGTCACATATTAGGGTTTAAGGCAAATTTTGAAAAATAATAAAAATGGTGAGAGAGAAGGACCTCGAACTTGGGTTTCAAGGAACACTTCACTAACACTTAACCAACAAACCAATACCTCATTTTTTTCCTAAAAATGCATAGATAATCTTAAAAATTAAGGCATGACCACTCTCTCTCAATTTACAAACCCAATTTTACTAACCCCCGATTTTTGGGATGTTACAATTCCTTTACGGTGAAAACCAACACCTCTCGTATCTCTATTATGTGACTCACAAGCTACAATTTGTGTTGCTAAGAGCCAAGCTTACAATGGTAAAAAGAGGCACATTCGAATAAGACATGAAACTGTGAGACATTTAATAAAGAATGGAGTACTTACTTTGGAGTACGTGAGGTCTAAAAGAAACCTAACTGATCTACTAACCAAAATGTTCAAGTAGGAAAATGGTTCTTGATTCGTCGAGAAGTATCGGTCTTAAACCCAGTGGTTGAGGAATTCATGGTGGATAACCAACTTAGTTTTCCAAGTTCAATGTGGTCAAACAAAACCATGAAAAGACTCATAGTGTACATTTTACCTATCCCTGTGACGAACGATGTACATGCATAACGTTGAGTTCTTACTCTTGATGAATTCATAGCCCCCGAGTTTTGGTGATCCTATTGAAACGAACTTGATGAATTCACCGACATGTGAGGTTGAGTTTCTTACTCTTAATGAGTTCATATCCCAGAGTTTGGGTGGTCCTATTGAGACGTACTTGATGAATTCACTGAATTTAAAATTTAGAGGATGAGCTTAATAAATGCTCTTAATGATTTCATAGTCCTGATCCGAGTAGTCTATATTGAGATAGACTTGATGAAATCACCTACGTAAGTGTGAAGAATTAGCCACCTTCTATGAAAGACATTGGGCAGTCTTTCTAGAGCACTTACTAGCATCTCAAGGTGTATTGGCTAAAACTTGTTGATCTATCACGGAACATAATTTGGATTTGAGATAAGTCGTGTGCCATGAGTTAACCCCTATCTTAACAAGTTCAAGATTCGTTCACTTGTTAAAAAGAAGAATCACTTATTTCACTATGTATTAGTTCAAATCCACAAGATATTAGTGCTTAAGCGGCTAGTTTCGTTGTTGCTCTTCCCACGTTTTACATTTTCTCACGTTTACAAAATTTCCAATTCTTTTGCATTAGTGGGGGAATGTTGGCATTGCAAAATGGCATATCCCACATTGGTTGAGGAAAGACTTATAAAAGAGTTTAAATATAGTCTTGTCTCTTATCCTCATTGAGTAATTGGGACTAAAAGCCCAACACACGTACGTTGTTGCCCGACTCATGTCCATGTTAACATGTATCGCACGCATTTCTTTTTGGATAATTTTTTGCTATTTTTTAATATATATATTTCTTTTAATATTTTTCAATTCCTAAGTTGTTACAATTTTGAAAAAGTTTCTAGCTGTTTCTGGTCGTTGACTTATGGGTACTTCTGGCCGTTGAACCAACCCTGTAATTTATCATTTTGCCCTTTCAGAATGTCCTATAAATTGCTCAGATATTCTCCTCATTGTATACAGTAATACTCAACCACAACCTACCTTTTCTCCCATAGCTCACATGTTTCTTTTCAGTATATTTTTCGATTAGTTTTTCAGCTCTATTTTTCGATTATTTTTCTTTTCTTTTTTTTTTTTGAGAAGAGCAACACCAATTTTGTTTTATCCTCTTTATTCAATTGTACGAATATTGAAGTATTGTGCTAACCTTGGGGGCGCAACGTCCACTATATGATTACACTGATTCGAGTGAATTTGCTTCTAAGGCATTGGTTCTTCCATGACATAATTATTATTTAATTTATTTACACATGATTTATTATCCAAGCAATGCTAACAATTTTGCTTTGCAGTAGTATATTTCCTACAATCATAAGTAAAGACTGGTTTTTATTTATTTATTTCTTCTTTCCTTACCTTACTCTCGCATTCTATTTTCATTCTATTTATCGTTGCAACGAACTCTGAGTTTAGTAAAATTCTCGGTACTGCAAACCAATATTTTTCATAAACAATTCAGAAAATTAGAATGATATATAGGTGCATTACCATGCGAGCTATTTAAAAATATAACTTTCTAGTTAGTATTTCCCTTAAGAAAACAACAAATCTAAAAACAAAAAGAATAATAGCTAAATTAAAAAAATAAATGTTAAAGGCTAAATTTATCATTATATCAAAAAAAATAACTCGATCTTTTCAAGGTTTTATTTGAAAAAATATAATTATGTCTTTTACCATTTTAAAATTAAAAACAAAATTATTTAAAGAAAAAAAAAAGCATTATTCATGCAGCCACCTATATGTTTTAACGATGGATGTTGATGAACCAAAATCCCAGCCACGTCCGCAATTTGAACAAATGAGGGGAGGAACCCTTTTTGTGGCTATAATCCCAAAATCAGAAAATCAAATTTAAGCGGGAATTATAATAACCATAACTAATTTTAATTGGCAGTTAGAGAATGCCAGGCTGGCAGTTCCTTAACTACCAATAACGACAACCAGCTTTTCGCTGGCATTATTAACCGCGGTTAACTAACCCTGGTTTCTCTACCCCAATGATTTTATCCTTCTTCTACAACCTCCCTCTCCCTATATAAACCCCCTCCCAATAACTTCGAATCCCATATCCACAGCGGCGTCTTGATACACGCCCCCTCTTACTTATATCATTCAATAATTTTCATCAACAAAGAAAAATGAGAGAGTGTATTTCGATTCACATTGGTCAGGCCGGAATTCAGGTCGGAAATGCTTGTTGGGAACTTTACTGTCTCGAGCATGGCATTCAGGTGATTTTTCGTTATTCTTGAATTATTAGATTCATTTCTCCTATTCTAGATTTCTTTTCTTCATTTTTTTTTTTGGTTTACTGTGAATTTGTTCGATTTTATCTTATTTGTTGTTTGCGGTTAATTAACATTCTTCTCTTCTAAATTGTAATTGAACTTATGAAGTTACCTGATATGAACCAATTTTAATATTAGATTAACGGTTTCCATTACGTTAGATAATTTAGGCGAGATTCGGTTTCTAATTTTTGATTATGTTTCGTTGCATTTCTGTTTGTCTTATTTGTTTATATCTTTTTACAGTTTGATTTTGTTCGATTATATTTGAATTAATTGCGGTGAATCGAAACGCTGTTGTTGTAAATTGTAAAATTATAATGGAACTTATTAAATCAACAGATTTGACCAATTGAAATGATTTCTGTTTGCAGCTGAATGATTTCTGTTTTGTTAGATCGTGATTTTTATTTCTGTTTTTGAAATGTATCTTTTCAGCCTGATGGCCAAATGCCTAGTGACAAGACTGTTGGTGGAGGAGACGATGCTTTCAACACCTTTTTCAGCGAAACCGGTGCCGGAAAACACGTCCCTCGAGCTATATTTGTTGATCTGGAGCCTACTGTTATCGATGAAGTGAGGACTGGAACATACCGCCAACTGTTCCACCCTGAGCAACTCATCAGTGGTAAAGAAGACGCTGCAAACAATTTTGCTCGTGGCCATTATACAATTGGAAAAGAGATTGTTGACCTCTGCTTGGATCGTATCCGAAAGCTTGCTGATAATTGTACTGGGCTCCAAGGGTTCTTGGTTTTCAGTGCTGTTGGAGGTGGTACTGGTTCAGGTCTTGGGTCTCTTCTCCTTGAGCGTCTCTCTGTTGACTATGGAAAAAAGTCGAAGCTTGGTTTCACTGTCTATCCTTCACCTCAGGTTTCTACATCTGTTGTAGAGCCTTACAACAGTGTGCTGTCCACACATTCACTCCTTGAGCACACTGATGTTTCTGTGCTTCTCGACAATGAAGCGATATATGACATCTGCAGGCGTTCCCTTGACATTGAAAGGCCCACTTATACCAATCTTAACCGCCTCGTCTCTCAGGTAATGATAAGAATTCTTGCAAAACTTCTAGTCTTTATGTTATAAATGTGAAGAAATTTGTTCATTAATCGTGCTGTTTGGCGTTAATGTTTTCAGGTTATATCATCTCTTACCGCCTCTTTGAGGTTTGATGGAGCCCTGAATGTGGATGTGACCGAGTTTCAGACAAACCTGGTCCCTTATCCCAGGATCCATTTTATGCTTTCCTCCTATGCTCCTGTTATTTCAGCTGCAAAAGCTTACCATGAGCAATTATCTGTGGCTGAGATCACCAACACTGCTTTTGAACCCTCTTCCATGATGGCCAAATGTGATCCACGCCACGGAAAGTACATGGCTTGCTGTCTCATGTACCGAGGTGATGTTGTGCCCAAAGATGTGAATGCAGCTGTGGCTACCATCAAGACCAAGCGCACAATCCAATTTGTCGATTGGTGCCCCACCGGATTTAAGTGTGGTATCAACTACCAGCCACCAACTGTTGTTCCGGGTGGAGACCTTGCCGAGGTTCAGAGGGCAGTATGCATGATCTCTAACTCTACCAGTGTTGCGGAAGTGTTTTCTCGCATTGACCACAAATTCGATCTCATGTATGCCAAACGTGCCTTCGTGCACTGGTATGTTGGTGAAGGCATGGAGGAAGGAGAGTTCTCAGAGGCTCGTGAGGACCTTGCTGCCCTGGAAAAAGATTATGAGGAAGTTGGAGCTGACTCTGCTGAAGGAGATGAAGAGGATGAGGGAGATGAGTACTGAGCGAAGGTCAGGGACGACTACACCTTTACGACTATGATGTTGCTTTGGATTTTCAATGTTTTTTTTTTTTTGGTTTTGGCAACTTTGGGTGATATTTCCAGTTCATGTTATTTTCAATAAACAAGTTTATCAAGGGTTTAACTATGCCAGGAACTCCATTGATTGAATGTGGAATGTTGATTTCCTGCTTGGGTATGGGATTCCAACTTTGATAAAAATGTATATGTATTTTATTTAAATAGTTTATATATATATATAAGGCTTTAGTAAAACATATTTTTAATTTAGTTATAAAACATATTAGTATAAAAATAATATTAATCTAGTTATATAATCAGTTAAACCAGCAGAGGGGTCTGTTGGGCATGAAATGTTTTTCGAATCCATGACTTCCCCAGTCAAAGTATATGCAAAGATTATATATATAATATATAGCAAGCAACCAATCGATATATCAAAATGTTGAAGAGCACAATCATTTCAGATTGAACTCCGAGAAACTTAGACACCCGAATCCGAAAGAAAGTTTATTGTTTGTGGACATTTTATTACAAAGCTGTCATGAGCTTTTGCCGCCTTCATTTCATAAAACTGACTTTAGTTTGAACCGCTAAGGCTCCGCTCGATTTCCATTCTCTTCTTCATCAGTAAGGCATACTTGAAAGCCATATTCTGGTCCCCCGCAGGCGCTGCGAGATTGGTACAAAAGGTTCTCCTACAACACCTTGTCCTAGAACAAAGATGAGATTGGCTTATTACCTTTTGTGTGGCAAGACCAACCATGAGCAGCCCTCAATGCACCTCCTGTGGAAACCATATCCGTCACTGTTGAAATAATGAAGTACAAGGTAATCAGCTAACTCAGATATTGGACTTATATGTCCTACGCATCTATGGTCTAAACCAAAATATAACAAAAGAAACTGATAAAGGTTCAGATTACAATATAAATTCATTTGTCAACCCAGAGTGAATGACAACATACCGGACCATCCCTTAGTATAAACATCACAACCAAAAATGGATGCAATCAACCCTAGAATGTGTTTGTTTTCCGTTGCTTTACCAGTAACAATAATTCGATTTGGGAAAGGCATTCCGATTCTTTCTGCGTGAGCATAAATAGCAAGAAGTTAGCCCTCAATCAATGCACAAATCTGCAAGCAAAAATCCATTGCTTTTCAACAAAGTGGCACGGTAAAAACTCTAAACCCATGTTGCTCTGACTTTTCAGTATTTTTGAAGCATCTGTGTTTAACACCGATGTCCGTTACATTTTCAGACATGGGTATCTGGGACACTCCAAATATAAGGAAAAACTTGGAGAAACCCATGGCGTACGCATGCTCATATCTAATACTTGCAAAATTCAAGTAACATAGGTAAAATGTCATCAGTATATAACTGTTGAAGTCAGCTCCCATGTAGCAGCAAAGGTGGCCATGCAAGGAACGTGCTTCAACAGCAAAATTGGTGCAGCAAGCTGAAGCTATCCATTTAGTTTCCTTAATTGAATGTTTTGTATTTAGTTAGGATCAAACTTAGTTGGTAGCTGCATTTTGATGTAATTAGGTGCTGAATGACAAGTTTAGGTAGAAGCTTTTTGTTTTTCAATCAAGTTTACCAAGTTACTAGGCAATTTAGTGGTGTTAGGTATGTTATTAGGTGATTACTTGTTTGTTTTACTTGTTGACTGATATATGTAATGGCTTAATGCCTTGTTGATTTGGTTAATGAAAGATATTAGCTCATTTTTCATTCTATCTTCTTCTCTCTTTTCTGTTTTTCACTTGCTAGTTTCATCTTTCTGTTTTCTGCTTCCGAGCTTGCTTCTTCACCAAGGCTCGAGGCTTACTACTCAAGCAAGACTAGAAACAGCTTGTTGCTGCCTCTTGCACCAACAATTGGTATCGAGAGCTCTTGTCTTAGTGGACCTGTTGCTTCAAAACAAGGAACTTGATGGCTTCTTCAGGATTTTCACCAGCAGCCCCACCAGTCTTCAATGGAGAAGGCTTTCACATATGGCTGGTCAAGATGAAGACTTACCTACAGGCCTTCGATCTGTGGGAAGTTGTCAACACAGATACTGAGCCAGCACCACTGAGGACTAATCCCACAGTAGCTCAGATTAGGCAACATGCTGATGAGAGGACCAAAAGGCACAAAGCCATGTCCTGCATCCAGAACTGTGTGTCAGATGTCATCTTCACCAGAATCATGGCCTGTGAGACTCCAAAACAGGCCTGGGATAAGCTTAAG
This sequence comes from Gossypium hirsutum, assembly GCF_007990345.1. NCBI lineage: Eukaryota > Viridiplantae > Streptophyta > Magnoliopsida > Malvales > Malvaceae > Gossypium > Gossypium hirsutum. The sequence goes on from NC_053438.1 coordinate 16,461,000, forward strand.
GAGGAGTTTCAAGGCACTGAGAGAACAAGGCAACAGCAGCTGTTAAACTTGAGAAGGGATTTTGAGAATTTGAAGATGAAGGAAGAAGAAACAGTGAAGCAGTACTCAGATAGAATTATGGCAGTGGTTAACAGCATAAGGCTCCTAGGTGAGCACTTTGATGAGGCAAGAATTGTGGAGAAAGTCCTCTCCACTTTGCCTGAGAGATATGAGGCCAAGATATCCTCCCTAGAGGACTCAAGAGACCTTGCTAGCATCTCTTTGACTGAGTTAATCAACACCTTCTATGCTCAGGAACAAAGGAGAGCTAGCAGAGCTGAAGATCACCAAGAAGGTGCATTTCAAGCCAAGGCCAGAGAAACCTCGAGCACTAATGCTCAAAGAGGCAAAAAGCCTTGGAAAAACAGGCCTAAGCCTGATGCTGCAAGAAGCAATGACCAGCCCTGCAGACATTGCAAGAAGCCTGGCCATCCAGAAGACAAATGCTGGTTTAGGCCAGATGCAGTATGCCAACACTGCAAGAAGAAGGGCCATGTTGAAAGGGTCTGCAAAAACAGAAGTAAGCCAAGGCAGAATCAATTTCAGCAGTCAAAGGTTGAAGCTCGAGTAGCTGAGGACAGTAGTGACCAAGAAGAACATGTCTTTGCTGTTTCCTGTGTAGCTTCTGAGAAGAAATGCTCCAAAGGCTGGTTGCTGGACAGTGGTTGCACTAACCACATGTCACCAGATGCCTCCTTGTTTAAAACCTTGGACAGAAGTTATAAAACCAAGGTCAAGGTTGGAAATGGTCAGTTTATAAGGGCTGAAGGAAGAGGAGAAGTGCTGATATGTACTCCCACAGGCAACAAGATCATTCCAAATGTGCTGTTGGTACCACAGATTGACAGAAACCTTCTTAGCATAGCTCAACTGCTCGAGAAAGGTTATTCTGTTGTGTTCAAGGATAAATAATGCCACATTACTGATCCAAGTGGATCAAGCCTTATGACAGTCACAATGACTGATAAATGCTTTGAGGTTCACTGGGCAAATGACTCAAACTCAGCATACACAGCCTTTGTTGAAGACTCCAAGCTTTGGCATCAAAGGCTTGGACATGCCAACTTCAGATCAATGGCTCGATTGGCCAAAGAGGGCTTGGCAGAGAACTTCATCAGCTCAGTGGAGCATGATGATGTGTGTGAAGTTTGCCAAATGGGGAAACAGGCAAGACTGCCATTTCCTACAAATTCAGCTTGGAGAGCTACTGAAAGACTGCAGCTGGTGCACTCTGATGTATGTGGCCCGATGAGGACTGAATCACTCAGCAAAAATAGGTATTTCATCCTCTTTATTGATGATCTTACAAGGTTTTGCTGGATTTTCTTTTTAAAACACAAGTCTGAGGTAGCTCAAGTGTTTGTGAAGTTTAAAAATGCTGTAGAAACAGAAACAGGTTGCAAGCTGAAATCGATAAGGACTGACAATGGCACTGAGTACACTTCAGCTCAGTTTCAAGCCATTTGCAATGATGCTGGTATCAAACATCAGCTTACAAATGTCTACACACCTCAGCAGAATGGGGTAGCTGAAAGAAAGAATAGAAGTCTGATGGATATGGCCAGATGTCTCCTGTTTGAAAAGAAACTGCCCAAGACCATGTGGGCTGAGGCAGTAAACAATGCTGTTTACCTTCAGAACAGGCTTCCTACCAAAGCTCTTGCATCCGAGACACCCTTCGAGGCTTGGTTCAGTTTCAAGCCTTCCCTGGCACATCTGAAGGTGTTTGGTTGCCTGTGTTATGCACAAATACCAGCAGCAAAGAGAGACAAACTCTCTAAAATGGCTCAACCAGGTGTTCTAGTAGGCTACAGCTCAGTCAAGAAGGGCTACAGGATTTTGGATCCCTTGACAAACAAAGTCCAGGTGAGCAGAGATGTCATCTTTAATGAAAAACCAGCTGGAATTGGGAGAAAAATGAGCCAGAAGCAGTTTCAGAAGACCTAGTGCCTAATCAAGCTGAACTTGAGCAGCTAGGACCTGAAATGGATGTTGATGATGTGCCTGTGAGAGGCACAAGGCCCCTAGAAGATATTTATGAAAGGGCACAGGTTGCAATAGCAGAACCTAGCAGTTTTGAAGAGGCTGAGGCAGATGAAGGTTGGAAACAAGCTATGGTTGATGAAATCAACATGATTGTAAAGAATCAGACATGGGAATTGGTTGAAAAGCCTGCAAACAGAAAGACTATCGGTGTAAAATGGGTCTATCGAGTGAAGCACAATGCGGATGGAAGTTTAAACAAGTTAAAGGCCAGACTAGTTGTAAAGGGCTTCAGTCAAAGGTATGGTCTGGACTACATGGAAACATTTGCTCCAGTAGCCAGACTCGATACAATCAGATTGCTGATTGCAGTTGCTGCTCAGAACCAGTGGACAATCCACCAAATGGATGTCAAGTCTGCATTCCTCAATGGATTCCTAGAAGAGGAGATATACATCGAGCAACCCCCAGGTTTTATAGTGCCTGGTAAGGAACATTTGGTGTATAGGCTAAGAAAGGCCTTGTATGGCCTAAAACAGGCCCCTCGAGCCTGGTATGCTCGAATTGACTCATATTTGGTCAGTTTGGGATTTGAAAGGAGTGCTAGTGAGCCAACACTCTATGTTAAGAGGAATGGAGCTGAAACACAGCTTATTGTATCACTATATGTTGATGATCTTCTAGTGACTGGAGGAGACAAGTTTATGATGGCTGATTTCAAAGCAAGAATGAAGGAAATGTTTGAGATGTCAGACCTAGGATTGATGACATATTTCCTAGGAATGGAAGTCAATCAAGTAGAAGGAGGAATCTTCTTGAAACAAAAGACATTTGCCTTGAAAGTGCTGGTTAAATTCTCAATGGAGAATTGTAAACCAGTGAGCACACCAATGGCTATTGGCATAAAGCTATCGAGCCAGGAGGAACATGAATCTGTCTGTGAAACAGATTACAGAAGCCTTGTTGGGTGTTTATTGTATTTAACAGCAACAAGACCTGACATTCTGTTTGCTGTGAGCATGCTATCAAGGTTCATGCACTGCTGTAACCAGCAACATTACAAGGCTGGAAAAAGGGTGCTAAGATACATCAAAGGTACCTTAAACCATGGAATACAGTTTAGAAAGGCTGGAGAGTTGAAACTGATTGGCTACACTGATAGCGATTGGGCTGGTTCAAAGGATGACATGAAGAGCACTTCTGGCTATACTTTTACACTTGGCTCAGCTATGATTTGTTGGAGCTCAAGAAAACAAACAATGGTGGCTCAATCGACAGCAGAAGCAGAGTATGTAGCAGCTGCCAATGCTGTTAATCAAGCTATGTGGCTGAGAAAAATTTTGAGCGACTTGAATCTACAGCAGAATGAAGCAACTGTGATACATTGTGACAACAAGTCAGCAGTTGCTATTGCTAAAAATCCTGTCTTCCATGGCAGGACAAAACATTTCAACATCAAACTCCATGTGATAAGAGAAATGGAACAAGCTCGAGAGATCGAGCTAATCCATTGCAGTTCTGAAAATCAGATTGCTGATATCTTCACAAAGCCTCTTGGTGTATCAAGATTTCTAAGCCTGAAGAGGGAGCTAGGAGTCTGCTGCATAGAAGCTGAGGAGGAGTGTTGAAGTCAGCTCCCATGTAGCAGCAAAGGTGGCCATGCAAGGAACGTGCTTCAACAGCAAAATTGGTGCAGCAAGCTGAAGCTATCCATTTAGTTTCCTTAATTGAATGTTTTGTATTTAGTTAGGATCAAACTTAGTTGGTAGCTGCATTTTGATGTAATTAGGTGCTGAATGACAAGTTTAGGTAGAAGCTTTTTGTTTTTCAATCAAGTTTACCAAGTTACTAGGCAATTTAGTGGTGTTAGGTATGTTATTAGGTGATTACTTGTTTGTTTTACTTGTTGACTGATATATGTAATGGCTTAATGCCTTGTTGATTTGGTTAATGAAAGATATCAGCTCATTTTTCATTCAATCTTCTTCTCTCTTTTCTGTTTTTCACTTGCTAGTTTCATCTTTCTGTTTTCTGCTTCCGAGCTTGCTTCTTCACCAAGGCTCGAGGCTTACTACTCAAGCAAGACTAGAAACAGCTTGTTGCTGCCTCTTGCACCAACAATAACATCACATCTATTTTATGTATGATTAACCCAGAAAGTTTATCAAACTTTTCCTCTTCTTTTACATTCTAGCCATCCAGTGTTCAAAAGTGAATTTTTTCAATACAAGTAGCGATATTAGCCAACTGAATGTGCAAAAAAGGCTTTTAGATGATTATTCAAGGCTTGGGAAACAAGCAAACTTAAACAAATTGAAAGATTGATTGACACTTAAGTTATTACTACATCGAATTTCTTGATTGTTATATGTTCATACGAATTACAATATTTAATTGGCTGAAGTGCATGCTAATAAATGATCATCATGTATTAGTAGCAAAACAACTATGCAAATAAACGAACTATTCAACAGGTGATCTCCTCACTAACATGGAAAAAGAAAAGGCTCAAAACCCACCAGGCACAGGAGGAAGAAATTCATCTTCCTTCCTTATAAAAGAAACCGATCTTCCCATCTATTACAGGAAATTGGAATGAGAAATAAAGAACAAATAACTTTGACATCAAGAAATGTCAGTAGGAGGACATATGTTAAGAATTGGCTTACATGCAGTTAAGGTTTTTTTTTCTTTTTTTTTTGTAGTTGCAGCACGATAGCATGCTGTCTTTTGTTGTTTTTGTTACTTAGTTACATTTGAATTAAGTTAGTAAGATGTTTGTCGTGATTAGATGCTGATTGACTTGATTAAATCAGCTTAGCTATGTGTACAAGTTTAGTTTTATGAATTTCAAGATGCATCAGTAGTGTTAGGTAAGTATGAGGTGATAGTTTGCTTTTCACTCAAGCTAATTGCTTGTTTATATGTAAGCTTCAATTGACATATATTGATGATGAACTTTTCAACCATTTTTCATCTTTATTTTGGTCATAAAGCAAGCACTTGTTCTTCTTTTGTTATTCAAAAACACCAACAATTGGTATCAAGAGCTTGTTTCTTAGAGGGCCATCTTTTCTTTTCTATTCTCAAGTCAATATGACTTCATCTAGTTTCTCTTCAACTCTACCACCAGTGTTCAATGGTGAAAGCTACCACATTTGGGTAGTAAAAATGAAGACATACCTACAAGCATTTTACTTACGGGAGGTAGTGAATGCTGATCTTGAACTACCCCACGGTAGCTCATATCAGACAACACTTTGATGATAGAACCAAGAGATACAAGGCAATGTCTTGCCTTCAAAACAGTGCGTCAAACTTGATTTTTACAAGGATTATGACTTCTGATACTCCAAAGCAGGCTTGGGACAAACTTAAAGAGGAGTTTCAAGGCACTGAGAAAACAAGATAGCAACAACTTATCAATTTGAGAAGGGACTTTGAACACTTGAAGATGAAGGAGACTGAAATGGATAAGCAATACTCAAACAGGATCATGACTGTTGTGAACAATATAAGACTACTTGGGGACCAATTCAGTGAAAGCAGAATAGTGGAAAAGGTTATTGCAACCTTACCTAAAAGATATGAAGCCAAGATATCTTTCTTGGAAGACTCGAGAGATTTGTTAACAATCTATTTGACTGAGCTAATTAATGTTCTCTATGCTCAGGAAAAAAGAAGAGCCAATAGACAGAATGAGCATCATGAAGGTACATTTCAAGCCAAAAGCAAAGGAAGTTCGAGCTTCTCTAGTTACAAATGGAAGAAGAGTTGAACTAACAACAAAGAGAAGTCTAAAAGAACAAAAAATATCCATCATGCTCTCATTGTAAAAGAAACTACTCATTTAGAAGCATATTGTTGGTTCAGGCCTAATGTGCAATGCAAAGCTTGTAAGCAGTTAGGCCATGTTGAAAAATTTTGCAAAAACAAAAGCCAAAAAAAGTAACAAAAACCACAACAACTGATTACTCAAGCTAAAATAGCTGAAGAAAGCCATGCTCATAAGGAGCAAGTGTTTACAGTTTCTTGTTATGCAATCAGGAGAAAGAACATAAAATGGTGGTGCTTAATAGTGGTTGTACCAACCACATGACTCTTGATGCTAGTATCTTCAAGTGGATTGACAGCAACTTCAACTCCAAAGTGAATGTTGGAAATGGACAGTACATCAAAGTAGAAGGACAAGGAAAAGTACTGATTGACACTCCTTCAGGTACTAAACTTGTCTCAAATGTTCTTTTAGCACCTGAAATAGATAGAAATCTGCTAAGTATTATTCAGTTACTTGAGAAAAGGTATTCGATTGTGTTTAAGATCAAAGAATGCTTGATTTGTGATCCAAGTGGATGTAAACTTATGTCTGTTAGTCCAAATCTCCAGTGAGGAAAATCTCGAACACACGAATGAAACTCAAACAGAAAAAGAAGAAATAGGACAAGCCTCCAAGGCATGTATCAAGCCATTCTTTAAGGTTATATTCGCCCCCACCTATCTTTGGTGTGCAAATGAGTTCCAAGAAAATTAACCTCGAGGATGCAATGAAGCCAAGAAAGAATAGAAGTCTGATGGATATGGCCAGATGTCTCCTGTTTGAAAAGAAACTGCCCAAGACCATGTGGGCTGAGGCAGTAAACAATGCTGTTTACCTTCAGAACAGGCTTCCTACCAAAGCTCTTGCATCCGAGACACCCTTCGAGGCTTGGTTCAGTTTCAAGCCTTCCCTGGCACATCTGAAGGTGTTTGGTTGCCTGTGTTATGCACAAATACCAGCAGCAAAGAGAGACAAACTCTCTAAAATGGCTCAACCAGGTGTTCTAGTAGGCTACAGCTCAGTCAAGAAGGGCTACAGGATTTTGGATCCCTTGACAAACAAAGTCCAGGTGAGCAGAGATGTCATCTTTAATGAAAAACCAGCTGGAATTGGGAGAAAAATGAGCCAGAAGCAGTTTCAGAAGACCTAGTGCCTAATCAAGCTGAACTTGAGCAGCTAGGACCTGAAATGGATGTTGATGATGTGCCTGTGAGAGGCACAAGGCCCCTAGAAGATATTTATGAAAGGGCACAGGTTGCAATAGCAGAACCTAGCAGTTTTGAAGAGGCTGAGGCAGATGAAGGTTGGAAACAAGCTATGGTTGATGAAATCAACATGATTGTAAAGAATCAGACATGGGAATTGGTTGAAAAGCCTGCAAACAGAAAGACTATCGGTGTAAAATGGGTCTATCGAGTGAAGCACAATGCGGATGGAAGTTTAAACAAGTTAAAGGCCAGACTAGTTGTAAAGGGCTTCAGTCAAAGGTATGGTCTGGACTACATGGAAACATTTGCTCCAGTAGCCAGACTCGATACAATCAGATTGCTGATTGCAGTTGCTGCTCAGAACCAGTGGACAATCCACCAAATGGATGTCAAGTCTGCATTCCTCAATGGATTCCTAGAAGAGGAGATATACATCGAGCAACCCCCAGGTTTTATAGTGCCTGGTAAGGAACATTTGGTGTATAGGCTAAGAAAGGCCTTGTATGGCCTAAAACAGGCCCCTCGAGCCTGGTATGCTCGAATTGACTCATATTTGGTCAGTTTGGGATTTGAAAGGAGTGCTAGTGAGCCAACACTCTATGTTAAGAGGAATGGAGCTGAAACACAGCTTATTGTATCACTATATGTTGATGATCTTCTAGTGACTGGAGGAGACAAGTTTATGATGGCTGATTTCAAAGCAAGAATGAAGGAAATGTTTGAGATGTCAGACCTAGGATTGATGACATATTTCCTAGGAATGGAAGTCAATCAAGTAGAAGGAGGAATCTTCTTGAAACAAAAGACATTTGCCTTGAAAGTGCTGGTTAAATTCTCAATGGAGAATTGTAAACCAGTGAGCACACCAATGGCTATTGGCATAAAGCTATCGAGCCAGGAGGAACATGAATCTGTCTGTGAAACAGATTACAGAAGCCTTGTTGGGTGTTTATTGTATTTAACAGCAACAAGACCTGACATTCTGTTTGCTGTGAGCATGCTATCAAGGTTCATGCACTGCTGTAACCAGCAACATTACAAGGCTGGAAAAAGGGTGCTAAGATACATCAAAGGTACCTTAAACCATGGAATACAGTTTAGAAAGGCTGGAGAGTTGAAACTGATTGGCTACACTGATAGCGATTGGGCTGGTTCAAAGGATGACATGAAGAGCACTTCTGGCTATACTTTTACACTTGGCTCAGCTATGATTTGTTGGAGCTCAAGAAAACAAACAATGGTGGCTCAATCGACAGCAGAAGCAGAGTATGTAGCAGCTGCCAATGCTGTTAATCAAGCTATGTGGCTGAGAAAAATTTTGAGCGACTTGAATCTACAGCAGAATGAAGCAACTGTGATACATTGTGACAACAAGTCAGCAGTTGCTATTGCTAAAAATCCTGTCTTCCATGGCAGGACAAAACATTTCAACATCAAACTCCATGTGATAAGAGAAATGGAACAAGCTCGAGAGATCGAGCTAATCCATTGCAGTTCTGAAAATCAGATTGCTGATATCTTCACAAAGCCTCTTGGTGTATCAAGATTTCTAAGCCTGAAGAGGGAGCTAGGAGTCTGCTGCATAGAAGCTGAGGAGGAGTGTTGAAGTCAGCTCCCATGTAGCAGCAAAGGTGGCCATGCAAGGAACGTGCTTCAACAGCAAAATTGGTGCAGCAAGCTGAAGCTATCCATTTAGTTTCCTTAATTGAATGTTTTGTATTTAGTTAGGATCAAACTTAGTTGGTAGCTGCATTTTGATGTAATTAGGTGCTGAATGACAAGTTTAGGTAGAAGCTTTTTGTTTTTCAATCAAGTTTACCAAGTTACTAGGCAATTTAGTGGTGTTAGGTATGTTATTAGGTGATTACTTGTTTGTTTTACTTGTTGACTGATATATGTAATGGCTTAATGCCTTGTTGATTTGGTTAATGAAAGATATCAGCTCATTTTTCATTCAATCTTCTTCTCTCTTTTCTGTTTTTCACTTGCTAGTTTCATCTTTCTGTTTTCTGCTTCCGAGCTTGCTTCTTCACCAAGGCTCGAGGCTTACTACTCAAGCAAGACTAGAAACAGCTTGTTGCTGCCTCTTGCACCAACAATAACATCACATCTATTTTATGTATGATTAACCCAGAAAGTTTATCAAACTTTTCCTCTTCTTTTACATTCTAGCCATCCAGTGTTCAAAAGTGAATTTTTTCAATACAAGTAGCGATATTAGCCAACTGAATGTGCAAAAAAGGCTTTTAGATGATTATTCAAGGCTTGGGAAACAAGCAAACTTAAACAAATTGAAAGATTGATTGACACTTAAGTTATTACTACATCGAATTTCTTGATTGTTATATGTTCATACGAATTACAATATTTAATTGGCTGAAGTGCATGCTAATAAATGATCATCATGTATTAGTAGCAAAACAACTATGCAAATAAACGAACTATTCAACAGGTGATCTCCTCACTAACATGGAAAAAGAAAAGGCTCAAAACCCACCAGGCACAGGAGGAAGAAATTCATCTTCCTTCCTTATAAAAGAAACCGATCTTCCCATCTATTACAGGAAATTGGAATGAGAAATAAAGAACAAATAACTTTGACATCAAGAAATGTCAGTAGGAGGACATATGTTAAGAATTGGCTTACATGCAGTTAAGGTTTTTTTTTCTTTTTTTTTGTAGTTGCAGCACGATAGCATGCTGTCTTTGTTGTTTTTGTTACTTAGTTACATTTGAATTAAGTTAGTAAGATGTTTGTCGTGATTAGATGCTGATTGACTTGATTAAATCAGCTTAGCTATGTGTACAAGTTTAGTTTTATGAATTTCAAGATGCATCAGTAGTGTTAGGTAAGTATGAGGTGATAGTTTGCTTTTCACTCAAGCTAATTGCTTGTTTATATGTAAGCTTCAATTGACATATATTGATGATGAACTTTTCAACCATTTTTCATCTTTATTTTGGTCATAAAGCAAGCACTTGTTCTTCTTTTGTTATTCAAAAACACCAACAATTGGTATCAAGAGCTTGTTTCTTAGAGGGCCATCTTTTCTTTTCTATTCTCAAGTCAATATGACTTCATCTAGTTTCTCTTCAACTCTACCACCAGTGTTCAATGGTGAAAGCTACCACATTTGGGTAGTAAAAATGAAGACATACCTACAAGCATTTTACTTACGGGAGGTAGTGAATGCTGATCTTGAACTACCCCACGGTAGCTCATATCAGACAACACTTTGATGATAGAACCAAGAGATACAAGGCAATGTCTTGCCTTCAAACAGTGCGTCAAACTTGATTTTTACAAGGATTATGACTTCTGATACTCCAAAGCAGGCTTGGGACAAACTTAAAGAGGAGTTTCAAGGCACTGAGAAAACAAGATAGCAACAACTTATCAATTTGAGAAGGGACTTTGAACACTTGAAGATGAAGGAGACTGAAATGGATAAGCAATACTCAAACAGGATCATGACTGTTGTGAACAATATAAGACTACTTGGGGACCAATTCAGTGAAAGCAGAATAGTGGAAAAGGTTATTGCAACCTTACCTAAAAGATATGAAGCCAAGATATCTTTCTTGGAAGACTCGAGAGATTTGTTAACAATCTATTTGACTGAGCTAATTAATGTTCTCTATGCTCAGGAAAAAAGAAGAGCCAATAGACAGAATGAGCATCATGAAGGTACATTTCAAGCCAAAAGCAAAGGAAGTTCGAGCTTCTCTAGTTACAAATGGAAGAAGAGTTGAACTAACAACAAAGAGAAGTCTAAAAGAACAAAAAATATCCATCATGCTCTCATTGTAAAAGAAACTACTCATTTAGAAGCATATTGTTGGTTCAGGCCTAATGTGCAATGCAAAGCTTGTAAGCAGTTAGGCCATGTTGAAAAATTTTGCAAAAACAAAAGCCAAAAAAAGTAACAAAAACCACAACAACTGATTACTCAAGCTAAAATAGCTGAAGAAAGCCATGCTCATAAGGAGCAAGTGTTTACAGTTTCTTGTTATGCAATCAGGAGAAAGAACATAAAATGGTGGTGCTTAATAGTGGTTGTACCAACCACATGACTCTTGATGCTAGTATCTTCAAGTGGATTGACAGCAACTTCAACTCCAAAGTGAATGTTGGAAATGGACAGTACATCAAAGTAGAAGGACAAGGAAAAGTACTGATTGACACTCCTTCAGGTACTAAACTTGTCTCAAATGTTCTTTTAGCACCTGAAATAGATAGAAATCTGCTAAGTATTATTCAGTTACTTGAGAAAAGGTATTCGATTGTGTTTAAGATCAAAGAATGCTTGATTTGTGATCCAAGTGGATGTAAACTTATGTCTGTTAGTCCAAATCTCCAGTGAGGAAAATCTCGAACACACGAATGAAACTCAAACAGAAAAAGAAGAAATAGGACAAGCCTCCAAGGCATGTATCAAGCCATTCTTTAAGGTTATATTCGCCCCCACCTATCTTTGGTGTGCAAATGAGTTCCAAGAAAATTAACCTCGAGGATGCAATGAAGCCAATGGCTATTTGCATTTTGCATTGACAAGAATAGTCCACTACGCATTGAGCAATGTATAACAAGAAACTTAATTTCTACAAAGGATTTCTGCAGTAATACTTTATAGAATAATAAAATAATATTAGAAAATGAAAGAAGGAAAGAAAGAATATTAGAATTTGTTAGTGTGTTTTCCAAATGAAATCTCATTCCTATTTATAGGAATTTTCATGTCTCTTCATAGAGACATCTTTCAATAGGTGTCTTTTTGAATAATAATGTCTTTAAAAATAAACACATAATTATTCATTTAATATTATAACTATTTAAATAATATTATTTAAACAGTTATAATTTTTTTTCAAAAAATTAAATAACATAACTTGTGATTAATTGCATCCATTCATTTATAGTTATTGGAACACTATAAATATTTGAAAATGTTTCAACAATCTCCCCCCATCTTCAAAATATTTAGATTTTGATATTATTGGAAATCAGTTTGCGTAAATGAATGTATCTTATGATTGAGCCTTCAATTAGAGAAAACATGTTAAAGTTAATCGAAATTGCATGGTAGACTAAACTTTGAACCAACTATTCTTTTTGAATAACCGAACACATCTCACATAATGATTTCAACATCGATCAATGCATAGTATCTAGGGACACTATTATGGCCATGTGTCTATGTCCTATTTTTATGAGTGCTGTCAAAGCCAAGCCCTTGAGCTCCTAGAAGCGGCCACACTTCCACTTACATAGGTAGATCCCATCAAGAGTGTTCTCGTAATTATAACACTCTAACATATTTATGTTATGGGTCCATTAAGAGTACATTACTTATCCTTCCCTTTTCATTACAGGTACCTAACACTTTAATCTTAGGATGGATTTGTTTATAGTGCTAACAGTCACATACCAATAATGTACCTTGTCTCATTGAAATCAAGACTTGACGTTATACCAAGTATTGAGTCGAGTTTACGTCATGATTGACTCTAATTAATGGGTTTGAGTCCTATCCCTTTTGAGGTCTTTTTTACTGCATCTCTAGCAAGACTTTTTGTCAAAGGATTTGCCAAATTTTCACTTGACCTCACATAATTAATAGTGATCACTCCATCAGAGATTAATTGTTGGACATAACTATGTCTTAATCCAATGTGTCTAGACTTTCCATTATATACTTGGCTATATGCCTTTTCTAGAGTAGCCTCACTATCATAACGGATAGAAATAGGTGAAATTGGCTTAGGCCATAAAGGTACATCATAAATCAAATTTCTTAACCATTCTGTTTCTTTAGATGCAATGGCTAATGCAATAAATTCTATCGCCATGGTGGAATCAGTAATACATGTTTGTTTCTTGGAACCCCAAGAAATGGCTCCTCCACCAAGAATGAAGATCCATCCACTAGTAAATGCATGATCTTCCAAACTTGTAATCCAACTAGCATCTGAATACCCTTCTAAAACTGAAGGATATTCATTATAACACAATCCACAGTTAATAGTTTTCTTTAAGTACCTAAGTACTCTATTCAAAGCTTGTCAATGCAAACTACTTGGATTACTTGTGTACCTACTCAATTTCCCAACAGCATATGCAATATCTGGTCTTGTACAAGTCATTATGTACATAAGACAACCAATTAGACTTGCATATTTCAATTGATCAATTTTCCTACCAGCATTAGATACTAATTTTATTTGAGGATCCATGGGTGTAGATGCTAGTGTACAATTGAAAATATCAAACTTTTTAAGCACCTTTTTAACGTAATGTGATTGTGATAAAGCTATAGTGCTTTCATCTCGGGTTATTTTAATCCTAAGAATAACATATGCTACACCCATATCCTTCATAGCAAAGTTGTTTGACAAGAATTTCTTTTTGTTTTCTATTTGTTCCAAATCCGTGCCAAAAATGAGCATGTCATCTACATATAAGCAAATTATGACACCTTTTCATTTTTCAAATTTACTATATATGCACTTATTAGATTCATTTATTTTATAGCCATTAGCTAAAATAATCTTGTCAAACTTTTGGTGCCATTGTTTTGGTGCTTGTTTAAGTCTATATAAAGATTTAACAAGCTTACATACCTTATGCTCCTGTCCTGGAACAACAAATCCTTCCGGTTGTTCCATGTACACTTCCTCTTCCAATTCACCATTTAAAAATGCAGTTTTAACATCCATTTGGTGAACAACCAAATTATATATAGAGGTAAGTGATATTAAGAGTCTGATTGTAGCAATTCTTGCTATTGGAGCATATGTATCAAAGTAACCAATACATTGTTTTTGTCTAAAACCTTTGGCTACCAACCTTGCTTTAAATTTATCAATGGTTCCATTAACCTTCATTTTCTTTTTGAAGATCCATTTACAACCTATTGGTTTGGAACCTGATGGAAGATCAATTAAGATCCAAGTTTGATTTCCCATTATTGAATCCATCTCATCATTTATTACTTCTTTCCAAAAAGCAGAGTCTTAAGATTTTATTGCCTCTTCAAATGTAATATGATCAGATTTAGTATTATAACAATAAGGTATCTTATTGCATATACTTTCACCTTTTTCTTCTACAAAAAACATAATGAAATTTGATTCAAAATCTTTGACCTTTTTAATTCTTTTACTTCTTCTTAATTCTTGACAAGATTCATCATTATTATCAATTTGTTCCAATGGAATCTCATTCACATTTGAAGAATGAATTAATTGTTGTGGCTGTAATTGTCTTGAAATAGAATTAAATCTATTTTCATCAAAAGTAGCATCTCTTGATTCAATAACAATATTAATTGAAATTGAATCATTTGGTTCAATTACCATTAACCTATATGCCTTGATATTACGTGCATATCCTATAAATATGCATTCAATTCCTCTTTCACCTAACTTTTTACGTTTAGGTGTTGGAACTTTGACAACAGCTCTACAACCCCAAACCTTCAAATAATTAAGGTTTGGTTTCCTTTTCTTCCATTGTTCATAGGGGGTTATTTTAGTTTCCTTATTAGGAACTCTATGCAATATATGACAAGTTGTTAGAACAGCTTCTCCCCAAAAACCTTGTCAAATACCTGAATATGATAACATTGAATTTACCATTTCAATCAAGACTCTATTTTTCCTTTCAGCTACACCATTTTGTTGTGGTGTGTAAGGGGCTGAAACTTGATGGACAATTCCAGTAGATTCAAAATAACTTGGATTATAGTATTCTCCACCTCTATCCGATCTTAAGCACTTGATAAATGATTCACACTGAAGTTCAAATTTAGATTTATAAACTTTAAATTTATCAAGTGCTTCATCTTTTGAATGCAATAAATATACATAACAATATCTAGAACAATCATCAATAAAAGTAACAAAATATTTCTTTCCATCTAATGTAGGAGTATTATACATGTCACATAAATCACTATTGTATAAAATCAAGTAATTTTGTTTTCTTTTTAACCTGAGGGAAAGGGTTTCTTGTAATTTTAGTCAACATACATGTATTGCATTTTTTAATATTATTATTAAAAATAGGAATTAAATCTAACTTATACATGTCATTCAATTTTCTGTAATTCAAATGACCTAATCAATAATGCCATAAACAAAAAGATTCAACCATGTAAGCAGAAATAGTATTTTTATTCTTATTAATAATATTGAGTTTGAACATACTCTCATACATATAACATTTTCCTACAAAAATTCCTCCCTTAGACAAAATAAACTTATCTACCTCAAAAACAAGTTTGAAACCAAACTTATTCAATAGACTTCCAGACACTAAATTCTTTCTAACTTCTGGTACATAATATACATCATTTACGGTTAAAACCTTTCCAGAAGTGAATTGTAGTTCAACAGACCCTTTGCCTTTGATTGCTATGGTGGAAGAATTTCCCATGTACAAGACATTGTCATTTTCACATTGTGTGAACTTTGTCAACATGCTTTTGTCTTTGCACACATGTTTGGTTGCTCCGGTATCAATCTACCATGTATTATTATCTTGTGCCATATTAATTTCAAATATCATTGCAATGAATTTTTCGTTATTATCAGTCTTAGAAGATGATTTCTTCTCTAAAAAATGACATTCATTCTTGAAATGTCCCGGTTTACCACAATGATAGCATCAGCCTTTTTGTTTCTTTTTGAACTTAGGTGCTTTATCAGTCTGTTTGAACTTTCTCTTGAATGGTTTAGTAGTTTGTACTTCCTCCGTAACATGCACTTTGGCATTTTCAGAATTTAGGTTTTGATCTTGCTTTCGGTATTCTTCTTCAATACGAAGATGATTTGCCAAAGCCTCAAGAGATATTTCCTCTTTCTTATGTTTTAGACTTCTTTTAAAGTCTTTCCAAGATTGAGGAAGTTTGTCTATTATGGAGGATACAACAATCATTGCATCCAATTTCATATCATATTGCTTGAATTGATTCAGTATCTTTTCAATATCACGGAATTGTTCCATAAAAGAATGAACATCAACCATTTGATATTTATTGAAATGACTGACAAGAAATTTCTTACTTGTAACATCTTCGGTCATGTATCTTGTCTCCAATTTGTCCCATAATTCTTTAGCGGTGACCTCGTTTTGGTAGGTGTCGAACAAACCATTAGATAAACCATTCAATATGTGGCCCATCACATGTAATCAGCATTGTCCCATTTTTGTCTTTCTCGGGTTGCAGCAACAGATTCATTTTCATTCTCTTCAGTTCTTAGAGTATCCAAAACATAAGCAATCTTTAAAGTTGATAATAAGGAGTGCATCTTTTTCTGCCATCGTCAAAAATTGCCACCATCAAACTGATCAAGTTTGACAAAGTTGGAAGCCAACTCCTTTAATGTTCCACTTTCATGTTTTGAGGTAGTCATCATGAAATGTAACTTTAAAATTATTAGTCCAAATCTCCGATGACGAAAATCTCGACCACACGAACGGAACTTGAACAGAAAAAGAAGAAATAGGACAAGGTTCCAAGGCGTGTATCAAGCCCCTATCTTTAAGGTTATATTCACCCCCACCTATCTTTGGTGTGCAAATGAGTTCCAAGCAAATTAACCTCGAGGATGCAATGAAGCCAATGACTATTTGCGTTTTGCACTGATGAGAATAGTCCACTACACACTGAGCAATGTAGAACAAGAAACTCAATTTCTACAAAGGATTTCTGCAATAATACTTTATAAAATAATCTAATAATATTAAAAAATGAAAGAAGGAAAGAAAAAATATTAGAATTTTTTGGTGTATTTTCCAAATGAAATCTCATTCTTATTTATAGGAATTTTCATGTCTCTTCATAAGGATATCTATCAATAGGTGTCTTTCTGAATAATAATGTCTTTAAAAATAAACACATAATTATTCATTTAATATTATAACTATTTAAATAATATTATTTAAATAGTTATAATTCTTTTTCAAAAAATTAAATAACATAACTTTTGATTAATTGCACCCATTCATTTATAGTTATTGGAACACTATAAATATTTGAAAATGTTCTAACAATGTCAGTGGCCATGACTAATAGGAGCTTTGTTGTTGACTGGAATAAAGCAACTGCTAGTGCTTATACAACTACATTGGATAAGTTTGAATGGTAGCATAAAAGGATGAGTCATGTCAATTATAGATCCTTACTCCAGTTATCCAAGGAGGATTTGGTTGAAAATTTTACAAAAATGGTTGAGAAACATGTGTTTGTGAAGTGTGCCAATTGGGAAAGCAAGCTAGGCTCCCATTCCCAACAAACAAGGCCTAGAGGGCCTCTGAAAAACTGCAGTTAGTTCACACTGAGGTGTGTGGTCCTCTGATGACTCAATCTTTGAATGCCAGTAGGTATTTCATCCTTTTCATTAATGATTATTCCATGTTTTATTGTGTTTATTTCCTTAAGATGAAATCAGTGGTTGTGACACCCCAAACTCGATCGAGGCGAACCGGTCTGAATTCGAAGTGTTACATTAGCCACCTAAGTGGCTCTCCGGCTAACAACCACCCAAGACACACCCTGACCTTATAACATCTCAAACTTATCTAAATATTAGTTATCTATTAATGCGAAAGCAAATTATGAGCCAATTTTAAACTTTTCCTAGGTAATTTAACATTAGGGAAATTTCATCATTTTACCACCTATCGTAAAACTAATCCAATTTTATATTTAAATATTTACCAACCTTCTTTTAGTCAAAATTTTGCAATCCAAAAAATTTCAGCTTAAATTGAGTTCATTTGCTATGTCTAATTCTAGTTTTACTATTATGGACTAAATTATAACAAATACAATCTATCAGAATCTACTCCAAATTAAAAATTAAATGTGTTTCTAACAAATTTTACCCATTACGAGACTAATCCTAAAATTTTACCAAGTTTCCTTATCATATAGGGCTCTAATTAGACTAATCAATTTCCAGCACTAAATAGTAACTTTAACAAATTAAAATACCAATTTAAAAAGACAAATTTAAACCCCCAAAAACCCACACGGCCGTGTCCCCTAGCCCGTGTGTCATTAAATGCCCGTGTTCGTGTCATGAAAAACTTTTTGGTAGATCACACACGGTCGTGTGGAAATTTCACATGCTTGTGTACAACCCCTCACACTCTCGTGTGGACAGGCACACACCCGTGTGAAAACCACTGCACCTATTTTTGCGAAAAACTCGATTTAAAAATTGATTTTGCATATTTTAATGACCAATTAAACCCGATTTAACTACGATTAATTAACATATATATACACATAACTTCAATTGAATTTATTAACATCAATTAAGCCTCAATTAAATAGAATTAAGCAATTAATTTCATGCACATCAAATACCGAATAAATCAAACAAGTAGTGTACCTTAGTTGTTAGTAAACCACTCCATGGGAAGGTTCATTTAAACAATTGTTAGTATAAATTTCATGCTTCACACACCGTGTTATTAATCACCTTGTTATCAAGCAACAATACACCCTAAATCAATCAATAATTAAACTCAAACATGCCTCAAAATTATTATAAAATCATTCAAAATAAATGTCCAAAGTCCATTTCCAACCAAAAATCAAACTAATTCCCGGGAGTTCCACAATGCCCGACTATAGTCTCTAAAATGCATAATAAAGTCTCTACCAAGCCTAAATATCTTAGAACTCTCTTGGTCGGCTCCTTAGCTCCTCAATCCCTACGAATATCTACACGAATATGAGGGTGTGAGCTTTACAAAGCTTAGTGAATGTTAATAAAAACAACAAGTAAATTAACATCTATTTCATGCTTAATTCACAACTAATCATTCACTAATTGTCAGTTAAAAATAATTAACCATGTCAATTTAATTTCTATAAGCATTTTTAACCAAAAATCAATCATTCATGGCTTTCAATCATCAATTGATATAGCAACAATCATACATAAATATATTGGTATTCCTTTCTCATGGCTTAATCGAGTGATCATACATCAGATAAATGGATCTTCGAACTCCCACAAATATCAAATACAATCCATTGACTTGAGCGGGCCGAAGCACTCGCTCCCTTATAGCGTCTCAAGTAACCTATTGAGTGGAGACTCATGCTCAACACTCCCTTATCTACTCCAACAAATCAATCCACCTAAAGTCATATGCTCACAATGTCACAAATAAAGGTGAATACCCAAAAATCCTATAGCATGCCAACTATATCCAATGGATCCACCATGCATGTTTCCAATATATTCAATCAAACATAGCATAGAAATCAATCATTAGTGTGCTCAATTTAATGTGGCAAGATGCTTATGTGTAACATGTAACATAACATTTAATATCCAATTAAATCAAGCAATTCATTTTCCAATTTTCCATAATCAATTACCAATTGAAACATCAACATATAATGATCAAAAATTTCAGTAACATGCTTAAAATCATCCTTAAATTTAATTTAATTAAATAGCATTACACCACCCAAAAATTCACTTACCATTTTTTTTCAATACAAATTCAATTTTTTACACATTTAATTCCAATCTTGCAAAATCAACCATTCATCCATAATTAATTAATTTTAATCATTAATCAATGTATTAATTAAACACACTTGAAGGTCAATTTACCAAATCGCCCTTAGAAACACTCACCTCACAATTTTATTCTATTACAACAAGTGATCAACTAGGCAATTTCGAGCTTCAATTCTAGTTTATCTTGGTCCTCTTCAAGATTTGGAGCTTCAACAAAGGTAAAGTAGACATTACCACCTTTCCAAAGCTATATTAAACACAATTTTAATTAACTATGCTAATAGAAATTCACTCACAAAGATACCTTACCGAATTTGTAACATCAAGTCGAAAACTCGATTCCTCACAAAATCGACCTCTCCAACCCTCCTAATCACTTCCAAATATCAATACTAAACCAATTACACATAAACTAAGCATCAATTTCACATTTAAACAATTTCAAAAAAATCTAGAAAATTAATTCAAGAAGATGATGAAATTCAGATTTCTTCAAATTACCTCACAAATCATGTTTGATCTTGATAAATAAGACCAAAAACCTTCTAATAGATCCATTTTGAGTTGGAACATCCATTGATTTGTGTATTTCCTCTCAAAATTCAAGATCCATCATTAAATCACCTTAAGCTTTTGAAGAAAATACCATTGATAAAAAAATCATTGAATTGACTCTCAAATCATGCAAAAATGTTAATCTTCATAAAAACAATTTTAGGAATAATAATTACCTTTGATTTGTTCTAAATCCTTTGATTGAGAATCTTGATTCAAGAATCTTGAGAAATTACAAAATATTTTTTTGCTACTTTTTAGAATAATTTCGGGTGAATTGAGAGAGTATTTTGAGAAGGAAAATGGTTAGATCTATTCTCTAATTATAGATCTTTAAAACCATGAAAAGAAAATGAAATTTATAACTCTCTAATATGATGTAAATGGTGTGAAAAGTAGGCTAGATGCATTGTTTTTAAAGCTGAAACAACCCACCAGAATTTAAAAATTAGAAAATTTGCCTAGTGGCCACTCCCACATTTCCCTTGTTTTACCATTTAGTCTTTTTCCTCCAAAATTTTAAATTTTAAGGTTTATTTGTCAAATAAATACCCTAAATTTTCCCTTTTTTACAATTAAACCCAATTTAATTAATATTTAAATTTAGCTCAAATTAACTCCCAATAAAAATTATTTTAAAATTCTTTTTCGACCCAAATTAATTATTTTCACTTATAATTATTTAATTACTTTAAAATTCATTTTCAAAAATTATTTTTATTTTTTTTGGATTAATTTTTAATCGATTTTAGATGAAATTAACCTTCTAAATTAAATTAAATATTACTAGAAACACCATAAATTCCTAGTTTCACACTTAGAACCCGAAAAATATACCTGAAACTTCTAGACTTGGTTTAGGGATATTATAGTGGTTGCTTCTGTATTTTGGAAGTTCAAAGTAGCAATTGAAACTCAATCAAGTTGCAAGCTTACAATTGTAAGGTCACACAATAGGACATAATACACTTCTGATTTGTTTTAAAAGTTTTGTGAAGAGTCAAGGGTTGAACATCAACTCACCTACACAAACACACCTCAACAAAATGGTGTTAGTGAAAGAAAGAATCGAAATCTGATGGATATGGCCAAATGTCTCATGTTTGAAAGAACTTTACCAAAATATTTCTGGGCTGAAACAGTGAACACTACTGTCTACCTTCAAACCAGACTACCAACCAAAGCTTTGTTGGACAAAACTCCATTTGAAGCTTGGTTTAGATTCAAACCCTCGGTTGCACACTTAAAAATCTTTGGTTGCATTTGTTATGCATATGTTCTTGCTGTTAAGAGGGAAAAATTGGAAAAGAAGGCTCAACTGAGCATTTTTGTGGGATATAACAATGTCAAGAAGAGCTACAGAATACTTGATCCATCAACTTACAAGGTGTTTGTAAGTAGGGATGTATTGTTTGATGAGAAGTTAACATGGAACTGGGATAAAGCTGAGCTAAAAAATGTTATTGAAGATTTAGTAACTGGGTCAAATGAAGTTGATCAGTTTGAGCAAGACATGGATTTTGATGATTTGCCTGTCAAAGGAACCAGATTAATCAGTGAGGTGTATAAAAGGGTTGATATAGAAGCTATTGATCCATTCAATTATGAAGAAGTAGAAGTATTACAAGTCTGGAAGGAAGCAATGTTGGATGAAATGAAAATGATTCACAAGAATCAAAACTGTGAGCTGGTTGAAAGGCCAGTTTACAAGAAAGTCATAGGGGTAAAATGAGTGTTTAGAGCCAAACACAATGCTAATGGAAACTTGAATAAGTTGAAGGCAAGGCTAGTTGAGAAGGTTTCAGAAAAAAGTATTGTGTTGAATACTTTGAAACCTTTGCACCTGTGGAAAATTAGATACTATAAGACTTTTGCTTGCCTTGGCAGCTCAAAGGCAGTAGAAGATACATTAACTTAATGTGAAGTCTGCTTTCCTTAATGGATTCTTGAATGAGGAGATATATGCTGAACAACCAGATGGCTTCAATGTGGCTAGTAAAGAAACAAAAATGTAAAAGCTTAAAAAGACTTTGTATGGCTTAAAACAAGCACCGAGGGCCTAGTATGATAAAATCAATGGCTATATGTCAATCTTGGGATTCAAAAGAAGCATCAGTGAGCTAACTTTATATGTGAAAAAAGTTAAAGATGAAACTCTTTTAATAGTGTCCTTTTATGTGGATGACTTGCTAGTGACTAGTGGGAGTGATGAATTGCTAGCAAAGTTCAAAAGGCAAATGGAGAATGTGTTTGAAATGTCTGATCTTGGTGAAATGACCTACTTTCTTGACATTGAGGTATCTCAAACTTGGCAGGGCATTTTTATAAGTCATAAGCCCTTTGCCTTGAAGATCTTGAACAAATTTTGCATTCAAAATTGCAAAGCAACTAGTACTCCAGTTGTTATTAGTGAAAAACTCACGAGCTAAGGTGATTTTGAAAAGGTAAATGAATCTGGTTATAGAAACCTTATAGGGTGTTTACTCTATGTAACAACCTCAAGGCCTGATATTGTATTTGTTGTCAGCCTTTTGTCTAGATTCATGCATTGTTGCAATGTGACAATGTGACTCACTTGCAAGTAGCAATGAGGGTTCTGAGATACATCAAAAGGACTCTAAGCTAGAGAGTCAAGTTCACCAAGGTTGATGACATGAAACTTGTTGGTTTTGTATATAGTGATAGGCTAGATCCGTTGATGATATGAAGAGTACTTTAGCGTACTTGTTTACCTTAGGATCAATTATTTTCTATTGGAGTTTGAAAAATCAAACCATAGTAGCTCAATCGACAACTGAGGCTGAATATGTTGCAGCTGCTACAGTTGTTAATCAAGCCATTTGGCTTAGGAAAATATCGGTTGATTTGAACTTGGAGCAAAAAGAAGCAACAGAGATTAAATGTGACAATCAATCTACTATTGCAATTGCAAAAAATCAAGTGTTTCATGGTAAAACTAAGCAGTTCAAGATTAAGTTTCATTTTGTCAGAGAAGTGGAGCAATCATATAAGATCAAGCTGGTTCATTTCCATTCTGAAGATCAATTGGAAGGCATCTTGACAAAACCTCTCAGAGCAGCAAGGTTTGAGAACTTAATAGCCAAGTTAGGAGTTTGCAGCATGAAAGCCAATGAGAAGCGTTAAGAATTGGTTTACTTGTAGCTAAGTTTTTGTGTAATTGCAGCATGATAGCATGTTGTCTTTTGTTGTTTTTTTTACTTAGTTACATTTGAACTATTAAGATGTTTGTTGTGATTAGGTGTTGATTGACTTCATTAAATTAACTTAGCTATGAGTACAAGTTTAGTTTTATGAGTTTCAAGATATATTTGTAGTGTTAGATAAGTATTAAGTGATAGTTTTCTTTTCACTCAAGTTGATTTCTTTTCAATTGACATATATTGATGATGAAATTTTCAGCCATTTTTCATCTTTGTTTTGGTCCTAAAACAAGCACTTGTACTTCTTTTGTTATTCAAAAACACCAACAACATGTTTACTAACCAGTTAGTGGAGGATTTTGTTCTAGATAATATTTAAAAATCTTCCAAGAGTTCTCAGCAAATTGTTTGAATATATATAAGTTAACAATTGAGCAGATGTTAGAAAAATAGACAACTAGCTTAATCCCAAACAAATAGGAAAGGTTTTAGGTACCTTCACACATTAGAGCCCTATTTTTGTAGGTCAACATTACCATGTAGTCTTCTGGTTCAAGAGGACTAGGGAAATTTTTCCCTTCTAAACTAGGCTGAGGCTCTTTAGTGAGCACAAAGACCTGCAATATGGAAGCATAAATAATATTTTACAATATAAAGCAACAGAAAAATCAATCATAAATACTTTTTGTCATTGCCTAAGCCAAATCCCAAAATCCAAATGTTGTTACACTACTGTTGAGCATGTCAAACCACCAACGAGGACGTTGAATTTAGCCGCATGAAAAATTAAAAAAATTCAAAGTTTTCTAAATACTCGAAAACCTCATTAGATGGAATATTTTCAAAATTTTGTTTTTGGTGCTCAGAGACCTTTAAGCTAGTTAGTATTTATAGTGGTGGTTCCCCATCAAAAACCATCAATCCTCCTATCACACATATACCCACTACAACATAAACAAAGTAGTGGGCAACAAAAGTGGGAGGCATGAGAAAGTGGGAATGACCCTACGAACCATAAGGAGTTCCAACATTCTCCCACTTGGTTCGTATTGCCCATGAAAACTTAAAGTCGAAACATAATACACAAATCATGGCAATATTTTCTCTTAAAATTTGAGTAGTATCTTCCATGTATCACAATATACCATGTTTCAACGCTTTATCCCAAATTTCATAATGAATAAACACAATATTTATTCCAAGTCCAAACTTTAGTGACACTTCTCGAAATAATCAAATTAATGTGTGCATAAAATATGAGAAACATCAAACTTAACAGAGTTTCTTTATAATAGTTCTTATAACGAAATTTACAAGGAGGGAACACGTCCCATAGTGAAAACATGATCCTTAAATTTGAATAGTGGCATGCCTTTACAATGACCACTTTCTTTTCTTTAACATGTTCCTTTATGACTGGATACTTAATGTTGATATGTTTACTTCGACTTCCACTTTTGTTATTCTTAGTGACCACCTATAAACGAGTTATCATTTATAGTAAAAATAACACCAAAATATATAGTAATTAATTCGGTGACGTCCACAAGTGCACGAATCAAATTGTAATATAGTATAGTTTACAATGAAACACTTGGAAGTATTCTGAGGATCGTACCCTAGGGAGGATGAAATAAATCTATAAAACCCTTTTTACAATAAAAACTCTAAATAGTAATAATTAATTCCTATATTACGACAAATCATAAAATAGATTAATGAGAGAAATTAAATAATTAAAATAAATAAATAATGAGAAAATAAATAAACGAATTAAATCACTAAAACCAATTAGGAAGATTAACTCGCTGTAGGGTTTATAATTAACTTCATATTTGAGTTTTAAGGGGGACTAACTATCAATTAACCAATTATTACCTCCCAGCCTCTAACTAATTAATTGATTGGTTGATACTTGTTTATCTCTCGACCTCACTTTCTCAACTAGGATAAACTACTATTTACTTAGTTTGACTCATCCCCCAATATCGTCTAACCTATGATATCTTTCTAGGGTTTAGGGTTGTCAAGCCTAAGGTTTAAGAATGCATAATTTATACCAACTAATCCTCTCAGGAAACCCTAAATCCTCAGTTAATCACATTCCTGTCCACTTGTTAACCTCCCCTAAAGGATTTAGCCACTCATGTTATTAATAATTATAATCTCAATGGAAATAAACATGTAAAAAACACAAATAAATCGGAAGAGATAAAAGATTAGAATAATCCTGAATTGACATTGAGTAGAAGAACAGAGTAGTAAATCGGTTTATTGGAATAACGGAATATGTTGCTTGTGAAGAAGAAATAATTTGGATACTTTAATTAAATAGAAGAACTCTTGAATCGAAACCGATTCCAAGAGGAAAATAAAGAGTTTAGAAAAGCCAAAAGAAAATTAATTTAATCCTACTCTTAAACTACTAGGCTTTTTATTGCGTATAAGATGACTTGGTTATATCAAACCCAAATTAGGTCTTCGACACGTCTTAAGTCTTCGTATAAAGTTGATCCTGCAGACGAAAATAACTCTGACATACTTGGGCAGCAAGTCGACCTATGTCACACCATAGCCCTTGCATGGCATGACACGACATGTGTTTTGTGCCTTGTATCGTCTATTTCATGCTTTGACGGCTCCAGAAGCTTGTGCATCACTCGTCCTTTGCTTCCACGCCAATTGGGCTTATAAATCATCTGTTGAGTACGATTCATATTTCAGTCAAATTTGAGAGATAATCTCCTAGTTAAACACTATTTATTTGTTTCAATTGAACTCTAATTAGTCTATATTATTTAATTATTATTTGACCTACGAATTTAGCCTATAAATAGGCTCTTTTACAACCTTAGAAAATACACTTATTAAATATTAGAACTCATAACACTTTTGGAGAATTTTGTATTTACATTTTTTGGGTTCTTTATTTTCGGGTTTCGGGATTTAGTTTTTATCTCCGTCTTTTGTACTCTTCGTTCTTTCTCCAGTATAGTAAAATTATCTTTACGCATGGTTTTTTATCCTCTTTGAAAGGGTTTTTCCACGTTAAATTTATGTGTTCAAATTCTCAATTTCTTCCACTACTTTTACTTGTTCGTTGCTTAATCGAGTCAATCCCTAACATCATCATCCTACACACTCAATTCAACATATTAGCACTACCTAAGGCCCATGTCGGCTTAATAGATAGGTGTTAAAAAACACTTATTTTACTAATATTTAATCTTAACTACTAAATATCGAAAACATACCATTACATACTAAATTGGCTATAAAACAAGCTCTTCAAGTGCGGAAATAGACCAAATTAACTACTACATTTGACGGTCAAATACCCCATACTTAAGTCTTTGCTTGTCCTCAAGCAAACTAAACAAGAAAAAAATAAAAACCAAAAATAAATTAAACTAAAAACAAGAAATAAACATGCAAAGAAAAGAAAATGTACTTGAGCTAACTTGATACAAGAAATTAGATAGAAATATATTAGCAAGACAATGTAAATAAATATATAACTCTAGAGTGATATACAATTGACTAACAATTTCTAAAGTTAGACAGGTTAGTTCAATAAATTACAAAGTAAACAAATAAAAAAATGTTAATTATAGGTTTCCATCAAAACAGATATACAAATGTACACGTACGTTCAAATGAATATAATAGGTAAAAACATCAAAACTTGGCACAATTTCATCCATATAAAGTCCTATACTTGTAACGTTATGCGGCTTAGGTTGGTTTGGAATTTAAAAAAACAGGCTCGACAAAATGGTTAAGCATGAAATTAGTTTGACACATTGTATTCTCCCCTATACTCCCCCAAGTATACATATAGCTCACCACCTTATGTCCACTTCTCTCACCTTCCTTATCTCTCTATTTACTAAGGCATCGTGTAATATTCATGAGCACAATCATTCGAGCTCGTAATAATTTGTTTTAACAAATGTGAGTGTACTTTTTTTTCAACTCACTTTATTTTTATTTTTCTTCGAGATTTTCTCGATTGTCATTTTATCTTATTTTTCTATAAGCTTAAAATCTTATACTCACGATACCATACAATTCCTTAGTTCACTTACTTTGTTTTTCTCTTTTGAAATCACTGAGATGTATCTAACTAACCCTTTAATATAAATGGCCAAAAGTCTAAATCCATGCAAGGACCAAGAATTAAAGGATCAAATAGAATATAAGTTAGGCTTAAGTTTTCATTTTTAGTTCATCAATAAAATGGGTTCAGGCTCAAAATAGGTACTAGGGAAAATATTAACAGGATAGCTTTTTGGCTCAAAAATGTCTACCAAGCAATGCCTTAGGTCGTCCCTAGGTAATTCTATACATAGATTAAATCGGCCAAGTCTATCAATTTCTAAACCTATAATTAAATTAAACATGCATGCTATTTATATACCTATTATAACACCCTCACCCGAATCTGCGTCGAATCCGAGTATGGAGTGCCATAAATGGATCGATTTGGACTAATGACCAAATTTTAATCTTAATAAGCTTAAGATGGACTTTGTTAAATAATACATATCTCTTACAATAGAAACTTTAAATTAAAAAAAAGTTACTAACTCAAATTTCAAACTGTAAGGAAACGATTTATCTATAATATATTTGACCCCGAGGCGAAGCTTCTCAGGATGCTCGCTTCCTATATACTTGACACCTTACCGACGTTGATTCTTGATCGAACACCATCTGGCTTTATCCCTTCTCAAGTTCGTTATCTGACAAATCTTGCAAAAAACAAGTCAAAACTTTGGTAAGTTCAATAAACTTAATGAATTTCTTCACTACCAAAATACATAACTTTCCCCTTTTTTACTATGGTATAATCTTAAAAGAAAATATATGCTTTCGATCCCTATTTTTACTTAGACTTTAGCGCCTTATCTGCACTGGAGGACTCTCGTATACCTTCCGCCTTTCTTTATTGGCAATTCAACTGCTAATACCATAAGACCCTAGTCAAGCTTATGTCCCGTCGATAGGGTTTTGGTGGTTTCTAAAATGAATCATCATTTTCACAATACACTCTATCCTCAATAGAGCTCCCAATACATTTTTCTTATTTTTAATTATTCTCTTATCTCATAATAGTTTGGTGGATTTATTGTCATTTCTTCAATAAGGCAACTAGTAAGCCCCATTCCACACTGGCTGACTTAATCTTATCTTACCCTTCTTTATCCTGCCCTACACTCGGGTTGCAAAGGCTTTCCAGATAACTTCACCACTAAGGCTTCCCAAATAGTATAACACGTGGGCTTTTTAGATAACTCGCCACAAAGGCTTTCCAGATAATATGCCACATAGGCCTTCAGATAACTCGCCATAAAGGCTTTCCAAATGACTTGTCGCAAAGGCTTTCCAAATAACTTTGCCACTAAGGCTTCCCAAATAATATGCCACATAGACCTTTTAAATAACTCAACATTAAGGCTTTGTTTGGTTTGCCACCAAGGCACCACATAAACTGTTATGTTTGATGATATGAATTTGCCTAAACTCAACATCACTTGAGGTTTGCCCATCATCGTCCCTGAGACAAGTAGAAACCCTCGTAGACAAATGTAGCTCATCTGTCATTTCCAGAATTCGCCATGGCCATGATCTTTCCATATATTTGCTACACTGCCTTTTTTTCATGTTTTCTGTCTCGTTGGATGTCATCAAACACCACCACGGGGTATATTATCATATCAAATATTTTTCTCGACACTCCACCTAAACCCCCATTTCTCCAACCATACTTTTTCATGCATAATTCATTTAACATAATGGACATATTTACATATATTTCACTCATATCCATAATAGAGTCATACTTTCCAACACATAATTTCTTATGCATGCTTACCACATATCATTATATTCATGCATCACATTGTACACTCCATTTACATACCTGTTGATACTTCACAGAAAATACACACACATACATAAAACAACTCCTCAAGCACAACTACAGCAACATCAACCATACAAAGAATCATCATAAAATAACACGCAGGAGTCGAGTCTAGAGCCTCACTAGAGACCCACTTTTACCTCGGCCCGAAGCTTTTAATTCGATTGCCCCTCTTGATTCAATAGCAACAACTGCTTACAAGATCACGAAATTTCCATTAAAATCCCCATTTACAAATAGTTTACTAATGTTTCAACTACATGCGACCCTCATTTAAGGCCTTCCTCTCACACCTTACTATTCTTACATCTTTTAAAACCTTTACTCTTCAATAATTGTAAAATACAAAGCTATAAGACTTACCAGAAGGTTGAATCATCCATTGGTTAAATAAAATCTTAGCTCTAGCTTAACGAAGAAGAAGAGAACATTTAGATTAGAAAGAAAACCCATCTCGAATGTCCCCCTCCCTTTTCACCTTATATATACTCTCGGTCCCCTTGATTTACCTACCAAATTTAGAGGCAGGTAAAAGAAAATCTGGCGAATATCTACGTTACTCTTTGACTAGTCATGGGGAGTGTCAAATAAATCTGATTGACTCCCAACTAATCTCATTCCAAGAACCAACTTAAACAGTTCTCACGCAAACCGAGCGTACTATACATTGGTAGTGACTCACGTATGGCGTGGTCTTAAAAACAGTTAAGTCTCCTACAACTTTCTCATATACTTGGTAGGCTCTTCGTGCTCAGCCAAAACTTTTAGGCGCACTCTTTCTTAAGCGTACTTTCTTGAGTGTATTCTTTCTTTACTTGAAGATACCTTGTAATTAAATCCTTAGATACCGCCAACAGGCGGATGCTTTACACCGGCATGCACCAATAATCTTATTTTCCAGTAAGCCAACAGGGTGGTGGATTATGCTACCATAATGCACCAAAAAAGTTAACATACATTCCTTACTAGCCTTTTTAGATTCGTCATTTTTGGGGTGTGACAGTTTCCTCCTCCTAAGACATTGTTTCTTTTAGCAAGGTCCTTTCCTATCTTGAGCTCTTCAATTAGTTGCTCATTCTAGGCATTTTCAAGTTCAACAGGCATTGACACTTCTGTTGTTCCTTGTAAAGGCTTTGCCATTTAGAAAGTTAGGCCTTAAGGTGACACATCTTCTCTTGTATCTCTCTAAATTGCTCTGGAGGAAGTGGGGAAAGTATCTGGTGGAGGTTGAGACTAATGTTAGGTCGCTTGGTCAGGTTTGAGAGGTAACTGCTAAGTAACTTGTACAGGTGGTTGAGTCAATACTTGGGATGAAATGAGCTCTCGATTAAGGTTTTTTGTTAGGTTAGCAAGGGTATCTGTTGAAGAATGAGTCATGGTTTTCGGCCTATGCTCACTGTACCAATTGTTGATACAAGGGATCCACAAGGAGGAGATATTGGTAGTTTTCTAAAGGTTGGTTCACCTATGAAAAATAAAGAATTGCAGGAAAGGGCTGGGAAAAGAAGAGAATATGATAAAGGAAGGAGAATGTTGGAGAGTGCTAAGTGTTCAAATGGAATGCTTAAGGAAGAAGAAGATCATTGGCATCTCGTGTGTTGGGGAATATAGGGGAGGTCCCCTTGTCATTCAATGCCATGTGACCGATGATATAAATGGTGGGTTGTTTGTGTGGCCTGCTAGGTGGCAAGTCTATTGCCTGTTAGTTGTTGCCAAATGTAATACTATGTGGTCTTGTTTTGACATTCTCCTTGTTGAGGTAATACAAGGTTGCTATGCCTTAGTGGTCCTTTAATGACCCCACTAAGAGGATAAAAGCGAGTCATTAGAAACAAGTGGCCTATTGATAAGTGATAAAAATAACATGTTTTATCCTTATTCTTAATGCATTTTTTGGTGATTATTCAATTTTAATGGTGAATTTTATGCTCCTAATCCTTCAAATTCAGGTTTTTATACTTAAGAGAGTGTTTGGGAGCAAAAGGAGCGAAAAATGAAAAATAACCGAAAAATTAGAGTAAGGTACAAGGGCCACACGGGCTGGACACACAACCGTGTACACCATATGACCATGTGCCAGATCGTGTGGGAATCACGAATTGCACTTCAAACCTGCGAGAAAATGCACTTTTTAGGTTTATTAGGCATTCTAAGACCTATATGTGACACAAATAAGAAGATAGGAGGGAGCCGTCATAGAGTACTGAAGAAAACGACTCGAAAAACACCATTAAAGCTAACTCTAAAGTAGATTTCCATCAAGATTGAAGATCTCCTTTTGAATTCTTTGAAGTTTATTATGATTTTCTTTGTTTCTTGTGGTTATACTGTCTTTGGGATGTTTTTATTTGCTACCATGAACTAATTTTCCAAATACCTAAGGAGATGAACCCTGTGATAGATTCTGTTATTTGATTTCTATTTTTCGCAATAAATATTTGAATCTTGTTCTCAATTATATGTGCTTAATTCTTGGTTTAATATTTCCTAACTATTAATTCATGTTCGATGTGCTTAAATCAGAGGAGGAAAAGTACCTGTTTAAGAGTAGATCTAGCATAATTGAGTGGAGTTGCATGTAATCCTATAAATAAGACGACATAAATCTACCGAATTAGAGTAAAATCTAATAGGGGGATTCATAGATCGAGTTAATGCGCTAATAAGGGTTTTAATTAGAAAGAAATTTCAATTAATCAACCTAGATTCAGTTGCTCTTACTCTTGAAAGAGATATTAGCATAATTTAGGGATTTCTACGGATCAAGGTACTAAGTGAAGAAATTGTTTAATTTAGATTGATAATGATAGATGAAATCTAGGTGGATTCTTTCTTGGGTATTGTTTCTCTTATTGGTTGTTAATCATTTGTTTTCCTAATTCGTTATTTGTCGTGTTCTTTAATTAATTAATTTAGTTAATTTTAGCTTTAACCAATCTCTCCAATTTTTCGGTTAAATAATAGAAAGACTATAATTACTAGTACTTTTAGTCCTCGTAGGAACGATATCTTTGCTTACCGTAGCTATACTATTAATTGATAGGTGAACTTGCATTTGTCGGATTTTTAATTAATTTATGATTGCAATCACCTGTTGGAGACCAAAAGTGGGTGGTGTGAAATGTGCAAGTGGTTGGTTGGTAACCACTGAAGATACAAGGCAAAGGGCATCTGTGAGTATTTGTTGATGTAATACCCCTTACCCATATTCGACGCCGGAATAGGGTACGAGGCATTACTAGAACATATAAATTTGCATACGTATTAAACCAAGTTACAAAATTTCACTCAAATTAAGGTTTTCCAAATTATTAACATGCTTTTATAAATCTTCACATTATAACTCAAAATATTATTATTATAACAAATAGCGCCTACAAGACCCGATACTTACTCACGTAATTCAATACTTCATTTCCATTTCATTTAATTCATAATTTCTCATGTTCACAATTCAAATAAATTTCTCAATCCAATATACATTTCTGTACCACAATAATTCTTTTAATTCAAAATGTATCACTAGAAACTTCCATTTAATTCACGTACAATTAAATATCATTAAGTTCAATACTAATACGTACTCGCCATTTAACTCAATGTTTATCGATTTTACTATTCATTAACACATTTATAAAATTCTTAGTATTGTAATGCAAACATCACTTAAGCTTAAATAACAACATTGAATCAACTCATCATCCTCTTTTTCATCATTTTACTCTTCAAGTGCGAATTTAGTATTTCATTTCCTTTCCACACCCATTTCCTACGAATATCACAAACAATAACATCAAATATAATTCACAATTTATATAAAAATATTGCTATTATTTATACATAACTTACCAACATGAGTTACTTTATATACTATTTATGGCCTTACTTCATACCAAATCATATACCAAATATACCATACATACATACTATGAAACTTTATTTTCACATATGAGCTTAAACCATGATCAATAATATACAAATGTAAGCATCATTTCTATTTTCACGTTTATCGATTATAATAGACCATATAACCAATTATACACAAATCATTCATATATATTCAATTTTCCTCCTCCTCCTCTCCATTCACATCCTTAATGTACTTAACACTCTTAGAAATAACATTTTCTAAAGTTTCATTATTTTTATCTGGAGCTACGGAGCTCCAAATTAAGATCTGTTAATTTTTCCCAAAACTAGACTCACATATATTCTTACCATAAAATTTTCAGAATTTTTTGTCTTGGCCAATTAATACAGTTTATTCCTTAAAGTCACCCCTATTTCACTGCTCAACATCTCTGACCTCTCTTCACTAAAAATGAATTATCCCATTGTACAAATTTCAGATGATATTTGCATTTGTTTCCTTTGAAAATAAACTCATTAAGGATTCTAAGCATATAAATTATAACTCATAATTATTTTTTTACATTTTTTAATTATTTTCCAAAGTCAGAACAGGAGATTTCGAAATCAATCCGACCCTACCTCACTAAAATTAAAATATCTCAAAATATATAACTCTTTTGCTTTCTTTGTTTCTTTTATGTAAAAATATACTCATTAATATTTCATTTCGTATCTTATTCACTCTCTAATTCAATTTTCACCATTTTTCGTGATTTTTCAAATTCACACCACTATTACTATTCAAACCATCTTAATTCAAGTTTTCACTCTTTCATGAATTTCTCTTACTTCATTTCATTTTATCGATAGTTCTATCAAATAACAAGTAAATTGTTCACAAATTTTCCCACTATATATGCACCTATTAATGACATAGTCATTTCGTCATATCATGTATTTTCACTTAATAAATTCCCCGTTGAACTTTTCGAAATAAAAACAGATTTCTCGGTGGCCTGCACACAGTCCATACCACCTTTGTATAATAATAGATTCTCGGTGGCCTGCACATAGTCCGTGCCACCCTTGTATCTTAACAGGTTGTTGGTGGCCTGCACACAGTCCGTGCCACCCTTATATCATAACAAAATATTGGTGGCCTGCACACAGTCCATGCCACCCTTGTGTCATAACAGAATATCGGTACGCATAGTAGCCTGCACTTAGTTTGTTCCACATATGTGACCTATCAGTCTGGTACACGTAGTGGCCTACACTTAGTCCGTACCACACGTGACCCAATTACGATAATTCATATCTTTTCTATTCCGAGTTTCAAACGGGAAATTCTTACTTTTCAATATTTTACCAACTCTTCTCTAACCAATCTTAATTCATAATTTGCATCATATATTTGTTCCAAGTATAGTACATATCTTAAATAAAATAATAAAACACTTAAACATAAATAAAACAATATATTATCTACATACAAACTTACTTTGGTGCAACAATATAGAAATTTAGCAATTTAGTCTTCAATCTTTTCTTTTCTCTGATCAAGGTCGATTCCACTTCTTTCTTGATCTATAATAATATATTTAGCTTATATAACATTCACATAATTCAATCCAGACCAAAAATCATATTTTGGAAAAATTGCATTTTTTGCCCCTAAAGTTTTACAAAATTACAATTTTACCCCTAGGCTCGGAAATTAAAATTTATTTCTTTTTCTTATGTTTTATGACATACTAAAAATTTTTCCCTTCTATGGCAACATCAAATTCTAGCTCTAACATGCACTTATGAACAATAATAACTTTTACTGATTATACCGTTTCACTCGTTTTCACTGAAAATCGTTTAGCAAAAAATCGTTTAACATAATTCTAATCTTCATATTCTATCTGAAACATCAAAATACACACTTTGCATCTATGGGTAATTTTCCAAACATAAATCCTTGCTCGAATTAATGGTAGAATTAGCTTAAGCGAGTTACCGAGATTCTAAAAATAAAAAGAACAAGAAAACGAGGCTAGAACGGGCTTACCATGAAGCTTGGAAGATGAATAAACCCTATCCATGGAGTGCACATGATATTCGGCCAGCCTTCATGAAGAAGAAGATGATTTTGGCCTTATTTTGTCTTTTTAATTTGTTTTAATTACCAAATTACCAAAATACCCTTAACTTAAAAATATCCTATTTCACCTATTTCATGTCCATTTTTGTCCATAACATAACCAATAATCTAATTACCATTTAAGGACCTCCAATTTAAAATTTTTTAACAATTAGACACTCCTAACATGTAGAACTCAACTTTTGCACTTTTTACAATTTAGTTCTTTTGGCTAAATTGAGTGTCCAAACGTCGAAATTTTTGAACGAAATTTTCACGAAGCCATTCCGTGAAATTTTAGGCCATAAAAATATAATAAAAATATTTTTTTTCTCGTTAGATTTGTAGTCCCGAAACCACTGTTCCGACTAGGCTTAAAATTAGGTTGTTACAGTTGAACCATTCCTCATGCCGTCACATACCTAAATTGGGGTGGATGTATAATAGGAACAATTTCTTATTCACTTGCAATTAATTTTTAAACATATCAATTTTGGTGTTAAATTTCACAAATTAGAATATAAAATCCAATAACAATTTAACGGTAAATTTTATATTTGAAATTTTTTTATTTTGAAAATGCCATTAGGCCTCTTTTGTAAAACCAATTTCCAACATGTAGTAGCCGAGTCGGCACTTATTGATTAAAGGAGGGAAGTTTGTGATTGAGCTAGGCGGTGGTTCGAGGTTGGGGAGTGCAACATCTCCGACGTGTAGCCTGAGGAGTGTGGTTATTTTGAATGGATGGTGCTTGTTTTGAATGAAGAAAAGTGGTAGGGCCTTCAAGAGTGTGCTTATATAGATTGTTGGGTCCTTCAGAGTTTCTATTGACGCTCGTATGCTTGAAGTTTATTCAACACTCGCACTTAAGGAGAAGGATCAAGATTTTAACCAAGGAAGAAATAAGTTTGTTGTTCAGGCTCATGGAGAAAAGTTGCTCCTTTTGTGTGGCAGTGCGTGCCAAGTCAGAGATCCCAAAGTTTGGCGATTTTGTGAAGATTCTTAGTAAAAACGTTACCTTTTATTGCTTTGGGTAGAATTCCCTACATTCTGATGTATTTATTGATAAAACCTACTCTAATTTCTGATATCCAAAAGAAGCATGCTTTGAACAATATGAAGTGACACTTTTACAGGTTACACTCTTCTTCATACAACACTACACAGGTTTTGTTTCTTCCTAATCATTCATTGCCAATCTTGACAAATGCTAAACCATTTTGTGCAGTTCTGCAGCTGCTATAGTCTTATAATTCTGAGGAAAGAAGAAAAGAGCAGCATCATATACATGTCAACCTTGTCTGCTATTTGCAAGAAAGAATCAATTCTCTGCTTCTTGGTGATGGTATGATTTCCATTCAATTCTGTGGTCTAATAGCATGGGTTGAAAGAGCTGTGATTTTGCTTTACCACTTCGTTTTTCATCATTCTAAACTATTTCCTCCATAACTAAATCCACAGTTTCGTTTTCCTTGTCGGTATCTTCTTCATCGATTAGATCCTCAACTTCATTTTCTTCTCCTTCGGCTTTCTCTCCATCTATCTCACCTTCAACATCTCCGGTTCTGTTGTTCACCGCAGACCACCCTTGTACTTGAGGATCAAGGGCCTTCCTCCCAAGTTTAATTGCTCCATCTTCATTCATCCCATTTTGGACAATTCCAATGCCCTTCTTTTCGTAAGTGTTTCTAAATTGGTTCAGCAACCAGATGCAAAGGGCAAGCAAGGCACACATATGCACAAAATGCTTGACCTTGAACCCTTTGTACCTCTGGTTTCTAGTAGCTGATTGCTTTATCATGCTGAACCCTCCAATATCCTCCCGATCTGAAACAAAACAGAAGGCAATCGAGTCTAAGTAAGTAATATAGAGTTGTAACTAGAATGCAAGATATTGGAACCCCATTGAACTAAGAACCAACAGCTCCAAGAGTTTTTCATTTTGGGGGCATTGGGCCATGGTGAAGACCACAACAAAAGCCACATTCAACTTTGCACAAACAAAATTGATACCAACATTTATCTCTTTCTACTTGAAAAACAAGACAAATACATTCGCCTGAAATTAACAAAGAACAATATTCGACCAAAAAAGACATAATGACAGAAACTCCAAAAAAGATAGGAAGAAATTGTAAGTAAACTTGGAAAGGAAAAGATAAAGAAAAACAGTACCCTTTTTATAACCTGGAATCTTGGGTTCACCTATATCGAAGGCAGAAGCAGCAACAATGGTGTTTCTACAATGAAGCTTGTGGTGGATACAAGTGAAGCGGTAGCTGAGGAGTGGATGTGAGAAACAGAGTGAAGGAAGGTGAACATATAAATAAGAATACACTTGGCAACAACTTGATGGCAGGCAATTGTTTCTTCTATTCATTGGCTTCATTACATTGAACGTGTGGGGGTGCATTACGTTGACAATTATACGGATCACATCACATAATGATAGTATCTAATGTATGATTTTACCGACCACGTTGTTTCAAAATTTGTCCATTTATTTATGGCTTCAAATTTATGGATGTTGCTTCCATTGGTGTAGTGTCAGTGTCACATTTCCAAGTTCCTATACACACTATCTTCTCCACGGGGAACACAACTGTTTTCTTTAGGGGTAAAGTAAGGATTGTCGACTCAATATTTCAACCCAAAGTCATTTCACTCTTCCCTATCCTTCAGCCGACACATCACTGTTGGGATAGCAATAGCATTCTCTAAAAGAAAGTTGGAGTACAGTCTGTATTTAATTTTTAAACATCACTGTGAAAATCTGTGTCTTCAAATCTCAATTTTCATTCATTGTTTAGTTGTTTTCAGCTTTCTTCGAGGGATGAGAATCTGGGATAGATTTTCCTGCCTTTTTATTACCATTAAATATGAATATATAATAAAATTCTGATAGTTTATCCATTAAAGCCCAACTGCAACCTAAAAAACCCAACACAACCGACAAGACATTCCCGGGTCCTTCTGACTATAACTCTGGGCTCATACCAAAAATCCAACGCCCACATACGTGGTGTAGCTTGTTGCCATTTGCCAAGCTATTAAAGGTTACAAATATTTTCCGACTGGAAATAAACCAGGTTGAGAGCCCTGTGAACTAAGTAATGGTTTACAATATTTGAACACGTATAAGACAGCTACGGTTATTAAATACCTATATACATATGCCAAAAATAAATTTACATGTACGCCTTTGATGACGACCTCTTTGTAATAAAAAAATTTCCACGTTCCAACCTCGCGCCGACAGTTTGGCAATTTATGATATGGTAATAAATAACAAATGTGGACCTCTTATAAGAGAAAATTGTCAATCATATGTTGGACTACATCAGCTCCATCCGAATTAACCCAGTAGCTTTTAACCTGAAAAACCAGATGGTGATAAAATAGTACCACTCTGTCAGACACTTTCAGGGAGGTAACCCGTGAATACAAAATGGGGTTGGGAAAAAAACATCAAAATAAAATCTATTTGTAACATACTGACTAGTTATATTTGTTTTTTTTTTTTAAATTTAAATTCGGATTATGTTAACTTCCGTTTGGACCGATTATCTGATCCTAAGTTAAAAGAGGGCCCTTATTTGAACCGAATTCTATATTTATATTTACTTTTTATAATATAAAAATATACTGTATTTCTAAATTAGATAAACTTAAAAATTTTACATAAAATGAGAAAGATAACTTGAACTAATCCGAACCAATGAATTCGATTAAGGTTAGTCAAGTTATTTATAGTATTTAGTTTGACTTCAGTTTGATTTTTTTTAATGTATATATATATATATAGAAAGACAGCTAATTCTACCCGCAGGACGATGAGTTTGTAAAGAATAACTTGCCTGAATAGTACTGTGTGCAAGAATCCTTTGACGGCTGCCTTTGAAGTATACATCAACCCGTTCCCAGCTGAGTTTTGTTAAACCTCTGATCATTTCCTCTGTAATATTGATAAACACAAGTGGAATTTTACCCACTGGATAATAACTAGTTATTCAACTAGCACCTCGGCTTTCAGCTTTAAACATGTAATGGATGATTTAGCTCCCAACAAATAAATATTGTCATCTCGAGAAAATTTCTTCCCCTTTTTCCATTAACAAATGTTTGTATGTCCAATGATTAACAACAATACACCAAATCAAGGGAAAAGATTACACAAATGCATATGTTTCACAATTTAGCAATTATCTTATATGTGAATCACTGCAGAAGAGGAAAGCAAACAGTAATTATCGTCAAACACCCTGAATATCGGCTATGTTACTCGGACACTTTATTTTCCTTGAAGCATTTGTGTATGACACTCATGTTATGGGGATATGACCCTCTAAACACATTTGTATTGAACACATACCCTCTAAACACCATTGAATTATTGACAACTCCTATCCAGAATTTTGGATATTACATTTGTTGACTTCAAAGATTAGCTATAACCTAGATAGCCCTATCTGCCACTATAATGGAACAGTCTAGATATTATAAGCTATTGAAAATCCTATGATGATATCATGATATACTTTGCTAATCCTAATTCAAAATGAATACAAAGTCTGATATTTTAAAGGAAAACATTTTGCTACTTCAGGATAAAAGAAATTTGAAATCTGAATCCAATTTGTTTATTGGCTCGAAGTTAATGCCATCCTAGCTACCTCCTCACTAACAATTCCATATGCATTGCCGATTGAAATTGGGAAGAGTGTTGTTTTTATGCTGTCGTTTGATCTTTTACATCTGCTAGAACTCTCTGTGACTACTAAGAAACATTACAAACCAATTCTAGTGAAGTGAAAGATGCCACAGCCACCAACCAAAAATAACAAAGGAAATATTATAGAAACTTATTTGATTACTAATTTTAAAATATAAATAATAAGCAAACCTTCCATGTTTATCTTCTCATCTCCATTGATTTTGGCCTCAGTGGGGATTTCATCAAGGGTGGCTGTTTTTGCTGGCTCCACATTAATGACATGTGGGTATCTGTCACTTCTTGGAAGATGTTTGATCTGATAAATCCAAGTTGGCATTAGGCTCACAGCAGGTTATACCAATTAAAAGCTTCCACGAATATGCTTGATGGTTACCTTAGGAAGTTCATTTCGTCGCCGTAAGGAAGAGGTACTCCACCCAACAATATCTAAGAACAGCGTCAAGTTCTTAAACAGGCAGAATAGTTTCGATGAGAATAGGTCATGTCCTAGAGCCTAAAACATCTAGTTCAATTATTAAATCTTCCGTGAAGAATTGGTAATGCAGAGAAAACATAAATGCAGAATCAACTGATATAATAAAAGGATACGGTCGAACCTTGCATTTGCATACGCAACACGACGCCTGAAGGACCCCAGAGCAGAGCTGCATTTAAAGAAAAAATACAGATATGAGCCTGCAATTTACCATCCACTCTCTCATGCTTTAAAATAACAAAGGAATCTTGCAAAAACTCACATAAATTTAAGATCTTCACAATCGTTGACCATCCGAAGAAGAAGTGGTGGTTTTCCATCCTTTCCATCAGTCAAAAACAAATGTTTTCCAGTTCTACCAAGCAACCATGATATTCGAGCAGCAAATTTTTCAAGTGCACGGGAGCCACGGAACAATGGAACCTGAATAATGCAAAGCCATGACAAGAATACTATTACCAACCTGTAATGTAAAAAGTGTTAACACATACTCAATGGTCAAAGACTTCATTGTTCAACGTTATCACTCAATTGCATTCTATTGCATACCTGCACAGAAGATAAATCAGTAGTCTCAATCAGAACTTAATTGAAGACTAAACTTCAAAAATGCATTTCATCATCAAATAGTGAGGAAAAGAAATCTATCCAATAATTCTTGGAGCATGAATGAACTACCTGTTTATGCCACAGAGACCCGAGGTGTGGACTTGCAAATGTAATGAAATTCATGGGCTCTAGTCCAGCAATTTTGCCTTTTAATTGCCCTTCAGGGCATAAATCTTTATCTCCCAAATGGTCAGTTCCACAATCTCCATTTGTTTGAGAAGTTTCTTGAGTTAGGTCTTGTTCATAAAGCCGCGCAATGGCATACCTTGCTACAAGGCCACCTAATGAATGACCAACGAAAGAAATCTTCTGAACACTTGGGTGACAGCTTATGACATGTTTGACCTGAAAAAGGTAAACTTAAATTAATATAAATGGTTTCTGCCAAATATATATATATATATAAATGGTAAAAATGGAAGTACAGAGTATCAAACTACAGAACAATAATATATCAACGGTAAGCGGCAGTTAGCAAAATTGGAAAATAATCTGAGTTGCAATCATGAATAATGAACCTTATTGAAGATAAATAAAATTGATAGCACACATACCTCCTCTGCTAATCTGTCGCCCATTACATCAACACCATCAAATGTCAACGTTGAAGAATTGCGCTCACTGCCTGCATTGCGCATTTAGTCATTAACCATTCAGTACTTATTTCACCATGAAATTCATCAACAATATCATTAACTCATTATCACGAATATTCATTTAGTGAATGGGTCTTGCGTTCACTTCACCAATTAATTAGGATGGTTATAATCCAGCAAAATATTAAATAAGAAAATAACACAATTTGATGAATAACAATCAAAATTTGAATCCTGGATCAGTCATTGGTGAGACTTATCTACTTATAACTTCGGATAGATCTAAAGTCTAACCCAGGTTAAATTAATTCAACAGCATTGGAGTATAAGACTCCAAATTACTTAGCAGACTACTTATGAAATTATATTAGAGATTAATTATGAAACAGTTCAAAAAAAATAACTTTGTAAGAAGAAAAGGGTGAGATGAGTAAATCATTAACTTGAAACTAATTAGCATTTAGCATAATCACAGTTAATACATACAAAAAAAAAATGGAGTACCGAAGTACTCACAATGAACAATAACATTCTCAGGATACTTCTTTAAAAGCTGCTTCGCTGCAAATCTCCAATTCTGAGCACTGCAAAGATACCAATCCAAAAATCAATCAAGCAGTTCGAAACACATAAATAACATTAATAAAAAAAACGATTAAAACCGAGATTAACCTGCCAATGATGCCATTAACCATGATAACTAGATGAGTAGGATTGTTACGCTCTCCCTGAAACTGGACTTCCATATCGACACCTCCGTTCTCGTGGGATTTCGTTCTCAAGCATCCAAATCTCGGGAAACTCAATGATCTCCTATTCTTTTTTGTCTTCATCTTCTTCTTTTTCTCCTGCTGATTCAGTATCTTATTACTAGTAATATTGTCTTCCCTAACCTTGATCTCTTCAGCAACATCAACTTCCTTTCCGGTACTCCTCTACAATCTCCCTCCATATCCGCCATTTTGAAGCTTAAAAACAGAGCTAAGGTAATAAGAAACGATCTTAAAGTGTTGTATTAAGCTAGATTTTTGCGTTGGGTTTTGATAATGAGAAAAATGGAGGGAGTCAAAATACGCTAGCCAGGATTTAAAGAAGTGAAGAGGGGGGCAATGAAGATGGTGAGGGCGGGCGGTTTTTGTAGTTACGGGTTTGTTAGCTAAATGGGGCGACCCGCTGGTCCCCTCTCTTTCATTTTAAGCCATTGCCCTTGATTTTATGGTTTTATTACGGGATAAATTTGTTTCCATCGGCTGATGGGTTGAGGATAAAATCGTCATCCTCTAAGTATATTTGTTTTTGTGCTTCAATCATGATTTTTTCTTCTAAAAGCAGACAGAGAAATTGACAGGTTTAATCTTCGGAAACTTTTGTCTTCAAATTTTAGAGCCTCGTTTCTTTCAACTCGGATGGCTATTTTTTAATTACCAAATTTATTTTAATTTTTACTCCATATTTGCTTTTGATAATTGAAAAAGGGGAATAAGTTTATTTAGAATTGAATTCAATTTTTATAAATGATTTTGTCACTGAACCAAGAGATTATTGACAAGAATCAATTAATATTGAGATACCTATCCG
This sequence comes from Gossypium hirsutum, assembly GCF_007990345.1. NCBI lineage: Eukaryota > Viridiplantae > Streptophyta > Magnoliopsida > Malvales > Malvaceae > Gossypium > Gossypium hirsutum. The sequence continues at coordinate 16,504,217 of NC_053438.1, forward strand.
AAGCAATACAAATAATCGATTGACTTGTGAGTCAATTAAATTTTATTAATTAAAGTTTATAATTTTTTAAATTTTTATAAATTTTTAATAATTTATTTAATTAAAACTAATCGTTTTGATAATTGACTGTTTTTATTTATAACCCTTCGCTCAAATTAAGTTAAAGTTCAATTGTATTATATTATTATTTTGATGTATTACACTTGTATTTAAAATATCATATATTTTTTTATTGGATGATTTATTAAAAAGTCTAAGCTTGCTTGAACTAGACCAGGTTGAACGGTTGGATTGAGAACCAATCGAGATATCAATTTGGAGAGGGATTTTCAATCGTTGACTCAAAAATCAATGCGAACCGAATAAAAAAAACGATTGAATTGAATTTTTAATATCTTATTTTATAATTTTATAATAATTTATTTTTATTGAACCGATTGCAACAATTAAATCATGAACCAGTAACGTGATTAATTTGAGTACCAATTCAATTTTAAAAATTTTGTAAAAATCAAAATTAATAACTTAAATACAAATCATTTACTTGGATAAACTATTATATTAATAATTCGTATTAAAAAATAACATATTTTTATAATTAGAATAATGCTATGTTTTAACTAACTTTTTATACATATATCTTTGTGGCATAAGAATATTAAATACCAAAAGCATGGAAGCACCAACTTCTGTTTTCAAATGGCATACATGTGAATATGGTATTATATGCTATGTTCTAACTTTAAATTAGGTTGGAAATGATACAATACCAAATAATATTATTCTTCAAGCCAGGCAATTAATATATATTTTGTGCAAGTCTGTACTAATGGAACATACATTCATATGTAAAAAGATTAAGAAAATAAATTAATTAATGTTGAAAAATCAAATGTGTATGGTCCTAGGTCTATGCCCCTTAATGTCAAGCTATCTAGAAGTCCTCCAACCTTTTTTGGTCAATGGCAAGAGTTATCAACATTCCAACATAGATAACCTTTCTAGAAACCATTTAACATCTGTCTTTCACCAATCATCCATTCATTCTCACTTCTTGTCATCAACTACATGGGTTGTTTCCAAAAGAATTAATGGGTAAATGTTTAATTTTAAATTTTATTCCAATTACATTTTATGAAATAGAAAAATTCACTCGGTTATTAAAATTTTACTGTTATTGGCATAATAGGTAACACAACTTTTTTTGTGTACTTTAACAATTTTTTTTTAAAAAAAATTGTGAATCTTTTTTTAAACTTGTTGAAATTTTAATTTTTATGAAATATACATGGATTGCCACACAAATAATTATATCAGTATTGTTAAAATTTCAATGGTCCAGTTAAGTTTCCCATTTAAAAATAAACAATTTAACTAAATTTTAAAAGTAAATTACCAAAATAATAAAAATAAATAAATTGGGATCAAAATGATAAAAAAAATATATTAAAAACTAAATTTATCATTATATCAAAAAAATTCACTTGTTATATAGAAAAAGAAATAAATATAAGAAATTAGCATCTGAATTTTTTTTTCTTTTTAATTCAATATCATACTTGCATATATTGAAGGGCCAAGCAACATATTTTGGCACTCAACTTTAAACACTAAGGTTATATATGTTTTACAGTAAACTACATAGTTAGTCACTCTAAATAAGGTTATTTTTATTTTGATTATTTTAAATTTTTATTAATTTGGTTATTTAAAAAATAAACTAATCAAATTGATCACTCTACCGTTAAATAATAATAAAATGTTCAGGATGCATTTGTACGAAAAAAATTTTGGGTGATCAAAATAGAAATAATTTCTATTTAAAGTGACTGGTTAGTAATTTACCCTAATTTTAGAGTGGCTAATGGGAATTTACCCTATTTTTGAAGTAAATTATTTTATTATATATTAAATAAAAATTATAAAACCATAAAATTACAAGGAGGAAAAAAAATACATGAAATATCTAAAATCGTAAACGACCTTCTCTGAAAGAAATCAAATGTTCGGGAATTAAAAAATCTGTAGCAAATGTCTCAACAATATATTAAAGTTATATTAACCAATTTCCATACCAATTTTTTATTAAAACAAAGCTTATTGACAAAAAAAAAATTGTTGTGGGAGAAAAAAAAGCATTTTTACACTTAAAATTATTCATTCACAATCAACAAATATTCGGTGAAATAAGGAGAAAAATTTAGATTCGAATCCTAAATATAATATCATTGGAAAGATTAGTTACGAAATTTAAAAAGATTTTTCTTCATAAATAGTAAAACAAACATAAACATAATTTCGAGCCTTGTTTATTAAAGGTTTAATTTATGATTTAGCCTCTAAGGTATATATACTTTCGCACTTTAATACTTAAACCCTTTTTTTGTCTTAATTTGGTACTTAAAGTGTGCCTCCAATATATATTTTAGTTTATTTTTTGACAAATGTTAAAAAAAATTTATAGTCAATCACAAAGCGTCACATGGCGTCTTTATTAAAAAAGTAAATACTTTCTTTTATTAAATGTATATACACATTAAAAAAATATAAAAAATAGAAATGAATATATAAAAATTCAAAAAAATATAAAATCTAAAAAATATATATCATAAAAAATTATAAAAATAAAATTTACAAAAAGAATACGATAATTGAAAAGAAATTTGTTGAAATAAATAATATTATTACAAAAATTGTAAAATTGTAAAAAACTAAAAAAGGTTTAAAAATATTTTTTATAAAATTCTAAAAAGGTTTTTAAATTTAAATTTTTTTTCAATTATTTAAAATTTAAATATTTTTTTAAAAATTTTATAACATTTTTCCATTTTTTATATATTATTTTGAATTTTCAAATTTTATAATTATATATTTTAGAATTTTATAAAAAAATTATTTTTAAACTTTTTAAAAAATTTATATTTTATATAAGATTTTTTACATTTTTAATCAATATTATGGAAAATACTAAAACAAAACTTTAAAAAAGGACATGTGGCATGTTCTAATAGCGCCATGTGGCATATCAATGCTAGTCAACATTAGGTCAAAGTCAAAAGTTCTTTATATTTAAATATTTAATATTATATTTTAATTTTTATTTAATATTTTTATTTTAAATTAACCTAATTACCACATGGCACATTTTCATCAGCCAAAATATGCCATGTGGCACCTTTTCATTTGTCAAAGTTGCCTAACAGTTATTTTTAACATTGGCTACAAAATGGACCAAAAATAGAAGAAGTTGATCTTTTAAATACCAATTTAAGATAAATATCAAAGTGGAAAAATGAGTATACTTCAAGGGCTTAATACAGAATTAAGCCTTTATTAAACAACTTGAACACCAGCATTTATGTTTATTTAAAGCTTATTTAAAACTCATTTATCATTTGAATATTATATAATTAATAATATTATTTTTAGTGTGCTTATTTTATTTATAATATAATTATTAATATTTATATTTGATCATTTTATATTTAAAAAAATATTTATATATATGTGTGTGTGTGTCTGTGTTTATTTATTGTTTGCTTGTTTATAATTATGGGCATTGTTTATGACCTTGTTCAATTACATATTTTTGAACATATTTATTAACATGTTTGTTTAATGTTTATAAAAATCTTTGTTTAGTACTAATGAATAAGTTCATTTAACCTCAAAGAATGAACATAAACACAAATAATTTAATAATAGAATATAAATACGAATTTGAAAATTTTAACAAACATATAAACTCTATATGAGCAAAATTAAAATTAAACAAATGAACATGAAACACAGCTCGTTAATTCAAGTTAGGTTTATTTACAACAATATGAATCGTGGCTTACCACTAAAAAGGAAGTGTGGTTGTATTCTTTCCTTCATGCTTTCATAAATCCATATATTTTTTTTCGTCTACTATCTTTTAGAAAAATAAAAAAAAAGTATTATAAAAAATTTAAAAAGAACACATAATATCATTTTGAAAAAATAATAATAACAAAAAAAACAAACAAAATCAAAATCAAAATTGAGAACATGAATGTTTAAAATTTACGTAACGACTTAGTTTTCAGTTGTAGTAAAAAATGTGGTTTCAAAACCCCATTTTTGCAAATCAAGTCCATAAATATAAAATAGGACTATTTACGAGTTAGTGTGAGAACATGATAAAGAATGGTCAAGTAATTTAGCCAATAAATTATTTAATTAAAGCTCAGGGATCTTGTAAAAGTTCAATTGCTATAGAGTTTTAATTAAGAAAAGACTTGAGGACCTAGATAGCAATTAACCACAAGGACAAAATAATTATCAAACCATGTTTAATAAATAGTTAGTGGATGATGATGACAATTTCCATTAAGTGTAATTAATGGTTGGATTATGTTAATTAACAATGATTAAGTTAATTAAGTTAGATTAATTAAGTCTTAATCAATATATATATTAAAGATAGTGGAAATGATAATGTCATCTTCTTCTTTTTTTCATTTCATTCATGTAGTCCAAAGAAGAAAGAAAAACAAAGAAGAAAAGCTTTCAAACTCCTTTAGCATTCTACCATTAAATTAGGTGAGAAAATCAAGCTCTTTTCTTGTAATTTTTATAGATTTATGATCATGGGAGCTTAATTTAGTTAGCCCATGTATCAATTTGTTCAATTGTTAAATTTTTAGCAAGTTTTCATTGTTGATAAATTGATGAATTTGGCTTGAAATTGATAGATATTGAGCTTAAATTATGAAAAGTACTAAATTGTAAAATTAGTTAAACTTGTTTGTTAGCTTTGTAACATTAGGGACCAAATTGAATAAATGTAAAACCTATCATGAAATTATGATAGAAATAGAAAGTATAGGGTCTCTAATGAAAGAATGTACAATCAAATTTTAGTCCAAAGCTAGGAATCGAAAGCTATGCTTATCTCGAGTTTAGGGACTAAATTGAATAAAATTCAAAATATGTGTATATTCAAAAAGGGAATTATTTTGAATCGTGCATTTCATGGTATTGTTTTTGTGAGCCATTTAATGGCTATTATGTGTTAATATATGATATTGATTGGTATATATAATTGTATAAAATCGAAATTTCATAAGAGTGGAGCTAGTAAAGGAAAAGTTAAAATTGTGAAATAAGCCTTGAGAAATTTGCTCATTTTTTTTTTGAAAGGTAAGTTCATACATAATTTATTACCCTTCCTTGTTAAATAGGCTTGCTTGTGTTTATTTTCCTTATATTTATGCTTGAATATAAGTGTAGATGTTGATGGAAATTGGCATACATGGCCAGCAAATGTGATTGAATTAAAATGAATTGAGATAAGTGATTGATGTTATATCTGTTGGAAAGTCTGGTTTGAAAATAGTTTTCTTCCACAGTAGAAAATTAAAATTTTGAAAACCAACCTGGTTTGTGATATTTATAGCAATAAACCTTAATCGAAATCATACTTGTGTTTTCGGATAAGCAAATCCTTGATGTTTTTCGACTTTCAACCAAATGATCTTCTCCGTTATTCTCGTACCATGAACTAATTCAAGTTTGGGCTCAAACTAGTTGAACCAAAACACAGAACTAGAAAAAGTTTTCTTTTAGGGGTGAAAACAAAAATTCTCTCTTCTTTAATAGAAACCGGTAAAATTGTTATTCTGAAAATTATGTTTATAAGTTGAGAATAAATTATCTCTATTTTTTGGCAGAATAACAATCTTTCTAAGTTGTGTAAATAGCTCAACTGGTGCCATCTATTTATAGGAAGAGAATGTATAACTCTTTTAGAGTTGTAGATGTTTATTTTAAATAGAAAAACATCCTACTTAAAATAGGAGAGGGGTGAACAACTCACCCTTGTATTAATACTAGGGTTGTCGCCCCTCATGTTATATGAGGGGTTTTGGGCCTCTCTCACATCAAGTCCAATTATGAGTACTTCTTGGGCCTTTTTGACCCAGTACTCTATAATATGATCTAGCCCGATTCAATTTTTCTATTTCTCCAAATAAACTTGAATATCTACATATTAAATAAATTTCTTAACCCAATATTACCTTAGTAAAATTTTGAAAATTTTACCCCATTAAAAATTCGAAAAAAATAGTTCAATATGTCACAACTCAACATGTTCACTATGATTGAATGATTTATTTTCATTTTTTGGGCTTCAAACTAGTCCAAAAACATAAACTCATTATTTTATCATTTTTTAAGTTATCCTATATAGGATTGCAAGTTTCCATTTCTATTTTCATTTTCATTTCCATTTCCATTTTTGGAAACCTACATTCATTTCCAAATGATTCCATTTCTCCATTTCGGAGAAAACCTGAATCATTCATGAATGTTTCCCATTTCTCTTTTTCTATTCATTCCGTTCATTTATATTCAAACACACAATTCATTTATGGTTTCAACGAACTCGCAGAGAGACCGATTAGACATATGTAGTTAAGGCTAGAATGATTGATAATTAAGTTCCGGATTTTCGCCTATTGTTTATAAATCCATTTAGTCACAAATTCATTCCACTATAGTATCGTGGCCGAGCTCTCCTCAATGGCATACCATTACTAAAGCAACTACTCAATACTCGTCCAATGGCCTTGTCATAAGTGTTTTACCCTCATAGAATATCCTTGATCTCTTTGGAATAATATCCATTCTCCCAATATGATAATATTTTATCTCATGGTAACCATTACATTTTCCTTTATGAAAAGTCAATAACTATCAAATAGTGATCAAGTCATCCATCACAAAGACGAATGACCTATGACCACGTTTACTTTTCATCAAGTAGGTGATGGTAATAAGAGGATATCATTTACTCATGTTTTGGGCTATGAATTCCACTGTTGTGAATGATGCTACAAATAAAGAAGCCATACATCCAATGCACCAGCTTTCGATTCCTTATCTATTTGAACTCAGGCTTTTACTTGCATCAAAATGTACGAGTCACGCATACATAGTCCGCCATCCACTTAGGATTTAAACATGTAACACTGTGAATGTCATAAGTGAATAAATCCATAAACGGATTGAAAATCTATTCTACTTAGGTCCTATCCGATGTACTATTAGTCCTGTCGGTCACATCTATGTTTTTATCTTCTAGGAGTCATCCGTTCTGATGCCCAAGACAAGGCATCTCCCTAATTGGACTTGATAGACAACATATTAGTATTTTAATCGGTTTGCTCATTTCTGATTAGACTAAATACATGTTTAGGTTTGTCTACTAATACAAGTTGTCTTTCCATACTACGATCCGACAATGTAATATCGCTTAGTATTAGTTAAACATTTAGACAACCAATGAGCAACATTTGCTTCCATTTTGTTTTGCGTGCAAAAACCATTTGAGAAAAATTATACAAAGTATATTAACGTAATCAATGAATTTATTTTATTAACCAATCTATTCGAAAAAATTACAAGTGTATATTGACAAAAATACAACACTTAGGGCACCAAATCCAACAATACCTATTGATTATAACTAAAAGAATGGAAAATATCTTGAAATGTACCGTTAAATTTATGTGTAACTCATGTTCAGATTCGATTGACAAGATTTGGAAATTGATATGTGATAATTACATGGAATGAAAATACAAATATATATATGCCCATGTGAATATGTTTAAACATTTGATGCCTACGGGCTTTGTACTTTGATGCCTTGATGTGGTGTAGTTTATACTCGTACAAGTTATCTTGGTGTGGTATAGTTCACTCACATGTCCGATTTCATTTTATTAGGGTTCCATTGAGCAAAAAATTACAATTGAGTCTTGAAAATAAAAAAATGAAACAAATTGAATTTGTTAAGTTATTATGACATGTGATTCAAATTGAAATGGTATGAACTTATAGATTAATGATAGTATATGAAATTGTGATGACCTTATATGGATTGGTATGTTTTGGTAATGCTTTAGCTATTTATAATGCCTGTAACACCCTCATCCCGACTCAATTCACTTGGTCAGGATCTTGGATGTTATTACACATAATACATTTCAAAATTTTCAAAACAGTTAACGTATACTCTTGACTTAAAACACATTTCTTATTAATTTATCTATGATTTCATTATTAAAGAAACAAAGAAAAGTATTTAAAAATAAAATAATACATCAGACTTATCACAACTTTATACAACACATAAATTTACTAAAAATAGACACGATAAGGCGTAATCCTACTATAGACCATTTTTTCAAATAAGCCACGATATGCATAATAACCCGAATCACTACTTCTCTGATGCATTCTTGGCTTGGTCTCCCTTGGCAAACTCACTTTTTGACAATACATGAAACATAAACTTAGTGAGCTTTAATACAAAATACCTTGGAATATTCTAAGTTGAATTTATCATCTCAAAGATTTGATTTCATCTCTTTTTGAGTGAACACCTTCATCATCTTGGGCTCGCAACTACACGCCAACTACAATACTTATTGAACCGATTCTCACTTAACTACCAAGCTGACTTCAGATCTTTCCAAACAATATATTAGTATATTCTTTCTCTTAGAACCACAAAAGTACTTTTCGAAAGAAAATCTCTTCAGAGCCCACTTCATAAAGGCCATCTCTTTACACAAACACTTATTCCAAAATGGTTGTTCACAGAAATTGTTCATTGGTAGGTACTTACACATTTGGCGGATTCCCACGATGAGTTGAATATCACTAGTTTGCTAATCAAATCATATTCTAGTTCAAATCCAATATAGATTTATACTGATAATAAACTATCTAGATCATTCAGAATAATTTCATGCATCTTGTTTCAAAACACAAAGTTACCTAATATGACAAACAACTCAGATTCCATAAGATTCCAGATTGAGACATGATACTATTCAGATATGATGAATACCAGATACTTAGGTTTCAGTACTATGTAATGAGACAAACTCAGATCGACAAATATTTATATCTTTCATCACTTCGAATACGCCCATATTCTAGACTAACAGATTATTATGGTGGATACCTTCTTTGATCATACAAATACACACTTCTTTTCAAGAAGCTTACCTGAAGACTTATTTGATTACATAATGGAATTAATTCAACCAAATTAACTTCAGACGTATCATAACCTTATCATAGACTTATCTATCAAAGAATTCTCAAAACTTATCCAAAACTTACCACAAGGGCGGATAACCACATTCTACCACATAGATATCATTGAACACACCAATAAGATAATACAAAACTTGCCTCAAAGGTTTAGCAGATCACACAACATAGGCAAACATATAGATTCACGTGTTTACTGTTCCAGTGGACTTTCATAGAAGGTGCGATGGGTTTCTCCCTTATGGACTTATACATAACTTCATGTTGTGATGTGCAAGTTTTGCAACAGCACGATTTTAGTTAAATCGAAATAGTGGTTTTGAAACCAAAAATTTGAGGTCAAAAAATTATTTTAATATTATTTTTGGTATTTATAGCATGTTATTATATGTGTGTGAAAGTTTCATAAAGAAATTTTACTATTTGAAATGCTTAATTTGGTAAAAAAGACTAAATCGCGTAAAGCGTAAAAGTTGTGTTTTATAAGCTAAAGGTGTCAATAGCTATAGAACATTAAAGTAAAGGTCCTTAAATGGTAAATAGGCCATTTGTGAGTTAGTGGATGATATTGGAGTGGCATTTGGTGTAATTACTAATGTTTTTAATGGTAAAATAGTAAATAAGTAAATTAATGATAAAATAAATAAAATCAAAGCTAAAATTTTGTCCATCTTTTCTTCCTTGGCCGAATATTGAAGAAGAAAGACACCATTGATGAACACTTAGGGTTCGACACACACATAGCTTGATTCAGGTACAGTTTGAGCTCGATTTTTGATAATTTTTACGTTTTTGAGATCATTGCTTCGTGTTCTAGCTAACCCATACCCTAATTTTTGAATTGGTTGATGAACTTGTGAGTTTCCATTGATGATAGGTTGATGTTTTTGAATGTTGATGATGGAAAATGAATAATTGTTGATAAATTAATATGTTTTGTAAATTGATTTTTGATAAAAATGTCAAATAGGGATTAAATTGTGCAAATTGAGTGGTTGAAATGTGAAATGAATGAAAGTTTTGGGCTGCTAGGGGCACTATAGTAATTTAGCCAAGCTTGGGTTATATTGAATTGTGTGAATTTTGTGTATTTGTGAAATAGGGACTAAATTAAATAAATGTGAAACTTTAGGGGCTAAAGTGCAAAAATGTCTGAATAGGTATTTTTGGATGAAATTGAATGAATAGGTGATTAAATGAGTTAAATTTGAATTCATATAGATCAAGAAAGAAAGAAATTGGATTTAGATAAGGGGAAATTGAAAGTTGACGAGTAGTTGAACCGATCCGTTCGTTTCCATACGAGGTAAGTTCATAAGTAAATAAATGTTTTTGAATTCAAATGTATATGTTTTATATATTTCCGAATTGATTGTATATGGGTATACATTGCCGAATTGATTTGTATATGGATATACATTGTCAAATTGATTTGTATATGGATATACATTGCCGAATTGATTTGTATATGGATATACATTGCCGAATTAATTTGTATATGGATATACATTGCTGAATTGATTTGTATATCGATATAGATTGCCGAATTGATTTGTATATAGATATACATTGCCGAATTGATTTGTATATGTATATATATTGCCGAATTGATTTAAGCATTGGATGACTGGTTTCGTGCATGAATTGATTTAATTACGAAGTCGAAAGCTCCAAATGAACTTTAAGAAATGTATTGGATATTGATGTCATGATATTAAGACTTTCGAGGTGTGATTTCGTGTAAGACCATGTCTGGGACATTGGCATCAAAGTGAGAAAATGTGTAAGACCATGTCTGGGACATTGGCATCGTATATGATTCGTATAAGACCCTGTCTGGGACAGTGGCATCGATATGCATTAACATGTAATAACATATCTGGGATATGGCATTGCACAAGCTTTATATGATTTTCATGTGATCTTAACAATTCCGAATGTAAATTTGAGCTAAATGGTTCAGGTATGTGTAAAGGTATATGTTCATGAAATATTAAGGTAAGTTTAGTACTTAATGTGATAATATGAATTTTTATGAGTTAGTTAAATGTATATGTGTTTGAGATTCATTTGAATTCGACCTAGTTGAATTGAATTATAAATATCATTGAGATGATTTATTTGCTTATGGCTTACTAAGCTTCCAAAGCTTACTTTGTGCATCCTTCCATTGTTTTATAGTTATTTAAAGCTAGCTTGAGCTCGAGGATTGTCAAGGAATATCGTCACACTATCAATCGCCATTTCAGTATTTTGAAAGCTTGATATTATGACATATGGCATGTATAGACTATGACTAATTTTGAATTGTATATAAGTTGCCATGTGAAATGGCTTGTTAGAGATACTAATTATTATGTATATTCGGTCATGTTATAAGCTCTTTTGGGAAGTATGTTTATAAGTATATATGTGTGATAATGTTTCGATATAAGATTCGACTTGAGTAATGATTTAGTTGGTGGATGTGTTTTGTTATAATGTAATATGATTGATGTATGTTAGTTGGTTCGAAATTTGAATAGTAGAATGGTTATGACTTGGTTAAATTTCAATGTATGAATTGTACTGTGAAATTGGTTTGCACGGAAAAGAAGTATGGTTTGTATATGAGAGATATGATTAGTAGACATGAATTGTGATAAATGACTGTATTAGACTGTGTTGTGTTAGGTAATGCCTCGTAACCCTAATCTGGCGACGGATACGAGTTAGGGATGTTACAAGTTTGATCTACACATTACCAAAGGCATCACCATGAACATTCATACAATTATGTATTGCCATGGGTCTCAGCCACATGGACTTACACATTCTCATGTCTTGATCTGTCAACCCAACCTTTATCTTACTGGAGGCTAAACCATGAGTGTTGTAACATCCCTTACCTGTCTCCGCCACTGAATTAGGGTTACGAGATACTACAACACATAATAGAATAAAATCATGCGATATCAGTTCATATTTCTCTGAATGATAATCATTCAACAATCATTTAATCAAAAACATGTTATTCATACATTATTAGAGTTATATCGAGCTTAAAATCACTTGCAAATTAGATTTAAACATGAATAAGGACATATTTATAAAGTTTTAAAACTAATGATAAAATATCGATATTTTCATAAATTTATTGATACTTAATAAAATGTACCGATACCAAATTGGCATTCTGCCAAAATCTAAAATTTTTCAATTGATCTGATATTGATACTCTGATCCAAACTATCGACACCTTACTCAAAAAATGGTAAAAAAAATCTTAGGTTTAAAAGTTCAAATCATGCTCAAAACATATATCACTATTAAAGATTCATACATACACACCAAAACATATCAAAATATGCCTTTTTTCCTAGTTCAACCAATATGCCATATATTAAAACATATACCTATAGGCATGTATTCAACAACATCTATACCAAATCACCAATTACACTCTTTGTCAAAGCACATGAACCACGTAATAGCTATCATAAAAAGTCATACATATATATCAATTCTTAGCATCCCAAACAATTCTAACCAAAGTATTACCTATTACCAATCACATTTTATTCATCTATAAGCATTTCGTTCCATCATAAATATATTCCACCACATTTCAATCAAATATCACATTCAAATCTCTAAACCTGTGATCAACCACATTATTTGCCACAAACACTCAACTTAAATACAAGCTCAAAATATGTCCCTTATAAAGAGCACTTATAAGCATATACAAGATAAAAGATACTCCTATTACATGCCACATAACCCAAATTAAACATTTTCAAAATCTACCGAACGATAGCTGGATAGTGTGATCTTCAGCTTGATCTGATTGCTCGATTTCGTAGAATGAGATCTACAAAAAAAGGGAAAACAACACGAGTAAGCTTTTACAAGCTTAGTAAGTTCACAGGTTGAAACGTTATAACTTACCATGTAATCACAGTTTTATAATTAACAAAATCAATAGCTAACAGTAACCCTGTCAACCACAACCATTCAACAGGTGAGTTTCATAATTACGAGTCATTTAATCACCTCATTTACACAGTATCAACTATTATCAAGTCACGATATAATATCAGAAAACATGAACACGTGTACAAGTCTTTCACAAGTAATCATAACCAAATATCAATTACATATCATCATTGATTCATTTAACCATTAAAATTCAGCTCGATGAACGGTATAAACAGATACAGATAAGCGGTTGTCCACTCAAGACACGCCAGAATGCTCAATTGAGCTAGTCCAACCAAGAACACGCCTGGGAACTGAGTGCCTACCCCATAGATTATCATCCCTCCAATAACATGCCTGGGCACTAAGTGCCAAGCGCATAGGCTTTACATCCACCCCCAGAAACACACTAGAATCACTGTACATAGAACTCAGAAATCCGTAAAAAATGCTAGATTCCGATATACTCAGTGTATAAAAATCAAGTCATCTAACATCATCTCATCACATATCAATCTCGTAAATCGCGCAAAATAACCTATTGGCATGCCAATTGTGTCCTATCCTATGTTCATTTGAGCTCGATACAAGCAATCATAGAACACTTTTCAATTCAATCCACTTTCTCACATTGTAACAATTTGTAACAATTGAAATATACATATATTAAAACTTATCTCAACTCAAAAACCAATATAACATTAAAAATTATACCAAATTAAATCATATGAACTTACTAGGGCTAAACTGCAGAAATAACAATATCAAGGACTAGTCAACAATTTTCTCTTTTCCGCAATTATCTACCGGTCCTTGATATACATAGGTCGAAAGCTTTAGAAGTTTGAACCTTTATTTTTCTCCTTCAATGGAGATAATTCAGTGGTGGAAAGAAAAAAAGATGAAAACTTTTTCATTTGGTTTTTATTTTATTATTTTAATCATTTTAATTTCTTAAAATAAAACATACAAATTATAATTTAAGCTAATGTATAACCGACCATCAACATTATTATGGTCAAATTTCCATATAAAACCATCTCATTTTACTTTTATGCTTAAATTGCACTTATACACAATAACAATTGACTTTTGCAATTTTACGATTTAGTCCTTTTTCTTTAATTAACTATCAAATCACTAAAATTTTCGGACCAAACTTCAATACACCTATATAATAACTCCGTAAATATTTACTAAAAATATTTACAAGCTCAGTTTGCATAAACGAAGTCCTGATACCTCATTTTCCAAAATCACTTAACTTTAAGGACAATTCACTTGTACTTAACTATTCTTCAATTAGCAAAAATTATCAGATCAAAATACTATATAATATTATATTTGACTTGTAAATATTAAATAATAATATTACGGTCCCACTATTTGTGGTCCTGAAACCACTGTTTCTGACACCACTGGAAAACAGGTTGTTACAAGTGCTTTTATATCATACATTATCATGGGTCTCAACCACATGGTCTTACACTTATTATCGTATCGTGGTTTGCTAGTCTGGTTAGTAATATACTTGCCCTACCAGAGGCATCACAAGGGATGTTTTAACCAGAATTTACATACCCAAATTTGTTCACGCATAGTTGATCGATTCATACTTTTCCTATATCAAACCTTACTTTCATACTTACCAATCAACAGTCTATTCAAAAAAAAACTTCGTACATATCATCCTAGCACATATATCATCATTACTATGTTTCATACACTTATCAATTATTAGAGATGTCATCATCATTTATATATACTTCTACTTAAACAGTTTACAGGCAAAAGTCAAGATAGAAACTCACTTGGTCTGTAGCTCAAAGCTCCAGACTTGGACATCCATTTCGACCCAGCAGTAACAACTACTACAACAACATAGACTCACCATTAAAACCTATTTACATACAATCTACTAACATCCCAATCATATATAACCCTCATACAAAGCCTTGTATATATAATTTACTGCTCATAAACTTCTTAACAGTCTTATTCTTTCAAAATCTAAACATACAAAGTTATTAGACTTACCATGTAACACCCCTTACTCGGCCCGGTCACCGGACCCGAGTAAAGAGATGCTACTGCTAAATTCAATAATCAATAACTAATTTACTAATACAAAAAAAACTCGACTATTTATAAATGAGATCCTAAATAATCATACATATTATAAATTAAAATTCTATAAGTACCTAATTATAAAATCCATGCATATAATTGGATAGATTTACAAAATTTTAAATTTTTAAAGTTAGTAAAGAAAATCCATAGTTGGTATCAATACTAAATCGATACTTTTTTTGAAAATCGATGCCAAAATTGAATTAAGTTTTCTTTACAAAATAAGGGTATCGATAATTACTTTAAGGTGTTGATATTTTATGAAAAAAGTATCGATACTCAAACAAAAATCGATACCATTTTGACATTATGTTTGTTTTAAAACTGTTCATATGGTCAAGTATCGATACCAAATGCAAAAGTATCGATACCTAGGTTCAAAATGGTAAAATCTCATCTTTAAAAGTTTATTTCATACCAAATTTTCTTATCACACAAAAGACATTATTGTTATCTATTCAAACACATAAAAATTTAACCAATGTGCCGTCATTGACACCACAATTCAATATCCAAATTAAATTCATAAATACTTATATTAGCTCATGCAAAATCTACCATTACTATTCAATTCATTCAAGTCTAATTCTATCATATTCTAACCATTCACAAGTAGCATTGAACAAAATAACCAAAATTAATTCTTAAGGACTTTTACAAACTAAAAGCCAAAGCATATATATAAGAAAAAAAAACACAAGTGACAAGCAACCACAACATTTACAATCACCTATTGCATGCCATATCCCAAATATAAACATTTAAAAACTACCAAAAGATATCTAGATAGTGTGATTTGTTTGAGTTGATCAGACCACCCAATTTTCACAAAATGTAATCTACGAGAAAACAAAAGAAATAATACGAGTAAGCTTTACGAGAGCTTAGTAAGTTCAACGGTCAAAAATAATAAACTTACCACATAAATTTATATAATTCACACATTATCATTTTATAAACTATGATCCTGTAAAAATCACAACCATTCAATTGGTGAGTCCTAATGACAATACACTTATTTAATAATATCATATCATTCAACATCATCTCCAGTTAACCAATCAAGAATTCATATAATCATTTAAAAATTTGCCTGATGAATGATATAACGGATCTGGATACACGATTAACCATCCAAAACACATTGAAACACTCAAGTGAGCTTAACCAATCGAGAACACACTTGGGCACCAAATGCCTAGCCCGTAGGCTAACATCCCTCCGAAACACACCTAGGCACCAAGTGCCATGCCCAAAGGCTTTACATCCACCCTCAGTGACATACCAGAATCACTATAATATAACTCAAAAGCCTGCAACAAATGTTGGACTTTATTATATTCAGTGTATAGTAATGAATTAATAATCATCTTCAACACACTCAAACCCGTATAGCGCGCATTAAAACCTATTTACATGCCAATTGTATCCTGTCCTACGTTTATTGGCTCAGTATAACAATGAATAATAATGTTCAAGCCAATTAATTTCTCGACACACATCAACTTATTTCAATTCAATCATATCAAAATATTCAATTCATAGTTAATATAATATTTAATTTAATAATAAATTAAACCGTACAAACTTACTAGGGCTAAACTGCAGAGATAGTGAAAGTTCAAGGACTACTCAACAACTTTTCCTTTTCCTAGGTTATCTACTTGTTCTTGATCTATAAAATAATTTATTTCAATTTATTAACCTCAATTTCATATAATAATTAATTTAGTACAAATGATTTCCTATTTACAAATTTTTATATTTTCCCCAAACTTTTACATTTAATTCAATGTAGTCCTCAATATTAAAACGAGCCTATTTTCACACTTAGTCCCTAAAACCAAGTGTCAAATTCATTTACATCATTAAACAATCCACACATGCTGAAATTTTTCAAGAAAGACATGCCTTTTCTAACTTATTCTCAATTTAACCCTTAAACTTAAAAACTACTTAAAAAATACTTTACCAAATAAATCAAAACTATCATCAATCTTAATTCTGAACAATAACATTAAGCAATTTCAAGAACACCAATGGTGAATTTTATAACCTTTGACAATTTCACAAAATAACCCCTAATCTAACTAGATATCAAGTCGACCATCACAAAAATACCAATTTCATGAAAAATAAGCTAAGAAAACCTTTACATACAATAACTTTGGTGTGGTCGAATTTCAAGCTTCTTCAATGGAGTTTCTTAACTAAAAATTTCGGTGGTGCACTAAAGAAGATCATAATGCTTTATCATCTTTTGTTTTATTTCATTATTAACCAAATTACCTTTTTAACCTTAATATTAACTTAATATTTCAATTATAACATACATGAATCATCCCACTAATAGACCATATGGTATAATTTCCACTTGAGTCCCTCCATTTATATTTCTAAAGCCATTTAACTCTATACCGACAGAAACTAATTTTTATAGTTTTTACAATTTAGTCCTTTTTAATTAATTAACTAACTAAACATTAAAATTTCTTAACCATATTTCAATACGACACTAATGAACTCATAACTATTAAATAATTAATATTTACGAACTAACATATCGGAATTATGGTCCTGAAACCACTGTTTCCAACACCATTGAAAAATGGCTTGTTACATACCAGGAGGTGGAACATCTATTGATTAACTCAAGAACCTAAACTTTCAACTTAATAAGGAAGAGATACTATTTAAACTTAAGAAAAAGAATAAAAAAGCAATATTGAAGGAAGAAGAAACTTCTCCAGAACCCTTCTCTCACATATATATCCCAATCCCACTTAGTGGAACTTAACAAGTGTCACTTAATTTAGAATTTTTCCTTCTTAATGGCCTATAAATTTTGAGAGAAACATAAATGAGAATCTTACATATTGGATGTTAGACCAGTCAATCCAGTTGGTTCCTAACCAGGTCACTTTACAACCCAACTAGCACAGTACTCAGACAAACAAGGCATACTATACATTTGGCGGCAATTCATACCATAATTACCTTTTTTGCTTAACAAATTATTTTTCTTTAAATAGTAGAATAACCTGAAATAAAATCTTCACTTACTTACACGACGGTTATTATACACCCACGCTTATTTGCCAAAAGAAGCAAATGGGTAGATTACACTTCGCCAAACATATAATTTATCTACAACACGCCTAAATCTCAGATCCACCAGACTTAGGGCATGACAACTGATCTGCCACAAATTATAATATTATTTACACCCTTTTTACACATAACTTTAACTTGATTAATAGTAAAATCAAAGCATCGTAGTATATATTTAGGTTTTCATGCTTAAAGTAGTAGTTTATGCTTTTTAGTAGTTTTTATTACATTTTCTATATCTAAATAAGGTTACATGGTCTTGTAGGATAAATCGGAAGCTAAAGATGCATATTTCGGCTGAAACTGATGCCTATGTCGCGACACCAAAACACCGGTGTCGCAACATCAAAGACAGAAGTAAAAACAAAGTCCTAGAGCGAAACTGCCTTCGCTATCGCGACACCAGATCGATGTTGCAACACTGCTTCTGTCGGCCCAAAAAGTCCTTGTACGTGACAGGTGCATTTTTTAGGGAAATTACTAGTATCTTTCCTAGTCAAACTCTAAGTACTTCAAGGATAGTTTAGGCACTTTAATATTTTGAGTTTAGCTTATATAAAAGCTATTGTAATAAATTTAAACACACAATTGGAGGGAGACAGAAATTATTTTTAGGTTTTTATTTTGTTCATAGTTTCTACTTAGTTTATTTTATGTTCTTGTAACTGGAAGATCCTATTCCAAAGTGAGACTTTCGCGAGCGAATATTGTTCTGGAGCCACACTTTCATCGATAAATCCATGAGCATCTTTTTCCTTTATTATATTCTTTATATTTCTTTCTTTAACATTGTTAATTAAATGTTTGTGTAAAGATTAGAATCAAGTTATACTTTATCTATATTTCGCATGTTTCAATTGTACCAACCTTTTTAGTTGATTAATTGATAGAGTTCATTTGGATTGGTTAGATCTAGTTGAGTGTTATTAAACCCTAGGATTGACAACTCTATAAAGCACTCTAGGTAGGAATTAACCCGAAATCAGTATTGCCTACCAAGCATCACTTAACAATCAATGGTTAGGGAAGGAAGAACTTAAACCCGAGGATTGACGACCGTAGAAGTTATATAGGAAGGAATTAACCCAAAATTGGTATTGCCTATCTGATAAAACCTTACCCTATCCTGGTCTGAACTATATCATTGAAAGGTGAGTAATTCTTGTCGACTAGTTAGGTTAGTAAAAGGCTAAGAAGCCTTGCTCGGTTAATTAGTAGCCAGCCATTTAAAACCCTACATCAATAATTAATTAGATAAAATAATTTCTTTTAAATAAACAAAATTTTCTTTTACGATAGGTTATAATGTTTTATGAACTCAACTTACCCAAACAATATGCCCTTGTTTTACCAACACTTGTGCTCTTTAACTTTTTATATCTCTGTAACATAAATTTTATAATTTTATAGTGATGTTTTTATTTTTTGAAATTTAGTTTCGTTTTAAAAATATATTATATATTATATTAAAATGTCTAATACCCAAAATTGATGTGCACAATTTAACTTAATACTCGGATACTTATTATTTTTAATTATTTTATTAAATTTAAAAATTACCATAGAATGTAAATTATTTAATTTAAATAAAAATAGATATATAATTTTTTAATTTTTAAAATTTCTAAAAAAAATTATATAAATGTCGATAACTATTGTATAAAATTATTTTAAAGAATAGTATTTTAATTTCTCATTTTTAACATATTATTTTTGTATGTTCTTACTTTCTTCAATTCTTTTAAAATTTTTAATATTAAATTAAAAATAAATTATATTTTAATTAATAAATATAATCAACCATACATTACATAGAAAAAATTAATATATATTATATTACGAGGCTTTAATTAAATAGTTATGCTTACACTATATTTATATGACATTTGATATCACATATGAATGCCATGTATCTTTTTAAACATTTAAATTTTAAATTATTCCAAATACTTTTTGGGAATATTTGAAATACAGTTTATAAATAAATAAAAATTATATGTATGACATATATTTAAAATTTAAATTATTCCAAATACTTTTTGGGAATATTTGAAATACGGTGTATAAAGAAAAAAAAGTTGAAAAAAATATTTATATAAAACTCTTATTTAAAATAAAATTAAGAAAGGAAAAAAATTTAAAACTTGTTTCTATAATAAAAATTTCATATCTTTTAAAATATATTTTAAAAAATTCATTAAAATATATAAAAAATGAACATTTTAATGACATATTTTTGGTATTATTTATGTCTGTTTTACGGTTAATGTTCGGGGTTCATGGTTGTCCCTCCCAACAATTTCATTAAAATGTTCTTTTTTTTGCTCGCCGCTTTAGACCACATGGGGTTGATTTCTTCATCGTTTTAAGTGCTTGCAATCACTCTAGATATGTTGTGCTTGAGTTGTAACAAAATCAATTGTCAAAGTGTCATAATATTTTATTAATGCTGAGGCTAAAACCTTTGTTGTGTTGATGGAGCTTGTCTTTCACTATCTACGACAAGTGTTTATTTTTTTCCTTAAATTGTATGGTTCCATTCATTGGATGAATTAATGAATTTATCTTTTTAAAAAATATATAGAGTTTAACATTTAAGAATATTTCGTTTAAAATTAATAACACAGTTTTTTAAAAAATAAAAAATGTTTAAAATTTAAAATCATTATTTAAATACAATAAATTAAATAAATATTAAACAATAAAAAGAAATATTTAATCCAATATATACATTAATCTTAAAATTTTTTTAATTTTTTTAAGAAATACAAAATAAAAAGTAAAAATTAAAGATCATTTTGAGAAACTTCTCAAAGAAGTTTCTGTCTGAGTCCTGTATACGCCATTGGGCTTACTCTGTGATACTTTGAGAAATTTCTTTGAAGGATTTAATTATACTATTAGTATTCTTACTTAAGATCACTTTGAACTTACCCCGTTATCCTTTCCTTCTCAGGCATGCTGTTGGAAGGAGAAACATTTGAATAACTACGCCAAAGGCCATCTGCTGCTATGAGACATTTATTTATTAGTACAATGCATGACATATAAGGGTGATGTCTAGTTTTATTTTGAGAATGATTTGTATTTGAAACTTATGTTTGATAAACTATGTTTTAATGATGTAAATATTTTATTGAAGTTTATACGCCATTTGGCTCATTCTTTATTTCAGTATTTAATTAAAATTTTAATTCAAACACTACAGATTTACACAGTTTACGCCAGAAACAGATTTAAAGATAGATGATTTATAAATAGTGACACGTCATACTTGGTCCTGCAGCTGATTTGGGCACAGCTGGAAATTCTTTCCACGATTCCTTCTTCACAATGATGGGTGAATGGTTTGACCAGTTTATGGGGACAACCCAAGTGCCTCAACCACCTCAACGATCTCAGCCCGAAGTGGTACAGCCAGTACCTTTTGCACCTTCAACACTAGACACCAACAAGTTTAAAGGAGATACCATGAGAGAGATCCGTAAGCGTGGTGCTAAAGAATTTCTTAGGGATAAGGGTGATTACAAAGCTGAAATCTCTGTTGATAGATAGTCTATTACGTATGCAATATTAAAATCAGATAACTAACCTAAATGTTAAAATCACATATGCAATATTAAAATCAGATAACTAACCTAAATGTTGTGGCAATGTAATGAGACAAAGTTGAGAGGAAAACACTATTGAATGTGAAGGTTGGAATTACTCATATTTCACCCTTATAACACAATAATGCCATGGAAAAGTTTTAACTAGTCTACTATTCAGAATCTAACTGCAACAATCTGCTTCTTTCAAAAGTCAGACTTTAAGCTACCATTCCTAAGGCTTTATATATCTACAAGCTTCAAGGATGATACCCAATATTGTTTTTTCCTTACTCTATACAGAGTGCAACTTTATGTCTAGAGTGCTATGAATATTCTTTCGAGTACTCGCTTGTATCATTCGATCACAAACCAACTAATCTAACATTTTTATAATTAAATCAAGTTTTTGAACATACCATACATCCATCTATGTTCGGAGATTGTAGGCATGCATTCAAAATAATGCAAATCGAATGAAACAGTAGGTCTAGTCAATATATTGCCTGATCATTAATGGAAATAAAAATTCATCAAGTAATTCCAACCCGATGAGATTAGCGAATGGGTTGAAAATCAACATCCAAAATGAAGGTATCATTCAACAATGTCATTTAACAGTTAAAAATCCCCAGAAATTACTCAAGATAATGAATGAAGAACTTTAAAAAGCTTTCGCCAAATATGCTCCCAACTCCAGTAGTGCAATATGGTGCAAGATCCAGGGTTGAATGCTTCGTCCCCTTCCTAGCATATTTGTTCTATGCTTCAACTGTTACCCTCTCTTCTTTTCCCCAGATTTTTCACATGAGTTTTTTTAGGAAGAAGAGTTGCTCTTCAATTCTCGTGTAAATCCTCAATGTTCATAATTCTCTTATCTTTCCTCTTTAATAGGGTCGGTCCCCTCTCTCAGCACATAGTTTGTTCCCTCTTTTTCAAGATGATTTATCTAGTACATGTCCAGCTGGCTAAGAGTGACAAAGATTGAGTGTTGCGTCAGCATCTTCTTGGAATTGCCATGACATTTATGCTGGCTATCTATCCAACCTTTTTGCCATGACAATACTTCACTCCTTCATTTTTCTTCTTCTTGTCTACACCTGCTACAAACACAAAAAATTACTTTTCTTCCACCAACAAAAGTAGCATATAGTAATATTGAAAGCACAGTATAAGCTTAATGATGAAATGTTATAAAGATATCCTAAAAATGAAAATATAACCACTAAATTATAGACAATTAATCAAGTTTAGAGGCCTGCAATATAACTCTTTTCAAGAGTTATCACACCCCCAAACCTGAGTTATTGCTTGTCCTCAAGCAAAATATGTATGAATGTATGGAAGAATTTCCATAACTCATAATTAACTTTTGTACTACCAGACTGTATGAAACATATTTCTGTTACCTCCATTCTTAATTATCTTTAGTCTCCGAGAATCGGTTCAAGTTTCATAAGCTTATTTAGCAAAGTAAGTGCAGAAAATATTGCCCTAAAAATAAAACTTCCTAATTGCTCAAACAATTTTAACTATATCAAGTACCTCCTAATGTACTTAGTTTATCTTTCATCTAAACTCAATTTCTTTTTTTTTAAACTAACTTTTCATAGCTTAGTTACAAGTATTTTTACTAAGGAATTCATCTTGTCACGTAGTTTCTTTACTTGACAATTTCAATGGAGTGTACACTAAATTGCCAAGTCTTTCATCCTGGCACAATTTGAATGAAATGCACTCATGAAGTTAAGGATTTTAACTTAGAAGATGGATGGAGTAGGCAACTACCTTCGTAGTTACTCCGCCTTGCAGTACGTTGGAGTGTCCCTAAACTGCTTCTTTTATTGAATTACTTTTACTTAAACTTACTTTTCTAATCAACAACATAACGGAGCAAACAAAATGTTGTTGACCTACTTGGAAATTTCAAGCATCGGAGTAACTTATGGCATTGATTTATATATATATTTTATTATTAAAAATTACCAATATCTTGAACTTAACCTCAAGAATTTATAAGATTATTAAAAGAAACCTACTATAGAACAATTGTAATTGGAATTAAGGCATTTTATTTTTAGAGGTCAATTCTCAAGCAACCGTTCTAAGCTAAACTCATCTAATTCACTGTATGCCGAAGAATTAAATTCCTCATCGAACATCATCAAGAAAAATATAATCGTAGTTTAACAATTTTCTGTCATTTATGTGTCATGGAAAAATGAATGAAAAAATGAAAAAATATTAAAACAACTTCCTAAGGCACAACACACCCCTAAACCTAAGGGATGCATTGTCCTCAATTCATTTATAGGAAGAAAATGTAAAGACAACAGTTAAGAATGCAGGATGAAATGAAATTGAAAATGAAAGTTTGGAAAGAAAATGTTGTTACTTCAGTTTGGGCGAGTGGTTTTGTCAGCAACATGCTTGTAATGCTACTTACTTTTGAATAAATTGATTGACACATTGTCCTCCTCATGATCGAATTTGGTGAGATCATCAATTAGCTTATTAATCTCACTATCTTGTTTTGATATTGGCGCAATCAATGGA
Source organism: Gossypium hirsutum (assembly GCF_007990345.1). NCBI lineage: Eukaryota > Viridiplantae > Streptophyta > Magnoliopsida > Malvales > Malvaceae > Gossypium > Gossypium hirsutum. The sequence continues at coordinate 16,528,660 of NC_053438.1, forward strand.
ATTGAGATAGGTGTAGTAACATATTTAGTTGGTGCAAAAATTGGGTTTATTTATTGTCCTTCCTGGTCAAGCTCAATATTCAAAAATTCAATCTTCTCTTCCTCTACATCGGGTCCTATTTGGTCCTTCTCCTTAGTGGCAGTGTGGATGGTAGTAGGTTCAGTTGCATCAATTTCGACTTCACCTCTTCCTCTTCCTCTGTATTAGATAGCAGTTCCTTAGGAAAGTTAGGGAATATAGGCTTATGCCTAGTAAAATTCTTATGAAGGGAATTCTTAATAGCAATGTCCCTCTTTCTTACATAGCCCCAAAAGAGAGACATCTCCTCTTGTGCTCTGCCTAAGTTTATGGCAATCTGTAGTTGCTATTTTTCAAACATACTGAAATGCTTGTGAAACTTCTCAAGGGAATTGAGCACATGTTGCTCAAAGGCATTTTGAGACTTGGACAAAGTTGTTGGGGGCACAAGTAGGAGTGGAGGATGTAGATGCAGAACCAAGGGGTGGATAACATGGCATTTCCTCCCCTGCAAATCTTATACCAATTTGTTCTGTGATAGCCCCTTTTTTGGAAATAGTATCCTCATTGGCTTGAAAAGGAACATTAATACGCTTGCACATTGCCATGATAAGAGACGGAAACTTGAGGCTTCCAACATTCTTCTGGGCGTAGTAGTGGATTTCTTTGAATATAATTTTTCCTATATTTATTTTCCTCCTCGTCGTAATGGAATAAAGCAGTAAGATCTTTTCTTTAGAAATGGTGGAGTTGTGAGTTGAAGGGCTGATGCAGGTTTTAAGGAAATGGTACCATACCTGACAGTTTGGTTTCAATGAGGTTCTTTCCACGTTGTAGCAGTCTTAGCGTGACACCTTCCATTTGGTTCCTTTAATATAGAGGTCTTGTAAAACTTGAGTTAGACCAGCTATGGTGATTGTAGTGGGAAATTGGGTGTGTTCATCTTATTCGTCAAACAAGGCATACTGGGCATTAATTGAATATATGTTAAGAAGCACCAAAGCTCCCCTTACATAGATGAAAGAATTGTTGGGGGACATCAAATGTGCATAAAACTCCCTGACAAACATTATTAAAACATCATCAGGATGGACACAAAAAACCTGCCATCCATGTTTTTAAATGATGGACGCTATAGACTCATCATACCCCATGAAACGTTCATCTTTAAAAATGAATCCTTTTTCAAGACAGAAGATCTCTTGGAGATATTATGGGTATACCTTTCTTCTACTGTTTAGTTGAAAAAGGTTCTTGAGGGTGCATTAGCCCGTGGAGGAGGAACACGGCGAGCCATTCAAAACACATTAGAGTAACTGTAAAAAGAAAAAGGTAAGAGCTTTGCAGTTGTGGAAGAAACAAAGAAAATGTTGAAGAAAATTAGGGTAAAAGAAAAAGGTAAGAGGAAACGATTAGGGTAAAAGAAAGAGAAAAATCAGGCCATGACATGGGTTATAAGAAGGCTAAATTTATGGCTTGACATGGTAAAACAAAGTTTAGGCGGGAAGATAAAATTTTATTGGGGGTTAAATAAAGTAAAACTAGCAAGTGTTGCTAATGGGCGAACCACTAAGCTACCAAGCTCAATCCTTAGTATACATGCAAAGGAAAATAGAAATAAAAAATTATTAATTATCTGAATCAAATAAAGAAAAAGAAACAAATAAAACAAAAATTAATACAACAAAAAAAACTCATACAGGGGTGGGGATTTAAGTATTTTGAAGAGTAATGGAATGTTTATCTGGAGTTATAGGGACACCCTAGTAATGCTTCAAACTTCGGCCATTGATTTTGAAATTAAGGCCAACCTTGCCATCTTTGACTTCTACAACTCCATGAGGGTAGACATGCACTATCTTAAATGGGCCAGACCAACGAGACTTTAATTTGCTAGGAAACAATTTCAGCCTGGAATTGAACAACATTACCTGTTGTCCAGGTTCAAATTGTCGTGGCAAAGTCTTCTTATCATGCCATCGCTTTGTTCTTTCTTTATATAGTTTGGCATTCTCATAAGCCTGAGCTTTAAAATCCTTCATCTCATTCAGTTCTAATAGTCAGTTATTGCCATTAATCCAATCCATGTTCAATTTCTTAATTGCCCAAAATGCCTTGTGTTCAAGTTCAATAGGCAAATGGTAAGGTTTTCTATATACCAGCTTGAAAGGTGACATTCCTAATGGTGTCTTAAGCGTGGTACGATACGCCTATAAAGCTTCATCCAATCTTGACGACCAATCTTTGTGAGTTGAATTCACTATTTTCTCTGAAATTTGCTTCATTTCTCTATTAGAGACTTCAGCTTGTCCATTTGTTTGAGGGTGGTATGCCGTGGCAATCTTATGCTTTACCCCATATCTCATCAAGGTAGTAGCAACTAATTTGCAATCAAAATGGGAGCCTTCATCACTAATAAGGGCCCAGGTGTACTAAACCTAGTGAAAATATTCTTATGCAAGAACTTTAGCACCAATTTGGCATCATTCGTAAGGAGAGTGACAGCTTCTACCCACTTGGAAACATAATCTATAACCGCATGTCTGTACATGTTTCTTGAAGAAGGTGGAAATAGACCCATAAAATTAATTCCTCACACATCAACTAACTCAACCTCTAGAATATTTTGTAGCGGCATTCCATACCTTCATGATAGGTTTCTAGTTCTTTGACAACGACCATAAGCATGGAAAAATTCATGAGCATCTTTAAACATGCTCGGCCAATAAAAGCTTGATTGGAGAACTTTTGCTACAGTTCGCATTCCTCAAAAGTGTCCTCTATAGGGTGCAAAATGATAGTGATGTAAAATAATATGAATCTCGTCATCTGGAACACACTACTGAATTACTTGATTTTCACAATGTTTGAATAAAATGGCTCATCCCAATAATATTTCTTGGCATCATGGAGAAATTTCATTCATCTTTGACTATTGAACTCGGATGGCGGTAACCCACTTATTAAGAAATTAACGATATCAGCATACCAAGGTAATTTCGTGGCAACCAATAGTTGCTTATATGGGAAATCCTCCTTAATGAGTTAGATATTGTCGTCTTCATTGCCTGCTTCAAGTCTCGACAAGTGATCAGCCATTTGATTCTTGGTTCCCTTCTTATCTTAAATTTTAGGATCAAATTCCTGCAGCAGTAAAATCCACCAAATTAACCTTGGCTTGGCATCTTTCTTGGTCACCAAATACGTAATCGTAAAATGGCTAGTATAAATTGTAACTTTGGTACCAACTAAATAAGATCTAAATTTGTCAAATGCAAATACTACAACCAATAGCTCCTTCTCAGTAGTCGTGTAATTTAATTGCGCATCTATCATGGTTCTGCTTGCATAATAAATGGCATGAAATACTTTGTCCTTTATTTGCCCAAGCACTACTCCTACAAATAAAATCATTGGCATCGCACATAAGTTCAAAAGGTTGTGTCAAGTTTGGTGTTATGACAATCAGTGCTTGCACTAGTTGCTTTTTTAATTCTTCAGATGCTTGTAAACAAGATTCATCAAACTTGAAAGATCTATTATGCTCCAACAATGCACACAGGGGTTTTGATATTTTCAAAAAATCCTTAATAAAGCGTCGATAAAATCCTGCATGGCCAAGGAAACTTCAAATACATTTAACCGTGGTAGGTGGTGGTAATTTTTAAATAACCGCAATCTTTGCTTTGTCTATGGAAATCCCTTGCTGTGAAATTTTATGACCCAAAACAATGCCTTCACTTACCATGAAATGACATTTCTCTTAATTCAGAACAAAGTTCGTTTCTTCACAATGAAAAAGAACTAGCTCCAGGTTCTTCAAACAACCTTCAAAGTATTGCCAAACACCGAGAAGTTGTCCATGAAAACTTCTAAGAATTTATCCACCATATCCAAAAATATTATCATTTTAAAGCGCTGAAATGTTGCTGGGGCATTGCACAACCCAAATGGCATTCGTCTGAAAGCAAAAGTTCCATACGGACATGTGAAAGTGATATTTTCTTGATCAATAGGAGCTACGGCAATCTGGTTATACCTTGAATAACCATCCAAGAAGCAATAGAAGGTTTTCCCCGCTAATCTGTCTAACATTTGATCGTTAAACAGCAAAGGTAAATGGTCCTTTTGAGTTTCTTTGCTAAGCTTACGATAGCCCATGCATACTCTTCATCCCGTGACAGTATGAGTTGGGATGAGTTTGTTATTGTCATTGCTAACTACAGTGACACCTCATTTCTTAGGTACACATTGAACAAGGCTCACCCCAAACTATCTAAAGTAGGGTATATTATTCCAACATCAAGACAATTAATAATCTCATTTTTAACGACTTCCTTCATAATAGGATTCAATCTTCTCTATTGCTCAATAGACTCACCATGGCAATCCTCCAATAGAATCTTATACATGCAAATAGTAGACTAGTTCCCTTTATATTAGCAATTATCCACCCGGTGCCTTCTTATATTTCTTCAAAACTTCTCATAACTTCTTCTCCTGATAAAGTGTCAATTCTGCAGATATGACTACTGGCAAGGTGTTGTTGTCTCCCAAGTAGGCATACTTTAAGTGTAATGGAAAAGGTTTTAACTCTAAAGTATGAGGTTCCTCTATAGAAGGTCTAAGAGGTTTGAAAGAATGATTTGAAAAATCTAAAGATTTGAAACTCCTCCCTTGTCGACATTCAAATTGCTTGGTTTCCATAACTTTACCAAGTTCATTAGTTAGTTCTACTTCAGCCAACTCAAATAGATCTCCATTATCATTAGTATTATTGTGACATAACTTTACAAATTCTTCCTCTACTGCTGAGTCAAGAAATCTAATAGTGTAACATTCTTCATTTTTATCTGCACACTTCATGGCATTAAAAACATTAAAGGTTATTTGTTGGACATTGACCCTCATTGTTAATTCACCTTTCTACACATCAATAAGCGTTCTACCTATTGCTAGAAAAGGTCTACCAAGAATAATTTGTACCTCTTTATCAGCTTCACACTCCAGAATAATAAAATTTGTTAAAAAATAAATTTATCAACTTTTACCAGCACATCTTCAATCTTACTTTTCGGATATGCATAAGAGCGATCTGCTAGCTACAATGTGACAATGGAGGGTCTTGCCTTCCCAATTCCTAACTTCCTGAAAACAGACATAGGCATTAAATTTATACTTTTACCTAAATCACATAATGCCTTGCCAACATAATGATTTCCAATTGAACAAGAGATAGTAAAACTCCCTGGGTCCTTCAACTTTGGAGGCAATTTATTCATCAACATTGTTGTGCACCCTTTAGTGAAAGCAATAGTTTCAAATTCCCCTAATTGTCACTTCTTTGACAAGATATCATTCATGAACTTAACGTAATTTGGCATTTTCTCCAATGCTTCCACTAATGGTATGTTGATATGAAGTTGCTTCAGGACATCCAAATTTTTTTAAAATTGAAAATCTTGCTTAGACTTCTAGAACCGCTGAGGAAAAGGTGGCGGTGGCCTTCCATCAATTTGTTGCAAATGATTTTTTGTAGCATTCTTATTAGCAACACGAGTTGATTCTGCTTCAACATTGTTTTGTTTAACCTTCTCAGTTACAGACTGCTCCACTAATGGTTCTGGATTTGTTCCATATGTGAAATCTAAGCTATCCTCTTCAACAGTAGCGTCATTAATAACTCCAGGTATTTGAGTACCACTTCTAAGTGTAATGGCCTTGCAATGCTCATTCCCTTGAGATCTTGAATTTGCAGTATCACTCGATAATGCTCCTTAGGGTCTTGAAATTAATACACTAGCAATTTCCCCTACTTGATTTTCCAAAGCTCTTAATGATGCAGCTTGACTCTGTATTAAAGCATTGTTCTTGGCCATATATTCCTTCAACAAAGATTTCATCGATGAAGAAGATGATGTTGAACTTTACTAGAATTTCCCAATATTTGATTACTCCAGCTAAAGTTGGGATGTTGTTTCCACCCTGGATTATATGTATTGGAATATGGATTATTGTTTTGATTGAAATTTCCAATGTAATATACTGAGGCTAGGTTCGATGGGCATCCATCAAAAACATGATATTCCCTATAATTAACACATGTTAGCTTGACTGTTTTTCATTTCCTACACTACAATTGGTCTTTTCAATATGTTGATCATATTGGCTAGGGATGATACCTGTGCTATTAATAAGGTGACCATGTCAAGCTCTATTGCTCCAACAGCTCTTTTGAATGTACTCACTTTTGTAGTCGGATATTGATAATCATTGTTAGTTATCCTTTTTAGAACTTCATATGCCTCATTGTATGATTAATCTAACAAAGTTCCATTGGCAGATGCATCAACTACCCTCCTTGTATGTGCTTTTAATCCATTGTAAAACATTTCCATCTGTGTCTAATGTTGGAAACCATGCATCGGGCATTTTCTAAGTAATTCTTTGAATCTCTCCCAAACTTTATACAATGTCTCATCCTCAGATTGTTAAAAAGATGTAATATCCTTCCTTAACTTGGCATTCATGTTTGGAGGGTTATATCGCAACAAAAACCTTTGACAAAGTTCATTCTAAGATGCCACCATTCTTGACGGCAAAGCATTTAACCATGCTCTGGCAAGATCTCGCAATGAACAAGGAAATAACTTGAGTCTCAGGGTATCTTCAGGAACACCTTGTTGCCTGAATGAATCGCAGACCTCCAAAAAGAGTCTTAAGTGCAGCTGTGGATCTTTAGTAGGTAAATTTTCCTATTGTTTTTAGCATTTGAAACATCACAAGTTTCAACTAAAAATATTGAGCTTGAATTTATGGCCTAACAATATCTAGGTTTAAATCATCCAAAATAGGCACTACATGTTCTCTAATGGGTCTATCTATATCATTTATCACACGAGGAATATCAACATCCCTACCATTCAGGCATAATGGATCTTCTCTATCAAGATCATTTCCAGTCCTTGCCATCTCTCGCAATTCGTTTCTCATTTTCCTTAAGGTTCTCTCAATTTCACGATCAGAATAATACTCTTCATTCTTAGGAATACATCTACTCATATACTAGTAACAAACCTGAAAAAGAATAAAAAAGCAACTCAATAAGCTAAAAATAACAAAATTAAATTAGTATAACAAACCAAAGTTCACCAAATTTTCAATCCCCAACAACGGCGCCAAAAACTTGTCACATGTGAAATAATATGCGAATGTGTAAGTATACAAGTCGAATCAAGTAATAAAGTAGAAAGTAAGATCGTCTCTACATGGATCAGTTATGACTAATGTGGTTAAGTTATCACTATGAATTATATGAATCAGGCTATGGAGAAAGAAAATAGAATATCAACTTTTGTAAAGGATAATCACGTATACAATATTAAAATATGATAACCAACTTAAAATGTTGTTGTAATATAACGAGACAAAGTTGAGAGGAAAACACTATTGAATGTGAAGGTTGGAATTACTCAAATTTCACCCTTATAACACAATAATTCCATGGAAAATTTTTAACCAGTCTATTGTTCAAAATCTAACTACAATAATCTGCTTCTTTTGAGAGTCAGACTTCAAGCTACCATTCTTAAGGCTTTGTATATCTACAAGCTTCAAGGATGATACCCAATATTGTTTTTTCCTTACATTGTACGGAGCGCAACTCTATGTCTAGAGAGCTACGAATATTCTTTCAAGTACTCACTTGTATCATTCGATCACAACCCAACTAATCTAACCCTTTTAGAATTAAATTAAATTTGTGAACATACCATACATCCATCTTTGTCTAGAGACTTCAGGCATGCATTCAAAATAATGCAAATCGAATGAAACAGTAGATCTAGTCAAGATATTATCAGATCATTAATGGAAATAAAAATTCATCATGTAATTCCAATCCGATGAGATTAGCTCATGGGTTGAAAATCAACATCCAAAATGAAGGTAATTTTAAACAATGTCATTTAATAGTTAAAAATCTCCAGAAATTAATCAAGATAATGAAAGATGAACTTCAGATTGCTTTCGCCAAATCAGCTTCCAACTTTAGTACCGTAATATGGTGCAAGATACAGGGTTGAATGCTTTGTCCCCTTCCTTACGTCTCTATTCTGTGCTTTAGCTGCTACCCTCGCTTCTTTTCTCTAGATTTTTCACACAAGTTCTTTTTCTAAGAAGGATCGCTCCTTAATTCTCGTGTAAATCCTCCGTGTTTAGAATTCTCCTATCTATCCTCTTTTGTAGGGTAGGTCTTTTCTCTTAGCACACATTTTCTCACTCTTTTTTAGATGGGTTTATTTGGTATACGTCCAGCTAGTAGAGAGTGACGAGGACTGAGTGCTACGTCAATATCTTCCTGGAATTGCCATGGAATTTATGCTGGCAATCTGTCCTACCTTTTGCCATGACAATACTTCACTCCTTAATTTCTCTTCTTCTTGCCTAACCCTGCTACAAACATAAGCAATTTCTTTACTTCCACCAACAAAAGTAACATATAGTAATATTGAAAGCATGGTCCAAGCTTCATGATGCAATGTTATAAAAATATCCTAAAAATGCAAATATAACCACTTAAGTACAAGCAATTAATCCAGTTTAGACGCCTGTAATATAACTCTTTTCAAGAGTTATCAGTCATCTAGAGATGAGTAGTTCTTGCCGACTAGTTAGGTTAGTAGAAGGCTGAGAAGCCCTGTTAGGTTAATTAGTAACCAACTATTTAGAACCCTACATCAATAATTAATCAGGTAAAATAATTGGATTTAGGCTAAAGGCACTCCCATAGTTAAAGCAATGGATATGAGAAATTGGTACATGAACTTAGGAATAGATTTAGGTTTGATTCAATTTATTTGGTTATTATTATCTTCTTATTTCCAGATTAACACTACTACTTTATGACTCGAGTAGATTAGTAGTTATTTTCGGTAATTGGCTTAATAGCAATTTTTTCCAGACTATAATCCCTAGGGTACAATCCTCGGAGTACTTACCAAGTGTTTCATTGTAAAAAAATCATATTACAACCTAACCCGTATCTAAAACATGTACAATTCTGTCGTGCATCCATCTTTGCATCCTTATCCAGAACATGTGCAGGAAAACCCCATATTCTAAAGTGATTTAAAGCGAGTTTCTTTCCATGCCACGATTCATAAGGTCTCTTACAAGTAGACTTGGTTGGCGCATTATTCTGAATATAACAAGTTGTTTGTATTGTATATCCCCAAAAGGAAGTAGGAAGTCGTGAATAGCTTAACATTGAATGAACCATGTCAAGCAAGGTTCTATTCATTCTCCCAGGTACGCCATTCCGCTGTGGAGTGCCCAGCATAGTCAACTGGGATAAAATCTCATTCTCTATGAGGTATCTTAAGAACTCATCGAACAAGTATTCCCCACCTCAGTTAGACTGATGATTCTTTATGCATAAATCTAATTGCTTTTCCACTTCCACACTAAACTCTCAAAATTTATCAAAGGTTTCGCTATTGCAATGTATTAGATACACATATCTATATTGAGAATAGTCATCGATAAAAGTCACGTAGTAATTATAACTTCCTTGGGCACTAATGCTCATGGGACCATATACATCAGTGTGTACAAGTTCTAAAGGTTGGTTGGCTCTTGTACCTTTCGAATTAAAAGACCTCTTAGTCATTTTACCTTCCAAGCAAGATTCACATTATGGAAGACTAACTTCCTTAAGAATACTTAAGGAACCATCTTTCACGGGTCTAGTGATTATTTCTTGGTTAATATGACCAAGTCTTAAGTGCCATAAGTACTCCTCATTAGAGTGAGAAGTTTTAAGCTTCTATTCACTATTTCAGTTTGAAGCATCGTGTAATTATTTTGTTTAATAAAGTAGAGATTATTTTCTATCCATCCATGACTTGTTAAAGAACGATTTCTATGAATATCAATCCTTTATTGAATGACATGGTATAACAGTCATAAAATAAACATGCTACATAAATTAAATTCCTCTTAAAAAGAGGTACATAAAACACATTCTTTAAAATAATTTCCCTAAAATTCTCAAAATGTAAAATAACTTCTCCCACTGCTCTAGCTAAAACAAAGCTCCCATATCTGGTCCGCAATGAGAGGCTCCTATCACGCAGACTTCTCGTTTTGTTGAACCCTTGTAAAGAAACACACACATGGTTAGTGGCTCTAGAATCAATAACTCAGTTGTCAATTGATTCTTTCACTAAGCAAGCTTCAACCATAAAGAGTTCCATACCTTTTCCTTTTTCGGCTAGGTAATCCAAATACTTCTTACAGTTTGATTTGAAATGCCCTTTCCTGTTGCAGAAGAAACATTTGATCTTTTTGGGATTTTTTGACTTTTTAGCCTTCTTTCTATCCGCACAAGGTGGAACCAAAGACTTAGTTGGTTCTTTCTTTTCCTTAGTTTTCTGCTTTCGCTTAGAGGACGAGGGGCCCACTGCTAAGTTTTCTTCAAATTTCTTCTAAATCGGCTTACCACCATACAACATCAACTCATAGGATTGTAATTCCATCATAACCTGAGTCAAGGTAAGTGCCTTATTCCCCAAGTTGTAAGCGACCCTAAAACCAGCAAACTCCTTAGTTAAGGATTTGAACACTATTTCAATTTGAGTGTTCACGTCTAGTTTAGCGCCATTGTCTTCCACTTCAGCAAAGAATCCCATAAGCTTAAGCATATGTCCTTTGATTGGAGTGCCGATTTTCTGTTGAGAATTCATCAAATTTATAATAACGGATTGTCAAGCCAATGCGACTTGGCCTCTGAGTAAATCCTCCAAATTTTTCATGATCTTTTTGGCAATACGAAAATTCTTGTATTGCTTTACAACACACTACTCATGCTTGCTAACATATAACATCGAGCAATCGAGTCAGAATCTCTCCAGTGATTTCTCGCTTTGGGCTGAGCTCTATGAAGGCATGTTTCGTCAAGATCAAATTTGTGTTTCTCAACTGAAAACTATTAGCAATTTTCGTTTCCATTCTCAAAAGTTATCCCTATTTAATTTATTCTTTGTAAAAATGTTAACAAGAGGAGTAGAAAACATATTTGAACTGAAAAAAAAGATTCACTAATTACTATCATTGTATTAAGCAAATACTTTTCATTTCAACAACATATCAAGAATATATTATGATGCATGCATCTTGTATTAAAACTTTGAAAAAATATTTTGTGGTTGCTATGATCATTTTCACACCCATCAACCCTATCTCCTTGGGGTCCCATGATTAACTAGCAAGAACATAGATTATATCAAATCAATTTGTGAATCTAAATTCTAAAAGAATCCACATAAACTAACGACTGGTTAACGTTTGGCCATCATCTCTAGCTTAAATATTGTTTCGTGGGAAACTATTTAATAAGAGATGATTTTAAGTGTGTAACCATTGACTCAACACCCATCATGAACATGCTTTCATTTGTGAGTCATATTGGGGCAAACTCTTCAAAAGTCATGCATGACTAGTTGTCCTTAAAAGGAAATCCCATCTAGTAAACCCACATGACAAAGTTTACCTTAGAGTGTAGCCAGGGTAGGAGCCGACTCGAAACTTTATCATGCTATCACTTAGGGACCATCAATGGAGGCCATACGTATTTTTTAATGACCTTTTCCCACTGAATACTTTAAAAACATGCAAGGTTTTTTTATCCTAAATTTTAAGAATAATCATACAATAGTCCTAGTGGCATCCTTACCTAATCCAAATGACATGCTTCCAATACATGCATGGCATGCTATGGTAATTTTATAATATTCAAATCCATTCACAAGAATCAATCAATCATAAAAACAAACAATTTTGATTCTCCACAATTTTTCTTTTAAAGGAAAAACCAAAGTAGTGAATGTGAACTATGCATCAGGTAGGGTCCTAGGAAATGAAGGTGAGTCAAATTTGACTACTTAAAACCAATCATTTCCTAGCCAGAGCCAATCCTAGACATGCACCTTCTAATTACCACACTTCTCACAGTTATCAAGTAACCTAAAGAAATGAATGGAATAATACAACACATATTTTCTTATTACCAAACTTCTTTTCTTTTTAAAAATGATCAAGTGTGGATCATCTCATATATATATCACAATGATAACATTACATAATATAAATATTATGAATAATTATTAAACAAATATATAATAAGATAGGTAATTAAAATAAAATTGCCAGCCAATGTTTCCATGGTTCCATTTCTAAAAAATAAAATTACATAATTTTTTGCCACAAGGCATTCCTTCGATCTTCAACCGCCACCGCATCTTTTCCTCGTCATGGACTCCTTTTGGAAAAATTTCATTTAAGTCATATTTTCGTTTCCAGCTCACAAGAATTCTATGGATTTTAAAAAAATAGACCTACAGTAGCATAGGAATCACGAGACCCCTACTAATAAAAGGAAAACAAAAGTGCGTAGGTAGTCCCGGTTATTTCCTAAAAACCACAACCTCGGTAATAAAGAACATTTATATAAAATATATATATCACATCCATTCCTATATATATAACTCAAAGCATCCATAAGATCTAATGAATGTCACTTTCTATGTAATCAAATCAATTAAGAAGAAGAAAAATTTATTTTGATTATCTGTTTATACTTACAGATATAATACAACCTGGCTCTGATACCAATTGTCAAAAAAAATAAGTTTAAAAAATGAAGCGAAAAATAAATTTAGGGAAAACATGGTTTTAAAAAATTTTCCAAAACAAGATCTTGATTGTGATATCTAAAGTAATAAACATTTAATTAAATTTGTAAGTTTTTTATTCATCTAGGATGAGTTCTTCGAACGAGTAGTCTTCTCTGCTATCCTCAATCTCACGTCTGTCGAGTGTGGGCTCATTTCGAATCAGAAAATTTTTTACAAAAATTACCAGTATTGTAACACCCCAAAATTTTAATTTTAGGTATTGTGAATATGTGACACAAAATATCTGTCTACTTTAGTGGTTATGTGTCCTGGGTGTGTTTGGGAGGTCCTAAGTTCAAGCCAAGACTTTGGCCAATTTTGGTATTTTTATGAATAAGCCCTATCTGTGGTCAGTGAGTTTTTAAGTAAAAGTTGGCAGATAATTAACAGAATGAGCTTGCTGGTTTGGTGGATAAGTGGAGTGTTGGTGTGAAGGAGGTCCTGTGTTCGAATCTTGGCATGGGCATTATTTTTGCTCGTGCGTCCAGGAGAGTTTGAGATGGACTAAAAATCTGAGTAGTGGATTTAGTGGGGAGTTTGATGGAGAGAAATAAAGGATTGGGGTGGTTATCAAATATTCTGTTCATCTTTTTTTCCTTTTTTTACTTTGCCCAAAATCCCTCCACCCTCTCGTTGTTTTTCTCTTCATTGCTGCCGAATTTTTGCTCTCTTTCACCCTTCATCTTCTTGATTTTTCTTTTCCCACTCTATCTCGTGTCGCTCCACGTTTGTCTGCGATCGTTCGGTAAGTTTTAGATAAGTGATTTGTCCCCTTTTGATAAATTTTTTCTGAAGTGTTTTGTTTATACCAATTAGGGGAGGATTCAAGGGCTTGAAATCACCAATCGAAGTCTTAGTTTTGCGGGAATTACTGTTCATCGGTTGAAGGTAAGGTTTAGTCACTTATGGGTTAAAACCTCGATACGAGTTCGATTTAGGATCACGTTATGTAAGATTAAATTAGTTTTATTTGTTCAATTATAGGCATTGGAGTTCTCGGGGACTATTTTAACATCAAACAAAACCAGGTGTGTACCTAAAACGCAGAAAATAAGATTCGACAAAAAACCGAAATTGCTTGTTGTTTGGACAGCAGTAGTAGGATAAATTTCAAAAATCACCATAAATTTTGGAAATATAATTAAAGGATGATCATAATATGTAATTTAATCTTATTGAGTCTAATTTCTCATAAAAGAAACGGTGTAAGTAATGGAACTGTAAATCGTGAGATATAATAAGTTTTGTGAGACATGGTCAGAATGAATTCGGGTTCCCTTGTTCTGAGTTTTGAAAATGATCAAAAATTGGAGAAAAATGATTAGGGGTTAAAATTTACATGTTTAAATTATTAATGGGTCTATTTTCAATAAAAATAAATGGTAACCTCATCCAAATTTTTTACTAAGAGATAATTAAGTTTTAGCAAAGAAAGGTCAAAGCTGTCAGATAGTAGAATAAGGGTAAGATTGAAGATTTTACTGTACTTATTGGATAAATCAAAAATTCTTAAAATTTTATGGTAGAAAGGTATTTGAGTCTAGTTTCAAAGACATCAAGCGGAACTTAATTTGGAATTCTGTAGTTCAAGATATAAATAATTTAGTAATAGTGACTCAAGTAGATAGCTTTGAAGGAACACATATAAGTAAATAGTGAAAACATATATGAATATTTAGCTAGCACGGGTTACATTAAAAATGGACCACGCGGCCAAGGCCAATTTCAGCCGAGTGGGCCACATGGGCGTGTGGGCCCACACGAGCAAACCATATGGGCGTGTGAGCCAATTTTCACTAAATTGATTGCTAAGGTTGCACGGGTCGCCCAAGTCGACTGTGAACCTACTGTAGGGTTGGTAAGCATCACTTAGACCCCTAATTTTATGAATTGACTGTTTGATTTATACATGTGTTGAGCATGATGGTAGTATGCTTGTATACAGAACTGGTTATATGTACTGATGTCCTGAGATAGCATGTCATGACTTGTATGTTGCATTGCATGGGGTTGGGTTAATTATATTTGGAGGAAGTGTACTGAAAGACTCTTAAGCCTAACAAACTGGCAGCTCAGCTGCAAATTACTATTTTATTACGCATTCAGTACTGCCTGGAGTGTAGAGATGGGTGGGTTGATTTGATCCCCATATGGAGCGTAGGGTTGGACGGAGATGGTGTGTAGAGGCTGGTTGGGTAGGACTTTGTTACTGAATACTGTATGACTGCTACTGATACTGTGATGGGCTAAGGCCCTACTGCATATTTGATACTGTACTGAGATGGGCTAAGGCCCAAACTATTACTAATACTGAAAAAGGGCTTAGGCCCAGGACTACTTTAACTGTGCACCGTGATTTGCTATTGTTTGTTTTCTGTGGGATTACACACTGAGTTTTTGTAAAATCACCCCTTTTGTTTAAATGTGCACAGGTAATCCCCAGATCTAGGCGAATCGGTGCGGCGGAGGACTTGACGGTGACCATGATTTTGGACTTTCATGGTTTTTAACCCATATTTACGATAATTGGTTTTATTTCTATTCTACTTTTGCTAGCTCAGTCTTTGGGTTGTAATTGGACTTTCGGACTTTGGTTTTGGGTTTTAATTACCTTTACCTTATGGATTACAACTGCTAGTAGTAGGAAACCTCGTTTTTCAAAAGAAACAAATGTTTTTCCTAAACGCACGATTGTTTAATCTGTTTTAAAAGCTTCCGCAAACGAATAACGTTTTTAAACTATCGATTAAATGAGCAAAAAAAATTGGAACTAATAAGATATTAAGATAAGGAATTCAATGGCGCGTCGACACAGTTTTCAAACACCCTATCATGTGGCATCTCTATATCCAGCCATAACGTCTGGGCCGGGTTTAGGGTGTTACAAGTATGGTAATTTCACAATTTTGCTAAAATTTTGGGTCAAGTTGTAAATCAAAAACAAATATCCCTAGAAATTTTCTATAATAATCTCTTCAGATAATTTTCTCTCTAAACTTTCTCTTAAATTCAAATGTGTGTAAAATGATGACCCAAGGCTCTCTTTATATAGGGAGAGTTTAGAGAGTTCAACTATGATTAAACTTAATCACGTTAATATTAAATTAATATAATATGTATCAAGATAAATATTATATTAAATTTAATATTAAATCTTATTAAAATAATAGATTGATAAACATTAAATTAAATTAATAAAATACTATTAAGATAAGTTTTAAATTTAATTTAATATTAAGCTATTAAAGTAATATTATTTTTGAAATAGTTAATTTGAAATTAAATTCTCTAGTAGAGTCTCAATAGGAGTGTAACTCCTCCACTGCTCAGCCACCGAAGACCAACCATCGTCAGCCACTAGGACGTCGTTGCAGTCGTCGGCACCGCCGTGTCTGATGATGCAGGTGTGACACCCTTACGACACCCTGAGTTGGTTCAGTTGCTCCAGTTCAGTCTGGGTATGTGACGACCCGACCAATTCGGTCTAGCCACTAGTTAGACCATCGGCCTAGTTTCACATACTGGGCCCAGTTTGACCAATTTTTGGGTCTTGGTCTCGGTTTTTGGGCTCTCATGCCCAATTTACGATCTCAGGTCTAATTTTCAAGTTCAATTACCCTTTGGGTCAATTGTATGACTTGAAAATTAATTTTCAAAAATATCAAATTAATTCGATTAATTTGATTTTATTTGATCAAAATTAATTTATCAAAAAATCACTTTGATTTTCCAAATTAATTTTTCAAGAAAATTTTTAATCAAATTATCTAGTTGAACAATTCTCACGACCACTTAATTTAATTCCACATCGAATAAATCGACTCAATTAAATTATTTCCAAATTCACAAAATTTTCTTTTGATTCAAATGTAGTCCGATCGAACTTTTGTTGAGCTAACGAAGAGACCAATAGGACATATACAATTAGGTTCTAGTAACTGCAATTATGTCCAAAAGCATCATTCTGATAATTCGCAACTACTTAATCATGGAGTCAATCCACAAGAAGTACCATGATTGAAAACTCCTTATTGTATACTCTTTACGAAAGTAATTCATCCAACTGCTTTGCCTAATGACCTCGTCATATGTGTGTTACCTTATATGATATCCTTGATTCCATTGAGTTAAATTCGTTCACTCAATACAATCCTATTTTATCTCACTGTCACCATTATGTCTTCTTAATGATTAATATGATTACTATCAACAAATCACTGTGATAAATTGCTCGTTCAAGAACAAGCAACCCGTGGCCACGTTCCATATTTATCAATTCACACAATGCCAATGAGAGAATATCATTAACTCTTTAATTGAGCTATGAATTCCACTGTTGCTAGTAAAGCCATGCCATACACAAGTCATGTACCCAACATACCAGCTATGGGCTCGATCATCTTTAGAGCATAAGCCTTCACTTATATCAAAGCACATGAGTTGCATCAGTATAGTCAATGAGTAACTCAGGATTTAGGTAAATCACACAATGAATGTCACAAGTGAATTAATTCACAAACGGATTCAGAATTAATTCATGTTGGGTTCAATCCAATGCATCATTCTACTAATGAATACATCTATGTCTCTACCTGTGGAGTAAACTACTCTGATAGCCAAGACTAGCCATCTCCCTAATTGGAATTGTAGATGACATGATACTCCTTCTCAACATTTGAATCAAATGCTCACTTCGATTCATTTACGAGATTACGAACTTATATAGATTATCTACTGAAGTAAGTTATCTTTCTCACGATATAAAATTTCTTACAATGCCACTTATCTTCAGTTTGAACTTAGACAATTAATGAGCTAATATTTGCTTGTCACAATTTCGCTATTCATGTAAAATATAAAAGATAGAAATACAAAAGACATAAACGTGAAATGTGAAATTAACTTTATTAATTTATTCATCATTCAAATAAATACAAAACAATTACATGTTTACTACAATATGGACACATTGCCCAATAGGTAATGCATTTCTATTCTCACTCCATCAAGTTGCCCAAGATATTACTCCCATTGTGTAGGAGGGACAAATCCTATCTTAGTCAATCATATCTCACTACATGGATTGTGGTATATCCGACATTAGTATTTATAGTACAACCTATTACGGTACACGTTTGACTGCACCAATATATATGACTCACGATGATAGGACAATGATGACCTCAAGTCTGAGGATCATATACATAGTTATCACTATGAGTAATGTTGTGATTATTACATAATAATCAAAGAACATACTCACAGCGGGTTAGTCCAATATGTTATTTTCTAACTCATACTCATGTACTAATTTTGATATCCCAATGTCAATGACAACATTTTCTCATCAATAAACTACATATTAGTCTCAATGCATTATTGTTGTTTAAACCCACAATAATACTTGACTAAGGAATTTTTCAAAATAATCCTATTATTCTCAAGACTTTATTATTAATAAGTATATTTATACACACAGAAAAAGAAACTGAAATAACAATGACAATTCCTTATATTAACAACAAGAGAAAATGAGTATCTAATTACAATCATCTCATGATTGGTCTTTGGGCATATTCTAACAAAATAGTGATTGAATCAAGCTCAAAAATGTGTTTTCAACAAGATTTTAACAAGAAAATAGCTAGAGTAGTGAAAATTTTATGTTGGATTTAAGAGAAGATGAGAAAAATAAAAAGAGTAAAGCCTATTCTTCTTCAAGTACTGTGAACAACACAAAGGAGAAATATGAAAGCTTTCTCCATCTTTATTTTCTTTTATTCCTGAATCTGATTTTTTTTATTAAAAATCATCTTTCAAATTATTATTTTATTTAAACTCTTTTATTTTTCGATTATAGGGTCTAATCCCCCTTTTTGATCAATTTTTTGGGATTTCGTTGCCAAGCTCTTTTCTCTCCGTTTAATTGTAACTATGAAGATTTTCTTACGCATTATATTTTTAAAGTATTATTTTTTATTTAACAAGGATCTAACTAGTCGTTTTTGTGCATCATTGAAGAATACTCGTAAATCCTGAAGTACACGCATGAACCGTAGAAAGGGGTGATAATTGACGATCTTTTTGCGTAAGTAGCGATGAATCAATGTTATTTATTTAAGGGAATATTATTATTTCGTTCGATCAGTACTAACATGTATTTCGATTTAACATAGTGACTAAAGGAAAATCAAATTCATCTATTTCGAACTGGAATCGAGATCTAATCCGTCAAATCTAAGGTGTGGGGATTTAAGTGATATTATTTGATATTACAATTAAATAAATAATGATGAAGAATATTTATATATATAGTAAGTTTATATTGATATTTAATATTGTGATTATGTGAATACAAGTATATTCATAGAAATCGGTAAAACCAGTAGACGATAATAATAAGTAAATCTCGAAATTCTGTGATTCTGTGGTGTGATTAGTTTATAGGGTGATTCTAAGATGTATAATAATATATGATTTCCACCACTCATGTCATGTGATTTATGGCTTATAAAAATATGGTATACTTAATTATATGAAAATAATATATGTTACTTAATCTTGATCTAAGGATTCCTATGTTGATTATGCCCTACTATGATGCTCTGATTTGCTTGATAAAGCATACTATTGTAAAATTATATGTAAAAATATGAGATAAGCATGCCATACTCTGATAATCTAATTCGCATGTAAAGCATGCTACTAAAAAATCTATTATGTTGCCATAACACATGCGGGGTGAGAAAAATGTACGAAGGAAGTATCTGGCAATAGATCTATATTGTTGGTGGCTTGTCCATAATGTTATCTATCTAGCAATAAATCTGCAATTTCTAGTGGTTTGACCACATTTTGGTGTCTTATTGGTTAGATGAGTTCTAGGGAACTTTGTATGGTGTGTAGCGGAGTTGGGTAGGATCTAAGTTCTAATATTTGTATTGTATTCTGAAAATGTTGCATTGATTACGTCATTACACAATCTGCCATATCTTATTTGTAATTGAGTAATTTATATATGTTATGGACTAATTATTATGATGTTGTAATGAATTATTTCAGTGAAATAATTTCTATTTAAGACTTACACTGAGTCTTTTTAAGCTCACCCCCTTCAAACTTTGATTTTAGATAATTGAGGCTAGGATGGGTTTGGTTACGAAGGTACTCTTGGTTATTTTTCAAAAAACCTTGCAAGTAGTGGTATTGGACATTTTGGTTTGTGTTCATGCTTTATGGTCTTTAATTTTGGGACTTTGGTTTGGATTTTCGATTTGGAAACTTTGGATAATATTTTGGGGTTTTTCTTTTCTGCACGATTTGTTGTATTAAATTATAATTTACATAATTTGAAGAAATAAAACTAAAACGACGGACTATTTTTATAACAAATTTTATTAGACTCCAAGTAACGATTTTAAACTCAATACTTGATTTTTTTTAAAAACCATCACAAATTATTTGCAAATTCGATGATTTCCAAAATTTCAATATCAATATTATGATTTCTAAAATGACATTTTCCGCTGCAATGTTTTTTTTTTTTTTGAATCTTGACATTTTTTATTTGAAGATAAGATCGAATCTCTAAAAAAAACACTTAAATCACACAACCTTCGGTTTTTCCAAATGGATTTTCAAGAGATAATTTCTAAAATATTTTATTGGGTCATCATCATGGCCAACGTAATCTTCAAGAGTTGGTCATAATGTTTAGGCTGAGTCTAGGGGGTTACATTTAATGGTATCAGAGTCAAGTTAAAAAACTCAAAATGTGGTTATTTTCAAAAATTGCATGCACATACAAAAAAAATATTTTTGAAAAAAAATCATATTTAGTTGAAATTATTATTTAAATATGTTTTGAAAAATATCGAGACTCCAAAACTGGCCCAAATAAGCATTTTTGCCCCTCTAATTTTTGATACTATAGTATACTATAAGTTTTGAAAGCTTTTACTATGAGACTTTAGATCTAGAAATTTTTTTTTAACTCTACTGTGAAACTTAGACTCTGAAAACTATAGATACTGATGCTTTAGTGATGAAACTCTGGAACTGAAACATTCTAAACTAATAAATAAAACTCGTTTCTAATTGTCAAATAAACTGCATAAAACTTGAAAACTTCGACTAAAGATGAGTTCGCATTGAGTACATACTACACGTATGAGAGCTCGTAGAGAACAGGGTTTAGAGACCCAAAATAATTCATCTGCATCATGAGCACGCTCGTCTGAGCCTACAATTGAACCCGAACCTGTGACTGATTAGGTTGACAATACCTGCACTATGGAAAAGGATCATCTGGAGCCTGCTGACGATGTTGTGTCACAGGCCATGTTAAGGGTGCTACAACGTGTTGTTGGGGACCAAGGAGGATCTGGAAATCGTGGGACCATTGTTGAGAGACTTCATACTAATAGAGCCGAGTTATTTAGGGGTATTGTTAGGACGACCCTTACCGTGGCAGAATATTGGCTTGAGGCTATGGAGAGAATTTTAGATGACATGGAATGTATCCCGGAGCGAAAATTAAGGGGAATGGTTTCGTTACTAAGGGATGAGGCTTATCGTTAGTGGTACCCTGACTTGGGAATATTTTCTAGAGGCTTTCCAAAACAAGTATGTGGGAAAACATTATATTGAGGCTCGTCGACTAGAGTTCATTCAGCTCAAACAGAGGGATAGATCCGTAGCTGAGTATGAAACTGAGTTTTTGTGGTTAAGTCACTACGCCCAAAAGATGGTTGCCACTGAGCAAGACAAGTGTGTCCGATTTGAGAACGGGTTGAGGTATGAGCTAATGATGCAGGAGGCCTCTCTATAAGAAAGGGTTTTCAAAGCGTTAGTGGAGAAAACCAAGATTGTGGAAGAGGTAAAACGTTTGGAACGCGAATCGAGTGATAGGGCTAGAATCCCTTCCAAGAGAGATGTCGATCCCACTGTTCAAGCTCCGTGACCTATTAAGCGAATCTGAGATGATCGACCTAGGCAAAATGCTGTTGTTGTTGTTGATGGTGGGAGAGCCTTTTACTGTGCCACTTGTGGAAAAAGGCATCCGGGAGATTATTGGAGGAGTTTGGGTGCATGCTTAAGATGTGGATACTTGGAGCATAAGATCAAGGATTGTCCGCATTGTAATGAACAGATGCAAGTGCCAGACCAGAACCCAAGGTCTGAATAGGGGTGGTAATTGTGGGCAAAGACAAAAAGCCCAAGGTCAAAGTGGTAATCGAATCGATGCTAGACAGTCAGCATTGGTGTATGCAGCTAGGCATAGAAAGGATCGCGATGTTGCTGATGTCATGGTAGGAACCTTTACTGTTAATACCGTACCATATCTTGCTTTAATTAATATTGGGTCAACTTATTCGTATGTATAGTGTGAAATGGCTGATAAACTAGGTGTTAAGGTAGAGGTTACTGTTAGTAATGTGACTGTTCTTAGCCCTTTAGGACAATCTATTTTTGTTAACAAAGTGTATAAGTAATGTCCGTTAGATATCCAATGAGAAGTATTTCTGATAGATTTGATAGAATTACCCTTCGACGAATTCGATCTCATTCTGGGGATGGACTGGTTGGTAGAACATCAAGTCATATTGGACTCTGCTATTAAGAGGGTCACTTTGAATATTCCAAGTGGTAAAGAGATAGTGATGATTGTAGAGTGTAGAGATTACTTATCCAATGTGATCTCTGCTTTAGTGGCTAAAAAATGGTACGCAAGGGATACAAAGCATACTTGGCATATATTTTGGATACAAGTGTTAGTGGGTCATCTATTAAGAGTATCCGCACTGTGAGGGACTATCCCAATGTCTTTCCAGAGGAATTACCAGGGTTACCTCCAGAGTGTGAGGTATAATTTGGCACCGGCTTACTGACAGGATCAACTCCAGTGTCCATTGCCCCATACGTATGGCACCTAAAGAGTTAGTAGAGCTTAAGGTACAGTTGCAAGAACTTTTGGATAAAGGATTTATTAAACCAAGTGTGTCGCCATAGAGAGCTCCAGTTTTGTTTGTCAAGAAAAAAAGATGGGTCAATGAGGTTATGCATCGATTATCGGTAACTAAACAAGTTGACTGTAAAGAATCGATACCCTTTATCGAGGATTGATAACCTATTCGATCAGTTTAGGGTGCGAAAATATTCTCCAAGATTGACTTGAGGTCCACTTATTATCAATTGAAGGTGAAAGAGATGGACGTCTCTAAGACCACTTTCAAGACTTTGTATGGCCACTACAAGTTCCTAATGATGCCCTTTAACCTCACGAACGCTCCGACCACTTTTATGGACCTCATGAATCGATTTTTTCAGCCCTATCTCGATGAATTTGTTGTGGTTTTCATTGATGACATATTGATATAGTCCAAATCCGAGGAGAAGCATGATGAGTATTTAAGGGTGGTACTGCAAATTCTTCAGAAGAAGCAATTGTAAGCTAAGCTTAGTAAGTGTGAGTTTTGGCTCCACGAAGTGATGTTTATGGGGCACATGGTATCAGTTGAAGGTATTCGTGTAGATCCGAAGAGTATAGAGGAAATCCTAGACTGTAAACAACCTAAGAACGTTAATGAGATTTGAAGTTTCTTAGGTTTGATAGGTTATTATAGAAGGTTTGTGGAAGGATTTTCTCTGATTGCGGCTCCATTGACCAAGTTGCTAAGAAAAAGTACTCGTTTTAAGTGGACTGAAGGACATCAAGAAAGTTTTGATAAACTTAAATTTGCACTGACCCAAGCGCCTGTTCTGATTCAGCTAAAGTTTGGAAAGGATTATGTAGTGTATAGTGATGCATCTCATACTGGTCTTGGATATGTATTAATGTAAGATGGTAAGGTTGTGGCCTACGCCTCGAGACAGCTTAAACCCCATGAATGTAATTATCCAACCCATGACCTTAAACTTGCTGTTGTGGTTTTTACCCTCAAGATTTAGAGACTTTACCTTTATGGTAATAAGTGTATCATCTACACTGATCATAAGAGTCTAAAGTATCTCATCACCCAAAAGGAGTTGAACTTGAGACAAAGGAGGTGAATTGAGCTACTGAAAGATTACAATTGTACTATTTAGTACCACTCGGGTAAGGCGAATGTGGTTGTTGATGCACTGAGTAGGAAGTCAATGATCAATTTGAGGGTGATGTTCGCAAAGCTGAGTCTAACTAATGGTGGGGCTTTTCTCACGGAGTTGCAAGTAAGGCCTACCTTAGTGGATAAGATTCGATCAAAGCAATCTGTTGATAAGTCTCTCGTAACTCGATTCAATCAGGTTGATGAAGGTAAGACTAACAACTTTAGCATTAATTTTATGGGAGTTTTGTGTTTCCATGGGAGGTACTGCATGCCTAATGAATGAGAGTTGAGACAGTCTATACTTCGGGAAGTGCATAGTAGCTCATACGCCATGCATCTTGGAAGGAATAAGATGTATCTAGACCTGAGAGAGTTGTATTGGTGGCCAAAGCTTAAGCGGGATATGACTGAATTTGTGAGTAAGTGTTTCATGCGCCAGTAGGCTAAGGCCGAGCACCAAATTCCTTCGGGTTTGTTATAGCCCATACAGATCCCTCAATGAAAATGGGAGTGTGTGACCATGGATTTTATTAGTGGGTGGCCTTTGACACCTGCTAAGAAAGATTTAGTTTGGGTTATAGTGGATCGACTGACCAAATCAGCCCATTTTCTACCTGTTCATACTGATTATTCCCTGCATAGGTTGGCGAGGTTGTGTATTGCGGAGATTGTGAGACTTCATGGTGTACCATTGTCCATTATATCCGATCGAGACCCTCGATTCACATATTGATTTTGGAAATAGTTGCATGAGGCTTTGGGGGCAAGATTGAATTTTAGTACAACTTTTCATCCACAATCTGAAGGGCAATCTGAGCGAGTTATATAGATTCTAGAAGACATGTTGAGGGGTTGTGTGATAGACTTCAATGGCAGTTCGGAGGAACACTTACCATTGGTCGAGTTTGCGTACAATAACAGTTTTCAATCAAGCATTCAGATGGCTCCTTATGAAGCACTGTATGGTCGCAAATGTTGTACACCTTTATGTTGGGCTGAGTTAGGGGAAAATAAGGCATTAGGACTAGATTTGGTGCAAGAGACTAAGGATGTGGTGAGGCTAATTTGAGACCGCTTGAGAGCAGCATCTAATCGATAGAAGTCTTAACCTGACTTGAGGCGAAAAGACATTGAGTTCAGTGTTAAGGACCAAGCCTTTCTAAAGGTTTCACCATGGAAGAATGTCTTGAGATTTGGACGCAAAGGCAAGTTGAGTCCGAGGTTTATTGGGCCATATAGAGTTCTTAAGAGGGTTGGACTAGTGGCTTACCAGTTAGAGTTACCTCTAGAACTGGATTGCATACATGATGTATTCCATGTTTCTATGTTGAGAATATATCATTCTGATCCATCTCATGAGATTCCACAAGAGAAGTTCGAGGTGAGATTCGATTTGACTTATGAGGAAGAGCCAGTACAGATTTTGGATTGGGAGGTTAAGAAATTAAGGAAGAAGCAAATTCCTCTAGTGAAAGTTTTTTGGTAGAATCATAGCGACATTGAAGCCACTTGGGAACCCAAAGAGGCAATGCGTCGATAATACCCTCACTTGTTTGGATCAGGTAAATTTCGAGGATGAAAGTTTTTTAAGAGAGGTAGAGTTGTCACGCCCTAGAATTTATTTATTAAATAGTGAAAATTTGAATCACACGGAAGAAAAAGGCCTAGTGGTGTAGTGTGTAAATTACTTGTTAGAGGTCCCATGTTGGAATTCCCCTACACTCATTTTATTTTTTTTCTCATCCTAGCCGCAATTATTGACTATTCTAGAAGGTCAACACTTCCCCATGTCGTCTAAGTCTTTCCATAAAATGAGGAGTTTCTCCTTCCTTTTATTGAGTCAAACTTTCCTTCCACAGCCACTTTTCTACTTTCCTTTTTGTGCAAAATCCCCCTTTTCACTCCCTTTGTCCCAAAATTTACCCATAATGAGTTTTTGACTACCCTTCCCCTACCCTAGCTCTCCCAAAACCTCAATTTTCATTTTGTTACTCTTTTTTTTTTCTCTCATCTCCTCCTTTGTCGTCTACCACCTTCTCCTCCATCGTTTTCGACTTTTTCAATTATTTTTCAACATTTTTGAAACCGTTTTTCTTCAAATATCTTCCCCTCATCCACCATAGTCGATTTTCACAACACTTTTCTTCCCCATCACCGCCATTATTGCACCGCCGGCGCTGTTGGCCACCGCCAGTTTTTTTTTCAATTTTTTCTTTTCTTCTCCTCTTTCCAAAAATCCTCTTGTAAACTCTTGAATCTAATTTTTCTTTATTAAAAATCATCTTTCAAATTATTATTTTATTTAAACTCTTTTATTTTCCAATTATAAGGCCTAATCCCCCCTTTTTGATCAATTTTTCGGGATTTCATTGCCAAGCCCTTTTCTCTCCGTTTAATTGTAAGTATGAAGAACATAAGCGTTATATTTTTCAAGTATTATTTTTTATTTAACAAGGATCTAACTATTTAGTTTCGTGCATCATTGAAGAATACTTGTAAATCCCGTAGTACACGTATCAACTGTAGAAAGGGGTGATAGTTGACGATCTTTTTGTGTAAGTAGTGTCGAATCAGTGATATTTATTTAAGGGAGTATTATTATTTTGTTAGATTGGTACTAACACGTATTTTGATTTAACATAGTGACTCAAGGAAAATCGGATTCATCTCTTTCGAAGTGGAATCGAGATCTAATCCATCAAATCTAAGGTGTGGGGATTTAAGTGATATTATTCGATATTACGATTAAATAAATAATGATGAAGCATATTTATATATATAGTAAGTGTATTACTTATGGATATTGATATTTAATATTGTGATTATGTGAATACAATTATATTCATAGAAATTAGTAAAACCAATAAGCGAGGATAACAAGTAAGTAAATCCCGAAATTCTGTGATTCTGTTGTGTGATTGGTTTATTGGATGATTCTAAGATGTATGATAATATATGATTTCCATCACTCATGTCATGTGATTTATGGCTTATAAAAATATGGTATACTTAATTATATGGAAATAATATATGTTACTAAATCTTAATCTAAGGATTCGTATGTTAATTATGCCCTACTATGATGCTCTGATTTGCTTAATAAAGTATCCTATTATGAAATTATATGTAAAAATATGAGATAAGCATGCCATACTTTGATAATTTGATTCTCATGTAAAGCATGCTACTAAAAAATCTATTATGTTGCCATAACACATGCGTGGAGTGAGAAAAATGTACGAAGGAAGTATCTAGCAATAGATCTTCATTTCTGGTGGCCTGCCCACAATATTATGTATCTGGTAGTAAATCTACAATTTCTGGTGGTTTGAGCACATTTTGGTGTGTTGTTGATTGGATGAGTTATGGGAACTCTGTATGGTGTGTAGCGGAGTTGGGTAGGATTTAAGTTCTAATATATATATATATTGTATTCTGAAAATGTTGCATTGGTTACGTCCTTACACAATCTGCCATATCTGATTTATAATTGAATAATTTATATATGTTATGGACTAATTATTATGACGTTGTAATGAATTATTTTTGTGAAATAATTGCTATTTAAGACCTACACTGAGCCTTTTTAAGCTCACCCCCTTCAAACTTTGATTTCAGATAATCGAGGCTAGGATGGGATTGGCTACGGAGGTACTCTTGGTTATTTTTTGAAAAACCTTGCAAGTAGTGGTATTGGACATTTTGGTCTGCGTTCATGCTTTGTGGACTTTAATTTTGGGACTTTGGTTATGATTTTTGATTTGGAAACTTTGGATACTGTTTTAGGGTTTTTCTTTTCTACATGATTTGTTGTGTTAAATTATAATTTAAATAATTTGAAGAAATAAAACTAAAACGACGAACTATTTTTATAACAAAATTTATTAGACTTCAAGTAACGATTTTAAACTCAATACTTGATTTTTTTTAAAAACCATCACAAATTATTTGCAAATTCGATGATTTCCAAAATATCAATATCAATATTATGATTTTCAAAATAACATTTTCCACTACGATGTTTTTTTTTTAATCTTGACATTTTTTATTTGAGCATGAGATCGAATTTCTAAAAAAACACTTAAATCACACAACCTTCGATTTTCGCAAAGAGATTTTCAAGAGATAATTTCTAAAATGTTTTATTGGCCATCATCATGGCCAATGTAACCTTCGAGATTTGGTCATAACGTTTGGGTCGGGTTTAAGGGATTACATTAATAAGTTCAGTTAAATTAGGGTATAATTGTGTGTTGAGTAAAACATTGTTTTGTGCACAGATAACATTTTAATTTGTGAATTTTTTTTGTATTTTGGGTAAATGTATTGATTCTCGGGATACGAATATTAATACCTCAAAGTTGGGACATTTTCAAAATTTGACAGGATCCAACCTTGGTATCGACACTCGTATACAAGTATCGATACTAGCGATAAAATATCAATACATGCTCATTCGGTACCTACGTGGTTTTTCGAGATTTATTAAAAATGAAAATTAATTACAGTTAAAACTATTTCTATTGTCATTTAAAGGTTTAAATTAGCCATGACATTTTCTTTAAATGTTAATTTTAGTAGTCATTGCTCTTATTCGAAACTGTATATGCATGTGATTAAGTTTCATTGGTTGATGTAGCATCTTGTAACTCAGGTCCGATAATCGAACTGGGTGAGGGGTGTTACAATTGCTACCAATTCTCTCATATCTTCACATTTATAATAAATTCATAAATTCTCAATATACTACTCATGAAAGGTCCTCTAATATACTTTAATGGAGAATTTGCATTTTTAGTCTCTTTATCTTATCACTTAAATCTTCACATAGCATCATAAAAGTCCATAATACTATCCAACCATGCAAAAATTGTACTTTAATCCTTTCTATGCCAAAAATGGAAATTTTGTAGTGTGGTCCTTGTACTTTTTATTTTGTTCAATATAGTCCAAAGTCAATTTATCAATACAAACACATTTCCCATGTCATCTTAATATCAAAAAATCATTATCAATCCTTAATTTTTCTAATTGGTTACTTTACACTTTAACCCTCATACTTTTCCAAGTTTTCAATTTAGTCATTTTCCATATTTTCACATTCAAAATTTACTTCATTGATGTAACACCCATTGCCCAGTCCGGTCACCGGACCTGAGTTATAGGAGGTTACCTGTAACCCTCTAGACCCGGCCCAAACGTTATGGCCAAATCTTGAAGATTACATTGGCCATGATAATGGCCTAATAAAACATTTTAGAAATTATCTCTTAAAAAATCCCTTTGCGAAAACCGAAGGTTGTGTGATTTAAGGTTTTTTTAGAAATTCGATCTTATGTTCAAATAAAAAATGTCAAGATTCAAAAAAAAATATTGTAGCGGAAAATGTCATTTTGAAAATCATAAGATTGATATTGATATTTTGGAAATCATCGATTTTGTGAACATTCTGTGATGGATTTTTAAAAAAAATCAAGTATTTAGTTTAAAATCATTACTTTTAGTCTAATAAATTTTGTTATAAAAATAGTCTATCATTTTAGTTTTTTTTCTTCAAATTATTTAAATTATAATTTAACATAACAAATCATGCAGAAAAGAAAAACCCCAAAACATTATCCAAAGTTCCCAAATCAGAAATCCAAACCAAAGTCCCAAAATTAAAGTCCATAAAGCATGAACACTAACCAAAAATGTCCAATACCACCACTACTTGCAAGGTTTTTTGAAAAATAACCATGAGTACCTCCGTAGCCAAGCCCATCCTAGCCTTGGTTATCTAAAATCAAAGGTTGAAAGGGGTGAGCTTAAAAGGGCTCAGTGTAGGTCTTAAATAGTAATTATTTCACAAAAATAATTCATTACAACATCATATTAATCAGTCCATAACATATATAAGTTACTCAATTATAAATCAGATATGGCAGATTGTGTAATGACGTAACCAATGCAACATTTTCAGAATACAATACAGATATTAGAACTTAAATCCTACCCAACTCTGCTACACACCATACAGAGTTCCCCATAACTCATCCAACCAATAACACACCATAGTCTGGTTGAACCACCAGAAATTGCACATTTACTGCCAGATACACAATGTTGTGGACAAGCCACCAGAAATGTAGATTTACTCCCAAATACTTCCTTCATACATTTTTCCCACCCCATGCATGTGTTATGGCAACAGAAAAGATTTTTCAATAGCATGCTTTACATGCGAATCGAATTATCAGAGTATAGTATGCTTAACATGCGAGTCAAATCTTATATTTTTACAAATAATTTCACAATAGCATGCTTTATCAAGCAAATCAGAGCATCATAGTAGGGCATAATCAACATACAAATCCTTAGATCAAGATTTAGTAACATATATTATTTCCATATAAATAAGTATACCATATTTTTATAAGCAATAAATCACATGACATGAGTGATGGAAATCATATATTATCGTACATCTTAGAATCATCCAATAAACCAATCACACCATAGAATCACAGAATTTCGGGATTTACTTACTTGTTATCCTTGCTTATCGGTTTTATCGATTTCTATGAATATATATGTATTCACATAATCACAATATTTAATATCAATATCCATAAGTAATACACTTACTATATATATATAAATATATTCTTCATCATTATTTATTTAATCGTAATATCGAATAATATCACTTAAATCCCCACACCTTAGATTTGATGGATTAGATCTCAATTCCACTTCGAAAGATGAATCTGATTTTCCCTGAGTCACTATGTTAAATCAAAATATGTGTTAGTACCGATCTAAAGAAATAATAATATTCCCTTAAATAAATAACACTGATTCGTCACTACTTACGCAAAAAGATCATCAACTATCACCCCTTTCTACAGTTGATGCGTGTATTCTAGGATTTACGAGTATTCTTCAATGATGAACGAATCCAAATAGTTAGATCCTTGTTCAATAAAAAATATTACTTCTAAAATATAATTCTTACGATAATTATTCATACTTAAAATTAAATGGAGAGAAAAGGGATTGGTAACGAAATCCTGAAAAATCGAAAAAAAAATCCCTATAATTGGAAAATAAAAGAGTTTAAAAATAATAATAATTTTTAATATGATTTTTAATAAATAAAAATCAAATTTAGGAGTTTACAAGAGGATTTTTGGAAAGAGGAGAAGAAAAGAAGAAAAATGGAAAAAAAACTGACTGTGGCCGACGACGGCGGCGTGACAGCGACATTGGTGCGAAATAGCAGTGGTGGGGAAGGAAAGTGGTGGGGCTACCGAGTATGGTGGAGGAGGGGAAGAGATTTGAAGAAAAATGGCTTCAAAAGTGTTGAAAAATAATCGAAAAAGTCGAAAACGATGGAGGAGAATGTGGTGGACGGAAAACAAGGAGAGAGGAGAAAAAATGAGTAGCAAAATGAAAAATGAGGTTTTTGGAAAGCTAGGGTCAATCAACGGTAGTCAACAACTCATTTTGGGTAAATTTTGAGACAAAGGGAGTGAAAAGGGGGATTTTGCACAAAAAGGAAAGTAGAAGGGGGCTGTGGAAGGAAATTTTGACTCAATAAAAGGAAGGATAATCTCCCCCTTTTATGGAAAGACTTGGACGGCAAGGGGAAGTGTTGGCCTTCTAGAATGGTCAACAATTACGGTTAAGATGGTAAGGAAAATTTGAACATGGGACCTCTAACAATCAATTAACACACTAAACTACAAGGCCTTTTTCTTCCTTATGATACAAATTTTCACAATTTAATAAATAAATTATAGGCGTCACATTATCACGCGAAACTCACATAACATACGCATACTTCAAGCAAACATGGCAGACCATGTCTAGAACTAAATAGGTGGCAGATTGATCTAGCGGGTCATTCATCTACGCATTTAATTTTAGAAAGTTAAGCGGACATTTAATTTGGAAAATTTCTTCCGGATACCTAAAATGTTGGACTGCTCCACGGATACCCGATACTATGATAAGTCCCATGAAACTTAAAACGCGGAACATAACATAACTGAGTTCATTTTATTTTCATACACCATGGCAGTCTAAGTCATCACCTTCAAAATTTTAACATGTTTGTTTACAAATAATCAATCTATTATATACATGCCACTTAGCTAAAACCTAACAAAATCAAAAGTCTATCACAATTCTTGGTGGATAGTGTGAACTTCCTATTGATCCAATCAACACGCTCTAAACTTTCAAAATCTACAAGATAAAAATAATCTAGGCGTAAGTATTAAAAATGCTTAGTAAGCTCATAAAAATTCGACAGTTAACTTACCTCACATAATAATTATATGTTAATTTAATATGCAACGCAGATTACCTATCAGCAACACAATCTGTCAACAATGTAAGTGTGTATACTTTATCTCATACAGTATATCAAGTATGCTACATGATACAATAACACTCTTCATATCTAATTCATTCTCATACCTGTCACTGGTGCGAACTCTCATTTTAATAGTCAAGTCTTCCATTACCCCTCCTTCCTTAATTCACCAACTTCACAACTCGCATATTTTATATTATCCAATGAACAACATAAAAGAACTCAAAACACAGGTACATTTCAACATCAGAGGCTCGTCTGAGCTAATCATGTGCAGAGGTGTCAGGTTACCTGTCAAGGCTAAACATTTATCAACACAATGAAAGTCTAGCCAGGGCTATATATACATGTAAGGTTACCAGTCCAAGCTAAATCTGTGCCACATGTATCTTTGAGTCTGCAACAAATGTTGGACCTCAGAATCATTAGGAAATAACATATATCATGTGTATGAGTCTTTTGCTAAGTTTATCAAGACACATTCATTTTGTAAACTCATTCGCATTCCTTTGTATCATAATTCAATATATCTTCTCTATATATTTAACAAATCAAATTTGACTTACCAAATTTTCAATTGTACAGTTAAAGAACAAAAAAAAAAAGAAAGTTACACAACGTTTAAATTTTATAAACTTACCTGGAGGAATGATAACACGCCACTATAAATCTACTTAACAACTTTTCCTTTCTCGCGATCTTCTCTCGATGGGTTCAAATCTTGATCTATAACATAATTTAATTCAATTTTTTATCAACCATTCATTCCTCATTTTATGAAACATATAAGTCAGTTCAATTCTATCACTCTAGATTTCGCTTAAATCTAACACATTAAACAGTCGGACCCTTTTATAACGAAGTTTGTGGAAATCTTAAGCTAGTTTCAAAATGTCTGCACTTTAGTCATGATATTCAAAACTAAAAAAATCGCATTATACCAAGTTACCCTATTTTCATAGCATCTCTTCCAAACTAATCGTTTAACACCACAATTTCAAGCATTCAATAATGGTAATCCCATGAAATCTTTAACAGTTTTAGAAACAAACACCACTATTAGCTAGATTGGAGCACGACCATTTCAAAAACGTCAAATTCAAGCAAAATGGTCTCAAATTAGCTTACCATGCAAGAGCACAAAGTTTGGCCGAGTTTTCCTAATTTAACAAAGAAGAAAGACGGTGATGAAGAATATTGAAAGAAAGAAAAATGAATTTGTCTCCCCTCTATCCACTATGTTACGGTATATATATACACCTCTAATCTAATTATTAATTAAAATTAACACCATTACATGTAAAGTAAAGCTAACACCTGTCCAGCCACTATTTACAAAATGGCTAAATTGCCATTTTAGTCCCTAATCGATTAACGTATTATCATTAGCAAAAAGAAATCCATAATGGTCAACTGTTTTCATTTGTACGATTTCATCCCTGTACTATGATCAATTCCCTAATCAATCAATTTTTTTGAACTAAAATTTCATATAACACTATATTGAACCAATGACTATTAAATTTTAATATCTATGGACTCGTTTACCGAAAAACGAGATTTCGAAACCCCTATTTAAAAACGGACGATTACGATTGATTTCCAACAATAAATTTTCATGGTTCCTTTAAAACTTCTCTTTAATGATCTTATTTTTGAATTTTCTCATAAACTCACAATAACGAATTTCAAAATAGTACTGAATTTGGGATGTTAAAGAAAATGACTAAGTGACAATCCGTTAGTTTCATTTCAACTTACGGACAACCACAATGAGAAAACTTTGTAATTAGTTAATTTTTAAAATGCAAGGTTAATATTATAGATAAATTTAAGGCTTAATATTTAGTCTTTTAAAGTTTAGGATTTATGTTTTAATTTACTATTATAATTTATTGTTTAGGGTTTTAGGATTTTATTATTTAGAATTTAGGGCATAAAATTTTAGAATTTAAGATATAAGGTTTATATTTTAGGTTTAACCCATAAATTGGTATCTAAATTATATCCTTTTTTTCATCTTAGTATCTAATTTTTTTTTACACAAGTGATACCTGAACTATTTTTTTTCCCCAACGTGGTACATTCGTTAATCCAATTGTTAAGTCTATTATGATGTAATTACACTTTGTTAACCAAACATGTATAAAGAATTATAATTCCTTGTAACTACAAGAGGATGTATTCAGGGACGAAACCAAGAAGGTTGGCAGGGTCCTCGACAATCCCTAAAATGAAATATTTCCCTTTTAGCCCATTTATAATTTATTGATACCATTGCAACATTTCTTTTATGATACATAACCAAGGTAACATTTTGACATATATTTCATGCCTAAATAATTGAAAAAAATATTTATTTTTATCCACTATCCCTAACTTATTGGTTTGATTGAATAGGTTTATGGAATACCCTATCCGATGCGAATAGTGGAATAGAGAAAGAAAGAGGGCTGGCCCAAAAATTGGTGTGAAGGTAGCCCACTTTTATTTTTTTTTGCCTAATATATTATAAATGATTTAAAAAAACAAAAATAACTGTCTTTCTATCAAATTTAACCCATCGAATTAAACTATTTTAGTTAATCAATTGGTCATCGTATTTAATTCGGTCGAAGATTAGTAAAGGATTAAAAAATAAACTTTAAATTAATTTGATTTATAAAAATATTTTTAAACTAAAAAAATAAAAAGTAAGAAAAGAAAGAAGTCCTGTTTTTTTTTCTTCCCATCCTCAAACTCAAAACAAAATTTAGGTGGGCGTTGCTTACATCCGACCATCTTCTATCCTTCTAGACTTCTTCGAATCTTTTTCTTTTTTATTTCATTACTCAAGTCTCGAACTTTCTTGTTTTTAATGTAGTGTTTATTAAGATGATTTTAAATCAGTGTTGTTATTAGGTTATTGGTTGTTTTTGTTTTTAATTAAAAGCAAAGAAAAATAACATTGTAATTGTAATTTTTTCATGTTAAAAACTTATTTGAACAAAACAAATATATATATAAATTTCGATTAATTCGATTAACCGTTCAAATTAATCAAAATTATTTCAGTCAATTAAAAGATTTTTAAAAAAGATTTGGTTCTGCTAATAGTTAAAGCTTTTATTATTTCAATTAATTTAATTAATAGTAATTTTATTCGGACATTAATTGAACTGACCGTTTCAACACCTCTACTTTAAATCACATTATAATTTTAAAACTATAAGGATGCAACTACTGTTCATTTCTTACTATATATTTAAGTAATTTTTTTAAAAATAGTAACTATTGCTAAGATAAAAAAATGTAAATAATTTTGTAAATGGGATTTTGAGAGCTCTTGTAAATTTTTAGGAGAGTAATTTTTATTTCATTTTAAAAATTACGTATATAACTTTAATAATATATTCTTTTGTTATATAAATTTGGTTTATGGGTATTTTCTTAATTGAGTTAATATTCGATTAATTTTTTTATATAATATTAGAGATAGGAGATAAGGGTAATACAGTTCAAATTCGTGCTAAACGGATGTCTGATAAGAGCTTTGATCATCGCTCCATTCAAAGTCAAGACAGTATTCGATTAATTCTTGACACCAATTCAATTAGTCTAATGCTCTGATTTATTAAGCTTTGTTTTTTGAACTTTGTTATAAATAAGTATTTACTTTAGTGGTTAAGTGATATGGGTGTGTGCTTGAGGTCTTGGGTTTAAGTTTCACTTTTGGAAATTTTACTATTTTTTTGTTCCTAGCCTTATCCCTAGTGGTTGGGCTTATGTTATATTTTCGATCAACTCATATCAAAATGAGTCTACTGGTTCAAGTGGTATGCTATTAGTTTGTCGTAAGGTCTTGTGTTTGAACCCTCGTGTGAGTGAAAGATGTTAATTCTTGCTTCTGTGAGTGTGTGTCGGTTGTGTAGTAGAAGTTGAATGGAACTGATACTCTGTGGTAGTGGATGAGTGTTAGTGTGTCGGTTTTGGGGGATTCGTTAGTTGATGGGGAGTGGGAGTTGGGATATTATTTTGTTTTTGTTTTTGTTTTTGTTTCCCCAAAATTCTCTTCCCCTTTTGACGTTCTTCTCTCTTCGTTTCTTTGCCTTTTCTTTTTTCTGCTTTCATCAATTTTGGTCACAAATTCTTGCTATTCGTTGCATTTCGAATCTTCGGTTTCTTCGTGTGGCTTCGTAGGTAAGGGTTCGTTGTGGTTTTGGAAGGAATCTTTGTTGATGTTTTAGTATTTGATTTGATGTATAAGTTGAATCTATTTATTGTTTTGCTAGGTGATATTCAAGAAATTCGAGGCTCTTCGATTGCATAGTAAAGTTTACGGGCTACCATGGACGTGGGCAAGCATTGGAAACGACTATGAGTGCAATCTTTTAGTTGAAATTGTTTATGGTTGCATTGTAGTCGAGTGGTGACTCGATTGAAATTAAAGAATTAAG
Organism: Gossypium hirsutum; assembly: GCF_007990345.1. Classification (NCBI taxonomy): domain Eukaryota; kingdom Viridiplantae; phylum Streptophyta; class Magnoliopsida; order Malvales; family Malvaceae; genus Gossypium; species Gossypium hirsutum. Next base: position 16,565,300 of record NC_053438.1, read on the forward strand.
ATTGATTTTGGGAGTTTTATTGACGAATTTTAGGTTCTGGTTATCTCGTGGGAGCATTCGCATCAAATTCGAGCCAGTTGTGTAACGAGAAACTCAAAAAATGGCAACCAGAGAAAACCAAAAATTGGGTTTGTCGATGCCGCACGGCTGTGTGCCTGGCCGTGTGCGAGACACGGCCATGTGACGAGTGTGTGTTAGGTCGTGTGTGATACACGACCCAGGCCATTTTGGGCCGTGTGGGCCACACGAATGTGTGGCCTGTGAGCCAGGTCGTGTAGGCCACACGGGCAAGGTCATTTTGGGCGTGTAGGCCCACACGGGCATGTGAGCCCAAATTTTAAATTTTTCCTTAAGGTCATACATGTTGTCTCGATCGGCTGTGGGCCTTCTATAGGGTCGGTATATGTGGTATAAACCTTAAAGCATGAAATCTGCTACTCTGTTAGATTGAAATTGAAGTAAATAACCTTAATATAAGTATTATGAAATACAGTATGTATGATCTGTTCTGTTACGTATAATCATGTATAATATTTGTTATACGAGCATGCATGATATGTTAATTTTGATATCTGTTAAACCGTTTCATCTGATATTCTGTCTGTATCTGGCTATGGGGCTGGTTTTGTATTATAAGGAGAAAGTGTTCTGTATGAAGCGGTATCTCGCCATTATACTGGCAGCATTGCTGCGATTATTCTGAAAAGTGTCATATAGACACTATGCGGTGTGTAGGGTTGGGTGGGTGTTTTATACCCCACATGGTGTGATGGGATGGTCGGAGTTGGTGTGTAGAGGATGGGGGTAGGATTTTGCATATTTGTATCTGTATAATTCTGATTTTGTAAAAGGTTTACATCTATATTTGTTCTGCATGAGATTGAATATGAATTTCTGTTTATATATGCGTTACATACTAAGTTTCAAAACTCACTCACTCTTTGTTTGTTTATTCTGTTCAGGTAACCCTCAGATTTAGGCGGGTTGATGCGACGAAAACTCAGTGGTGACCACATTTCCAAAAATTTCATTCTTTTAAAATTAGTTTAAACTTTTCTGGTTTTTGAGAGTTTTATAATTTTAGGACTCTCCAAACTTTTTAGGGCTACCTTTGGTTTTGGATTTTATTTTGGTTTTCTAAGTGTAACAACTGATAAAATGATTTTTTTTAAATAACAACTTTTCTGAAATAACGGTTTTCAAAAAACAAATTGATTTTCTAAAATATGACATTTTAAAGAAACCCCGCTGTAAAACATTCGGTTTAGTAGAAATGTGTAAACGAGCAACCATTTTAAATCAAATAAGTATATCAATAAGTTTTCCAAACAAATTGGACGTACTAAGGCACAACGGTCACGATGATTTGTGAGTAATAAAGAAGTTGTTTTTAAATTTTATTTGTAACAGTTCCAGATTTGACTATAACGTCTAGGCCGGGCTTTTGGGTGTTACAATTAGATAACTTATTTATAACTAGATTCTTGTTACACTCACGATGTGGATGAAATAAAAATACAATATTAAAATTATATTTATAAAAAAATTAATTAACAATCCAATTATGAGTTAAATGGTGAAGTGTTTATAAATAGATATATTTTAAGCTTAAATTCAATTCTTAAACCCTTTAATTTTATTTATTTTATTTAAATATTTCATAATAAAAATATTATTCTTCATTACTTTATTAAAAAATAAACTTTAAATAATTCCCTTGAGTTAGAGTAGATACATGTCACACCAACAGATATAAGATATTTGGTTAAAAAATCACTTAATATCATTAAAAATATATAAAAATAGTCTCATCAATTGATTTTAAAATTAAAAGGTAGCATCGGAAATATAAAAATAATTCTAATATTGAATGAGATGATTTAACATGAAATATCACTATTTTAGTATTCATATCAATGACCTTTTTAGAAAGAGCCCAACCTCAAACATCATCTTCTTTCAACTTAATCTTTTATCCTAACTTGACTTCCTTAGGCCATATCATTTCCGATGGCTCTCCACCTTGCCATCACTCATCGTCTCCTCTTTTTTCTTTAGGAATAGGTATAACTTGACTCAATTCGACAAAAATCAAATTTTGAGTTAATTGAATCGAGTTATTCGAATTATTCAATCTTTTTTAAGTCAACTCGAATAAGTAATTCGAGTTTCGAATTTGGGTCGAGTTAAATTTTACAATTTGAATAACTTGAATAACTCGAATAATTCAAATAATAGATTGGTATAAATACCCCTTTGGTCGCTGTCAATTTTGAGAATGAGTAAATTGGTCTCTTTCTCAACAAAAATTACAAAAAAATTCAAAACAAGTTCAAAATAATTTTTAAAATTCATAATATTTATAAAAATTTCAAAATTTATATTTTTTAAAAAAAAATAAAAAAAATTCTAAAAATATATAAAGGGAGTTAAAATTTTAAAATTTTTCTAAAATAATAATTTTGGAACTTAAATAAGTTAATTAATGATTCAAGTTTATCATTATTTTGCTTTGAAAAAATTTTCAAATATATATGGTTACGAATTTATGTGTTTTATCAACGAATTAGTTACAATGTAACAAAATTTTAATTTGACATATTTTTTTTTAAAATTTTACTCAATTTGACTTGACTTGAATTTTATTTCACATTTGAAAAAAGATTCAAATCGAATTACGATGATAAAATAGGACTTGTCAACTCAAAAAAATTTCACTCGATTCGATTAAACACTCACATTTATTTTATCCATACATCAATATATCTGATAAATAAATAATATAGAATTTTAGGTATGGTTAATAAATAAAAAGATAATACATGATTAAAAAAATTAAAAAGAAAATGCATCATATACACAAGTAGCCCTGGGTGCCATTAACCATAAAAGTTCGTGTGTTGTTAAAGGAGGCAAGAGAAAAGTCGGATCCCACTCATAAATACTTGGACCCATTTTCCACATGGGTCTAGTAGTAGTGTAGGTTAATGGGTTACTTCCCCCAAGTGCACATTAGCTTGGGTTGAGTAAGAACTAAGAACCCGTCTTCTTTCCTCCATTACGCGTAGAGATGGAAATAGTGAAAGAAGCAAAACAACTAGAAAACGAAAAACACTATTGCACTGTGTTTGAGAGCAGGGGAGTAATGATGTCTGGTCCATGGGGAAACAGCTCCCGCGCTGTTTCCGGGCGCCTCTCTCGAAACCCCACGCCTCAGAAATGAGACCCCTACCATATAAACACACACAACTGCACAAACTTGGATTAATCCATAGTAAAAATTCGATGGTAAGTAATAATATTAGAGGGAGAAACAAATTAACTAAAGACATGATATTACATAATAAAGAAATAACACAAAATGATATTTAAAATAGGATTGTAATACCAAATTCGTGCTGGACGACGGTGTCCACGTACAAAACAAGACAAGTGTGTTTGAGACAGTCAGGCACCGAACTGAGCACTGTTCTTTGTATTGAAATTTTCAGGTAATAGTAATTTTGTCTTACCTCTATGTCTAGTCTCTTTCACTTGAGGACCCCAGCTTTTTGTGTTTTGCAGGTATAATTGCCTAACTTTGTCTGCCCCAAGAAGGAAAAATGCCTAATTTTGAACAAATATTTTGGTTAGAATTTAGTTTCGGGTAATTTAGCTAAAAAAGTCGTTTTTTTCAAAATTTACCGAAATGGGCCGATTTTGTGATTATTTACCGGAATGGTCCATTTTCCGGGAAATCGCGTCCACGTCAGCAGGTCGCGCTGATGTGGACGCGATGTCCTGCCACGTAGCGCGTTCTCGGGGACGCGATTTTGACGTTGATTTCACGTTTGGTTTTTTTGGCTTTTAGGGTTTTGGGTGCAGGCTTTTTAGGGTTTAGGGGTCCCAGAATAAATTATTTCGAGTTGACGTTTCTGGTCAAATAGTATAAAATCGCGCCCTCGAGGATGTTAATTGAGAAGAAATTGTGAAATCGTGCCCTCATGGACGCGATTTTCTACAGTTGGTCATGTAAGAAATAATTTTTTTTGACGTTTCTGAGCAAATAGTATAAAATCGCGCCCTCGTGGATGCTAATTAAGAAGAAATTGTGAAATCGTGCCCTCGTGGATGCGCTTTCGCTACAGTTGGTCATGTAAGAAATAATTTTTTTTGACGTTTCTGAGCAAATAGTATAAAATCGCGCCCTCGTGGACGCGATTTTGCTACAGTAGCAAGTTTGGGCTGAGGCTATAAATTAGGCAGAAAATGTTCTTAGAATGCATAAGTCACAGCAGAAACATTTTAGAGAGGCTAAGAAAGTAAGAGTTTCAAAATGAGTGAACGTATTAGTGCTGTTATTTACTACGATGGTGAGGTTTGCCACACCGAGAATGGTGTTGTTTTTTTGTCGCAGAATACGATGCGACTGTCATTTAACCAGAACATAGATTTGACAGAACTTCGTAAAAGAATTAGGCGTAAAATCTTCGGAACGACGCCAATGAAAGTTCTGTCAATCACGTATCGATTTTGTTCTTGTGTTGATCCGGTGACATATGACTCGTTCGACATAAAAGGTGCTCGTAGCTTGGAGGCAATGGTGCAGACTCATCTTGCTAGCGGAGCAACTTATATTGAGTTATATGTACAATTTACGTCGCCAACTGATGTACTTCCGTCCGGTGTTCGAGATGTATACACGACCCTTGGCCGACACTCGGTTGAGGGTTACAAAATACGGAACAGCCCATGTTCGGTAGCGGTGTCGAATGCACATCCCCCGCAAGGCACTCTGTCGATGGCTCGACGTTTGACGCTGGAAATACATACTGGGGAACTGCATCAAGTTCTAGTGGATGGCAATCTACATCCAATTGGGGACGTTATCAAATGCCAAGAAGAAGGGATGACGCACTACCTACGACATCAACCGGTAAGGGGACGTCGTACGCTGCAGATGATTGTGGGTTAGAAGATGACTCCGATATGGATCCACCTCGAGAGCCCGGGCCGGATGGTGCAGAGGTGAGATTATTTTCTAAACCGGAGCCTATTCCAACAGAAGGTGAAGATGGTGAAACGAGTTCAGATGATGAAGAAAATCCACGATTTAGAGCATACTCACCTCCAGCCCACATGCATAATGTTGATTTGGCAGCAGATGATGCGTTAGAGTTTCCAGATCTACCACACCGGTTGCGCGATCTTACAAGTTCGGGGGTAGATTTCGGTGAACTTGAAGTTGGTAATCAGTTTACCAATAAGGATTGTTTTTATTGGTGCTTTGTAACAGCATAGCATCAAAAACGACGTTAATTACCACGTCGTTAAATCAAAATCTGATAAGTTTGAGGCGAAGTGTGCAGTGCAAGACGGCACATGTTCATGGAAAACTGTCGCCTCGTTAAGGAAAAGGACAGGGTTGTGGGAGATAAAAAAGTACAAAGGTCCACATACATGTGCTGCAGGTACAATATTGAATGTATTTGAATAATAATTTTATTTTACCATGTTGCATTATTTAATGTAATCCCTCTGTAGGTGTTTCACAAGATCATCCCAAAATGGATTCAGCTATGTTGGCTAGCTTGATACTGCCCACGATAAAAGCAGACCCTAGGACTTCAGTGCCGGTGATAATTACCAATATACGTAGCCAAATGGGGTACACGCCCTCTTACCGCAAGGCGTGGATAGCTAAGCAAAAGGCATTGGAGAAGATGCATAGTGGGTGGGACGCCTCATATAATGAAATATGGCAGTGGTGTCAAGTGCTAGAGAGATACGTTCCAGGTGCCATCACAGACCTTGAAACGGAACATGCGTACTACAACGACTGATTGCTACGTGGATGCCAAGTGTTCAAACGCCTATTTTGGACCTTTAAGCAATGTCAAGACGCATTTCCATACTGCAAGCCGTTGGTACAAATTGACGGTACCTTTATGTTCGGTAGGTATACTCATCGGCTATTGGTTGCAGTGGCACAGGACGGCGATGGGAGAATTCTTCTAATTGCATTTGCAATAACACCGGGGGAGTCATCTGATGACTGGGATTTCTTCCTCTATAGGTTAAGGAGGCATGTGTACCCCCAACCTGATATTTGCATTATTTCAGACCGGGGCGCCGGTATACTAGCTGCATTTGATCGAGAGGGAAGTTTGTGGCAGCGCACACACCATAGATATTGCCTAAGACACGTTGCTTTGAACTACTACAGGCAATATCCATCTAAGAGCGAATGACGACAAGGGACCAACATGGGTATTTACTCTATAACTGTATTATTTCGTTTGTCAATTTACCTTAGTTTTATTGGTAGAAGTGGTATAAAATATTCGTTATGAACTTATATTGCCAGGGTATGAAATAAATAAAGATTGTTTTCACGAGATGTTGGCAACTTTACGATCCCAAAACGAAGAAGGGGCGGACTACCTTTGTAACATACGTTTCGAACAGTGGGCACAAGCATACGACGGAGGCCTACGATATGGCCATATGACGTCGAACCTGGCAGAATGCATAAATTTTATTCTTAAAGGAACGCGCCATCTACCGATAACATCAGTTGTGCATGAGACATATTTTCGTTTGGCGGCGCTATTTCCAAAGCGAGCAGCAACTTATGCAGGCCAGATGCAGGGTGGCCATGTATGGTGCAGTAAGGTAGTTCAAGAAATTAACAAGGCGAAGGTGAGGGCAAACATCATGCACACAGTGTTGCACGATCGAGACAATTTATGGTTTCGCGTGACGGAGTTTGACAGACCGCACCAATGTGTTGTTGGCGAACCAATATCGTGTACACTTGCGAAACAAGACGTGTGACTGTGGGAAGTTTGATGCACTTCGTTATCCATGCGCTCATGTTAATGCAGCTTGTCAGAAACTCTGTCTGGATCCGCTGAGTTATGTGGACGAAGTGTACAAATTAGAAAACATATACAACGTATGGAGACACATTTTCCCACCGGTCCCAGATGAACGTAAATGGTCGCCCGTATCTCTTGCTCCTTTTAAGCTGTTACCGGATAGAGAATTGTGTCGCAAGCCGAAGGGTCGACCTTGCTCCACTAGAATACAGAACAATATGGATATCCGTGAAACAACTAGTCAACAGAAGTTGTGCAGATGGTGTAAGAACCCAGGCCATACAAGTCGATCATGCCCTAATCGCAATAGTTGAATGTAATTGTAGAAAAAATTATATTTTTATTCAATTATTAATTGATAATTGTGATAATTGTTAGTAAAATTATCAAATTACTTTAATTTCTTAATTGTTAGTACCAGTCAAAACATTTTACCAAATCTAACATTATGTAAAACTATGTAAAATTATTAAGCCCAATAACTTTTGTTAATGGTTAGTAAATTTATCAAATAAATTAGGTTAGGGTTTTTAAATAAATTAGGGTAGGGTTAGGATTTTTAATTAAATTAGGTTAGGGTTAGAGTTTTTAAATAAATTAGGTTAAGGTTAGGGTTTTTAATTAAATTAGGGTAGGGTTAGGATTTTTAATTAAATTAGGTTTAAGTTAGGGTTTTTAATTAAATTAGGTTAGGGTTAGGGTTTTTAAATAAATTAGGTTAAGGTTAGGGTTTTTAATTAAATTAGGTTAGGGTTAGGGTTTTTAAATAAATTAGGCTAAGGTTAGGGTTAGGGTTTTTAATTAAATTAGGGTAAGGTTAGGGTTTTTAATTAAATTAGGTTAGGGTTAGGGTTTTTAAATAAATTAGGTTAATGTTAGGGTTCTAATTAAATTAGGTTAGGGTTAGGGTTTTTAAATAAATTAGGTTAAGGTTAGGGTTTTTAATTAAATTAGGTTAAGGTTAGGGTTTTAATTAAATTAGGTTAGGGTTAGGGTTTTTAATTAAATCAGGTTAAGGTTAGGGTATGAAAATTACGATTTTTATTACATCAAATAGAACTTCTATTTTATTATATCAAATAATATCTAAATAACTCAGGAAATTTTTTATGCGTATTACATCAAATAAATTTATTTTCATTACATCAAATAATAAATTTTAATACGGTAATCAATGTCTATGACCGGGGGATTCGGTTCCACATGGCGGCGGTCAACGGTTACGTGCTGGATTCCTCCTTCCTCTAACTTCTGGTGGCGGTTGTTCTTCCTCCGGTGGTGATTGTTGTTCTTCCGGTTCGGCGTCTGGTTGTCGGACTTGGGACGATGATCCACCTTCAAAGAATAGTGTATGTGGAGGTGTTTGCATCATGAACGGCGATGGTGTTTGAAAGCCATGCGTTGCTGGTGATTGGTAAAAAGGAGAGCTCCCCGACGGCCCCCCTTGTGACCCCTCCTGCGCCGCTGCCCTAGTTATCGGTGGTCCGCTCGGCATAACAGGAAATGGAGCTGATCAGGGCATTTGGCTCCAACCTGCCATAGGATTCGGAAAAGGATACATGTACGGGTTAGGGTACATATAAGGGCTAGGAAACACACCTGGCATCATAGGGAAAGGCAATTGCGTCGGTATCATCTGTTGAATTGCTGCGTCAGATGACTGCGTTGGTGCTCTCGACGGGGCCGGTGATTGCATGCCCGTTGATGATGCGTCGGGTGACTGTCTGGGCCTCGTTAAGGGGCTGCCTTCGAAGTCTTCTAGTCTTGGATTTAGAGGCCTGCGCCTTCCCCTTTCGAGACGTAATTGTCGTTGCCTCTCCTCTGGCATAAGTAAATACGGCTTCCCATGGATCCTAAACCATGGCATGTATTCTGGAATGCACGCTAACTCCGGAACGATGATTTCTTCCCGAGTAGGTAGATATTCATGCCGATTTTCCCACATTTCCATGTACTCTGACCAGTATCTAGGCTAATCCGTACCAAATAGTCGAAGGTCGATTTTCTGGTGATCGTCAAACACCTCAGGGTCCGCAGCTATTGGTTGTCTACATCCAAACTATCGTAGGACTCTGTCTGTCTGGTGGGGCTCCACGGTTGCATAGTTGATCAACACCACTTTTGCGTGCCAAGCATTCGGATTTTGTAAAAACTCTTCCGGGATTACTGCCCGGATTGCCGGATCCTCGTATGGTGTCCATTGAAACTACATGAACATGATAGAAATATCAGTTATATACATAATACTAAATACTAAATACTATATATCGGTCCCACTAGCGAATGTATGGAAATATCTATTTGCAATAATACTTACTTCTGCTTCCGACCGTTGCTCCAATAGAAGCCGTATATCTTCAAGTTCAGACGGTAATCCACGACAACTTGTCGGATGGTTCCACCTAATTAAATCAATTTTTAGCATACTTTTATTCTTACAAAATCTACATAACAATTCCAAAATGTAATATAAAATTTACCTCGTTACGAGTGGGAATGTATGTAGGTGGTTCACTTGAGGACATAGAAATGGAAAGCGAAACCGTGCCCATGATTGCAGTAGTGACAGGCAACCTCCAATGTTTGCTCTCCTCGGTCGCGTCGCCCCGCACATCTCCCGATATAATGTTGCCAAGACGGCAGACCCCCAATTAAATTTACCGGCTCCTCTAAAATCAACGAGTTTTAGCAGCCACCTTAGATGTACACGGCTCCGTGACGTGTCGGGCATCAGATAACCTCCAATTATTTGAAGAATGTATGATCGAGCATATTGGATTCTTTCAATTTCGGTTGAATTTGCATTCGGATCGGGGAAGGTGGCACGTAACCAGCCCATCTCCACCTTACCTCCATCCATTTTATCCGGAACAGCGCCCAAAAGCTCGTAGCACACCGCCTCCCAATTGCTAGATTGGGCAGACCCGGTGACTGGGTGCCCGTCCACCGGCAATCCCAATTGCAGATGGACATCTTCTAGAGTGATAGTGCACTCACCACATGGAAGATGAAATGTGTGTGTCTCGGGTCTCCACCTCTCGATCAACGCACTGATCTGTTTCGGCTCCAACTTGCATCCCCGGCCTACCGTCGCCACGTGCCAAAAACCCGCTTCCCGCAGGTAGTTCTCTACTAACGGTGATGGAGGACCATGTATATTTCAGATAGTGCATTCCAATACCCGATCTTCAGACTTTTATAACAAATAATAAATTAATAATTTTCTAAAAATACATAAATAAAAATATCTTAAATAATTTTTAAAATTTAAATTTAATACTTACCAATTTCATTTGCTCCACCGATATGTGATTCCTATCAAGACGAATCAATGATCTGGCCATTGATGAAAATATAAAAAAATTTAAAATTATTTTTAAAAAATATAAAAAAATTGAAATTATTTAAAAAAAATGAAATTGAGAGGAAATTGAAATTTAATATGGATTTGAGAGATTTTTGGAATGAAATTGAGAGGATTTTGGAAGGAAATTGAGAGTTTAAGAGAATTTTGAAAGGAAATTGAGAGGATTTTGGAAGGAAATTGAGATAGGATTTGTTTGTGAAAAAAAAGGGGTGGGGGTGTTTATAGTTTTTTTTTTTTTACCGTTGGGGGGGACAACGGTAAAAAATTTGACCGTTGGGGTATTGTTCACGCGCGGGGGACATCGCGTCCATGTCAGCGCGACCTGCTGACGTGGAAGGAAATCGCGTCATTGAGGGCGCAATTTCCTTCCACATCAGCAGGTCGCGCTGACGTGGACGCAATGTCCTGACACGTACCCTGACATCGCGCTGACGTGGATGCGATTTTTCGAAAAATAGACCATTCCGGTAAATAAAAAAAATCGGCCCATTTCGGTAAATTTTGAAAAAAAACGGCTTTTTTAGGTAAATTTTCATTTAGTTTCTATATTTTTATTTTATAAATTTAGCCCTAATTTTTAAAATTCAAGTCTAATTGTTAACACTATTAAATTTTTTTTTGTTAAATTTGTTGATGTTTCATTTTTTAAATTAAAAATAATAATTACTTGGTAACTATGTAACTAAATATTTATGTTGTAATAAATATGAATTTAATAAAATAATTTTAAACTTCAATTTAAAAATTTTAAAAACTAAATTTCAAATTTTTTATTTAATTTTTTTTATATATGTATAAGACGTGCTTCCATAACTTTTTTTTCATTAAAAGGAAGTCACCAAAGTTACTTAACCTAATTAGAATTTGATTTTGTTTTCAATATTGTTTACTGAATGAGTTTTTAATCAGTGTTGTCAGTTTCGCAACAGTTTTATCATTCTGGTCGATACGCATCATTCCATTAATAAATTAATGTAATTAACTCTTTTTTCCATACCAATTAAAATTTCAATTCGTACTAATCGCATCGATCCATTCCGCTCAATTCTAATTGGAACATTATGCATTTGTTGGTGCAGGAATGATATTAAAATAAAATAAAATTGTAACTTTTATAAAAACAATAACAAATAATAATTTTTTTACTGAAACATTGTACATCAACTTATGCACGAAAATTTTATATTTAAAATTGTTTATTTGATATAAATAAATAATTTTTTGAATCAGTAGATACTAATTCTAATAAAAGAAAATATGCGTCCGACTCACAATCATAGTTTTAATGATTTTAGTGGGCGAATGGGACAAAATTAGTTAAATGGGAAAATCAGGTAGCCCCAACTCTAGATTCTCCTCCTTTCCTTTTTCTTTGGTAAAAAGCTTATAGTTTACCAATAATATCATTACAGTTACATGCAATTATGGTTTTTCAACAATTACGGTTTCCTTTTTACTTGCGTCCAATTTTTGTATACCTTCAAATTTCATTGTTTTCTATAACAAACAAAATATATAAATAATTGGGTAAAGTTTTGTTACGAAGATATCTGTATTACGAGTCGAATTGTATTTATTTTTTTCTACTTAAAATATAGGTAAATTAGTCTTTTTATTTTAGATCAACTAATCCTTCTATTAAAAACTTCATCTAATACTACTATTAAAAGTTAGTCTCTATATGTCAGCATAGAGTACACATGTCACTGTTTGGTTATTTTATCAACTAAGCCAATTTTTAACTGTACAAATGGATTCAATTTTAATAGAAACGACCAATTTACTCTTTGATTTAACGTATAAAGACTATATTTTCCTATTTTTTAAATAGAGAGAACAAAATGTAAAATGACTCCTAATATAAAGGCCTTCATAATACTTTTAATTATTGAATTTACAAGTTAAAATCAATTTTATATCAATTCGGTTGATAATTGATTTTGATATACAAATTTTTTTCAAATAAATTTTAAATTTTTAACTTAATCAATTGAATTCATCAATAAACTAATATTCAAATCTGAACTTAACTCTACTTATTTTCAAGTTTACAATATAATTTTTTTTCTTTTACTTTGTGCGTAACTTATATTATACGAAAATATAATATAATATTAAATAATTGATAAATTATTTATATTTAAATTTTTAATAAAATAAAAAAAGAACGATAGTTAAAGAAATATAAATATATCATTTTTAAATATTAAACAAAATAATATATTTAAAAATAATGAACAAAATTAACAAGTTTAAATTAATCAATTATAAATATGTATTTAGGGTTTAAACAGAAACCCAAACTTATAATGAAGTTAATCGAGCTTGGACAACTATGCTCAACAACCTAAACAAAATAGGTGTCTTATAATCTTATTTTTATATACATCTCTAATTTTTGCTAAATGAAAGTTAATAAGAGAAAGTTCCAAAGTGAAAAGAAAATATATAATTAAATTGGTTTTACAAGTTAATAGGCATATGTTATTGAATAGTGGTTACTACTAGTAAATGGTAAAAAAAAATTGTAGGTCTGAAATTTTTATAGAAAAATTGGTGTGTATAATAGTACAATTTCTAATGGGTCAGCTGGGAGCCAAACTATTGTATAATTTTAATATAATATATGCTTTTTCAAATTTGGGCAATTTAAAATATGGGTTTTTAATTTTGGTATAATGACTTTTTGGTCTTCTAATTTTATAAAATAATTATTTTAGTCATTCATTTAATTCTTTTAGTCTTTTTTACCTTTTAAACTTACATTTTTTGTCAAATTAACCCGATATGAATGAAAAAGCTAATGTTTTTTAAATTTTCTGATATGACATACATGTTAATTTCCACATGGATGACATGTCAACATTTAATTATTATTTTTAATTTTTAAAATTCAAAAAATATATTTTTAAAAATAAAAAATATTACATTTATTAAAGTTAGGAAAAAATATTTTTAATATTTTGAAAATTTTAAAAATTAATTAAATACTACCATGTCATCCATGTGTATGTCACGTCAATAAAGTTAACAAACGTTAACTTTTTCATTTATTTTGGGGTGATTTGACAAAAAAATACAAGCTCAAAGACTACAAGTGAAAAACTAACTGGAGGGCTAAAATAATTTTTTTAAAAGTTAGAGGGTCAAAAATATCATTATGCTTAACCTAAATTTATTTTAAGGCTTCTCATATTTTTTAAGAAAATTTTAAACATTAATTTATGTTATTTTAAATTTAATGTTTAATAATTTTATTTTTTAATTAAAGTTTTAAATATAAATAATTTAATTTTTTAATATTTACATTAGCATATATATAGATTTAATAATCATTTTATGTGATGTAAATTACTTCAAAAAAATTTCAAAAAAGAAGATAAAATAAAATAAAATATTTGAGCCATAAATGTTGGAGTCCAAGCTCAACCATATTTTAATTAGGTTTAATTTTATTATTTAAGCTTATTTTTGGGCTTAATATTTTATTCAAACACTTTTAAATATTAAGTTGGACTTTAGGTTTGAACAGATAACCTGACCTTCAAACAAATATACTTATACTGAAAACATTGAGTAAGTGCCTTCCCTTGATCAATGCTAAATTATTGATCATAATTATGTTTAGATTTCCATGATTTTAGGGGCTTAAATATAAACGAATCTAAATAGCTTTTTTTTTTGTGAATTACAATAATAGGATAAAGTTCAAACAATTAACGCGACTAGCGCGACTAAAACCCAAACTATACTTGGAGTGGTGAACACCCTTAACCATCAGGCCATCACATAGGTTGAATCAAAATATTTCATTCTCAAAAAAAAGAAAAAGGACTTTTATTAAAGTTAATTTACCTTAATCCTCTTTTCTTAAGAACGAATCTTAATTAGCTTCATTAATAGACATAAAGGTTGAATATATTTAAGTAAGGTATAATGATTTTTTAGGTTTCAACTTTACAAAAGAAAAAATTATTTTAGTCCTCCATTTAATTTTTATATTTTTTAGTCTTTAAATTTATTTTTTGTCAAACCACTTCAAAATGAACATGTTTGGCAATTGGCTGATAGCTAAGTGCAATAGTTGATTTGATCAAATGATTTTATTAATTGATTTGACCAGTTAATTTTATTGATTGTTTATTTAAAAGTGTTTAGTAAACTTAATTGATAACTGAAAGTGAATATGTATAAAATGACAAATAAGGGCGTGACACATTTTATTGTTAAGTATTTATTTGTTTATAATATTTTAGTCTTTATTGGGTGAAATTATTGAAACAAAACACTATTATCAAGGTATTAAAATATCCATTATGAAAATTAATTAGTGAATATTTTTTAAATTTTAAATAAACAATTTCCTTAAGTTCTTTATTTGCAAATATTAACCTCTTAGAAATTGATAAATATTAATAGTGTATCAATACAATTGTAAACTATTTTCGTAGTGATAATTATGTCATGTTCTTAGTATGTAAATTAGTGATAATAATGTCACACTCTGAATAAATTTGTCAAGTGGCATATTTCAATTAATATGAAGTTGCATAAGAAATCATTTTACACAAGTAAATTGAAATAAATTAAGAGTACATAAAATATTCAAGAATGAATGGGCTGGATTGAAAATTTCTCGCGGTAATGTTTATTTTTATAGATTCATGGTGGAGGTTCTTTTTTAGATTTATTTTGCACTTTGGACGTAAAAGTGAAAATGAGATACTAGAGGTTACTGATATCTTGACGCCCTTATTAGGTTTGAGAGCATGTGACAAAGGGAGTAATTTTTGGGTAAGCATGGTCAGATATGTCATTCCACATATCTCATTTCCAATCAACTATTGAAAAAAATTACCCATCCCACGGTTTTTTGTTTTGAGGGTTTTAGCTCAACAAGTTCTTACAAACCTCCCTTCACCAAACACTAAAATTAGAGGGTTTGATTACCCAATCCTCCATTTGTGTCCAACCAAATCAGCTAAAAAAGACTCAAAACTCTGTTTACCAAACAACCCAATGTTTTTTTAACTTTGTTGATGTGGCATACACGTGGATTACCATGTGGATGACACATCAACATTTAATTAATTTTTTTAAAATTTAAAAAATTATAAAAAAATATTTTTAAAAATTAAAAATTATTAAAATTATTAAAAAAATATGAGAATTAAAAAAAATTAATATTTTAAAATTTTTAAAAATTTTAAAAATTAATTAAATGTTGATATGTCATCCACGTGTATGCCACATTAGCAAAGTTAACAAACGTTAACTATTCCATCTATTTTAGGGTGATTCAACAAAAAAATGTAAGTTTAAAGGCTAAAAAGGATAATAATAAACTAAATAGAAAATTAAAATATCTTTTTTTTGTACAGTTAGAGAGGTAAAAGAATTTTATGCCTTTTTAATAATTAATAAAGCAAAAAGGATAATTGTCTTCACTTTAGCTTTGTTGCCAATGTTTAATTAAATGCTAAGCAACTAGAACGAGGGTAAAAGAAGTGAGAGAGAAAAGTTAATTTAAAAGATAAATGAATTTCAATTGAATGTATAATCTTAAATAATGTATTCAATGTAATGCCCCAAATTTTGAGTGTTTAATTGCAAAATTCTAGAGTAATTAATTTTTTTTATCTATGGTTCTGTTATTCTGTTTAAGGTCTGGAGTTCGAGTCGCATCATTAGAAGTTTTATTATTTTAAAACAACTCATATCTATGCATTACATAGTTAAGTTCAATTCAGTGTAAACTTGTGTCAAGAATGAGCCTGTTGGTTCACTGGTTAAGTGTATGTATTTTGTTAGGTCTCGTGTTCGAGTTCTAGAGAGGATGATAAGGAACATTTTTATCAAATGCTAGAAATCTCCTTAAAGTTAATTTTTAATTAACATTAGTTCTCTATTTTAATTTTTTTTCTTTAGTTTTCTTCTCTTCTTCTTCGTTACCTTTCTTTTTCTTCTTCTTCATTATTCTTCTTTTCTTTTTATTTTTGCTGATCGTGGTCATAAGGAATATAGGATTAGTTGAAATTTTGCTATTAATCATTGGTCGAAAGGCTATCGAGTAAGTCACTGTCAATTCGTGTGTTTCCACGGTTTTCCTTTGTTATCGTAACTTACTTTGAATTGTGTATTTTGTGTGTTGTGAGAATCTCTAATAGATGATTGTTTATTTCCCTATTGGGTAGGAATAACAAAAATAGGGAATAACAACACGATAATTTCAGTGATCGTCGTTGAATTTTAGGTAAGTTTTGGTTTCGTTGAAGGTTTCGTGTTAAAACATTTGACACAGGCATTATGCGCGTAATTAGGAATTGTTGTCGATTAAATGGCTTAATTGTGTAACTGAATGATTGTTTTAGGCTTTGCAGATCCTCTATGTTATTTTTGCTTCGAAATCTCTTCAAGTGCGTATCGAAGACCCATGTTTTTGTGAATTTTGGATGCCGAAAAATGTGGTTGTTGATGCCACACGATCGTATGTCAGACCGTGTAACTCATCGTTCATTGAATTTGAGCCACACGGGTAAGGGACATTAGCATGTGTAGCCATGTTAGTGCAGGGTTCACACGGGCAAAGGACATGGACGTATGTCTAGGCCGTGTAACTCACTGAGTTGAGAATAATGACCACACAGGCGTGTGTTGAGGTCGTGTGAGCCACATGGGCAAGAACATGGGTGTGTGTCCAGGCCTTGTAACTCACTGTTTGTAAATTAGACTTACACGAGCAAATGACATGGGTGAGGACTAGGCCATGTGAACCATACAGGTAAGGGCACGAGCGTGTGTCTAGGTTGTGTGATTCACTGTTTAAGATCTAGAACCACACGAGTAGACGACATGGGCGTGTGTCAGGCCGTGTGGCATTTAAATAGGGTTCGAACCTTATTCCTGAGGCTGTGAGTGTTGTCTAACACGAGCATTGACCTCCACAATGTATTTATGATTTGAATTTGATTGTATGAGGACTATCTGATACTCTGAGACTGAGATATGAATTATATAAATGTATATAAATTGTGATGACTGTTAGTGATACTGATCTGTATTAACTATTATGAATTGAATCGGAATGACTAAACACATGTTGTTGATATTTGTAATCTGCATTTTCATGGGTTGGGATATTTGTAAAAGAGGAAGTAATTTACTCTGAATTAGTGGCTAAGCCACAATACATATATATATATATAAATCTGGCGCTTTGTCGCGTTACGACCTAGCAGCTAGTCTACATTTCAGTAAGCATGTCGGACAGATACTATATGGTGTGTAAGTATGGTTAGGTACTAAATGCCCTTAATGGTATGTTGAGATGATCGTAGATAGTGTGTAGCAGATAGGGGTAAGAATAACTGCATATGGATCTGATTTGTTTTGCATTTGAGACTGGAATCGCTTCTGTCATATAACTGAATTGTTAAATTTGTATTGCATATTTCTGATCTCGAAACCAATGTCTTTAACGAAACCAATGTCTTTTATGCACTGGGTACTAAACTTGGGATTTGAGAATCATTTATAAATATGCTTTAACGAAACCAATGTCTTTTATGCACTGGGTTCACAACTCATTTCATTATTGATTGGATTTTAGGTGGCTCTCAGACTTGAACAAGTCGGTGCTACGGGAGCTCGATCAATTTGTTTATCTTTCCCTTTAACTTTACTATTAATAATCTAACTTTCTACGATATTATGATATTTGGGAAGATTAAATAGATAGTTAATTGTTGTGATAATTATAACATGTTGAATGGTTTCATTTTGACTGCTTTTATAAATATAGTTTTCCTAATATCATCAATGTAACCCTTTGGACTTGGTTTGGACGTCTAGGTCGGGTTTAGGGTATTACATTTAGTGGTATCAAAGCTAGGTTTGTCAACACCCGAACTGTGTTTGGGCTCATAATGTATGATAAAAAGTAGTTAAATGAAAATATCTAGGTTATTCTGAAATTTGAAATATTAATAAATGATCGAGCCTCCAACATCAAACCTATAAGTATTTCTGTTCTGTTATAATGGTTAACTGAAACACTGTATTACATGAACTATTATCTAGTTAAATGATTTGATGTGAACTAGTGAGATTATTCTGTTGGAAGTCTGAACTAATCTGTGCACTTTCACATTGTAGATAGATTGCTATTATGAGTTCGGGCGATAGTCGTGGACGGGGAACTCGTGAGCGTCAAGGATGCCGAGGAGGAGCTTGAGCAGAGTCATCCTTTATGGGTAGTATGCTCAACTTGGAGACTAGTGAGATGTTTGGTACTCCTACTGCTGAAACAGAGTCTCAAACTCCGACGGCTAGGGATGACGCACTATCCTAAGCCTTGATTTGTGCATTGGAGAGGGTCACTAGGACTCATTTTGGATCTAGAGACCAATGGTCAGTTACTAAACGATTTCAGTCGAATAGGGTTAAATTGTTCAAGGGCATCATTGGAGTCGCCCTTATTGTTGTTAAGCATTGGCTCGAGGCCATTGAGCGTATCATGACCGACATTGACTGCACTTCCACAGAAATTGAGGGGTGTTGCTTCAGGATGAAGCTTACTAGTGGTAGATAACGGTTGAGCAAATGCTCAATCCACACAGGTTAATTGGGATTATTTCAAGAATGCCTTTTAGAGCAAGTATGTAGGGGTGAGTTATGTGGAGGCTCGCCGACACGAATTTATGATTCTAGTTCAAGGCAACTGATTTGTGGCTAAATATGAAACCAAGTTTTTGTGACTAAGTAGATATGCACGAGCTCTGGTAGCGTCTAATTATGATAAGTGTGTGTGATTTGAGGAAGGGTTATGATATGATCTACGGGTTTTGATAGCTCTTCGGAGGGAGTGGGTTTTTGTTGTTCTAGTTGATAAGACCAAGATTATGGAAGAGGTGAAATACAATGAGTGCGAGTGGCATGACCGCGAGAGGGATCAGAGTAAGATTAAGAGGGATTTGGGTCTTTCTGGTTCTAAACAGCGCCCTAAGAAACGGGCGAGATTTGATAGGCCCCCGAGACCCGATACACTAGTTGTAGTGATCGAAATTTAGCTCTATAGTGATTGTGGGAAACGCTATCTAGGCGAGTGCTAGAGGAAGTTAGGATTATGCCTCTATTATGGGTCGATGGAGTATCGGGTTAGGGATTGTCCATGTCGACTAGATCAGGTGTCAGCTGCGGCATGGACTCTAGCTCTAGGTTTGTTTAGCCTCCGAGAGTGGTTCAACAACCACCTAGGGTTCGTGGTACTGGTGGAGGGGGTAATAGTACAAGGAGAGGACAGAGAGTAGCGGGTAGAGATGCGGGTCTGACTGAGGCTCGACACTCGACACTGGTTTATGCGACGAAATGCTACGAGGATAGTGATGATGCTGACATCATAGTAGGTACATTCTTTATTCATTCTGTTCCGAGTTATGCTATTAGTGACATTGGATCTACTCACTTGTATATAGCTAGTGTTGTTTCTGTAAATCTGGGTATAATTGCCGAAAATACTACTAGAGAGTTTTCTATGATTAGTCTTTTGGGTCAATCATTTGGGTTGATAGAGTATATAGGCGAGTACCCTTAGAGATTTAGGGTATTGTATTCCTAAGTGATCTAATGGTGTTACCCTTCAATGAATTTGATTTGATTCTGGAATAGATTGGCTCGTAGAGTACCAGGTCAGTCTAGACTGTGCAACTAAGAGAGTCACTCTGAGAATGGGTGAGAATGATGAGGTTGTTATGGTTGGTGAGCATCGAGATTACCTCTCCAATTTAATCTCCACTCTTGTGACTGACAAGTTAGTTCTAAAGGGGTGCGAAACATACCTTGCCTTCGTATTCGGTTCTCTTTCCGCAAAGCTTTCTGTAGGAGATATTCTTATTGTGAGGGAATTTCGGATGTCTTTTTCGAGGAATTGCCCGGAGTACCTCCGGATAGAGATGTGGAGTTTGATATTGATTTGTTACCAAGTACTGCTCCAGTGTCTATTGCACCCTACCGCATGACACCGAAGGAGCTAGCCGAGCTAAAAATGTAGCTTCATGAACTTCTTGATAAGGGGTTCATCCGACTGAGTATGTCTTTGTGGGGGGTATCGATGTTATTTGTTCAGAAGAAAGACAGATCGATGAGAATACGCATAAACTATCGGCAGCTGAATAAGTCGACAATAAAGAATAAGTACCCACTAACGACGATTGACGACTTGTTCGACCAATTTTGAGGGGTACATATTTTCTCAAAGATTAATCTGCGTTCTAGTTACCATCAGCTCAAGGTTAAAGAGACTGATGTGTACAAAACCACCTTCAGGACTCGTTATGGACACTACGAGTTCCTAGTGATGCATTTTGGGTTAATGAATGCCCTAGTGGAGTTCATCGACTTAATGAATCAGGTGTTCAAACTGTATTTATACCAATTTATAGTAGTCTTCATTGATGACATCCTAATTTATTTTAAGACTGAGCTTGAGCATGATAAACACCTACGTATTGTACTTCAGATACTCTGAGAAAAATAATTGTATGCTAAGTTCAATAAGTGCGAGTTTTGGTTACAAGAAGTGGCTTTTCTGGGTCATGTAGTAACCACGGAATGGATCCAAGTTTATCCGAAGAAAATAGAAGCTATAGTTGAGTGGAAGCAATTGAAAAATGTATTTGAGCTTCGCAGTTTCCTTAGCTTAGCTAGTTACTACTGAAGGTTCATCGAGGGATTCTTTCTGATTGCATCATCTCTGATGAAGCTACTACTGAAGAATGCTCTGTTTGTGTGGTTTAAGGCACAACAGTCTAACTTCGATAAGCTCAAGTCCGTTCTGACACAAGCTCCTGTTCTAGTTCAACCGAAATCGGGTTAGGAGTTTGTGGTATACATTGATGCATCACACGACGGGCTAGGAAGTGTTTTCATGCAAGATAGTAAGGTGGTTGCTTATGCGTCATGACAGCTTAAGACACACGAGGGTAACTACCCTACACATGATCTTGAGTTGGCTACGGTTGTGTTTGTTCTAAAAATCTGAAGGCACTATTTATATGGTGTGAGGTGTATCATTTACACCGATCACAAGATCCTTAAATACCTATTAACTCAAAAGGAGTTAAATCTTCAACAGTGTAGGTGGGTTGAGTTGCTTAAGGATTATGACTACACGATAGAGTATCATCCGGGTAAGGCTAATGTGGTAGTTAAAGCTCTTAGTCGTAGAGCGATTATTGATCTAAAAGAGATGTTAGCTCGTCTGAATTTAGTTGAGAATGGTGGACTGTTAGCAGAATTGCAGGTTAAACCAACTTTGGTTGAATAGATTCAGGTTAAACAATTGAGCAATGGTTCTTTGGTGCAATGACTGCAATAGATTGGTTCAAGTGAAACTTCAGATTTTAGTTTGAACAATGACAAAGTTTTGTGTTTCAGGGGTCAGATTTGTGTGCCTAATGATAAGGAATTGAGGTAATCGATCCTTCAGGAGGCGTATAGTAGCCTTTATACTATGCATTCGGGTGGAAATAAAATATACCGAGACCTCCTAGAACACTATTAGTGGTACAGACTAAAACGAGAAGTGGTTGCTTTTGTGTCCCACTATCTGATGTGCCAAAAAGTTAAGGTCGAACATTAGTTTTCTCAGGTTTGCTTCAGCTAGTTAAGATTCCTCAGTGGAAGTGGGAGCGTGTAACGATGGATTTTGTTAGTGGGTTGCCTTTAGCCCCCATTAAGAAAGATTCAGTTTGGGTCATCGTTGATCGGTTGACTAAATCTGCTCATTTCATTACTATTAGCACAGATTATTCTCTGCAAAAACTCGCCAAGTTATATATTGCTGAAATCGTGAGGCTACACGGGATTCCAGTCTCAATTATCTCTGATGGAGATTCGCGATTCATATCTCAGTTTTGGAAGAAGCTTTATGAGGCTTTAGGCACCCGACTTGATTTCAGTACCGTGTATCATCTTCAGATCGACAGACAGTCTGAGCGAGTCATTTATATTTTAGAGGATATGCTTCGGGGTTGTGTAATAGATTTCTGGGGTAGTTGGGAAGATTACCTACTGGTCGGCTCAATTTACGTATAATAACAGCTTCTAGTCTAGTATTCAAATGACACCCTACGAGACTTTGTATAGTTGTAGGTGTCGTACTCCTCTATGTTGAACTGAGTTGAGTGAACGTCGAGTTTTGGTCCCCGAGCTAGTTTATAAAATTGAGAATACTATCAAGTTGATCCGTGACCATCTTAAAGTGGCTTCTGATCGATAGAAATCTTATGCCAGTTTCAAGAGAAATGATATTGATTTTTCTGTAGGTGACTAGGTGTTCTTGAAAGTGTCACCGTGAAAAAAGGTTCTCCGATTTGGACGCAAGCGCAAGTTGAGCCTGAGGTTCATCGGATCTTATCACATTCTGAAATGTGTCAGACCCGTTGCGTATCAATTAGAATTAAAGCCAGAGTTAGAGTGGATTCATGATGTATTTCATGTCTCGATGCTAAGACGGTATCAGTCTGATCCGGCGCACATTGTTCCTATTGAAGATATCAAGTTACGACCAGATTTAACATTTGAAGAGCAACCTATTCAGATCATAATCGTGATGTTAAGGTGTTGAAGAAGAAAATTGTTCCTCTGGTTAAGGTTTTGTGGCGAAATCATGATACTGAGGAAGTGACTTAGGAACATGAAAATTTGATTCGGCGACAATACCCATATCTGTTTGAGTCAGGTAAATTTCGAGGTCGAAATTTCTTTTAGGGGGAGAGAGTAGTAACGCCCTAAATTTTGAGTGTTTAGTTATAAAATTCTACGGTAATTAAATTTCTGTATCTGTGGTTCTGTGTTCTGCTATTGTGTTTAAGGTTTGGAGTTCGAGTCGCATCGTTAGAAGTTTTATCATTTTAAAACAACCCCTATCCATGTATTACATAGTTAAGTTCAATTCAGTGTAAACTTGTGTCAATAATGAGCCTGCTGGTTCACTGGTTAAGCGTCTGTATTCTATTAGGTCTTGTGTTTGAGTTCCGTAGAGGACGATAAGGAACATTTTTGTCAAATGATAGAAATTTTCTTGGAAGTTAATTTTTAATTAAAGCTAGTTCTCTATTTTAATTTTTTCTTTAGTTTTATTCTTTTCTTCTTCGTTACCCTTTTTCTTTCTTCGTTCTTTTTCTTTTCTTTTTATTTTTACTGATTGTGGTCGTAAAGAATACGAGATTAGTTGAAATTTTACTGTTAGTCATTGGTCGGAAGGCTATCAAGTAAGTCACCGTCAATTTATGCGTTTCCACAGGTTTCCTTTGTTTTTGTAACTTACTTTGAATTGGGTATTTTTTGTGTTGTGAAAATCTCTGATAGACGATTGTTTGTTTCCCTATTAGGCTGGAATATCAGAAGTAGGGAGCAACAACACAACAATTTCAGTGATCGTCGTTGAATTTTCAGTAAGTTTTGGGCCTGTTGAAAGTTTCGTGTCAAAACTTTTGACATATGTATTATGCACGTAATTCAGAATTGTTGTTGATTAAATGGCTTAATTGTGTAACAGAATGACTGTTGTACGCTTCAGAGATCCTTTACGTTGTTATTGCTTTGAAATCTCTTCAACTTGTAGCAAAAACCCTTATTTTTGTGAATTTCGGATGCTGAAAAATATAGTTGTCGACACCACACGGTCATGTAACTCACTGTTCATCAAATTCGAGCCACATGGGCAAGGGACATGAGTGTGTGTCCTGGCCGTGTATGGCTATATTAGTGTATGGTTCACATGAGCAAAAGAAATGGGCTTGTGTCTGGGCCGTGTAATTCACTGAGTTGAGAATAATGACCACATTGGCGAGTATTGAGGTCGTGTGAACCACATGATCAAGGACACGAGCGTGTGTCCAGGCCATGTAACTCTCTATTTAAGAATTAGACTCACACGAGCAGATGACACAGGCGAGGATTAGGCCGTGTGAGCCACATAAGCAAAGACATGGGCGTGTGTCTAGGCCGTGTGACTCCTTGTTTACGATTTAGAACCACATGAGAAAATAACATGGGCGTGTGTCAGGCTGTGTGGGCCACACAGGCGTGTGACAGGCCATGTGGCATATAAATAAGGTCTGAACCTTATTCCTAAGGCCGTGAGTGTTGTTTAGCACGAGCACTGACCTCCATAATGTATTTATTATCTGAATTTGATTTTATGATGACTATTTGATACTCTGAGACTGAGATATGAATCATATAAATGTATAGAAATTGTGATGACTATTAATGATACTGATCTGTATTAATATTATAAATTGAATCGAAATGACTGAACACATGTTGTTGATATATGGAATCTGCATTTGCATGGGTTGCGGTATTTTTAAAGGAGAAAGTAATTTGCTTCGAATCAGTGGCTAAGCCATGATACATATATATATATATGAATATGGCGCTTTGCCGCGTTTCAATCTAGCAGCTAGTCTGCATTTCAATAAGTATGTCAGACAGATACTATATGGTGTGTAATGATGGTTGGGTACTAAATGCCCTTAATGGTGTGGTAGGATGGCCAGAGATGGTGTGTAGTGGATGGGGGTAGGAATAACTGCATATGGATCAAATATGTTCTGTATCTAAAACTAGGATCACTTCTGTCATATAACTGAATCGTTAAATTTGTACTGCATATTTCTGATCTCGACCAAAACATGGGATTTGAGAATC
Organism: Gossypium hirsutum; assembly: GCF_007990345.1. Classification (NCBI taxonomy): domain Eukaryota; kingdom Viridiplantae; phylum Streptophyta; class Magnoliopsida; order Malvales; family Malvaceae; genus Gossypium; species Gossypium hirsutum. The sequence continues at coordinate 16,590,242 of NC_053438.1, forward strand.
ATTTATAAATATGTTTTAACTAAATGAATGTATTTTATGCACTGGGTTTACAACTCATTTCATTATTGATTGAATTTCAGGTGGCTCTCAGACTTGAATGGGTTAGCGCTGCAGGAGCTCAGTCAATCCATTTATCTTTCCTTTTAACTTTACTATTAGTAATCTCAAGTTTTTATGATATTATGATGTTTAGGAATGTTAAATAGATAGTTAATTGTTGTGATAATTATAACTTGTTGAATGGTTTTATTTTGACCGCGTTTATAAATGTAGTTTTCCTAATATTTCAATCTAACCCTCTGGACTTGGTTTGAATGTCTAGGTCGGGTTTAGGGTGTTACATTCAACTTTTATTAAATAAAAACAATATTAATTATGTGTTTATAGAAAAATCAACTCGTGGTTAATGAATACTTGTATTGGGCCAAATTTGAAAATTAATTGTTTTAATAATTCATATTGATTATAATATTCAAATAACTATAAAATATAAAACTTAACATACATTGTTATTAAGACATTAATTCAAATAATACTTAAAATCTGGTCGAAGGCCAACAATCTCTTAACTTAATGGCAAGAGCATTATGTCGCAGGCATGAGAGTTTAGGTTCGATCTCAAACAACACCATTCTCCTCCCCAATTATAAAAAAAAGTTGTGGTCGAAGTGGACTTAATATTAACTTAATTAACATTGATACTATTTTATATTCTCAAAATTATGAATTGGAGTGAATTTAACGAATATCTTTTTTATTTTTTAAGATAAGGGTAAGGGTAGGACTTTAACCCAAACTTCAAATGAATGTAATTAATAATGAGCTTAGAGGTAGAATAGTAATTTTTAAAATGCATTAAGTAAAATTCAGACTTGACTCCTAATTTTATCTAATTTTAACCACATTAAAAGGAAAATTGAAGTTGTGTCTTAAAAAGTTATAAAATATCATTAAATTATCCGAAATTTTTCATTTTAAGTTACTGAATTATTCCAAAGTTTTTATTTAAACCACTGAGTTGTTAAGTTTTTTTAAAAAGTTTGACAAGCAAGCTCTAAGCGACAATTCAATGATTAGTACAGTGGATCAATACCCATTGACAAGTAGAAGAATGTACCTTAGATCCAAGTCAATCTTGACAGTTAGTGTCGAAGATTGGAGAAGAAAGTTGCTTAGATTTTGGCTCACATATTCTTAACATTCAAATTTGTTTCATGAAAAAAAATTGAATTGTAGAAGAGAAGGGGAATGGAAGCTTTTAATTAGTGCAGATAGTGTGAGTAGAGAAGGCCATATAACAATGATTTTAACAACCCGATTACTCAAATGAAAACTTTAGAATAGTTAAATAATCTTTTCAAAACTTTTTGAAGTTGAGTAATTAAAACATAAACATATTAATAGTTTAGTGACAACGAATGTTGCTTACCCAAAAAATTAGTGTCTGTTAGGTTGAATAATGAGGCTAAAAGAAAAAAAGAAGTAAGAAATTAAAAACTTCAAATGATAACTTTACCAATTATTATTTGATACATAAGTGATTGTATCACACCTCGAATTTGGCAGACCCGAAAAAAAGGTGTGTAGATGTGAAATTATATGTTTAGTGTACTATAGTGATATAGTCCGCCATTATAGGCTTTTGGTGAATTGAAGTTTGGCGTAAAGTGTCCACCATAGAAGTATCTAAGGATTTATTTTCACAGTACTCTTCAATTGAAGAAAGAGTACGACGAGCAAAGCGTACACCAACCGAAAGGTTATGCCTTAGAATTTTTTATGTTGAAAACCTATAAATGTATGAGGAAACTATAGAAGACTTAATTATCTTTAAGAGCATGCCTTATAAGAGTTCTACCAAAGGTATAGTATGTCAGTTTACTCGAACGATGTGTAAAGTGGGCTTTGTGACATGATGGATTGAGAGTCAACTAAAGGGATTGACTGGTCAAATAGCTACGACATCGGACTTTCTTTTATATTTCCTCCGATTTTTGTAGGACACTTACGTGACAATTTCTGTATGCATTTGACACTTGTCAAGATCTACTAAGAGGTACTGGGTATATATATGTAATACCCCTAACTCATAACCGTCGCCGGAATAGGTTAAGAGCCATTACCGGACCTTCAACTTAGTTCAAATCGGTAATTCATCAAACATTTAACAAATATCATTTCATTTCAGTAACTATCAATCATTTACATACTCAAATCAATATCATTTGTGCATTTAAACACATATCAAACTGATATAATTCAACCTCATACCTATCCTTATATCAAATAACATTCAAGCATTTTCCAATTCACCAACTCGTCACATACCAACATTATTATATGCATCAAATCCATCATAAGCAAACTTGCCAAAACATACCATCTTATACACATTTGACCATTATAACAACTAAGCCAAATCTCATGGCTTAAGAACATCAAAACACATAACTATACAATAAGCTAAAGTAACCAAAAACATATTCTCATAAACTAGCCTATACATGCCATATTTACACAACTTCCATGAGTTCAAAAGTACCGAGAAATCGGCTAGATAGTGTGATGCTTATCTCCGACATCGTCCGAATTGAGCTAGCTAATGAACCTCTATAAAATACGAATAAATAAATTGAGTAAGAATTAAAGCTTAATAAGTTGATATGTAAATAATAGGAAACCTGTTAACATGTTTTTACCAATCCTCACAACATGTTCTCAAGATGATACAATCAAAATTGCACATAGTTCCATTATTTACTCATGTTCACATCAAGTTGTCAACTCGAGTCATAGTCATTAAATTATTTATATCTTGCGCTACGGAACTCCGAATTAAGATCCACTTTATTTTCCCGAAACTATGCTCACTTATAATCTTACCATATAATTTTAAGAATTTTTGGTTTAGCCAATAAGTACAGTTAATTCTTCAAAGTCATCCCTGTTCTGCTGTCTAACAGTTCTGACCCTTCTTCTCTAAAAATTAATTATCTCCTAGTACGAGATTTGGATGATATTCCCATTTGTTTCTCTGAAAAATAGACTCATTAATAATTTTAATCATATAAATTCTAACCTATAATTATTTTTATACAATTTTTAATGATTTTCCAAAGTCAGAACAGGGGATTCTGAAATCATTCTGACCTTATCTTACAAAAATTCAAAAATCTCATAACACGAGATTCTTTTGCTTACACCATTTCTTCTATGTAAAACTATACTCAATAAGATTTAATTTCATGTTTTATTCAACCTCTAATGCGATTCCCACAATTTTTAATGATTTTTCAAAGTTATACGATTGCTGTTGTCCAAAACTATTTTATTGCAAATTTTACCCTTTCATGATTTCTTTCATACATTTCATAAAATTTCGTTTCCAGTTCCATACGTCCTCATAATACATATCATATTTCACCTATACAATTTACATAGATCATATTTCATTTCATTCTCAATCATATAATCGGTAACAGTATAAATGCCCGTTGAACCTAATGAAACATCGAAGGATACTTGGGTGATACACACTATGTGCATTAATCGGTAATCCATCAATTCATTATCATTTCTGCTCTTTCGAGCCATGATTGGTAAGCTCATTTCGAGCTAAAGAACGGTAAGCTCTATCTAGCTGAAACGGTAAGCTCATAAGAGTTGATATATTGGTAACCTCATACGAGCTGTGGTGAGTCCGCAACAAATGCAAGAGCTCGACCAAAACGGTAACCCTAGTGACATGTCACTTGTATCCTACGATTTTCTATAGTTCAAACGGGGCACAGTATTACTCAATACATTTCAAATTAAGCAATTCGATATCGTTTATTTCAACCATACATTTCACACATATATATACATATTCATTTCATACAATTGCCATTAAATGAAAGTTCGATTCTAATTATATGAACTTACCTCGAGTTGCTCGGATGGAAATTATCGACTATTCGTCCATTTTTCCTTTTCCCTGATCTAATCCCAATCTCGACTTATCTTGATCTATATATTATCAAAATCAGCTTATTTAATCAACTATTTATTCAATTTAGTCTAAAACATATATTTTACACATTTGCCCCTAAACTTTCATATTTTTACACTTTAGTCCTTATCACATAAAAATACAAATTATGCAATTTAGTACAAACCCATGCTTAACCGAATTTAATACATGTTACTAGCAGCCCATATTTTCAATTTATTCACACTTTTAACCACCACATTTCACATTTTATCAATTTAATCCCTTTTTGACATTTTTGTCAAAAATCACATTACAAAACTTGTATATCTAACATTAAACCTTCATAATCTATCATTAAACACTTAAAAAAACCAAGCATTCAACAATGGCATCATTTGAAATCTATAACAGTTTCAAAAATGAAGGTACGAGCTAGCTAGAACACGAAGCAACGATCTCAAAAACATAGAAATCAATAAAAACGGGACAAAATACATATCATGCACAAGGATTTAAGTTGGTCGAACCTAGCTTCTTCAATGGCTTCTTTTTCTAATGAAAATCGGTTGAAGAAAGGTAAAAGATGATACTTTGTCTTTTATTTTATTTAATTTTAACCATTATTTATTTATTTACTAAAATACCCTTTAAAAACATTTAATATTTCAATAATGACAAGCCATGTTCATCCAATAACACCATTAATGGTCTATTTACCATATAAGGACTCATAATTTAAAGTTCTATAGCTATTTAATGCCTTTAGCTATTAGAACTCAACTTTTACAATTTACACGATTTAGTTCTTTTTATCAAATTGAGCATGTAAACGGTAAAATTTCTTTACGAAACTTTCACCTAATAATTCTATCACACTGTAAACTTTAATATAATAATAAAATTAATATTTTAACTTCAAATTTGTGGTCTCAAAACCTCTGTTCTAATTTCGCTAAAATCGGGCTGTTATAATATATATGGTAAGAAGGGAATGTTTGGATGACTTTCTTCCTTCCGTGCTACGCTTTAGTTTTCTTAAGCCTAAAATATTCTCTTCTTCTTCGTTAAACTAGAAGCTAAGGTTTCTAGGGTAATCGGTGGATGTTTCAACCTCCTAGTAAGTTTGGTAACTCTATATGTTAGGATTTGAAAGAGTAAGGATTTTAAGAAGTATATAAACAATAAGATATGAATAAGAGGCCCTGCATGAAGGTCGTATATAATTGAGATGATAGTGAATTTTCTGTAAATGGGTTTTTAATGGTGATTACATTTTTTTAAGCAGTAGTTGTTGCTGGTTCGAGAAGGATGATTAGATTTGGAACTTCGAGCTATAGTAAAGGTGAGTTTCAGATGAGTTTTCATCCTGACTCATGCATGTTAATTTATAATAGAAAATTGTATGTTGATGTCATTTCGAACATTTGGTGAGTGTAATTGTGTGTAAAGTATCATAAATTTGTTGCATGTTTACAAATGAAATATATAAGTTATTGCATGAACAATAAGATATGTGGTATTTATATATATGAAATCAAGTATGGGAGAGTATGAATTAGTCAGGTAAGTGAATGGATATGGGTAAGTGTATTCAGTGGTAAGTAAGTAAAACATCCATTTTAATTCCTCCAATATGGTAGGTACATTGCTAACCGGATAGGCAGATCACGGTGACAACGAAGACACTCATGGTGTAGCCTCCGGTGAGATGTAAACCAGGCTGACAAAACACGACATGAGGATGTGTAAGACTATGTGGCTGAGACCCATGGCATTGTATGTCTATGAAAATATTCATGGTGATGCCTCCGCTGAAATGTAAAATGGACTGACATATCACAACATAAAGATATGTATAAGCCCATGATACTTTCTGAGTTAGTTCGTCGGAACAGGAAACACGTAACTCTCTACGAAATTTGGAGAATCGCTCTTGGGGCAAGGATTTGAGTTAGTTTGAGGATATCTTAGTTGGATAGCCTTATGATAAAATTTGATATTGACCTAAGGGTATTTCTTAAAATAGTTCTCAGATGTGTTTATGAAGAGTGAATCTGCCTTAGTAGCCGCCAGTATAGAGAATTTGGTGTATATGTAAATAGTCTAAGTTTTCGCCAAATTTGAATTTGTCTACACTATGAATGCAAGTTATCAAAATTCTATGGTATTCGTCAAATTGAGTATTTTCATGTTACCTATAGAGTTTATCTCGAATCTAAGTTGTCCACTAATATGGGCGTTCTCATGATATATATTACATGGTTGTCTAGAATTCTTGTAAATGACTTAGATCATTTCATTCATCCGAATAAGTTATGATTTGGGATTGTTTCAAGGATCTGATTGGTATTTTGATAGTTGCCAACTACAGTATGAGAGTTCGCCAAAGGTAGGATCCGTATGAAGGTCAAATTAAAATAACAATTAGTATAAGTATCCGCCAAGAATAATATTTGTGAGAACATCATCCTAAAAGATTTGTGAGAACACCCCCTAGGTGAAGTATTCTACATTTGTCTGATTGAGAATCCGTCGAAGGTAGGTTCTGTATGGATATCTGTAATACCCATATCCCATCTTCGTTTTTGGATTAGGATTTCAGAGTATTATAGAGCAAAACAGAACATTTAACTTTCCAACAAAAACAATTATACAATTAAATACCCATATATATATCAAATGAATCTAATCATGACAAATATTACACTTATGGATATTGAATCGAGCCTATATGACCCTAAAAATAGTTTAGGAATAATATGGGTCCAAAGTTAAACAAATCAGAACATTCTGAAAAAGAAAACATGAAAATTTGGGAAAATAGGGGTCATACGGCCGTGTGACATAGCCCAAACCGTATGAACATTAGAAGTTAATACACATGGCCGTGTTGTAGACCGTGTGTGTATTCGAAGTTGGGTCACACAACCGTGTCGCAGGCCGTGTCCGAAACTATTTTGAGACACACGGTCGTGTCTCAAGCCGTGATAGACATTGACTTGGGTCACACGGTCTTATCGTAGGCCGTGTACATCCTGTACCTAAAATTAAAATGATACAAGGCCGTGTGATAGCCCGTGTCACAGGCCATGTACATTACCCCTAAAACAAGCCAAAGTAAGTCTAAATCTTTCACATCAAGACACATCAACCCCATTAGCCTTAATATGACCAAAACACATACCATGACAACCAATATGTCATATTAAGGCACCACAATCAACAATCATTCAACCAAATTATCCAACTAAAAAAAACACATGAACATTAAACAACCATCCATGCTTAAACTATCAATCAATTTTGGACAAAATATAACATACATAAGAAGTTTACCATTCTGAAGTTTCAACACCTAATTCATGACATTAAGAATTATCCTAACCAAAGCCAACCACTTTAACTAAATATATCATCATAACATAACATTTTACATATCAACAACAAACCACCTATATACATGCCACATTCCAAAATGATAAACAAAAGCTACTGAGAAGACTGGATAGTGTGAGCTCCAAATCGATTCGTCTGATCAATCCGCAAAATGCCAACTACAAAAGAGACATAAATGAAACAAATAGGCTTAAGAAGCCTAATAAGTTCATTACATATATACCATTTAACTTACCTCAACCAATTTAGATAAATAAGAAGATAAGTTTCTAATTCCTAATATCCAAATGTAGGATCACACCACATTAGAATATAACCATTTACATCATAAATGATACTTTCCAAGAGTTATAACCAATTCATCATCCACAATTTCTCAATATGATCTTTAACATTTATAAACAAGAACTTCATAGCAACATTTATCATTTAGTAGTAATATAATTACTCAACAAAATTGAATAAATAAATGAGTTTTAAGAAAATTGATACATAACCCAGTGAACTATAACAATTTGACTTGGATACTCGGGAAACTACACCACACCAAAGGCATCGATGATGCATAGTAGAGGCATCGAAGTGCAAACAGAGGCACCAAAGTGCAAACCTGTACAAACGCACGTTCGACCCTATTTGTATGCCAATCGTATCCTAATTGATTACTACGTTCACACGGGCACTTAGCAGACTTTTTAACATTATAATCTCAAAGGCACTTCCACAATATTCATACACATGCTATGAATCAAATACATTCATTTCAATATCAACTAACCATATTATACATCAACTGTTGAATAATCACTTTTCATTTGTACTTAATTGTAAACATTTTATAATCTCGATTTAATATCATAATTCAATTCGAATACAGTTTAATCAAATCATAATATCACAAGTTATATAAATATATATAATTATATATAATTATATTTATCTATACTATGAACGTACCAACAATCCGCTTCCGGTTAATTCGCAGGGACTACTCAACAATTTTTTCTTTTCCACGATTATTATTTTTTTGACTCGGTTCTTGATCTATATAATAATTAAATTCAATTTATTAAATACACATACACTAAAAACTCAATTCAATGCATGATAACCTTAAGTTTTTATTATTTATACATTTCCCCTAAACTTTTACATTTCTCACAAATTAGTCCCTAAACCCGAAATTTCAAATTTATCAAAATTTCAAAACTTTCCAGGCCAACCAAACTTTTTCCTAAACCAATAAAGTCCCTAATTATTCACAATTCACAAAATTTCTATTTAAATTTTAATATTTTAACACTTTAATCCTTTAACAAATTAGTCCATTTTTTATGACTAAATTTTATGCCAACCAAATTTCTATCAAATCATTACAATTTAATTATGACTAAATTTTATGACTTTTACAAATTAGTCTCTTTTTTTAAATTAACTAAGTAAACAATAAAATCAACTGACCAAATCTTAATACAACAATCACATAACCTTAAAAATATTAAATACCTATAAATTACAGACTCATTAGCCGGAATTGTGGTCCCTAAACCACTGTTTCTGATATCACTGAAAAATGGGATATTACAATATCACTTTGGGAAGTACATTTGTCTTTCTAAGAAGGAAATGAGATATGTATCGACTGGTGAAATCTAGAATCAGCTCAAAGAGAGACTTATGAGTGGATTGGTCAAGTATGGAAGTTGGTGTATATGTATATATAATATTAGGAAAGTATTCGCCAAAGACAAAGATGAAATCCAAAGACTTCAAGATGAAGAATTCAACCATAAATGCTTCAAGGTAATCTAGGTTAAGACTCACTAAGTTCTTTTGAACTTACAAATGTTTGATTATGTTTCAGGTTCTACTGTAAGAGTGGGTACACCAAGAGGGGTCAAGCCAGGATTGTGTGATGGTAGTAGTATGAGTTGCAATATTATGCATATAGAGGGCATCATAGGAGTATGATGTATAGTACGCTACACCAAGAAGAGTCTGCTATTAACAAAGTTTTATGTTGTAATGTTGCACGTTGTTTAAAACTTTAATGTAATTATTAAACGTCCTCTTTTATATTAAAGAACATTAATAAAAGAAATAAGAAGTGTGCTTTAAAATAGTTGTACGTCGGTTGTAAAGATTTATGTTAAGAGTTTATGTGTTGTAACATCTTATATCCGGATCTGGTGATTCGGATTGGGTAAAAGGTGTTGCAGATTGAATAATGAGTCATAATATCATATACACGATTTAAATAACGAAAGATCCGATATTTAAAATTTGTATTTAGAATGGCTAAAAAAGTAGGAACAAGACCAGATATAATTTGATCATTATGAAATCTTCATAGATAGAAACAATCATTAATTCCTAAGTGTGGGATGAATGGAATCCAATATATTAATTGTTAATAAAAGAATAGAAAAAGCTTTTATTGTATCACTTCAATTCTATAGGAATTCTTGAACCCAAAAAGTTAAGAATAAGTTTTTCATTCCCCAAGATAGAATAAACACTTAGAATATCGAAACAAATTAGATTTGCCAATAAGTAAAAATTCATATGGGTACGATTTTCATTGTGCAACTTAGTTAAATCATTTTGTTGTAGATTCCCATATGAAAATTTATAGATGTAATAATACTTATAAATATTTTTAACTTCACTTATAAAATTAAACTATTTCTTTATCAAATAATTATCTTCTCCGAACTAACAAAAGTACAAAAATAAAAAGTGAAAATTTTGGTTCGTCCGTGAGATGGAAGTGCATTGATAAATACAATAAAGGCGATCAGATAGAAATAAGAGTAATTGAAAAAAGAGAGAGTAATAAATAAAATAAAGAGATTCAATAGCCTTATCTTTTGGTCTTCATTTGCCTTTAATAATTTCCATTTTCTTTTCTTTCAACAATGAACGTCTTGTCAACGACCTAACACGCAGTCGCTTGCCGGTTCTGGTTTAAGCTTACCCTTTTTTTCCTTTCCTTTCCATTCATCTTCAACTTCTTTTCCAGATAACCTCTACTTTACTCTCAGTGTAAGTCTTGTTTCTTTTTCGGATTTTAGTTTTTGGGTATCGTTTTTTTCAAATATTCTCTTAACATGTACAAGTCTTGGTGCAATTTTACTTCAAGTCCTCCTTGACATAAAACTTCAAAGATTTTGAATATTTTCCCATTTAACCAAAGTTCAAGTTAATTTACTCCATCTCATGAAAATGGGAATTTCTTTTCCTGCAGTAAATGAGTAGGTTGTTAGAGTTTCCATTCCTTTAGGGTTTTACGTTTTCCTTGTTTGGTTTCCGAGAAAATTTTTGTTGAAAAAGAAGAATTAAAAATGGAAGAATTTAATCGAGTAAACGGGAACAGTATCCCGAAGGGAAATTTCGTGTATGCATCTCCAGTTGTAGCAACTGAAACCAACACCTCACAAAATCCACCAAAGCTCCACTTATTGAGAGACCAACAAGAAGCGGAAGATATGAAAGCCAAGATCATTGCTCATCCTCACTGCTCTAATCTCTTCGAAGCTTACATGGATTGCCAAAAGGTAAATTGCCCATAAAAGTATATACAATGTTGTATTTATATATAATGTTGGTCAATGTCATACAGGTAGGAGCTCCGCCTGAAGTAGCAGCCCGGCTAGCAGCGGCTCGACAAGAGTTTGAGGCAAGACGGCGATCTGCAGTGTCATCGACAAGAGACACCATTAAAGACCCGGAACTTGATCAGTTTATGGTAATATTTTAACATTTGTTCTGTCATAAACTTTGTTGTCTTTGGCTAACATTGTGGATGCATTTATTTAATACAGGAAGCTTATTATGGCATGTTGGTCAAATATCGAGATGAACTGATGAGGCCAATGCAAGAAGCTTTGGATTTCACTAGGAGGACCGAAGCTCAACTTAACAGGGTCAGCAATGGCCTAGTGCAGATCTTCAATTCTGGTATACTTTTATTTTCTTTTCTTCATTTGAAGACCCAACAGTGAAGAGAAACCCTAGCTAATCACGTGTCTATAGTAATAAATTTGATTGCAAATTGCAAATCAAACTAATATTTGAAAAGAAGAACAAAGACAAAAACACAATTGGGTTTATGCTATAGTTGGTGTAATGTAAACAATAATGATGAAAAAAATAAAATAAAAAATTCCCACGTTGGCTTCTTTTATGGGTTACCTTTTTGTTTTATATTCTAAACGATCTCTGACCAAACAAAGCCATTCTTATTTGTTTTTCTTTTTGGAATGAATCTGATTCTCTTTTTGTAAGTTATTGTTCATAAATACGTACCTGGAGAGATAGTGCTACCTCATACTAACAGCTATGGCTATGGCAAAGATGCTCGTCTTTTATATCCTCGGACCATGGATGTCGAATACGTTAGATCTTGTATGTTCACATAGATGATTTTATCTTTATATTATTGTTAAAGAATGCATTAAACACGAATACTTTGAAAATTTTGGTGATATGGAATTGGAGATGGTTCTTTTATTAGCTTCACTGTTGTGGTTGTCCTGGACACAGTTTGGTGAGCTTATAAAGTTATAATCTTGATCGGTCAACTTTCACTGAATTGTATAGGCAAATGCATTCAATTTTCCTTCACCTTATTTCCACTACGGCCAACAGTCCTTACGACTTTAGCTATTTGTGGCTTTACATGTGCCATCTCTCTACTAGCTATCTTTGCTAGGACTTTTGTTTGAATTAGTCACTTGGACTTTTTATCTTTTTTTAAGTATTCATGTTCAACTCATAATAAAATATGATGTACAAGTGTTAGAGACACTCGTATCTGAGACTTACGTAGAATGACTGATTCTGTGAATACATATTGATGATGTTGTTGAACATAACAGATGAGAAGTGTGACGGTGTTGGTTCATCTGAGGAAGAAGAAAACAATAACCATAGTAATGGAGAAACCAAAACCAACCCTCGAGCCGAAGATCGAGAACTGAAGAACCAACTCCTGAGGAAATATAGAGGCTATTTAAGTAGTCTAAAGCAAGAACTTTCCAAGAAAAAGAAGAAAGGGAAACTACCCAAAGAATCTAGGCAAAAATTGCTTACTTGGTGGGAGTTGCATTACAAATGGCCATACCCTTCTGTATGTATATGTTACTGGAATACTGAATTGATTTTTTTTTTATCCATTGATTGCTAAAATGAACGGTAAATGGTACAGGAGACAGAGAAGGTGGCATTGGCTGAATCAACTGGGTTGGACCAAAAACAGATAAATAATTGGTTTATAAATCAAAGGAAACGCCACTGGAAACCTTCTGAAGACTCGCAATTCATGGTGATGGATGGCTTGCATTCACCAAATGCAGTTCTTTATATGGATGGTCATTACATGGGTGGCGGCCCTTATCGTCCGGGCCCATCTTAGTTTGCAATCAACCCTTCATACTTACATATTGGAGTCATAGAGCAAACTTCTACATTATCATGGAGACCTTTTATTTTTTTCTATTCAAAAGTTGGATAAACTAGTCTATGTACATTAAATCAAAGAATAAGTTGGTCTTTTCTGTTATAAAAATCATTCATTTGTATTATTAAAAATTAACGTGATTGACAGAATAACTTGGCAATGACACGTGACGTATCATATGTACCTCATATTGATGTACATGAATCGATTTTTAACAGTAGCATTTGATGTTTTCTAAAAGGACCAATTTATCCTTTGATTTAACATATAAAGGCTAATTTGTTTATTTTTTAATAGAAGAGGTAAAATGCAATACAATTTTTTAGTACATGGGCCTCTATGATACTTTTACCAACATAGCGTGATATCTTATAACAACTACCATTTCCATGTTCTATATATTTGAATTGGAGTGCAATTAATGTCGGATAATAATGTGATATTTTTTTATAAATATTATATATATAAATGAAGTGCCATAATTTCATATTTACGTCTGAATATGATAATTTTTATAGATTGAAATTGAATTTAATTTTTTTAGTATTAATTAAAAAATATAAAAAAAGCTTATTCTAATAAAACATTAGACTACTTAAGGTAAATATAAATGTTGAAATTCAATTTAGCACTTAAACTAGTTAATGGTGATCATCTAATTATGTCCACATTCCTATTTTGGTCATCTAATTTTGAAATTTTCTACTTTAGACACTAAACTTTATATTAAAGATGCGATTTTTTTAAGCCTCACTTAAAAAAAAACTTTCCCTATCCATAAATGTGATGATAATCCTTGAATCAAAAGGAATTTTTTATTAGCATATTTAGTATAATTAGAAAAGTTTTCTCTTCTTTCCTTTTTGGGGTTTTATAAATTGATAGATATGAAATGTCTTTATTTTAAAAGTTGAAAGTTTTGCTTAGGAAGTTTGAGTATCAAATTGATAGAATTTGTAAATGTGAAGTGTTAGATTTGTTGAATTATTTAGAATTAGGATAAAAATGATAGAATATGTAAGTATTGATGAATAAATGTGTTATTATGTCGGTTAAGAAAAGGTAATGCTATTATTTCTGTTACCAATATAACGGTGAGTGACCAAAATAGAAATGAATACAAAGTTTAGTATCTAAATTGAAAATTTTTAAAATTAAATGATCAAAAGAAGAATACGAAGATAATTAGATGACGAATTCACATGGCTGCTTGGCCTTTTTTCACACACCTATGAGGAGGTATTTATTTGTATAGTCGAACTTCATGATAATTTATTTACAATGATAAATTATGTATGATTGAATGCCAAGCAATGAATGTTATTAAATCATGGTAAGCATTAATTCATACTATATATTTAGAATATATCAAAATGAATCATGATTCTACAAATAAATAAAAAAAACGAAATTCAATAATGATTATTTGGACACTGACCAGTTTAAAGTTTAATTATTCAAACCCATAATTAGAGACTCACTAATCATATCTTAATTTTATTTATTTTAAATGTTCCTTTCTATAATGTCTGCCTTTTCTTAAATATTTTGTTCAGTGGTCGTCGTCCTTGCTTTCCTTTTTATGTTTTACTTTCCTTGAGCAACATAATTAGGGCGATTTCATTTCAGTTCCCTTTCCAACAATACATGAATGAAGGAGTTCCTGGGAGATGAATTTTCTTTTTTAGACTATTCCTATCTAATTTATTTTAAAGGAATTATTCATTCGATGGCCATGTAATTAAATATATATATTTTAAATAAGTTGAATTTAACAAAAAAACAATTAACAATATTAGCAGTTAAAACTGAATTTTAAAATTTAAAAAATAATGAAAATAAATTCCTAGAAATACAAGTATATAAACTAAATTTCTAATTTTCAAAGAGTACATATTTTAACATTTTTTTTAAATGCTAGTAGCATTGCGTGTTTATCTCATGGATTCGAATCACAAAAATTTAATATTATTTGTGGTAAATAAATTCTTACACATTTAAAATAATATTCCATTCATCTATGCCTCTTACAACGTACCCTAGCTTCACTACATGAGCAAAAATCAATCAATGTAATATATAAAAGTTTCATATTACATTTAAAAAAAAGTTAAATTCAAATTTTTGGAGATAATATTATTATAAAAAAACATAGAAGGGAGTTTGATTTCGAAAGAGAGGAACAACGATACTCATCTCAGTTTTTGCAAAGTATGTACAAATTAATATTTAATTTATACAACAAACATATAGATATATATCTAGTAACATTTAATCTCTACATTCAGTTCATATATGTGATGGTCACAATAAGTAGGCCTAACAAGCTGCAGATGGGTGAGTGAAGGGAGTGATGAAATGAGATTTCTGTCCCAAGGTAAAAAGGGTGGTGGAAGGGTTTTCACCCACATTGTCAACCCTCTCACAGGAAGGGCACATGGTGAGGGTAGCTGCTCCCACCTGCATATAGCATGGAGCTGTTACTTTCAATGATTTAAGCTCTTCCACTTCCTTCTGCAACCTCTTGTTCTCCTCCGTTAGTGTTTCATAACATTTCTTCAGTAACTCACAGTTCACTTCAGTCTGTTTAAGCTTTGTCCTGCATAAAAATAAAGGTAAAATAAAAAACCCATTCTTGGGAATATCAAATACTAAAACTTTCCAAGCAATATGGTCAGTACAAAAACCTGGCTCTCCTATTTTGGAACCATACTTCCACTTGGCGTGGCCTTAGATTCAGCTCCTCAGCTAAAGCTTGCTTCTGTTTCTGTTAACACATAAGGGAACAAAAGTTATAGATATAAAACATTAAATAGAATAAAGATCAAATAAGGAAGATGGGAAGTACAGGACTGAGAGTGCTGTGTTGTTTGAATTTGTCTTCTAAAATGGAAGATTGTTCTCTGGTGAGCCTAAGTTTCTTTCTGGGGCTACCTTCGTCGTCTTCATCACTCACCCTTGAGCAAATTCTCTCCAATTCTACCTCTTCACCACCTAAATCTCTCTCTCTCTTAACACTCGAGTTTGAAAATGAAGATGCTGCACTGAGAGATGAGGCTTGTTGTTGGTGGGCATCAATAATAGCGCATGTGTCATACGATGGAGCTAGAGAAAGAAGAGATGGTGAAAAGTGGTCATGTTTGAGGAACAATTGCTTCTTCTTTTGTTGGTGATGATCCAACTGCGAAATGTTTTCTTGCTTGACAAGGCAGCCTAGGCCGAGACCGAGGGCGGTGTTACAAATATCATCAAACCCCATCGTGGTTAAAGCTAAAACTAAGCACTGATTCTTGATGCTAAAAGGTTTCCTTAGAGAGCAATGGATGAAGGGACTTATAGAGGGTGAGGCTGTGGGAGGGATTCTTCTTCTTTTTTTTTGGTACAAAAGAGACCATAATTTATTTCAATGTATTGTTTAAATTAATTCAACTAAGTTTTTGATAGTTTCTACAAATGAATTATTAATAGAAAGAAATAAATATGCAAATAGTTAAAAATTCCCATCTCTCATTGTCAATTGACCTTTTTCTAATAATACTCCCCTTTTTCACTCACCATGTCCATCCAAGAACCAAGAATTCAATGTATAAAGTGCATAGTGTGGATTGCATATGTGGAATCATATGGAAAGTGGTGATGTACACAAGCGCATATAAAAGAGAAAATAATTGGACCTCTCTTTTTTACTTTTTTTTTTCCTGGACTTTTCTTCTGATTTTCACTCTAAATTCACACTTTAGACACTTTGATATTTAAATACATTGATAAAAAAATACACAATTTTTGTTTGTAAATGTTGAGGGAGAATAAACTTTTTTATTAAAAGAAGTTTTTGAAGTTAAATTTTTTGAGATATCAACTCAAACCTTGAATAGAAGAGGTATTGCTTCCGAGATGTCTATGTTTGGTTTTAGCTTGGGGTTTTTGTCTCCCACTTTGAGGAGAGCCCAAAGGGGTCCAAGGAGTTTAGGCGTGAGTGCCTAAGTCCACCAAGAAAATGTTTTATCATTTTCGCCTTGGTGGAGTTCGAACCCATGCCTTTAAAGGGCCTTAGTAGATCTAGGCGCTCTAGTATAAACTCTGTGAACCCCTTTGGACTCTCCTCGAAGTAGGAAGATAAAAACCTGAGGCTAAAATTGAGCATAGACATCTGAAAAACAATATTTCTATCGTTTGAGGTTTGGATTAACGTCCCAAAGAATGACACTTCAAAAACTTCTGTCAAGAAGAGAACTGATTCTCTCTCAACAGTACATAAACCTAGTTCATTTACTTCATAGTTCAGACATCTACTTTTAATATATATAAATCAACATTTAGAGGAAGATTATTGTCACTTGAATGTAAATATAATTACTTTCTTTTCCTGTGTTAACACCAGATGGGTGTGGTGATTAATTAAAGATAGGGGTTCAAAATTATTATCAGTTAGGCAAGGATGTTGATTTTAGTGAGGTAAATCATAGGAGACAACGTTTCATATATATATATATATATTAGAATTATATAAAGACCCATCATCAACTATGTGTTTGTATGTACACCTAATTGCAGACCACCCAATTGTTCCCCACTTTTACATGCCTTACTTCTCTAACAAGACATAGACTCTTTGTTAAACTTGCCCAAAACCCCAAATATTCTTGCACGACATCACCTTATAACTTGATTCCTACAAGCAGGCAAGAACACCAGACAACTTGGTATGGTCAGAAAAACAATGAAATAAGCTCTCACAATATAGAAATTCATGATTATTTTAAATAAACTTTTATAAACTCAAAGTTTAATTTATATAATCATCTTTTAAGAAATAACATTAAATAGGTCTGAGATTTAAATCATTACGAACAATCAATTTTTCGAGTTTATTCAAAGATATATTCAAGATGATTCTGGACCGTTATTAGTTGCACTGCAAATGGGGGAAACGACATATAGCTACCACTTTCACTCAAAAATCTGGAGGAAGAGAAAGAAAGAGATGTGCACCATAATGTTGGAAATGGCAAAATGGGACCTCCGGCCCTCATATCAAATCATTGAACATTTGGTATAGGACGTATATAATAATGAAGATTCCATGTTAAAAATTTCAAAGATGATATAATTCCTTTGCACAAACTGCCCTTTCAAAGTTGATTTCGAGTTCCAGCAATTTCATGTTGTAAGTGTTCCGTTTCTTTTTGTTCTTTTTAATAATTATATTCCCATTAAAATCTTTGGTTTACAAGCATTAGAATTTACCCAGGGCTGAATTGTATATTTTTACAATAGTAAAAATGTAATTTTACCATTTTAATAGTTTATATCTTTATAATTTTTAAAGGATTAAATCAAAATTTTATCATTTTGGGGACCAAAATGCAATTTTACCTTTACTAATTTAAAATTTTATAAACTATAAAGGGACGTAAATAAAAAAAATTCATTTTAGGGAGGACAGGTCCTTGTCAGCCCCTGAGTTTGCCACTGCTACCCATTCACTAAAGAATTATATGTAAAATATGGATAATTCTACAACTATTTTAATTTTGATGCTACTATTATATTTGTTATACCTCACTTGGATTGGATATGTGATATTTCGAGAGAGCTCTCTAAAGATGTTTGCGAATGATTCCTCTCCTCTCATCCTCTAGATCATCACTAATTGCTCAATCTTCTGAATAAGTTACCTCTCGTGGGGACTATCCGCTAGTAACAGGAATGTACCCAACATTAAGCCACTTGCTGCTAGGGTCCTTTACACCACCATTTTCTCCTATTTATCTCTTCCCTTGTTGATATCTCTCATCAATAATATTTTATTTATTTTGTCTTTTTGGTAAACTATGTTCTATTTATTTTTGTACATTAAACTCATATCTGCTCTTTTTGATACAATGTTTAAAATTATCCTTAAATAGAAGGATAATGGTGTTCAGCACACTCAAACCCACGTCTTTTTACACTGGCAAGAATACTGATGTCAATCGAACTAAGACTCAATCCATAGTTGTTTTTATTATTTTAAAATTTAATTTAAAGCTTAAAAAGTATATTTTTATTTATTAAAATAAAAAGAATTAAATACCACTCTTTTCTTTTCTTTTATTTTTGTTATTGTAATTTTAATTTAAACTTAGATAAAACAGTAATTAACATAAATCATCTACGTCAATGATAGGTAAGTAAACGTTGATTGAAGATTCGTAATTCTTTTTATAAGAAAACCTATAATAATGGAATTCCAACATAAAAGAATGTATTAAGCGTACGGATTGTATTGTGCATATCTATATTACCATGTCAAAGAAGGCAGTACACCTGTTTTTAGTTTCTAATTATATAAAAATAGTTGAATTTAATCTTTATATTTTAAAATTCTTTTATATAGTTTAGTGTACATATTTTATAAAATTATTAACATTGTTAAATTTTTATTAAATTCAAGTCTATTACAATATCATTTTTTTGTGACATGATTGTCGAGTGAGTATTTTTTTAAACTTTAGAATGTCACACCAACAAATTTAACTGAAGAGTTTTAACGATATTAACAATTGAATATAAATTTTTAAATTCGAAAAATAGAGAGACTAAATTTTTAAAAGTAAAAATATACAAACTAAATTTTAAATATACAAAAAAATAAAAAAAAATTGAAGCATATTGTAATCTTTAAATTTAACTATTTAATCTAAAAATAATTATCCTAATGCAAAGTGTGGGTAGAAAATAAACAATCGTCCATGCAAATATTGAAGATTCAGAATATTTTTCTATAAAAAAAACCTATAATAATGGAATTCACACATAAAAAAATTATTAAAGTGTATGAAGTGTACATATATAATAAACTATTGGAATATATTTCATGGTGATCGATACTGATTATCGGTCAGTATGTACTATTTTGGTTTTAAATGTGTACTAGATAATTTAGGATTTGTTTTAATGTGCTTCCCTGGCTTTAGTGTGTTTTGATTTGTTTTCAACAAATACATGTCTATATTGATGTTTACCAATCGGTACTAGTTATTAATAGTTTTTTTATTTTAAAAAATATAATCTTCAAGTTAGGTTATTTAACTTAATAATTTTAAAATTTATATTTAAATATAAATATATTTTTAATTTATGCAATTGAGATCGTAGAAACGAGGAGTACTTGTTTTGCAAACAGAAACTGTGGCCACAAATTCAACCACGAAATCAACACATGCATAAAAGAAAAGATAAATACCAAGATTGTTTGTGCAGTTCGTGTTAGTTTACGTCTGTAGGGCCTTGTCTAGAGTAATGATCCACTATCTTTCTCACAGTACAACCAATTATTTAGGTTCTAACATCGACTAACTCTCGTTGATATAGCAACATCATCATTGTATGAAGACTAGATTACTTCGAAAATTTAGTTTTGCGATCTAAGAGGCTCTCTTGAATGCTTACAAAAACAATGCACACATAAAACATTCTTAACTTAAACAAATTTGTACTCTCTATCTTTCAGCTACTCTTTTTCTTTTTTGAACAATCTCATTGTAAGTTCTGATTATATCTGCTCTTTTTGACACAATGCCTAGAACTACCCATAGCCCCTCCTCAACCCATAAATAGGAGGAACTTGAGCCCACGTCCTCCTGCATTGGCAACAGTGCTTATGCCAATCGAGCTAAGACTTAATTAACTCTCTCAGTTACTCTTTAACCTAAACAAAACTAAGTTTTATATACTAAGGTTTTGCTTACATAAGAGTCATAGTCTAATCACTTTTTTTATGAACTAAAACTAAAAATTAGCATAGGATAATAATTCCATAAGAGTCTTGGTGTAACTCAAAGTCTTCAACTATAGAAAGTGATTTCACCTGTTTCGCAAGCAACCAAACTTGAACCGCAAGTAACCAATCTTCAAGTCATCAATTTTAACTCAATTAATTTTCATGTTTTGGGCTTTATCTTGTCCAAATATCTCCAAAACAGATAGCACAATGCTTTTACTTTAAAAATTAATTTTCATATTTTGGGTTTTAACTTATCCAAATATCTCAAAAACAGATAGCCCATTGCTTTTATTTTAAAATTTGCCAATTCTAAAAGTAAACAAGTATGACAATAAAATAGTGCCTCAAGTTGTGGCCAATGTTTCAGAAACAATCATAGAATTCACCTTGTCTTCAAATGTGTCAACAAAAATATATTAATTAATATAAGCATTTATGTTGTAAGATAAGAGTTTAGGTTGAATCCCTAACAACCTCACCCCTACTAAAACAATAATAAGCAGAAGAATACAAACAAAGAAGCTTGATATAGACAAAGAATGCATTCATTAAAAGCTTTTTCTATAACTAAAGCGTAATGATGATTATCATGTCATGAAAAAGCATGAAGATATAGCCTTCATTGATATAATAAATAAGGGGAACATTGTTTTAATCCCACTGTCCAACAATAATGAACCTTTTCTTTACAATAAATTAATACCTTTTAATCAAACATTAGCGAAACGACAAAAGGAAAACAAAGGCTGCTTGTAGTAGTAAACTTGCTAGGTTCACACATAGGATTAATTTTCCTGAGAATCCACGTGTCCAAACACGTAGGAATGAGTTCATTAATTTTGAAGTAGTATATCATACTTTGGATGAAGATAAATTAAGGGACATAACAACTTATAGTTGATATTTAAATCAATCAAATGGAAAAAGTGTTGAAGATAAAATAAAGGTATGAGATAAGAGACCCTTAAAGGGATTAAAGCCTATTTTTCTTTTCATCCTTAATCCCCAAGATTTGGTGGCCTACAACTGGAGCTGAAAACTGTGAAAATGCTATAAAAGTCTGTTTCTCATCCCTTCTTTATTCAATTTCTGGTTGAAAAACAGCTTTTGGGATTGGGAAATGACCAATACATTGGCAAAATAAGTGTGATTGATGAGATTCAACATGTAGATTTCTATAACTTGTGTAAGAAGATGGATACGATTAAATGATATTACATTACCATCTTCTAAACTTTTACCAATTTTCTTTTAACCAAAACCATTGTTTTATCAATTTAGTGGAACCATTGAAAATCATTTCCTTAAAGATTTAAAGCTTTGAGCACATTTTTAAAATAATTTTAATTGATTTTTTTAGGTATTAGTACATGATAAATGCATAAAACATATTTTTTTAATTCAAAAGGGTAAATTACACCAACAGTTACTCAACTTTGATGTAGCTAACAAAACAGTCACTCTGGTTTCAATTCAGTCACTTAACTTTCAAAAAATAACAAAATAGTCACTAGCATTAACGAGAAGTGACAAATCAGTAAACCATTAACATTTTCCGTCACTGGCTTAACGAGACCGCTGACATGGCCAGTTAACTTGCCACGTTGGAGGAGCAGCCGAAGGCTCAAAGTTTATACGGGTTTAGGGAAAAATCAAAATAGATGGGTTGCTTTAGGGTAAAAAAACACAAACTATCGATTGGGAAATCGATTAATAAGGTTAAGGGATGGAAATCAATTTTAGGGCTCAAGGTTGGACGATTGAAGGACTGGAACATCGAGAGTAAGGGTTAGAGTGAACGATTGAAGGTTGAAGGATTGGTATTTTCGTTTTGGGAGAAAATAAGACAATAAAAGATATCAGTGGTTAAGGTTGAGGGCCACAATGGTTAATAGAAGAGAAGTAACTAATGTTGTTGCATCTACTGTAATGGGTAAGTTTTTGTATTTGGTTTTTGATTTTTTGGATTTAGGGGGATTTGGGTTTAGAGTTTTCTGGATTTCAAATTTGAAAAATCTTGCATTCACATAGGGGTTTATGTCAGATTTTGATTTCATTGGTTATTAAAGTGCTTGGCAGATTTGGATTAAAGTGTTGGTCCTGTTTATTGCTTGTATTAAATTGTATGTTAGATTTTGATTTCATTGGTTATTAAAGTGTATGGTAGATTTAGATTTTTCCAAAGTTATGGCCTGCTATGTGCATACAGATAGCCTTAGGGTTTAGTGACATCATTTTTTATTGAATTATTTGAAACTGTGTATGTCATTGAATTATTCAAATATGATACAAAATATTTTTAAATGTTGATTGAAATATGATTTTATTGTTTGTATCAAACTGAATTGTAGGTTTGGATTTTTGTAAACTTATGGTCTACCATGTGCATACAGATAGCATTAGGGTTTAGTGATAAATCATTTTTTATTGAATTATTTGAAACTGTGTATGTCATTGAATTATTCAAATATGATTTATGAGTATTTTAAATGTTGATTGAAATAT
The DNA here is from genome assembly GCF_007990345.1 of Gossypium hirsutum. Taxonomy (NCBI): domain Eukaryota; kingdom Viridiplantae; phylum Streptophyta; class Magnoliopsida; order Malvales; family Malvaceae; genus Gossypium; species Gossypium hirsutum. Next base: position 16,613,345 of record NC_053438.1, read on the forward strand.
GATTATTGTTTGTATCAAACTGAATTGCAGGTTTGGATTTATGTAAACTTATTGTTCGCCATTTGCATACTAATTGCCTTAGGAAAGAGACAAATCAGTTCCTATTTTGGATTATTGTTTGGTTATTTTCTACCATGTGCATGATACAATTTTAGATTAAAGTACATGATTATTGTTTGGTTATTGTAAATGACAGAAATGGATTTTTTGTGTTAAATTGTTTTTGTATTGGTTATTGTCTACCATTTGCATATTAATTGCCTTAAGAAAGAGACAAATCAATTCTTGTTTTGGATTATTGTTTGGTTATTGTATGCCATGTGCATGATATTGTTTTGGATTAAAGTGCATGATTATTGTTTGGTTATTGTACATGAAAGAAATTGATGGGAAGAGGTTGCTATTGAAAAAAAAAAGCTTGTTGTTGTGGAGCAATTGATTGTTTCTAACATGACAAAAACCTCACTTTGAGGAGTAGGCTTTGAAGAGCAAGTGGTATAGGAGAGAGGTTTCTATTGAGAAGTAGGAGCCTGTTACTAAGGAGTAGTTTTTTTATACTGTTGACATGACAAGTACCATTGAGGAGTGGGGAGATTGCTATTAAAGAGCTTTTGTTTACTGTAGATGTGGTAGAGACCTTTTTTTTAGGAGTTAGCGTTAAATAGAAGAGGTTGCTCCTAACGTATGTGCACCATTAACATAATACCATTGGAAGAAACCAACGTAACAAGAATGAAAATGTAGAATATATAGTACAGATAAAGCCTAACCCCTCCCCTCCCCTATAAGAAGGAGATGAAGTGTGTTAGCAAAGCTTACTAAAACCCAAATATGAAAGAAACTTTAAGAAACCTAGATACGAAGGGAGCTATAAGAAACTCAAACAATGTGAGAGCTTTAACAAATTCAAAAATGAGGAAGCTTTAAGGAAAAAAAATGGAGAAAGCTTTGATAAATCCAAAAATAGAGATGAATTAAGTTGATGAAGCTTTACGAAACCCAAATATGAAGGTGAATGTTCTTGGGAAGCTTTATATATCCAAAAGATGGAAACTTTAAGAAACGAAAAAATGGAGGAATCTTCAAAAACCGAAATATGAAGATTAAAAGTGTTGAAGCTCTATGAAACCCAAAGATGGAGGTTTTAAGAAAAAAAAATGGAGTAAGTTTCAAGAAACCCAAATGTAGAGATAGCTTCAAGAACAACCCAAATTTGAAGCTTCAAGAAACAAAATATGAGGAGAAACCTTAAAATCTAATGGGGGATATGAAATTATGGGTCTCGAAAATAACATGGGAAGAAAATCCAAAATAAGAATGACAGACACAAATCTCAAAGAATAATGTTGACACCATTTTTTGATAAAACTGGGGTCGACTTGGATTCTAAAAAACAAAAACGAACACGGGAGTCGTCACCAATCCTTTTTGATAAGGTGTGATCGGGCCACCTTGAAAAATGGTTGTTTTTAATAAACAATTTAATTGTATTAAAACAACGATTTTGGTCCACGAAATTAAGAAAAACGGGTTCGGGAGTCAGTTACGTACGAGGAAGGATTAGCACTCTTGTAACACCCAAAATTGGTACCTAGTTGATTAATTAATGTCTTAGTGTCGAAGATTGAAAAGTTTAAAGAAATTCGAAATACGATCCTTGTATTAAAAACTCATATAAATCAAATTATATGTTAAGACCCTCTCATTTCAGAGAGAGAAAATGACATACCCAATGAGTTAGGGCATGATATTTTACATCCTCAAAGATGAGCTTGTCCTTAAAAAACACATGCAATAAAATTTAAAAGGATATTCAATTGTTTAAGTCAGATGAAGAAATCGCAGCCCAATACGTTAGGGCACAATTTCTCAAAATTCTAAACATTAAATATTGCTTTTATTTATTTATTTATTGTGTTTTAAAAAAAATTCTTGTTTTGAGAAAACAACGTGTCATATCCAATGCGTTAGGACACAACGATTGAATTCCCGATAATGAGTTTTTATTTTTAATTTTTAAAATACGAGCATTCTCGATTATTTAGATTCAACAAAGAAAATTGGAACCCAATACGTTAGGGTTCAATCCTCTCGAAGATCCCAAATACAGGGTATTGCCTTTATTTTCAAAATTTTCTCTTGTCTACGAGTTCGGGTAAAATTATATATGACGGAATAACAAGTATGATAATGCAAGTAAAATAATACGAGCAAAAACAAATAAAAATAAAATAAAATAATAAAACAAAACAATTATGTATATACCATAACAAGTAAATAAACAAACAAAAGCTAAAACATTTTTTAGGATAATAATGGGCATATAAGCAAATAAATAAATGAACATCAAGTGAAACAATAATAAAAATAAAGAAAATAGACAAAAATTATAAAATATATGTACATGTAAGAGAAATATACATGTATGTATATATATAGAATCATAAAAAATATGAAAAAGATATATATATGTATATTAAGTTTATTAAATATAAAAGTATATGTAAGTATGTATATATACGTATATGTATATAAAAACTATATATATAAAATATATATACAAGTATATATCTATATTCATGAAAGAAATAAAATAAAAAAATGTATATAGATATATAAATATGTACATAAACTAAAAAAATATAAAGTAAATATATATGAGAATGATAATAACTAAAATAACAAAGATAACACAAAAAAAAAAAACAAAGTTGGACTAAATCAGGATACAATGAGATTTAAAAGGTATAAATTATAAATAAAGAGAAAGAGGACCTAATGGGAAGCGCTGGAAATGGGCAAGGACCAAATGGGCAATTATTACCAGCCCTTTAAACGGCGTCGTTCCATGCGTTTTCCTTCTTAAACGGTCTAAGGACCAAATTGAAAGAAAAATGAAAAATCTATGGCAAAATTAAAAAACGTAAAAAGGGATAGGACCCAATTGTAACCAGCCTCAAAAGCGGAAGGACTGGGATGCAAATAACCCTTTTTATCCAGAAACACGTGGATCCTAGGCGGTTCGGGTCGGGTCGATCCGATCCAGACCAAAACGACGCCGTTTTGGTGCCTAAAAAGCATGCCCAAAACTGCGTCGTTTTGGGGCCCTATTTAAATAAAAATTTTTGGAAAAATTCATTTTAGCCCTCTTTCTAAAAAAAACTAAAAATCCTCTCAAAACTCTCTCTCTACACCGGCCAGAACCTAGAAACCGGCAAACAGGACCGCCACGTCGCCGCTGCGTATGGCGATCGGACTCCAGGTAAGTTTCCTCTTTTTTATATATATTCAACGTATGTACATATACTACTTTTCTTTTTAAACTAAAAAAATAAAGAAAAAGGCTTCGTAAAAATGAAGAGAAAGTAAAAAAAAAAAACCTTTTCATTTTTACTGGTTTTATTTTTCCTATTCTTAACCTTGAAACTTTTTTCTATATTTTTTTTGAGAAAAAAAAACAAAAACTGATAGCCCCCCTTTTTCGATTCAAATCCGGCGACGGCCAAGACGGCGGGACGACGGGGTGATTCAAGTATCCCTCTTTCTTTTTTTATTTTATATTCTCTTTTGTTTACGTATACAGAGAAAAAATAAAATAAAATAAAAAATAAAAGAACAAAAATAGATATCTAAAACTGAAATCCAAAAAACCACCTTAAGGCTTTTTGCTTTTTTATTTTCTGAAAAATCCTGAAAAAATGAAGCAGAAGCTACAAGCAGTTCTAGGCTTTTATAGCCGATTTACAATGCATTTTTGTTTTTTTTTTCTACTGTTTTGCACTGTTTGTTGCGTGTTTCTACTTTCTTTTCTATCATTTTTGCAGGCGTTGATGGAGTAGGTGGTGGCCAGCGACGGCGTCAGAAGGCGGCGGCAGCAGAAGTCCAACAGTCAGTAGATGCGGCATTAGGGTTTTAGATTTTCTGAAACCCTAGTTTGACTAATGGGTCAGAGGGTTTTGGGCCAATTGGGTTATTGGGCCTTTTGGGCCATTCATGTTTTGGCATGTAATTGGGTTAGGTCTGATTTGTTATTGGGCTTGTAATGGGTTTTTGGGTAGGTTTAGTTTGGGGGTTTAATTGGTTTGGGTTTTAGGTCCCGGGCTAAAATTGGGCTTGTACAGCTGCCCCTCTTTTCTCATTGTCGTGTAATGAGAATAGAGCAAAGACTAAGAAAGACCAATTTTGCTCAGTCTCGCTGATTCTTGACTCGTTTTGGTGCTTCTCTTCTTCAGGTAGCTTTATTCCAGTCCACTGTGTCTTGTTGCTTCAATCCACTCCACTGCAACTTCAAAGAGATACAATTTGTAGCTTCAATCTACTCTGTCACAACTTCTGGGGGACGAGATTTATGGTTTTAGCCTGCTCCACTGCAACGTTAGGGAGATAAGATTTTGATGTTTTAATCTGCTCCACTGCAACTTTAGGGAGATAAGACTTATTGCTTCAACCTACTCCATTACGACCTCAGGGAGATAAGATTTGATATGATAAGATTTAATCCAACCCTCTGCAACTTCAAAGGTATAGGATTCATCACTTTAATTTGCTTCACTGCAACTTTAGGGAGATAGGATTAGTAGCTTCAGCCTGCTCCACTGCAACTTTAGGGAGATAGGAATTGTATCTTCAACCTGCCCCACTGCAACTTCAGAGGGATAAGGTTTGTTATTTCAACCTACTCTACTGCAACTTTAGAGAGATAAGGTTTGATATTATCTGCTCTACTGCAACTTCGGAGATATAAGATTCGATTTGATAAGATCCGCTATCTACAGTCTACTCCACTACAACTTTAGGGAGATAAGACTTGTTATGGTAAATTTAATCCAACCTACTGCAACTTCAGAGGTATAGGATTCATTATTTTGGTCCGCTCCACTGCAACTTCAGGGAGATAAGACTTGCATGCTCAACCTGCCCCACTGCAACTTCAGGGGGATAAGGTTTATTACTTCAACCTGCTCTACTGCAACTACAGAGAGATAGGATTTTGTTATGGTGTGACTTGCTCAACTGCAACTTTAGAGAGATAAGGTTTGATATCTTCAATCTACTCCACTGTAACTTCAAGGAGATAAGATCTGCTATCTTAAGTATGCTACACTGCAACTTTAAGAAAATAAAGTCTAATGCGATCTGCTCTACTACCACTTCAGAGAGATAAGATCCATCATTTTAATCGGCTCCACTGAAACTTCAGAGAGATAAGACTCGTAATTTCAACCTGCCCCACTGCAACTTCAGGGAGATGAGGTTTGATATGATCTGCTCTACTGCAACTTCAGAGAGATAAGACCTGTAATTTATAGCTTCAATCTGTTCCACTGCAACTTTAGGGAAATAAGATTCGCTTCCTTCAGTCTGCTCCACTGCAACTTCAGAGAGGTGAGACTTGTATTTTCAACCTGCCCCACTACAACTTTAAGAAGATGAGGTTTGATATGATCTGCTCTACTGCAACTTCAGAGAGATAAGATCTGTAATTTATCGCTTTAATCTGTTCCACTGCAACTTCAGGGAAATAAGATTCGCTATCTGCTGCCTGCTCCACTGCAAACTTAGGGAGGCGAGGCTGGTGTCTTCGATCTGCTTCGCTGCCAATACAGGAAGACAGGGTCTGCTATCTTCAGTCTACTCCACTGCAAACTCAGGGAGGTCAGGCTGAATATGATGATTTCAATCCATCCTACTGCAACCTCAGGGGTACGGGTAACTTCATTGATCTGTTCTCTGGGGAACATGATCTGTAGAATGCATTTCATGGACTTATTTATGCCTAGTGATTAGGATGTCATGATCAAAATGAATCAAATACTCCACTAGATGTGTATGAATGATATTTGTATGAATGCAGAAATGTCATGAGAATGATCCCTCTTTAATGCTTAAGTTGTCATTGCTCGTTATTCAATAAGGCTTTATTGCCGTAAGAATGCTCTCTTGTCCTGTTGGTAACGCTCGTATCTTAGTTAACCGAATTGCCGCCACTGTAATCTTCAAAGTTCAATCCACTGTAACTTTGGGACATAAAATTTGAACCATCCTCCTCCCACTGAGTATAAGATCTGGCTTTCCCAATCCTCTCCCACTGTAATTCAGGGATACAGGATCTGAATTTCTTTAGTCTCCTACACCATTCCCAAGGTGTTGTACCAAATGTTTATGCATAATTGTAGAACTTTCTCTTCCGAGAAACCTCTTCTTTTCACTCGGTGATCATTGCTGGTTTGTTCATTGAAGCTTTGTCACCAACACGACATCTTGTCATTTTGTTCCATCAATGTTTGGACAACAAAATCCAAAAGGATGATCTTAATTTAGACTTTTCCTTATTAGATATTTCAACCTTTAAACTTGGTGTGTTCTAAACAATAGTCCTATTTCAGGTCCTTGTACTATTTAGAAACCTTCAGAGTAATATGCAGAACTCTTTCTGCTTGAGTATTATCAGTCCATTAATCGTTATTTCAATAAAAAATGCTTGAAAAGGATTATCAAAATGGACAAGATGGAATTTTGTTGAGAGTAAAGTTCGAAATGAATAAATTAATGAAGATAACAAATTTTTCCAAGATACGAAATGAGAATAAATTGATCAAGATGGCATATTTTTCCAAAATACGAAAACGAATAAAATAGAAATAGGTGCCTCAGATATCATAATATGAGTTTCTCTGCCTAAACTTCTTGAGGACCCTTTTGAACTTGATATGTGTCTAGAAGTCCTAGAAGACTTTGTTGATGCCCCGAGATGTAGCGTCTCACCTTCTTGCTAATTCAAAGAGGACAAGGCTACCGCATGCCCCACCTTTGATCAAAATTTAAATTGCCCATTCCTGGGTTTTCAATTCAAAACCCCTTTGGTCTCAAGGCACCTATTGCGGGTTTTCACCTTGGCCTCTACTTTTTCTTTTTCTTTTCTTTTTTTTCTCTTCTCTTTTTTCTTTTCTTTTATTCTTTTCTTTTTTTTTGTTTTTTTAACATTCTTTGATTGAATTCGAACTCGTAGGATCAGGTAAGTCCTTGCTATCCTTTCTGGTCAAAATCAACGCTTCTCCAAATAAAGCCTTCCACATAAGGTCCTTTTCTGTTTGATATCCTCTTTCTTCTAAAGCCCTTTTTGTATGGGGAGGATTTTCTTCGATGCTAGGTCCTCTTCATGGAACTCTCTAGGGCGAACCTTCTTTGGTGAGTTCATGTCTTTTTTTTTGGTGTATTTGACTAAGACGGATAACTTTGAACATTTCTCTTCAATCGGGATCTGATCCAACACTCGGAGAGAAGGAATGAGCAAAACTGTGATAAGCTAATGTGTTGCCCTAGCAGTAGTTTTTCCTCTCTTTTTTGTTTTGTTTTTGCTCCCACTGCACCGTGCATTTTGGGGCGAAATGTGTTAACCTTGAGCAGACTGCAAACTTTTGATATCGTGTCGTTCAATTTTAGTGCATTATCAGATATGCTCTTTTTTGGCATTCCATACTGACATATGGTTTTTCGAGAATTCGTAGACTGTTGACTTTGTGACATTGGCATATGAAGCAGCTTCTGCCCACTTAGTAAGGTAATTGATGACCATAAAGATAACCGTAAAAAACCTTAGGCGAGATCGGCCCTATGACATCTGTGCCCCACATAGAGAAATTCCATGGCTTCTATTGATTCTTTGTAAGGTAGGATCTTGTTCTCCTATCCTTAACAAATCAGGAGATAAGCTACAGTCTTAGTTATCTCCAAAGTCCTAAGGTTTAATTTAGACACATATCCTGCTCAAAAGGAGGTTCTGAGACAATAGTAGTGTCACTCATATTATTGATATCTGGAGACCTGTTATAGGTACAAAAGTAGATCCAAAGAATAAAAGAATCTAAGAATATTTATCTGTATAGTATGATTATGAATGAAATGGAAACAATAAAAGAATATTTGCTCAAAGTGAGGAACAAATATGCATTTTATTGAAATAAAGATATTGAATATAAGCCTATCTCACAAAAGGATTCTTACTGTTCCTAGGCTTAGAGCAATAAGCGTGTTTTAGACATTACTCTGAGTTAGGTCTAAAAAATATAGGGATCTCTTCCACAGTCCCATTGATCAAAACACCCCCAAGTATGTAAGGGTAGATATCTAATAATGTCATTTTTCAATTGTATCCTCATGTATGGCATTGATGTGAACACTTCCCTCCTTTTTCATACATCGTATTCACCTCATTATCAATGTGATTGGGTAACGAATTGTCTGCACTGGATGAATCATCAAATTTGACAATGCCTATACTGACGAGCCTTTTAACCAACTTTTTAAAGGCAGTGCAATTTTTTATGGAATGCCTCGTAATTCCTGCATGAGAGTCACATTGCACATTCGTGTCATACCATTTGGGGTACGGAGGTTGTAAAGGCTTCAAGTAGAAAGGGGAAACAACATATGCCTCAAATAAACTCTAATACAGCTCCTGATACGACATTGAGATTAGCGCAAATTGAGGCTTCTCGATGTTTTGCTTTGTGCCAGATTCTTGTCTTTGGGGGACCTGATGGCTAGTGGTTTTTGTCTTTGATTGGTCCACAATGATTGGTTTTGAGTAGCCATTGTTATACTTGCCCGCATTATCCCCTTTATCCCTTTTCTTCTTTGAGGCCTTTACAGTATCTGAGTATTCTACCCTTGATTGTTTCGGATCATCACAGGCAGTAGGTTTAACTAGATTACTCCTCAGATTGGATCTTGAGCCCGTTGAGAAATTCATCGGTGTCGAGGTACCGGTCTGGTATTGTGGTCAGACGTTAACAGTTACTCTTTGGGGATATGTATTTGGTTGTGCCTGGATGTTTGTTAGGGTAAAGCTTGGAAAATAAGTAGGGTTTTCATCATCCCCAAAGTGGACTGTTGGGTTTTTTCCTTTTTCTAACCCTCTATCCAATAACTGGGTTAACTGGCTCATCAGATTTCTTTGGACCTCTAGCATCTGATCCTTCATATCTTGTTAAAATTTAGTCAATTGCTTTTGCATCTGTATTTGCATTTGCTCTAATCGTTCCAATCTCTGATCCATTCTTTTAGCTTTTGTTCGGGTACCGTAAGGGCGTTGGTTTGGTAGGTTGGTTTCCATTGACTCTGAAATGATTTCGTTTGATTAGGGTCTTTTAGTGAAATTTGATGCAAGCAATAAAATGTAATGCAGATGCATGAATGCAAAAAAGACGTTGACTCTGATTCAATTCCATTTAGAAAACTTTACTAAAAAACAAATTTCTTTGCATAAAACGGATGCATGTGCGGCCTTGCCTTCATACTCTAAGAAACAACATCGATCCTTTTTTTCATCTGAATGTTAAAATGAATCTCGCGAAATGCCACTACTAACTCCTTCTTGCATGTTCCTGGTTGTGATCCATCATCTACCCATCCTCGTAATGCTCATCAGCTTCTTTAAGGAAATCGAAATATCGACAACCCTCAAATAATTAGCTTGAATCTTCGGCCATGAAGTAAAGTCACATACTCTTTCATCACCCTTCTTTTGTTGTGTTTCTTTGGGATATATTTGGGCAGCCATATTATCTTCCACTTTATCAAGAAATTCGTTTTCCATGACAAGCTTTCTAATTTAGTAATCAAATTTAAATCAACACCATTTTTCTAATATGAAAATGCAATGCAATCATAACCAAAGCAAAGCGAAACGGGTTAGTACAAAACAAAAGAAAACAAGAAAAATAGAGTACCTATTCGGGTAACCACTAAGGGTTTGAAGTGGCTCTACCTAGGGTGGGCTCCTAAGGTCTTTTGCATGTGGTTTGATTCTAAAGTTGAGGTATCCGAACTAGCAGATTCCTCGATCCTCACCCATTATAGGCTCCTACGGACCAGTTCGGTTCAGGGGAATACATTTCCCTATGGCTGCACGGAGATGAAAATCTCACGAAGACATAGGTACGGATGTATCCTGAAAGTGAACCACTATCCTGCACAGAGGTGAAAACCTCACGAAGGACTAGTTTCTCACTCCCACTTAAAAGGGTGTGACCAACGGTCATGCAATGCAATGTGCGGAGATATAAAAATAAAATACAAAACATGATGAAAAATATAACTCAAAACAAAAGAAATGCAATGATAGGATCGTAAATTTTAATCAAATTTTCAAATTTCGACAAAAAGATAAGAAATAATCAACACGTGGCTTGACTCTTTTATTTTGAATCTCCAGTGGAGTCACCAAGCTGTTGACACCATTTTTTTTTATAAAATTGAGGTCGACTTGGATTTTAAAAAACGAAAACGAACACGAGAGTCGCCACCAATCCTTTTTGATAAGGTGTGATCGGGCCACCTTGAAAAATGATTGTTTTTAATAAACAATTTAATTTTATTAAAACAATGATTTTGGTCCACGAAATTCAGAAAAACGGGTTCGGGAGTCGGTTACGTACAAGGAAGGATTAGCACTCTCGTAACGCCCAAAATTGTACCTAGTTGATTAATTAATGTCTTAGTGTCGAAGATTGAAAAGTTTAATGAAATTCGAAATACGATCCTTGTATTAAAAACTTATATAAATCAAATTATATGTTAAGATCCTCTCATTTCATAGAGAGAAAATGACATACCCAATGAGTTAGGGCATGATATTTTACATCCTCAAAAATGAGCTTGTCCTTAAAAAACTCATGCAATAAAATTTAAAAGGATATTCAATTGTTTAAGTCAGATGAAGAAATCGCAGCCCAATACGTTAGGGCACAATTTCTCAAAATTCTAAACATTGAATATTGCTTTTATTTATTTTTTATGTTTAAAAAAAATCCTCGTTTCGAGAAAACAACGTGTCATATCCAATGCGTTAGGACACAACGATTGAATTCCCGATAATGAGTTTTTATTTTTAATTTTTAAAATATGAGCATTCTCGATTATTTAGATTCAACAAAGAAAATTGGAATCCAATACGTTAGGGCTCAATCCTCTCGAAGATCCCAAATACAGAGTATTGCATTTATTTTCAAAATTTTCTCTTGTTTACGAGTTCGGGTAAAATTATATATGACAGAATAACAAGTATGATTATGCATGTAAAAATAATACGAGCAAAAACAAATAAAAATAAAATAAAATAATAAAACAAAACAATTATGTATATACCATAACAAGTAAATAAACAAATAAAAGCTAAAACATTTTTTAGGATAATAATGGGCATATAAGCAAATAAATAAATGAATATCAAGTGAAACAATAATAAAAATAAAGAAAATAGACAAAAATTATAAAATATATGTACATGTAAGAGAAATATACATGTATGTATATATATAGAATCATAAAAAATATGAAAAAGATATATATATATATGTATATTAAGTTTATTAAATATAAGAGTATATGTAAGTATGTATATATACGTATATGTATATAAAAACTATATATAAAATATATATACAAGTATATATCTATATTCATGAAAGAAATAAAATAAAATAATGTATATAGATATATAAATATGTACATAAACTAAAAAAATATAAAGTAAATATATATGAGAATGATAATAACTAAAATAACAAAGATAACACAAAAAAAAAAAACAAAGTTGGACTAAATCAGGATACAATGAGATTTAAAAGGTATAAATTATAAATAAAGAGAAAGAGGACCCAATGGGAAGCGCTGGAAACGGGCGAGGACCAGATGGACAATTATTCCCAGCCCTTTAAACGGTGTCGTTCCTTGCATTTTCCTTCTTACACGGTCTAAGGACCAAACTGAAAGAAAAATGAAAAATCTGTGGCAAAATTAAAAAATGTAAAAAGGGATAGGACCCAATTGTAACCAGCCTCAAAAGTAGAAGGACTGGGGACGCAAATAGCCCCTTTTATCCAGAAACACGCGGATCCTAGGAGGTTCGGGTCGGGTCGGGTCGGTCCGATCCAGACCAAAACGACGCCATTTTGTTGCCTAAAAGGCATGCCCAAAACTGCGTCGTTTTGGGGCCCTATTTAAATAAAAATTTTCGGAAAAATTCATTTCAGCCCTCTTTCTAAAAAAAACTGAAAATCCTCTCAAAACTCTCTCCCTCTACACCGGCCAGAACCCAGAAACCAGCGAACAGGGCCGCCACGTCGCCGCCGCGTATGGCGATCGGACGCCAGGTAAGTTTTCTCTTTTTTATATATATTCAACATATGTACATATACTACTTTTCTTTTTAAACTAAAAAAATAAAGAAAATGGCTTCGTACAAATAAAGAGAAAGTAAAAAAAACCTTTTCATTTTTGCTAGTTTTGTTTTTCCTATTCTTAACCTTGAAACTTTTTTCTATATTTTGTTTTGAGAAAAAAAACAACAAAAACCGAGAGCCCCCTTTTTCGATTCAAATCCGACGACGGCCAAGACGGTGGGATGATGGGGTGATTCAGGTATCCCTCTTCCCTTTTTTATTTTATATTCGCTTTTGTTTACGTATACAGAGAAATAAAATAAAATAAAATAAAAAATAAAAGAACAAAAATAGATATCTAAAACCGAAATCCAAAAAATCACCTTAAGGCTTTTTGCTTTTTTATTTTCTGAAAAATCCTTAAAAAAGGAAGCATAAGCTACAAGCATTCGTTCTAGGCTTTTATAGCTGATTTACAATGCATTTTTGTTTTTTCTACTGTTTTGCACTGTTTGTTGCGTGTTTCTGCTTTCTTTTCTGTCATTTTTGCAGGCGTTGATGGAGTAGGTGGTGGCAGGCAACGGCGTCAGAAGGCTGCGGCGACAGAAGTCCAACAGTCAGTAGATGCGGCGCTAGGGTTTCAAACTTTATGAAACCCTAGTTTAACTAATGGGTCAGAGGGTTTTGGGCCAATTGGGTTATTGGGCCTTTTGGGTCATTCGAGTTTTGGCATGTAATTGGGTTAGGTCTGATTTGTTATTGGGCTTGTAATGGGTTTTTTGGGTAGGTTTAGTTTGGGGGTTTAATTGGTTTGAGTTTTGAGCCCGGGCTAAAATTGGGCTTGTACAAATAACATGAAAGATCTTTGAGGGGTTAAGACAAAAGTTTTTGCTTGTTTACCACAAACAACACTAAATGGTTGCACTTTTTTTAATTATGGATCGAGTTTAGAGATGAATTCAAGTACTTTAAAATTCATGCAAGAAAAAGGTAAGGAGCTTGTGCTCTAAAATGTGTTTTTGATGTTTAAGTTAATATGAAGTCATGTAATGGAGAAAGAAATGGATATATTGTTGAATATATAGAGATAAGTGAAGGGATTAATGGTTTTTTTTTTCATCATTAGTCCCCAAAATTATTACCTTATTAATTTGTCACAACAATGATTCCTATTGTACTAAATTAATAGCTTGAGCTTTTATGATATGGTCTAACAAAATGTAATTAAAATATGGCATAAAATAAGACACTAAAAGATAACATGAATATATGAGATATATAATAAAAAAACATGGCAGAATTTATAAGTAATAAATACTAGCACAAAAAATGACAAAAACAAACTCATGTAGTATAAGCACTAAGTTTAAATCTTATCATCTCTATCGCATCCCACAGTTATCCAATGTATCAAAAGAATTATATAAATAATATTTAATATTCTTGTCATGTAAATACATATAAACATAATTTCAATGCACGAGTGTAACAATTGGAATTTTAAAAATTATGTTTATATATATATAATTAGATTTAAATTTTGAAATCTGAAAAGTAAATAGATTAAATTTTTAGAAATAAAAATAAAGGGACTAAATTTTAAATGTATGAAAAATACAAGGACCTAAAACATATTTATATTGTCATTTAATTATTTTATACATGATTTTGGTGTTGAAAGAGGGAGTAAGGGGGGTGACGTGACGTAGGTGTTGGCGATAAGGACTCAGATGTGTTCCGGGCTTTAAGGCTATATTAAGGCAGCAGTGAAAATGAGGAATTGTGCGCTTTTGTTTGGCTTTTCTTCCCCAAACCAACCGTCCAAATCTAAAGGAAGCCATCCCACTTTTGTCTGCATTTGTACTACATTTTATGTTCTATTGATTGCAACCCAAGTTATCACTACCTTCACTTTAACCATTATTATTGCTCTCTAAACTTTTCATTTACATCTAAAGGGATAGAGATTGATCATTGATGCATGACACATCACGTGTGAAATAATTTTTTTTATTTGTGTGGTTGGGATTAGACTGGTCTGGTTGATAGAAAAGTTGAATTGAAAATCATTTGATATATCGATTTAGACAAAAGAATGGAATTATTTTTTGAGCAAATCACTCGCAGCAAGTAATAATAATAATAATAATAATAATCTATAGTTAAGCCAATTTATAACTTTTTTTTTAAATTTTTTTATTTAATTATTACTAAACAACAGTGGAACCAAATGAATAAAAAAAATCAATGATTTGACCCATCTTACTTTTAAAACATAGTTGATCGTTATAAATAGAAACAATATTTCCAAAATCCAAACACTAACAACTAAAAATAAAATGGCAAGTAAACACTGATCTACACAAGTTTTTAAAATGCTCATTGATTTATGTGCATGGAAGAGTGTCTACAATCCAAAATTTGTAACCTTTTTCATTCTTAAATCTAACTCATTTGTAGAAAAAATTTCATTTGTATTAAAGTTTCAAAAGTTTAATTATGAATTTATTTGTTTGGGTAAATATATCGAAAAATTTTAATAGATAATTTTAATAGTTTAAATTTTTTTTTCAAATTTCATCTAGAAAGATGGATTTTCAAAATTTTATTTGATTTAATATACATGATCGAACTATAAGATAAAAACTTAAACCTCAAATTTTAATTTTAATTAATTATAATATATATTTTTAAAATTTTATTTTATTAAAACTATTTATAATTTACAAATATAATTATATCCATATTGAATATTTTTTATATATTTATTTTTAATATAATTATTTTCTAATTTTGAGAAATAAAATATTCATTTTAAACATGGTATTATCAAATAATAAATATGCATTTAAATAATGCTCAAATTAGTTAATTTTATTATATTTTAGTAAGAATATAAAAAATAATTTATTATAACTTGTTAATATGAAATATAAATTTTAAATATTTTTAAGCAATAAATATTAATTATTTATAAAATTTAATTAGAAGATATAAACTATATTTTAAATATTTAAATATAACCATTAAATATTTTGTAATTAGATATTAATACATTTGTATTATTTTAAAAAATACTTTTTTTTATTTTTAATTAATGATTTTAACACATTTGTAATTAAGCACCAAGAAAAGAAAAAGAAGGGAAATACTATATTGTTGGAGGGGTGAAAAAATAATTAAGCACTAAAAATGCTTTTGGGAGAGTCTTCTCCTTTTTAAAAGTGCTTTTGAAAAGCCAAAACTAGCTTGTTTAACACAGTTTTTTTTCAAAAATCAAGCCAAATGTGCTTTTTTAAGCACTACTAAACAATGCCTTAGGGTAAGTTTAGTATTACTTTTTACAAGTATTTTTGAGATAAAAGTATTACTAAACGAGATGCTTTTGAGTTATTCAAAAGTGTTTTTGGGACAAAAAAATGTTTTCTCCAAAGCACTTTTTTGGCCAAAAGTGGAAGCTAAAATACTTGGTCCAAAAGCACTTTTGAAAAATATTGCTAAACTAACTAGTAAAAACTTCTTGTTAATACCAACAAGGAACAAAGTAGAGAAGCATTTAAATTCTAAGGACTTAAAAGAAAAACACAGTTTTAGCCAGCATAGTTATAAAGTTAACTATTATCTTCTTCTTCTTTTCCATTTTAGTAAGAGCATTGAGCTACTAAGAGGTTAGTGTTTGTGTAAAAGGATGAAGGCATTTAGTGTTACCAAAGATGAACATCCTTTGCCAAGGTCTTTATATAAGCTGGATTAACCATGAGACTGAATTCAATTTATATTTTCTCATATGCACCCAACTCAAGCTAATGTTCATGATAGAAGTATATATGCAAACTAGGATGATTGCGTATTTGATTCAATGCACTGAGATAACGCCCAATACCTTCAACTTTGGGATAGATCAATTTTCTTTTTTATGGCAACTTTCCCTTTTGCTAACTCCATCTAATGAGCACGACAGAAAATGGATAAAAAATTAGCAAACGATGAGTATTAGATTTATCTTTTGTTAAATGTCAATGAAGTTTTGAGGCTTCGCAAGTAATTGAATGATGACACATGTTTCTTTCAAAGTGTAACACCCCAAAATTTTTTATACAGTGACATTATTTCGAGAATCGAATCTAGTAAAAACTTGAAGAAATTTGAAAAGGAGAATTCTTAAAGAAATAATTGATTGGAGTTGAAAATCAATGAAGATAATTGTGAATGTGAAAAGGTGGAAAAATGGATTAAATTGAAAAACAAGAAAAATATGAGGACTAAAGTGATTTTTTCTTATAAAGTATGAGGAATTAATAAAACCAGTATTGAGAAAATTCAGATATTTGGTATATGATTTAATTAATTAAAATTGGAATTGTAATGCAATGCAATCATTTTAAATTTGATGGTTTTATAGACTAAATACGGGCTTTGGCCTCCCTTTTTAGTCCAAATGATTAAATTGCATTTTTAGCTCCTACCAAAAATATATGACCCCTCCAGTAATTTTTTAAACTTTTTCAATCCTTTGATACAAAATTCCTAACTTTGTCCTTAAAATTATATTTTTTACAAAAATATACATATATATATATATGAAAATGCAAATTATGAGAGTTAATTGTGTTCTTTTTTTTGTAGTTAAAGATGGAGAAATTTAATGTCGTTAACCATTGGGCTTGAATTTTAAAATAGAAAAAGTATAATGATTGATTTCCTGAAAATAAAAATATATAGGACTAATTGCAAGTTTAGAAATAGTACAAAGACAGGAGTATATTTTAACCTACCTAATATTTCATATTCTTACTCAATTGGTGTCACATTTCGAGCAAGGCTCAACTTAGAGGAGTATTGACAAAAGCCCCTTCTATTTACAAAGCCCATATATGAGATTTAAACTCAAAATATTATGATTTTTAATTTCTCAACTTTACCATTCCAACCAAACTATATTTAACTGGGTATATCAACTTTTTTTAATTTGTTACATTAAAAAAATTAAAATAATATATGTAGTTTAATTTGTTTTAAAAATCAAAATAATCACTCCTAAAGGATTTGAACTTGAATGCATAAAAAATAATTATATATGCCCACTTCATATATTATAATAAACATTAGTTCATATGTTCAATTGTGCATGATCAATAGTTCAATTGATCACATTGCGCACATGCGATCAATTTTTCATGTAATCATCATACATACTTATGATCACCATGCATGCTTATGAATATTCTCCATACATATGATCGCTATTATGTATGATATATGATCACTAGTTCATATAAATATAACATTATTGAAATGATTAGATTATAAGAGTCAATTAAATATAACATTATTGAATGTTATGTAATTCTTTTTGTATAGTCTAATATGTAATATACCCCTAAATTGTGACTTTCATATAAATTTTTTAATGATTTGCACATATTGTTAAAGGTCCAAAATTAAATTTATCATATTTTGCCAAAACAATTAAGTTTCTCATATTATAAGGTTCTCTAAAATTTGTATGTTATATTATACAACCTATATTGTTAGGATCATTACTTCTCCCATCAACAAGAATATTGGCAAGTTCATTGGTGTAACACCCATTACCCGTATCTAACACCAGAACAAGGTCCGAGACGTTACCGGACTTAAAAATTCTTGAACATATAAAATCGGGTCATAAAATTTCGTCAACATGTATCATACTATAATTTGACATCCGAATACCCAATTTTATATACACATTCCCATACACATCGTCATTCATGAAATCATTTGTAAACCACCTCCACAACATTCAATTATGCAATTACCACATACATGAATAACCACATCATAGGCGTATAACAACCATCAATATTGGCCATCTCCAAATAGCCTTAATAAAAAAAACATTTATTAAATAAGGGCCAACATTTTAGGCCATAAGAAATACGACATATATGAAAAAACGACCAAGCCTACTATACATGCCATATCCCAAAAATTAATGTATATAGATATACCAAGTGTTTCAATTGATAGTGTGAGCGAATCTCCGACGTCCACCGATCCCTAGGCTAACTTGGCGATACTATAAGGCAAAGGAAAAGAGAGGGGAAGTAAGCATAAATGCTTAGTAAGTTCATATGAAAATAATAAGAAATTAATAAACTTGTGTGGAAAAATCCTCACAATAATTTCTTAAGATGATATAGTCATTAAATCACATGCTTACACCTTATTACTAATGTTCACATTAATCTGTCTACTTGAGTCACTGTCACTAAATTATTTATTTCTTGAGCTACAGAGCTCCGAATGAAGAACCGTTAATTTTCCCTGAAACTAGACTCACATAATTTCTTACGATAGAAATTTCAGAATTTTTGGTCTAGCCAATTAATACATTTTGTTCATTAAAGATTCCCCTATTTCACTGCTCGACAACTCTGACCCCTCTTCACTAAAAATTAATTATCTCTTTGCATAGAATTCAAATGTCCTTGTTTGTTTCTCTTGAAAATAGACTCATTTATAAATTTAAGCATGTAAATTACAAACCATAATTATTTTTGTACAATTTTTAGTAATTTTCCAAATTCGGAACAGGGGATTTCGAATTCATTCTATCCCTGTCTCACTAGAATTTAAATATCTCAAAATATATAACTCTTTTTCTTACTCTATTTCCTTTATATGAAAATAGACTCATTCAGATTTAATTTCATATATCATACAACTTCTAATTCAATTCCCATCATTTTTGGTGATTTTTCAAAATCACATAATTGTTTCTATCCTAAACTATTTTGTTGTTAAATTTACTCATTCTTAATTTCAATGTTTCATTTCATCGTGCCAAACGGTTGATTAAAGATCGAACACGTTGTTCGTAACATATATTTTCACTTAACTAGTTTCCCGATAAACACTTTGAAATAATCTCAGTTACACGGTGGATCAGCACATAGCACCACCCTTATATAGTACTCGGTGTAATCAGCACATAGCAACCACCTTTATACTCAATGGTACATGGTGAATTCAGCACATAACAATCACTTATATAACCATTGGTATCCGGTGAAATCAGCACATAGCAATCACCTTTATTTTCATTAATATCTGGTGGAATCAGCACATAGTATCCACTTATATTTCCAACGATATCCGATCCATTCCGAAGGTTCAACCACAAATTCTCATTTTTTTTAACATTTTTCCAACTCTTCCATATTCAACTGTAATTCATAATTCACCTCAATTAATTATTCCATATTCAATCATATCTCATAAAAATGTTAAAACGTAAGTAAAAACAAGAAATTAATCACATACAAACTTACTCGTTTGCATCTTTATCAATAATGCATCATAATCTGAGCACATTATTTATGAGTCTCATATACATACCTGTGCCTAGTCATAATACTCACATATCCTACTCTTACTTATCTTGAGCATACTCCTTGAATTTCCTGTTGAACTACTTGTAATATTAGGGATGTTCAGGATATCTCGTACACCTAGTAGGACGCCAATGTCATATCCCAGATATGGTCTTACATGGGATCACATATCGATGCCGATTCCATGTCCCAGACATGGTCTTACACTGGCACTCATCTCAAGCCGATGCCATGTCCCAGACATGGTCCTACACTGACTCTCCTCTGTTCGTGCCGATGCCATGTCCCAGACATGGTCTTAGACTAGCACTCCTCGGTCTGTGCCGATGCCATGTCCCAGACATGGTCTTACACTGGCACACTCATTGCCATGGTCCAACCATGGTCTTTTCTGTCAATTCATCACGAGTTGTAGTACGAATGTACTTGACCCTACATTTCTCACGATTGATCCTTTAATCTAATATCGTACTTGCATAAAGTCATGGTTAGATAAAATATATATATAAAATAATACATCATCTCAATTCAAATTTAATAATCGATCACTTAAACTAACCATATGAACTTACCTCAACGTGAATCGATCATTTTGATTGATATTTCCCCGTACTTGGTCCAAATCTCGATTTCTTTGATCTAAAATGTCACATTTCACTTAATTACCACTCACATTACTCATTTTAATACAAAAATCATACTACAGTAAATTTAAAATTTTGCCCCTAAACTTTTTCATAATTACAATTTTGCCCCTAGGCTCGTAATGTGATTTTTATTCAATTTCCATAACATTCAAGGTCAGCCGAACCTTTTTCTCTTCTAAAACAATCTCAAATTCTTATTATTTCACACTTTTAAGAGCATTTACAACTTTTACTAATTAACCCGTTTTAACCATTTTCAACGAAAATCACTTAGCAAAAATCGTTCTCCTAACCTCGTGCACCCTTATTCTACCATTAAACATCAAAATGCACAAATATCTAGTATGGGTAAATTTTTAAACTTCATTTTTCATGCAAATAAATGGTAAAAATGGAAAGGTTAAGCTTCTAGGATCTCAAAAATACGAAGAACATTAAAAATGGGGCTCAAATGCACTTACAATTGAACTTTGAAAAAGCTTAAAACCCTAGCCATGGCCTTTTGAAAATTTTGGCAACATGGAGAAGAGAATGAGCAGATTTTTGGGTTTCAATTTTGTCTTTTATGCCTTAAAACACCCAAATGACAAAAATGCCCTATTTACTAAACCTTCAATTTTTACCCTTCCATGACTAGTTTTGTCCATAACAAAATATGATGGTCTATTTTCCATTTAAAGACCTCTAATTTAAACCCCCATTTAAAACAAGTACTTATGTTCTAGAACTCATATTTTGCAATTAATACAATTTAATCCCAATAATAAAATTGGGCACTTTATCGATAAAAAAATTACTTAGCAAAATTTGCACACCATCACCCAAACATATCATAGACTCTAAAATAATCATAAATTAAATATTTCTACTTCGAGTTTGTGGTCTTGAAACCACTGTTCCGACTAGGCCCTATTTTGGGTGTTACAATTGGTTCTTACAACCCTAAAAAGAAAGTTCAATGGTTCTTCATTAATGTACTAACCGTTGGATATTTTGGTAATTTAAATTCATTTATTACAAATTGTCATCAATTCTTTCTATCCATACAAAATATCTTCTTTTGCGCATTAATCCTTCCTATCCCTCAACAATGGTAGAATGCTCTTCCTTTGCAATAATTCTTTTTGTCATTAATCCCTATCCATTATTTAATTTTCATTAAATAAAATACTATCAACCATCCATATCATTAATAGTATTGAATTTTGCTTCTATACAATTAGATAATAAAACCTAACTTCCCCATTTTTATTCATCTCCTTATGAAATATTCTTAAGATCGAAGAATATGGATAAAACACCATATAACAATATCACTACTAACAACAAGGACGTGAATTAAGAGGCTTGGCTTTTGGCATCTCTATCCACATTGGAGACTCTTTACAACAATAAGAGGGAGAAATTTAGTGCCTACAAGGATGAATTCAGATAATTCATGCAAAGAATCGTTGAAAACATGGGTGATCAACATGTGAACTCTATCATGATTTAGGATTATCCATTGACCAAACTTTATGGCATGTTTCTAAACTTGAGTATGTCATTGGTAAAAAAAAAAAGTCTGTCGAAGTTTAGCCTTCAATTGAAACTACACGTGATGCTAGGAGTGTAACAGCCTGGTTTTCGCTAAATGAGAACAATAGTTTCGGGACCACAAATCCAAATTGAAAATATTTATTTTATTATTTTATTATGGTTTATAGCATGATAGAATTATTGTGTGAAATTTTCGTAAATAAATTTTACCGTTTAAGTGTTTAATTCGGTAAAAAGTACTAAATCGCGTAAAGCGTAAAAATATTGTGTTCTATAAGCTAAAGGTATCAAATAGCTATAGAACTTAAAAGTGAATGTCTTTCTATAGTAAATATCCCATTTATGAGATAGTGGATGATAGTGGAGTGGCAATTGGTGTTATTATTAATGTTTTTAAAGGGTAAACGGGTAAATAAGTAATTAATGATAAGTTAAATAAAATAAAAACAAAACATCATCATCTTTTCACCATTTTCAATTGAAACTTAAAGAGGAAGAATCCATTTTTATGTTCAACATTCGACAACCTTAATCCCTTCAATTAGGTATGAATTCTTAACCTGTTTTTAATGATTTTTACGATTTTGATATCGTTGCTTCGTAATCTAGCTAGCCCATGCCTCTGAATTCAAAACTATTAAAGATTTAACATGTTTCCATTGTTGAATGCTTGAGTAAATTGATGATTTATGATAGATTATGAATATTTGATGTTAGATTTTCATCTTTTATAAAGTGATTTTTGAGAAAAATGTCAATTTTGGACTAAATTGTGAAATGTGGAAATTTAGTGGTTAAAATGTAAAATAAATCAAAAATATGGGCTGATAGTAAGATATGGAAAATTTGGTTAGCTTGGGTTTGTGTTTAATTTCATGAAATTGTGATTTTATGTGATAAGGACTAAATTGCAAAAATGTGAAATAATAGGGCAAAAATGTAATTTTTCCAAAATGTGTAAATTGTGTTAAATTGAATGAAATGATGATTAAATAAGTAAATTTTGATATTATATAGATTGAGATAAACGATATTTGGATCTAGAACGGGGGAAAACAAAGTATCGGATTAATCGGCCTAATTTGTAGTTTCAACGATTGAGGTAAGTTCGTATGTTTAATAAGCATTAAATTATACATGTTTAAATGCTTAATTGATATAATTATGGTGAATTCTTGAATATTGAATTTAATTGTGATTACAATGATTTGGAAATGTTCGACGGAGATTCGACAAAGTAAAAGTCTTAGTTGAACCTTAGGAATAGATAGGATACAAATGTCATGACATTAAGGTTACCGAGATTAAGTGTAAGACCATATCTAGGATATGACATCGATATGAGAATTCGTGTAAGACCATGTCTGGGACATTGGCATCGATATGTGATTTCGTGTAAGACCATGGCTGGGCTATTGGCATCGATACGAGATTACATGTAAGACCATATCTGGGATATGACATTGTTACGGTACTATGTGTACGAGATTCCCAAGTATTATTTAGTATTCCAAATAGGTCAACGGGAGAAATAGATGAAACATGATTATAAGTGATGGTACAACGAAAGCAAGGTATTCGTGACAGAAATCAACAAGTAAGTGAAAGTTGAGAATGAAAGTACGATCGAGTTAAGCAAGACAGGTACGTACAGAACCTATGTGATAATCGAATGAAAGTGAATTAGTGAGTTCATACCGTATCATGTATATGAAATGAGAAAGGTATGTGTTTAAATATGTTGTATACCAAAATGTGCTTATTTGGCTATATGGAAGTATGAATTGAATGTTATATGAGAATTAAATTGATTAAACTTGTGAAAGCTAAGGTTAGCTATGTAAATGATTATATGATTGAAAATGAAATGAAATGAAATATCATCTATGTGAATTTTATAGATGAAATATGATATGTGTTATGAGGACGTATGGAACTGGAAACGAAATTTTATGAAATGTATCAAAGAAATCATGAAAGAGTAAAATTTGCAATAAAACAGTTTTGGACAGCAGCAGTTGTATAATTTTGAAAAATCACTAAAAATTGTGGGAATCATATTAGAGGTTGAATAAGGCATGAAATTAAAGCTTATTGAGCCTAGTTTCACATAGAAGAAACGATGTAAGCAGAAGAATCTTTTATTATGAGATATTTGAATTTTTGTGAGATAAGGTCAGAATGATTTTTGAATCCCCTATTCTGACTTTGGAAAATAATTAAAAATTGTGTAAAATGAATTATGAGTTAGAATTTACTTGATTAAAATTTTTAATGAGTCTATTTTTAAGAGAAATAAATGAGAATATCATCTGAATCCCGTACTAAGAGATAATTAATTTTTAGAGAAGAAGGGTAAAAACTGTCAGAGAGCAAAATAGGGATGACTTTGAAGAATTAAATTTACTTATTGGCTAAATCAAAAATTCTGAAAATTTTATGGTAAGAAGATATGTGAGTCTAGTTTTGGGAAAATCAAGTAGATCTTAATTTGGAGTTCCATTGCGCAAGATATAAATAATTTAGTGACTATGACTTGAGTAGATAGCTTGATGTGAACATGAGTAAATAGTGGAACTATGTGCAATTTTGATTGTATTATCTTGAGAACATGTTGTGAGGATTGGTAAAAACAGGTTAGCAAATTGCTTATTATTTACATATCAACTTACTAAGCTTTATACCTTACTTTGTGTTATTTTTCTATATTTATAGTGTGCCGAAGGCTCGCTCGGGTTGGAAATCATCGGAGATCCCATCTCACTATCCAACTATGGTTTCGGTACTTAAAAGGTTTGTAATTTTGGTTATGTGGCATGTATATGGTAGTTGGTTTGTTAAGTGTATAAGTGATTTTGGCTATTGGTGCCTATATGTTTGAAATGTATTGAGCCATGATATTTGGCTTGTTTATAATGTGAGGTTTGATATGTAGATGGCATTATAATTGGAATGTGCTTGTGTAGGGTTGACCCTTATGGTTGGCTAATTGGCCTTGCAAATGGCCTATATTCGTCCACGCGACTGTTCACACAGGCGTGAGACGTTTCTTACTTATAAAATTCTTAAAGTTTCGAAAATTTTTATGTGAAACAAGTTTAGTCCTGAACTTTCTTAAAAACATGTTTTAAATCTCGTAGACCTATTTAAGGGACAATGTGATTATGAATGAATGTGATATGATGATACATGATCAATGTATATAAAATATTTATATAGTAATATGAATTGTTCGGTAATGCCCCTTAACCCTAGTCCGGCGCAAATACGGGTTAAGGGTGTTACAAGGAGAAAGGCAATGACAACTAAGTTTGTTGGGATGATTGCACCCAAAAAGCTTGTTATCATCTCATACAGTGATTTTAAATCAAAGTTTTTTGGTAACTATGTCATTGGTAAAAAAAAAAAGAAAGTCAATTGGAGTTGGGCTTATTATTAATGTTAAGTTCTATAAGAGTTTGGTTGTGAGATATTAAAACTTAGAGCTTAAAACTAATATCTAAATAAAATGGAGAAAATATTTTGGTTATTAACCTTACCTATTATTGTTTTAGGGCAAATTATATCGATGGTCACTCTATGTAGGAGTCGTTTTTATTTTGGTCACCCAAAATTTTTTTTGTTATTTTGGTCTCCCAAAAAGATTGATTAAATTGGTCACTTCACCATTAAATGGTAACAAAATACTAATAGTGCATTTGTAAGAAAAAATTTTGGGGTGACCAAAATAGAAACAACCTTTAGTTAGAGTAACTAACGAGTAGTTTACCCTAATTCTAGAATGACTAATGTGAAAAAGCACTGTTGGACTTCTGTTACCAAACTTTCATTACCATTTAATAGTGAAGTGACCAATTTGACAAATTTCTTTCTTACAATGACCAAATTAACAAAAAAAAAATTGTGGATACCAAAATAGGAACAACCCCTATTTAGAGTGACTAACGGGGTAGTTCACCCATTTTTTTTCGATATTCATTTTTCCATTTGAAGAGTTCACATATTTACCACAATTAAATAATATAAAAAATGATCAATAAACCTTAAACCTTAAAACCCTAACACTAAAATCTAATACCAAATGTCAAGAAGGATGAGAAAAATAATTATGATCTTATTTCTTTATTTTGATAGATTATGAGTTTATTCTTAATCATGAAAATATGATTCTAAACAAATAAAAACCTTATCCCAAAACTTACTAATCAAGTATTCAATTTTTTTTTTAGATAATCCACTTTCTTATTGAATGAGAACAAACAAAACTTTCTAGAAAGGTAAAATAAATAAAAGTAAACTTTCTCAAATCTAAAACAACAAAATATATATATATAAAAACACAATTTGTTAACCACTTCATAAATCAATTACAATCTTTAAAACTCTAACACTAGTAATGATGTAGTGATCCAACTTTCATCAATGTCAGAGAACTCAGTTCAAGGCCGGATTTTCTTTAACTGAGATAGTTCAAGTATTGAACCAAAAATTTTATGTAACACCCCATACTCGACCTAGATGCTACAGTTGGGTTCTGAGGAATTAGGTGTGTTTGTTACAAAAATCCAGAAACTTGAAACTCAAAAACGTATTGTAAATCAAAACTTGATAATGGTATTTCCAGTTTTGGGGAAAATTTCCTTAATCAATTAATTCGTTTAAATTTCAGAAAAACATTTATAATATAACTTGATTCTTGCAGTGGAAATCTTAGGTTAACCGAGTTTTAGAAAAGTCGTAACTTGGTTTTGAAATTCAATCTGTTGCAATTCAAATTATATCAATTTTAAAAAAAGGTTAAAGCAGTTCAAAGCGTGAAATAAAATCCAAAACACGAAACAATCCTCAAAATCCAAAAACACAATCCAATAGAAAGATCATAAAAACTAAGCATATTTAAAAGAGTTGCAATTTTCTATATCCGAGCTCCATTCTATGGATTACTTGAGAGCAAACAAACAGAAAATGAGCTTATAAATGTTGGAAAGCAAAATTTATAATCATGAAATGATAAGAATTAAGCTTGGTTTATTAAAGAAAATGTTATAAATTAAGTGGTGGTGTAAAAACAAAGATAAACTTAAGCTTTAAGACAATTGTTGGTTTATTAGGGACTTATTTGTAAGGAATGAGAATTATGGGATTTATTAGTATAAAATGGCAGTTTAAGGTTTCTAGAGTACAAATACGAAGTTGGATTTAGATTCGATTGGGTAAATTGTAAAATTCGAAAACCTCGGATATTAGTGAAATAAAGGTCCTAATTGAAAAGTGTGTATAATAGGTTTAATTTGAATGCTTATAAGTTTGAAGATAATAATTTGAATCACTCCTATTCCCAATTTATTAAACAAGGCTGAATACGAGACCAGAATATCGAGAAATAAAGGAAAGGTAAAGACAAACAACAATTAACGAGTTGGTTTGTGCTCTCTCATAATTGTTCTCAATTTATTCTTTAATTAAGTAATAAATTATAATTTGATGATATTGGTGACAAACATGATCGAGGTACGTATACATTTAACAATTTTATTTGACTAAGCTATGTTGAATTATATATACGTAACTACAACTATGGATTGTGTTTGATAATGTGATACTATATATGATACAATGAGTTTTAGTAATAAACAATAAAGAATAAAGCCCTATTAATAGTCTTAAATAGAGTTACATGTATAGTTAGCATGTCATAGGATTTGTTATATGGAGTTACTTAGTGTCGGTGCATCTTACTTCGATTGCGTTCCAATGAGTGTTGGGCTTACATTACTTCAGTACCATACCAATGGGCATTGGACGCATATTACTTTGGATGTATCAATAAGCATTGGGTGCATATATATTTAGCACCAAACATATATTACTTAGGTAGTTCTCTAAAGCACTAGTTGCATATTATATTGGTGTGATGGAGGATTAATTTGCATATCCGTCCTTGAACCTATGTCTAGTTAATAAGGGAAATAATACAAATATGACATATTGCATAATATATAAATTATATGTGTTATAATTGTGAAAATGATAAACATACTATTTGATAATTGATATCGATTGTGGAAACTTGAATAGCATGTGAAAGACCATGCGTGATTATGAGACAATAGCCCTAAGGGCATAACTGTATGTACTATACGAAACATACGTTGAATCACGATGATCTTGAGAAAGCACTAAATAATGAAACTGTGAAATAGTAATTTGCATTATAGTTTATTTATAATGGTTTTAGTAGCTTGACATTTGCTTATTATGCATAAGCATTGTTATCATATTATGTAAGCATCATTGAACTCTTTTGGTCAACGTGTGGATTGTTTGTTTCTATGCGAAAGTGACTATTAGGTTTTGGACTGATCGAGGAGAGTCAACAGCATCTAAATCTCACATCTCGGCTCAACTAAACTACTGTAAGGTTTCGTTATATTTGTGAGTTATAATGGCATGTACCTAGGTAATTAGGGGTCCTATGAGGTTTTTTGATTGATACAGATTGTTGATATCTATGTTGGGACATATTTTAGCCACATTGTAATCATTAATGATGACATTTAGACAGGTAAGAATAAGTACTTGATGCTGCTAAATAATGAATTATATATATCTATGGGTGATACATTCATTGAAATGTTAGTAGGTGTTAATTATATTTGTTTATGAGCCAAATTGATGTTGGTTGATAGTATCCTATAATGGTTTTAACATGTATGATTTGGTGTCCTTAATGCATGAAGAAAAGTTATACTTTTTGGCAACTTTACCCTTTGGTCTCGAGACAATGAGGCTATTATCTTGAGACACCAATAATAAATTGACCATTCTAGGCATTTTCAGGTAATGATCTCAAGACAAGTAAACATCAAAACCAAGGGTCCAAAACAGGGGAACTAAGCCTTAAGACATAAAACCCAATGTATCAAGATAGGAACATATCGAAGCTAAGGGGTTTTAAACAAGGGAAGTCTATCTCGAGACATTGTCTTCAATGTTTCAAGATAACTAGTTAAATTTTTATGGTTGAGTTATGATTCGAGTCTTGACTACATATTTGACCCCATAAAACACCGAGATTACTTAGATAAGATTGTTGGGCATCTGTAATGCATGTTTATACTTGAAATTTGAAATGGTTTAAATCATGTCATGTTTATATGCTTGATTAATTCATAAATTATAATAGTTAGTCTGAGTTACTTCAACAATGTAAGGTGACATCACACATTCGGATCCAGCAACCAGGTCGGGTGTGAGGTGTCACAAATGAAACTTACAACAAAAGCATACATCAAATCCTCATGAACTTAGTCATCAAAAATTTTGGGAGACAAATACGGTTTTGCACAACTTTTTACATAATGAACGACATTGTGTTTAGTAAAGAATGAATTATAATACTTGAGTTTTTCCTTTCATCACATTTCGTGTTTTGGAAACTCCTAAAAGCTTCCATGCATCTCTCTTAGATATAAATGAATTGTAAAGTTTACTCTTAACGTCAACAACTAAAGGAGCACACTCATGCCATGAATAGTATATAACAGGTTTCTTTCCATGAAAAACGACATAAAACAACTTCTTCTTCTTCAACAGATTCATTTTTTGCAAGAAACAACGATTTAGGGTTGAGGGGTAGTAATAATTTTTTTAACAAGATGAAGGAAAAAAGATTATAGGGATGAAGAACCATAATCACTAGATAACAAGAACCTTTCACCTTTTTCGTTATTTTCCTTCTTATAAATGGTTGGGAAGGTGGGCAAAATTAATTTTCCTGAGAAAAAATAATCTTTTTTCAGTAACCGAAATAATTATTTGATGAGAGAAAATATAATGAGAGAGAGTTTTAAATCCTAAAACTTTTCATTAACCCAAGATAAATTTTAAATGAGAGAATTTTCATCAAATTTGAATTTCAAATTCTAAAAAACAAAATAAGATTTCATTAGTGCTAAATTTAATCCTAAACATATAATTAGGAAGTCTAATTGATTCCTAAATTGAAAAAATAAATATAAATGACATTAAATAATAAATGCATTCTTTCATAATAGATTGGGCTAATGGATACCATAGGTTGTTAACTTTTTAATGGTTTGCTTCATATAACTTAAAAGTGAAATTAATTATTTATTTATTTATTAAGGTGTACTTTTTAATTTTACAAAAAAATTATTTTAGCTATTTATTTAATTTTATGATTTTTTTAGTCTTTAAACTTGTATTTTTTTTGTCAAATCACTCTAAATGAATGAAAAAATTAACATTTTTTTTATTTTACTGGCATTGCATATACATGGATGACACGTTAACATTTAATTAATTTTAAATTTTTAAATTTTTAAAAAATTATAATAAAATGTTTTTTAAATTTTAAAAAATTAATTAAATGGCGGTATGTCATTTATGTGGCAATCCATGTGTATATCATGTTGTCGAAACCTTTTTTAAAATCAACTTTTACTTTAAAAACAAAAACGGAGTCGCCACCAACCTTTTTATTTAGGTTTGATTAGATCACCTCAAAACTCATTTTAATGAAATTAAAACGATACTTTTTGGTCTACAAAATCTAGGAAATAGGTTCGGGAGTCGGTTACATACGAGGAAGGGTTAGCAACCTCGTGACGCCCAAAATTGGTACCTAGTAGATTACTTGATATCTTAGTACTGAGAATTGAAAATTTGAAGAGAATTTAAAACACTATCCCTTTTTGTATTAAGACATTACTTAATTAAAGTAATTTTCGCGAAAATGGCTTATTTCAGATTAATCGAGAAGAAAAAATCATGTCCCGTAAGTTAGGACATGATGCCTTAAATCCTCAAAGACAACAATAAACACCATTTGTTCGTTATTTAAATCTTTTTTTTTAATTTTTTTAGAATAGATATTCGACTATTTCAGTTTTAGAAAGAAGTCATATTCCGTAAGTTAGGAACACGATTCTTCTAATTCCACAAATAATGAATATTGCCTCGATTTAAAAAATTTCATTTTTTATGCATGAAAGTAACGTTTAAAGTGATGTGCATATAACTTATTCGAACATAATATAAAAATGAATAAATATATTTAAACACAATTCAGGGCACGGTTGTGGCAAAATAAAAAATAAAATGGAAGTATAATAGAATGTTTAGCAAGAATGAAGTTGCTACACGAGTTCAATTATAAATAAAATATAAGAAATGAAATAATAGTAGCGATGACAATAATAATGCGTCATGAATGATATAACTATAATAATAATGACTTTGATCGGCAGTAATGAGAATAACAATAATGATCATAATACCATACTAGATATGAAAATAAATAAGATATCCAAAATATAAAAATAAAAATTAGATGCGTAATTACGAAAGTGAATATAAATGACATGAGAGTATTCAAAGAAATAATAAAATAGTAAAAATAAAACAATAACGACAATACTAATAAATGGGCAAAAAATGCACTAATGAAAAGAAATGTAAACAATATAGTTTTTTAAATATATAAAAAAATAAAGAGATAATAAATAAATAAATAGAATAACGTATATAAAAAAAGTCTATAAAGGGTTGAAATTAATAAATAAAGGATTAAATCAGAATTAAAATGAAATTAGGAGCCTAAATTATGATGAATGAATAAATAAATAAGGACTAAGTCGAAATTGAAATGAAATTTTGGGGCTTAAATCGTAGATAAAAAAGGCAGAATAAGGGACCAAAACTGAACGCGTGAAAAAGAGCAGGGATCAAATGGCAAATTATTCCCTGACATTCTAAACACACCGTTCCAAGAGACCAAATGGCCAGAATATCAAAATAAAAAAAAAAGATAAAATTAAGTGGATAAATTTTAAAAAAACGAAAAAAGCTAAAAATAGGGCCAATTTGAAAAGCATTTAAAAACAGAATGACTAAAGCTACAAATATTCCCTCCCTAAAAAACATGCGAATCCTAGGGATGGTTCAGGTCGGGTCATCGGGTCGACTAAAACAACACCATTTCAGGTGCCCATCTCTTAAAATGATCCATGGACCAAAATGAAAATAAAATGAAATTAAATGGAAAAATAGAAAAATAAAATTGGACTAAATTGAAACAAGCCGTAAAAGCGGAAGGACCAAAGGCGGAAATAGACCACTTTACAAAAACACGCGGATCCTAGAGGATCCAAGTCGGGTAATCGGGTCGGCCTCATAACGACGCTGTTTTGGGCGTTTAGGGCTTGGATGAAACGGCGTCGTTTCACTATGCCTATTTAAGTTAAAATTTTTAAAAAAATTCATTCATCCCTCAGTACAAAAAAAATCCCAAAAACCCTTCTTTTTTCTCAAAATTAATTTCTGAGTCCGGCCACTGGTTCGGCGAGCCTCCATGACATTCCCGATGGTCGAAAAATACAAAAAAGTCCCCATTTTTTACCTTTCGACTTCCAGAACCCAAATCTGGGGCTGGTTCTTTTGAAAACTTGTCAAAAGTCACAAAAAAATAAAACCCTTCAATTTTAGGGTTTTAAAAAGCTTTCCATCATAAAAAAGGTCACCTTTCATCGGTGGTGATGACCTTGGCCACTCATGGTGGCAAAGCACGATGCGTCAGGTAAGTTTTTTTTTCTTTTTCTTTTATGTTTTTTATATAAATAAAAAATTCAAAAAAATTAAAGAAAAAATCACCTTCAAATTTTTGTATTATGTTTGTTTTTTATTGATTTTTCCTATCTGTAAAAAAATATTATATTGATAATGGCATTTATAGCCGAATTACACTGTTTTTTTACAGTTCTTGTTATTGTTTCTTACGTGTTATTTCTGTCATTTTCTTCTCTTTTTTGTAGATAGCGGTGGAGGGTCAACGACGAGGAGAAGTAGGCCCTTTGCCATTTTGGTGAAATGGTGGTAGAAGGCAGACCTTGGGACGAGGATCCTCGGGCAACATGCCTGTGAATGGAGGAGCGACGCAGGGGGCACTAGGGTTTCTGTTTAGTTTTTTTTTAAATTTTAGTGTTGTGGGCTTTAGGGTTTCTTCATTTAGGCCACATTTGTCGTAAATGGATTATCCTTTTTCATTGGACTTTATTATTTATTTTTGATTTTGTTTATTTTTCTTTATCTGAATTCTGTTTTGGATTGATTGGCTTTTATTTGTTTGTAATTCGAGCCTGGGCAAAATTGGGCTATTACAGCTACCCTTCTTTGCTCGTTATCGTGTAATGAGAATGGAGTAAAAACTTTAAGAAGGGTCAATTTTGTCTGGTCTTGCTGAATCTCGATCTCTTTGGTGCTCCTCTTTTTTAAGTAGCTTCATTCTAACCCATTGCAACTTTAGAGGTATAGGATTTGTCGCTTCAATCTGCTCTACTACAACTTCAGGGAGATTAGATTTGTGGGTTTAATCTACTCCACTACAACTTCAAGGAGATAAGATTTACTATCTTCAATTTGATTCAGTGTAACTTCAGGGAGATAAGATTTGTGGCTTTAATGTGCTCCACTGCAACTTCAAGGAGATAAGATTCACTATCTTCAATCTGCTCCACTGTAACTTCAGGGAGATAAGATTTATGGCTTTAATCTTCTCTACTGCAACTTTTGGGAGATAAGATTTGTCATTTCAATCTTCTCCACTGCAATTTTAGAGAGATAAGATTTGTTGTTTCAATCTACTCCACTGCAACTTCAGGGAGATAAGATTTGCTATAATGACTTCAATCTGTCTCACTGTAACTTTAAGGGTATAGGATTTGTGGTTTCACTAATCTATTACACCATTCTCTGGGGAACATGACCTGTAGAATCCATTTCATTGGCCTATATTTATGCCAAGCGATTAGGATGTTATGATCAGAATGAATCAAATGCTCCTAACTAGATGTATATGAATGATATTTGTATGCATGCAAAATGTCATTTTTTTAGAATGATTCCCTTTTGAATGTTTAGGTTGACATTGCTCGTTGTTCGTCAAGGTTCCATCACTGATGTATTGTCATGCCTTCTTATTCCGATCTGGTATCTTTGATAGGAAATTCGAAGAAATAATCACAATTCAAACTATTCATTCCTAAATATTTCCAACTCTTAGATTTGGTTAGTTCTCACTAGTGTTCCTGTTTGAGGCCCTTGTGCTATTTAGAAACCTTTTAGAGCAATATGCAAAAATTCTTTTTCTTGAATATAGTTAGTCCATTAATCGTTATTTCAATGTAAAAATGCTTGAGAACGATTGTAACAATGGATGAGATCAAAATTTATTGGAAGCAAAGCTCGAAATGAATAGAATAATCAAAATAGCAAACATTGCTAAAATACAAAATGAGTAAGATGAATGTGCCCCAAATATCGTAGCATGAGCTTCCCCGTACAAACTTCTCGAGGACCATTTTGAACTTGATATGTGTTTAGAAAATCTAAAGTACTTTGTTGATGCCCCAAGGTGTAACATTCCTCCTTCTGAGAAGACTCGACCATCACATGTTCAAACTTCAATCCAAATTTGAGCTGCCCTTTTCTAGGTTGTCAACTCAAAAGCCCTTTGGTCTCAAGGTGCCCTTTTACGAGTTTTCGCCTAGGCCTCTACATTTTTTTAGGTGAAGTGTTTCTTGACTGAATCCGTATTCACAAGATTAGACAGGTTTTTGTCATCCATCTCGATCAAAATCAGCGCTCCTCTAGAAAAAACCTTCTTTACTACATAAGGTCTTTCCTAGTTTGGCATCCACTTTCCTCTAAAGTCCTTTTGTATGGGAATGATCTTTTTCAATACCAGGTCCCCCCATAGAATTCTCTACGGTGAATCTTTTTTTCATAAGCTTGTATCATCCGTTTTTAGTACATCTGACCATGACGGATAGCTTTAAATCTCTTCTCTTTAATCAAGTTTAGATTATTATATCGGGATTGGATCCTTTCTGCTTCATCTAACTTCAACTCTAACAAAACTCGGAGAGAAGGAATCTTGACTTCGATGGGAAAAACCGCCTTCATTCCAAAAACCAAAGAGAAAGGTGTTGCCCCGGTAGAGGTTCTAATAGACGTTCGATAAGTATAGAGGGCAAATGGTAACTTCTTATGCCAATCTTTATACGTCTTTGTCATTTTCCCC
The DNA here is from genome assembly GCF_007990345.1 of Gossypium hirsutum. Classification (NCBI taxonomy): domain Eukaryota; kingdom Viridiplantae; phylum Streptophyta; class Magnoliopsida; order Malvales; family Malvaceae; genus Gossypium; species Gossypium hirsutum. The sequence continues at coordinate 16,648,176 of NC_053438.1, forward strand.
ATGATCTTCTTAATGTTCTTATTGGCTGCCTCCACTGCACCATTCATTTTTAGGCGATATGGTGATGAGTTGTGGTGTTTGATCTTGAATGGACTACAAACCTTCACTATCGTGATGTTGTTCAAATTTAGTGAATTTTCAAATATAATCATTTCTATCATTCCATACCGATATATGATTTCTTTCTTCAAGAATCTGCTGACTACCGACTTTGTGACATTGGTATATGAAGTAGCCTTTACCCACTTGGTGAAGTAATCGATGACCACAAAGATGAATCGATGTCCATTGGACGCTTTTGGCGAGATCGACCCAATGGCATCCATACCCCACATAGAGAAAGACCATAGAGAAGTCATAGCATGAAGAGGTGAAGGAGGCACATAATTTTGTCTCCGTAAATTTGACACTTATGACATCTCTTCGCATAACTGATACAATTCTCACCCATGGTGGACCAATAATACCCGAATCTCATAATTTTCCTGACCATTGTAAAACTGTTAGCATGTGTTTCACAAACGCCCTCATGGACTTCTTCCAAAATTTTCTTAGTCTCAACAACGTCCACACATCTTAGTAGCACTTGATCATTTCTTCTTTTATATAGAATCTCCCCATCTAAGACATAGTCATTGGTCAGTCTCATTAGCGTCCTTTTATCATTCTCGGTTGCTTACTCTGGGTACTCACAATTCTTTACATATCATAGTATATCGTGGTACCAAAGGTGATCATCCTTTTCTTCTTCCTCGATGTTGTAACAACGGGCTAGAGCTTTATAAATACTTATCTGGATAGGTTTTACATCCTCTTGTTTGTTCACTTTGACCATGGAAGCTAAAGTAGCTAAGGCGTCGACAGCCATTTGATTTTCATCTTGCGAGATGTAGCAGAAGGTGATGTCATTGAACTCCTTAATTAATTTAAGTACCAACCTTAGATAATTGGTCAACTTGGGGTCTCTCATCTCCCATTCTCCTTTGAGTTGATAGATTACTAGTGTAGAATCCCCATATACCTCTAGTACTTTGATCTTGCATTCTATGGCTGCACGAATACCTATGATGCATGCTTCGTATTTTGCCATATTGTTTGTGCAATCAAAATCCAATTTACTAGTAAAAGGATAATGATCTTCGTTTGAGGATACCAGAATTACCCCAATTCCATTACCTATAGAGTTTGAAGCTCCGTCAAAATTTAGTTTCCAAGGATGTTCTTCTTGAGTGCCTTCTTCAGTGGTCGCAACATACATCAGATCCTCGTTTCGAAAATCAAAATTCAAAGGCTCATAGTCTTCTAGAGTTCTACTGGCTAGAAAATCTGCTATTGCACTCATTTTTATTGTCTTCTGGTTCACATAGACTATATTAAATTTGGAAAGCAGAATTTGCCATCGGGCCATCCTTCTATACAGAGCAGTCAACTCCATCATGTACTTTAGAGTGTCCATTTTTTAAATGAGCCAAGTTGTGTGGTACAACATGTACAGTCTCAGTCTTCGGGTTGTCTAGATTAAAGCGCAACACAACTTCTCAATAGGTGAGTATCTCGTCTCACATTCAGTGAACTTCTTACTGAGGTAGTATATTGCTCTTTCTTTCCTTCTTAACTCATCATGTTGACCTAGCACGCATCTCATAGAATTATCAAATACTGCCAAGTACAATATTAGTGGCTTATCTGCGCTATGTGGCATCAGTACTGGGGCGTTGAACAAATAATATTTAACCTTGTCGAAAGTCTTCTGGTATTCTTCATTCCATACGTCTGGATTGTGTTTTTTAAGGAGACGGAATATAGGGTCACATTTCTCAGTTAGTTGTGAAATGAACTGGGCAATATAATTTAGTCTCCCTAAGAAACCCTGGACCTCTTTCTAAGTGCGCGACAAAGGTAACTCCTGTATAGCCTTTACTTTATCTGGGTCAATCAGGATTCCCCTTTCGCTGACTACGAATACTAGTAATTTTCCCGACCTAACCCCGAAGTTACATTTTGCTGGATTGAGCTTTAGTTGGAATTTTCTCAACCTCAAGAACAATTTCATCAGGACTTATATATGTTCTTCCTCTATTCGGGATTTTACGATCATATCATCAACATAAACCTCGATTTCCTTGTGCCTCATATCATGAAACAGGGTTACATTGGCTCTTTGATACGTTGCTCCCGTACTTTTCATCCCAAATGGCATTACTTTATAGCAAAATGTTCCTCACATGGTTACAAATATGGTCTTTTCCATATTTTCAAGATGCATTTTTATCTGGTTGTATCTTGAAAAGTCATTCATGAAGGAGAACAGCGAATAGCCTGCCATGTTGCCCACTAAGGTGTCTATGTGAGGCAACGGAAAATTATCCTTCGGATTGGCCTTGTTTAAATCCCTGTAGTTTACACACATTCGTACTTTTCTATCTTCTTTTAGGGACAGAGACTATATTGGCTACCCACTCCGAGTATTTAACCACTTGTAGGAAACCAACTTAAATTGTTTCTTGACCTCTTCTTTTATTTTCAGCAGGACGTCGAGCCTCATCCTTCGGAGTTTCTGTTGAACTAGCTTGCATTCTTCCCTTATGGGAAACCGGTGTACCATTATATCAATACTTAGACCAGGCATGTCTTGATACAACTATACGAAGACATCTTTGAATTCTTGGAGTAACTCAATGAGGTCTCGCTTTGTCTCTACAATGATGCAAGCTCCGATCTTCACCTTTTTCTTTTATTATTTGTCTCTCAAACTCACAATTTCTATTGACTCTTTGCGCAATATGATTTGTTTCTCATCTTATTCTACTATCATTAACAAATTAGGAGATGGGTTACAATCTCGATCATTTTCAAAGTTTTGAGGTTCTTCTAGACACATATCCTGTTCAAAATGAGACTCTAAGTCAGCAACAGCATCGTTCGTATCATTAATATTTAGAAACCTATTGTATGAATAAAGGAATACCTAAATAACAAATGAATCTAAGAATAATTATCTATGTGGTATGAGTATGAATAAAATAGAAAAAATAAAAAAAATATTTTCCAAAATGAGACATAAAGATGCATTTTATTGAAATAAAGATGTTGGACATATGTCTTTTTCACAAAGGGTTCTTATTGCTCCCAGGCTTAAAGCAATAAGTGTGTTTTGAATATTACTCTGAATTGTTCTAAAAATTACAAGGTTTTCTTCTGCAGTCCAATTGTTCAGAACACTTTCAGGGACATAAGAACAAATGCCTGACAGGTTTTTCCCACTTCTTTCTTCAGATATGGCATTAATGCTCAAGTTTCTCATCATTCTTTTCGGGCTTTCTTTTTCTGTCATCTCTCGTTTAGGGTAAATGGTTTCTCCTAACACAAACATTTTGAGTATACAGTGAAAGATTATTAGTTCCCATTTGACCTCCCCTCCACTCAGTCGCGCTCTTCTTCTTTCTTCTTTATTATTTCTTCTTTCTTCTTTCTTCTTTCTTCTTTCTTCTCCAGCTCTCTCTTCTTTTGCCTCGCATCTGACTTGTATCCTAAGTCAAAGCGGTCTCATTTGTCCATGAGTATTGGTGCCTCGACTCTCTCTTAAAGGTATTTTTTGAGTCCTCTTCCCAGTAAGGCTCATTTTCCAACTGTCAAGTGCAGGCTCATCTTCGTGGTTTTGGATATTCTTGGTATTGGGATCTTGTTTCCTTCGACAATGAAAGTTGCATTAACAAATTCCAGTGATCAAAAGGAACATTCTTTTTCCTCATCATCTTCTCCTATGTATGATGCGTCACTAGTTACGGATGCAATGATACCCTCTTCAGCGTTTAACGTCACCAGTTGACCCTCTGTTACCAACTTCAATTTTTGGTGTAGTGACAACGGAACTGCCCCAACCGAGTGAATCTAAGGTCTCCTCAACAAGCAATTATAAGAAGGTTTGATATCCATTACCAAAAATTCTATCTCGTATATGTTCAAACCAATTAAAAGAAGTATTTCAATCCTTCCCATCACCCTCATTTCTGTACCATCGAATGCTCTCACTATATTTTGGCACGTCTTCATATGAGAGCTATCCACTGGCAACCTAGTCATGTGGATAGAGGTAAAACATTTAGTGCTGATCCATTGTCGATTAACACTTTCGACAATGTATATCCTTTGCAGCGGGTAGTGATATGTAGGGTCTTTGTGGATCCCATGCCTTCTGGAGGTATTTCATCATCATTGAAAAAGATAAAATTCTCGACACTTAGATTATTAACCAGGCGGTCTAGCTTGTTCACAGAGATATCATCAGCGACATAAGTTTCATTCAACACCTTCATCAACAAGCTACGATGTCTCTCTAAGCTCAAGATCAAAGCTAGTACTATATGCGAGCTGGTTGTTTGTGTAGTTGTTCTACAACACTATACTCACTATGCTTCAAGAATTTCAAGAATTCCTAAGCCTCATTCTCAATTACCGGCTCATTAACAGGTGATTCAAGTCTAGCCGTCTTTTCTTTCTTATGTTCAACCGTCAAAGGTTTTTCCTTTAACGGGCTCAATTCTTGCATTTGCAGCTCCTCCCACTACGCGTGTACAAACCAACATCCTGGCCCTCTTCTGAAGTGCTAACCGAGTTCTCTTCTCCTGGGATTATCACGTTGCAATTATAGTTCTATGGAACCCTTTTGCTATCCTTATAGAGAAAAGCCACGGGTTTCTAAATGATGACTCTCGGCGCAACTTGTGTTCCTACTTCATTATTTCTCGATCGTGAAATAATCACCACCGGGTGGTTGACCTCGTAGACCTTCTCCGTCGATCTTTCCTTTGAGGCGTAAACATCTCCTCCTTCTAGACCCTTGACATCTTCAAAGAACTCCAATTCTTTGTTATCCATCAAAATTTACACTAGAGCCCTGAACTCAACGCACTCTTGGATCTCATAACCCTCTTTACTGTGAAACTCACAACATCTCCTCACTCCTTTGGTCTCTCCTTTGAATCTTGCATGATTAATCCTTCATTTATCATTTTTTTTAAACCCATTTTAGTGGGAATTTCACCTCCGCAACATCAATTTTGGTCATCTATCCTCCACTTTCAATTATCATGTTTACCCCTTGGTCAAAATGACTGGGTAAAGAATTTCTTGTCATATTAAGCCTCGATGGATCATCGAATCTTACGATCCCTATCTTGATGAACCTTTCAGTCAACTTTTTAAATGCAATGCAGTTCTCAATTGAGTGTCTCGTTATTCCTGCATGGTACTCGTATTGAGCATCAGTATCATACCATTTTGAGAATGGAGGTTGCATAAGTTTTTAGTAAAACGGGGATACCGCATGCGCGTCGAACAAATTCTAATATAACTCTCTATATGTCATCGAGATGGGTGTAAATTGAAGTTTTTTCGTGTTTGGCCTTGAGTTAGATTCTTGCCTCGAAGGGCCTTGATGGCTGGTTGTTGCAGTCCTTGGTTGGCCTATAGTGACCGGTTTTGAATAACTTTTATTACACACACCTACAGTGTTCATTTCATTTTTCTTCTTTCTCGGGTTGTTTTTTTAGCGTTTTCCCCCACGTCTATGTTGCCACTCCTTACTGCACTTTCAATCATTTCTCCAGACATTATTATTACTATATCTGAAAAGCTCTTGGTGGCACTTCCCAACAAATGGTTAATGAATGAGGCTTTCAGAATATTTATGAAAAACATTATCATTTCTTTCTCTAGAAGAGGTGGCTAAACTTGCGTTGCCACCTCCCTCCATCTCTGAGCGTATTGCCTGAAGCTTTCACTTTGTTTCTTTTCCATATTTTGCAGCGTAATTCTATCGGGTGTCATGTCAGTCACATGGCTGTATTGTTCCATGAAAGCCTGTGTCAAGTCTTTTCATAAGTTAATTTTGGCACGGCTTAGCTAATTGTACCATTTGGCAGCCTACTCGATCAAACTATCTTGGAAGCAATGGATTAACAATTGGTTGTTATTGACGTATCCCGTCATCCTTCGGCAGAACATTGTGATATGAGCTTCAGGACAATTAGTCCTATTATATTTATCGAAATCTGGAGTTTTGAATTTTGGTGGGAGCATTAGATCTGGGACTAAGCTCAGCTCCTTAGCATCAACCCTACAAAGGTAGTCAGCATTCTCCACGGCTCTGAATTTCTCCTCCAACCACTTGCACCGATTTTCCAACTATTTCAATAATTTTACTCTTGCTCTATCCATTTCTACCATGTCATCCAAATCTAGAACTATAAGGTTGGTCAGATTATCTCCGGGATTGGAACCTGAACCTATTGGGTAATTCACCGGTGCTGAAGTGCCGGCTTGATATTGTTAAGGTTTTATGGTAGCGAGTACCCTTCGTGAATATGTATCTGCTTGGGCTTAAACATTTACCAAGGTAAAGCCTGGAAGTATGTAAGGTCTTCATTATTGTCCCCAGAGTTAATCACAGTACTTTTCCCTTTTTCAATCCTCCTGGCCAGTAGTTGGGTCAATTGACTTATCATGTTTCGTTGGGACTCTTGTATTTGATCTCTCATGTCTTGTTGTACTTTAGCTAACTGTTCTTACAGTTGCGCTTGCAACTGATCTTACATATCTTTCTGAATTTGTTCTAATCTCTCTAATCTTTGATCCATTGCTTTGGTTTTCTCGCAGGTACCGTAACGATATTCAATTAGTAGATTCTTATTGTTTTTCAGGGTAACTATCATAATTTTGATTAATTAGGGTTTTTTTTATAAAATTTAATACTCAAAGCCTTGAGTTTCTTAAGAAGCCAAGCTAAATCTAGGCCCCGATCTGATTTTTGTAATGGCCCAAATTTAAGATTATCGGAACAGTGGTTTCGGGACCACAAATCCGATGAGAAAAATTTTATTTTTCTTATATTTTTATGGTCTACAATTTCACAAAATGATTTCGTGAAAATTTCGTTCGAAAATTTCGACGTTTGGGCACTCAATTTAGTCAAAAAGACTAAATTGTAAAAAGTGCAAAAGTTGAGTTCTACATGTTAGAGGTGTCCAATTGTTATGAAACTTTAAATTGGAGGTCCTTATATGGTAATTATACCATTGGTAACTTGGTAGACAAAAATGGACATGAGATAAGTGAAATAGAAAATTTTTAAGTTAGGGGCAATTTGGTAATCTAATAATTAAAATGAATTAAAAGGGAAAAAGATGGCAAATTATGCTCATCTTCTTCATATGAACGAAATCAGCAAGGGGGGAAGCCATATTTAGGGTTTTCAAGCTTCCAAGCTCCATAGTAAGTGATCCCAAGTCCCGTTTTTAATGTTCTTTACGTTTTTGAGATCCCGGTAACTTAATTTAGCTTATTCTAGCAATAATTTAACCTAGGGTTTATATTTGGAAAAATACCCATAGGTAAAAAGTGTTTATTTTGATGTTTTTTGATAGAATATGAAGCTAAAAATTATGTTAAACAACTTTTGCTAAGCGATTTTAAGTGAAAACGAGTAAAACGACATAATCGGTAAAAATACCTAATGTTATTAAGTACATGTTAGAGTGGGAATTTGATGTTGCCATAGAAGGGAAAAATGTTCAGCATGTCATAAAACATAAGAATAAGGGATGAAGTTTAATTTCCGAGTCTTGGGGCAAAAATGTAATTATGCAAAAGTTTAGGGGCAAAATCGTAAATTTGAAAAAGTTAGAGTCGAGGGCTGTTTTGATAAATGTGAGTATTAAATGAGTTAAATTTGCTATTTTAGATCAAGAAGAACGAAACTCGAGGTTAGACAAAGGAAAGAATAAAGTTGAAGACTAAGTTGGTGAATTGGGCTATATTGGTACCGAGGTAAGTTTACGGTAAATAAATGCAATATTTCAATATTTATTATTAATGCTGTTAATTTTCAGCAATTATGAATTTATTTTATGAATTTATTTGATGATGATCCAAGCATGAAATGATAGAGAATTAAAATTTAAAAGTCCCGTTGATACATAAGGATGGTACTGGATACGAATGTCATGACATTTGGGTAAAGAGATCCCATGTAAGACCATGTCTGGGACATGGCATTGGCATCCTTGAGATCATGAGAGGTCCCATGTAAGACCATGTCTGGGACATGGCGTTGGCACCAAGACGAGAGGTCCCATGTAAGACCATGTCTGGGACATGGCGTTGGCACCGAGATGAGAGGTCCCCTATAAGACCATGTCTGGGACATGGCATGGGCACCAACATGAGAACATCCCATGTAAGACCATGTCTAGGACATGGCTTTGGCATGTTATTATCAGAAGAGACCCGAGTATCCTTATTATTCCAATGTAGCTCAACGGGCTTGTAAACGAATCATGTTCATGAAAGTTCAGTTTAAAGAATAAATGGCAAGCTCAAGTAAGTTGTAAGACTTAAGAACTTATTATACTATCAATTGATGTTCAACGATGCAGCAAGAGTTGAGTAAGTTATGCACACAAGTATTCTAAGTAAACAAGTAAGAGAACTAGTATGAGATTAACTAAAGAGTAAACTAGAGATATAGACATTGAGTTTAATTATTTAAGTTAAATATTGTTATTTATTTGCTAGTAAACTTACTAAGCTTTATGCTTACGTCTTTTATTTCACTTTCTCTTATACTATTACAAGGCTACTTCAAGGATCCTAAAGAAGTCAGAGATCGTCCACACTATCAACCACAACTGCTCAGTATTTTATGTCGAAACACGTTTGAGTTATGGCATGTATAGGGATTTAGTTATTCTAAATGTTTGTATTTATGATCTTGCTAAAGAATGATGTGTAAGTATTTGATGATGAATGGTTGCTAAAATGGTTAAGTATGGAAGTGTTTGTTGTTATAAAAGTTTAGGTGATAAACTATGCATGTAAATCATGAAAGGGTAAAATTTTGCAAAGAAACAGAATTCAGGCAGCACAGTGACGTGACTTTGAAAAATCACCTAGGATGGTATAAAATGAATTAGAGGATGAATGATATATGTAATTAAGTCTTGTTGAGTCTATTTTCATGGAAAAATAACAGTGTAGCAAAAGGAAATTTATATTTTAAGATATGTGAATTTTAGTAAGATAGGGTCAGAACTATTTTTGGAGTCCCCTGTTCTGAGTTTAGAAAATAATTAAAAATTGTATAAAAATTTTTATGAGTTGAAATTTATATGCTTAGATTCCTTAATGAGTCTATTTTCTGTAGGAACAAGTGGGAATAGCATATGAAAATCCTATAATGAGAAAAGTTATTTTTAGTAACAAGAGGTCAGAATAGTCGAATGGTGAAACAGGGGAGACTTTAACTAATAAACTGTACTAATTGGCTGAACCAAAAATTCTAAAAATTTTATGGTAGGAAGATATATGAGTCTAGTTTCAAGGAAAATTTACGGAGTTAAATTTTTAGTTTCTTAGCTCAAGTTATAATTAATTTAGTGACTGCTGCGCAATTGGACAGCTTTGCTGTAAATAGTAAAAAAAAATTTCAAAAGTAAATTTTTATGCTCCGAATTAGTAAGATAAGTTAAGTAATACCTCGTGCTCAACTCCGGAAACGGTCTCGGGTAAGGGGTGTTACAGATTTTGATTCATATTTTAAGCTCAACATGTCGACTTGAACTACTAGGGTTTGCAAATGGTCGGCTACTTCCCGTACTTGAGTCACAGCTTTACCCATGATGTGATATCTATCCCTAATCTGACCTTGAGAGCGTTGGAGTTGCTCTTTGTAGTGTTCATTGTTCGTTTCAAGAACCTCAACTCGAAGTTCACAATTTTGCAATGCGGTCTTGAGCTTTTCTATCTTTCCCTTTAACTCTTCGATCTTATTTAGGCTTGCTTTCAACTCAATTACGGAGTTGTGACTACGATATTGATACAGTGAACTTTCTAATTCTGCTACCCGATCTCTTACTCCAACCTTTTCATATTGGCTTTCTAATAATAAATCCCTTTCTAGAGCATCTTCTTGAACTCGAGCATCTTGGAATTTCTTTTCCCACTGATCAGCTCTAATATTTTCTTCTTTGATTTCTTGCCATTATTCTTCCGATTTTTTACCCAACCCGACAGTCCTCATCGACAAACGCAGCTTCTTATAATATGTCTTTAGACTGCCCAAGTCTTCGTCAACCTTGTTATTTCCTTTTCTTATTTTCTCGACTTCTAACTTTAGGACGTCGACGTCTAATCCTAGCTGCATTTTTTCCTCTTCCAACTGTTCTATCTTTTTCCCCAACTCCAAACTCCTCTTGTCAAAGTCTTTCTTTATGATCTCTAGCTCAGATGGGATCATTTGTAGGTTTTTTGCTATTGGCCGAGTGTTTTCTTAACTTGACATAGGGACATTATCATTGACTCTTTTACCCCACCACCAATTATATTCGGGGGTCGTCATGTGATTTACAGCAAGTCATTTCATTCTATAGGTTTGGTTCCAAGCGTTTGATATTTCACGAGCCTTCTTCTTGTAATTATCACCCTTGTACACAAACTCACACTGAGCCAACCCTTATGTTGCCGGTATAAACTGTCTCGACCTATACTACCTCAATACAAGCAAATAGGCATATCCAATAGCTCCTCATATCCCAAGTAGAGGAATTCAGTCGAAGTTTCCACATCGATACAAAATCTCATCAGGGATCATTCAAGGGGTCTTTCATTCGACGTCTTTGACTTGGAGACTCTGAAGAATTGCCATCCACTTTTCTTCAGAAATGTTGTCTCGCCTTAAGGTAGCCACAAATTCTTTTCGTGGAGAGTAGCTCTCAGAGAATACTCGATAATAGACTTTTTCTACCTTCTAAAAATGGCTATAGAACCATGCTAACAAGAGTTGCGCACACCCAATAAATCTTTCTTCACCCGCTCTCCGGTATGCACTTAAAGACCTAAAAGTTTTAGCCAAAATTACTGGGACAGGCATGACCCTTTTGTCAAGCCGGTCAAGTAGATATGAAACTATCTTTCTATGTGTCCTAGTGCTTTGGGGAAGATGACCAACCCGTAAATACTTAAGGTGAATACGTCGACTCTTTTCTTCGTATTCGGGTGTGTTAAGATCAAATCCCACAAACTTTTCTCTAAAGTAATTTTTGAGTTCGACCACTGGTCTGGCGAGCCTCCACGATGACCACCGGTCGCCGGCGACGGCTTCGCCATTCCCAGTGGCTGAAAAATAGAAAAATGTCCCCCTTTTTGGCCTTTCGGTTTCTAGAACCCAAACTCGAAAACTCATTAAAAGTCGTAAAAAAAATAAGAACCCTTCGATTTTAGGGTTTTAAAAAGCTCTCTGTCATAAAAAGGGGTCACATTTCATCGATGGTGACGACCTCGGCCACTCACTATGGCAGAACACGAAGCGTCAGGTAAGTTTTTTTTTCTTTTTTCTTTTATGTTTTTTATATATATAAAAAAATAGATTCAAAAAAAATCACCTTCAGATTTTTGTATTCTGTTTGTTTTTTTATTGCTTTTTTCTGTCTGTAAAAAAAACATTACATTGATAATGGTTTTTATAGGCGAATTACACTGTTATTTTACTGTTCTTGCTGATGTTTCTTACGTGTTGTTTCTGTCCTTTTCCCCTCTTTTTTGCAGATGGCGGTGGAGGGTCAATGACGAGGAGAAGCAGACCCTTTGCCATTTTGGTAAAATGTCAGCAAAAAGGGCAGACCTTGGGATGAGGATCCTCGGGCGGTGTGCCTGTGAAGGGAGGAGCGGCGCAGGGGGCACTAGGGTTTCTGTTTAGTGTTTTTTGAAAATTTAGTGTTGTGGGATTTAGGGTTTCTTCATTTACGCCATATTGGGTCACGTTTGTTGTAAATGGATTCTCCTTTTTTTATTAGACTTTATTATTTATTTTTGGTTTTGCTTATTTTTTTATCTGATTTCTGTTTTAGATTGATTGACTTGAGCCTTTTATTTATTTGTAATTCGAGCCCGGACAAAATTGGGTTATTACACACGTCATTAAAGTTAACAAATTGTTGACTTTTACATTTATTTTAAGGTGATTTGATAAAAAAATACAAATTCAAAAGTTAAAAAAGATTAAAAATTAAATGTAAAACTAAAACAATTTTTTTAAAAAATTAAAGAGCCAAAAATTTCATTATGTTATACGTTAATACCTATAATGTCTTCCAACGTTTACGTCTAGTTAGTCTTCAAACAGTTTATGTTGTTGATATTTATCAGATCCATTTATTTGAAAGCCAAGGTCTTTTGTTTTTTCAATTAAGGAATTGTGTTCATAAACTGGTTAAATATTAATATTTAATACATTCTTTTTAATAAATTTACTTCAAATGCGATTAAACCGTGAATTAATCATTGTTATTTACGGCAAATATTTTGGTTTCGATAAAAAAAACTATTTCACTTATAATTTAATTAATTAAAATTTTAAACTAAAATTAAATGAGGGCCTAATTTATTTGGCTTAGCCCCAACCTATATACTCAAACAGGACAATCTTTACTTTCTTAGGAGCTATAAATTTTAGGTATATTTAGAAGTCTAGATTTTATAGTGTTGCAGCAGTACAAAAATCCTTCGCTATCATCACAATTTCATTATTTTCTTCTTCAAACAAACAATTTTAAAGAGCAAGTAGAAAATATGAGGTTCAAAAGTTTATCATTTCAGCGTCGTCTTCAAACTTCTTTTAATTCCAAGGTATCAATCTTTTCTTTTGAGACAAAAACCTAAAACATGTATGGTTCCGACAATAAATATATATATCATGTAATTTTCTTTTCAGGATAAAACTTATCGTTATTTCTCATCAAATCCTGCGTTTGCCTTACAGCAACCACGCAAGGCTTCATACAAGTAAATATGTTGCTACTCATTTTAATGGGCTTCTCCGTTTTAGGATAATCTCCCTTGCCACAAGATTCATACTTACCTGAATTATACACAGTTTGTTTAACATCTCGTTTACTATTGATATTAGCATAATTTTGAGCTTAAATGTTATATTTGCATGAGCAAGGCTTTTTGGGGTTAAAATCTTAGTTTGTTAACTGAAGCTGAAAAGGCTTTTGCAGTTTAAAATCGTTGTTTAGCAACTTATCTAAAGTCGAGCTATTAGATTAGATGAGTAACATAAATTCATCATCATTATTATTATTTGATGGGGATGATGGGATATATAGTGAAGATGAGAATGGTGAGATGGAGTGGGAGAAGCTTGGATTTGGTCCCGTATCAACTGATTTTATGTACAGCATGAAATGCTGTGAAGATGGAAACCTTACTCACTACGGAAACATTCAATTCAGCCCTTTCGCAGCGGTCTTAAATTATGGGCAGGTAGTTGTCACCTTTCTTTTCTTTTCTTTTCTTTTAATGCACACTTTAATTCTTCAGAGTATATCGTTTTTTCACTTTTATCCACAAAATTCTTTTTAACCCACTTTAATCCTTAACATTATCAAATATAAACACTCTCAATTTAGTCCTTAATATTATCAGACACTTATGATTCAATCCCTAACGTGATGTTTATGATTGAGTGAATATTTCAACCATTAATTTCTAGTGTTTAAAGGAGTGAAGTGGAAAATGAGGAGGTGAACATATATTGCATAAAATATGAAGAAAGTTATAATATGAGATTTGGATTTGAAGTTGATTGGATGGTTAATGCTTAAAACTAAATACATGAAATAATTGAGTTGGATATATATTTTAAAATAAAAATGCAGGGCATAATAGAAGGTTTAAAAGTAAACAGGAAAGAAGATGGGAGGCTGCTTCTCTTTCGCCCTGATCAACATGCCCTTCGCATGAAAATGGGTGCCCAAAGAATGTGCATGCCTTCTCCTTCCATCCATCAGTTTATCCACGCTGTCAAACAAACTGCTCTTGCCAACATTAGATGGGTATTTCTATTCTTCTTCTTACTTTCTTTTCTTTTAACATGCCAGTTTATAAAAATATTATGGAGATTTTTATATTAAGAGTTAGATTTTATTTTATTCTTTTAATTCAAAACTAAGTAATTTAGCCCCTACATGTTAGATAAATTAAAGATTGGTTCATGTATGTCAACATAAGGTACACATGGTATGCTATATGCAATTGTCTAGGTTATTTCGTCAACTACACTAGTTTAACAGTAGAAATGAATAAAATATTTAACAGAAATGACCAATTTACTCTTTAATCTAACGTACATGCACTAATTTACCTTTTTTTAATAAATAGAGTAAAATACAATTTGGCTTCTAATACAAGGGTCTCAATAATACTTTTACCCATCACAACACAAATAAAAATATATTTGTTCTTCTTGAATTCTAAGTTCAAAGGTCTTAAAAAAGGCCGATCCAAGAGGGGAAGAGAGAGGTAGTCCCGTTCTTAACATTTTTTAGGCCCTACGCGAAACAATAAATTGGATCCCCTTTTAAAAAATTATAAAATGTAATACAATAAATAAAAACATATACTAGTAATAAAATAAAAAAAATTGGGACCCTTTTCTTTCCTTTTTTTTCCCTGCCTGCAATGAAGCATCGATCAGAAAACTTAAAAGGCTAAAGTTTTTTTTTTCCATGTTAAAAGCTAGAACAACTCTGGGCCTTAGGTGGCCGCACTCCCAAACTACCCCCAGGGTCAAGCTTGAAGAGAGGTCTTAGGACCAAGATAGCTAGTACCGCATTCTTAGTACCAAGATAACTAGTACCGCATTAGTGAGTGCGCCGTTTTTTTACTAGGACTAGTACATGGCAGTATCGATCTGTTCCCGCATACCATTCCGAATTTATCAAAAAAATTTTAAAAATTTTAAAATATTTATATTTTAATATTTAAAATATTAAATAATAATATTAAATAAATTTTAAATATAAAATATTTATCAATTATACAAAATACTCAATAAAGATCTATCAATCCAAAATTAAGAAGGAAAAAACAATCTCATGTATTAAACGATAATATGATCCCCAACATTAGCTTAGAGGTGATTATGGGCCGGGCCGGGCCAGGCTTGGATAAAATTTTAGGCCTATTTTCTAGGACCGGGCCTGCCCTGGCCTAAAATATAGGCCTAAAAATTTGTCCAAGCCCAGCCCGAAAGAAAATTACTATGTTCGAGCCCGGCCCGGCCCATATTAAATATATATTTTTAATATATATAAATATATATTTGATTAAAAATAATATATATTTAATATATAATTCGGGTCGGGCCCGGGCCAAAAAAGTTTTACCCGAATCCTAGCCCGTTTTCTAAACGGGCCTCATTTTTTTGCCCAAATTCATATTTTGGGCCTATATTTTTACTTGAACCCTCCTATTTTTTAAGCGGGCTATCGGGCCGGGTCGGGTAGCCCAACCTATGATCACCTCTACATTAACCCATTCAATAATAGACTTGTCCATGGGCCGAGCCGGGCTGGGTTTGGGCCGGGCCCGGAAAAAATTTTCGACTCGCCTCCTAGGCCCGAGCCCTGCCCGGCCCGAAATATGGGCCTGAAATTTTGCCCAGGCCCAGTCCAAGAAAAATATCATAAGCCCGAGCCCGACCCATTTTTAAAATAAACATTAAAAAATTATTTTAAAAATAAAAAAATAAAAAAAAGTATTTTAAAAGTATTTTAAAATTAAAAAATAAAAATATATATTTATTATATTCGGGTCGGGCCCGGGCTAAAAAAGTGGTGCCCAAGGCCTGGCCCGTTTTTTAAACGGGCCTCGTTTTTTTCCGAAGCCTATATTTCGGACCTATATTTTTACCCGAACCCTCCCATATTTCGGGCGGGTCGTCGGGCCGGGCCGGACCGCCCGGCCCATGGACAGGTCTATTCAATACTAACATACATATCAAAGCTGGAGGCTGAAATTTTAGGGATTTAGGCATTCAAGTTGTTTCCCTATTTTGATAAAGGAAGAGAAAGGTGAGGGGAATTTTTTATTTATTATAATTTAGTTTTATATTTTAAAATTTAAAGTTTGTCCAACTAAATGAAGTTTTTTTATTAGTTAATGCAAGTGTTGATTTTTTAAAGTTTAAAACAAAATAAATTATAAAAAATTAATATTTTTCAGTATTATTTGGTGCATCATATTCCACCTAGTGTGAATGAAATTGACCAGAATAGGTTGATGTAACAGAAAAAGGGTTATTTGATGTTCCATTTTAGCACAAGGAAGGTGCACACCAATTAGAATAATCGAAAGTGGTGTGGAATGACCACCATGCTTAGGACCCTTTTTCCCTTGAAAAGATATTTTGGCATCCTACAAGTAGTTAGGAAACTAGAAGTTTAAAAAAAATTAAAATGAAATTATAAATTTTTAAATGGGTTAAAATATAATTTATAATTTAATTAGGTTACAAATTTTCAATTTATTAATTTAAAAGTATAAATTGTAAAGGGCTATACTATAAAATTGTCAGTTTTCTAGGCGAGGCTTTATGCCTAAACCCCTAGCGTCCCTACTGCCTAATCTAAAACCCTTAATATAAAATTCAATTTCTTTTCTTGGATGGGATTGAAAGCCCTAAACTCCTGTTAAGGGTAATCGCGTGGAGCAACTGGAATAAGAAAAGAAAAGAAAATTGCCCATTTGTTTATTCTGGATGACTTCAATTGGCAATAAATGAACAGGTTCCTCCACCAGGAAAAGGATCCCTCTACATTAGACCTTTGCTCATTGGAAGCGGTCCGGTTCTGGGCGTAGGTCCAGCGCCTGAATACATGTTCCTCACATATGCTTCCCTGTTGGCAACTATTTCAAGGTGCTCCTTTATTTAAACGATAAGCAGTTAATTTTAACTTCAAATGAGATTGAGTTGTACGGATTGTTGATTAAACAGCAAGACAAAACACCTTTGAGCTTATATGTGGAAGAAGAGGAGGTTCGTGCTTTTTCTGGTGGAGTTGGGGGAGTGAAATCTGTGTCGAATTATTGGCCGGTGAGTCCATTGTTTAGTAGGGGTAACTTGCATTGCATGGGACAGTATCAAGGTTCTAACTTTGGGTTTTATTTTGTAGGTGTTGAAGGCACTTGTTAGAGCAAAAAGTCTAGGATTTTCTGACGTTTTATACCTTGACTCTGTCAATAAGAAATATTTGGAGGAAGTCTCAGCTGCCAACATAATTACTTTGAAGGGAAATGTAATTTCAACTCCTCCTACAAGTGGGACAATTCTTCCTGGCATTACTCGTAAAAGCATTATTGAGATTGCGCGTGGTCTTGGTTTTCAGGTCAATCATTCTGTTCTCCCAAAACTTATACTGAACATAATAGCATAATTGACAATTAAAACTGAAACAGGTAGAGGAAAGATCTATATCAGTGCATGAACTGACAGAAGATGATGAAGTTTTTTGCACCGGAACTGCTGTGGGAGTTGCTGCTGTAGGGAGTGTTACTTACCGAGGCACAAGGTATTTTGTTGTTTAAAGGGAAATTTTGACTTCACAAAAATCGTCTAACATATATTATCATGTGCTACAGATTTGAGTTCAAGGTGGGTGAAAACACTGTATGCCAAGCACTGGGCTCCACTCTTGTAGGCATTCAAACAGGGTTGATTGAGGATAAGAAGGAGTGGATTTTCAACATTCACTAACTCTTTTATCATATATGAATCAGTATTGGTAGTTGATGACTTCAGAATAACTTTTAATCAACTCCATGTTAAGTTCTTCATCACTTCAGCAATATTACCTTATGAAAAATGTTTGATTTCGCAATAAAAACAATGGAAGCTCAAAACCATTTGCACCATCAAAAATACACGCCAAACAGCATGTTGTCAAAGATTATTTTGAACTTGGGTAAATAATTTTTCATAAAAACTTTGTTTACACTTGGGGTTTCTTCCCCATCCAAAATAAGACTTGGACAACTTGTTCATGATGAAGTCTTGAACAGTAAGGACAATTAAGAGTCAGGCAAAAGGATCAGACAACCAAGTTTTGATAATGAAATTAAAAAATGTCAATTTTCTTTTGAATTTTAAAATTTTAGAAATGAAATAATAAAAACTCTTTAAAAAATGGTTTTAAAAATATAAAAGAATTTCAAAATACAATGTTATCTAAACTGAACTGGACTACGGTATCGGTCTAGTGAGAGGTAAAAAACCCATTGACCTACAAACTAATATGATTTGGTTACCGATTCAAAACAAATAAATTATTAAAAAAAAATAAGATTATAAAAATTGGTTCTACTACCAATTCAAATGGTTTTTTAGCTTGGTTCAAATCAAATAAATTATTAAAAAATTGAAAATAAAAATTGTTTCAACGGCCAATTCAAATGGTTTTTTAACCCTATTCAATCAGTTTGGACTAATTCACGAGGCAACTAGTTTTTTACCTCTCACCAGATCGATGCCCTAGTTCGATTGGTATCTACATTATTGTCAATGTAAGAGGAAGTGGGTTTAAGTGCACTAAAGGAGTTATAAGTAATTGTAGGTATTGTATAAAAAAATACAAACACAAAATGAGTGTTTTTTTATATATAAATTGAATCAATATAATAAATTATGTAAAATATGAGATAACTTAATACAACATGGATACAAAAATCTTTTTTTTTTTTAAATGAGTCGCTATAATAAATTATATAAAATAAAATACAATAGAAAATAACATAAACACAACACATATACACAATGTACCAGAAATTTTTAAGATGTGAAAATTATATAATACACTTAACATATGGATATAACAAGAGTATGATATAGAAATAAGGGTGCGTTTGGTTCGCTGTATTGGATTAGAGGTGTATTGGATTAGAAGTGTATTGGATTAGAGGTGTATTGGATTAGAGGTGTAATAGCAAATCAACTGTTTGGTTGAATGTAATGGAATAGAGGCGTAATAATAATCTTGTGTTTGGTTGAATGGAATAGAGGTGTAATAGCATAATGGAAAAAACTAAAATAACTAGAATACCCTTAGCATAAATTTGTTTTGGTAAATGATTATTGTTATTGTTATTTAAATTTTAATAAGATTATTATTATCAATAATAAATATTTTAATCATATTTAAACATAATTATTATTAAATATATTTTAATTAAAATATATAATTTAATAAAATTCTTAATAATTAGCAAAAATTTGTTTTGGTAAATTATTATTGTTATTGTTATTTAAATTTTAATAAGATTATTAATATCAATAATAAATAATTTAATCATATTTAAATATAATTATTATTAAATATATTATAATTAATAAGGAACCAATATCAAACAAGGGCCATATAAGGAACCAATATCAATTGACCATAGAATAAAATCAAACATGTTGATCAGATCAACAAAATGAAAATAAAAACAGAAGCTTTCAAACTGCAGAAGGTGGAAAACATTTAAAAGAACTTCCAATCGCAACTCTCTTATTCATATGGAATTTACAATGTCACTCGTGAATGAAATATCGAAGCTCAAAAACTACCCCATGAATCAATACAAGCCAATCTTAAACCAAAATCAAAAAAGTTTTATCGGGTCAAAGCAAGTCAAGAATGAAGGCTGAAGCTTTTAAACAGCAGACTATAGAAAACATTACCAAATCAAACGCATGGATTTTACTAATTCAGTCTTGAACGAATATCAGAGCTCGAAAATTACCAACAAATCACTATCAAAGCTTGAAAATTACCCAATAAATTGATATAAGGAAATCTTAAACCAAAATACGTTATATCAAAGTCAAAGCAATCAAGAACAAAGGCTGAAGCTTTTAAACAGCAGATTACAGAAAAAATTACCACAATTCTAACATGAAATGTTAACAACCACATGCAATTTATTAAATCATCCATGAATGAATATCAAAGATCGATAATTACAGAACAAATCGATACGAATCAATCTTAAACCAAACAAAACATGTTTAATCCACTCAAAGCAGTTAAATTTATACTCTAGCTCGAAAAGTTATATAATAGAACCCAATCATCCCAGGCGATTTTTAACCCATCCCTTAAATATTCACAATCATTCGTCTCTATAGATATTGGCTTCACCTTAGGTTTTACAATATGGAATACAAATACTAGTTATGTCGCCTGCGGTTGAACTCTAACAAGCTGCCATAAGTGCGATCAACAACACCAACGAAGAGCGATTCTGTATCTGGGCTAAAGGATATTCCAGCAACCTCACCAAAAAAGTCAATTTCCTGGCACTTCACATACCCGGACTTGGTGTCGAAGACATGAACGAAGTTAGCTGGCTCAGCCATGGCAAGAAATCGACCATCTGATGTGAACTTGAGAGCTCTAATTGCTCCCATTCTTCCCTTCAATACAGCTAGGGACTGGGATGGTTTTCTTACATCCCACAATCTGCAAGTTGTGTCCTGATTCCCAGTAGCAAGAATGTTCCAATCAGGGTGCCAAGATGAAGCAAAAGAATAGTCCAAATGTCCCTCTAGGGTGCCAGTGACCTGCAGCATTGTACAAAATAAATTAGACATCAACAAGATTTAAACCTCAAAACGCACCATTTATTTGGATGTCCAGCAAGAGTGACATACTTTGCCAGACTGAGCATCGGCAATTAGGCAGTCGGTACTGTCTCCAAGAACTGCAAGCAACTTCCCGTCTGGACTAACAGAGGTATTCTGTTAAGAGAAGACAACCATAAAAGTAAGAAAAACACCCGAAAAATGGAATTCTACAGCAAGCATTTGAAGACTAGCACTTAAATTTACAGACCTGTCGAATGAGAACCGGTTGAAGGTTGAAAAAGTTTCGGCATCAAAAACTCTGATTTGAGCATCGTTATTTGTAGCCATAACTCTCATTGCACCACTGCAGAAATAAAGAAGATTCAGTTTTATTTTAAAATGTAGTCAAAGTAATATATTGCTCAAGATAACCAAAATATTTCTCTTTGTTAGACTGCTCAAAAAGGATCAAAATATTTCTCACCTAGGATTGAGATACACATCCACCGCATTAGTGATTGCATTATCATCAGTGGTTACTTTTGTGGAGAATGTCACCCCCGGTTGATTTATATACTGCCCAAGCAGAAAAATACTCTCAATAGCATGAGCCAAATTGCAAACATAATATTTTATCCCATAAACATTTGTCAAACAAGCAAACAGATACCTTGCAAATAAGCTCCCCCAGAAAACCACCAGCCACCATTAAATTTTCTTTAACTGCCATGGTGCTAATCTGCACCCTAGAGAGTTGCTGAGATTGTCGTTTCTACAAACATATCAAAATACAAAGTTTATCTCAACTGCTCTTCAAACAAAGCAGCAGAAGTCAAATTAAATTAATCATGGCCATATTCACTAACCAGGTTGGGAACAATTGGCTTAGCCACATTCAACACTTCTTTGCCCTTGCGTAGTAGTGATGACCAATGCATTACCGAGTAGTTTTGCATGAGGTACACATCGTGCTTTGATGTAGCCCACAATAGATTCCTTAGCTACATGATAAAATAAATAAATTAAACACAATACCATATATCAGCATTCTTTCAAGCATGAAAGCAGATAAAAATATCCATCACCTAGATAACTTAATTGAAACTAAAATCTTAAATTAGTGTGCATGTGTACAAGACCATACTCTTCCACATAATCCTTTCACCGACAGATAGTAATGTTACTGTTAACTAAAGACTCGTTAACTAGCTTCACCACTCACTGGGGTGACCAAAACAATTTATAGCCACAATTCAGCCTTCCAGCATCCTTGCAACAAGAAGTACGGCCCAATGCCATGGTCAAGAGTATGGATAAAAAAGAAATTGGTAGTTGATAGGAAAGACAAACAAGCATTAATCTTCTTGTGCACATTAATTTCAAAATGAATTACTAGTAACATATTTGTAAGACCATGTAACCACATTTTACCACCAACAAATGTTGTGAATCCCATACAAAGAGGAAAGAAAAGAAAGGGAAAAAGAACTGTCATAAAAAGAAAAATTGGCAGTTGATTGACCATGTATGCCCCTTTTCAGTATGGGAAGCCCCAATTCACTTTCCTCAAATTTCCCATTACATAAATAACAAAATGGAAAACAAAAATTCACAGAGCACAGGTAATGCATTAAAATTTGCAACACCAAACAGAACCATGAAAGAGGGAGACCCATAAATGCAACCAGTAAGTTAGAAGGAACATTTTTAAATCATCCATGAATGAATATCAAAGATCGATAATTACAGAACAAATCGATACGAATCAATCTTAAACCAAACAAAAAATGTTTAATCCACTCAAAGCAGTTAAGAATAAAGGCTAAAGTTTATAGACAGCAGATTTAACATGTTTCGAATCTGCTTACATGCAGAAAAAATAAAAGACAGTAACAAGGTTAACAGAGAGTTAGAAACCTACCTTTCAGTTGCACTAACTCAGAAATCGGCAAAAAAGAAAATGAGAAGAAACAAAGGGAGCAAATCGGTAGAAAAGAAAAGAAAATAAACAGAGGGCAGAAAAGAAAAGAAAAGAAACGGAGGGAGCAAATCGGCAGAGGCTAGAAGGAACAGAAGAGAAACAAAGGGGAAGCAGATGAGAGGGTATAACAGGGATGGTAAACCTATGCGGCGCCTAATCTGGGCAAAATGGAAGGATTACAAATCGGTGAAATCCACCGATTAAATCAGTAACCGATTACAATGGTATTAGCAATACCATGAACCAAACATAGGAATAGAGAGGGATTAAGCGGGACCCACCGATTAGCCAATACACCCAACTAAACATGGTGTAATATGAGTATTTTATAAATAGGGGACGAAAACATGACGTAAAATTAAATAATTAAAATAATATTTATTTTGAAAAAATAAATATATTTATGCATCAAAATTTACTGTAACATGCAAAAATTATTTCTGAATTCTAAAATTGGATTGTCAAGACCTGATTCGACTAAATGGAGGGATTAACTGCCTAAGTTGATAGGAAATATTTCCCCAAAGGAACTGGATTTTGAGTGCACTGATTTGAGCATTTGGAAAGAAGCTCTCTCCTCCTACAAATCTCGAATCCAATCTCTAAACAAGCCTAATTTGATTTCTCTTGACGAATTTTACACCCACGATCTTCCCTCTCTTCTCCGCCAACGAAACCCTAACCCTTTCATTACCACCGCCGAACTCTCCCGCCTCATGCAGTGGAAGCTCACTCGCGGCAAATTGAGGCCTCGTTTGTTAAACTTTGTTTCCTCTTTGGACGACTCTTCTGTCCAATCCGTTTCTCAAAAGGCTTTCCTCTCCCTTCCCGACATCTCCAAAGCCATCTCCCAGCTTACGGTTTTGAAAGGAGTCGGCCCCGCTACTGCCTCCGCTGTTCTCGCCGCCTACGCTCCTGAAACGGCGCCATTTATGTCCGACGAGGTAACTGCCTCTCCAATCTTTCTTTATTGGTTTTTTATTTGATATGACTTTTAATTTATATTCAAGGCTATGGTGGCTGCGCTTGGAAGCTCCAAAGATTATTCGTTAAAACAATACTTGTTATTTGTGGAAAAACTACAGAGCAAATCTAAGGTTGGTGAGGTTCCTTTCTATTCTATTTGAGTTATTATTGTAGTTCTTTTGGCATGATCCTTACTTGTATTTTGTCTTGATGATGTTGATCAATATTGTGCAATTAAAATATGCTAGTAGTTTTCAAGTTAGTATAATGGCAGTTTAATAAGAAATATTTAAAAAGTACTTAGCTTATTACAGATGGTATCGGTTAGGCTTAGAACTAGTTAACTTTTGCTATTTAAGATGTTGATATTTTTTCTTGTGGAGCCTGTTGGAAGTTCAATTCTGTACATTTTAGGTGGAACTTAGTTTCCATTGACAGAATCTCTTTCATTTTCATGTTACGAAGTTCGTTTCCATTTTCCTTTTGCTTATTTTGATTGAGCACACCTCTTTGCATGGTTCCCCAAAATGGTGTTTGCAGGGGAAATTACTTGACGAAAACTTAGTTTCAGGAGTCAGGACCACAAGTGTTCTTTCTTTCTTTTCCTGAACTCATTGTTTTCATAGTTGATAGCTGATCAATGGTCACTTTATATTGTTCTGAAGCTTCATTGTTGTCTCACTGAATTTGTAGCTTTCTGATGCTAGTCTTATTGTTTTGTTTCTATTGAATGTTTTATGTTGTTGATAGGTGATCCTAATCCGTCTCTAGTTTTCCTTGTTTCTGATTCTTGGCTAATTGCGTTTTGACTGGGCAACACTATCATATTCCTTAAGGAACAACAAGGCAACTCTAGTATTCTCTAGTTGTTAATATCCATTGGAACCTTTGCCCATTGTATGTTTGTTTGAAGAACTTATTCAATCAGTGTAGAAGCCACTGAAGTTTTGGCTATACTGCTTATAACCTAAAATTAATAGCCTACCAGTGATAAAATTGATTAAGGAAAGATGCTGAATTCTTGATGTTGACAAGTGATAAATTTTTCACTTCGTCCTCAGTCTGTGCCCCTTCTATGCACCTTTGTTGGCTTTATTCATAGGCTAACAAGAATATTTTCTCATAATGTAATGCATGTTGTTATGGGGAAGGATCAATTAATCATTCATCTATGTGCCTGATCCAGGAAATACCTTTTTGAAAAGGATGATCTATGTTTCTTATTACAGGAACTAAGTTCAATGGGTGACTCCTTCAAACCTTCGGATGTAGAAAGGGCTTTGTGGAGTTCAGCTGTAGGCGTAAAGTTGCAGTCTTCACAGACAGCTCCGGACAACAAGATCAAAGGAAGCAACAAAAGAAAGAGAAAACATTGAATTATCTATGTGCAAGATGATGGAAACTTTTGTGAGTTCTAACATGGCCAAGTATTAATCTTGTTTACTTGATGCTAACACTTTATCAATGTGATGTTGTGCCTTGGTCATATATCTGGCATACATGCATGGAATGCAGCCTGAAATTCCTTGTGTTGGATTTAACTATTTTAGTATGGTTAACCCACTGATATTAGTTAAATATTGACAGTAGCACATTACCATGCTATGGCATCTTGCATGAAGTTACTTTGAGAAAATGTCAGAGACCCAAGTTATATGATGAAACCCTTGATCCATCTTTAACTTACGAGGTAATTTCAGTCCTTTTTCCCCTACTTTATGGATGGCAATTTGCTTGTGGGTGGAATGGTAAAGTGCAGTGCAGGTGCTTTAGATTCAAACCACAGCGTTGTTGAAAGCTAGGGTGAACATACCACCCGGGTTTGGTACTTGAATTAACTAATTATTAACCCACCCACAAGCAAAATAGGGTTGGCTGAAGGACAATGATCTATTTATGGACTCTTTAATGGTTAGCCTAGCTGTTGCGAACTGAAAGCTAAAAAAGGCTCTCAAATAGCAGAAAAAACATAATTTACACCAATGAAATTCTCGTTTTCTTGGTAAAACAAAATGTAATTTAATAATTGAACCAAAAAAAAAAACCAGAATGCAGTTTTACTAAAAGAGGAAGAAGTTCCAGGAAGATTTAATGAATCTTCCATTTTGAGCAACCAAAAGCCCAGTTTTGTTTTTTTTACTTCATGTAGGGAGATGAAGTCATTGGTTTATAGGTGTCAAGTCGCCATTCGCTTTCCTTGTACTTCCCGTAACCATTGTGTTATTGGAGCCTTTCCCTTTTGATCTATAAAATTACACCAAAAAGAAAGGCCGTGACGGACGAAATCTTCAAAAACTTCCCAAGTCTCTTCTTCTTTTACGGCCTCATTCAACGGCTTTAACCACCAAAGTGATGAAAATGAATATTATGCCCTCCTTCTCAGACCGTAAACACTGACGGAGTCCCCGAGGAGAGGCTCTCCTCCCTCAAAAGCAGGCCTACTGAGTACTCGAGACTCCCGAAGTCGGCTTCGATGGGGCTTCAACTTCAAGAGCCATTTTCAACCTCTTGACCACTGTTGTGGGAGCCGGGATCATGGTGCTCCCAGCCACCGTCAATCAGTTGGACCTAATCCCGAGTCTATTCGTAATCATATTCGTCTATTTGCTAACGGGATCATCCATCGATAAGATACTCAGGTTCAGTCGAGCCTCCAAGTCGGCCACATATTCAGGCGTTGCCGCCGACGCTTTCGGTGGGACCGACCGTAACATCTTCAGGTTTGCATTGTCATCAACAACTTGGGCATGCTCGTGGTTTACATGATCATCATAGGTAAGTTTGAACTCCCCCCTCCCCCAAAAAAAAAAGAATTAAGCTTCGTGGAACGACTAGTTGCCCTTCGATCACCTCTGAATTTGATTTGATTGCAGGTGATGTGTTGTCGGGGACATGGGAGGATGGGTTCCACCACAAGGGAGTTATGGAAGAATGGTTCGGTGAACACTGGTGGACAACGCGTTCGGCTTTGCTCATGTTCACCACGCTCTTCGTTTTCGCACCTCTCATTTCATTCAAACGCATTGGTAACTAACTCACGCCTCAAAAATTCTAAATTGCCGCTATACTCCTTTCTTACTTTTATTGAAATGCTTGCTGTTTTTCGTGATTTTAGATTCATTGAGATACACCTCGGCATTGTCAGTTGGTTTCGCGATTGTATTTGTGGCAATAACAGCGGGAGTTACCATTGTTAAGTTGATGGAAGGGAAAATCGAAATGCATCGTTTAATGCCGAAACTTGAAAACCAGGCATCGTTTTGGAAGCTTTTCACCACTGTTCCTGTTCTAGTCACTGCTTATATATGCCACCATAACGGTGAGTCATCACAGATTGATTCCTTCTACACTTCTAAGTCTTTATTATCATAATTTGGGTTTGTTTAGTTGTTGGTTCAAGTAAATTATCTTCCAATTTGTACCAAATTAGTTGCATCTTTGAGTTGATTGAATGCTTTAACGGTAAGAGATGCTTAATGTACCTGTTGATACCTAAAACTCTGCGAAGAACAAATTATCCATTTATGGTTCAACATAGGGGTGTTCATTCGGTTAACCGACCGGTTAATCGACCCGAAATTACTATAACCGAATTAACGGACCTTTCAAAAATTTTAACCGTTAACCGAACCGATTTTTTTAAAAAAAAATTAACCGAACCGAAATTTTTTTGGTTAATAAGGTCGGTTAACCGAATTAACCGAAAATTATGTATTTTTTATTTTTGGTTAAAAATTACCCGAATTACCGAAAAATACCCTAATTACTCGAATTTTTTTTATTTTTTATTTTTAAAATTTAAAAAATTTATAAATTATTAAAGTAAATTGGGTTTTAGACTTTAGTAAATTAGGTTGTCTTTTAGTTTTAGTTTTATTGGATTGGGTAATTGGGTAAACTTTAGTTTTAGTTTTATTGGGTTGGGTAATTAAGTTTGGGCTGGGTTGGATAATTTTATTTATTAATTTTTTCGGTTAACCGACCGGTTTCGAACCGAATTAACCGTTAACCGAAAAATCATAAAAAAATTAACCGACCCCCGACCGAAAAAATTCGGTTAACCGATCGATTAACCGAATTCGGTCGGTTAACCGAATTTTTTCGGTTTTACCCGAATTATGCACACCCCTAGCCTGATCTTCATTGTTAATATGAACTTCAACGTTCTTTAAATCATTTAAAAGAGTAATGAATTGATTAATGTGATCTCTAAGAAGCCCACATTCGTTCATGCGAAACGTAAATAGATGTTGTTTCAACACTAAACAGTTAGCCAGAGACTTAGTTGCATAAAGAGTTTCTAACATTTTCCACAAAGTAGATAAGGTATTATCCATCAATACCTCTTGCAATACCGTATTCGCAAGGCACAACTGGATTGCAAACAAGGCGTTTTCATTAAGCTCTTCCCATTCTGTTTGATTTAGAATCTCAGGCTTTTTCCCAGTAACAACCTTTTTTCAAGCCAGTGTGAACTAGAATTGCCATCATCCGAACTTGCCACTGATTGAAATTTGTCTCACAATCGAACTTCTCAATTTCAAACCTTGTTGCTGTCATTTGTGAACGGGCCGATCTATGAAAATTGAACTAGCTCTAATACCACTTGTTAGGATCGACTCAATTAAGTAACAAGTAACAAAAAATAGCGGAATAAATTGAGAAATTGAACACACAAATTTAATGTAGAAAAACCCTCCAAAGAGAATAAAAAATCACGGGCAAAGATAATTTTACTATAATGGAAAAAGAATGAAGAGTACAAAAGATGGAGATAAAAAAAATAAACCACGAAGAATCCGAAAATAAAGACCCTCAAAACATAAACACAAAATTCTCTAAATGTATTATGAGTTCTAATCTCTAATGGGTGTATTTTCTAAGATTGTAAAAGAACATATTTATAGGCTAAATTAGTAAGTCAAATAAACTATGCTAATAAATGTTAAATATATTATACTAATAAATACTAAATCTTCTAGAAAGAAAATATATTTTGTTTAACTTGACTTGCAAGCAATCTCTTAAAATTTGGGTCACACAACTCTAACAATTTGTCAAGTTCTCCAAACTCCTAAGTCCATTCAAACTCTCACTCTAATTAGGAGAAGCAAATCGCCAGCCTTGCTTCTACTTCTACTCAAACAAGGGGTCTTATTTCCAATAGCTTCTCACTTTAATTGCTTTTATTTTTTTAAATTTTTTTTTATCTTGAATATTTACATCAATTCTCACACTCTATTTGTTATTTTTCGACTTGAGCGTACCTAGTTTGCTGCCCAAGACATAAGGATTTGGTTTAGAGCCTCCCGGATCAAAACAAGTCCTCTAAAACTCGCAATAACTTCAAATTTACTTGAGGGTTTATGGAAGTTGCCCTCTTCATCAATAAAGATAAGGAAAAATAAATAAAAAATAAAAAATTGTCAACAATAAAATTTATGCACATATAAGTTGTGGTTTTTCATGTAGGCACAACTTGTACCACAAGTCGTTATGTACTAATAGAAAAATTCTTATCATTTAAATAATTTCTGTAAAATTTTAAGATTATATATAATTTTTCCTTCATATACATCTAGTATATTTTTATCCATAAATTATTCAATTTTAAAAACTTTATTGTAACAAATTTTATAAAAAAAAAACCAATTTTAAACTTTAAAATATAATGACTTAATTGTTGATTAATTAGCTATATTTTAATTAAATTAAATTGTTTTATTTTTAACATACCAAAATAGAGAAAAATTATTAATTTGAAATTTAAAGAAATAAATTAAAATTCCATATTTAAATTTATTAAATTTGAAGTATACTAATACCATATAAAATCTATTTTTAAATATTAATAAGTTGAAGTTTAAATAAAATAATACAATTACATAACTTTGTTACTTTTTAAAATTTAAAAGGTATAAACATCAGTTCAGTTAAAATTAATTTCACACTTACGTAAAAAATATATGCATATTTTAAAAAATGCACTATACTTCAACATGAACATTTAGTTTATAATTTGAAACATTGGATATCAATTTCTTTTATTACTTTATGCACAATAATTTTCAAAATAGTATAAATATAATTTCTTATTTTTATAAACCAAAAATATTGTTATAATATTCAAGTATAAAATCAAACAAATAATATGAAAATCTATACTTATATAAATAAATATAAACACCTGTCCATTTTCTTTTCCTTTGACAACATATGGGTCCATCTCAATTTTAAATTTTAATTTGATTCCTATAGTTTAGAGTTGTTTATGGTCGGGATGGGCCCTAACAAAAATTTAGACCTGATTAATAAGCTCGATCTAAAATGGTTTTAAATTTTTACTCAAGCCCGACCTGGATCGTCCATATTAAAATATTTTATTTTATTTTTTTATATAAATTCTTTTAAAAAATATAATACATCAAATAGACTAAAAAAATTAAAATAAATATTTCCCAAAAAATTGAAATAAATTAGAAAAAATTTATAACACTAAGATAGATGCAACTTAATAGGCGAATGCCTCTAAAATAGTATCAAAATTAACAATAAAACAAAAGTTATACAATATCCAAATAATAACAACAAAATAGTAGCAACATAATAGTGAAATGACAACAAAACAACATAATTATTTTTTTTACAAATTCAGGCTAGGCCTAAGCCAAAAAACCTTACCCGAGGCTTAGCTTGTTTTTTAAACGAGCCTTATATTTTTGCCCATTTTTCAGGTCTATATTTTTGCCTAAACCCTCCTACTTTTTAGGTAGATATTCGAGGCGGGCCACAATCTACTATATTTTGCTCAAATTTGAGATTTAATCTATATACTTTAATTTTGACATAATTTGACACTTTAACTTTTATAATGTCATTAGCTAGTCTAAATTATTTATTTTAATTAGAATGATGATGTAAATTTTTAAGAACTTTAGCACTGTTAAATTGAGGTCCCTTTTATATATATATTGTTATATGAATACCAAACGAGTTTTTTTTTTTAATTTCAAAATGCTTTGCCAGTAAATTCAACAAAAAAATTTTAATAGTGTTAATAAATAGACTTAAATTTTTAATTTTGAAAAGTAAAAAAAGTAGAGAAAATAAATCCGGATAAAAATCCAAATAAAAATACAACTACTTTTAAGCAAATTGTAACTTTAACTTCTCAAAAAAGAAAAAAAAAATACAGTAACCCATGCAAGGGTAAGAATTTAGTTTGATTACATAATGAGAAACACGTTCAATTAAATTTAGATGATGAATAATCAATCAATAGAAATTTCCTATTTGTTACCCACCTAAAGGACCAAGAACTAACAGCTAAATCACCTTGAATTTCATCGAAAAGGTCATATCAAACCTCATGACATGCTGGAAAACTCACTTTATTCCCAGCAAGCTCATATAAAACAGATCCCCTATTTGTCAAGTTAGCTTTGAGGGTAAACCGCATGAATGGAACCCAGATCGTCTCCTTGCCCATTAGCTCTGGTTTCCAACCGTGCACTGCACCTGGAACACTGGATATATATAAACGGACACCTCAATAGAATCAGGTTATAACTCCTTTGTCAACTGTTAAAATGCCATAAATGTCACTTGTCACAGCCACTGTGCTTGTTGAGACGGCAAGAAAGATCATCATCCATGATATTAGTCTATCTTTCTTTGTTGCAATTCCATTGGTGTCCCTGCATAAAGAACCCAGTAGCTAATCTTCAATACTAGTTTTAATGTATGCTGCTCTCTGTTATAAACATATATAGTACTACACCATCTAACAAGGGGTTGCATGAAAGTTCATTTGACACTGAATTCAACAAAACATCTATTACTTTACCTAAGGGTGATGGCAGCTGGAAAGATAGAACCAACACAAGCTGCAGCGGTTGCATCAGTGAACTGGAAGGCATCCCAGATGCTAGGAATAAAGTTGGCTCCCATAAAGATAAAACCCATAAGAGCTACTGTCATTGAGAAGAACCTCTTTTCGGAAAAGGCAATAGGAATGGCATAGGGAAATAGAAGACCATCTACGTTGAGACGAAGGGAGGAAAACACAATTGGGAAAACAAGCATCAAGTGAAGCCCGTAGCTCACTCTGATCAAATCATCGAGCAACGAGCTATACGGAATTCCAAGATCACCATCAAAATTGGCAAGCACATCATCCAAAATATGATTTCCGAACAGAACTACTCCGAAGAAGCTGGTGGCAATGTAGAGAGAAGAGCAAAACATGAGGGACTTCCTAACAATTAACTTCATCTGTGTAGGGTCTCTCAGTTCATTCGCTATTGGGAATACTGCACAGGTGTATCCAAGACAAAAGGAAAAAGATAAAAACAAAAGGCTTGATCAATTGTCATATAAACAAGCATATTTTAAAATTTTAACAATCTTTGCCATGTAAGGAGGAGAGTTGTTGGAATACTTATTTCAGAGAAAAAATTTGTTACAATAGCGCATCATATTTGTAATTCTATGTAATGTTGAACTAGGGGAGTGCATAATTCGGGTAAAATCGAAAAAATTCGGTTAACTGACCGAATTCAGTTAATCGGTCGGTTAACCGAATTTTTTCAGTCGGGGGTCGGTTAATTTTTTTATGATTTTTCGGTTAACGGTTAATTCGGTTCGAAACCGGTCGGTTAACCGAAAAAATTAATAAATAAAATTATCCAACCCAGCCCAAACTTAATTACCCAACCCAATTACCCAACCCAATAAAACTAAAACTAAAGTTTACCCAATTACCCAATTCAATAAAACTAAAACTAAAAGACAACCCAATTTACTAAAGTCTAAAACCCAATTTACTTTAATAATTTATAAATTTTTTAAATTTTAAAAATAAAAAATAAAAAAATTCGGGTAATTCGGGTATTTTTCGGTAATTCGGTTAATTCGGTTAATTCGGGTAATTCGGGTAATTTTTAACCAAAAATAAAAAATACATAATTTTCGGTTAATTCGGTTAACCGACCTTATTAACCGAAAAAATTTCGGTTCGGTTAATTTTTTTTAAAAAAATCGGTTCGGTTAACGGTTAAAATTTTTGAAAGGTCGGTTAATTCGGTTATAGTAATTTCGGGTCGGTTAATCGAATGAACACCCCTAGATCAGACTATGTTATTATTGTGCTCTTTACCTCCTTCATACAAGTCTTTTAAGGAGACCCTGATTTATGGCAGAGACAAACTCTCATTCGAAGATGTGAAAGGTCATTTGTTGAGTAGAGATAAACTTGACAATGAGTTTGGTTTGGATAGCAAGGCAGATAGGCAAGCTTCTGTTTTGGTAGCATCAAAGAAACGAGACAAAAGGTGTCGCTATTGTAAAAAGTTAGGTTACGTCAAAGCAGATTGTTATAAACTGCGAAATAAAAGAGCTGCTGAGAGTAACGAGGAAGATGTAGCTGGTGCTAATATAGGACATAAATGTAATTTTTTCAAAAAGGAGTTGATGATGAGAAAAGATGGAGCGATGGCAGTCGAAGATACAAGGAATGCCTGGTGATGAAAAACTATATAATTTTTTATTTTTCATTTATTTTTTAAAAATAGAACCATGGGAACCTTAGCTAGCAATTTTGTTTTATTGCCCATCTCTTTATATATTTGTTTAATAATTATTTATCATATGATTGTGATATATATGTATGAGATGATCCACAATTGATCTATTAAAGATAAGAAGTGTGGTAATGAGAAAATACACGTAGGGGTGAGCAAAACTCGATTCGACTCGAAAAAATCGAAAAAAATTCGAATTTCGAGTTAAACGAATCGAGTTATTCGAGTTAATCGAGTTATTCGAATCAACTCGAATTTTTTTTCAAATTTCGAGTTCGAATCGAGTTGAGTTTTCGAATTCGAATAACTCGAATAATTCGAATAATTCGAATATCAAACTATAATATTTTACATTTTTACCCCAAACTCCCAAACTTTTTTACTTTTACCTCAAAACTTTTACTCCTTCCCACTTTTCCCCTAAAACTTTTACTCTCCTCCCCTCCCAACCCCCCAATCTACCCAAAATCCATTTCCCAC
Source organism: Gossypium hirsutum (assembly GCF_007990345.1). NCBI lineage: Eukaryota > Viridiplantae > Streptophyta > Magnoliopsida > Malvales > Malvaceae > Gossypium > Gossypium hirsutum. The sequence continues at coordinate 16,681,627 of NC_053438.1, forward strand.
CAAAATTTTACTCTCCCATTTACTTTTTCTCAAAATTTTACTCCCAAAAATCCTCAAAACCTTTTATTTTCCCCCAAAATTTTTACTCCCTCCTACTTTTCATCTAAAACTTTTATTCCCTTCTCATCTCACCTCCCATCTACCCCAAACCCTCCCCCCTCAAAATTTTTTTTAATATTTTCCCTCCAAAATTTTACTCCCCCTATTTATTTTCCCTCAAACTTTTATTCCTCAAAACTTTTTATTTTCCCCCTAAACTTTTACTTCTCACCCTGTACTCACAAATAAAAAATCAAAATTATCCAAAAAAATCACTAAACATAAATAGTAATAATTTTATTTATATCTACTATTTATATTATTAAATTAAATTTCACATTTTATATTATTTATATTATTGAATTGTTTAGTCATATTGAATATTTATATTAAAATTGAATTATTAATTATGCCATAAAATATTCGTGTTAAAATTTTATATTGGTATCAATTTCACATTTTATTTTTAAAATAACTTTTATTAAAAAATCATATTTTTACATTTAATATTTTTTAATTCCAAAATACATAGTGACAAGAATCTAAAGATAATTGAAACAACTAAGCAAGCAAAGAAGCTAACCAATATATAAAAAATTAATAAATAAATTATGAGGCGATGAAAGTTAATAAAAAATTTGATTAAGGCGGACAAATTTTATTACGATGGGTGACAGTGGTTACAAGGATCTAAAATTATTTTTTTAAAATTTAACTCGAACAAATACATTCGATTCGATTCGATTCGAATTCCATCTCACTCGACTCGATTCGAGAAAACTTCAAATAAAGTTAGGATGATAAAATGAGATTCGAAAACTCGATTAATTCAAAAATTTTTGATTCGATTTGATCGAATGCTCACCCCTAAATACATGTGTTGTATTGTTCCATTCACTTCTTAGGTTATTTGGTAACTGTGAGAAGTGTGGTAATGAGATGGTGCATGTCTATAATTTGGTTTAGCAAGGAAAGGCTTAGTTTTTAAGTGGTCAAATATGATTTACCTCCCTTTTTTGGGAACCTACCTCCTACATGGTTCACATTCACTTTTTCAATTTTTCCCTTAAAAGAAAAACTGTAGAGAATCAAAATTTTTTGATTGACTCTTGTGAATAATTGAATGTGAATATTATAAAATTGCTATAGCATGTCATACATACATGAGATAAACATGTCATATAGTTTAGGAAAGAATACCACATGTACTTGTCATGCATATATTAATCATTCATGATTGAAATCAAAAATTAAAAACCTTGCATGTTTTTAAAATATTGAGTGGAAGAAGGTTCCTAAATAAGACCTGCAACCTCCATCAATAGTCTCTTGTGATGGCATGGCAAGTGCACTACCCCACTGTAGGATTTCTATGTGGATTTCATTGAGAAGATTTCCTAAAAGTAAGAAGAACTCTCTTGTGATCAAATGATAATTAGACTATCCCTTGTGGTAGGTATTATCATGTAATAGGTCAAGAAATTCTGTCTTTAAAAGAGGACAACTAGTCAAAGCATGCTACTCGATGAGATTGTCCCATGATGACTCATTTGTGGTGCATGATGCGATAGGTGTTGAGTTGATGGTTATACACTCAATATCTTCTAGTTAAGTAACTTCCCATGAAGCTCTACTTGAGTCAAAATGATGGTCATACTAGTACATGTGAGCCTAAGGAATTAGGTTCATGTACTAATTGGATGGAAATCAATGTTCTTATTAGTTGATCATGATCACCCCAAGGTGTCTTGATTCAATGGGTGTGGGAGTTACCGTTGCAACAGTTTATAGATATTTTCAAGGTTTAATGTAAGTTGCATGCATCATCTTAATGCATATCGTAATATTGCAAAACATCTTCAAAAATTTTTTTAATACAAATATATTAATATATGAATGTTTTATTTTCAGTTCAAAAAAGTCACCAACACCCTTATTGAACATACTTACTGAAAACAAATTGAATGGAAATAACTATAAGGAAAGGAAAAGGAACCTAATAATTGTCCTCAGTTGTGAAGAACTTAAAACAATTCTTGATAATAAATGTTCACCGACTACTTAAACTGAGGCTAGAAAATGCTGGGAAGAATCTGATGAAATAGCTTATTGCTATATGCTGGCAATCGTGACCAGTACTCTGTATAAGCAACTAGAGAGTTGTAAGAATGTTAAAGCGATTCTACATAAGCTAGAAGATATGTTCAGAAGTCAAGCTGCCTTAGTCCTACAATCTAACATAACTAGCTTGATGCATGCCCAGCAAACATCCGGTACTCCAGTCAAATACCATATGATTACTCTTATGGACCACTTTGTCAAGGCTGCGGACAATGAGGCAAATCTAAACCAGAACACTCAAATTGAAATGGCGTTCAAAAGTTTGTCAAAAGATTTTGTTGGTTTTCGGGCCGCATATAACCTTGGTAACAAAAACCTAACACTTACACAACTTATGAAAGAGTTACAATCTTATGAGTTGATGTTGAACGACGGTCAATCGGTCCGAGGAGTAGAAGCGAATATAGTTGTCACTTTTTCCTCAAAAAGGAAGAAAAAACGTGTTAAGAAAGGCAAGGCTAATGCCTTTAGGCCACCACAAGTGGAAAAGAAGATAATAAAAAAGCCTAATGACTTATCTAAGTCTAAATGCTTCTTTTGTAAAAAGAAAGGGCACTTCAAGGCAAACTGTAAAGAGTAGAATGAATACCTAGCTACCAAAGGCAAAGGTATGGAACTCTTGAGATAGAAGCTTGTTTAGTGGAAGATTCAATAGACCACTGGGTCATTGATTCGAGAGCCACTAATCATGTTTGTGTTTCTCTATAGAGGTTTGATGAGACAAAATATCTTAAAGATAAGAGCTTATCGTTACGAACTGAGAACGAGACAAGTGTGGTAGCTGAAGCAGTAAGATATGTACATGTTTATTTTGATAATTTTAGGAAGATTATTTTAAGAGACGTTTTCTATGTACCAAGTTTTAAAAGAAACTTAATTTCTGTTGCATGTTTATATAAAGACGACTTGATCGTGACTTTTAATAGTGGAATTACAATATTTAGAACTCACAATCTTATATGTAATGGATGGATGTCAAATAATCTCTATTTTATCAAACCAAATATGTACACACTGCTTGAGACTGAAATATCAAAAAAATACTTAAAACTTCTCACCCTAATGAGGCATACCTTTGGCATTTGAGACTTGGTCATATTAATCGAGAAAGAATCATTAGACTTGTGAAAAACGTCATCTTAAGTTCACTTAAAGAAGTTGATCTTTCACAATGTGAATCTTGCTTTGAAGGTAAAATGACTAAGCGATCTTTTAATGCAAAAGGAACGAGGGCCAAAAAACCCCTAGAATTTATGCACATTGATGTATGTGGCTCCATGAGCATTAGTGTAAGAGGTGATTACGAGTATTATGTAACCTTTATTAGTGACTATTCCAGATATGGGAATGTATACCTAATGAACTGGAAGAGTGAAACCTTTGATAAATTCAAAGAGTTTCATGCGAAAGTGGAGAAACAACTAGGTTTACCTATGAAGGCACTTCGATAAGATCAAGGTGGGAATATTTATCTAATGAGTTCTTAAGGTACCTCATAGATAATAAGATTTTATCTCAGTTAACTATGTTGGGCACTCCACAACAAAATGGTGTGGCGGAGAAAAGAAATTGAACATTGTTAGACATGGTACGTTCGATGTTAAGTTATTTGAAGCTGCCAATCTCTTTATGAGATATAAAGTACAAACGACTTGCTATATTTTGAATGGTGTGCCAACTAAGGTAGCATCGAAAATCCCATACAAATTGTGGCATGGTAGGAAGCTGAATCTTAATCATTTTAGGATTTGGTGATGCCCGGCTCACGTATTAGATAAAGATGCGAGGAAGTTAGACTTACGGGAAAAATTATGCATGTTTGTAAGATATCCAAATAGAACAAATGATGGTTTATTTTATAACTCAAAAGTGCAAGCTGAGTGTCAACTCATGCTACTTTCCTTGGAAAATGTTACATGAATAACTTCAAACCTCGGAGTAAAGAGGTACTCAAGGAGTTTTCGGGAAATATACAAAACCCTGCAAAAACAATTGATGTGGTGCATGGGTGGCAAACCAAGCTAAGCCTTTGTGGTGAATTATCTTAAGAGTCATTGTGTCGAATTATCTTAATAGCCTGGCATATTATCCAGAAAGCCTATGTGACGTATTACCTGGAAGAGCCTTTGTGGCGTATTATTTAGAAAGTCTGTAAAATGAATTCTATATCGCTTAAGTGGCGAGTTGTTAGTCCGCTTTTATGGTGAGAACTGGGTATGCCTTTGAGGCATTTTCTGAAGGTGGCCTCAACAGATTACTCGACTGATGAATCTATCATAGTAACTCATTAGGTTAGAAAGAGAGCTTAGCATATAAGTAATTATGGGTGGTGTAAGTGTCCGCCAAATCTGGAAGTTTTTCCCTTTTGTATCTGAATTTATTTGAACTTCCATTGAGTGATCTAAAATATTACCTCCATCGAACCAAATTCGTTATTTGGATCGATGCGAAGATAAAGCATGACTGGTATTCAAACAGCCACTAAAGCCAGTATATGAATCCACCGAGAGTAGTGTCTATAGGTATAATAGTCTCAGAAACGTATCCAATTTCTTTCTTTAAGCAATTACAAAATAGTATCCGTTATAAGGTAGGAAGTCTGTAATCCACCAATCGAGTGAAACATGTACAAGAAGTCGAGTTAGAGGTTGGCGTATAGTTATCCGTTAAGAATAAAAAAAGTATCTTCCAAAATCTGAAAGGAAGTTCAAATTTCTTAAGTCGAGGAACTCAACATCATCGCTTAAAGGTAAAACTGGTCGAGACTCATTAAATTCACTAGGAATGCGTCAAAGTGATTAGGAATCTCTTTCTAAAATTTTATATTGTTAAAATTTAAATTAAAGAATCCTAAATCCTTTTTCCAAAGTATTTTTAGGTGAATTTATGATTTTAAGAACAAAGATATTGGTACCTCATTTATAGTATTGAAACCTATGCAAGATTGCTAATCACTTTTAGCTCCAAAGTATTCATTTATTGAAACTTTGAAAGACATGTACCGAAACCTCATGCCTATTGCAATATAAATTTTTATTATATATTTAATTTATTTTTAAAAAAAAATTAATCATTTCTCAAAATATACCAATACTAACTACACTTTATCTTTCCATTGTTAACTAAATCTACTCCTAATCATATTCTTTTTAACATATACTTCATAATAAAATTCTCTTCACTATAATGAATTTAATCTTATTAAGGACCTGTTTAGTAGTGCTTAAAAAAATATTTCTAGCTCCAAAAGCACTTTTAGAAGAAAAGTTGTGCTAAACAAGCTGTTTTTGGCTAAAATTTTTGGCTTTTCAAAAGTGCTTTTCAGAAGTGCTTTTCAAAAGCACTTTTGAAAATGAGAAGCTAAAATTTTTAGCTTTTCCTCTCCTAAAAGCACTTTTGGTATTTAATTATTTTTTCACCCCTCCAATAACATAGTACTTTTCCTTTTTTTCTTAGTGCTTTATTACAAATGTGTTAAAATCATTAATTAAAATTAAAAAAATTAAAATAGTAATTACAAAGATTTAATGGTTATATTTAAATATTTAAAAAATAATTTACATATTCTAATTAAATTTTATAAATAATTAATATTTATTGCTTAAAAATATTTAAAATTTATATTTCATATATTAAAATATTAACAACAAGTTATAATATATATTTTTTATATTCTTACTAAAATATAATAATATTAACTAATTTAAATATTATTTAAATACATATTTGTTACTTGATAATAACATATCTAAAATGAACATTTTATTTATCAAAAGTACTTTTTGATAGCAATGCTAAACACTCAAATTTTAAACCAAACTTTTCAAAAGCACTTCTCCATAGCACTTTTCAAAAGCATTGCCAAACTAGCCCTAATTCAAGTTTCAATTCTTTTATTTTTACTTAATTATTTTAGTTTAATACACTTAATTCGATAAAATTTTCAAATATTACATTTAAACACTCATGTAATTAATTTGCTCATTTCCAATCCTAGATTTTTCCAAATTTACTAAACAACCCCTAGAATTCTAGTTTTGCAATTTTTATGATTTAGTCCCCAAAGTCCCAAATTTACACTATTTTACAATTCAGTCCTTAGAAATCATTTTTTTTATTTTCAGTTCAACCTTAAATCCCCGTTTACACAGCTTTGAAAAACAGTCTCTCTCTCTCTCTCTCTCTCTCTCTCTTCAAAATTTCGAGATTTTATAATTTAACCATCTTATCAAATTTTCCACAAAGTAGTCCCTGATTTTAGAACTATTAAACTTTCATATTCTATTTTTTAGAATTGTAAATTCTCAAACCATATCAATTAGTTCTAAAACCCATGTTTTGAAATCAACCTTTCAATTTTCATATTTCATAATCATATAATTTAGTACTACGTCAACTTTTTAGATTTTAGTACTCAACCTTTAGAATTCGAAATTTTAAAAATTTTACAATTTGGTCCTTACTTCAAATTTTATCAAATAAATCACTTGACAAATTATTTTTCAATTTACTCATCCAAATAGTATTCAAAATAGATGTTTACCACATTCAACATGGTAAATACACAATTCCATCATTCAAAATAATTAATTTCAAATTAAAATATTCTTAGTAAAAACACCCTCACTTTCTTACTTTCAATTATTCACTTCAAATCATCCACCAAATTATTTGTAAAACCATTCACCATTCACTTCATACATAAATATAATACTTCCATCACTTTGAACATAAAAGATAATTATATATGCTTAATTCTTACAGTTTCACATCAAATTATATAATCAAATAAATATAACATAATAATTTAAAAAACTTACCTTAATTTCTCCACCTACCCATACTCTCTCCCACTTCCAACATCCATCTTCAAGCTTTTTTTCCTCATCAAATATGAACTCTAACTAGCTTCACAAGAAACTTATCTTGCCATGGCGTTGTTCTCTTGTTTTTACAAAAAATCTATGGAAGAATTTTTGAAGTTTGACTTGAAAGGGTTGAAAAAAGTTAGACAAGGACCTAAATGAAAGAAAAGGAAAGTTTAGCTAGATATGAGAAACAAGGTAGAGAGGATAAACTGATGATGGATGATATCTTTTTTTCCTTTTTTTCTTTTCTACATCTTTCTACACAAATATTTTATTAACTTTGTATTTTAAATTAATAGTAATATTTAACTAAAAAAAATCAAATTATCATCATGCCAAACATGTGAACCAGATTGCATTTCAATTTCATCCAACTGCTCATGTACTCTCTTGGTGAAATTGCTCTTTAAGTCCATCTCTTTTTCCTATATATCTAATCCGATCATTTTTTATTTTTTATTTTCACACTTTTGCCCAACACTTCTCACACCTTTACAATTTGGTCAATACCTTAATTTAATTTCTCTAAACCCAAAAGCCTTTTTAATTTCTTATAATCTCCAACTACATTCTCCACTAATATTAAAAATTCTATTTTATTTAATTCAAAAATTCTAACACGAGTAAGATCCATGCTAACACTGTTCTTATCTCGGGGTGTTGGGGATGTTACACTTAAACTTTTCTATTTTATTTAATTTAGTCCATACCATTATTTTCCAATTCCGCCTATCAATTTTTTTTTCATAACACATTCAGAAAATCTTCTATTTATTTGTGACTCCACCTTTTCTTCTTTAGGTCTATTATCACTTTTAGTCCTCTAACTTTCACCAAATTCCAAATTATTATATTTTACTTACTTTTTTTTGTCAAACCAAATTTCAATATACTCAATCTATTTTCTTGATAAATTTACCATGTATGTTACTGGAACAATACCATTTGTTATACCGAAAATTTTAAGGGTATTACACAACCATAACTTGAGCTCTTAAGCTTGAAATAATGTGAATCAAATTGTGTTTCGAAGCTAAGAGATAGTTCTTTCATTGGTCAACGGATATCTCGACTAAGAAATGTCTAGTACCTATCCAAAAGTGCATCTTAAATTGACTGATTTTCCAGAGTTGAAAATTGGTAGCTTCAATGAATTGAATTTAATAAATTTCTCCCCATTCGTACATGTTGAATTGACCATTGGCACTCAATAAAAGTTTTGTTTGCATCCAAAATTCTCAATTTTGAACTAAGATTTCCAAAAATCAAAATCTTGATTTTCTTTAAGCTCAATGTTGTCTCTTTGAAGCTTATTAAATTTGTTTGTCATGAACTCTAGTATAATCAAGTTCATCTTTACTCGAATCTGTCTCGATCTTGGGCTATAGACTACTTTTGACGAACTTTTCTATTTTGGTTATTATATGAATAATTGAAAATTAATATAAATGGTGATTGCTAAGCACTCTCTCAAGTTTAGGTTAAACAAATGCTCTTTGAAGCATGCTAAGCCAATATGAGGTGATTGGAATTGGGATAAACACAAATCTCTCAAGTGAAGAACAAATTAAGCATATTGTTTAACACAGGTTTTGGTTGGAAAAGAAGAATATATTTTAAGTCATAAGGCTTTAGAATGTTAATACCTCATCTTCAAATCCCACCTTGAGTTTTTAAAATTATTTCAACTTAAATTTCACTATCAATATTTTAATTATATTTATTGGAATAATTATAAGTATGTAAATTTAATCTTGTTGAAAAAATTTTAAGATTATAGTTATACTTGAAACATAAAAAAATTTATCAAATTCAATAATAGGAAAAAAGAGAGCAAGCAAGCAGGCCCTGAATTTATGTATTGCCACCATTCTCATTTTATTTTAGTCAGACTTTGAATCAGACAAAAAGAAGTAAGGATGTATCCCAAGTAACACCGTCCGCGTCTTTCATCAATTTCTCATTCTGACTTCTCCCTCCTTTCCTTAGGTCTGAGGATATTTTTGACATTTAATTACTTTTCATCCAACATGTATTTATACCCTCTGATTTCCCTCGTATCTATATCTCACGGTGGGTAAGGTGGGACGGATGCAAAATTTTAGATCCAAGCATAAAATTTTTATCAAAAATTTAATTTAGATTAAAAATATTAGATTTGAGTTGGACTCGATTAGTTGGTATTAATTTTTAAATTTAAAAAATATAATACATTAAAAAAGTTATACTTAAATAGCACTAAGTTAATTGTAACTTAACAAATAAATGCTTATAAAATAGAAATACAATTAACAATAAAATAAGGTTATATAATATCCAAACAATAATAACAAAATGATAGTAATATAATAATGAAATTATAACAAAACAATAACAATAAAAAGGTTTAGATTGATTCAGACTGGAAACCAAAAAAATCATATACCAAGCTAATACGAAAAATGATAGATATTAAGGGCAAGTTTGGATGAGCGATGCGTTTAATATAAAAACAGCAATAGTAATAAGATTAAATACTATAATAATATTAAAAGAGGAGACAAAAAAAAATTAAAATATACTTTCTCTAAGGTATTAAATTCTAAAAACTTTGATTTGGTTAGACATTAAAAAGAAGGTTGAAAACTAAATGTATGCGAATTTATTTATTTGATCAATTATCGTAATAAAAAATTGTTTTTCATTTGAGCAACTTGATATTTTATCATGTTTTGAACGAGACTGTGGAACACGCTCTGAAATGGAGCGTGAACGGTGGTGCATTCTAACCAAACAAAAACCAAAACCATAAGATATCCCAAATAGAAGATTCGAAATTCCAATGAAGGGTATTTTCCAATTTACTAGTTACTGCAGTAAAAATAGGAAACTTGTTCGTATCCTCAAAAACAAAATGGGATTTACCCATTATTCATTAACCCTTTCAATTCTCCTCCTCTCATACACGAAAGGAACAACAAACAATAAAATTTTACCTCTCTTCGTTTTGACCGCACTGTAAAATTCATCCCATCAAATTTATTGCTGAGAGTTATCAAAAATTTAAATCAGAAGGTGAAAAGGAAAAACAACTACGAGAACAACAAAATCTGTCATTGTCGCAACAACACTTTTCTCTGTAAAATTATGAACATAATCTCTGTATAAATCTGTCATTAGTAATGGCATCTCCTTTACCAAGCTGTAATTGAATGTGAAAGAGCTTAGAAGCTCCTCTTTGAAAACCAAAGCTTTTTTCTTTTTTTAATTTCTTTTCTTGTTGGTATAAGTTTGGGTCGCCATTGCCATGATTTAGAGAGAGACCACGCTTGTTTATTTGCTTTCTTCTTCTTCCATTGTCATCTGATAATATTATTGAATTTTTAGCCTTTTTTGCGTCTACATTTCGGAGTTTTAAAGAAGCAAACAATGGTGCCGTGGTGGGCGAAGGGCAGCCACAAAGGAACCTCGGTGGTTGTGAAAATGGAAAACCCCAACTGCTCGATGGTCGAGCTCGAAGCTCCATCGGAAGAAGATTTCCTCATCGGCAGCACCCCGACCGGTTCGCGAGAAAAATTACGTGGCAAAAACGCCAAGCAACTCACTTGGGTTCTCCTGTTAAAAGCGCACCGTGCTGCCGGTTGCTTAACCTCCATTACCTCCACATTCCTAAGTTTCGGCTCAACCGTCCGTCGCCGAGTCGCCTCCGGAAGAACCGACGACAATGACATCGAAACCGACGAAAACAAAGCCGTTAAAACCGGTTTCTATAACTGCATCAAAGTGTTCCTTTGGCTATCCTTATTATTATTCTGTTTCGAGGTTGCTGCGTATTTCAAAGGCTGGCATTTTGGTGCCCCAAATCTTCAATTACAATATATTCTCTCGGTGCCGCTTGGTTTCAAAGATTTGTTCGATTGGTTATACACTCATTGGGTTTTGATTCGGGTGGGTTATCTGGCCCCTCCTCTTCAGTTCCTCGCTAATGTCTGCATTGTTCTCTTCCTTATCCAAAGCATGGATAGGTTAATTCTTTGTTTGGGTTGTTTTTGGATCCGATTAAAAAAGATCAAGCCAATCCCCAAGCACGAAGCTGTTGCAGATCTTGAATCTGGGGAAGACTCTTTCTTCCCTATGGTTCTCATTCAGATCCCTATGTGTAATGAAAAAGAGGTAAAAACTAGAAACCCAAAGATAAATTTTTTCTTTCATCATTTTAAAAGGAACCCTTTTTTTTTTTTAAATGATGGTTTAAATATTTGTTTTTGCAGGTTTACCAACAATCCATAGCTGCAGTGTGCAGTTTGGACTGGCCAAAGTCGAGAATTTTGATTCAAGTTTTGGATGATTCCGATGATCCAATGACTCAGCTACTTATTAAAGAGGAAGTGCATAAATGGCAACAAGAAGGTGCCCACATTGTGTATCGGCACCGTGTACTTAGAGATGGCTATAAAGCTGGTAATCTTAAGTCTGCCATGAGTTGTAGTTATGTTAAAGACTATGAATTTGTTGCCATTTTCGATGCGGATTTCCAGCCCTCCCCTGATTTCCTCAAAGAACTGTCCCCCATTTTAAGGTAACTAAATTAACTGCCTTTTGATTTAAATTGGGTGCAATTTTGAGAATCGAAGCACTATTTAGTATGTTTAGGATTAGTTGAAGTGAAATCTTATTTTTGGTTTTATGGTTATTAGGATACTGAGGATTTAGGGTTGGTTCAGACAAGGTGGTCGTTTGTGAATAAGGATGAGAATTTGCTAACAAGATTGCAAAACATAAATTTGTCATTCCATTTTGAGGTAGAACAGCAAGTGAATGGTGTTTTCATTAATTTCTTTGGATTCAATGGGACTGCTGGGGTTTGGAGGATTAAGGCTTTGGAGGAGTCGGGTGGTTGGTTGGAGAGGACTACAGTTGAGGACATGGATATTGCAGTCCGTGCTCATCTTCGCGGATGGAAGTTCATCTTCCTCAATGATGTTGAGGTATAGTTCTAGTTTGATACGTTATACTGATAGTTACTTTCTTGATCGGTAGTTGATGTTTTTAGTCTTTATTATTTGTTCAGTGTCGGTGTGAACTTCCTGAGTCTTATGAAGCTTATAGAAAACAACAGCACAGATGGCACTCTGGACCGATGCAGTTGTTCCGCCTCTGTTTGCCGGATATTATCCGTGCTAAGGTGAATACATATTTGAATTGGTCTTTGCTTAAAATTGTGATGATGAACTTTGTTCTTATTCGGTATTTTTATTGATGCAGATTAGTGTGTGGAAGAAATTCAGTATGATCTTTCTCTTCTTTCTGCTTAGGAAACTGATCCTACCGTTTTACTCTTTCACTCTTTTCTGCATAATTCTCCCAATGACTATGTTCGTTCCGGAGGCCGAGCTTCCAGCATGGGTTGTTTGTTACATCCCTGCTATAATGTCATTCCTCAACATCCTTCCTGCTCCAAAATCATTCCCCTTCATTGTTCCCTACCTTCTTTTCGAGAACACCATGTCCGTGACCAAGTTCAATGCCATGGTCTCTGGTCTTTTCCAACTTGGTAGTTCATATGAGTGGGTTGTTACAAAAAAATTCGGTCGATCATCCGAGAATGATCTTGTCTCCTTGGTTGAGAAAGGACCAAAACATCAGCGTGTGGGATCCGAACCCAATCTCGACAAGATCCAAGCAGATCTTAAGCAAGAACAAAAGGCTAGGAAAACTAAGCATAATAGGATATACACTAAGGAGTTAGCTCTGGCATTCCTTCTTCTAACAGCTTCAGCTAGGAGCCTCCTATCCGTACAGGGTATCCATTTCTATTTCTTGCTATTTCAAGGGGTATCGTTCCTTCTGGTCGGTCTAGACTTGATTGGTGAGCAGGTAATATGAGGATCAGAGTAGCGACTTTGTAGGAAAATGTGGATCACGTGAATGCAACCGACACATTCCAAAACGAAACTTTTGCAGTTCGGTGTCCGACCTGAATAGGCGAAGAAATATAGTTACATGGACAGAAGAATAACATGAATTTTGACATAGGGCACATGTAAAATTGGTGATAAATCTTCAGTACATGTAAGGTTTTGTTACCCTACTTTTAGATTCTTTTGCTTTTATGGCAAATTCTTTTGTAAGAAAGGAAGTTGAAACATGAAACAGGAATTTAGGTACAAATTAAGGGCAAGGTAGAAAATTGATTCCTTTTCCTTTAGTCACTAATTTTCATGAGGATGGTACTTTGAGCTGATGTTAATTGAAGTAAATGTTTAACTAGTTCGGCTGTTGTTTTATTCACATCCAGCTATAGTGATTTTTATCCAATCTAACCCTTTTGCTTCACCAAATCCAGGAACCATTATAGTCCTTATTTGGTAAGAAAAACAGGGTGTTAAAGAAATTAACCTTTTTATTCATTTCTCAAGAGGTGTACATGTATGTATGCATGTGTTGTACGTAGAGGGTTACAGTAGTTGGAAAGTACGTAGTTGGGGGATAGCACATGGGGGTGATGCTTGAGTGGTGGGGTCGTATCCCATCCCTAGAGGAATTTATTGTAGCAGCTGGACCACACTAGGATATCAATCCAACTCCTTTCTAGCCTCTTAGTTAGCGGTACTCGACATTTAGAAATAAAAAAGGGGGTGGGGTGGGGTGGGGTGGGGGGGGGGAGGGTTATGTTTTGAATTTTTGCAAGAAAAAAAAGTTTAGTTGGAGAATGTTTTTACATTCTCAAATGGAGAGAGGAGAGGGCACTTAAATTCTATGAAAATTGGACTCCATGGTCCAGCAGGAATGAAGTGTGGGGATAGGATTAATTCCGTTAAATATAAATGGTTGATCAATCTGCATCCCAAGTTCATGAGTAAACTAACTTTTATACCAGCAAATCAGTCCCTCGGCTAAATGTTTGTTTTGTGTTTTGATGTTTATAAATTATTCTATTTGATTCTGGTAAAAAAAGTTTTAGTAATAAAATTTTTTTAAAAAATTCAATGTAAACCCTTTTAAAAGTTAGAAATTACTTTTAAAAAATCTTCAACTTTATAAACACAATTTATAAATTTTAAAATTATGAGCTTTTTATTAAATTATAATTTCGACTAATAAAAAAGTAAGGATAATTATTTTTTCAAAATCTTATAATTATTAGATGTTAATGGGTTTTATTTTTAATAAAAAAAAATATAATTTTAAATTTTTCATAACTTTTTTTAATAATTTTTAAAATTTAAAAGGGTTGAATTGATTTTTTTTTAAAATTTACTAAGATTTTATTTATCCTTCAGCTTTATTAATTTAAAAAATTTTTATTTTACTTTCAAAAAGTTTATGATTTTAATTGGATGAATGTGTAAAGGTTGAGGGATAAATTTGTTATTATATATTATATATAAACATCAAAATTTAAAGAAAGACTATTTTGCTTACTCATCTAAGGTATAAGAGGTAATTTGCTCATTTTTTCGATAGAAGAACAAAAATGCAATCAATGTATAATATATGAGATTTTGTGGTAATTTTATCTCATATATTATACATTTATAATTTTTTCTTTAATTTTATGGAGTAGGCTATATGTTACAAAGTTAAATTGTAACGTAATCATTTAATATTATTTTTTATATTATTTATATATTTTTTTAATTTTTAAATAAAAAATAAATGTGTTTTAGTATGTTGAAAATAATAATAATAATAACATAAAAGTCGTTTTTATGTAGAAGAATCAAACATAGAATTTTCAAAAAGAATGAAAAAGTAGATAGAGAAGAGAAAAGATAGGTAAAGTAGGTACATCAGCTTCCGACTGCTTATCTCTGAAACTTTAAAATATAAATCTCTCTTTCTGAGTTCCATTTTTTGTTTTATTATTAGTATTTACATAATTTATATATTCACTAAATCGACCACAAAAATATTATTTTTTAATCAAAATACCACCCATTTTAATTTTTCTCACCTGAGAGTGTATCATCATCTTACTTTTTTTTTCAAAAATAACCTATCGATTGAATTTTATTTTTAAAAAATAATTAATATTGTTTTTAACCCCAATCATTCCTATATTTAAATTTACTAAAATCAATTGGGTTAAATATTTTATTAATCATTTTTCTACGTATTTATTTAAATGCAGGTGCCTCGTAAAATATGTCTCATTTAAAAATGAGTGTCATTTGTATTGATTTGAACGAAGTGGTAATTAAATTTTTATCAGATATTCGTTTGATACGAATTCTACTTTTATAATATCGTATAAAAAATAGATGCCATTTTGACGAATAAAACCAAAATCTTCAACATATATAATACACAATATATAAGTTTGTTATTTGATACACTAGCATTATATTCTTTTATATGGGGTTGCTTGGAATTGAACCTAAAGTCTTATACCTATAACATTATACACTTGTCATTAAGTTCAGAAATTATTGACAGCAATATATTTTTTAATTACACAAAATAATTAAAAAATTGACACGCATCATTTTCCTTTATATATTTATATATTTTTATTTTTTTTAACACCTTATAATCATACGTTTTTCTCTCAATTTTACTTGTGGAAATTTTAAACATATGAAATAATTATCCATATATATTTGAATATTTAAAAAATATTCTACATATATATACTGTACA
Organism: Gossypium hirsutum; assembly: GCF_007990345.1. Lineage (NCBI taxonomy): Eukaryota > Viridiplantae > Streptophyta > Magnoliopsida > Malvales > Malvaceae > Gossypium > Gossypium hirsutum. Next base: position 16,697,277 of record NC_053438.1, read on the forward strand.
TATGTTTTCCCTTCGTAATTAACTTGTTTCATTTTACAAAGTGAACTTGGACTAGTTAGTTTGTACCTATGGAATTTTAGGCCACAAGGATACGAAGTGCAATTCTAAAGAACATCTCTTGGCATGTGGTGCGTATATTTGATAAAGAGTTGGACTCTTTTAAGAACCCCAACTATTGCTTATGCTCAAATTGACATCATTCTAACACATGTTTTATATCTATATCAATGCAATTACTTATCCTAAAATTCAAGTCTAAACATGAAAATAATGTCGAGGTAAAAATGTCACATTTGATTTTTTTATGGTTAAGTATTTTTAATATTTTAATTAATTAAATTTTATAAATTATATTTAAGAGATATTTCATTGGAAAATTTTATAATATACCTTTCAAATAAATTTTAAAAAATAAGTTATTAAAGTTAAGCAATTTATCAACAAGTAGTTGAGTATAACGGTAAAGCACATTGCACTCTCAAGGGGATAGCATAGGTTCAAACCTTGAAAACAAAATTATTGAGAAAAAACCACAAAACCATAAAACAAATATGTATAATATAGAAAAAAAATTAAATAATTTTTACCACTAAACTTCAAAATATAACAATTTTAGTGAAATTAAAGAAATAATAAAAAAGTATATATTAGATTGATATCTGACCTAGATATAACTTTTTTACATTGGCAATCCATTTTTTTATTGACGAGTATTGGCAACTGAAAAGGATGTTATATATAACTTTTTAGTATTGTTAAAAAAGTATAATATTTGATCAAAAAAACATAGAGTAAAATATTGAATCATCAATTAATGAAAAAAGTCAAAATGACTAGCAATGCACAACAAAACAGAACAGAACAAATGAAAGGCAAAGATAAGGCAACTATAAACAGAGTTTTCCACAGGTCAGCTACCCAGCAATTCATCAAGACAAAGAGAAGTTCATACCAGGGGCATATTTAGGGAATTCTTATGGAAATAGCATATATGGCAATATAGACACAATAGGGAGTTCAGGCTAGTAGAATACAAGCAATGGAAAATCAGCATTGTACTCAGAATAGAAAAATCAGAGATAGCAATGATGGCATAAAGACACAACTGGGAGTTCAGGACAGTAGAATACTAAGCAATGGAAAAATCAGCACTGTACTCAGAATAGATAATTAGAGATAACAGTGTTGGTAGTGGAAAAATCAAAGCAAATTTTACCTAATAATTCAAATCCAAAGTATAATTATAAGCAAGTATATACCAATCGAGCATAACAGATATAACTTCCACATTGTTCACAAATATTCATTTTTAACCTAAAAAATTTCTTATAATTTAATCTATTACAATTTTCTCATTGAACCCACAAATTCTTGTATGGCAATAAAGACACAACATAGAGTTCATGCTAGTAGAATACATGCAAAGGAAAAATCATCTCAGAATAGAAAAATAAGAGATAATAATGTTGGTAGTGGAAAAATCAAAGCAAAATTTACCTAATAATGAACCTCGGTGTTGAAAGAGAAGAAGCGTGAATGATGGTTTTCTAGCCTTGATGTTAAAAGAGGTGAAGCGAGAATGATGGATTTCTACGATCAGTTTCAGCAATAGCTGTTGGTGATAGGATTCAGTCGAGAGGGTGATACTAACAAGTTATATACAATATCCAGTAATCTTGAAAATGGAAGGGAAAGGGAGATTTCTTACCTGAGTTGGGTTTGAGTTCTTAATCTTGTTACAAGTGGAAGCAGGTGAAGCAACAAAGGAAGAAGGCAACATGGATTAGGTCTAAGGAAATTTGGGCTACCTGTTTTGCTACTCAAAATACTTTGGCTGTCGTTCGAGTTGCTTGGAAAATACTCAAAATACTAGTTTCAATGTCATTCCATTGTTTTTGTTTTTTTTCAAAATTGACCCAAAATTATTGATTAATTACAAAAAATATCCACTTGCAAAAGCATGTACGAAAATTTAAACTTTTGGTCTATTTGCATGTTAGGTCTGTCTCCTATTGAAATTAAATTTAAATAACCTTTAAAATATTTTAGAATTGAAGTAAAATTGAACTTGGCCATTTTAACACGATTGAAGTATTTTAAATCGAATTAAACTTTCAGTGCAAGCATTTGAGGAAGAAAGAAGTTTTTACACCAATGCAATTAAGTATTGATAACTTGGAGCCAATCAACGGTAAAATTGGAAATGGATTATGTGCTAAATTTTTTCTTTTTCTAACTTATGTGTTAACTTATGGGGAAATCAAAGTCTGAAATTCTTGCCGGTGAATATTTTACCAAACTGCCAATGGGCAGGGATGATGTTCCAAGAGGTAGAAGTGCGTCTGTCACTGCTTGTGATCCTGAATAAGAATGACTAACCAACTAGCACAGCGTTTAATTGCCAGTTCTGACCCCAGTTTTGGCTCATGCTCATTCACCTTATCCTTGATCCTTTCACGCTAGCCTTTACGATGTCCCCTGCACCTGCCACATTGAAGATCAACACCAAGTTGAAGTATCGAAATCTGTTGATTGTGAACCTTAACCCTCCCCTTTTTTGGCATGGCACCCTACGTAATTTTAATCAAAACCACCACCAATTTTAATATTATTTACATCTCATTATAACAATGATTAAATAAATTTCTTCTTTGAAAAATACATATAATAAGCAATCGTTGAGAGATTTGTCGTTGTGCACGGTCAAATAATACAACTCTTTGCAAAGTATCCTGATGAGGAGATTAAGAAGTGCACATTTGTCGTAGGCCTTGCACATAAAATGGAAGAGAGACACCATACAAAATGGTTATTTAAAAAAGGACTAATTATGACTATTTCAATTTTAAGGACTAAATTGAATAAAATGTAAAACTTTAAGGGGAAGACGAATAATGAAATTGAATTGATAAATACATATAATAGATTTTTATAAGATGTTTGGAATTGATAAATTGAACTGAATTGTTATATAGATCGGGAATTGAACCAAGATGATCATGCTTTTATATCTACTAATCCAGCAGTTGTTGAGAGATGTGTCGTTGTGCATTGCTAGATAATATTACAACTTTTTGTAGAGTATCCCGATGAGAAGATTAAGAAGTGCACATTTTTCGTAGGCCTTGCAAATAAAATGGAGGAGAGACACCATGCAAAATGATTAGTTAAAAAGAACAAGTTATGACTATTTTGATTTTAGAGACTAAATTGAATAAAATGTGAAACTTTAAGGGGTATATGAATAATAAAATTGAACTGATACATACATATAATGGATTGTTATAAGATGTTTGGAATTGATAAATTGAACTGAATTGTTATATAAATCGAGAACTGAACCAAGATGATCATGCTTTTATATCTATTAATCCAACAGTTGTTGAGAGATATGTTGTTGTGCATGGTCAGATAATACTACAACTCTTTGTAGAGTATCTTAATGGAAGATTAAGAAATGCACAACTGTCGTAGGCCTTGCAAATAAAATGGAGGAGATACACCATGCAAAATGATTAGTTAAAAAGGACTAGTTATGACTATTTCGATTTTAGATATTAAATTGAATAAAATGTAAAACTTTAAGGGGCATATGAATAATGAAATCAAACTGATACATACCTATAATAGATTTTTCTAAGATGTTTGTAATTAATAAATCAAACTGAATTGTTATATAGATCGGGAATTTAACCAAGATTATCATGTTTTTATATCTACTAATCCAACAGCTGTTGAGAGATATGTCGTTGTGCATGGTCAGATAATACTACAAGTCTTTGTAGAGTATCCTGATGAGAAGATTAAGAATAACACATTTTTCGTAGGCCATGCAAATGAAATAGAAGAGAAACACCATACAAAATGGTTAGTTAAAAAGGACTAGTTATGACTATTTCAATTTTAGGGACTAAATTGAATAAAATGTGAAACTTTAAGAGGCATACAAATAATGAAATTGAATTGATACATATATATAATAGATTGTTATAAGATGTTTGAAATTGATAAATCGAACTGAATTATTATATAGATCGAGAATTGAACCAAGATGATTATGCTTTTATAAATACTAACTCAACAGCTATTGAAAGATATATCATTGTGTATGGTCAAATAATACTACAACTCTTTGTAGAGTATCCTGATGAGAAGATTAAAAAGTGCACATTTGTTGTAGGCCTTACAAATATCGTTCCAACAATTCACAATTTATTTAATCACAGAGTTAGTCCACAAGAAGTATGTTACACCCCTCACCCGGTCCGATCATCAGACCCGAGTTTCAAGATGCTACTACAATTATCGAAACATTCAAATGAAAATCATAACATTGAATTCAATTTAAATAATCAAGTTGTTCTAAATACATGCATAATAGAATTTATGAACCAAATAGAGACTAAATAAATCATACAAACATAGTTTAATAGATTCGAGCATGATTAAGGACGAGCGACTTGGTTTCCAAAATTTCAAAGGTTAATTTGGTTAGTCCAATTTAGTCCTTTTCTTGACTAGAAATTGTAACTAAGCATCGCCTATTGGTTCTATACCCAATTCATAACTAGAAAGTTTTTCTGGATCCTTTCTAATTGGGGCTAAAACTCCAGAAATTAGAAATGCAAAACTATGAATAACACTTGATATTGTTACAAATGCCTAGAAAATGTCATATTCATAAAGCAAAAACATCGCCCAAGAGTTGCCCTATACAAACTGTTTGTGTTCAAGGTAATATTAAAAGCCTAAAGAAAAAAGCATGCTCTGAAGCATGCAAGAAACTCCATCAAATTGGTCTATTGTGCCTGATGTTGTTTTGGAAGAAAATGATGTAGAAGAAATTGGTAATTGTAATGACCCGATAGTTAGGGGGTGACGAAAAGTGAGATTCAGGACTCTATTTCCGTAAAACGAACCCGTAGATATTTTTACTAAATATGTACAAGGTTAGTTTAGTAGTGAATTAGATTTTGGTTAAGTAATTTTCGTGAAATTAGAAGTTATTAAGATATAAGGACTAAATCGCGTTAAAGTTAAAAGTTGAATTATAGATTAAAATAAACTAAAAGGATTAAATTAGCAATTATACCTTTGTTCTTTGAAACTGGATAAACATGGGTTAAAAACAATTAATATTATGTTATTATTTATATATATATTATGATTAAAGTTAGCATTAATGTATGTATATTATAATAAGAAGAAGAAGAAATAAAATGAATTATAATAAAATAATAATAAGAAAGTGGAAAAAGATGAATGCATGCAAAAAGAAAGAAAGAAAATGAGAAGAAGCTTACGACAAACTTAGGGACTTTTAACCTTTTAACTTCAATTGGTTAGTCAAATTAGTCATTTTTCTTGTAATTTTTACATTTTTGGAATCCTGGTACTTAGAGCTACCTGACCCATGTCATAATTTTTAGTATTGTTTAATATTTAGATGTTTTCATTGTTGAATAGTTTAAGTACAATGGGTTAAATTGATAGATTTTTAAGTTAGAAGTGGAAAATGACTAAATAGTGAAGATAATTGTTGATTTTGTGTAGTAGGGACTACATTGTGAAAATTTTGAAATTAAGGGGTCCAATTGAAAACAGAGAGCTAAATTTTGCATAGAGTGAAATTAGTATAAAAATTTGAGGTTAAATACGGATATTAAAATTAGTCTCGGTTTAGGGACTAAATTGAGTGTTAAGCAAAATATGGTGTAACATTTGAAATTTAATGAATATTGAGTTGTGTATTATTAATCTATTGTAATTATTTTATTCTGTAGTGAACGTCATCCCGAAATCCTCGAGTAAGAAAAGGAAAGACAAGATCGACGTCGAGTAGCTCGGAATATACGGTTTGTGTTTCTATAATTCGAATTAAGTTATAAATTATTGCATATTGCAATGTTATGCATGGTAGGCAATTGAGGTGAGTACTTTTGTACTTTGGGATTGAATTGAATTAATAGTTGATTTGAAATGAACTGATTTTGTATATTATGAAATGTGTTGATTATGTGAATATTGAATTGACTATATGTGATAATGTGTATATATATGAGAATGAGATATTGAATGTATTAAAATGTGAAATTAAACCTTATTAACTGTTTCGAGCTAAGTCGAATATAGATGGCATGCCATAGGATAGGATGAGTTTAGGGATTTCTTTGACCTCAAATTGATGAGGCATTGGGTGCCAATTTGATTCAGTTTAACCAATGAGACACAAAGTGTCAACTTATATAGCGTTGGACGCAGTTATTACTTCGAATTTATCTAATGAGGCACTGTGTGTCAAATTGATGTGTTGGTTGGATCCGTGTATCCATTCAAGTCTGAGTCGTGATAATTGGGGAAATTAAATAATAAATTTATGTGTTTGATATTGAGATGACAAATATGAGAAATGAATATGAGATGAGAAATGAAATATGAAATGATGAAATGATATGTGAATTGTGAAATGAAATCAAGTATTGATCAAAGAGTTGAATCATGTCATTGCATGAGTTGAGATTAACAAATGCTTTATGAAATGCCATTGATATGTGCTTGACCATGTGGAATTTAGTGGATGAGATAAAGAATGAGTAATTTTGTATTTTTTTTATTTGAAACATAAGTGCATAACATTTCTTGTTGCATTCTCACATTGTGATTACTCATATCAAGTTAAATTGTTCGAATTATAGAAATACTATTGAGTTATACTCAACGTGTGATTTTGTTTTCTATGCGTAGGTTAGGTACTTCTCAGTTTATTGTCGACTCAACATCCAACAACGAATCCCAGACTCAAGTGTGGTGATGTTCTATTTTATAATGGCATGTACTTAGGGAGTCTTTTGGAATGATGTTGTTTTGTTAATATGATGATGTTTTGAACTTCATGTGTAATGATGTTTATATGTGCATATGGTTGAGAGTGAAGCTATGTTTAGGTAGGTTAGCTTAGTTGATGTTTTGGTATATGTTAGATTTAGCTTGTTAGTTAAATAGTTAGAACATTAGTCAACCTTGATAATTTGGTATGAATGTGAATGAAATGGTTGATGTCTTATTATGTATTGGAAATGTGAATTGTGGTATCAATGAGGGTACATTGGTTAGGCACCTAAGATGATTGTTTCTAGCATATTTTAAGCATGTTTAATGGTGTCTTGAATAGGTTAAATGGTTGGTAATTGAGCTGCATCGTGTCCAAGTAAACATGAAACGGTAAACTTGGGTTTTAAGGTACATTTAGGTACAGACGGCCTTGGACACGGTCTGTCATATGGTTGTTTGTCACACATGCGCATTACACATGAGCGTGTGCCCTAAGCTTGTTGAAAAATAGTACAACTATAGTTTCCACACGGGTTGACACACGATCGTGTGACCCAAGTTAGTGAGTTACACGGGCAAAAACACAGGCTAGGACACGGTCATGTGTCTCAAGTCAGTAAGTTACACGGTTTGGAGTGTTTCACACGGTCTGGCCATAAGGCCGTGTGTCCCCTATTTCTAAGTATTTTTTATATTGCCCTAAAACTTTTAGAATTGTTCCAAATTAGTCCATGTTTGTTCATTGACTATTTTTAGGGATATATAGACTCAAATTAAGGCTTGTAAGAATATTTTTACTCTGAATTGGAATGAAATAGTATGATACATTATTCGATTATATAAGACACTATTATAAAAGTAATTGATTGTCATGATCTGCCCCTGAATATTATGACGATATTAGTCAGCGTATACTACTGCTTGTAATGTAATTAGATGTTCTATTGGTTAGTAATGCCCATGACCCTAATTCGACGATGGAAAGGGGTTAGGGGTGTTATAGTAATAAAAATGCATGTATTTATTTTCTTTATCTTCAATGAATAATGTATGTAATTTCATATGCTATCATTTGTCATGTAACAACCTGTTTTTCAATGGTGTCAAAAATAGTGGTTTCGAGGCCACCAAATTCGATGAGAAAGTTTGTAAATATCATTATTTAATATTAACGAGTCAAATATGACTTTTAAAAAGGTTTTTGATTTGATAAATTATGATTTATAAGCGATTTATTAAATTCAAGTGGTGCGACCCTAAAGTCAAGCGGTTTTAGAAAATGAGGTATCGAGACCTCGTTTCCATAAACCTAATCGTAAATGTTTTTATAAATATTTTCAGAGTTTCATTAAGGTGGTATTAATGTTTCATTAAAAAATTTAATGTTTCGATATTTAATTAATTAAAAAGAACTAAACCGTAAAAGATGTAAAATTTGATCACTATTTGATATGAGTGATTAAATTGTTAATTGAATAAAGGAAAAGGGACTTAAATGGTAATTATACCATTCAAGGTGTTAGTGGATAATAATGGACATGAATTTGATGTTTTATTTAATTATTAACTAAGGTTAATAAGGTAATTTTATAATAAAATAAAATAAAGTTTGTATCATCTTTTCTAATTCATTTTCTTTCACCAATTTGAGAAAGGGGAAAGCCGTTGTTAAAGGCTTGAAAGATTTGACCAACCTTCATTGTGTGCATGTAAGTTCGATTTAGCCCCGTATCTAATAATTTTTATGTTTTTAAGATCGTTGCAATTAGGTCCAACTAGCCCGTACCTTCGATTTTGAAACTGTTAAAGATTTTGAATGTTTCCATTGATGAATATTGTGATTTTAGATGTTAAATGATTAATTTAGAATGTTTATTGATATTTAAAAGTATTATATTAAATGATTAGTGATGAATTTATCATTAGGGACTAAATTGTTAAATTAATAAAAGTAAAAAGGATTTAATATGAAATTGTTGCATAAATGAGCTATTTTGGATACCATGAACATTCAGATAAGCTCAATTTTGGGTAAAAATGGTTAATTTTCATGTATTGGGCTTAGGGACTAAATTGAATAAAATTAAAATTTTAGGGGTAATTTTGTAAAAATGTCAAAAATAACTAAGTTGCATAAAATGAATTTTTTTATTATATAAATTAATATATTGAATGAAATTATTAATTTAGATCAAGATCGGGTGGAAAATCAAGGAAATAGAAAATTACCAAAATGCCCTTGAACCTTGGTAATTTTGCAATTTAGCCAGGTATGTTTGTATGAACTGTATTCTGTATAATTTTTATTAAATTAAATGTTAATATGTTATTATATTGTAATTAAATTAATATATATTAGTATGTAATTTACCATGTTATAAAACGACGTAAATCCAACGACATACGACGAATACCGAGCCCCATTTGAACCTTAAGAATTCGTAGGATACAAATGGCATGTAATTAGGGTTTACATGATTCGAGTTCTGGTCCTGAACGTCCTACCAATGGCTAAGGTTTGGTATGTGTTGCGGATACTCCACAGCTCGTGTGAGCATCATCGTGTAGCTACATTTTGACGCACAGCTAGTGTGAGCAGACCCATTTTCACAGCTCATGTGAGCATTTTGATTCACAGCTCATGTGAGCATTTTGATTCACAGCTCGTGTGAGCATACATTTACAAGAATTGACGGATTACAGTTATATGAGTTAGGACACTATGTGTGAGCTATCTCGGGTATCCAATGGTATTCTAAATAGTTCAACGGGCATTATTCAGACAACAAATGGTAAGAGAATGATATGAAATAGGGCATGTGCTTATATGAACTACTTTGATATGATGATACATGGAAAAAAGTAAGTTGAGATGGATGATATAAGCATTTGATACATGTTTAAATATTGTGATCATCCATGATTATATTGCTTATGTTATAAGCTTATATGGCTAACATGTTTGGTTTATATGCTTAGGCTTTGGCCAAGTTGTGGTTGGATTATGCCATGTTAAACTTATAAGTTGCATTGAAATGGTAAGAGCCCAAATGGAAATATGCTTGTGTTCATAAAAGAGTGGTAAGGTTTAAATTATGAAATTTCTTATGAAATGGTTTATCATGTGGTTAATTCCCAATAGAGCTATGCTTAAATACACTAGCTTGTGGCTATTGTTGATGATATGCTTATGTCTTGTGTGTTATGCATATGAAACGGGTGTGGAAAGGTAATGAAATAGTAAGTTCATACTTGAAGTGTAAAATGATGAAAAAGGGAATGATGAGTTGAATTGATGTTATTTTAAGTTAAAAAAAGTAAATTCAATGGAAAGTAATGAAATGCAAATGAAAGTAAGAAAATTTAGAAAGGGTTTAAAGTCTTATAAAATCCTACTATGTTAGGGACGATATGTATATGTGATGTTGTGGACTTATTCACTTGTGAGTTGTTGAATATGGTTTCATGAATCTTGCGGTATTGGTATAGGATTATTCTTGATACGTATAAATTTCATATTTGAAATGGATTGATATGACTAAAGTTTATACAAGCTTACTAAGCATTCATTGCTTATGTAGTTGTGTTTCATTTACTTTTTAGATTATCGAAAGCTCGATCGGGTTGGAAGTTTATTAAAGATCTATCACACTATCCAACGATTATATCAGTAGATTTTGATGTCTTGGTTAAGGTTATAATGACATGTATAGATGAATTATGTCTAATGTTTAATTGATGAATTTGGTGTATATATATGTCATTTTGTTTGATGATTATGGCATGAAATGTTGCCTTGGATTTTAGGTATTTAAGGTACTATTGATAGCTTGTTGGTTGTGGTTAATATGGTCAAATTGGTGTATATTTTGAAATGACTAAAATTGGTATGGTTTTTATGTATCAATTATGTCATGTTTTGGCATGAAAACTATTAAGTGATAAGTGGTTAAATATGCACATGTATAGGTGTTTTGGTTGATGTTTTAGCCATTATGTTTTGGCTTGTAGGTTTGGTACTTTGAATGGCTGATATGTTGATATATGTATGTGGTCTTATGATGGAAGTTATATTGGTATGAAAAATGTAGTTGTCATATATGAATATTGATGCTAATTGTTAAATGGTACATTTGGATGTGAACTTGATATGTGAACAAAATAGTAAGTTTTGGCCAATTTGAGTATATGGTTATACCTGTTTAAGTGTTGATATTGAGGTGCCCTTTGGGAATATTAGTTGTATGCTTATGTACCACATTTGAATAGCTTGTTTATGCATGGTCTTAGTGTAACACCCCTAACTCGTATCCGTCGCTGGATTAGGATTACGAGACATTACCGAACAAAACATAGTTCATCACGATCATTTATTACAATTCATGCACAAAATTATAATGACTTCTTTACAATAGTTATCAAATTCAAATAGAAACCATTCACTCATTCATATAAGTCAAATTCATATATATAAAGCACATAACCAATTAATTCAAACATGCATTATTAATCATATTACAAATACGAACCATGCTTCAAATTCAATCATATCAATGTCCTCCATTCAATCAAATTTTCGATCCAACTAATTCAAACATGCATTATTAATCATATTACAAATACGAACCATGCTTCAAATTCAATCATATCAAACGTACATTTACATACCTATGCACATTCGAATTATTAAGTCAAAACAAGACACACCATACGACTTAAATATCATCCATACATGAGACATTATCAAACATTACCAAACGATTAAATATGACATTGTACTTTACTAATTCATGCGCAATTTACCATTTATGTCCATACCTAGATAACCACCCAATAAATTATAAAACATATTCGTATTTTACCACCACAAACCATACCTAAACAACCTGTATGCAAGCAATCACTTATACATAACTTAGCTTATGGGAACATATGCATTATAGTAAAAACACATCCACCAACTAAATCGTTACTCAACCAAAACATATAACCAATACACCATACATATATACCATGAAACATACTTCCCAAAACGAGCTTATACCATGACTGAGTATACACAAACATTAGCATCATTATCAAGCCATTTTCGCATGGCCACATATATACAGATCAAAATGAACCATATCGAAACTAGCCTATACATGCCATATGTCAAAGGTACAAACTCTTAAAGTACCGAAATAGCAACCAATAGTGTGACAATGATCCTTGACGATTTTCGAGCTCGAAACTAGCTTTCAAAATCTATAAAACAATAAAAAAGACACACAAAGTAAGCTTTGAAAGCTTAGTAAGTCATAAGCAATTAAATTATCACAAGAACATTAATAGTTCAATTCAAATAGGCCAAATTTAATCAATCTCATACACATATAAAATCATCTTACTTATATAATTACATATTACCACATTAAATATTACACTTACCTTGATCTTTCATGAATATATAAACTTCTCACATATCTGAACCATTTAGCTCAATTTCATCTTTGGTCTCGTTTTGTCAATGCTCGATGAACCATTCAGAATTGTTAAGGATACACGAAAATCATATAAAGCTCATACAATACCATATCCCGGATATAGTCTTACATGTTAACACATTTCGATGCCACTATCCCAGACAGGGTCTTATACAACTCATATACAATGCCAATGTCCAAGACATGGTCTTACACATTCTCTCACTTCGATGCCAATGTCTCAGACATGGTCTTACACGAAATCACATCTCAGAAGTCCTTATGTCATGACATCAGTATCCTATACATTTCCTAAGGTTCGTTCGGGGCTTTCGACTTCGTAATTAAATCAATTCATACTTGAAACTAGTCATCCAATGCTCAATTCAATTCAGCTACATAATATATATACATTTGAATTTAAAAACATTTAATTACTTATGAATTTACCTCGTTCAAAAACGAACAGATCAGATCAACTACTAGTCAACTTTCGATTTTCCCCGATCTAATTCTGATTTCCTTGTTCTATATGTATTCAAAATTAACTCATTTAATCATATAATCATTCAATTCAGTCTAAAAACACATATTTAAGCCAAATTACACTTTGGCCCTAAACTTTCACATTTCTTACAATTCAGTCCCTATTTCACAAATACACAAAATTCATAAAATTCAACAAGACCCATTCTTGGCCGAATTGCCATAATGCACCTAGCAGCCCATATTTTACATTTATTCACACTTTTAACCCCACATTTTCATCTTTTCACAATTTAATCCCTATTTTGCATTTTCATCAAAAATCACTTTATAAAATATGAAAATCTAACATCAAATATTCATATTTCACCATTAAACATCAAAGAACACATAAGCTCATAAATTAAAACTATCAAAATCTTTAATAGTTTTGAAATCGAAGACACGAGCTAGCTAGATTAAGCTACAACGACTTCAAAAACATAGAAATCATTAAAAACGAGACAAAAATCTCTTACCAATTAAGCATTCAAAGTTTCCGAGCCCTAGCTTCCAAAAATGGCTTTTATTTCTTTTATATTAGGTTGAAAGAGAGTGAAAGAAGATGAAAATTTGTTTGGTTTTATTTATTATAACTTTAATTAGTTAATTACGTAATTAACCTTTAAAATTAAACCAAATTTCAAAATTGCCAAGCCAATATCTTCCACTAACGCAATTATGGAAGAATTACCACATAAAGACTTCCAATTTAAATCCCTATAGCTTTTTAATATCTTTAGCTATTAGAACTCAACTTTTATGATTTACGCGATTTAGTCCTTTTTGCCGAATTAAGCATTCAAACAGTAAAATTTATTTGCGAAACTTTCACCTAATAATTCTATCATGCTGTAAACTTTAATATAATAATAAAATTAATATTTTAACTTCAGATTTGTGATCCCAAAACCACTATTTCGATTTGACCTAAAAACAGGCTGTTACAGTTAGTGCAAATTGAAGGCTTGTTTATATGTGCAAAAGTGATTGTAGGTATATGCATGAATGGGTGAGAAAAATGGCTTGAAAATGGGCTATTTTTCGTCTACACGAGCAGAGACATGGGCGTGTGTCTTAACCATGTGTGACACACAGCCTGGCGGCATGGGCATGTGTCCCCTATAGTTTTCAAAGGCTTGCAAGTCAGATTGTTACACGGCGTAACACATGGCCTAGCACACGGGCATGTGAGGTCATTTTGAAGGGTACACGGCCTGGCACATGGGCATGTGGCTTGGCCGTGTGACCTAAATCAGTGAGTTACACTGGCACGGACACGGGTTGAGACATGACCATGTATCCCTACTTCGAATGTCCACACGGCCTGAGACATGGGTGTGTCTCTCAGCCGTGTGACCTTGCCACACGGTCGTGTGATCCCTATAGTTTGAAAAAAAATTATCTTTTTCTGAAAAATTCTATATGTTTATGATTGAGCCCCGACTTGTTTCTAATGTGTTTTTATTGCCTCGAAGGCTCGTGCAAGGGACAATATGCATGTTATGGATTAGTTTTGCTATGTTTAATGAAGTGAATTAAAATGTTTTAAAATTTTTATTTGTTTGAAATGTACACTTCGGTAATGGTCTATAACCTATTTCAACGACGGATACGGGTTTGGGGTGTTACATGTCACATTTCATATACATATATGGTATACCATATTTAATCAACAGTTCATATAAATCATCATTTAGCAAGTTTATGTTTTATAATCCCTATTAACCAAACATGAACTCAAGATAGATACACAAATTATTCAACCATCACACCAATATATCTGGCACTCAGTGCCTCGTCAGAATGACCAAATTATAAATTGCGCTCCATGCCTTATCGGTATAACCAAAGTAAAGTATCCACACCCCATCAGACGTCTGAAATATAATATGTGTTACACGCTTCATCGGTATAAATTGAATTATATCCCGTACATTATCCCTATGGCATGTCAACTATACTAAACTCTGCCTGAGACCGTTAATAGGGTGAACAATAATTTAAGCATATATATATATATTTTCATGATCACATATCATAACTTCATATACTATTCATTTTTTCCTTACTCATCTCTATTCAATTCACAACATTTCATATTACCTTATATAAACTGATTTATAAGACAAGTTGTAACAGCCTGTTTTTAGTGAAATCAGAATAGTGGTTTTAGGACCACAAATATGATTTGAGAATATTTATTTTAATATTATTTTAATATATATAGTATGTTAGCAAGGTTGTATAAAAATTTTGTTAAGAAATTTTATCGTTTGCATGCTTAATTTGGTAAAAAGGACTAATTCGTAAAAGATGGAAAATTAGAGTTCTATAAGTTAAAGGTACTAAATGGATATGAAATTAAATAGTTAAGAGATTTATGTGGTAATTATACCATTGATAATATGAGTGGAAAAATATGGACATTTAATATGTTATTTCAAAGGTTAATAATAAGGTTAATTATGTAATTCATTAATTAAGTATAGTAAAATAATAGAAACAAAGATATCATCTTTGTTTTTGTTCATCTTTCACCCAAAATAAACATAGGAAACTCCATTGAAGGTGTTTGAAGGTTCGACCATTGTTTCCTTGTGCATGTGAGTGAATTTTCATCTCGTTTTAATTATATCTATGTTTTTCAAGTCGTTGTAGCTTAATTTAGCTAGCCTAGGGACTAATTTGCAAAACTGTTAAAAGGTTACGGTCTTGCTATGAATATATTCATGTGTTTTTTTATGTTTGATGGAAGAAAATTAATCTTTGTTGATAGATAAACAACTTTTGCAAAGTGAATTTTGTTGAAAATGTCAAATAGGGATTTATTTGTAAAAATGTGTAAAATACATGGTGAAAATTGTGAAATAATGAATTGTATAAGTTGATATGGATCGATATGAAATTCAGCTAGCTTGGGTAGGGATGAAATTACATGAATTTCAAATTACGAGCTTAATGACTAAATTGTAATGAAATCAAAACAATAGGGGCAAAAGCATAATTTTGCAAAAAATATGAATTTGGATTGAGTTGAATAGAATGGTTATTAAATAGATTGAATTTATTTATTTAGATCAAGATAGACCTCGTACAAATTTAGATCAAGGTAAAGAAAAAGCTTTGGATTAGTCGACTCCATTTCTACACCTTTATTGTCGAGGTAAGTTCGTGTAATTATGTAATGTTTTAATGCTATCCTTTGAGCTATATGTAAATTATGGATTGTTATGTAAATGATCAATACAAATCCGACGATGTCACGACATCTATTGAGCCCTGTTTGAACCTTAGGAATTCGTAGGATACAAATGACATGTCATTGTGGTTTCCATGCTTCGGGTGCTAGTCTTGAATGTCCTACCGATGGCTGAGGTCCGACATGTGTTGCAGATACTCCACAGCTCGTGTGAGTAGCATCGTGTAGCTTACATTCCGACCCACAGCTCGTGTGAGCATATCTATTTCACAGCTCGTGTGAGGAACGATGTAAAAGAAAGGAAAGATTATGATTATATGTAACACCCCTAGCCCGTATCCGTCACCGTATTAGGGTTGTGAGGCATTATCTCACATATCACAATTTAGAACAGACTTTTGCTGCATTTATTTCTTCATAATTTAAACTCATCAAAACACTTATTTCATTCGATTTTAAACTGAAAATTTTTATATTAATATCATATGTTTATTTAAGATTATTCAAATATATATATACATGTATCATTACACAACATATACCAAACATACATGATAACAAATTTTTCATAAGCTAATCATCAAACATAACCTTTTTATAGTCTAAGCATGTTCACATATTAAAATCAATTATCATCCTTACCAAAAATACAACTTTGGTTATTAACCATTATGGCCGAATATACTAATAATTAGTAGCAACCATGATGCACATTTAAATTCAAACAATATGAACCATATCACATACTTAAGTACCACTAATTTAAGCAGCATTGCACACATTTAAAATAACATGATTTAAAACTGAACATGTTTCTTTACCAATCATAAAACCATGCGCATATGACCATGTTATCTTAAACAAATTTGAGCACAAATAACAACTAATAGTACACATCATTCGCATGCCAATTTATATGCATTAGTTCATGCCAAAAATTTCATTCATACCACAAGCTAAGTTAATCCACAATCAGACAATCAATATAACAGATAATACATACTATATTTATTCAAGTGTTATAAATCAAATATAAAACTTATCATTTTAGTACCATACCCTTAGCCTTATAAGCATATTCACTTTAATTATTAACTAAACAATCATATGACATATTCATTATTTATCTTTTACCAACCATACCTAATTAGCTAATCATTCAAGCTTAATATATGTGCATACATTGCCAATAAAAACCGAATCAAAATAACTTATACACATTCGAACTTAATCATTCTTTTACCCCATTACTAAGCTGAATTATGAATATACATCAAACATCACAAACATTTATATATTCGGTATTAAGCTTGCTAATTTAAACTATAAGCATATACTAAGCATACACACATATATAACATGCATAATATTTAATTCATATATTAAAATTTTATACATATCATTTCTCATTTTCCAAATTCAAATTCTTACACTCATTTCTAGCATAAAACACACTTCCAAAACAGGCCTAAATCATGACTGAAAATACACATATTCTTCCATATCTTATGACTGAACTTAACTATCATTTCATTTATAATATATTTAGCATTTTACCCATTTATTCAATTCACATATCAAAACCTTATCACGAAGCAAAAACAGTATATCTATATCGCATACGTATGAAATATATATTACTTTCGATACAAGCTTAATCCATGACTTAGTTCAATCGATCATTAACAAAACATATTAAACAAGTCACACATAATCATACCATGACCAAATCTAAATAACTCAAGCATCAAATAAATCTATTATAATCAAAGGCATAAAAACTAAGATTAATCAAAAGAAATAAGCCATTTTCGCATGGCTCAATATTACATAACCCAAAATCAAGCATTTCAGCTATGCTATACATGCCATAAAATTGAATTCAATTTCAACAAAATACCAAAAGGAGTGGATAGTGTGATAGAATTTGCTGACGATCTCCGAACTCGTAACTTGACTCCAAAATCTATAAAACAGAGGTAAACCAGTACAAACACACACAATAAGCTATTTAAGCTTAGTAAGTCATAAGCAAAAACATATATATTAACAAAGGCACATTATATTAACATTTTACTAATAAGGTCGAATACACATAATTTCCAATACAAAGATATCATTTTAGTACAAGAATCATACTTTAATCACACATACATATCATATGGTCGATTATAAACAATCATGTACACATATATATTTTCTTTTTTAATATCACAATTACAAAAATAGGTTGAATCACTTATATGTTCAACTATGCTAACACAAAGTCCATATTCACATAGCTTTATAACATTTCAAGTAATCAACTTACCTTGTTTCCTTATAAACATTTAACTAGCACATACCTGAACCTGTAATTTGATTTCACATTTGGTCTTTACTTCACGTTGCCCGTTGAACCGCTTGGAATTAAAAAGCATACCCGGATAGTCGAAAGGCTCATACAATGCCATCGTCCCAGACGTGGTCTTACATGTAATCACATATCGATGCCATTGTCCTAGACAGTGTCTTACACGAATTAAATACGATGCCAATGTCTCAGACATGGTCTTACACTTAAACACAAATCGAAGGTCCTATTTCATGACATATGTATCCTATCTATTCCTACAGTTCGTACAGGACTTTCGAACGTTGAATTTCGATTGAATCGAACTCGAAACATAGTTCCTTTGCTCAATACACATTTGGCCATAAAAAATTTTATTCACAAAAATTCCATTCATCATGAAACATTTATATATTATCAAATTTAACAACATTTATATGCTTATAGACTTACCTCGGATGTTGCCAGACGATATAATTGACTATTCAATAACTTTCGATTTCCCCCGATCTAATTCCATTTTCTTTCGTTCTTGATCTAAATAAATTCAAATTTAACTAATTTAATCACACATTCATTCAATTTAATCCAAAAACACATAAATGGGAAAATTATCATTTTTCCCTTGACATTTTACACTTTTTGCAATTTAGTCCCTATTGCATAAAACACAAAATACACAAAATTTGCATATACCATAGCTAGGCCGAATCTTCCTATGCTCCATCTAAGTCCACATATTTTATTTATTTCACATTTTAGTCTCTAAAAATATTATTTTTACAATTTAGCCCTAATTACTCAATTTCATCAAAAATTCCAATACAAAACATATTAATCTAAAACATATCTTTCATTATTCATCATCAAACATCACAAAACACAATTTCTCATCAATGGCATAACTCAAAATATTCATCAAAATCAAAAATTCAAGCATGGGTCGGATAGTATTCGAAGCAACGATTACAAAAACGTAAAAATTATCAAAAACCGAATAAAAACTAACCTTGAATCAAGCTTTAAAGATGGCCGAACGTAGCTTAGGTTTCTTTCTTTTTCTTTTCTTTAGTTTAGATCAAAGAAGAGATGATAATGGCTTCTTTAATGTTTGTATTTTATTATAATAAGTTTATAATATAATATATATTATTATAACCTTTATAAATAATATAAAAACTATATATTATAAAAATAATGCCGTCCACTATCTTAGTTAATGGCCTAATTTCCTACTAAGGAATTCACATTATAAAGACATTAACAAGCTAGCACTTTACACATTAATTAGTGAATTTTACATTTTATGCGATTAAGTCCTTTTATTAAATTAAGCACACAGACAATAAAATTAATTCACGAAACTTTCACATATGTAAATTCACACATAATAAACATATAAAATAATATTAAAATATTTTTCAGACTCGGATTTGTGGTCCCAAAACTACTATTCTGATTAGGGTAAAAAATTAGGTTGTTACATTATATGTTTAGCTCACTTCGTGTGAACTATCCTGCGTATCCAATGATATTCTAAACGGTTCAACGAGCATGAATTTGAAAAGAAATGGTAAGTGTTCAATCTAAACCAGGTCATGTATGTATGAAATACATTGAAATGATGAGCTACATGGAAAAGATGTTATGTTATGATGGATGATAAATCCAATTGAATCGTGTTTAAGTATAATGGTTATCCATGTTAAATTCATATGAATTATGTGTAAGTATGCTAACATGTTTGTGTTGGTGCTTAGGCTTGGGCCAAGCTAAAGGTTGGATTATGCCATGTTAAATTTTTAATGTTATAAAATGAAATGGTAAGTTGTGTTTTATGTTAAACGAACTTACTAAGTATTATATGCTTACATAGTCTTCTTTCCCATGTTTTATAGATAATCGGAAGCTCGTTCGGTTTGGAAGCTCGCCGGAAACCTATCACACTATCTAGCGACAATATCGGTAGCTTTTGATGTTTTGGTTATGGATATAATGACATGTATAGGTTGACTTGTATTAATGATCTAGTTGTTATGTTTGGCATGTATATATATGTGGTAATATGGTTGATGGACTTTTGGGATTTTGGTGCTTAAATGGTTGGTGTTGAAATAGTTAAGTAAAAGTATACGTTGGATGACCAATTTGGTATGTTTGGTTGTGCTTTGTTACATGATAAATTATGCCATGACATGGTATGAAAATAGGTAGTTGTGTGTGGTTGATTTATGCCAAATGTGTTTATGTTTTGGTTGATTTGATGATTTGTGATTGAGGTACCTTTTGGCATATTGGGTGTATGGATAGATACCATATTGAATTAGTCCTATCAAGCATGTTTTAGGTATGTTTTGAAGCTTGATTTTATGTGTAAATGGATTGTAGGCGTGAGCTTGATTTGGGTGAAAGAAATGGCTTGAAAATGGCCTATTTCTTGTCCACACGGCCTAAGACAGGGGCGTGTGTCTCAACCGTGTGTGACAAACGGCTATGCGACATGGCCATGCGACACGGCTGTGTCCCCTATAGGTTTCAAAGGGTTGCAAGTTAGACAGTTTCACGGCCTAACACAGGGGCGTGTGGCTTGGCCGTGTGACCCAAGTCAGAAAGTTACACAGGCACGAACACGGGCTGGGACACGGCCGTGTGTCCCTACTTCGAATGTCTACACGGCCTGAGACATAGGCGTGTATCTCAGCCGTATTAGTCACACGGCCTAGCTACACGGCTGTGTGACCCCTACAGTATGAAATTTTCTATCTTTTTCTATAAAATTCTAAATGTTTCTGATTTAGTTCGTAATCAATTCTAAAGTGTTTCTAAAGCCTCGAGGGCTTGAATAAGGGATAATAAACATGTGTTTGAATGAATTATGTATTGATTTATGAAATGTTTTGTAATTGAATGTTTTAAGTTACATTTTTATGGTAATACTCCGTAACCCTATTCCAGTGACAGATACGGGTTAAGGGTGTTACACAAGTAGAACACTTACCTCACATAAGCTAGCTTGTAACAATCATTTGTGTATATATATATTGAACTCAAATCATAGAAGTACAAACCATATTTCGTTATTCATCTCCAACTCTCATATTTCCTTTCTCTTGATATGGCCCGGCATCGTCTTTAGCTACATTCGATAATTAAATTATAAAAACAATATTAGTTGACATCGAAATCATATTCAAATGCATAATCAACATATTTTTCATTTTATTCATTTTATTCATTTTAGTCCCTATGTTCGAAATACTCATAATTTTCGATATCTAACATCGAAACAAAATCTAATTCCACATCCTTTAATTAGGGATCATATACTTTTTTATCTATAGCATAATTTCATGACAACTTTCTATTTACTCAATTTAGTTCTGTCAAAATTAACTAAACTTTCAATTCTAATCTAATCTCACTATCTTCTATTACAATTTCAACTAATTCCAAACTTAACAATTACTTATGTATTAATTTCAAGCTTAAATTCATCAGTTACACTTTAAGCTTCCATGATTCAAATTCCATAAGAAATTATAAGAAAAACATGAATACCTTGGTATAATTTGGAATCGAAATAGAAACAGAAAACAAAGATTTCTTCTTTCACTAGACGGGAGACAGAAATGAGGAAAAGATGATGATGGTTTTAATTCTTCACTTGCTTATATACTAGGATTAAAGTTAATCAATCTTAATTAATTATGCTTAATTCCACTATCTAATGTTTACATCCTTTTAATTACATTTATAACATTTAAATGTCTATCACCATCTCCTCCCACTTTCTCATAGAAAAATAATAATTTATTTACCGTTTTAACCCTTTGGATAATTTCCAATTAGGTCTTCAAATATTTTTAAATTAAAATTCAATAGTGCTTAGATTTTTACAATTTAGTCCCCGATCTTTAATCAAAGAATTTCATGGTTAAATTACTTAATTTGTCTTTAATATATTTTCATATTAACTTCGTAAATTTTCTTATCTTATTCTTAGGAACTCAGTTTACAGAAATGAGATTCTGAAACGATATTTTTTGACACCAACAAAAATCAAATTGTTACAGCTCTTTAAAAGATTGGGTTGCAAATTGACTTAGCCCTTAAACCGAGTTTCTTTAAAAAGAAAACAATTTTACTACAATTAAGCTTTAAAAAAATGAAATTTGATTAGGATTTTTTAAAACAAGATCAAATTGGGATTTGAAAAATAAACTAATTGGGCTTTTGGATTTAACTTTTTTTTTTCAAAGTTAAGCCTAATAAAGTATTTACAAACCCAAAAGCAATATTATTTTTCTTTCTTCTCTTTTCTTTTTATTATTAATTTTATCAAAATAAAATTTAATTTTGAACAAAATTTTGATTTATTATTATTTTTCAATAACAGACCATCCAAATATCCACCCACCTCATGTTGAAAATCTCAAATTAATTATTATTATTTAAGTAAAATTAATTTTTAATTTAATTGTGAATCCTAACTCACATTAACTTAAATTTCGAAATTAAAAAAAAAATAAAGGTGCCCCTTAATTTTAAAATTAAATGGACAACAGTTTAACTTTAAAATTAAAATAATCATATCAAGAAAATCTAGTCCAAATAGCCAATTCGAAGCCTGAATCTAAATTATGATCCCAGAACAGAATTCAATGTCTACAATATATTCTTTAATTTCTCAAGCTCCCATACATATCAATCAATCTCCTTTAATTTTCCAAGTTCCAACCCAGTTTAAAATTATCAATTTCTATCTTTCTCTTCCTCTCTCCTTTATATATATATTTTTCTAATTTTCCCACTTCTTTCTTTACTTTTTGTTGATCTGTTCTATCATATCCCTGTTTACTCTTTTCTTTTTATCTCCATTTTTTTAATTTTTAATTTCTTTTCTTCATTTCTCTTCCCCTCTCCCTTATTTTTGGGTCACTCTCGTTATCCAATCAATCTTCCATTGAGAGTTTGCGTCAAGAAGAAAAAAATGATGGTCTCTTGGGTTGAAAAGGGAAAGGATAACGATAATCTAAGAAAATAGGAGAAAGAGAAATGAAGAATCACAACTTATTTTGGGTTAGGTGTTAAATTTTTTTCTTTGGGTTGGTTGGTTGGTCGAAAAAAATTGGAGCAAAAATCATATAAACCCGCTTACCGTTGTATACGTTTCGGGGTTGGCAATTCAATAGCGGTTCTCCGAATCAGTGTACTGGCTAGTTCCTGAGTTGACCAGTGGGTCTGCATTTAGACCTCATTTTCGTCATTGGTTAGTTTAGATTAACTCAAAATTTTAATTTCTTATGATTGTTGTTAGCTTTGTCCTTAAGTTGTCTACTGCAAACAGCATTTTGGTACTAGTTAGAAAAGAACAAAAATTTACATTTGTCATAATACATAACATTGTTATCTTGTTCAACATCTGCAAATTGTGGTCAGGTTTTATGTGGATTATGCAGTTATGTTATGTAGAATTTGTCCATTGTTGAATGAATGTAGAGGTGAGTGGTGAAGTGTGATTAAAAGAAATTTGAAGCCTTTTCAGTTGAATAGATATTGATTTGTTGCATTTCATCTAATGGGAACATTCAACAATCCCACTCAGGGAGATTCCTCGAAGATGGTAGGTTTCCTTTTAAATTGCTAGAAGCTCCTTTTTTTCATGATTCATGATGGCAGAATGTTAATTTTGCTTTGGTTAATCTCTCTATATATGTATACTTTTGCAAACACCATGTTTTAATTATATTTTATTAGTATATCACAATTGCTTTTTCATTTAATTTACAATTAACGGTGGATAATGGATACTGAGGTGACAATGTTGTAAAATTTCATATACCATTCAAGGAAAACTTGACAATTATTTTGTCATCGTTACAAAATTTGTATTAGTAGAACCATAGAAAAGGTCACATAGTAATCTTATCTCCTTTTAAATGACTATCATAGTTTATAATTTCATGGCGCAAGTATAAATTAGGTATTCATCTTTGGAAAGTAAAATTTGATGAATAAATGAATTTATATGATCGGTATTTGTATCTTTAGAATCCATAAACCCTATATTGAAATTGAAGGAATTGAGCTTAGAAAGTGGTTTCCATGGAGATTTTGACAAAACCTCAAGGTGGAAGGTGACAATTTTTTTGAGAAAATGGAGAAAAAGACAAAGAAAATAAAAAAGAAGGTGGTCAACCATGGGAGGTTGCTGCCTGTTAGAGAAGAAGGAAAATGAAGTTGATGGGGGGTTCTTTCCCCATTTAAGATTAACAAATGGGCCCAAGGTTTAAGCCCAATCTTTCGATGTCAATTTTCTTCAATACTAGGTTTCAACGATTCAAAATACTTTTGAATATCAAATATCATAATTAAATATCATAAAAGTCTCAAGAATTAATTAAATTACCGTTGCCCATCTTTGCCCTTTTAACAGTTTCTGCAGTGGAAAATTTACAATTTAATCCTTCTACTTTCAAATTTTCCCTATTTAGTCTCAAAATTGATTTCCATCATACCATTGCATATAACTTATTCTTAAATAATCAATAACAACTCACATTTTTAACATTTTGGTCAAATTGCACTTTAGTGCTCAAACTTTCCAAAATTTGTGATTCGGTCATTTTGTCATACTTTCACTTTTATATTTCTTTTCATGTAATTCCTTCTCCAATATCATATTCCTTCAATAAAATTTCTTATTTGATTCATTCCTTAAATTCTTCTCATAATTAGGGGTGAACGTTTGATTGAATCGAGCGAAAAAATTTTAAGTTAATTGAGTTGAAGAGTCCTATTTTATCATCCTAACTCCACTTGAAAATTTTTGAATCGGGTGAAATGAAGTTCGAGTCGAATCGGATAGAGTAAAATTGTTCGAGTTAAACATGCCAAATTAAAATCTTATTACACAAAATAACTAATTTCATGTTAGAGCACATAAATTTGAAGTCATATATATTTGAAAACTCTTTCAAAGCAAAATAAGAAAAAAAAGAAGATATTTTAGTATGATAAACTTAAAATTTTAATTTATTTACTTAGGTCCCAAAATTATTGTTTTAGAAAAATTAACTTTTTATATATTCTTTAGAATTTTTTATTTTTATATCTTTTTTTAAATATAAATTTTGGAAATTTTATAAATATTTTAAATTTTAAAATTATTTTGAATTATTTTGTAGTTATTGTTGAGAGAGACCAATTTGCTCATTTTCAAAATTGATTGGGACCAAAATGGTATTTATACCAATATGTTATTTGAGTTATTTGAATTATTCGAGTTATTTAAATTGTAAAATTCAACTAAACTCAAATTACTTATTCGAGTTGATTTGAAAAAAATGGATAACTCGATTCGATTAACTCAAAAATAAAAAAAAATTAATTTTTTCAAACCGAATTGAGTTTTACTCACCCCTGATAATAATTTTTTTAATATTCGAACTCGAAATTATGTCACGTGTAATATCGTAATTTACGGGACAGTATAACCCTCCCGTCCTTATGAAAATTTTGTCCTACAAATTACTGAATGTCTCTCATGAAGAATTTTGTATATCTTATTCCCTTTATTACACTTATCGGTATATAGGTTTCCATATTAGATCAATATCAATATACAAACTATCTGGTAAAAATATGGTGTCCAGCAAGAAAATGCTTGAATATGAGATAAAACTTGAGAAAAAAAACACCTAAGATCCCAACACAGAACATGTATAAAAGGACAATAATAAAAAGGGAAGACAAATTCCAACATACGGAACTTGCACATATAGTACTAATTAATCTTCTAATTTACTTTTATATTGAGAGAAAAGATTGTATGAACCTGTAATTTTATGTCTTTTTTATTCTTTTCTAATAGAAGAATGATAAATCAAATTTTTTCTTTCTAATTTTTAACATTTTCAGTTGGATTTGAATTTTTCAGGAAGAAAAGGCTGAAAATCAAGAGGAAAAATTTGATTTGTCATTCTCCTATTTGAAAGGGATAAGAATAACGTAGAACCACAGTTCCATACAATCCCTTCTCTTATATTGAATATTATAATTTTCATCACTTTAATTTTAGAAGCTATGATTTTATGTTCATTAATATATTTTCGGCATTATTTTATTTTATTAAATTTTGTAAACTTAACTTTAAATCAACTTCTCTCACCCAATGAAAGTGGATAAATTTTTGTTACAATGTTTAATCATGTTTCTTTAATAATGTATTATTGGTTTTTTAATTTTAAAATAATAAATTAAAAGAATTAGTTTTACATTCAGAACTTCATACGAACTTATTTATTTTAGATAAATAAAATATAATTAAGTAAAAAAGTTTATTTCGTTCATAATTAAAATTAATATATAAAAAACAAAGCAAGAATATCAATGATATATTTTCATTAGTGTTGGTCTTTGGGGGCCAAACACGCCCTCTCTGTACTGGTACTTCCCAGCGCAAATTGCATGCTCTTTTTCTCTCTCTGGTTGGCATCTGCCATGGAAACTCACCGAAAGTTTCGACTCATCAAACTCAGGAAAAAAGTAATCATGTTCTCATCTAAACAAACTCTAATTTGTTTGCTAGGGAAACAAGTTGATTCCTTTTGAGTCAGCACAGCAGCGTAGATACTCCTCTCTTGACTGACCTAAAACATAAAACAATTTGAATAGGTGGGGGAAGCTACGAAGCTAGTCACATGAGCGTCGATCGTGACCTCAGCTGGGCTCACCCATTATTTGTTTTTCTCGCCATCTACTTAATTATTACATGTTTTGCTAGGGTTTCTGTAATAGATTTTACTATTACTTAAAGATAGGGTTTTGGGTTTCCGCGTTTGGCTTTTAGTTTTCGGTTGGTCGTTGATTATTGATGATGTAAGTAATAATTCAGCTGTCCGTGCATTATTATTTGTGGGTTGTTGGGTCATGCTGTTGTTCCTTATCGATATTCACTCTGAATCCTTATAGATGGTCAGGAGGATCCAAATTTTCAGACGCCGTCTCACCAACTTCAACGCCTAAAGTCTTATGAACGAGCTATTAGATATGAATGAACACTAATACAAAGTGGGATTCAGGGTTATTGTTGAACCACATAATTTTCACGTGGACACTAAAATGTGGTTATTAGCCCAAGTTTAGAAGCTCCTTTCTTTTTTCAGAACTTGAAAGAAGAAAGGAAAATTCTTGAGTTAGCTTTTTTAATATTAGCTTCCCGTCAACTTTATTTTCATAAATTTCTAAAATTTCTATTGGATGTTAGATATGTTAGTTATAGATTTTGTTATCCCTATCAAATATTGTTATATAATATAGATTTTAGTAGTTATATATATATATTGTCGAAACCATTTTTAATTTGAATTTAAAAAAACGGGATCGACCTTTTAAAATGGAGTCACCACCGATCTTTATTGGAGGTGTGATCGGCTCACCTTGAAAATGATTTTGATCTGCGAAATTTTAAGAAAATAAGTTTGGGAGCCGATTACGTACGAGGAAGGGTTAGCACCTCGTAATGCCCAAAATTGGTACCGAATTGATTGTTTAATGTCTTAGTGTCGAGACTTGAAAAGATTTTTAAATACGATCCCATGAAATAAATAAAATAAAATAAAATTTGAATCGGATGATAAAACGGACCCATTTCAAAGAAAATAACCGTCACACTCAGTGAGTTAGAGTGCAACCGTTCAATTTCCGAAGTTAGATTCATTCTTTAATTTTAAAAATTCATATGTATTGAGAAGGATATTTGATTACTTAGAATCAACGAGAAAAAATTGAAGCCCAGTAAGTTAGGGCACGTTTTCTCGATTTTCCAAACACAAAACATTGCCTTATTTAGAAAAAATTTTCTTTTTGATGTATGGTGTTAATATGTATAACAAAATGATAATGAATACGACAAGTTAAGCGTAAATAATACAAACAACCATCAACAATGAAATAAATAAATATAAGAGACGAATCAATCACATAATAACAAGTAAATAAACTAATAGAATTAAAATGTCCTTTTGAAATGATAATGAACAACGTAAATAAGTAAATGAATAATAATAACAGTAAAGAAGATGAATAAAATTAAAAATGTGAGAAGATATATGTATATCTATATGTGGATAATTTTTATAAAATAAAAAAATGCGTATATATATTATAAAATATATATGTCAATATTATAAAAATATATGGATGCATGTACATATTTTAAAACGATAAAACATAAAAAAGTGTATTTAGGAATTATAAAATATATGTATAGGTTATAAGAACGTATATATGCATATATATTTTTTTTAAAAAGATTATAAAGTATAAAAGACGTATGTATATACATATATGTATAAAAAAATGCATATAGATTATAGAATATAAACATGTATAAGTATGTATATTAATTAAAAATGTATGTGTATTATAAAATGTATGCATGTATATGTATATGACAAAATCTGAAATTTAAAAAAATATATATAAATAAGTAAATAATATTAAATAAAGTATTAAATAAAACTGATTTTTAAATATATATATTTATATATAAAATAAATAAATAAATAAAAACAAAACTTGAAATTTAAAGAGGCCGAGGATCAGATTAAAATCGGGCTAAAAAACTAAGGCTCAAAATTGCAAACAAGTAAAACAGGGTGCCAGAGGACTGAAATGAAACACGCCAAAAGTTTAAGGGACTGATCACGAGTATTTCCCATCCCCAAAATGCGGCGTTTTGTGCAAGACTAGACTGGAACAGACCCAAAATTATATGGCCAAAATTAAGTGAAATAAAGGGCTGGATTGAATGTACCGCAGGATTGAAGGGACCAAAGCCGCAAATTACCCATTGGGGCAAGAATGCGCAGGCCTCCCTCATTCAAACGGCGCCGTTTTAATCACCATAAAAGCCTAAAAAAATCTGCTTCTTCTGCAGTTTCATTCTTTTCTTTGCAAAGAACACAAAAAATAAAAATAGGAAGTTCCCTTTTCTGCTAAGGTTCCAAGGTTAAGAACCCCGCCGCCGTCACGCCTCCCTACCGCCCGGTGGCCGGAGCCATGCAAGGGCGTCTCCCACCAGCGCGTTGGAGCGCGTTCAGAGACTAAGGCCCTGAAACGGGGAAACAAGGAGAAAACGAAAAGCCCATGCCCTTTCCCTAACCCGCGTCCGGTGACGACGAAGAGCCGATGACGACGTCGAATTCAGGGGCCGATTCAGTTGAGTCTTCTTCTCCCCTTTTTATTTCGTTATTTAGTACAAAAATGAAAACAAAAGAAATAAAAAAAATAAAAATAAAAATATAATGAAAACAAGAACCGAAAAAGTTTTTCCTTTTGAAATTTTCTCTGCTTTTCTTGTTTTTTTATTTAGATGTTCGTAAAAACGGAAGAGCGAAAATACATTCATCCGATTTAGGCTTTTATAGCCGATTTGAACGACTCTCTATTCTATTGTTTTTGTTTGTTTCTGTTATTTGCTTCTGTTGTCTTTTAGTGCTTGCGTGTTACAGGCGATGTCAGAGAGACGTCAGACACGCGGAGAAGGCCTGGTGCGCGTACAGTGACAGTGGCTGGTAGCAGGAGGAGCGACAGAGGCGTGGGAGGCATGCGGGGTGGACCTAGGTGCGGCGCACCTAGGGTTTCTGCCTTTCTTTTTGTTTGGCTGAAATTGTTTTAGATTTTGGGCCATTTAGGCTTTAGGGTTTTGGTTTATTTGGGCATTGTAATTTGGGTAGTGGAATCTGGGCTTGTTTTTTTGTAATTGGACTATTTTGAGTGTGTTGGGCCCGGACAGATTTTGGGCTTTACAGCTGCCCCTCTTTGCTCATTGTCTTGCAACGGGAAAGAAGCAAAGACTTTTAAGAAATGCCATAATTGCCCGGTCTCGCCGATTCTCGACTCGTTCTGGTGCTTCTCTTCTTCAAGTAGCTTCATTCCAGTCCACTGCGTCTTATTGCTTTGATCCATTTCTCGGCATCTTTAGATAGATATGACTTTAATCTACTTTGCTGCAACTCTATGGGGATGAGATTCGTGGTTTTAGTCTGTTCCACTGCAACTTCAGAGAGATAAGACTTGCATCCTCAACCTTCTCCACTGCAACTTCAGGGAGATAAGGTTTGATATGATAAGATATAATTCAACCTACTGCAACTTCAGAGGTATATGATTCATGGTTTTAATCCGCTCCACTGCAACTTCAAGGAGATAGGATTGGTTTCTTTTGTCTGCTGCACTACTGCTTAGAGAGATAAGACTTGATGTGATCTGCTCCACTACTGCTTAGGGAGATAAGATCTGTGGTTTTAATCCGCTCCACTGCAACTTCAGGGAGATAGGATTGGTTTCTTTTTCTGTATGCTCCACTACTGCTGAGGGAGATAAGACTTGATGCGATCTACTCCACTACTGCTTAGAGAGATAAGATCTGTGGTTTTAATCCGCTCCACTGCAACTTCAGGGAGATAAGATTGATTTCTTTCAAATTGACTGCAATGTCGGGGAACAAGATTCATCGTTGTAGCTTCAATATGTTCCACTGCACCGCCAGGGAAGTAAGATTCGCCGTTGCGGCTTCAATCTTTTTAATTGCAATGTCGGGGAAGCAAGATTCACCGTCGTAGCTTCAATCTGCTCCACTGCACCGCTTGGAGATAAGATTCACTGTTGTAGCTTTAATCTTTTTAACTGCAATATCGGGAAAGCAAGATTCGTTGTTATGGCTTTAATCTGTTCCACTACACCGCCTAGGAGATAAGATTCGTTGTTCTTAGTCTGCCCCACTACAACTTCAGGGGGAAACTTGCTTTCTCGGTCTGCTTCGCTGCAACTTCAGGGAGATAAGACCTGATGTGATCTACTCTGCTGCAACTTCAGAGAGATAAGATCTATTACTTTAATCTGCTCTACTACAATTTCAGGAAGATAGGATTATCGGCTTCAATTTGCTCCACTACAACCTTAGGGAGATAAGATTTACCATCTCCGATCTGCCCCACTGCAACTTCAAAGAGATAAAACCTAATGCGATCCACTCTACTACAACTTCAGAGAGATAAGATCTATTACTTTAATCCGCTTCAATACAACTTCAGGGAGATAGGATTATCGGCTTCAATCTGCTTCATTACACTTGAAGATAAGATTCGCTGTCTTCGATCTGCTCCGCTACTGCTTAGAGAGAATTTCCAACCTATTCCACTGCTGACCAGGGATATAGGACTTGTGGCTTAAATCTGCTTCCTTACACTTGAAGATAAGATTCGCCGTCTTCGATCTGCTTCGCTACTGCTTAGAGAGACAAGATCTGTAATTTCCCAACCTATTCTACTGCTGATAAGAGATATAGGGCTTGTGGCTTAAATCTGCTTCCTTACACTTGAAGATAAGAGTCACCGTCTTCGATCTGCTCCGCGACTGCTTAGGGAGACAAGATCTATAATTTCCCAACCTATTCCACTGTTGGTCAAGGATATAGGGCTTGTGGCTTAAATCTACTTCCTTACACTTGAAGATAAGATTCGCCGTCTTCGATCTGCTCCGCTACTGCTTAGAGAGACAAGATATGCTATCTTCACTGATCTGTTCTCTAGGAACATGACCTGTATAATGAACCTAATTATGCCTAATGATTAGGATGGCATGATCAAAATGAATCAAATGCTCCTAACTAGGCATATGTGAATGGTGTTCGCGTAGAATACATAATTTTATTTTTTTCGAGAATGATCCCGCTTAGGTTGTCATTACTTGAAGTTTATTAAGGTTTTATGACTGGAGTGCTACAACACCTTCTTGCTTGGCTGGCATTTTCTGAAGAAACATTTAGCCAGGTTGACCCCCACTGTAAACCTCAACGTTTAATCCATTGAGGCGCAAAATTTGTACCATCATTCTCTCACTGTAAGCCAAAGGTAGAAATATGTAGCTTTTCCTCAATCCTTTCCTATCACAATTCCAGGATACAGGATTTAAATCTTTCTGATATCTTACACCATTCCCAAGGTGTCGTACCAAAGGCTCATGCACAAATGAAGGCTTTCTTCTCTGAAGAAACCTCTTCCTATTGCTTGATGATTATTGCTTGCTTGTTTATTTAAGTTTTGTCATTAACACGACATCTTGTCATTTTTTCAATCAATGCATTTGACAACAAAATCCAAAGAGAAAGTCCAAATTTAGACTCTTCCTTCTCAAATTTCCGACCTTTAAATTTGGTGTGTTCTAAACAATAGTCTTGTTTCAGGTTTCTGTATCATTTAGAAAATTTTTAGAGTAATATGCAAAACTTCCTTAGTGAAAGTTTTATTAGTCAATTAATCATTATTCCAATGCAACATGCTTGCAAAAGGGGTCATAACAATAGATAAGAATAAAGTTGGTTCTGAGCATAGCTCAAAATGAATAAATTATCAAAAACAGTAAAGAAGGTAATAAAGAAATTGATTTGGAATGTATATCTTGGAAAAGAAAAAAAATATTCCAAGAACGACAAATTCAATATAAATAATATGAGAATTGGGTGCCCCAGATATCGCAGCTTAAACTTCTCTGTACAAACTTTCTGAAGACCATTCTGAGGTTGACATGTGTTTAGGAGATCTACATTGCTTTGTCGATGCCCCAAGATGTCGCCTATCCTTTCCTGTTGATTCAGGCATAACAAGATTACCACATGCCCAATCTGATTAAGATTTGAATCGCTCTGATCACTTCATGCCCCTATTCTAATCAATATTTGAGCCACCCTTTTCGGGTTTTCCCCTTAGCCTCTCCATTTTTACCCTTTCATCATTTTTTATTTTTTATTTTCACTTTTTTATTTTTCACTTTTTTTTACTCGAAGTGCCCTTTGCGAGTTT
This sequence comes from Gossypium hirsutum, assembly GCF_007990345.1. NCBI lineage: Eukaryota > Viridiplantae > Streptophyta > Magnoliopsida > Malvales > Malvaceae > Gossypium > Gossypium hirsutum. The sequence goes on from NC_053438.1 coordinate 16,730,499, forward strand.
TCACCTTGGTCCTTTCTTCTTCTTTAAACAAAGTATTTCTTGACTGGATCTGAGTTTATAGGACTAGCAATCTCACTCAGGATCAGTGCTCCTCTGAAAAATGTCTTCTTTAGAACATAGGGACATTCTCGGTTTGGCATTCATTTTCCTCTAAAATCCTTTAGTTGAGGAATGATCTTTTTCAACATCCAGTCCTCTCATAGAATTCTCTAAGACGACCCTATTTATTATGGGCTCGTATCATTTGTTTCTGGTACATCCGACCTTGATGAATAGCTTTTAACCCTTTTCCTAGGTCCAATTGATCACATCGCGATTGGATCCCTCCAACTCTAATACCCGGAAATAGGGGATTTCAATAGGTAAAACTACCCCAATCCTGTAAACCAAAGAGAGAGGTGTTGCCCCAATACAGATATTCGACAAGCAATGAAGTCAAATGGTAATTTCCTATGCTCGTCCCTGTAATCTCAGTCATTTTTCTTCAATTTTTTTGATGTTCATCTCTAGGAAATTCAGTGACGAATCGTGGTGTCTGCTTCTAAATTGATTTTAGACCTCAACGATCGTGCTATTGTTCCAGTTCAATGCATTTTGCAATACCATCTTCTCTAGAATAAGCATATGATTACATTGGCGTATGAAGCAGCCTCTAATGATCTCAAAAAATGAAGCAATGCCCATTAGAAGTCTTCAATAATGGTGATGTCCATGCCCTATTTTCCTCAAAATTTGAGTCGCCTTTTTCAGATTTTCAACTAAAAACCACCTTTGGTCACAAAGCCCCCTTTGCGGGTTTTCGCCTTAGCCTCTCCATTTATTTTTCCTTTTTTCCTTCTCTTTTTTTTCATTTTCATTTTGACTTTGATTTTGATTTTTCTTTTTTTTTTTTTGATTTTGATTTTGATTTTTTTTTGTTTTTTTTTTATTTTTTATTTGAAAGGATCTGAACCCATAGGACTAGGCCAGTCTTTGTTATCCCTTTTGACCAGAACCAATATTTTTTCTTGATAAAGTCTCCCACATAAGATCTCTCACTTTCATCTTGTATGCGAAAAACCTTCTTTGGTATCAAAGTAAAATGCAATAACATCTTGAAGGGATGGAAACTCAACTTCAAATGGGCAAAGCTACGTTGAGTCAGTGAGAAAGGTATTGCCTCGGCAAAGAATTGTATCGTTCATACTGCAAATTTCTAACATCGCGCTGTTGTGCAGATTTTATTATCAGCGGTTAACCTAGGCATATCCTAGTATGACCATACAAAAATATCTTTGAACTCTAGAATAACTTAATGAGGTCTCACTTCCTCTTTGTGGTCATGTCAGTTCCAATCTTCACCCAGCTCACAATTTCTAATGGTTCCTCATGAGGTAGGATCTTTCTATCCTCTTGTTCTACCATCGTCAACAAGTACGGCGATAAGCTACGATCTATGTCATTTTCAAAGTCAGGAGATCCCTCTAAACACATGCCTCGCTCAAAAGGAAAATCTGGGTCTGTAGCAGAGTCATTCACGTAATTGATATCTGGGGACCCGTAATAAGTACCGAAAAATATACAAAAGAATATATAAATTCATGAATAATTATTTGTACCATATGATTATGAATGAATGAATAATAATTTGGAAGAAAATTCAAAAGAATGAAATAATCTAGAATTATTTGTAAAGAATGAAAATATTGGCTCAGCAATAATTGCAAAGATGTATTTCATTAAATTAACAACGTTCAGACATGAGCCTATTTCACAAAGGAATTTCTATCATTTCTAGGCTAAAAACAACAAAATGTTCTGAACATTACTCTAAATAAGCTCTAAAAACTACAGAGATTTCTTCTGCAGTCTAATTGCTTAAAACACTCCAGATTTATAAGGGCAGATATTTAACAAGGTCCCTTTTCATTTGTGTCTTCAAATATGTCATTGATGTGAACACTTTCCAACTCTGTGCGTATGTTTTTCTCCTCTTTAATTTTCTCACAAAGCTTCATATCCTTGTCGTCCATCATGCCCAAGGCCTTGAATTTCACGCTCTCTTAGGTCTCGTACCCCTTCTCGTGATGGAACTTACAATGGTTCATTGTCTTTCCATGGTTTCCTCCTGAATCAGAAATAACTAATCCCTTCTTGCTCTCACGTTTACCCCCTTATCAATGTGATTGGGTAGTGGATTTTCTATGCTAGACGAGTCATCAAATCTGACAACATCCATGTTAATGAGTTTTTCAACCAGTTTCTTGAAGGCAATGCAATTTTCTATTGAATGCCCCGTAATTCTCACATGGTAGTCGTATTGTGCGTTCACGTCATACCATTTGGGATACGGAGGTTGTATGGGTTTTAAGTAGAAAGGGGACACCACACGTGCATTAAATAGGCTTTGATATAGCTCTTTATATGACATCGGAATTGGTGTGAACTGGAGCTTCTCAGTACCTGGTTTCACTCCAGATTCTTGTCTCAATAAGCCTTGTTGATTAGCAACCACCTTCCTTGGTTGATTCACTGTAATTGACTTGTTGTATGTACTCACATGGTTCACTTCATTCTCCTTTTTCTTTGGGACTGACCTTCTATTATCCTCCTTATTCCCCTTCATCCTTGGGGCCTTTGTAGTATCTGGATACTCCACCCTCGACCGTTTTGTTTTTGCTGGGTTATCAAGAGCAACAGGAAAATTGTTCCTCAAATTGGATCCTAGGCCTGTCAAACAATTTACTGATGTCGATGTACCAGTCTGATAATGTTAGGATTTGATAGTATAGAGTGCCCTGTGTGAACACCCATTTGGCTGGATCTGTGCACTTATCGGAGTACAATCTAGGGAATAAGCAAGATCCTCAGTATTAACCCTAAAGTGGACTACTAGGTCTTTCACTTCTTCTAACTCTCCAGCTAGCAATCGGTTGAACTGGCTCATCATAGTCCTCTGTAATTCTAGCATCTGATATCTCATTTTCTGTTGAATTCGGTCAATTGCTCTTCCATATTTATCTGCATTCGCTCTAATTTTTCCAACCTTTGTTCGATTTCTCTAGTCTTTGCTTGGATATCGTAAGGGTGTTTGGTTGGTTGGTTTTCCAGATTAGCTGAAATAAATTTACTCAATTAGACTCTTTTAATGGATTTTAATGATGTCATGTAATGCAGATGCATGAAATGAATGCCTAAAGAGATGTTAATTCTGATTCAATTACATTTAGAAAACTTTATTAGAAAGTAAATTCCTTTACATAAAGTAGATGCATGTACGACCTCTCCTTATATTCCAAGAGACAACATCGATCTTTTTTCTTCATCCGAATGCTTGAAATAATCTCGCCGATAGATGCCATTGCTAGCTCATTTTTTTGATCTTGGTCGCGATCCATCATCCGCCCATCTTCATAAGGCTCGTCAGCTTCTTTAAAGGAGTTGGAACGTTGAAGGCTCTTAAATAATCGCCTTTAATCCTTAGGCCATAAAGCAAGGTCACGAACTCTTCCATCGCTCTTCTTGTGTTTCTCAGAATATATTCAGGCAACCGTACTATTTTCCACTTTATCAAGAAATTCGTATTCCATGACAAGCTTTCTAATTTAGTAATCGAACTTGAATCGATATCTCTTTCCTAGGACACAAATGCAATGCAATCAAAACACAACAAGAGGGGTTAGTACAAAATAGAAGCTAACAAGGAAAACAAAAGTACCTAGTCGGGTAACCACTAGGGATTTGGAGGGGCTCTACCTAGGATGGGTTCCTAAGGTCTTTTAAAGTTGAGGAACCCGAACCAGCAGATTCCTCGATCCTCACCCATTATAGACTCATACAGACCGAGTTCGATTCAGGGGAATACATTTCCCTATGGCTGCATAGAGATGAAAATCTCACGAAGACATAGGTACGAATGTATCCCGAAAGTGATTCACTATTCTGCACGGAGGTGAAAACCTCACGAAGGAGTAGCTTCTCACTCCAACTTAAAAGGGTAAGACTAAATAGTCTTTACGCAATATGATGCCAAGGTATAAAACTCAATTTACAGTAATCATACAAACAAATGCTAAGAGAGGATCGTAATTTTTCAAATCAAATTTTCAATTTTCAACAATAAAAAAAACAATCAATTTGCGGCTTGACTCTCTTGGTGTCCCCAGCGGAGTCGCCAAGCTGCCGAAACCATTTTTAATTTGAATTTGAAAAAACGGGATCGACCTTTTAAAATGGAGTCGCCACCGATCTTTATTGGATGTGTGATCAGCTCACCTTGAAAATGATTTTGATCTGCGAAATTTTAAGAAAATAAGTTCGGGAGTCGATTACGTACGAGGAAGGGTTAGCACCCTCGTAACGCCCAAAATTGGTACCGAATTGATTTTTTAATGTCTTAGTGTCGAGACATGAAAATATTTTAAATACGATCCCATGAAATAAATAAAATAAAATAAAATTTGAATCGGATGATAAAATGGACCCATTTCAAAGAAAATAACCGTCACACCAGTGAGTTAGAGTGCAACCGTTCAATTTCTGAAGTTAGATTCATTTTTTAATTTTAAAAATTCATATGTATTGAGAAGGATATTTGGTTACTTAGAATCAACGAGAAAAAATCGAAACCCAGTAAGTTAGGGCGCGTTTTCTCGATTTTCCAAACGCAAAACATTGCCTTATTTAGAAAAAAATTTCTTTTTGATGTATGGTGTTAATATGTATAACAAAACGATAATGAATACGACAAGTTAAGCGTAAATAATACAAACAACCATCAACAATGAAATAAATAAATATAAGAGACGAATCAATCACATAATAACAAGTAAATAAACTAATAGAATTAAAATGTCCTTTTGAAATGATAAAGAACAACGTAAATAAGTAAATGAATAATAATAACAGTAAAGAAGATGAATAAAATTAAAAATGTGAGAAGATATATGTATATCTATATGTGGATAATTTTTATAAAATAAAAAATGCGTATATATATTATAAAATATATGTCAATATTATAAAAATATATGGATGCATGTACATATTTTAAAACGATAAAACATAAAAAATTGTATTTAGGAATTATAAAATATATGTATAGGTTATAATAACGTATATATGCATATATAAATTTTTTTTAAAAGATTATAAAGTATAAAAGACATATGTATATACATATATGTATAAAAAATGCATATAAATTATAGAATATAAACATGTCTAAGTATGTATATTAATTAAAAATGTATGTGTATTATAAAATGTATGCATGTATATGTATATGTATATGACAAAATCTGAAATTTAAAAAATATATATAAAAATAAGTAAATAATATTAAATAAAGTATTAAATAAAACTGATTTTTAAATATGTATATTTATATATATAAAATAAATAAATAAATAAAAATAAAACTTGAAGTTTAAAGAGGCCGAGGATCAGATTAAAATCGGGCTAAAAAAATAAGGCTCAAAATTGCAAATAAGTAAAACAGGGTGCAGGACTAGACTGGAACAGGCGCAAAATTATATGGCCAAAATTAAGTGAAATAAAGGGCTGGATTGAATGTACCGCAGGATTGGAGGGACCAAAGCTAAAAATTACTCATTAGGGCAAGATGCGCAGGCCTCCCTCATTCAAACGGTGCCGTTTTAATCACCATAAAAGCCTAAAAAAATCTGCTTCTTCTGCAGTTTCATTCTTTTCTTTGCAAAGAACACAAAAAATAAAAATAGGAAGTTCCATTTTCTGTTAGGGTTCCAAGGTTAAGAACCCCGCCGCCGTCATGCCTCCCTACCGCCCGGTGGTCGTAACCATGCGAGGGCGTCTCCCACCAGCGCGTTGGAGCTCGTTCAGAGACCAAGGCCCTGAAACGAGGAAACGAGGAGAAAATGGAAAGCCCCTGCCCTTTCCCTAACCCCCGTCCGGCGACGGCGAAGGGCTGATGACAACGTCGAATTCAGGGGCCGATTCAGTTGAGTCTTCTTCTCCCCTTTTTATTTCGTTATTTAGTACAAAAACGAAAATAAAAGAAATAAAAAAATGAAAATAAAAATATAATGAAAACAAGAACCGAAAAAGTTGTTCCTTTCGAAATTTTCTCTTCTTTTCTTCTTTTTTGTTTAGATGTTCGTAAGAACGGAAGAGGGAAAATACATTCATCCGATTTAGGCTTTTATAGCCGATTTGAACGACTCTCTATTCTATTGTTTTTGTTTGTTTCTGTTGTTTGCTTCTGTTGTCTTTTAGTGCTTGCGTGTTGCAGGCGATGTCAGAGAGACATCAGACACGCGGAGAAGGCCTGGTGCGCGTACAGCGGCGATGGCTGGTAGTAGGAGGAGCGACAGAGGCACGGGAGGCATGCGGGGTGGACCTAGGTGCGGCGCACCTAGGGTTTCTGCCTTTCTTTTTGTTTGGCTGAAATTGTTCTAGATTTTGGGCCATTTAGGCTTTAGGGTTTTGGTTTATTTGGGCATTGTAATTTGGGTAGTGGAATCTGGGCTTGTTTTTTTGTAATTGGACTATTTTGAGTGTGTTGGGCCCGAGTAGATTTTGGGCTTTACATATATTATATAAATAGATTTTGGAATCGATGATTTGGCACATTGATCACAACGTCAGTCAATTACGATCAATGCTGATCAACATCATCATCAACATCTAGGTCAATGTCAACCAACGCCAGTCAACACTGATCAATGTTTGGAGTCAACATGACACGTCATAGGTTCAAAATCTATTTATATAATACATAATGAAATATTTCACTAAATAACAATATTTTATTATAGCTAGAAAATTCTAGAACTATTATTGAAAATCCTATTGGAAATACAATTTTGTTACCATAAAATTGTAAAAATTATTAATTAAAATTTGTAAAAAATCATAAAATTATTTTTGTGGACATTATAAATTTTAAAAATTTTAATTTACATTTTTTCCAATTTTTAAAGAATTTTTATGAAATTGGGTTTTGCATAAAACTTTGAGTATTTGGTTACAAAATTGTGTTTTCAATAAGATTTCGAGTAATAGTTCTATATTTTTGTAGTTGTTATAAAATATTTTTATTTAGGGAGATATTTTTTATGTATTCTATAAATAGATTTTTTTTAATTGATGTCGTGGCATGTTGACCTTAGACATTGACCGACATTGACCCTCGATGTTTACCACCGTTGACCTGTCAACAAGATCAACGTGCCATGTCATCGGTTCAAAAAATCTATTATTTATATAACAATATTTTATAAATACAAAAATGTAAAACTATTACTCAAATTCCTCTTGCAATATCAATTATGTATCCAAATACTCAACTCCGTTTTGAAAAATCAACTTTGTAACCAAATACTCAAATTTCACTTGAAAACCCAAATTTATAACTATTACTCAAAGTCCTATTGGAAACCAAAATTTGTAAAAATTCTTAAAAAATTATAAAAAATTGTTAATTAAAAATCAATAAAATTATAAAAACATTTTTTTGGCATTATAAATTATAAATTTTTTAATTAATAATTTTTTAACAATTTTTACAAAGTTGGGTTTACAATATTTTGTTATGTATTGTATAAATAGATTTTGAACTAATGATGTGGCACGTTGACCCCGAACGTTGATTGGTGTTGATCGACGTTCACTAATGTTGATCGTTGTTGGCCGACTTTATCAATGTTGACCAGTCAACGAGGTCGACGTGCCACATCATTGGTTCAAAAAATCTATTATTTATATAAAAATATTTTATAAAAACTACAAGAATCTAGAACTATTACTCAAATTCATATTGGAAACCCAATTTTGTATCCAAATACTTAACTTCATATTGGAAACTCAACTTTGTAACAAAATACTCAAATTCCTCCTGAAAACTCAACTTTATAACCAAATACTTTGTAAAAATTCTTACCTATTTTGATAATGTACATAATTTTATTGATTTTACAGTGAATGTTGATAATGTACAAAATTCTTAAAAGCGCCGAAGTGAATGTTGGAAGTTGACAAAAGCTTATTTTCGTTGTGGATCTTTGGAACATTTTGCTTGAGATTGTCTGAAGAACAAAGATGCTTCTCCAGTTATTGCTCAGAGGTTCTCTTTTTTCTGTTAAGGGTTGAGGAAATCCTCATGGTGGTTCTGTTTCATGAGGAATTCAAAGGAAAGATATAGGTTCAGCTATTCAAGCAATCAGAGGCCAGAGCTCTAGCGCGGACCTATGTTGTGTGGACCTATGAAAAGGGTGATGCTACAGATGTCGTAGCAGGTATATATATTTTATGTTCAGTACTTGTATATACCCTCATTGATTCTGGTTCATTTCATTCCTATATAAATGCTAGTTTTGTGAAAACGAGAAATTTAAAGTCAGAAATGTCAAGTATTGCAATGGTGGTGACGAGTCCCTTGGGATAAATTGTATTAGTTGATCAAGTTTGTAAGCGATGTTTGTTGGAAATCCAAAACATATTCTTTCCTGTTGATTTGTTAACCATGTCATTTGGTGATTTCGATATCATTTTGAGTATGGACTGGTTGACAGAATATGGTGTAATTTTGAATTGTCATAGGAAGAAATTTTTAATCCAGGGTACGGATGGAGAGATAGTGGAAGTAAATGGTACTAGATCGATTGGTTTGACTCGCGTCCTTTCTTCAGTTTAAGCTAATAAGCTCATGAATCAAGGTTGTGAAGCTTTCCTAGCCTATGTCATTAATTTCAATTTGGAGGAGGGGCAGATAAGCAAAATTCGAACAGTGTGCAAGTTTTCTGATGTGTTTTCGGAGGAATTATTGGGACTCCCACCTAATCGAAAAGTTAAGTTTGCGATTGAAAATTTTCCTTATACAACCCTCTGTCAATATCTCAATTACCCATCTCATTAGACTTGAAGACTCAAACTTGTCTTTCTTCAGCCTAAGCTCAAAAAAAGATTTCTCCTCAGCCATGGCTAAAGTAAGCTTAGTGATATCTTGTCAAAGCAACCTTGCTTCGCCGAAGGCTTTAACCCGTCTTCAAACCAGTAAAAAGCTTCTCTCTCGCTCAAGTCAGATATTTGAAGCATCAAATCACTGAAATCTTGAACATACTCCTGAATAGTGGCTTGTTGCGTAAGCCGGTGCAACTTAGCCTGAGCCTTCTTCTCGGTATACTGCAGGTAAAACTACTTTTTCAACTCCTTTTGGAACTCCTCCAAAGTCCCAATCGCAGTCCCTCATCGTCTATCATTTATGGACTTACGACGCCACCATAAAAAAGCGACATCAATAAAATAGATAGTAGCAATGTTTACTTTAGTGGCATCGTCCTCGATGCCTATCGCATAGAAGTACTATTCCATCCCCTAGAGATAATTGTCCACATTTCTCGCGGACCTCGTCCCCCAAACTCTTTCAACTTAGGGACATCTATCTTGTGCTGCTTAGGAATTGAAGCCAATATCTCTTTTCCCATAACAGTTCTTGTAATGACCCAAAATTCACGGGCATCAGAAAAGTATGATATCGGGCCTCCGTCTTAGTAGATTGAGTCATAAATAATTATTAAAAGTATTTATGAGTTTAGTTGAGTGCTTAATTAGGTATTAATTAGGTGAATTTAGCCTAATTTAAAGTAATTAGGAAAAAGAATCAAATTGAATAAAGAATGAAAGCCAACTTATAGATTAAAAGAAAATAAAAAGGGCTAAAATGGCAATTAAGCCATTTATTTGAAATGAGGCCATATATGCATTAAAATCTAAGATTTTATTTAAGTTATACATAAATATTATATATATAATTATTATAATTATTAACCATTAATATGGGTTTATTTTATTATTATTATTATTAAATAAAGTAACTAGTAGACAATTGTATGGTAATAAAATATACATGTGTAAAAAAATTATATTTGTACATTTTTAAACTAAACATCTAAATTACTTACAATTTAAGTATGAAGATATTTTATAATTATTAATTGAATTAATTATATTATATTATGAGATTTTTATATAATAAATAAATTAAAGACATGACAAGTGTATGATGATGATAATGTACAAATTTAATAATATTTATGTGTACAATTGTAATAAATGTAAATGATATTAAAATAGATATTTACTAATTATTATTATTAAGTTAAAGATATTTATTAAATTAAATAATTAGACTATGAGATTTTTATTTGATAAACAAATTAAATAATGAAAATTGTAATAAAATTATTGGTACAAATGTAGAATTATAGGTGTGACCAAATGTAAAATAAACATTGTTATTAAAATAGATATTTATTATAATCATTATACTATGTTAATAAAATATAAAAAGAAACAAAAACAAAGAATAGAAACAGAATTGAGACGAGAAGCAGGGGAGAAAAAGCTAAAGAAAAAGGGAAAGAAAAATAAAAGAGAAAACTAGGGATTTGAAGCTTGAAACTTTAATTGGTGAGTTTAATCAAGTCCTTTTCTTATAAATTTGATGTTTTTGGAATCCAAGAGTGAAATACTCTTGGATTTAAGTTGAAATTTTGAAAGTTAATAGATTTTTTAGTAGGGTTTATGTTGAATAAATGATGGAATTGAGGGTTTATTTGATAGAAATTTTGATTGGAATTGAATAAAGGATTGAATTGTAAACTAAGCTATAAGTTTTGAGTTTTAGGGATTAAATTGACATGAATTCAAAATTAAGAAAATATGCTGAAATTTTAATAGTTAAATTTGAGTTTGGATGAAATTTGAATAGAAATAGAGTGTGAATTGAATTAGGAAAGTGAGTGAACTTAGTTAGGATCAAATTGAGAATAAGGAAGAAATTTAATAGAAATTCAATTATTTATCATAATTAGTGCTGTAATTAATAGTGTAAATTATTATTATTTTCGTAGCTAGCAAAGAACCAGAAGCATTGGCACGGAAGGGAAAAGAGAAGATTATCGAGGAGTAAACTCAAGAAAATCACAGTTTGTATTACTATAATTCAAATGAGTATAAGGTAAGTATTAATATTTGAGTTGAATGAGAATTGGATTGGATGGTGAATGTGTATGTATAATTGAATTGTATATTGATTTGAATGTGAAATTGCATATTGACTTGAAAAAAAATGGAAAGGTGAATTTTGAATTGAATTGTGATTGAAAGTGAATAAGTGGAATTGAATTGAAATGTGAATTTGGAGACCCTATTAACTAGTCGGGCTGAGTCGGATATAGTTGGCATGCCATAGGATTGGAAGAGCTTAGAGATACTTCGACCTCGAGTCCATGAGACACTGGGTGTCACTATATTTCTTCGGATAGATTCGATGAGGCACCGGGTACCAACTTTCTTCGGCTTTGCCGATGAGGCACTGGGTGTCAACTATTGCTTCGAACTATCCGATGAGGCACTGGGTGCCATACTGGAGTGTTTGGTTGGATCCGTATATCTGCCAAAGTTCGAGTTTTGTTAATAGGGTAAATAATAAAATAATAAAATAATAAACTAAATGAGTTGATCAATCGAGCTATTGAAATGAAACGAAAAGTTGAATGGTGAATTGAAATGTGATATGAGATTGAGAAATGAATCTGAGGTTCGAAATGTGTCCAACTTCCAAATTGTGGATATATGATATTAATGGATGAATTATTACTGTTGAAACATGAAATTTGAGTTTAAATTTGTATGTATGATTTTATACATTACATGGTTATTAATATTATAATTTGAATTATGGTAATACCACTAAGTATGAAATACTCAGCGTACGGTTGTTTCCGTGCGCAGGTCATTAGAGTTCAACGTCTAGTTCAGCATCCAGAAAGATCCCGACTCCATCAAGAAAATTTTGGTGATGTATTTCGTCCTTTTGTTTAAGTGGCATGTACTAGGTGATTGTACACAAGTCATATATATATAAATATATATATGCTAAATGATCTTGGTTGTAAGTAAATGGTTATAATCTTTTGAATGATAAATAAAGTAGTGAATCAATTTATTAAGCATGATTTAGTAGCGTTTTAAAGTATAAAATTATTCATTGAAATATTGGTATTGGATTGTTTTTGGTTTTAAGTTTGCAGGGAGTTTTATGTAAAAATAAGCAGAAATACTGTCAAATTTTTTTAAAAAAATGAAGCCAATTAGCATAATTTTATATGAATTAATGATTATTTTATATATGTTCGTTATTTATTTAAAAATTATTTATAAATTGTCCGAGATGTTCGGTAATGCCTCGTAACCCTGTACTGGTGACAGTTTAAGGTTAGTTGGTGTTACAGTTCTACACACCGCTAGCTCTCCTTCGAGCTCCTCCATCTTTTTCATCATGGCCTTAGTTTCCTCCTTCAAAGCCACTATCAAAGCTTCGAGAACATCATTACTCTTAGTCAGCTTCTTAGACTATTCACCTATGGTGACATTAATGGCCTCTTTCAGCAATCCCGATTGGCACTAAGAGCCTTTGCCATATAGTCCCTAAGTTGCACTCTCATCGAGTCTAGCTCATTGATGCATCCCTCAACTACATCGAGTGTTTACTTTACACCACCCATGGATTCTTCGAGATTGGTCACCCGACCTTCCAACGCCGATAACATATCCCTCGATTTGTTATTTTTCCTTGACCTCCCACAAGTCTCCATCAGAACATTCTGCTAGTCTTCTTTTTTCGTCATCTTAATTGACACTTCAAACACTAGCTCTGATACTAACTATCATTAGACTAAATATTTATTCTAGGAAACCACACGGCCTTAAGTGATTTCTTGGGTTCAGATCCCGCCTAAGTCAGCCTACTATCGAAAACTGAGAATTCTAGAAAAAATTCTCTAAGGCACCGAAGCAAAGCAGAAACAATCTTGAAAGACAAAAGAAGTTAGAAACGAACAAAAAGCCATAAAAAAGTAACGCACACCAAGTGTTTAAGTAAATGCTCTCAATAGTATTCAATTACTATGAAAGATTACAACTGAGTGAATATAAATGAAGGTGAAGGCCTCTATTTATACTTGAGCTCCCCCAAATTCAACGATATAGATTAAGTTACATTGGCTGTCGAGATTAGAGCCTATCTACAATTGAGAGTCCTAAAGGATTTAAACTCTAAACAATTTTATTCCTTTAGGATTTACCCTATTTACCCTAGTAACTCTAGTTTTATTTGAGTGTTTCACTGGGCAACTAAGGCTTTAAGTAGATGGGTTTCTCCATGGGTTCCACAAATTGGGTCAATTCAAGCAGATGAAATGAGCCCATTTCATAAGTTGACCTCTATAGGACATTTTGTGCGCAATGGTCATAAGCTTTAATCAGCGGCCCGTGACACTAAAACACAAAACCCAAAGGACGTAAATTTTAGCAATGCATAACTTCTATCATTCATTTGGCCTAAATACTTATTTACATTTTTAGATTTTCTTGCATATTACTTTAGAGTTTTCAAGTTGTTTTAATTTCTTATATTTGTTAGACTAATAAATAGATCCATTATTTTAAGTTTTAAGGTGTTATAAAGATTTTTTGTTTTCTTTACTTATTTCAAAACTTAATTTTCAAATTATAGTTTATAATTCTTTTAATAAAATTATGACATGGTATTTCTATTTCTATTTTAAATATTTAGTTATTATATCATGTCTTAATGATTTTATTTCATAGATGCATAACGTGGTAAAAGTAACATAGAGACCCCTGTATTAGAAGTCAGGTTGCATTTTACTTTCTTTACGCAAAAAAAAGAGAGTAAATTAAACCGTGTACATTAGATCAAAAAGCAAATTGACTATTTTTATTGAAAATTCCCACCATTTGTACTATTACAAACTGGCCTGGCTAACAAAATAACTTGATAGTGACATGTGGCGTGCCATGTGTACCTCATGCTGACATACATGATCAATTTTTAACAGCAGAAATGGATAGAATTTTTAACATAAGTACCAATTTACTCTCTAATATAACATACATGAATTAGTTTATCTATTTTTTAAATAAGAGTAAAATAAGATTAAACTTTTAATATAAAAACCTCCACGATATTTTTTTCATGAATAATGTCTTTTATACCTCAATTTGTGACTTCAGAAATACTCAAAGAACATGACATTACGACTATGCTGAGAGTGCTTAAAGGTGAACGCACAACAAGACCGTAGATAAGGTTGGTTGAACAAGATTTCTCTATGGCTTTTTAATGCATTTTGAAGACTGTACAACTAGACTTGAGATGCGTGTTGGAAAATATGGGCATCACATATATAATAAGGGTAATTACATGTTATTATTTACTATCATGATAGGTTAGCCCAAATAAAAAGTGACCTAATTTGGTTAAAGTTTTATTGGGCTTTAATTATTAAATAAAGTATGAGTCAAATTTGTGTAGATACTCTAGTAATTGAGTTTTAATCAAATTCTAATTAATGATGGGCTAATTAGGAATTAAAGCTAATATGCCAATGTTATAAATATTTAGGTTATGGTTTCCAAATTATAAAAAAAAAATTCATCCTTAGGAAAGAGAGAGGAAATATTCTTTAAATTTCTTGTGTGCTAATTTGGAAGATCAAATCTCTAAGATCCAAAAAAACTTCAAGGAATTCATGAATTCAGATACGCTTTCACATCTAATTTTATTCTTACTTTCTTCTTAATGATTTGACATGACACATTCTAATTTATAGTTTATTAAATTTTATATCATATTTTAATTTATGATTCTAAGAATGCCGCCACTTATAGGCACATTCCAAACTTGTTCTATGGTAACTAGACGTTTATTGTACTCCCTCCATATATGAAAGATGATCCATATTTCTTTTGAAAAGCCAGCTACATTGCATTAATAGTACCGGTCTTAAAACCATATTGAATAGCCTAAAAGCAACAGAACATTAATGTCTACTCTATCAGTTCACCTGCCCTTTCCCCATGTCTATCAGTTTCCACCTGAGATAGCGAAAAGGTCAGGCACCTTATCGTCTACAACCAAGCTTTTCTTTGCCAACTCAACAGTTGCAGTATTACCGTCCATAGAAACATGTTTGATCAAGCAATGTTGAAAGACTTTTGCCAATTTTGACTCATGATCTTCAACCAAAGGTCCAATTGTCCATCTGTCAATGTCACATCCATCCATCTACTTTATTATACTCAATGAATCTCCTTCCTAGACTATAACAACCAATCGAAACCTAAATTGCAAACTGAAGGGCTTGAATACACGCCATCGAGCATTCTGATTTTTCAACATGCAAACAACCGGCACACCGTATCTTTGATCTCTCGCTATTATACGTACACTAGCCGTTCCATCCATCATTTTATACTCTCCATCAAAATTTATATTAAAGAATTGTGCTGATAATGGTTCCTAAGTCTCTCTTCTATTCATTATCGCAAATGAATATAATTTCATAACAACTTGTAACTCAAAAAAAAAAATTATATTTATCCGATATAAAAATAGTTTATATTCATTTCCATTTTAGTATATTGTTTCTTTATAGGCTAAAAATTGTATAATAATGATCGTAATAATTTTCTACTTCTATTAATGTTTTATTTTCCTTTCTAAATTTTAAATATATTTGAACAATCAAAAAATGTAAAATTAAGTTATTACATTGCAGGCTTAAAACTAAAATTAACTAGCTGACAAAAACAATAATGAGACCAAAAATCTACACATATATATTTACACATGCCTCAAAGACTTAAGGTCTTTTATCATTACCAATTGTACTAGAGCGTTATTGGTTTAGGGTTTTACATTTAAAGTGTTTTGAGACCTTTTCATTTAAATGTATAATTGACATAATTTTAACATTTATTTTTATTTAAATTTTAAAATTGGAAAGAATTATAATTATACAAAGATATTATTGTTGAAATCTTTTATGAGTTAGTGTCGAATATAATAAATCCGTAATCCATGGAATGATTTAAAGTTTGATGGGAGAAAATTAAAAGTAGTTTATATTTGTTTGAAATTTTGAACCGCCTTTCTTTTGACAGTTTGATAAATGTAGTGAAATGACTTGTGGCAGAACCCACGTACAGCAAATGCCTTCTCACATTCCAAAAGAAATAATAGAAAATTGGACTACAATTTCCAATAATATCCAAGCAGATGCGATGAATTAAATTGTTGATTAATGTAACACCACGTTGCAACGATGCTATAATTATATAAGGTACTTTTAAAAGAATTTGTTGAGTTATTAAAATTTTGATATTTTGTGTTTAAATTTTTTTTATGTGTACATATTTATATGAAGATAAAGGATTTGTTTTTAAAATAATATTTATCATTTTATTTTAGTTCAATTAGTATCGATATTGTTGTCAATGCAGGAGGATGTAGATTTGAATATGCTGAGCGTATTATCCTCATATTTAAGCGTTGGGAAGAAATTATAAGTAATTCTAAACATTGTATCAAAGACAAAAATAATTTAAATTTAAATTATCCTCAAATATTTAATTTTTAAGTACCAATAAAATCATGCTACATGATAAAATTTAAAATATATATAATACAATACAGTCACTTTCACCTTTTCTAATTTCATTCAACTTTAATTTAATTAAACAAAAATAATTAAATTTTTAAATGTTGAAACTATAGCCCAGAAAAATCATAAGAAAAGAAATAATTAATTAAAAATAAAAGAAGAGATAAAAGAAAAAAATTTTAAAATAAATAAAAATTGAAACTATTTCAAACTATAACTGACTTATTTGAACAACATTTAGAACAAGTCTATATTTTAATATTAATTAACAACAAAATTTCGCGGTAAATCAAAATATTATAGTTATCCATTCTATTAACCTTGAAGAGGAAGGTGAGAAGTTTGAATTTTGATAGATACTCATCCTTATCCTTATCTTTTACAGTGTTTGAAGTTGTTGGAGAGCTGGTTTGTGAAGGCGTTTATGAGATAAATACTCAAAATAATTAATGAGATAATTTCAACTTTTAAATTAGTATTTAGTGTTTATCAAACAACCGCTGAAAAGGGTTGTTTGTATTAGTTGTCTGTGTTGCACACTCCTTTGCAATTTTTGAGTGTCTTTAGCCTTTGTATTTTACTATTTCATTGGCCTAATTTTGTGGCACTCTTTTAGGTATTATTTGGAGAGATTTGTTGATTGTAATGTGAAGTATTTGAGTGATTTGTAACAATTGGGGTTGGTGTTGGAGCTTAAGCCAATAGGTGACTCAGACAATTTTTGAATAAAGTCATTCACTGAATAAGGCTCCGTAAAGTATGATTGGTGAATTCAAACTATGTTAACAAATATCGTATGTTGATTCTCTCCTTACATTACTCTTTGCTTTACTTGTACTTTTAATATGTTCAGTTTGATTATGTCCTAACAAAGTTAAAATGAAACTATTTTTCAACTACAAACCAAGTTATTTTTTCAACAATATTTTCGATCATTAGAGTTAGAACGAAGTGCAAACCGAAGATTTAAAAAAAAGTTTAAAAAGTAGTAGAAAATTAAAAAATATTCATTATTATCAAATTTTATTATTTGATTAAAAATAAATAGAAAACAATTTAAAAATGATAAAGAAAAAATCCTAGCAACTAATTTTTTTTTAAAAAATGGTTGCACAGAAATGATCAGAATTGTAAAAGAAAAACTAAATATGATAAAAAATTGTTTAAAAAATAAATTATTTTAAGTAATTTAATCAAAGTTAAATTAAGTTCAAAAAAATATTAAATATAAATGAGTGTATAATAATAATTTGTTATCTTTAAATTTTGATAACGTGACAATATTTTAATTTTGTCTAAAAGTTAAGCTTTTCAACCTATTATTTCCTAAAATATATTATAAATATTATATATAATAATAAATATATTTATAAAATCACATATAAATTAAATAAGTACTAAGTTGAAATGACAAAATTAAAACTTTAATGATTTTATTGAATTAGGTTCAAAACTCCAAATATCATCATTTGTGGATTTATTTTGGGTTCATAGATATAATATAAAAAAGAGAAAAACAATCTCATAACACTATCTTTTTATTTTAATTTTTTTATTGAATTGGTGTTTAATTGATTTATGATACTAATTTAGTCAGAGATTTAAATATAGTATAAACATATAAAATTAGATTGTGTAATACTCATGTCGGAGTGAAGAAACATTGCTTTTTTTTTAAAAAAGGATTAATACAGGGCATAGTACCCAAAAAAGTCTATTTTCGAAATTATTTACTGAAGTGGATCACTCCAAAAAATAATAACTGGAATGAACTGAAAACACTAAAACGAGCTGACGAAGACACGTTTTTTCTCGTGTCAGGCAAAAGTGCACTGATGTGGAATTAAGTTGGTATACGATTTATTCATGTCATCAATCCATATAAAAAGATATAACATCATCATGTTAATTCATTTAGTCTGAGTATAATTATAAAATATATAATTTCTTTATACAATATCTAAATTATTCATTATCCCATCTCTAAAGTGAAAAATGCAATGCAGCAATAATAATTATGTCGGCTAAATTAAAATTTAATCAATAAATAATTTTATTATTTATCTATAATAATATGAATAAATATATATTTTATGAATGTTTATTGATTAAAGTGATAAAAATAAAAGAAAACTAAATTAAATTATGTAAAGAGAGAAAACAATATTTTGTTTAAAAGCTGAATCCGCTACACTTTAAATTCAATAAAAAATCCAATAAATTTTAAAATATATATATGTTAATCCCTTTTATTGAGCAGTAAAAGCCAAAGTTGAGATCCTATTATTATCATCCTGCTCCCACAATCTACAGAAAAACCTAAAAAATGGAGAAATTTCAGATCAAAACAGATATGTTCCTTTCTTTAAGATTATAGCAGGAACCAATACTTTATTCTCCCTGCCTCACCGCCCTTTGAAAATATCAGTGTTTTTGGCCCCTTTTTGCCAGAAATAAAGCCCCCTCTTTCCATTTTCCTACCAAATTTGTAATGCACCATTCAAAGTAATTATATTAAACTAGAATTTCTATGATACATATAGGAATATAGCAGGATTTAAAATTAATTAATAATAACATATTAAGTATTTATGATATTAAAATAAAAATAGATTAAATTGTTAGTAAAAGGTAATTTAAAAATGTACTGTATTAAGAATACTAAATATATTACAATTGTTTATCGTGGACTTGTCATCAATTTTGAGTTGATGTCAAATTAATAAATGTGCATATTAAGATGAAAATGTATAAAAATTTTAAAATAAAACTTTGGTTAATTTATAAATTTAAGATTTTATTAATGTAATTGGCATGAGTACAAATCTCATCATATGCATATTTTTTTTTATTTTTTTTCTAAATAAAAATAATAAAGTCCCATAAAATAATATAACTTATTTTAAATATGAAATAAAATTTTAGTAATTTTCTTAATTAAGTTGGTGCTCTGGTTTAAATAATAGTATAGATAAACAATATCATTTTAGACTTGATTTCATTATAACTACAAAATATAATATAGTAAGTATTTTTAAATTTTATATCGACGTGTGTAAGATGTAAAATAAAGTATATTACATTTTTAATAGAAAAATAAATTTAAATCTTGAAGATTATATTATTGGGAGAAATAATCATAAACCTTAAATATGCATTATAAGATGGAGAGAGTATTTTAAATTTTATATAAGATATAAAACATAAAATTTCAAACTAATATATAAACCATAAACTATTATACTATTATTTAATAATTCGAGAGGTGAGTCTGAATTAAAAGATATTGTTCACAAATAAACTAGTACGATCAAATCTATTAAATCAGATGGATAATTCCTTTCTTAAGTAGATTTATCTAAATCTAATTGCGTAAGTTGGATAGAAATCCAAATTAAAATTGATAGCAATTTGATTATAAATCTTTTATTATTTTAAAATTGTCGAAAAATAATCATTTAGAATTTTAATTTATTATCGAAACTAAACCAATTCATCAATTTAGCCCAATTTAATATAAATATTCTTATCAATACAATATTAAAAATATATAGAACTTGAATCCATAATTCCATATCAATACTAAATAAAAACACTCAACACAGTTCATAATCATGACTAAAATACTCGTAAATATTGTTTATTTCAAAAAAGTTACCTTATTAGGTTGATTTTTGAGAAATTTATGAGAATAGGCCGATTTAACGAAAATGCTTTCAGCTCAAGTGAAATGGAGGAAAGCGCTTCCACTAAAAGCGTTTTCGGTGTGTTGCCAGTAAAACGCTTCCAGCTGGACGCGTTTTTTCTGCATTTCACCTGAAAACGCTTCCAATTGGAAGCGTTTTCATTCTGTACTTTTTAAGGTTATGGGTTTTTTAGTGTTTAGGGTTTTTAAGTATGATTTATTAGGGTTTAGGGCTAGTTATTTATTTAGGGTTAAAATTTAAAAGTTTTAAATATATTATATTTTTTTACTCTTTTAATTGTTAAATAATTATTATTGAAAAAACTTCATATTTACATCAATAATATATTTGAATTTCATTTTAATCTTACTTTGATCCGATATTTCAGTAAAATATTTATTCTATTGCATTATTTTTTACGAGATTGATTTGAAAATATACCCCGCGATTCTCGTGTGTTAGAATTAAGTGACCCGAATCCTTATTTAAATAAAATACAGTGATAAAATAAAATAAAAATAAAATCTCTATAGAACTATACTTCTTTTATTTTATTTTAGAATAAGGTTTTTAAACCTTATTAAACTCTATCTATTTGATATTGATTAGAATAAGGTGTTTTAATCTTACTACACTCCTATTAGAATATGGTTTTACAAGCCTATAAATAGACATAGTCTACTCCTCTTGTAATGATTCGAATTCGACATAGTGAATTATCTTCTCATCTGCCTATGATTTTTTTCCTGAAAGGGTTTCCATGTAAAATCTGTGTGTTCTTTATTTTTCTCTCTTTTTCTTTGCGATAAATTGTCATTACTGACGTTCTATTTTTCACAAATTAGTATCAGACCTTCCGGGTTTTTCATCTCAATCACGGTAATTGCGTCTTTGAAGTATGAAATTTCACTGTTGGATCGCAACACCAGATTCGCGTTATGACAGATAAAGATGCAGATAGTTCTTGCACGGATGGACTTAGAGGAAACCCTGTTAGGGGTAGATAAGATGCCTTCAACATTGACGGAGGAAGAGAAGAAGTGCAAGGATCGAAAGGCGTTAACACAGTTACATCTGTATTTGTCTAATGAAATTTTGCAAGATGTGATGAAGGAGAAGACCACCGCTGGATTATGGAAGAGGTTGGAACAAATATGTATGTCAAAAACTCTAACTAGCAAGCTGCATATGAAGCAGCGTCTTTATGCTCATTGTTTGGATGAAGGTGCATCTGTGTACGAACACTTAACAATGTTTAAAGAAATTCTCTCAATCTTGGAGGCCATGGAGGTTCAGTATGATAAGGAAGATCTAAGGTTGGTTCTACTTTTTTCGTTGCCCCCGTCTTATTCAACCTTTAGAGATACGATTTTATATAGCCGCGAGTCTCTCACAGTTGATGAGGTTTATGATTCTTTAACCTCATATGATAAGATGAAGCATCTTGTGGTTAAAACCGACTCTCAGGAAGAGGGTCTCATTGTTCATGGAAGACAAGATAGGGTAAATCTAATTTTGGAAGGACACATGAACGAAATCCTCGCAGTAAATCTAAGGGTAAATCGAAATCTTAAAACAGAGGCAAAACTTTTAACTTTTGCAAAAAGAAAGGGTGCATTAAATCTGAGTGTTATAAGCTATAGAACAAGATCAAAAGGGAGGCTGCGAATCAATGTGGAAAACAACTAGAAAATTCTGGTAAAGCTGAAGTTGTAAAAGACTACAGCGATGGTGAACTTCTAGTCGCTTCTGTCAACAATTCTAAAGTGAGCGAGGAGTGGATCTTTGATTCAGGCTGCACCTTTCACATGAGTCCCAATCAGGATTGGTTTAAAACTTACGAAATAGTGTCTGAAGGTGTTGTTTTGATGGGAAATAATGCTTCATATAGAATTGCAGGTGTTGGAACAATTAAAGTTAAGATGTTTGATGGAGTTGTCAGAACACTTAGTGACGTACAACATGTTCCAAAATTGAAGAGAAATTTAATTTTGTTAAGTAATCTTAATTTAAAAGGGTACAAATACATAGCTGAAAGTGGGGTTTTGAAGATTTCCAAAGGTTCCTCGTTATGATGAAAGGGCAAAGAAAGACTACCAAGTTATATGTTTTGCAGGGTTCTACTGTTACTGGTGATGCAGCTGTCGTATTCTCTTCCTTGTTAGATGATGATATTACTAAACTTTGGTATATGCGCCTAGGGCATATAAGTGAGAATGACATGGAAGAATTGAGCAAAAGAAGACTTTTTGATGGGCAAGGAATTTGCAAACTGAAGTTTTGTGAGCACTGTGTTTTTGAGAGCAAAAGAGAGTTTGATTCACCAGAGGAATTCATAACACGAAGGGAATGTTGGAGTATATTTTCTAATCTGTGAGGGCCATCGAGAGTGTATTCGAGAGGTGAAGCTAATTATATGCTAACTTTTATTGATGATTTTTCCAGAAAAGTTTGGGCGTTCTTCCTGGAATAGAAAAGCGATGTGTTTTCCGCATTTAAGTCTTGGAAAACTATGATTGAAAAACAAACAGGAAAACAAATAAAATACTTCCGCACAAATAATGACTTAGAGTTCTGTTCTGATGAGTTTAATAAACTGTGCAAGTTAGAATAGATCGTGAGACACTTGACAGTTCGTCATACTCCACAACAAAATGGCGTTGTAGAACGAATAAACAGAACGATCATGGAGAAGGTTCAATGTATGTTGTCAAATTCCAACTTACCAAAGTCATTTTTGGTCGAAGCAGCCTCTACTGCATGTTTTTTGATTAATCGATCTCCATCCGTTGTCATTGAGAAAAAGATTCCACAAGAGGTATGGTATGGTAATCCTGCTGACTATTCTGATTTAAAGATCTTTGGGTGTCCTGCATATACTCATGTTGATAATGGAAAATTAGAACCGAGATCTATTAAATGTGTTTTTCTTGGTTATAAAATTGGTGTAAAAGGTTATAAGTTATGGTGTCCTAAAAATAGAAAAGTCGTGATTAGAAAAGATGTTTTTTATGAAATTGCTATGCTACCTAGCTTATCTCTTAAAGACTCTTCCAATAAAGAAAATCAAAAGCAGGTGGAGCATCAGATTAATCCAAAATCTACAACAGAGTCGACTCCTCAAGCTAGTACAAAAATTTAAGATAGAGTTACTTTTTCACCACAATATTCTATCGCCAGAAATAGAACTAGAAGAGAAATTAAACCTCTAAAGAAGTATGCCGAGGCTGATCTAGTTGCTTATGCTTTAAATGTGGCTGAAGATATAGATACAAACCAAGAGCCATCTAATTATTCTGATGCGGTTAGCTGTAAAGATTCAGAAAAGTGGATGATTGCTATGCAAGAAGAGATGAAATCACTCCACAAAAACAAAGCATGAGATCTTGTGAAACTTTCTAAAGGTAAAAAGGTTGTTCGTTGTAAATGAGTGTTTAAGAAGAAAGAAATGAATCCAAGAGTTGAAGAATCCAGATATAAAGCAAGGCTTGTTGCAAAGGGTTACAATCAAATTCTAGGAGTGGATTTCACAGATGTGTTCTCCCTAGTTCTGAAGTATAGTTCGATTCGATCTTTGCTTGGTATAATGGCCATGCACGATTTAGAGCTTGAGCGGTTAGATGTAAAAACTACATTTTTGCATGGAAAACTTGAGGAGGATATTTACATGCAACAACCAGAAGGTTTTACAGTCTTAGAAAAAGAGGACTATGTTTGCTTGTTGAAAAAGCCCCTTTACGGTTTGAAACAGTCACCACGACAGTGGTATAAGAGGTTTGATTCCTTTATGACTTCTCATGATTTTAAAAGAAGTAGCTTTGACAGTTGTGTTTACTTTAAGAAAAAACAATGATGGTTCTTTTGTGTATCTACTCCTTTATGTTGATGACATGTTGATAGTAGCTAAAGATAAAAAAGAGATAAGAAAGGTCAAAGCCCAACTAAGTGAAGAATTTGAGATGAAAGATTTAGGACCAGCAAAGAAGATACTTGGTATATAGATTCTTAGAGATAGAAAATCAAGTAAATTGTACCTAAGTCAGAAGGGGTACATTGAGAAAGTTCTTTGCAGATTCAATATGCAGAATGCTAAGCCTGTTAGTACTTCTTTAGTAGCCCATTTCAGACTTTCATCGGCTTTGTCTCCACAATCAGATGATGAGATTGAGAACATGTCACATGTTCTATACTCTAGTGTAGTGGGATCTCTCATGTATGTTATGGTTTGTTCACGTCCAGATTTATCATATGTAATCAGTACAGTTAGCAGATACATGATAAATCCTGGTAAAGAACATTGGAAAAAAGTTCAGTGGATTTTAAGATACTTACGAGGTACTACTGATGTTTGCTTACAGTTTGGAAGAACTAGAGATGGAGTCATTAGGTATGTTGATGCTGATTTTGCTAGAGACCTTGATAGAAGAAGATCTCTCACAGGTTATGTATTTACAATCGGATGTTGTGCAATAAGTTGGAAAGCCAGTTTGTAAACTACAGTTGCTTTGTCTACCACTGAAGCTGAGTACATGGCGATTACTGAGGCTTGTAGAGAAGCTATTTGGTTGAAGGGACTCTTTAGTGAACTCAATGAAGACCTTTAAATCAATACAATATTTTGTGATAGTCAGAGTGTCATCTTCCTTACAAAAGATCAAATGTTTAATGAGAAAACAAAACGCATTGATGTTTGGTATCATTTTGTTCGTGATATTATTGCTCATGGTGATATTGTTGTGAGCAAAATTAGTACTCATGAAAATCCTACAGATATGATGACTAAGACACTTCCTATAACCAAGTTTGAGCATTACTTAGACTTGATTGGTGTTCATTGTTGAAATTAAACCCTTAAGGGGTTTTATGGAAGAGGCGTAGAAATTGTTCGTTGAGAGTTTGCGATGAAAAACTTGTTCATTGAGAATTCATGTCAAGGTGGAGATTGTTAGAATTAAGTGACCCGAATTCTTATTTAAATAAAATACAATGGTAAAATAAATATAAAACTATACTTCTTTTATTTTATTTTAGAATAAGGTTTTTTAAACCTTATTAAACTCAATCTATTTGATATTGATTAGAATAATGTGTTTCAATGTTACTACACTTTTATTAGAATATGGTTTTACAAGCCTATAAATAGACATAGTCTACTCCTCTTGTAATGATTCAAATTCGACATAGTGAATTATCTTCTCCTCTACCCGTTGTTTTTTTCTCGAAAGGGTTTCCACGTAAAATATGTTTGTTCTTTATTTTTCTCTCTTTTTCTTTGCGATAAATTGTTATTATCGACATTCTATTTTTCACACCGTGATATATGATGGGATTTTTTTGTCCAAAGCACAAGGTTTAAATATTGTAGAGAGAAAACGCACCAAGCAGGATGCACTGTCAGCAAAAGTACTGAAAGCGTGTCTAGGTGGAAGCACCTTCAGTTGACATGGCACTGAAAACGCTTCCAGCTGGATGCGCTTTTAGTACTTTTGCTGATGTGCGTCCTGTTTGGAGTGTTTTCTCTTTACAAATTTCAACCCCCCACTAGCTAGGGAAAATTTTCAAAATGAAATTGGAGCTCATCCTGTTGTCTATAAATGCAATATATTTCAGACTAGAGTGACATAAGCCATTTATGAGGAAATAAAACATTAAGAAGATTAGAAGAAGAGAAGTTCGCAGAAAAGACATAAGTTGGCGTAACAACACTATTTGCAGAAAAGTAAACATTGCTTTTTGTTGTTCATATGTATTTACCGCATTATTTTTAGTGCATAATGTTTTTGTTTTGAACTTCTCTAGATAGAAAATTTGGTTGAAAATGAGTGGACGGGTTAATGTTATTATTTATTACGATGGTGAAGTGTGTGACACGAAGAATGGGTGGTCTTTTATTAGAGAACACAACTAGACTGTGTAACACCCCTAACCTGTATCCGTCGTCGAAATAGGATTATAGAGCATTACCGGAGATTTAAATTCAAAACAATCAAAATTTTAAAACATTTAATTCACATAATCAATCATAGCAAAACCAATCAAATACATACATATTATCCTTTCTTCGAGCCATCGAGGCCCGAAAAACACATTAGAGACAAATTAAGACTAAATCAGAAACATATAAAAATTTTCAGAAAAAGATGAAAATTTTTAAACTGCAGGGGTCACACGGCCTTGTGGTTAGGCTGTATGCCTCACATGGCTAAGACACACGCCCGTGTCTTAGGCCGTATGGAAATTCGAAGTACGGACACACGGCCATGCCCCAGCCCATATTCGTGCTTGTGTAACTCTCTGACTTAGGTCACACGGCCAAGCCACACGCCCGTGTGCCAGGCCTTGTACCCTTCGAAATGGCCTCACACGCTTGTGTGCCAGGCCGTGTGCTAGGCCACATAATAGCTTGACTTGCAACCCTTTGTATGCTACAGGGGACACGTGGTCATGTCGCCTGACCGTGTGTCACACACGGTTGAGACATACACACGTGTGGTCGAAAAATAGGCCATTTTTCTCACCCATTCATGCATATACCTACAATCAATTATCCACATATAAACAAGCCTTAAAATTTCACTAAAAACATGCAAAATCAAGCTATCCAAATAAGGTACATAAGCATTCAACCAATATGCCCAAATGCACCTCAATCACAACAATTAAACATGTATAACCACATGCACAATTTAGCCAAAAGTTCAACTAACTTATAACTAAGTTTATGTCAAAACTTACCACTTTGTTTACCTATCAAAATTTACACCAAAAGTACCAAATATACCATTTAACATCTAGCACCAATAGCCATATATGTCATCTATAACAAATATGCCAAAACACCACATTCAAACATATCACAAGACCATTTATAACATACATTTTTAACTACCATTCCATTTTCTATCATTCAAGCATCATAAGCCATGATATCAACCATTTTATGGCCAAATATATACATGTCAAAATTAGCACCATTTCACCATCCAAAAAGCCAAAAACACAAGCCAAAGACAAATGGCTAAATCATCAAACAATAACACTTATACATGCCATTATAACCAAAACTTAGAAACACCAAAATCTACCGATTTAGCTGATGGATAGTGTGATATAAATCTGACAAGCTTCCAACCTGAACTAGCTTTTGATTCATTATAAAACACGAAAAATAACACAGAGTAAACATAAATGCTTAGTAAGTTCGTATAATATAAAACTCAACTTACCATTTCATCACATAAAAATTAATCTTCACATGACATAATCTAACCAAAACTTGGCCAAAGCCTAAGCATCCACACCAAACATGTTAGCATACAAGCTATAGATCATCGACACATTAATATAAATAGCCATTTAGCCATAACATGTATCTCACGAGTTTATAACTTATCTCAACCTATATAATTTTCATGTATCATCATATTAAGGGTGTTCACATATGTACATGTCATAATTCATATCGTTCTCTTACCGTTTCAAATTTGAATAGTACCCGTTGAACCATTTAGAATACCGTTAAATACCCGAGCTAGCTCACACATAGTGTGCTAACTCATATAACTGTAATCCGTCAATTCCTGTACATGTATACTCACACAAGTTGTGAATAAATATGCTCACACGAGCTGTGGGTTGGAACGTAGCTACTCGATCCTGCTCACACAAGCTATGGAATATCCGCAACACATGGCGGACCTCATCCATCGATAGGACGTTCAAGACCAGCAACCGAATCATGTAAACCCTAATGACATGCCATTTGTATCCCATGAATTCCTATGGTTCAAATGGGGATCAGTAGTCGACGTAACATCATTGGATATACAATCGATATATATATGGCAGTCCACAATACATGTATAATTTAATTAAAATCACATAAATACGATATGATTACATGAACTTACCTCGACAATTAAACGTAGATACGGAGGCGACTATTCTAAAACTTTATCTTTGTCCTGATCTAAAGTCGTACAAGGTTTGTCATGATCTAAACGAATAAATTCAGCTCAATTCAATAATTATTTTATTCAATTTAACTCAAACCATATTTTAACAAAATTATATTTTTTCCCCTATAATTTTGATTTCTTTTCATCTTAGTCCCTAGCTCAAAAAATGAAAATTCATGCAAGTTTTCCCAAACCCACCGTAGCCAAATTTCATATAGGTCCCTATCAAGCCCCATATTTCATTTATTTCACAAATTCACCATGAATCTTTTCTATTTTTCAATTTAACCCCTTTTTGACAATTTTATCAAAAATCACTTAACAAAAGTTGTTTTTCTAACAACAACTATCCATTTTCTTTCATCAAACATCATAAGAAACCTATATTTGTTCATGAAAAACTCTAATCCTTTAACAATTTTACAAATTAGTCCACAGGCTAGTTAGATTAAGCTACAATGATCTCGAAAACATAAAAATATTAAAAATGGGACGAAAATCATTTACATGCTTGCACCTGTACTAGTCGAATGTAAAAAGCCCTAAAAATGGTGTTTTTGCCATCAATAATAGGTGAAGAAGATGAATGCATGAAGAAAATGTTTTGTTTTCTTTAATTTTAACCTCTATTTACCTAATTACCAAAATAACCTTAAAAATTATTCAAAATTTCACTAGTACCAAGCCATGTACATCCACTATCTTTATTAAAGGTCTAATTACCACATAAGGACTCATAATTTAAGATTCTATAGCTATTTAATACCTTTAGCTACTATAACATTACTTTTGCACTTTGTGTGATTTAGTCCTTTTTTTTATCAAATTAAGCATACAAACGGTAAAATTTCTTAATGAATTTTTTATACGGTAATATTAACATGCTATAGAAATTAAAATAATAATAATAAGATAATATTTCTACGTTCGATTTGTGGTCCCAAAACCATTGTTTCGATTTCACTGAAAACGGGCTGTTATAAACTAGCTTTTAACCATAACAAACAATTTCCAGAACTCTGGACAAGAGTTAAGCATAAAATCATCGGATCCAGCCAGATGAGAGTATTGTCTCTCAAATTTCAATTTTGCGCTTCGAATGACCTGTCAGATATGATGTTTTCTATATTAGAGGTGCAAGGGGGTTGGAGGCGATGTCGCAGACGCATATTAACATTGGATCACCATTTCTCGAGTTATATGGGGAGTTTTCGAGGCCAAATAGAGGCCGTTGGACGTCAACATTTGCTTCTGTTCGAAAGGCTAAAACGGTAGAACATGTCAATAGTCAAACAACACAGTTGTGTGGTGGGTTCACCAATTTGTTATAAAGTTCTCATTATGATATCCAAGAATCATCAATAGGAAGACACTCATTCGTCTCGGCCTTAGATTTAAACCATGGAAAGTAACATATCGAGCAATTGGATTATGGTGGTAGGACGGAATACCCGACCCTTGTACGACACTCAATTAGTAGCTTGGGTTTGAATTTTGATATGCCAATATTCAACTTTGAGAACACTTATAAGAGAATGACATCAAGTTCCAGTTGTTGGCAATCGATAGGTGATATTGGATGTTTCGGTAACTACACAAGAAGGGATGATGTACTCTTTACGACGTCCACTTGTGAGGGAATATCCCACACAGCAGATGTTGGTGGGTCTAAGAATGAAGATGACAATGAATCTGATGTCAATCCAACTCAGGAGCCCGGTGTCGATGGTTTAAAAATTACATTATTTTCCATACCAGAGTCGATTCTAATAGAACCAAAAGATGGTAAAGAAGGTGGAGATCTTGAAAAAGATGCCAAAGAAGATACACAGTTCACGGCGTACTCACATCTAGCCCACATGTAAAATGTGGACCTATCGGTAGATGATGGGTTGGATGTTGCAGAACCACCACACAAGAGGTCAGGCTACGCAAGTTCTTTATTGGATTTAGGGGATTTAGAAGTGGGGATAGAGTTTTCCACTAAAGATGGTTTTGCTGTTGCTGTGAAGTGATACAACAATAAGAATGGGGTAAAGTTTCACGTGGTTAAATCTCGATCTGGAAAGTTCAAGGCTAAGTGCGTAATGTGAGACAATGATGCGCATGGAAAATTATGGCTTCTGTTAAAAAGAAGACGGGGTTGTAGACGATAAAGAAGTTTATCGCTCTGCATACGTGTGTTTCCATGAGATCATCTGAAGTTAGATTCAGAGATGATCAATGAAATAATACTACCTATGGTGAAAGCGAGTCTCATATTGATGTGTCAGTTTTAATTTTAAATATTCGTATTCAGTTCAATTACACGCCTTCGTATCATAAGACGTGAACCGCAAAACAAAAGTCATTGGAAAAGATGCACAGTGGGTGGGACACATCAAACAACGAGGTATGGTAGTGGTGTTGGATGTTGGAAAGGCACTTCCCAGGTTGTGTAACGAATTAGAAATAGAGCCTGAGTATTACAATGATCGGTTGCTCTGTGGATGTCGAGTGTTCCATTGTCTGTTCTGGACTTTCAAGTAATGTCGACAAGCATTCCAATAATACAAGCCACTGGTACAAATCGACAATACCTTTATGTACAAAAGATATACCCATCGGTTGTTGTTGGTTGTAGCATAGGATGGTAATAGGAGAATTGTACCAATTGATTTTGGAATAACACCGGGGGAGTCAGTAGATGACTGGGATTTCTTCTTGTCTAGGTTGAAGAGGCATGTTTTCCCCCAACCTGATATATGTGTCATTTTCAATTCAAGACTTAGAATACTAGCGATAATTTAACAATAGGGAAGCCTTTGCGAGTACACACACCATAGGTACTGTCTAAGGCACGTTGTGTCAAACTACTATAGACAATTTCCCTCTACCGCTGAGTGAGCACAAGTGATCAAAATGGGTATGTAATCACCACTATTAACAAGTGATCAAAATGGGTATGTAATCACCACTATTAAATATTCTTTTATTTAAACTTTGTATTATGTGGTTTGTAATCGCCATTGCTCATTTCTCTCGATAAGGTACGACCTCGTGAAAACTCGTTTCTATGAAATGTTGGGAAACTTACCGTTAACTAACGATGTGGGGGTAGACTATCTCTCTAACATACCCTTCGATCAGTTGATGCAATCCTACGATGAGGGTCTATGATATGGCATCATAACGATAAACCTGGAAGATTGTATCAATTTTGTTTTGAAGGGAACACATCATTTGTGGATAACATCGGTCGTGAGAGAGACATACTTTTATTTGGCAGAACTTTTCCCAAAGCGGGTGGCAAATTATGTTGGAAAATTGTTGGGAGACCATGTATAGAGCCCGGATGTACTGAAAGAAATTAGGAAGGCTATGACATGAGCGAACTGCATGCATCTAGTGTGTCACTCGCACGAAGACCTATGGTTTCGGATAATGGAGTTTGACAGACCGGACGACAGTATTGTCGGGGAGTGTATCGTGTACATCTGAGACAAAGCACTTGCAACTGTGGGAGATTTGATGCACTTCATTTTCCATGCGCTCATGCAATTACAGCATGTAGGAATCAACGGTTGGATCCCATGAGCTTTGTAGACGAAGTGTACAAATTAGAAAACTTGTACAATGTGTGGAGACACATTTTCCAACCGGTCCCAGATAAATGTATGTGGTCGTCTATATTGAGCGCTCCATTTAAGCTGTTACTCGATAGGTCATTGCACCGCAAACTAAAAGGTCTATCGATGTCAACTCGAATACGCGACAGCATAGATATTAAAGAGAGGACAAACCAACCGATGTTATACAGGTGGTGTGGGAAATCAGGCCATACAGTGTCGTCATGTCCAAGTTGAAGGGACGACGCAAACTAGAAAACATCAATTTTATTGTAATCTGTAAATGCATGGTTGTGAAATGATAACAAATATCAACTTTAATTTTGTGAAATAAACAAATACCAACTTTAATTATGTGAAATGATAACAAATACCAAGTTGGATGAAAAGACTATATTCTTTTAAAACCATAATAATAAAAATCGTTCCTATACAAAAAAAACGTTCGATATATTGATAAAAGAAATCAGTCCAAATGCCAGTCAAAATCTGTGCCATATCGAGGTGTTCGATGGTTGCACGCTAGATTCCTTATTGATTCAACCTCCCTTTAGGGTTGTGGTCTAAATAAGTCATCTTTTTCATCTTCGATTGATTATAATCTGTGCATCCTTAGTTGCCACCGTGTATCCTCTGGTCTAGGAATAGGTGGTTGGAAAGATGATTCACCTTGGTAGAATAATGATCCCGGAGAAGTTTGTGTCACAAACGACGGATGGGTATAACTATATTGTGTCTCATACATCAATCACATAACGAGTGGACTCTCGGTTAGTGCCTGAAACATAGATGGCCTATACGTCGTCGTCGTCGAAAATATAGATGGCATGGATGTGTAATACATCGAGGAGGGAGCTCCAAAAACAAAACTTGGCATAGAAGCGGAAGTATAAAAATGTGGTGGAATATATGATGCTTGTGTGAAGATGATAGGGTTAGTATACGCATTAAAATAAGACAGTACATATTAACCAATAGGTGGTGTGGCCGTTGGTGTCGATTCTTGCTTAGTTGCTGATGATAGACCCGCTTCGTCAGTCCTTGGATGTATAGGTGCCCGTCGTGGCCTCCTCATATGCGATTTCTGACCCTTCGTCTCTTCCCGTACAAGTACGACTTATAATGGATCTTAAACTATGGCATATACTCTAGACCATAGGCTAACTCTGGAATGATAATAACTTTTCGAGTTGGTAAGAAATTGTACATAATATTCCACATGTTGATATTTTGGGCGTGGAATATCGACCAATTCATATCCATCCACCCCCGCAAGTTGATACAATACAAATCATCAAGGTCTTGAAGTGCCACAAGAATTGATTTGTCAGAACCCGAACTGCCGCAACACTCTATTCGATTCGTGCATCTCGATGATAATGTACACTACCAATGGTATCTTCACGTGCCAGATGTTCGGATTCACAAAGAATTCCTCAAGGATGCATTCTTGAATTGTAGGATCCTCATATGGTGTCCTTTCAAACTATATTAAAATAATCAAAACTTTAGTTATACATATATAATATAAAAACTCTAATCGACTACTTTAATTAATACGATATAATTCAAACTTAAATATATTCATACTTCCGTTTTCAATCTTTGGTCTAACAGAAGTCGTATATCTCACAGTTCAGTCGGTAATCCCGTGTAACTCGGCCCATTGTTCCACCTATTGAAATAATTTGTTAGCATAATAATATTTAAATTAATTTTATTATGGGCACCATATCATCTAATAAAATTTACATTGTTAAGACTGGGAATATATACGGGTAATTTGCTCGAGGACGTAAAAATGATAACCGGTATCGCGCCCATGACTGCTGTAGTAGAAAGCAACCACCAATTTTAATTTTCTATTATTGCGTCGCTCGACACATCTCTCAGTACAATATCGCCAACACGGAGGACCCATAACTAAGTTCGTCCGCTTCTCTAAAGTTGACGAGTTTCAACAGCCACTTTAGATGGATGAGATTTTGTGACTTATCCGGCATCAGAATAGCCCTGGTGATTTGAAAGATGTATGTCCGAACATGTCGTTCTTTTTTTACTTCAGTCAAATCCTCATCCAACCCCTCTAAGTTTCTTCTTAACCAACTCATTTTGATCTGGCCTCCATAAATCATCTCTGGAACCAAACCCAAAAGGTCACTACATGCCCTCTCTAATCGGTCGCGTGAACTGACCTAGTGACTGCCGACCCATCCACCAACAACCTCAACTATAACTACACGTCCTCTAGAGTGATAGTACACTAGCTGCATGGAAGATGAAATGTATACGTCTCAGGTCTCTACCTTTCCACTAACGCACTTACGAGTGTTTGGTCCAACTTACACCTTTGACCTACAAGGGCCACGTGTGAAAAATCGGCTTCCCTCAATTATAGTTCAATCAAAGGTGATGGAAGAGCTGGTAGATTACGAATATAACACTCCAAAATTCGATCTTCCACCTATTTTGAAAAAAATAAATTTAAATATAACAATGAAATAAAAAAATTAAACAACCTTGAAATATATTAAAAAATATTCTTATCATTTACAATTGATCAACGGAAATGTGCTTGTCATCAAAACGGATTAGAGATCCGACCATTTCTAATTTCAAAAAACACGAATTAATTATTAATAAAAAATTTATTTACGAAAATATTAATATAATTCTAATAAAAATAAAATTTAGAGAGAAATAAAATTTAAGTAAGAATAATAGAGAATTTGAGAGATTTCTTAGAGTGATTTGAGAATATTGAGAGATATTTGAGAGAAATTTGTGAGAATAAAGTAATGTGGAATTTATAAGGTTTAGGAAGATGTAGTCGTTGGGGGTGGGGGGGGGCCAACGACTACTTTAATTAGCCGTTGGAGAAGTAGCCGTTGGGGAAAACACTTCCAGTTGGAAGTTAGGTGAGTTAGCAAAAACGCGTGCAGCTGGAATCATTTTACTAGCAACATGCCAAAAACACTTTCAACTGGAAGCATTTTTCTGCATTTCACTTGAAAACGCTTCCAGCTGGAAGCGTTTTCGTTAAATAGGTCTATTCCCGTAAATTTCCCCAAAATCGATGTAATAAGGTAATCTTTTAAAAAAATCGGTATTTATGAGCATTTTATTCTAGAATCATATTATACTGAAGGTTTATTACCTCTTTTAGCCCTTGTGCTATAGTTAACTGATCATTTTAATAATTATGCTTTTTTTTTCAAATTGACTCTTATATTTTTCTTATTATCAATTTGACCCTGTACTTTAATTTTGTATTTCTTATTATACAATCCAAATTTTTGTTAAAAAAATTAAACCAACCAAAAACCTATTTCCACATGTCAAAAAAAAAACACACACTTAATTTTGTTTTTTTTTAAATACAACAAAACTAAAAGAATCATTAAAAACCCCAAAAAAATCTAAAAACCCTCATAAAATCATAAAAAACCTAAAAAATCATAATCTATTTTTGAAAGTTATAATTTTTTAAATTATAAGTATTCAAAATTTCAAAAAGAAAATATCATTAACTTAAAAAAATTGTTTGCGTGGAATTTTAGTTTCTTTTTTTAAGAAAATCTTAGAATTTTATGAAATTTCTAAGAATTTTTTGGTCGTTACTTAAAAAAAACTCAATATTCCTTAAAAATATACAAACAATCTTACAAAATGTAAGAAAAAACCATGAAATTCTTAAATTCTTTTAAAAACAAACAGTTTTAAATTTAATGAATTTTTTTATATTTTTGAAGTTACACATTTTTTATAATACTTTTAGGATTTTTTTTATTTTTAATGACTTTCAATTTTCCTTTTTAATTTTTTAAGAAAATTTTACTTTTTTTCACACATGATAACATGTCATTAATTAATTAAAATTTTATCAAAAATCATATTAAGATAATAGACTATACAAAATAAAATTACAAAAGTCAAACGGATAAAAATTTAATATATATTTAACTAGGCCGAAAAAATATTAAGCGGATGTGAAACTATAGTAAAGATAAGTTGGGGGTGTGGAAGGCCGTCGGCAAAGGGGAGGCGAACCTCTCCAAAACCCAACATCTTGTACCACTTGTCATTCACCCCTTTATCCCTTTGATGGGACATATTGGATCCCACTATTTAATTATTAACTATTTTTATTTAAAAAATATTTGGTACAAAATTTTTAGATTTTATAATTAGAAATAAGAATTTATCGTGTTATAAATTTTATTTTATGTTTTTTATAAATATTATTAATTAAAATTACTTTTGAATTTTTTATGAAAATAATTTTTTTTTACAATAATCAAGTTGGCACATTATTATATATTATTTTTTAAATCAATACTTTTTACTTATTATCATTTTTAATATATTACTTTTAATTATTATTTCATGTATTTCCATTTATATATTTTTTAAGAATAATATTTAATATAAATTAATATATTTTAAGAATAATATTTAGTATAGTATCTGCAAACAAAATTACGAAATTTACAAATATTATATAAAAATATAATAAAATATTAAATATTTAAAAAACACATAATAAATTTTAAAACTATTCATAAAATAAAAATATACTAACAATATTGTTCTCATTAAATAAATATAATAAATGGAATTAATTTGAAAAGAAATCAAAATCGGCCATTTCCCGGGGCCCAGGTGGCATTATCGAGATCACTCCCTCTACTGACACGTCAACGTCATTGTACCAAAACCCACGCTCCGCTCTCTTTTACAGAAGAAATCAAAATTATTAATAAATTGTGGGGAATCCAAGATGATATGATGAGATAACGCTGCTCTCGGAGTTGCAGTCTTCGCTTTTTTACTCCAAGCTTTTATTTGCTTGTTTCTTTCCCTTCTCAGTTTTTTTTACTTAAATATAACCATATTTAACATAATTTATTTAAATTGTGATATTTCAGAATATATTTTTGTAAGTATAATTCAATACTTATGGATATGAGTTTTGTGATAATGTTTTCTATCATTGAAATTTTTATGTTCCATTAAAATTAAAATAATCATTTTTAAATGATTGTATGCTGTTAGGATATATGTTACGAAATATTTAAAATTTGAACGATAATAGTATATTTTATTTTTTTTAACTATTGAAGATAACATTTAATTTTTAATTCATATCCACTAATATCATATTTTGAATAATATTTTTTAAGAAATGTAATACGTTATCTAAATAAATTTTAACGAAAACTTAAATGGACCTTAATACATGTGAGTGTCGATTTTTATTTAAAAATCTAACAAAACCCTAAATTTAAAGCCTATAAATAGTTAATCAAACTTGTTTAGTTTTTATATTTATATTAAAAATCTCTTTTCAACTTATTAAGATCTGAATGAGAATATGTTGCCGAGAATATAACAACATTTGATGTGGCTCAATTTTGCGATAATATTGGTTTAGATTTGCCTGACATCATAATCATTCCTTAGTTAATGAAAGTCGATTTCTATCATGCTAACCAAATTGAGATAGTTATTTTGTTGTTGTCATCCATATCTACTCTAATTAAATGATGAAGACATGAAACTCATACGTTTCATCTTCTATGCAATAAAGAGATAATAACAATAGAAAACATAGCGTTTTTGACACGGCTTCCAGTGGATGAGCATCTTGTAATGAGAAGCTTTGACCATAATTTAAAGGAGATCATTTATCGAGTATTCTGAATAGGTATCGGTAATAAGTTTGATTTCCAAGGGCTTCAAATTAAAATGACATGATTGAAGACCCATTTCAAGCATCTCTCAAAGAACCCAACACTTGCTGTTATTGATCACCATGCTAGTGTCATGGGTTGCGCATGGGAGCATGCAACCATGACAAACTTGTGCGATCCATCATATTTAAGGGAGGTCATTTGGCCCAATCAAACTGGTCCGTTGCTTGGAGAGATTAAAAGCCCATCTCTAGAGCCCGATAAATATGGAAGATAATCTTTAAAGATATATAATTCGAGAAGATAAGATTATGTAGTCTTAGAGTTCTGATTGTATACAACTTTTAATTGTAGCCATTGATGTACTTTAATTTACAACGTTGATTTTAGGGAGGCTCAACTATAAATAGAGACCTCTTTACTCATTGTAATTCATTCAGTTGTAAATAAGAATTTTGCGAGTGTTCACTCAAAATTTTCTCTCAAGTGTTCTAGCTTTTCTTTGGCTTTTGTTCATCTTTCAAAGTTCGTTCTTACTTCGTTCTTCTGTTGTTCTTCGTGGGTTCCTTGAGGGAATTCTGTTGAATCCTTTATCGTTGCGAGTTAGGCTGACTTAGGCATTTTTGAGCAAAGAAACTGCCTAAGGCCGCACGGATTGCGTGGGAAAACTCTAAGTCTGTGACAGTTAGTATCAGAGCTAAGGTTCGAAGCCACCGTTGAAAGATGTCGAAAGAAGTTACTGGGAATATTAAGGGAATGGAGACCCGTGGGAGGGCTAGGAAAGCTAGCCGCTCGAGGGACATATTGTCAGCTTTACAGGATCGTGTCGTCACTCTCGAGAATTTCGTGGGGAATATCAATGAAAGGATTGATGATGTCGATGATAGACTCCATGAGGGATTACAGTCCATGCAGGAGCAGCTCAAAGTGTATGTGTCAGATAATGTGGAACAGTTGACTGGTAGAGATGATGCCTTTGAGGCTATGGTGGTGGCCTTGAAAGGGGAGATTGCGGAGCTCAAGGGTGAACACACAACCTACAAGGCTGCTTTGGGTAATAGTGGGTTAGCTGCTGTCTCACCTAAGCCCAATATTGATGTTCCCAAGCCCAAGGAGTTCAAGGGAACAAGGTCCGCAAGAGATGTGGACAACTTTCTGTGGGGAATCGAGCAATACTTCAGTGCCAAAGGCATCATAGAGGATGTCACTAAGGTAACTACTATTGCGATGTATTTATTTGATGTTGCTTTGTTGTGGTGGCATCGTAGGTCCACTGATGTGAGACATGATGGGACCGAAATCAGAACTTGAGAGGAGTTTCGATGTGAGTTTAAAGCACAATTTTTACCCAGAGTATGCTGAGGATGAAGCTCGGGCAAAGTTGTGTTGGCTTGCGCAACAAGGCACTGTGAGAGAGTATGTGTAAGATTTTAGCGAACTTATGCTCCAAATTTCTGATATGGGGGAAAAAGAGGCATTCATTTCCTTCATGGATGGATTAAAATCGTGGACGAAGCAAGAGTTGCAACGTTGAGGAGTTCAAGAAATCACCAAGGCTATGTCCGTAGCAGAATCGCTTGCTGAATTTGGTGGGAAAAAAGACAATGCCAATTCTTCTAAGCCCAGATTTAATCAAAAGGGTAATAGTGGGGGAGATAAAGAAAGGCCTACTAGGAAAGACAATGGTAAGAAGCTTTGTGATAAGAGAAAGAGTGGGCCTATAAGTTGCTTTCACTATGATGGTCTACATATGATCAAAGACTACCCAAAAAAGGCCGCTCTCACGGCTATCGAAGCAAAGGGGGAGTCCGATGTAGAGGGTAACAATCTTGGTTCGATACTAGGGGGTGTCGAAGATAGAATGAGCCATGGTTTGATGTTGGTAGACATCATTGTGGATGGCAGAAAATTGAATACGCTCGTTGACACAGACGCTTCTGATTTGTTTATGTCCAAGGAGGCTGCTTGTAAACTGGGCCTCAAGATAGATAATGAAGTGGGTTGGATTAAAACAATGAACTCAGAAAGTGTTCCAATTAAGGGGATTGTAAAGGGAGTGGATCTTCAGCTCGACGAATAGTCCGGGAAGGTATTCATTAAGGTAATACCACTTGATGATTATTATTTTGTGGTTGGACTAAGTTTCCTTGATCAGGTTAATGTTCTTATTGCCCCTTCGAGCAATTACATGGTGATTTCGAACGCGAAACATCAATGCATGGTGAAAGAGACAAGGAAAGGAAGCTTTGAGGGAAAAACACTGTCAGCAATTCAGTTTGCTAAAGGATTACGTAGAAATGAAGTATCATATTTAGCCACTTTGAAGATCAAAGAAATCGCTGAGTCTGTTAGTGAGACCCCGAAAGAAGTGGGACAATTGCTACAATCGTTTCGAGATGTAATACCTACTCAGTTGCCTAAAATTTTTCCTTCCAAGAGGGAGGTGGACCACAAAATCGAGTTAGTATCCAATGTGGTGTCGCCAGCAAGGGCTCCTTATCGTATGTCTCCACCAGAATTAGAAGAGTTGTGGAAACAATTGAATGAACTTTTGGATGCGGGATTTATTAAACCATCTAAATCCCTATACGGTGCGCCAGTGTTGTTTCAAAAGAAACATAATGGGTCCTTGAGAATGTGCATCGATTATCGAGCTCTAAACAAGATCACTATGAAGAATAGGTACCCTATTCCTCTTACTGTAGATTTGTTCGATCAGCTTGGTAGTGCAAGATGGTTTACCAAGTTAGATCTGAGATCGGGGTACCATCAAGTTTGGATAGCCGAGGGGGATGAGCTAAAGATAGCTTGTGTGACACAGTACGGTTCGTATGAGTTTCTTGTGATGCCTTTCGGACTCACGAATGCCCCAACTACATTTTGCACCCTAATGAATAAGGTACTTCAACCTTTTCTTGATCGTTTTGTGGTTGTTTACCTTGATGATATTATGGTGTATAGCAAGTCCCTTGAGGAGCACATGGGACACTTGAGGGAAGTGTTCCAAACTTTGAGGGAAAATGAGCTGTTCATCAAGGAGGAGAAGTGCTCATTTGCCCAACAAGAGGTGTCATTCCTAGGCCACATTGTGGAAGGTGGTAAGATCCGAATGGACAAGAGCAAGGTTCGAGCCATTTTCGAGTGGGAGCCTCCAACCAAGGTAACGGAGTTGAGATTATTCCTTGGGTTGGTAAATTACTATCGACGCCTTGTCAAAGACTACTCTAGAATTACCACACCCTTGACGGACATTTTGAAAAAGGGGAAAGTATGGGATTGGAATCTGGAATGTGAGAAGGCCTTTAATCAATTGAAGCAAGAAATGACGAGGGAACCCTTACTTGCCTTGCCAGATTTTTCGAAGTCTTACGAGGTACGCACAGATTCGTCAGATTATGCTATTGGGGGAGTACTGATGCAAGATGGGCACCCAATTACTTTCGAGAGTCGAAAGCTTAATGAGACGGAGCGAAGATATACTGTTCAAGAGAAGAAGATGACTGCGGTAGTACACTGCTTGCGTACTTAGAGACATTATCTATTGGGTTCCAGGTTTATGGTCCTTACCGATAATGTTGCCAATAGTTATTTTCTAACCCAGAAAAAGTTGTCTCCCAAGTAGGCTCATTGGCAGGTTTTACTAGCAGTGTTTGATTTCACAATGGAGTATAAACCAGAAAGTGCCAACATTGTGGCTGATGCACTCAATCGAAAGATGGAATTCGCAGCAATTAGCCAACCTGATGGTTCTTTATTGCAACGCATTCGAGAGGGATTGTCCCATGATCCCACAGCTAAAAATTTGATTGAGCTTGCCAATGAGGGAAAAATGAGAAGATTTTGGCTTGATGGGGAGCTGTTATACACTCATGGACACCGCCTCTATGTGCCCCATTATGGGAAACTACGTAAGGAAGTCATGGAGTGTCATGACTCGAAATGGGTGGGCCATCTAGGGAAGCATCGCACTTTGGCCCTTTTGGAGGATCGTTATTACTGGCCTCACATGGGTGTTGATTTGGAAACCTATGTGAAAACTTGTCTAGTATGCCAACAAGACAAGATCGAGTAAAGACTCCAACCGGTTTGCTTCAACCCTTTTCAGTTCCAGAAAGACCCTGGGAGAGTTTATCCATGGATTTTATTATTGGTTTGCCTAAGTCTGACGGGTTTGCGAGTATTCTTGTTGTGGTGGATAGATTTTCAAAGTATGCGACATTTATTCCGGCAACTAAGGAGTGCCCTGCTGAGGAAGCAGCTCGGTTGTTCCTTAAACACGTGGTGAAATATTAGGGAGTGCCACTGTCTATTATCAGTGATCGAGATGGGCGATTTACGGGCCGATTCTAGACAGAGTTGTTCAAGTCAATGGGCTCAGATTTGAACATTTCCACGAGCATGCATCCACAAATCGATGGGCAAACAGAACGAGTAAATGCATTGTTGGAGACATATCTTCGACACTACGTGAGTGCCACACAAAGGGATTAGCCAAAATTGTTGGATGTGGCCCAATTTTCACACAACTTACAGCGAAGTGGGGCCACGAATCAAAGTCTATTTGAAATAGTGATAGGTCAACAGCCACTCACACCCAACGCTGTTGTGACCCATTATACAGGACCAAACTTGGCAGCCTATCGATTCGCAAAAGATTGGCGAGAGAAAACTAACCTAGCTAGAGCTTGTTTATACAGGGCAAGTAAGCGTAACAAGAAGTGGGCCGATCAGAACTAAATGGATGTGCAATTTCAAGTGGGTGACTCAGTCATTGCTAAACTACACTTGATTTTGCGATATACTGGCTTGCACAATGAGCTTGTGCGAAGGTATGAGGGGCTGTTTAAAGTTGTGAGGAGAGTAGGCAATGTGGCCTACAAGTTGGAGTTGCCAGCAAAACTCAAAGTCCACCCGGTATTCCATGTAAACATGTTAAGCCATTTCATAGGGATCAAGAGGATCCGAATCGAGGTAAATCTAAATGAGTACCGATGGGGGTAAAGGTGTCGTACGATCGTGAAGTCGAATACATTGTGGCAGATCGGGTAATTAGACAAAAGTACCACCGACCACGACATGAATACTTAGTTCAATGGAAGGGACTTCCTGATAGTGAAGCAAGTTGGGAACCTGTCGAGGCATTGTGGCAGTTCCAAGGGAAGATTGACCAGTTCCATAAGGAGGATGCAACGAGGGCGTCACTAGAACAAGTGGGGGAGAATGTCATGAGTTGCGCATGGGAGTACGCAACCATGACAAACTTGTGCGATCCATCGTATTTAAGGGAGGTCATTTGGCCCAATCAAACTGGTCCGTTGCTTGGAGAGATTAAAAGCCCATATCCAAAGCCCGATAAATATGGAAGATAATATTCAAAGATATATAATTTAAGAAGATAAGATTATGTAGCCTTAGAGTTCTGATTGTATACAACTTTTAATTGTAGCCATTGATGTACTTTAATTTACACCGTTGATTTTAGGGAGACTCAACTATAAATAGAGACCTCTTTACTCATTGTAATTCATTCAGTTGTAAATAAGAATTTTGAGAGTGTTCACTCAAACTTTTCTCTCAAGTGTTCTAGCTTTTCTTTGGCTTTTGTTCATCTTTCAAAGTTCGTTCTTACTTCATTCTTCTATTGTTCTTCGTGGGTTCCTTGAGGGAATTCTGTTGAATCCTTTATCGTTGCAAGTTAGGCTGACTTAGGCATTTTTGAGCAAAGAAACTGCCTAAGGCCGTACGGATCGCGTGGGAAAACTCTAAGTCCGTGACATTAGAGCATACATTCTTCGCTTGGTTGATGCCAGAAAAGTTTGAAACTTAGTTCATACCATGTACCTCATATTGTTATCAAATTCCCAAATGAGTTATACACATAGTTGGGGAATCTATCATTTTGGCATGCCTATATAAGGCACTAAAAAAATGTGCGTGGAGTGGGGAATGAGAAAGTAAATGGCTATCTTATGATTTTACAATTGTGGAGTAATATCAACTTTTGTAGATTGCGTCTATACCCTCTTAGCCTCTTAGTTCCCTTCTGTCACTAAAATGTAAAAGTAGAAACCTAAACACTAAAATCACTTGATTTTGCTTGTTTGGTATTTAAACAGTAGAGATAACACTGAATTTTAATTTTAAGGAAGCTAATAAATGTAAGTATATAATTTAATTTAGGGCAACTATTTTGTTCACTTTTATGGAGAGAATTCTTACCCAGGTGGAGCGCAAAAGGTGAGGTGAGGTTTAGGAGATGAAAAATGCTGTACAATTTGCGGGAGTGCTCCAGAAGATGTTGTGCATGCCATCAGAGATTATTCTATTGTGAAAGAAGTGTGGTCTAAACTTATTTTAGTGGATAAATAGGGGAGTTTCTTTTCGAGTAATCTCCATGATTGGTTGCAATAGAACTTGGGAAGTCATCATAACTTCTGCTTAAAAGGTGTAGAATGGTAGTGATTCTTTGGGCTAATTGTGTGGCCATTTGGAAGAACCAGAATATTTTCATCTTGCAAGGCGAGTAGTGGAGTGTAGAGGAAATAGTAAAAGGTTCATATAGTTAGGCCTTACATTGTAACTTTTCTCTCAAGGTTTCCCATATCAAGAATCAAAGCTTTAAGGCGTCTGTCAATGGGGAAAAGTCTTGGATTTATCTTAATTCTGATGGTGCTATGAAGATAGATTCTGGGTTTGCTACAACTGGTCGAGTGATTGTCAGTGAGGGTTGGATTATGGGCTTTAGTAGGAGTTTGGAACTCTGCTCGGTGTTCAACACTAAACTGTGGGGGGTTCATGATGGATTGACGATCTTACAGAGTCATAATTAGAAGGGAGTGGTGATCAGGTTGGATAGTCAAGAAAATTTACAAGCTATTTAGGATACATTTTCAAAAAACATTTTATTCTGCGCTCATTAGGCGTATTCAACAGCTCTTGTTGAGCATTGGACATTGGAAGCTAGAATATATTCCCCAT
The DNA here is from genome assembly GCF_007990345.1 of Gossypium hirsutum. Lineage (NCBI taxonomy): Eukaryota > Viridiplantae > Streptophyta > Magnoliopsida > Malvales > Malvaceae > Gossypium > Gossypium hirsutum. Next base: position 16,774,912 of record NC_053438.1, read on the forward strand.
AGAGAAAAGTTCGAAGCAGATCGTATAGCTAATATGTCTTTCAACAAACACGAGGGACTTTAACTTATTGAGGATCCTCCTTCGGATTAATTTAATGTAATCTACTTGTTTGTTTTTCACCAAAAAAAAAAAAACTTCACAAGAGAGTTTAAGAAGATATTACATGTCTTTTTTTAATTATTGTATTAATTATTTTATTACACTTTAAAACGTTTGTAAAGTTTTTTTATTCCACTAACAAATTCATTAATTTATTAGTATAATTTTTCCTCCAACTTTTAGATTATAAAACAAGAATATATAAATAGTGAATTCACCAATATCAGATTTTATTTTCATAAATTGCTTTCCATAATTAGTTATTTGACCATAAAACAATACATATTGAAAATATATTATGATCTATTTTGGAGTAAATTAGTATGATATAATTTTTTGAAAGAACATTCAAATTATTTAAGAAAAGATTCTTCGCTTTTCTCAACTTCTTCCTTCTCTTCACATATACATTCCATAAACATAATAAATTCCATGTATTCAATATAATTTTCATATGATTCAACTTCAAATATGAAACCCTGAAATTTTGTCTTTCTGCTTTACTTTCTTAGTACTATTCTATACTTTTTCTTCACTTTCCTTTAACAAAATATTTTTCATGATAGAATGATTTTATGACATTCTAAGATATGAGATTTAACTAAAATTTTATGATCGAAGTAAAGAAAAATTAATAATTAATAAGGAATTTTTGTTTCCAAAAAAAGAAAAAGAAAGAAAATCATCCACTAATTCCATTAACCAATTATATTCCAACAAATTTCACATTTTAATCACCACTTATTCCTTAACCATGGCACCTTGCATGCTTTGAGATCCAAAACTCATTATCATTTCTCATGATATTATTTAACATGGTAAAGTTACATTTAGGTCCCTACTTAATAAAATAGTAAAACTATAATTTAATCCCTATATTTTCACTACTCATTATAAATTAATTTACTTTTACCGGCATTTATCAGCGTCAATAAAAGACAAATTAACCGCTGATATTGACTTTCCTGATAGTCAATGGATCGCTAGTTAACTATCGGTTGGGTAGATGTCAGTAAAAAGCTACCAGCGGGCTAACCACTTGCACTGGTAAAGTGTAACATTTGCTGGCACAAGTTTTTCCAGCACTTTTAACCCCTGTTAAAGGTAAGATACTTTTTAAGGCAATTTAAAGCATCGAAAAAAGTCATATTTGCATACAATGTTAATTTTCAATTTGGAGGCATTTATAAGTGCTAGCAAAAGTCATATTTTGATTATTAATTATTTTATCCCCCAAATATTAAATGATAAAAAGTATCATAATATTCAGATCTTGTAATCTTCACATTTATAGTGTAAATAAGATTTAAGGAAGTTATTTTTTTAAGTGGTACGAAGAAAAGTATTACCTCAATAGTTCAACTTGAAATCACCAAGAGGGAGTGAATTGGCTTCTTAAAAATTTGTGGTTGCTAAGAAAAAAATAGAAACACTGAACATTTTGATATATAGTGGTTCAACCCCAATTGCCTACTTCACTACCTTAGCTTTTCACAACTAAGTAATTTCCCAAACTCACAACTTCGATAATATTTGAGGACAAGGTTTAACATTACAAACTCCCTTAAGGTTTCTACTCAAATATTAAGACACAAATCCTCTCAAAGAGTAAACACAAATAGCAAACTTAGAAGAAATCCTTACAAGATTGAATTGTTTGCCAATTAAGCACTAATACACAAGAATACATTTGAGCTAAAAGAATAACAATGAAAGCTCACAAGCGTGTATAAGAAAAGTATGAAAATTAAGCACAAAAGTTGATTGATTGATCTTTTAGGCTTGAGTTATCTCTCTTGTTGTTGTAGGATCTTTGGAAGCTGGTATTTATACCCCTAATTGATTTCAACCATTGTGGTTATTGAATATATGAATAGCGCCGTTGGGGATGTGAAACCAGTGCGTTTAATTCACCTACAACAAGGAGTATCGATATTGACTAAAAAGGTATCAATATTTTTTGCATTAAATACAAATTTCAGTGATCATTGGAGTTAAAGATATCGATACTAGAGAAATTTTATCGATACCATATGAAAAGTTCGATATTGGATCGATACTTAATTGAAAGAGTTGAGAAAAAAAATATCAATTATGTATTATTTTAAGAAAGAGTTAACAATATTTTGAAAACTACCGATACTTGGACAAAAAGTATCGATACTTTTTGTCCTGGAGCTATATTGACTTATTTTAAAAATAGTTTGACTAATTGAAAGAATTCTAACTTGATTAAAATTATTTTGACTTGATTTTAAAGTTGATAAATTTTTTTTCTAAGAGGTCAAAGTAAAAGATTCAAAATTTTTATCTCTTAGATTTCATTTGTAATACCCTATACTTGGTCCAGTTGCTAGACCCAAGCTACAGGATGTCACAATAGTAAATAAAAACATTCATAAACAAATTACTCAATAATATTCAATAATTTAATATATATATAAGTTAAGTCTAGGTTAAACATGCATTACAAACAAAATCGAGTCTTAATCAAGCTTACGAAAGCCCTTAAACAAGCTTGGAACTAAGTCGAGACAATTTTGAAAATTTTACAAAAATATGGTGAAACAGGAGTCACACGACCATGTGGCTAGACTGCGTGACAAGGTTGAAGTCGTGTGGTGCTATCACACAATCGTGTCCTCAAACCTTGTAACAAATTGATGCCATGTAATCTAGGGTCACATGGTCGAGTAACAGATTGATGCCTTGTGAACTAAAAACATCCTGAATATCTTTAAGACACGGCTGTGTCATCCAACCATGTGTGACACACGGTCCTGTGATAGCCCGTGTGCAACAAAAATAACCTATTTAGAAAGCTTTCATAGTATTCCCTTAATTGACCTATAATGCCATTTCATGCTATTCAAACCAACACCAAAAGATGCATATTTCAAAGCCAAAACACCAATTCATCTATTAGTTTTAACATACAACCAATATGCCATCATTGACACCAAAAATTCAATAAATTCAATTCAAATACAATTCAAACCAAACTTTAAACCATATCATACCACAATTTAATTCACATATTTAGTACCATTCAAACTTTACCATTTCCTCAACACAACCAAAGTTTATAGCCATTTTATACCATCATAAACATATGTATAATACCATTCACCTAAACATTCTTAATATCAAGCCTTATAACAATTCATTCATCACATGACAAGTTACCATATGCATATGTTCACATATTTGTATATATCCAAACTCAACCATGCCAAACACGAACACAAACATTACAGTTCAATATTTAACCCTCTTAAGTACATGCCACAAATAACTAAGCTCGAAACATAAAAAGTTTATCGAATCGGGAGTTGAAAGGTGTATGCTTCTCGTTGATTTGATCAATACGTTCGGAATGTTCAAAATCTATAGAAAATTAGTAACACGAGTTTGTATATAAAATACTTAGTAAGCTCATACAATATAAACAAATAACTTACTTTAATAATTTAATAGTTACATGAATCAATATGAAACAAGTTCACCTATCATGACATTCAAAACAATATCAACCAAATGAGATTTAGGCCAAACCACATAATTTCAAATGGTAAAATACCAACTTCAACTCAATATACATCATGAAATCCATTTTTCCAATTTATCACTTTATTCACTTCCATCATTCAAATTGCATCTTATATCCTTATCACAATCATTCATATCATGTTCATCCTTTTTGCCAACACCATTTTCAAGTTTTTATATTTCCATCTTTTATTCCTACCCGATGAGTCTTCATAAAAGAACTCTGTATACAGGTTAAAGTAATAGTGCATGGTTACCCGTTGGGGTTGAACCTACACAATAAATAGTTTTACTAGAGCTTAATATTCCTGTATTTTAGAGTTTGCAACATATGTAGGAGCTCGAAACCTAAACCTGTATGCTCAAGTCTGTAACATATGTAGGTGCTCGAAACCTTTTCCTATATTCTTGAGCTTGGAACCTATTCCTATATTCTCGAGTCCGCAACATATGTAGGAGCTCGGAACCTGGGAAAAACTCATAACATTGTATACAAGACTTTTATTATTTTTATCGGGATTTAACGTCGCATTATATCATTTTGAAACAATCCATTTCAATTTGATTCAATTCTTAATTTAGGTACTAATTTGTAGCCAATTCAAGTTACTAATTAAACATTAAAAAACATATAGATAAAACTCAATAAAAAATTAAACATATTCATACCTTATGAACTTACCTGATAAAACGGTAACGCTTTAGATACCAAGAACTATTCGGCAGTTTTCCCCTTTTCGCCTAAGTTAGCAACTTGATCTATATTGTAACACCCATAACCTAATTCGAATAATAGGATCCGGATCTTTGGTATTACCACAAAAAAATACAGACACAAACTTAGTCTACTTATACAGTTTACAATCAATAATGACTTACATAATTTCAAAATTTCTAACTTGAATACATAAGCATGTACAAGAAGTAAATACAACTACAACACGTGGTAATTAAAATACAACAATCTTTAATTTGAAATCCTAATCTATTACAGACACCCCAAGGTATGAAATTTTCAATGACAATTCAAACTTTGTACATGCCGCTAAACTCACTCTGTATGCATAATGACCCAATGCACCACTCATTGGCATAATCCTAGCATCGTCCCTCCTGGCCCAGACCCACATCATCTCGCTTGTAACATAATACACACAAATAAGTTCATAAGAATTTAGTGAGAAAAACATCATCTACTTGTGTATTTTTGCACATTGCAATTAATAATTTATATAGATGATCTCTTCATCCTTAACCTTCAACTGTGTCTTTGGTGAATGCTTCCTTAAATTCTAATTTTATATGCTCATCCATTACTATGCTTTACTTTGTGACAAATACTCACCCTTCATTATGTTCGATACATCACTTACATCCTTCAATCTCCGAGTCATCACCTCATCACGATTCCAGAAGAAACATGTACGCAAATCACATATACTTCTTTTGATCATACAAATTCATGCCCCTAGTCAGAATACATTTTCAATGCTAACATATTACATCTCTATTTCTCTTCAATTCATTATTTCTGATCGAGTCTCAGTCTTATATAATAATTTACCATGTAGTCCATAGATACACTTTGTCTTTACTGACTCCAATGGTTACGCTTAAGAGTCATATAGAACATGGTACTAGGGAAATTCATTAGAATATGCCATGAAGGCTTTATCGTGATGCGCCACAAAGAGCATCCTTCAAGCTCTTCACTAAGAGTCTTATTAAGACATGCCACAGGGCAGTCAATCTGGAGTATGCCACAAAGGCTATCGTTGAAGGTTTTGCCACAGAGGCTATCCCTTCGTAATTCGCCATAAAGCCTTTCCTTTCATACTTTGCCACAAAGACTTTTCTTTCATGATTCACCATAAAAGGCTTTTCTTTCATATTTCATTACAAATGCTTTTTTCATATTTCACCATAAAGGCTTTTCTTTCATGATTCGCCACAAATGCTTTTCTCTCATAGTTCGTCACAAATGCTTTTCTCTCATATTTCACCACAAAATTTTTTCTCCCATATTTCTCCACAAAGGCTTTCCTTTCATATTTTGCCATAAAGGCTTTTCTTTTTTGACGTGTTTATGATGTGAATTAGCCTAAACTCACATTACATAAGATGTGCCCATCATCATCTTGGGATAGATAGTGAACCCCATTAGGTAATTTTCGTTCTTTATTTTCCTTCAGATTTCATGTATAAAGTCCAGACGGACCTTTTTAGACAATACTGCGAAGACATACACAAACTCATAACAGAACATACTACATAACATACATCTGAGACACACATTCAAGATTGTACTTCCCATCACATTACTTGAACTTATCAAATCTATACCAGATTATCTATCATCCTCAACAAACAAACACACAACTATAAATATCCTTAAATAATCTGTTACATAGCCACATGCATATCATACTATAACTTTCAATATTTCGATATCACCATTTTAACTAGTTTTTTACAGATCTTTTAGTAAGGATAGTACACAAACAAGAGTCATCCCAGAGGCTCACTTGACAGACCCTATATGCATTGACATAATCCACATTCATCTTTAAAGCCACAAGTTACTCTTAATAGAGCATACCCATATCATACATCTAAAACACACATATACGACCAAACCTAAAAATCTTAGCTTCCATACCATAACATGCATTCTATCCTTAACATTCATTCATATAGTTGTATAACCATCATACTATACTTTTCTAGATTCAGTTTCATCGTTCAATCAGTTTCAATAGAGATATCTCATATGAACAATATCTATTCAAGAAGCAGCTTAAAGACTCACTTGATTCTTACCTATTACAGTTAAAACTTCAGATCTAGACTTTCATCACACAATACACAGCAACTACTTCTACATAACATGGAAACCCATCAAGATCTATTCATATACCCCCTTTCCCATTATTTTTTATACGGCTCACCTTGGTGTTGAGTCGAGTCATATTTGAGTTGCCCGATTATCGATGAGGAAGTTTCGTTCGATTTAAAAAATGGATGAATTTTGGTTAAGTATAGAATTGTATGTTGGAATAAGTTCAATGTGGCTAAAAGATAGATGGATTTTACATGGAATAACATTGGATGGGATCGGTTTAATAAAGAAGTAAAATAGAAAAAGTAAGCGATGGAGATGAATAATAGAACTTAAACATTAAGAAAGATTCGATACTATAACGAGTATCTCCCCAAATTTTATATGGTTTAAGGTGACAGTTGGGAATAGGTTGATGGACCTCGATCCGTTACTTAGCAAAGTAGGAATCGAAGGTATATTTAGATGGATGAATGCCACACCAGGGTTGGTGATAAGTTCAGAAACAAGTTCAGGATGACGTCACTAGCTCGCTAGATAAGTCACTCGAGACTCGGACGAAATTGGAGAGGAAGTTAACCTCACAGAAACAAAGTTTCATTAAACAAATTGGCAAAATTTTTAGCAAAAGTCCATTACAAAATCTGATTTCACCTATTTATAGTGCTAAAAATAAGATAGCCAAATAGGCACAAGCATTCATTTTAATATGCTAATTAAAAGATGAATTAAAATTCAACTCTCTTGGCATTCTTGAAACAAATAACTCCTTCATTGAATTCTCTTCAATTCAGCTGAATGAATGTCCATGAACGCTTGAAAAATGGCTCTTGAACTGTCCCTTGGCTAGCCGAATAGACATCAGCTCCTTAATGATGATTTGAATGCTTAATTTATTCTTTTGAAAGAACAAAAACAGCTGGTAGTTGAAAAGGGTTGTTGCCAAAATTCAAAGAGTATATAATGCTCTTTAAAACTTCCTTAAATGATGTATTAAACCCCTTTTCTAACAGCTCCGTCTTTTGTATTCAAATAGCACTTGAAATATCACTTCAATTAAGTTGTAACAGCTTTGAAATGCAACGGTTGTTAGCTAAAGAAACTCCTACAATAAACACATTAAAATAACTCATTAAGCATATTAAACACTAATTAAACATATCAAGAATAAATACTTGACTTAGGTAAATAAACTAAACATATGCATTAACTATTCCGGCAACTAGTTAATTAAAGAAGCATAAATAAATAAACTTAAACTCATGCATCAGTAAATAATCCTAGTAAGTAGATTAATTAAGAGCAACACTTATTAAATAAAGTTCAACAAAAACACTTATTAATTAAGCTAAGTTGAGTTGAATAAATGTCCAGCAACTCATTTATTAAACTAAGATGCTTAAATGCATGGTTTGAAATGCAAACTTAACTAACATGAAAGTTACATAATGCATGACTTTATTAAATGCAGAACACATATTAATGATGTGCAAACTATGACATGATTAAAAACACAAACTGAAATAACTAAAATAACTAAAAATTAATGAATCAAAGTCCTTATTTTCCAACAGCCAAATTGACAAACTGAAATTAAAAGCTTCATTTTGCACTTGGGCCCATCGAGTTTGGGCCAATCTTGGTGGCATTGAGTTGTGTCGTAACACGATGCGGCAGGGATTGCGTCATACCCTCCCTCTTGAAGACAATTTGCCCTCAAATCGAGCCACTTGCTCGCGAAAAATCATTCAAGGTCACAAGCCCTTTGGTTGACAAATTTGACAGACTTACGCCAAACAACCTGAAATTCATGTATAACTTGAAAAATACATCGGTTAATTACTTGCCCTCCCTCTTTGGAAGGAACCACGTCAAAATGCCACCTAGACAAAAATGAAATGGGTTAGTGGCAACTTGGATTGTAGGCTCAAAAATACTTGCTATAATCTCATTCAAAAATGAAACATATAAATTGATGCCAGGATCAAAAACAGAAGTTGATTTTACCTTTCCACAATAAGTTAACAATTTCTTCATCCGTGATATACCAAAATCAAGAAGCATTCGGGAATTATAATTTTAGACGACAAAAGCCCATGACCTAAATCCTTTAAACAACGATGTAGAACCAAAGCTTTGATTTGGCATTTGCAACTTATCATAGTTCAATAACTTCATTTTCAGTTTTAAAGTCATAACATCAAACAAGCACAAATGGATCACACATCTATTCACACGAAATTCAGAATGCTTGATTGCTTTCAAGAGTGATCCAAAATAACAAAGTTCTCGATAGTTATAGTCTCAAAAATCAAAATCCATTGGTTCAAATCCCTCGATCAATAATAAAGAATAATAATCATAGGGATCAAAAATAAAGTTTTTGCTTACTATCTCACATATGCGAAACAAAGAAGGAATGAGCAAACAATCATTCAAATAGTCAAACCTGTCACGTTTCATCCGAGAAAACATTCTTAGGCAAGAGGATTTTGCACAAGAATTTGAAGGCTCCACAAAACCATCATAATAAAACAAATCAAGCTTTGTATGTGAATAACCCATAGCACACACGTCCAAAGTCTGCATATGCTGAATCAATCCAACATCAATGATAGATTGTTCAACACAGAGCACATCTAATAAACAATTCTTCATGCCTCCATTTACAACAAAATTATCTACCACAAGCGGAGAGTAACAGTTAGCCAAAACAAAATAAAGAGGTCTTTTGAAAGCTATGTCACTAGCCACTGTCTCAACAGCATGCAACTTTAATTATCGTTTTTCAATATCATCGATGTGTCTCACTTCATCCACATACTAATCAACGCAACAATTATCATTAGCAAAATTTTCCTTGCCATCATTAAAATCGACCACATCAAGGTTTAGCTCTTTTCCAAAACCCACGTCATAATCAATGTCTTTACTATGAATTGAATAGGGTTGTTTAAAGGATATAAAAACCTCACCTTGATTACCTTTAGGCAATTGTGGCTAGATGTCATTCTCATTCTTACCTTGCTCGAGCAATCAAAATTGTCTCTCATCAGACAGGTATTGAAGCTGGTATTTGTCAATCGAATCTTCAAAAACTTGAAAAGGAACAATACGAGGAAAACTCACATGTTGGTTTGTGAAAACATTTCTTGCTTTTTCTTGCTCACTTTCTTCTTTTTCTTTTATTTCTTTTTCTAACTCATTTTCTTTTTCAATTTTCTCTTCTTTCTCACATTTTTGTTCAATCTCAATCTCAATTTTTTTTCTCACTCTCACACTCTTTTTCTTCTCTTGAGTTCGTTTAGTATCCGCCCATTTTCTCTCATTATCATCTCTTGTCTCTCTTTTCTTTTTATTTTTTTCTCTCATTTTTTCTTTACAAGATGAAGATAAAACAAATAAATCAGAATGAGATTTTTCGACGGAGAGAAGGGGAAGAATCTACATATGAACCAAGTTCAACTCATTGTGAATATTTCTCCATGGATGATTGCCTTGACGCACTTGACGAGATATTTCTACTTTCTCGTGTATCATATTGGAAATTTACAAAATCAAAGTTTTCTTTCTTTCTACTCGAATTCCTCGATGAATAAGAACTACGATATAGGTCTCTTCCCAAATAATCATTGGATGATTGTTTTCTCGATGGTCTTTACTCCGTCCCTCGACTTGGTGAAGTTGGCTTCCGTCGGGCTCTTTCCTCCATTCAGTCCAATCGTTCATGCAATTTGTCAAATTTGGATTTCACCATTCTACGCATCTCTTGCATCACATATTGGAATTCTTATTTTGAAAACTCTTCTTGAATCATGATTTTATTGCTGAAAAGAAAAGTGATTAAAACAAAACAGAAAATAAATACCTCACCACAAAACCTCACATTTCACTCACAAATAAAAATTGGATGGCACTCACACTCGTGTTCTCATTCGTTAAATGGCTTTTTTTACTTTAATGCTCTCACACACTCGTGCCTTTTACCTCTCAATCTTTCTTTCATGATTTCGTAATTTGTCTCGTTTAGACTTATTTGCTGCTTGGGGTCGGTTTCAAAAAGGGTAACAAGGGTAGATTGTAAATTGTGGGGAGGTAGGCTAAACAAAGAAAATTCTCAATTTTCAGTGTGGCGTTGGGAAGTGTAATTGATGGCAAACCATAGAAAATTCACTTGCTGGATCGGGAGTGCAAAAATGAATATGTAACTCTCAACACTCCAACAGAACTTTGGAACAAAAATTGAACACTTTTTTTTAATTTTGAATTTTTTATGACAAAATACTAATTACAACATAATACTTTGAATTTTACAATTTTTTTCGATTTTTTTTGAATTTTTTTTCACTAATTTACTTCGGGATTGCTACGAATGTCGGTACTCCTTGTTTTAGTAGCTCCGAAACCAAATGATACGATCTACCTCGGTGTTGAGTCAAGTCGTATTTGAGTTGCCCGATCATCGACCAGGAAGTTTTGTTTGGTTTCGAAAATGGATGAATATTGGTTAAGTATGGAATTGTATGTTGGAATAAGTTCAAGGTGGCTAAAAGATAGATGGATTTTAGATGTAATAACTTTGGGTGGGCTCGGTTTAACATAGAAGTAGGATAGAAAAAGTAAGTGATGGAGATGAATAATAGAACTTAAATATCAAGAAAGATTCGATACTATAACGATTTTCGCCCCTAATCTTATATGGTTTAAGGTGACAGTTGGGAATAGGTTGATTGACCTCGACTCGTTACTTAGCAAAGTAGGAACCGAAGGTATATTTAGATGGATGAACGCCACACTAGGGTTGGTGATAAGTTCAGAAACAAGTTCAGGATGACGCCACTAGCTCGCTAGATAAGTCACTCGAGACTCGTACGAAATTGGAGAGGAAGTTAACCTCACAGAAACAAAGTTTCATTAAACAAATTGGCAAAAAGTTTAGCAAAAGTCCATTACAAAATCTGATTTCACCTATTTATAGTGCTAAAAATAGGGTAGCCAAATAGTCACAAGCATTCATCTTAATGTGCTAATTAAAAGCTGAATTAAAGTTAAACTCTCTTGGCATTCTTGAAACAAATAACTTCTTCATTGAATTCTCTTCAATTCAGCTGAATGAATGTCCATGAAGGCTTGAAAAATGACTCTTGAATTGTCCCTTGGCTAGCCGAATAGACATCAGCTCCTTAATGATGATTTGAATGCTTAATTTATTCTTTTGAAAGAACAAAAACAGCTGGTAGTTGAAAAGGGTTGCTGCCAAAATTCAAAGAGTATATAATGCTCTTTAAAAATTCCTTAAATGATGTATTAAACCCCTTTTGTAACAGCTCCTTCTTTTGTATTCAAATAGCACTTGAAATGTCACTTCAATTAAGTTGTAACAGCTTTGAAATGCAACGGTTGAGAGCTAAAAAAACTCCTGCAATAAACACATTAAAATAACTCATTAAGCATATTAAACACTAATTAAACATATCAAGAATAAGTACTTAACTGAGGTAAATAAACTAAACATATGCATTAACTATTCCAGCAACTAATTAATTAAAGAAGAATAAATAAATAAACTTAAACTCATGCATCAATAAATAATCCTAGTAAGTAGATTAATTAAGAGCAACACTTATTAAATAAAGTTCAACAAAAACACTTATTAATTAAGCTAAGGTGAGTTGAATAAATGTCCAGCAACTCATTTATTAAACTAAGATGCTTAAATACATGGTTTGAAATGTAAACTTAACTAACATGAAAGTTACATAATGCATGACTTTATTAAATGCAGAACACATATTAATGATGTGCAAACTATGACATAATTAAAAACACAAACTGAAATGACTAAAATAACTAAAAATTAATGAATCAAAGTCCTTATTTTCCAGTAGCCAAATTGACAAACTGAAATTAAAAGCTTCATTTTGCACTTGGGCCCCTCGAGTTTGGGCCAATCTTGGTGGCATTGAGTTGTGTCGTAACATGATGCGGTGGGGATCGCATCAATTTCTAGCATTGGAAATCCCCAAGCAAGGCATTATATATTTATCTTACCTATCTATCAAATCTATCAGATCTAACAGACTTACTCTATCACAACATAAAATGTAGTGTCATAAATCTTACCTTAACATGGAGTAATCACTAGTAAATATCCAGATCTATATTTCTTATTTCAAGGATAAATAAATGCTGCAGGTTCTTTAAGATTCAAATATCAATACTTCTTAAAGAAGGAAGAAGAAATATTTCTGATTTTTCTAACATGAATATCTATATATAAAACCTAAGTCATTATTGGAATCTGACAGGTGTCGCAACTTTCTAAGCTACCTTTACAATTGGTTTGCAAATATGAAAACCCAATATTTTTTTTATAATTCTGGTTGATCTGTCTAATTAGCTTCTAACCAGATCATATACTACGAACTAGCATGGTAACTCAATGAATTGGGCGTGCAATGCCTTTGGCGAATACCCCAAACTTCTAATGTTCTCAAAACTCTTACCAATCTTTTCTCCTGTACAACTTATTACATTTTGAGAACAATCCTTCATAATATTCTAATGTCTGATATGTGCCCGATCTATACACCAAAACAACAATTGAGCGAGTAATTTGTGTCTCATAGATTACTCTCATACTACTCGCCCGCATATAGGACCAGCCAAAGCTGGGTGTTACATATATAATAGTTAAGATTCAAAATATCAAGACCAATCTCACAATAACACTCAAATTCATGGTTATAATCTTTTAATTTTATTTACATAATTTCCCTGAATATTTATATTTTATTCAATTTAGTCCTTAAAACTGAAACAAGTATAACTTTCAAAATTGAGCTTTATTTTTATTCCAATTTCAATTATATCTTTCTAAAGCCATAAAAAAATAATTTACATAAATTTAATGTCAGTTTTGACGTATTTATAATTTAGTCCCTAAATGCAAAATTAACAAAATTTACTTGATCAAATAATTCTTAAACATTTCATAGCTTCCAAATCTGCCATTTTCTATAAAAAAATCTAAAATTCTTCAATGAAAAGTTTTAAAATCTTTAATAGTTTTGAAAAAGGAGATATAAGTTAGCTGGACCTCTAAAAAACATAAAAATTACACTAGGTTGATTTGCTTACTGATAACTCTTGAATAGGGTTATATTTTATGCCTTTAGATCTAGCTAATTGCTTGTACTTAGTTACATTTAGTTGCATTTTAGGACATTCCATTAGAATTTTTCTTGTTTTAGCATTACATTAGGAGGTTGGACTGTATTTAAATTTTAGTTATTTTTAAATTGCTTGTGGAAGGGTTGTGTGTGGTGCTGGATTGGCAGGTGCTGGTGAGGAATAAGAAGTAAAAATGTGAAGGTTTTTCGGGTCAAAGGGCTGGATAGTTTGTAAACTCGAATGCCGTGAAAATACTGGGAAGATGTCCAGTCAGCATTCAAAGCGTATCGGTCTGAGGCCTAGTTGAACTTGTACCAGATATATCTACTTGAAAAAGGGGGAAAAAATCATGGGCTGTTGGATTTACCCTAGGGAAAATGATTATAAAAGCCAAACGAGGAAACCCTAAAAGGGGCAGAAAAACAAATGTGAAATAGAGGGTAGCGGTTGAGTAAATGAGAAGAGGCAGATAAATGTAGTCCCTCTCAGCCACTATAGGACACTACATCACTAGAGTTTGGGTTGGATAAATGGAAGCTATCTTCCCAAAGTTCTTCCATTATTTCTTGATTACTCTTCGTGAATTGCTTTGATGAAAATGATGTTGAATGATACTTTGGATTTGAGTTTTAATTGCCAACCTATGAGCTAAATCTAGTAGGGTTGAGATTACTTGATGAAACTCTTATTTTCTTTAATGATTGAAGCGTAGATATGCTTTAATACACCATTTCATTCAATGGTTTTTTTTTTTACAAAATTGCAAGTTTGCAAAGTCTAGACATAGATGGATGTACATCATGTTCATTAAATTAATTTAATTCTGATAAGGTTAGGTTAATGAGATTGAAATTGAATGATATGAGTAAGTGTTCGATCGAATACTTGTAACAAACTCTTGGCATGGAGCAGAGTTGATATGGAAAGAAAACGAAATAGTGCCGGGTACCATGTTAAAGGCCTATAGACATGTATCATTTAAGGCAAGGTAACTTGAGGTCTTGTTCTCAAAAGAAGCATACCATTTAAGAACTCTTTTGAGCAGTAGATTGAGTATGGTTTTGTTGAGGTATTACTGTCAGTAAGGGCAGATTCTTAGTAATCCCGACCTTTCAAATCAACATCGTAGACCCTCTATCCTTTGTCGTTGTATCTTTGCGATAGCATTTTTAGTTGTTGTTCATTTTGCATATTATTCACATAATTATTCTTGAATTTACCATTGCATTCTTACTCTTGTCTTGTCATATCATTTTCCGTTATTTATCAGTTAGATATATTGCACACATCATTATTCCTTTAAATTACCACTGCATTCATATAATTATTTTTGGGATAACATTAGTCATACTCATTATAATAACTCAGCCATTTTATACCTAATCAATCATTGTGGAGACGATCTCACTTATCACTTTATTACTTGATTCAACGTGTATACTTGCATAATTTTCACATCATTTCACACACAAGTTTTTGGCGCCATTGCTGGGGATCAAGAAATTGGTGAAATTTGGTTTTGTTATTTTCTTTTGTTTTCTTAGTTTTAGCTAACTTAGTTGTATTTAATTTCTATAGGGTTACCATCAGCGTATGAGAAGAGGCATTCCTATTAACGAAGAGTGTCCTTTTGACCCAGAGAGTGAAAGAACTTTGTGAAGGAGGAGAAAAGAATTACGTAATATGGCTAGGGAAGGGAATGATCCTGGTCTGAGTGATCATGGTCTCAGTGATGATCCTATTGGTAAGGATGTTAATCCTCCTATTCATCGTGTGATAGATGATCGAGATAGGCCAATTCTAGAACATGTTGTTCCAATTTTGGATGATTTGAATCCAAGTATAGTCAGACCACACATACAAGCTTAGTAATTCAAGCTAAAATCGGTAAAGTTTCAGATGTTGCAAAAACTAGGACAGTTTGGTGGATTACCTATTGAAGATCCAAGACTGCATTTAAAACTTTTTCTAGAGGTCTGTGACTCATTTAGACAATGGGGTGTTCCTAAAGACGCTTAGCGACTTAAATTGTTCCCATACTATTTGAAAGATTATCCAAGAGCGTGGATGAATGCTTTAACGTTGGGAACAATGGCATCATGGAATGACTTGTGCCAGAGTTTTTTTTGCTACGGTATAATCCACTAAATATGAATGCGAAGCTTAGAAATGACATCACATCTTTTCTACAATCGAAGGATGAAACACTATATGAAGCTTGGGAACGATTTAAAGAATAACTTCGAAAAGATCCAATGTATGAATTCCAGCACTGGACGCAGATGGAGATGTTTTATAATGGGTTGAATGCACATATGGGTTCTAGCACTGGACACAGATGGAGATGTTTTATAATGGGTTGAATGCACATACGAGGATAGTAGTTGATGCTTTTACCAATGATACGAGGATAATAGTTGATGCTTCTACCAATGGTACCCTGTTGGATAAATCTTATAATGAAGCATAGGGGATTTTGGAAAAGATTACCAAAAATGATTATCAATATCCTACCACGAGAGTTGGAATGGGTAAGAAAGCTGTAGGTACTATGGAGCTTGATGCAATCAGTTCGTTGACAGCCCATGTATCTTCTTTAGCTAATATGATCAAAACAATGAAGAGGTGTGACAGCCCAAAATTGACCCTAGTCGGGAAGTGGTTTCGGGACTGCTAAACCGAGTCACCGAAATGTTTGAATGTGATATTTATTGTCTAGAATATGTATATATGCATGTGTTAAAATTTCATGGTTGAATTTTGTAAATTGTAAGTGAAATTTTATTAAATAGGACTTATGTGAGAAAATTTAGAAATGTGCTAGGCTAATGTAAGGTGGCCCATTTATGCATGTTGCAAATAGTTGTACTTGCATGTCAAATACCCCTTTTATTTTAAGTGGTGGCCGGCCATGATGGTCATATATATATAATATGTATTAAATCTTAATTAAATGACCATTATTTATGCAAAAGAAAGGAAATAGATTAAAGAAAGAATAAAAAGAAAAGTAATGAAGACAAAGCATCATCTTTGTCTTCTTGGCCGGATTGAAAGAAAGAATTGGGGCAAACATTCGGTCACTTGAAGCTTGAGAAGGGGGGGAAATGGGTGAAGAAAACTAAGTGTTCATCTTTGTTTCTTCTAAGCCGAATGTGAAGGAAGGAATAGGGGCAAAGGACTTTCGGCCATTTGAATGCTTAATAAGGTTAGTATATTGTGTTAAAGTTGTGAAATTTTAGCTTGTTTTAGGTTAATTATCATGGTTCTTACTTAGACCATGCAAAATTTTTAACTTTGATGGATGGATGGAGCATTCGGCTATGGCTATTAAAGAAGGAAATTTGATTACTTCCTTTAAGTTTTGATGAAGAATGTGTTGAGGAAAGAAATTGATCTTGCTAAAAATATAAATTCTAAATGCTCATATATGTAATACCCAAATAAAAATGCTTGATGTCTTGAACAAATATTGTTTCGATGGGTGGAATGAGTAATGTCATGTATAGGTTTCGGCTATGGATTTTCATGTTTAATATTTTTATGTTGGTGTTCAAATTGAAAATGGATGTTAGTTGTGCTATAACACTTGCTTAATGATGAAAGGATCATGAGCTTAGGGCTTGAGAGGCATTCGGCTTTGGAGTAAAAATAATAGAAATGGTGTTTAGTCAATGCAAGTGTCCATACTTGTAGGATGTATTGAGTGTTGCAATCGGCCTTAACATAGACATGTGTGTGTTCGGCCACATAAATGAGCACCTAAGTTGATGTGTATGTTCGGCCAAAGGTAAGCATGTTGATGGCTTTATCTTGACTTAGAAGGTTCGGCTAAAGGGAAAATTAGCTAATATGTCGAACTCGATTCGTGAATTCGTACATATGTGACTCTAATGTCTAATGTGTATATGGACTAAGTACCTTGAGGTTCTCTTTTGATGTTCGAGTGAATTGTATTGAATCATTTGATGTGATTAAAAATGCATATGACCATTGTGTACTTGAGCTAAAAGGTGGCCATATGACCCATCAAACTCCTTGTCATATTCGGCCATAAGCTAGCAAAATGAGACTTTAATGAGTTAAATTTGTTTGATTTAGCTCAAGGAGTTAAAGGAGGTGAATCGAGCAAAGGCAAAGAAAAAGTCATCGAGTAGCCGAGTTGGAACCGTCTTACCCAACACGAGGTAAGTCATTAAGCATGTAGTTGGTATTATTTCAATGGTCATAATGTTTATGTATTGATGCTGAATGGAATGAATAAATATACATATATATATATATGCATGTACGTATGTGATGATGAAATTGTTGAATGAAAGAAAAGAGGTAAGATGTACTGAGTTGTTGATCTCGGCACTAAACGTGCGGGATAACCATTTATGACCATGAGATTGGCGCTAAGTGTGCGGGATTAAATTGTACAGCACTAAGTGTGCGATTTGACTATGTTGCACTAAGTGTGCGAAATGAATATGATGCACTAAGTGTGCGAATTGACCATGCGGCACTAAGTGTGTGAGTTTGACTATGTAGCACTAAGTGTGCGATTTGATTACGTAGCACTAAGTGTGCGAGTTGATTATATAGCACTGAGTGTGCGGGCTCAATATACATTCGTGAATCATTATGGACACTATGTGTGCGACACTATTGAGTCGATCGCGGACAGCGGATCGGGTAAGTGTCTTGAGTACATGGCTAATAGGTGCTATGCTTATACTTGGTGTTGAGCTCGGTAAGTTGAACCTATGTGACAACTATACTTGAAGTCACGTACATAAAATTTATCGTAGGATGGGTGAAAGGCCGTTTAGTTGTTTGATTGTAACGAAAATAAATTGATTTATGAAAATGCTTCAATGTCCTATTGATGAGTATATGGATTGTGAATGCATGAATTGATATGAAATTGAATCGATAGGTTGGAGGAACTATGGTATGGTTCGGTATGGATGGAGTAAATTGTCTCGTTCCATTTTGTTTCCTCTTGTGATAATGTTATTGATGGATGGTAGTGCATTGCTTATGACTTACTGAGTTATAAACTCACTCGGTGTTTCCTTGTCACCCATTATAGGTTGCTTGGACTCATCTTTTTTTGCGGGGTCAGGCCGTCATCGAAGTCATCACACCGGATAGCAAGTTTTGGTACTTTCTTCTTAGTTGGCTTAGAAGAACATTTTGGCATGTATAAGCTATTACGTTGTGTTTGAATTTTGGCATGTAAACTTTAAGCCATGCGAAAATGGCACGAATGTTCGATTGAGTTGGATCAAGGGTAGGCATGAGATGGACCTAGTTACTTTCGTAACAGATGCTGGCAGCAGCAGTGTCATGAGATTGAAAAATCACTAAAAATAGTAGGAGTGGAATTAATTGATGAATAAATTATGTAATCGAAGCTCGATGAGTCTGCTTTCATGAGGAAGTAACGAAAAGATCATATGGGCAGTATATTAAGAGATAATCAGATTATTGTGGGACAGGGCCAGAACGGTTTCTGGATTCCCTGCTCCGACTTTGGAAATTCATTAAAAATTAACCAGAGATAATTAGGGGTCGTACCATATATGTAAAGATTCCTCTCTGAGTCTAGTTTTCATAGAAACAAACAGCATCAGTATTGAAGCCCCGTGCAGGGAGATATCCAAGTCGTAATGGGCAAAGGTCAGTGTAGTCGACCCCTGCAACTTGGGAGACTTTGACTAATAAACTGTACTAATTGGCCCGACCAAAAATTCTAGAAAAAAATACATAGATGGGCACATGAGTCTAGTTTCTGGGAAAAATTACGAAACTGATTTTCGAGTTACGAAACTCAAGATATGATTTTTTTAAAACGACTAGTACACAGATTGGGCAGTGTCTGGAAAATAAATTTTGTAAGGGGTTAAAGTCAGTTAACACCTCGTGTTCGACTCCGGTGTCGGTTTCGGGTTCGGGGTGTTACAAGAGGCCCACTCCACTCTAGGAGATGAAATCAGCCAAACTATCTTGTGTTTATTATGGTGAAGACCATGTGTTTGATGAATGCCCATCAAACCTAGCAACTGTATATTACATGGGCAATTTTAACTGAAATAATAACCCTTATTCCAACACCTACAATCCAGGGTGGAAGCAACATTCAAAATTTAGTTGGAATAATCTGGTGCGGGGAATTTAAACAATGTTGGAAGATAGAATGCTAATAGTGCATCACCTGGTTATAATCATCCTATGCCAAGGGAAAATGTTCAACAGGGTCAAACATCATCTGCTACCTCCATTGAAGCCTTGCTGAATGAATATATGGCCAAAAATGATGCTGTAATTTAGAGCTAGGCTGAGTCCTTTAGAGCTCTTTAGAATCAAGTGGGGCAGATAGCGAATGCTTTAAATTTGAGGCCACAAGGAGCATTACCAAGTGATACCGATAATTTGAGAACACAAGGGAATGAACCGTGGAAGGCCATCACTCTCAGAAGTGGGACACAGTTGGATGATGGTGTTTAAGACACCACTGTAGAAGAGGACAACTCCATACTCTACCATGGAAAGAATTTAGAATCAACAGAAAAGCATACTGCAACTAAAAAGGGTAAATAGAAGAATGTTGTAGTAGAATCATATCTTGTTGCTAAACAAAAATGCCATAGCAAAATAGTATCAACAACCTGAAGGACGACCACCTGTACCTTTTCCTTAGCGATTCCATAATTCTAAACAGGATATTAAGTTCAAAAGATTTTTGGATGTTCTGAAGCAACTCCACATTAACATATCACTAGTAGAAGCTTTGGAGCATATGCCTAATTATGTGAAATTCAAGAAAGATATATTATCAAAGAAGCACAAATTGGGAGAATTTGAGATTTTTGGTGTCACTGAAGGGTGCATAGCAATGTTGATGAATAAATTACCTCCAAAGTTGAAGGATCCAAGGAGTTTCACTATCTCATGTTCAATTGGAAATTATTTTGTTGGCAAGGCAATATGTGATTTAGGAGTGAGTGTAAATCTAATACCTATGTCTATTTTAAGGAAGTTGGAATTGGGAAAGCAAAACCTACTACGGTTACTTTTCAACTGGCTAATCGATCCTATGCACATTCGGAAGGTAAAATTAAAGATGTGCTGGTAAGAGTAGATAAATTTATTTTTCCTGTAGATTTTCTTATTTTAGGATGTGAAGTTGACCAGGATGTGCCAATTATTCTTGGAAGACATTTTCTTGCTACTGGCAATACTTTAATTGATGTGCAGAAAGACAAACTGATCATGAGTGTAAATGATCAACATATTACTTTCAATGTATTGGATGCCTTAAAATATGCTGATGAGAATGAAGAATGCCATGCCATTAGGTTGATAGCAACAATAGTAGAGGAAGAGTTTGCAAAATTTTGCCACAGTAATTCTGGTAGTGATAAAGGCTCACTTGAGCAGAGTGACACAATAATTTTTGAGGACATTGGTGAACTTATGGAGGCCAAGTAGTTTGTGGATAGACCAGGGAAGAAGTTCAAATCCTTAAATTTATCAGATCGGTCTTTTAATCCGCCTAAACCTTTTATAGAGGAACCTCCCATACTGGAGTTGAAACCTTTGCCGAAACATTTAAAATATGCATATTTGGGAGACAACAACACCTTACCAGAAGTAATTTCTACGGATTTGACACCCGAGTAAGATGTCAAATAGTAAGCAGTCCTTAGGTGACCTAAGAAGGCATTAAGATAGACTATCACTGATATAAAGGGAATTAGCCCTGCTCTCTTCATGCATAAAATTTAGTTGGAGGATTGCCATAGCAATTCTAATGAACAGTAGAGAAGACTGAATCAGATCATGAAATAAGTTGTCAAGGAACAAATTATCAAGTGGCTTGATGCTGGCATTATTTACCCGATTTCAGACAGCTCATGATCGAGTCCTATACACTATGTTCCAAAGGAAAGAGGTGTTACAATAGTGATTACTGATAATAATGAGCTCATTTGTATCGCACTGGCACGGGATGGAGAGTATGCATGGACTATCGCAAGCTTAACAAGGCAATTAAGAATGACCATTTTCCTTTACCATTTATTGATCAAATGTTAAATAGATTCGCTGAGAAAGCTTTCTACTATATTTTGGATTGTTATTCAGGGTATAATCAGATTTTCATAGCTCCTAATGACCAAGAGAAGACCACTTTCACGTGTCTATATGGAACTTTTACATTTAGACAGATGCCATTCGGGTTATGTAATGCCTCGACAACCTTTCAGCGTTGTATGATGGTCATATTCTCAGACATGGTGGAAAACTTCCTTTAAGTCTTTATAAACGATTTCTTTGTTTTTGGCAATGGTTTCGAGGATTTCTTTCAAAATATGGAATTGGTTTTGTTCCATTGTGAATAAACAAATCTTATTTTCAACTGGGAAAAATGCCACTTCATGGTTCGTGAAGGAATTATTCTGGGGTATAAGATATCATTGCAAGGGATTGAAGTGGACAGAGCAAAAATTAAGGTAATAGAAAAATTGCCACCTCCCACCAGTGTCAAGGGTATTAGAAGGTTTGTGGGTCATGCAGGTTTTTATAGAAGATTCATTAAGGATTTCTTAAAGATATCTAAACCCTTGTGCACCTTGCTGGAAAAAAATAGACCTTTCAATTTTGATGAAAATTGGTTGGTAGCTTTCGAGGAATTGAAGAAACGACTGGTAGCAACACCAATTGTAATATCTCTAGAATGGACACAGTCTTTTGAACTCATGTATGACGCCAACGATTATGCTGTGGGAGCAGTGTTGGGGCATAGGAAAGACAAAGTACTACGTGAAATATATTATGTGAACTTAACCTTGATGGATGTATAGCTTAACTATACCACCACGGAAACGGAGTTTTTGAATGTGGTGTTCGCATTCAATAAGTTCTGCTCTTACCTAGTTGGTACCAAGGTCATAGTCTACACGGATCACTTTGTTATTAGGTATTAGGTGAATACTCTTGTTGCAGGAGTTCGACTTGGAAATTAGAGTTCGAAAGGGGACTGAAAATTAAGTGGCTGATAACTTGTCAAGGTTAGAATCTGGTAATGAAGATGACAATGACAAACTTATTAAAGAAGACATTCCAGATGAGCAGCTATTAGTTGCCATGGCATTACCTTGGCATGTTGATATAGTGAATTTTTTAGTAAGTGGTTTGATGCCACCTGATATCAACAGCTAATGAAGGCAGAAATTCCTTCATGATGCCAAACATTATTATTGGGATGAACCCTTCCTATTTCAGCATTGTGCTAATCAGATAATTAGGAAGATTTGCTGAGGTAAAGGTTGGACAGTTTGTCATCGTGAATTCCGTGGCAATGTCGAGAAGATGTCCAATCATCACTCAAAGCGTACCAGTCTTAGGCTTAGTTGAACTTGTACTAGATATATCTACCTGAAAAAGAGGGAAGAAAATCATGGGTTGTTGGATTTACCCTAGGGAAAACAATTTTAAAAGCCAAACGAGAAAGCCCTAAAGGAGAAAAAAACAAAAGAGAAAAAGAGGGTAGCGGCTGAGTAGAGACGGAAAGATTAAGACGAAGATAGTCCCTCTCAGCCACCATAAGACACTAGATCGCTGCTATCTTCCCGAATTTTTTCCGTTATTTCTTGATTACTCTTCATGAATTGCTTTGATGAAAATGATGTTTAATGATACTTTGGATTTGAATTGTAATTGCCAGCCCATGAACTAAATCTCATAGGGTTGGGTTACTTGATGAAACTCTATTTTTGTAATGACTAAAGCGTAGATTTACTTTAATACACTATTTCATCAATGGTTGTTTTTGTTATACAAAATTACATGTTTGCAAACTCTAGACATAGATGAATGTACATAATGTTCATTAAATTAATCTAATTCTGAAAAGGTTAGTTTAATGAGATTGAAATTGAATGATATGAGCAATTATTTGACCAAATACTTGTAGCAAACTCTAGACATATAGTGGCGTTGATACGGAAAGAAAAAGAACATTACAGGGTACCGTGCTAAAGGCCTATAGACATATATTTCTTAAGACAAGGTAACTTTAGGTATTGTTCTTGAAATAATCATACCATTTATGAGTCTAATGTGATTTTAAAATTTTTTTGTATTGATAATTTATATTATATAAGCGATTTATTGAGTTCAAGTGGTATGACCCTAAGGTCATGTGGTTTTAGAAAATGAGGTATCAGGACCTCATTTCTATAAACCGAGTCGTAGATATTTTTATAAATATTTACGGAGTGTCATTAAGGTGGTATTAAATTTTTGTTGAAAAATTTTAATGTTATGATAGTTAATTAAGCGAAAATGACTAAATCGTAAAAGTTGAAAAAAATCAATCGCTATTAGTTTAAAGGTGTTAATTGAATAATGAATATAAATGGGTGGCTTGGTATGGAAAATTAACCATAATTGGTGAGAGTGGGCGGCAATGTGGTTGATTATTAAGTTATTATTTGAATTATTTTATTAATTAAGTTTTAACGTATTAAATTAATAAAAGAAAAGTAAAAGGAAAGAAAAGAAAAAGAAAAGTTTCATCTTACCTTGTTATTCACCGAAAAGAGAATGAAGAAACTCCATTTGATAAGCTTCAACTTTTGACTAACAATGGTTTCTTGGATGTAAGCCCCTAAGCTATCCGTTTCTTGTAATTTTTATGTCTTTGATATCATTGTAATTAGGTCTAGCTAATTGGTACCTTCGATTTTGAAACTTTGAAAGATTTTGAATTTTTTAATTGATGAGCCTTGTGATTTTATATGTTAATTGATGAATTTGAGATATTAGTTGTTATTTAAAAGTATTTTATTAAGTGATTTTTGATGAATTTATCAAATGAGGACTAAATTGTTGAAATAGTAAAAATACAGGGATTTGATGTGTAATTGTTGTAATAACGGGCTATATTGGATGCCATAAGTATCCATCTAGGCTCAGTAAAAATGGTTAATCTGTATGTTTTAGGCTTAGGGACTAAATTGAATAAACGTAAAACTTTAGGGGTAATTTTGTAAAAATATTAAAAATGACTAAATTGCGTTAAATAAAATTTTCTAATTTATAAATGAATAGATTGAATGAAATTATTAAGTTAGATCAAGATCGGGTGGAAAATTAAGGAGAGTAAAAAATTACAAAAATGCCCATGTACTTTGACATTTTTACAATTTAGTCAGGTAAGTTCGTATGAACTATACTATGTATAATTTTGATTAAATTGAATGTTATTATATAATTTTATTTAAAATTAATCATTATATATATGTTAATTATACAATTTATCGAGTAAAGAAATAACGAAAATTCAACAACGTACGATGACTATCGAGCCCCATTTGAATCTTTAGAATATATAGGATACAAATGACATCTCATTAGGGTTACCATGTTTCGGGTGCTGGTCCTCAACGTTCTACCGGTGACTAAGTTTCGACATGTGTTGCGGATACTTGACAGCTTGTGTGAGCGGCACCGTGTAGCTACGTTTCGACCGACAGCTTGTGTGAGAAGACCCATTTATTGCTCAAGAGAAAGCATCTATGTAAAAGAAAAGGAAATAAATGGTTTCACCCATATGTTAGCACACAATGTGTGAGATTCTCGTGTATTCGATATTATTCTCAGTGGTTCAACGGGCATACAAAGGGAAGGAACGGTAAGTGTTTCAATTGGCAATGTCATGAAATTATGGAAAGGTATGAGTTGTTGATGATTAAAGTATGTATAGCCATGTTCATGAAAAGTATGAATGCTTATATGCTATATTCATGAAAGTTATTTTATCATGTGGTGATTTTTTTTCTAAATTATGTGTTTAATCACTAACTTGTGACTATGGTTAATGCTATGTTTATGTCTTATGTGTTATGAAAATGAAATGGTAAGTGTTCAATATGAACTAAGATATGTATGCATGAAACTCATTGAAATGGTGATACATGGAAAACATGATATGTTATGAGATGGATGATAAATCAAATTGAATCATGCTCTAGTATAATGGTTATCCATGTCAGATTCATATGAATCATGTTTAAATGAACTGACATGTGTTGTCGATGTGTTTAGGCTTATGCCAAGCTTGTGGATATGATTGATGTTTATGATTATGCTTGTAATTATACATATGAACCGGGTAATAAAAAAGAATGAAATGGTAAGTACGTAATAGGAATGTATTATGATGTATTTATATGTGAGAAATTTTACGTATACTATGAATAAAAATACTTATAACATGGATAAATACACTAAGTCAGGAATTGATAATGTCGTTTAGGCTTATGATAAGCATTGGGAAAATAATGGAAGGAACAAAATTGAAAGGTGTATAATCTTACAGAAAGGTTGATGGTTATACATTATGTCCCATAAAATCCATTCATGCTATGAATTAAAAGTATATGTGATATTAATGAATTTACTCATTTGTGAGTTAATGATCATATAGATTTATGAATTTTGGCATTGGCATAAGGTTATGTATATTCTAATAAGTTTCTTATCGAAATGAAATTTTATTGTTAAAGTTTATACGAGCTTATTAAGCATACATTGCTTACATAGTTATTTTCCTTTACCTTACAGATTATCATAAGCTCAATCGGGTTGGAAGCTAGTCGGAGATCTATCACACTCTCCATTGATTTTATTGGTAGATTTTGATGATTTGGTCGGGGTTATAATGGCATGTATAGGTGGACATATGTCTAATGTTTAGTTAATGATATCAACATGTAATGTTGCTTTGAATTTGTGAAACTTAAGGTATTTGATGCCTTGATGATTGGTGTGCTTTTGGCACTTTGATGTTTAAATGGTTGTGATGCATGTGAGAAGTAGTGTCGATGGTAAGGTCATTTTTATATGTTTGATATAGAAAAAAGTTAATCAAAAAATGATTAAATAGACACATGTATAGGTGTTGAATAGTCAAATTGTGATTTTTGAGTATGATATTGGTATGTGAACATTGTGGATAATATTGGCATAAAATTAGTTATAAAGGTTAGTTGATTTGTGGTTAAACTTAGCAAATGTATAATCATGTTTGATTGTTGTGATTGAGGTGCCTTTTGGGCATATTGGTTGTATGATTAAATACTATGGTGATATAGCTTGAATATGCATGTGTTAGGTACAATTTGAATGCTTGAATATAGGTGCAAATGACTGGTAAGGGTGTGCTTGAATTGGCTTAAAGAAATGGCTTGAATTTGGCCTATTCCTTGTCCATACGACCTGAGACACGGGCGTGTGTCTTAGTCGTGTGTGACACATGGCCACGTAACACGGTCGAGTGTCCTCTGTAGTTTTTTAAAGGTTTCGTTTCCAGAGTTACACGGCCTGGCACATGGGCACATAGACGGGTTGAGACACGACCGTGTGTCCTTACTTTGAATGCCCACACAGCCTGAGACATGGGCGTGGGTCTCAGCCGCGTGAGTCACACAGCTTAGCCACACTGCCGTGTGACCCCTGTAGGATGAATTTTTCTATCTGTTTCCATGAAGTTCTAAATGTTTTTTATTCTATCCCAAATTGTTTCTAATGTGTTTTTAAGGCCTTGAAGGCTCAGAAAGGGACGTTATGCAAGTGTTTGAATGAAATATAATGTGTTTTATAAATAATTGTAATCGAATGTTTTAAGTTAAAAGTTTTTGGTAATGATCCATAACCCTATTTCGACGATGGATACGAGTTAAGGATGTTACAGTAATTGAAAAAAAATATAACTCTAATATCCCAAAGTCAGGGCCTTGGCAAAAAAAAATAACAAAAATATAAGAAAATGATTCAAACTCAAAACCTCTCACAAACAAGCACAACACTTAAGCACTGAACCAGATTAATTGACTTTACAAAATATTAACAATCCTAGCTGAAAATCAAGATGTAATTCGGTGTAGTAGATTAAACTAGTTTTGGCATGTAAGGAGCTTGAATACAAGCATTTTCATTATGTTTTAGTTAAGTTTTCTTAGTTTTATTTAAATTCAATAAAATGTGCAAATTGAGTCTTTTATTGACCTTAGAGGTCAAATAAAGCCGAAGGGTGAGCCAACGCACTTTGTGAATGTGCAGGAGATCATTCAAAGGCGTATTAGATGAATACTAGTCGCTGTGTTGCAACACGAATGACTCGATGTTGCAACATAGGGAACAGAATGGAGAAAACTCAAGTCTGCCTTTGACGTCATGACATAGACTAAGGGTGTCGCGACGTATCCCTAGAGACATCTCAAGAAGGAGTTTACTGTCACCTCTGTTGCGACACAAGTATTGGTGTGTTGCGATAACGACACTGTGACAGAAATTAAATACGAACAAGGGGAATTTTTTTCTGCACAATCGAACCTAAAGTTCAAGGATGTTAGCTAACCTTAGGGTTAAGGACGACGACCACCTAAAAGATATAAATTGGCTCCTTTGGCACATGTGATAGACATGAATCCTTTATCCAAAATTCTCCCTGTAAAATTTAGTTTAGTTTAGTTTCAATCTTAGGTTGTAGGTTTCTTTTATTTGTTTTTAATGATTTCAAGATTTTTAAATTGTGGAAGCATTCAAACTCTGTTGAGTCGTGCTTAATTTCAATAAAATCAGGCCATTTCATTTACTTTATCTTGTCGATTTAATTATCATGCTTTCTCGTTATATCAATTTCATATTGTCTACGAAACCGTGATGAACTAATTCCTTTGTAGGGGATTAGCTAGTGAACGTATGATCTATTGATTGTTTTATAGGGTTACTCAACAGATTAGCTGTTTAGGAAATGAAGAACGTTAAAAAAACCCTGGACCTGATAACCCTGGGAAGTCATTAAGGTGGGAATTAACCTAAAATTTGTATTGCCCATTCGTGAACATCTTCGCCCCAAGCCAGTCTGGATTGTGAGGTCAGAAGATAAGTAGTTCTTGTTGAATCGTTATGTTAGTAAAAGATCGAAAGATCCTAGTCGGGTAGCAACCTGTTGATTGATGAGGAACCCAAAGCAACAGTTGATGGGGATTACTGAAGCGAGCTAATCGCGCATAATCAAGATTTGATTTACTCTACTCTTCTATCTCTTGAATTTTATTTATTTTATTTTATGTTATTTTATTATTCAAAAAAACTTAAAAATTCTTTCTTTTATGGTCTCATACTGTGATTTATTTAAAGTACAAATTAAATATTTTAGTGTTTAGGTTAGTAGTGATCTAGCGATCACCTTCTTTGGGTACGATCCTCGTACACCTACAATGTTGCAAAATTATATTACAACTCGACTTGTATATTTCCAGATAGCACCTTATCGTTCTATATTTTATTACAGTCTTTACACTTTTGACATTAGTACGTCCGGAGGCGGTCAGGTTGTTGGCGCTGTTACTGGGGAGGCAACATCACTGGTTCGATTTTAATTTTTACATTTAAAAAGAATAAGTAGGAAATTTTTAGGTAATAGATGTGATTTTATTTTTTTTACCTACTGATCCTCTCATTCTTTATTTAGTGTATGAGTCACGGTATAGGTGCGCCTATTGTAGCAGCCACAGAGGTAGAGAAAGTAATCTTAAGAAATCGCAAACAATAACAGCAACAGCAACAGATGCAAGATCCACCACAACCTGTTGCAGGTAATGTACCACGTGAAAATCCACTTTTTGGTGACGTTGACAATAATGCCTTAGGAAACCCGCTAGCACAATAGCTTCTCGCTAACGTACAAATGGCTCTGGATGAGAGAACTTTAAGGGATTATTCCTTACCAAGTCTGGACATGGTTCAAGAAAGTATAGGAAAATAGTCAATTATACCTAATAATTTTGAGATAAAACCTACGATGACTCAGATGATTCAGTATAATCTACAGTTTAACGACATTATGGCAGAAGACCCTAATCAAACATTTAAAACAGTTTCTCCAAATTTGTGATAATTTTAAATATAACAGGGTCACAGATGACGCTATTCATCTTCGGCTTTTCCCATTCTCCTTGATTGATAACGCCTTTTCTTGGTTAGACTCATAGGCACCAAGCATTATTAGAAAATGGGATGAACTCGCTGGAAAGTTCTTACGGGAGTTCTTCCCGATTAGCAAAACATTTCAGCTAAAATGAAATCTTACTATCTTTAGATAGATGGAGGGAGAAAGTTTTTATGAGGCATGGGAACATTTGAAGATGTTGATTCAAAAATGCCCACACCACGGATTTCTTGAGTGGATGCTACTATAGGTATTCTCTAATGGTTTGGACACGAATGCACGATCTAGATTAGACGGAGCAGCAGGAGGTGCCCTTATGAATAGAACGCACGATGATGCATATGAAATTATTGAAAACATGGCCTTAAACTCCTTTCAGTGGCCAATTGAACGAATCACATATGGCTAGAAACCCACCACGATAAAAGCTATCCAAGAGGATGACAAATATCAACAGTGAGTGGATTGTCTCAACCGTATAAAATATGCTTCTGCACTATCTATACATAGGGAGACAAATCGCTCTTCTACTATATTAACAATCCTACCGATGATGTAAATTACATTAGGAATAGGTGTGAAAGCCCTTCTTTGAATACATATAATCCTGATTGGAGAGATCACTCGAATCTGAGATGGGGAGGGAACCAATGAGCAGGTAGTAATTTAAAGCAAGCTAAAACCACTAATTACTAACCTTCTTATTTGGAGAAACCCCTTGATAGGGCCAACCCAAGTGACCATACTGCATGTGGTTAATGTCTGGATAGAATTGAGGGAGAGATACAGTCAATAAGGACAGATGTCAAACAAGTGCAGTCTAAGTGTACCAGCTCCAAAATAACATTGAGTAAACTCAAGGTATTCCTAGCAATATAAAAGACAATCCGTGAGGGGAAGGTAATGAGCATGTGAAGGCGATAGCACTTCGATCGAGCAAAGTACTGAGTAATGTGGAAAACCCTACTCCGGAGGTAGTTATTGAGAATACTGATGATCCTGAAAAGGAATCCCCGGAAGCTGAAGAAGAACCAAGGCTAGGAGAGGTAAATAAAAGATCGACTGAACAAGGAAAAGAAATGCCTAAAGATACTGAAATCACAAAACCCTATTCCCTTCGAGAAAAACAAAAGAGGGATGAGGAGAAATTCATAAGTTTCTTAAACTTATTTAAAACACTAAATGTTAATCTACCTTTAATTGAGTTAATGGAGAAGGTTCCCAAGTACGCCAAGTTTTTAAAGGAAATGATGGCGATGCGTAAGAAAATTAAGGAAGGCGGACAAGTGAACTTAAGTGCTTCTTATAGTGTGACTCTTTCAAACCAGGTGCCTCAAAAACTGAAAGACTCGGGGAGTTTTACTCTTTCCATATAGATAGGGAGTATTCATTTTAATAGAGCTCTATGTGATTTAGGAGCTAGTATTAATTTGATGCCTTTATCAATTTTTGAGAAAATCGGGTTAGGGGATTTTCGAACTACTAAAGTAACATTACAGTTGGCTAACAAGTCTTCAGTACATCCGAAAGGGGTATTGGAAGATGTGTTAGTGAAAGTACGAAGTTTCATTATCCTTGCAGATTTTGTGGTGCTTGATTTCGAAGAAGATGGGGAGATACCGACCTTGTTAGGAAGACCCTTTTTGGCTACTTCTAAGTCTACCATTGATTTAGAAAAGAATGAATTAACCATGTAAATCAATGGTGATATATAAATATTTAAATGCGACCATCAATTTAGTGAAGCAAAAAGTCGAAAAAAGTTAGGAGAACAGTGTAAGAAGTAACTATTTATAACGTTCTTGGATCAAGGGACACACTTCCTTTTATGCGTGCAGACAGAACAAACAGGTTTAAGGAAAGAGAGAAACGAGCCTAGGTGGAATGGCAGGATGGATGATGGATGATGGATGATGGACTAATACTGATAGAATGGAAGAATCATCCATCGGTGACCTGATGATACTATCGGATGAGTCTGGCAGTAAAATTTAGAAATATTTGAAGTGCATAACTGTTGTAAATTATTGTGTATTTAACTAACCATAGAGTTTAGATGTTAACTTTTAGGTGTTTATTCAAGACTGAGACATCCTCAAGGATGGAAAATTAGGTTGACACAGATTCGGTGTTGTAACACGACAACCACGTGTCGTAACATTTTGTGCAAAATGTAAGAATTGATGAAACCAACTCGACATTATGACACCACACTCCTATGTTGTGACATGGAGAATATTCTTCCCAAATTTGGAAACTGCAAGATGTGACGCGACTCAAAAAGCCTGTGTCATGATAACGATAAGCTGCCAGAGATGTCGTGAGATCGAACCCCTGTGTGGCGACATTGCTACAATTTTTTTGTAGGCTTGACTTGACCCATTCGCGTAAACCGATAGGCTAACCCTTCATACCCAACTTTAAACACCCAAAATGGCTATTCTTAACCCTAATACTCCTTATAAACACATTTAACACCTTTTTAACCTCTTAATCTTCTCAAATCTCCCAAAACTATTCACACCTTAAAAATCTTAAATCCAAACTCTTTCTTGCAACTAGTAAAAATCTCTCATCATTCAGGACCTTTTGGTGTAGCAAATGAAGGGAGCACACAAATGAACCAGTTACTAACACAAACGACAAGGACTTCAAGATTTCTTTGGGGTTAAGGGTTCCTAAGTTTAAGTTTTTATTTTTTTATTAGATATTGCTTGACATGCCCCCTAGAAAAGTTAGAAGAACCAATGAACCCAAACCATTGACGAATCCAAACCCCCTAATTTCGCAAACTCAGATATTAGAAAAATATTTCCCTGAACTACAAGGAAAAACCTTTGACGAAGAAAGGGGATTTGATCTGTCAATGATCCTGTGTAAGGAAATATAGCCTTTAGTAAGATATCATAGAAGGGAATGTTTTTCGATGATTCCAAAAGTGAATTTTGTGGTCCTTATTAGTCAGGAGTTTTATGCATCTTTACGGGACCAAGAGTCTAGAAATACTAAAGCCCATATGTGGGACATGGAACTTGTACGGGGGAAGGATGTGCGAGTAACCCCTCGAATTATTTGTGACTTTTATAATGCCCTATACTATGAGAATGATTTTATTGATGAAATTGATATGGAATATTTCTAAGATATAGATATGGATATTAGTATAAACTTTTTAACTAAAGGATGGGGTGAATGGAAATATCGAGCAAGTACCAATATCCCGATATCTTTTCATCAAGTAATTATGTTTCCTGAGACTAACATGTGCATTCAATTTGTGCACGCACGAAAAGTACCGATTTTAAATGTTTCTGATGTTAATACTTTTAGAGCAGTTTTTCTCTATGCTATTTTCTAGAAAGAGTAGGTCTGTATCGAGAAATGGATCCATCAGAACATGAAGAAGTGCATTAGAAGCCAGAAGCTAGGAGTTTTCTTTCCCCAACTAGTGATGGCCTTATGCAAAAAGAAGGGTGTACCGTTGAAATCTACCGACCAGCTGCTGAAACCTTTTAGAAGTATCAACAAGGACACCTTTTTCCAATAATATATTGACCTGTGAGCCAATCAGATAAAAGATTTTAACAAGTGAGAGTAAGAAGCAACAACTACACCAGCTTCATTCCAGAGGTTGATACAAGGTCAACAATAAGTTGGTGAGAGTAGTCACCTAAAGTCAGATTGGATGATTTAGTGGATGCAAGAATCAGGTCCAATTTCCAAGAATTTTCTAGGCAAGAGAACATCTGGGTCCCCAATTATACACCTGACATGTTTGGGCAAAAAAATATGGAACAAATACAAGAAGGGAAAGAAAGTGAGGAGGATGAAGAGGATGGCAGAAGTGAGGAGATGGATTTTGAAGAGGATGATTGGGAATTTTTTATTTTTGTGAAAACTTGTATTAATTTTTGGATTGTTTAATTTTAACCTTGTAGGAGTAGGACAAATAGTAGTTTTTATATTGCATTTTGTTTACGTTTTCTTTGTAAGAATCCAACACAAAGGAGACACAAACAATTTGAGCTTAACACGATCAAAGGAGGAAGCACGCACCATTAGCATTTGGAGCAACGATGATCAATCTGGTAACTTTATTCCTTATATTTATATGGACTAGACATTGATGACAATGTGTCAACTAAAGTTGGCGTGTGAGGGGGGAGGGGTAACATAGAAAACTTGTTTATTGTTACAGTTTTCTTTGATTGTTCATTGTCTTTGGTGTGCTTGAGCTTGTAGAAATACAAGTGGTTGGTTAGGAACATGTACATAGGCTGCTTATGTTTACAATTAAATTTTGTGTGATCGTATGTGATTTTAAACTCGTGATTATTAGACTACAAAATTCTATATGCTACACTGTAAATAGGCAATAAGTAATCAACTATAGCAAGTGATATAGAAAATACAAGGAAACAAGCATGCTAGTACAAATGATAAGTGGTTGAATTTGTATTTGTTCGGTTGATTAAGTTCGTGCATGTTGAGATACTTAGGGATGACCTAAGGAACTGTTTGGAATACATCCAGAGCCAAAAATTTGACCTATATGTTTTTCACCTTTGGTATCTGAACCTTCAAGTAATCGTGAGAATTTGTTGAAGGCGTACATGGCGATGAACGATGCACTAATCCAAGGCCAAGCAACAAGCTTAAGGAATTTTAAAATTCAAGTGGGACAGCCTAGCCAAGCTACACCGAGAATTAGAGAAATGTGAGCAAGGAACATTGTAAAGCCATTACCTTGACAAGTGGGAAAACGTTAAAGACCAAGGATATTGAAGATGAAGATGAAGATGAACCCTTTTTCACTCAAAATAAAGAGTAAGTTCCAACTAATGAAGGAATTCCCACATTACAAAAGTTTGTTCCCACAATTGAGAATTCCACACTTGAGACCAAGACAAAAGTCCTACCACAAAAAAGTACTTCAAACAAAAGTAAAACCCTACCACCTTGTTATTCACAACAATTCCAGAAGCGGAAGCAAGAGGTTTAATGTAATAAGTTCTTATATGTGTTTAAATGACTACATATCAACATCTCATTAGTGGAAGCTCTGGAAAAATTGTTGAATTATATCAAATTCATGAAGGACATTGTAACGCCCTTAACCCGATCTAAATCTCAGGTGTTATGTCATTCTTATAGATGTAACTTAAAATTTTCTTTATTATTCATTGATGTAAATGTCTATCTTTGTATAACTGAATTTCTTATGATGTACGTTGAATGGCTATATTTACATCTTGCTTATGTACAATTGACTATCTATGGCTACTACAGATTTTCTTATAAAAATACAATGTATGGTTATCGTTTCGGCTAAATAAGATTTCAAACTTTCCTACTTTATCTCTTAGTTTACTGGGTACACTTTGGGATACTACTTAAAGAACTTTAGCGCAAATTTTGACGCGCCACTTGTTTTCCTCTGTAAGCATAACAAACTAGTAAGCTACTTTCTTAGCATATCCTTGGCATCATCTCTCGCCGTACAATCCTGTACAGACCTAAAAACATAAAAAACTTTTGTAAGTTCATAGGAAGTTAGTGAGCTAAACCTTAGGATACCTTTTTCATTCCTTCTACGTTGCATATGATATTTTACACATCCTTGGGTATTTCTTGTCTTCTCTTTCTTCTTTGGAGGGTAAAATACTGAGGCTACCATCTTTCATTGTTTAGAACTATTTTCCTTTCTCTTGAGCGTACTATGCTTAACATCTCTTAACCTTTCTTATCCTTTCTTAAATCTTATCTTTACATAATCCTTAACCTCTTCACTTACCTTAATATCAAACTTAATAACTTATTCCATACTCACTAGTCCTATAATTATCTTTTGGCGGGGTAGACTATGCCTAATACTTAACTCAGATTTTTCCCA
This sequence comes from Gossypium hirsutum, assembly GCF_007990345.1. Lineage (NCBI taxonomy): Eukaryota > Viridiplantae > Streptophyta > Magnoliopsida > Malvales > Malvaceae > Gossypium > Gossypium hirsutum. The sequence goes on from NC_053438.1 coordinate 16,810,477, forward strand.
TATCTTCCTTACTTCAGTGTACTCTCTATTCTTAATTTTTACTTATATCTTTGCCATGCCACATACTCTGGCACACACTAGCCTTTCAAATAATCTATTATAACTATTCAGGGTTCACAACTCATTCGGTGTTGGCCCAAAGATGTCTTTATATGGTCATCATGAGATTCGTTCCTTAGATTCCGCCACAAAGGCATTCCTTTCCAATGTGGGCTTTTCTTTTTGAGTCTCACCATGAAACAATCCTTTTAACGGAGTTTGTCGCAAGGCATACCTTTAATCGAGATAGCCAAAAAGGTATCCTATTAACAGAGATAGCCACAAAGGCATCCTTCTAATAGAGATAGCCACAAATGCCTCATTTTAACGGAGATAGCCATAAAAGATTCCGTTTAATAGAGATAGCCATAAATGCATCATTTTAATAGAGATAGCCACAAAGGCTTCCTTTTAATAGAGATTTCCACAAAGGATTCCTTTTGATAGAGGTAACCACGAATGCTTCTTTTTCATAGAGATAGCCACAAAGGCATCCATTTAGAAATAGCAGAAAAAGCTCACTTTTACGGAAATTGGTGTTTTTAACAATAAGGATTTGCCTAAACTCACCGTCGTGAGGTTTGCCCTTATCGTTGGTACTCACCCAACCGTTCTTTACATATTCTATATGATGCCATAGCCCAGCCATGGTCTTACATTATATGATCTTCAGACTACCATGGACTTGTCCTTTTAGAGATTTGTATTTTTAGTTATGACAGGCCCCTTTAGACGACTCCAGAGACAACACAAACATGTCATGTAGACCCATACATGACAACTCATTCACATCTAACTTATTCATGTCATCAAAACACACACATAGGAACTTTACTCATTCAGACACATTACCCTTAGAGATTATATCTATTTTTCATAAGAATCGTTTATGCAAGTTCATAAGACATACATTTCTCGCAGAATTATCACATAATGCATTTTTAGCTCATTTTCATATATGGTTTTAACATGCATAATACATTTGTAAGATTCGGCTTAGGGACTCACCTTATTACCTTGAAGGCTGTCAAACTTTAAATCTAATATTTCGTTGTGACAACAACAACTTGAGTTCCAAATCTTTAATTCAACCAGGTACTATGGCTTCCTCGCCTCGTCAAACAGAGACACTTTGCTAGAATCTATTCAGGTAACATTTTTCATCATTTTAAACCCCAAACATAATACTAAGCCTTACCTCTTTAGGTATACTTACAGATTTGTGCCCTTAACAAGTAGAACCTCAGAACATACCTTTTGTGAGAGGAAAATCACTAGCAACAATCGAGGTTTCAAACTCATATATTGAGGGGACACTTTCATCTACTCCTAGCCCTCAACCTTAAGAAGGAAGATAGCCCCGTAACTTAACCCAGGTGTCCTTTTGACTTAAGACAAGTCTTAATGAGAACTTGGTGAACATAACATCAAGACTGAATGGCTTATCAAGATCTGCCACATCTAAGAAACTTACCTGATACTCATTCACCTTTTTACTCTTTTAGTTCATGTTTGGTTAGTTCCCAACCAGGTTTCCTCACAAATCAACTAGTACGAGACCACATTGGTCACTAGATGTATTATGCCTTCTGAACTGGCCCCATACCTCATAACCATCATTTTTACGTAACCATCATTTTCATTTTGCTTATCATCCTAATCTGACTAGGAATCCTTGTCCACTTATTTCCATATTAGAGTCCACCAATTCTATACGCCAAAAATGCATTTGGGTGGCTACTACTATTAGTCAAATATTCCTCCCTATGGTTCCTTAACCATTCCTATTTCAGAGGGTCGTATAAAAAAAACATTCTTGGTTCCCCTATTCTATACGCCAAAATAGGCCTTTTTGGGTGAACATTTCTTCGCCTGCCATTTTTCTATATAATTATGCGTCTAATTCAGAGAGTTATACACTCTTACCAGTATCTTTTGAATAGTCGTACTTAACTTAACCATAAGTTTCGCTTCTCCATAATACCCTAAACTAAGGTGTTACTAACACGCTCAGAAAGCAACTTATACTTAATCCAATCCTAACGTTGGACAACTTAAGACTATCCTTTTAAGCCTTATTCTTATGGACTATATTTCAAACTTTTAGGATTTTTTTCCATTAGCGTACTCGTGATCTTCTATTTCTTAAACAAATCCATCACTTCACTTATTCAGAACTCATTCCAAAATTCTTACTTCTGAAACAACACCCGAATACTAGGGCTTCGTCGGGTGGGATGTTACAACTCTTCCCCATTTAGGAAATTTCATCCTCGAAATTTCCCATCCTTCTCAAAGTTCTATTGCCTGAGTAAGATGGTTGTTTATAGCCACCACTCATTAGAAACAATTCAACCTTCTTATTAAGTTTCCAAGGCCTCTCTTTTACTAGCACATCCCTCGAAAATATCCTTGTAAATCACCACTTATTTGCTTTTGAGGACAAAAATATATTTTGGTGGCCAAACACTCAAGTGCGAATCTCACGCGATTTCTCTAGACAATTGCTAAACTTGTGTTAGAGAATTGGAACAATTGCCTGAACTTAACTTATCATTCATGACTACTCGCATTCAATCTGTCATTTCAACACTTATTTCTTATGCCAGTTGTCATTATATTATACGAGGAAGTTGAATGATTGTCGCCTAACTAGCTTGCCACGCAAGGCTAATCCTCTTCTATAGGAAGGGACATCCTAAACACTTTTTTTCTGATATCCTTGCTTACTAAGCCAAAGCTCTTACTTTCATCATTTGAATCCTCTTGCCCTTTTTCAATCTTTGTTTTAGATTTCATTTCCTTTGTTTTTTTTCCTTCTCTCCTCTTTTACTTCACTAGCAATTTTGCTAAATAACTTAATCCTTGACATTTTAGGCCTATAGGAATCCCTCAGATCTTGAGAATACCTTCCTTAAGATTGAGGTTCTATCAATTAGGCATAACACTTACTCGAAACAAAATGAGCCCACATTTAGGGGTTTGGACACACCAAAATCAAACGATGCTTGTGAGAAACCAAACAACCATTCAGATGCCATTGGTGAGGCAACACTCAAGGCTTGTTTTCCTCTTACTCTTTCATGTTCCTAGTCCGATGTTGAGTATAATTTCTGGTGTGGACAATTTAGACTCTTTTCTATTCACTCATATGGGGACCATCCATGAGCGCCTCGTAACTAGAAGGGGCTCTTCTAAGGAAAATTTGAGATCATAATGGACAACTATGTCACTTGGTACTAAAACGACATCATCCTTGCTAAGCGTGTTCTTGTCGGTGGCCTATGGGTCGTAGACATGAAGGGAATCACCATCAAAATCATCTCTCCTAGACTTTTCAGAAGATGCAATTGCATTCTTGTATTTCTTCTCCTATTCACAGACAGAGTTAGCCATACATACTTGAGAGACTAAGCCAGGGGTGGCGTACTATGCATATAGGGTTCTTTCATCTTCCTTCATCCGATAATTGACAAAATCAAGCTCTGATACCAAACCTTGTAATACCATCGAACCGACTCGATTACCGAATTCAAATCACGAATGTTATGTCCTTCTTATAGATGTAACTTAAAATTTTCTTTCTTATTCATTGATGTAAACGTCTATATTTGTATAACATAATTTCTTATGGTGTACATTGTATGGCTATATTTACATCTCGCCTAGGTATAGTTGACTATCAATAGCTACTATAGATTTTCTTATAAAAATACAATGTATGGTTACTATTTCGGCTCAATAAGATTTCAGACTTTCCTACTTTATCTCTTAGCCTATTGGGTACAGTTTGGGATACTACTTAATAAACTTTAGCGTAGACTTTGACACGCCACTTGTTTTTCTCCACATGCACAACAACCTAGAGATCCGCTTCTTTAGCATAGCCCTGGCATCATCTCTTAAAGTACATTTCTATACTTAACATCTCTTAACCTTCCTTATCCTTTCTTAAATCTTATCTTTACAAAATCCTTAACTTCTTCATTTCCCTTATTATCAAAGTTAATAACTTATTCCATACTCACTAGTCTTATCATTATCTTCAGGCGAGGTAGACTGCACTAAAAACTTAACTCAGAATTTGCCCATATCTTCCTTACTTCAGTGTACTTGCTATTCTTAATTTTAACTCATACTTTTTCCTTGTCACGTACTCTTGTGCACACTAGCCTTTCAAATAGTGTGTTGTAACTATATAGGGTTCGCTATTTATTCGTTGTCCGCCCAAAGACATTGTCTTAAGATGGTCATCATGAGATTCGTTCTTCAGATTCTGCCACGAAGGCATTCCTTTCCAAATATAACGATAGGGGCTTTTCTTTCTAAGTCTTGCCGTGAAGGCATCCTTTTAGCGAAGTTTGTTGCAAGGAATTCCTTTAATTAAGATAATCACACAGGCACCCTTTTAATAGAGATTGCCACAAAGGCTTCCTTTTAATAGAGATTGCCATAAAATATTCTTTTTGATAGAGGCAGCCATAAATGCGTCCTTTTAAAAATAGCCACAAAGGCTCACTTTTACAAAAATTGGTGTTTTTAACGATAGGGATTTACCTCAACTCACCGCCGTGAGGTTTGTCCCTTAAAGTTTATACTCACCTAACCGTCCTTTACATATTCTACATGATGCCATAGCCCAACCATGGTCTTACATTATATGATCTTCAGAGTTCTATAGACGTTTCCTTTTAGAGATTCATGTTTTTAATATTGACGAACCCCTTTAGACAACTCCGGAGACAGACACAGACACTTTTTGTAGACTCATACTTGAAAGACTGATTCACGTCTGACTTATTCATGTCATCAAAACACACACATAGGGAATTTACTCATTCATGCACATTATCCTTAGAGATCATATCCATTTTTCATACGAATCATTCATGCAAGTTCATTATACATACATTTATCATAAAATCATCACATCATGCATTTTTAGCTCATTTTCTCAAATGGTTCTAACATGCATAATACATTTGAAATAGTCGGCTTAGGGACTCACCTTATAACCTTGAAGGCTATCAAACTTCAGACCTAATCCTTTCTTATGACAATAATAACTTGAGTTCCAAATCTTTCTTTCAACGAGGTACTACGGCTTTTTCGCCTCGTCAAATAGAGACACTTTGTCAGAATCTATTCAAGTAACCTTTAATCATCACTTTAAACCCCAAATGTAATACTAAGACCTTACCTCTTCAAGTATACTTATATACTTTTGTTCTGTTAACAAGTAGAACCTCAAAACGTACCTTTTATGGGAGGAAAATCACTAGTAGCAATCGGGGTTTCAAACTCATCTGTTGAGGGGATACTTTCATTTGCTCCTAGCCTTCAACCTTAAGAAGGACGATAACCCCCGCAACTTAACCTAGCTACCCTTTTGACTTAACCTAAGTCTTTATGAGAACTTGGTGAATGTAACATAAAGACTAAGTGGCTTATCAAAATCTGCCACATCTAAAAGACTTACTTGATACTCCTTTAGCCTTTGACTCTTTTGGTTCACGTTTGATTAGTTTTTAACCAGCTTTCCTCACAAATAAACTCATATAGGACCATATTGGCCACTGGAGCTATTATGCCTTCTGACATGACCTCATACCTCAAAACCATCATTTTTCGTAACTATTACTATTGTTTCACTTATTATCCTAATTTTTCTAGGAATCCTTGTATACTTATTTCCATATTAGATTCTGCCATTCTATATGCCAAAAATGCATTTGGGTGACTACTACTATTAGTCAAATAATCCTCCCTATAGTTCCTTAACCATTCCTATTACACAGGGCTGTATATACACAGGGCTGTATAAACGGAACATTCTTGGTTCGCCTATTTTATACAAAAAAATGGTCTTTTTTAGGCAAACACTTCTTTGCATGTCATTTTTCTATATAACTATACGCCTAATTTAGAGACTTATACACTTTTACCATTATCCTTTGAATTGTCATACTTAACTTAGCCATAAGTTTCACTCCTCCGTAATATGCTAGACTAAGGCATTACAAACACACTCAGAAAGCAACTTATACTTAATCCAATCCTATCGTTGGACAACTTAAAACTATACTCTTAAGCCTTATTCCTATGGACTATATTTCAAACTTTCAAGACATCGCCCAATGGTCAGTTGTGAACTTTTGTCTCTTAAACGAGTCCATTACTTCACTTATTCAGAACTCATTCCGAAATTCTTACTTCTAAAACATCACCTAAATACTAGTGCTTCACCGAGTGGGATGTGACAGAAATTCTCTCTAAAAAGAGAAGGTTGGTGGAATTTTAGACGTGGCATTCACAGAAGACTGTAATACATTCTTGCAAAACAAACTGCCTTCGAAAATGGAAGATCTAGGAAGTTTCACCATACGTTACTGCAATGGAGAATCTTATTATGGAATAAAATTATTTGATTTGGGAGCAGGTATAAACTGGATGCCCATGTTCGTGTTTAGAAGATTGGGGACTGGTGAGGTTAGCAAACGACGACTACATTTAAATTGACAGACAGATTGTTGGCACATTCTAAAGGGAAGATCAAAGATGTATTGTTATATGTGGATAAATTTATATTTCCAGTTGAGTTTATTATTTTTAATTTTAAAGCAGATAAAAATTTTCATATCATTCTGGGAAGGTCTTTCTTGGTAAATGGTAGAACGTTGATTGATGCCCAGAAAAGGGAACTCACCATGCAAGTTCAAGGCGATCAGGTAGCCTTTAATTTATTCAAAGCCATGAAGTTTACTGATGCAGGTGATGAATGTTCTGCTAAGTCTGAGATAAAGTCATTGGTCTCCACAAAATAGGAACTCAATTTAGTAGACGATCTGTTGGAGCGTATCTTAGCATCTAACTCGCCAAGTGATAATGAAGAGCAAGAAAGTTTGGCTTTGTTGGAAACCAATTCAAAGGAATTCGTTTCAAAATCTCAATTTGAATCATGGGAGTTAGCATTTCCAATTTTGATTGAAGACTGGGAAGTAGAGTTACCTGTGATTTTGAAAAGGCACAAGAAGGGCAGAAGGTGGACTATTGTAGATATTCGAAGTAATAGTCCTTCTTTGTTTACACACAGGATATTGCTAAAAAATAATGAAAAGGGGACTATTGAGGGATAGTAGAGATTGATCCAATCTAAGGTATTTGATATTCGAAAACTCAAGTTTTAGTGGTTAGGATCATTCACCACTATCAGAATATTTTCAACTATAGAGGGAAAGTGGTGGTTGACCTAATCGATCTTGATAAACTAAGGTCTGGGTGGTCCGAACCTTTCCCTATCAATTGAGTATTACCACATGGAGTAATCGAGACGTAAGATGGTAAGGGAGGTATGTTCAAGGTAAATGGTCAATGTCTTAAGCACTATTGGAGCGGCAAAGTTGAGCGGAATAAAATTTCACTCACTTTATTGGACCCATAAGTAGTTTATTTTATGTTATTTCAATTAATATGTGCCTTTTATTCTTTGAAAACTATATTTTTTTGAGCATCCGGGAAAAAAAAGTAATTTGAAAAATAAAAAGGGTCTTTTCTACATAGGTATTTTCCTTTTAATTCTAACAAATTGCTTCCGTCAAACTTGTGCTGTCTTCCAAAACACTATCGTTGGCCACCACCCTAAATACATCCTCATCAAAATCTTTCGTAACCCTTTTGATTTCTTGCTCGAGTTTCCAGATTTTATTTTCACGCCTTAGACTCCAACTCAAAAAATCAGGCAAGATGAAGAATCGGGAATGAAGACAATCGTTGAAGTGGAAACAGTGTCAGATAACGATGATTCTACTAGTAATTGAGTGAGTTTCTTTTTTATTTCCTTCCTGTTTTAAGATACTTTTGATTTTAATTACTCTTTATATTTTTATTTTCGCAAAAATAATATTAAGTTCCAGTTATGAATAATAATAAAACATACTAATTATTTTTTCATCATAAATAAGAAGTGTGGTAATGAGATGGTGCATGTCTAGGATTAGCTCTGGCAAGGAAGGACTTGGTTTTTAAGTAGTCAAGTAAGACTCACATCCTTTTCTTAGGACCCTACCTGGTGCACATTTCACATTCACTTCTTTGTTTTTTTTGCCCTTCTGATATATGCTTTTAAGCAATAAGGCTATTGTTTCTCTTAAGTTTGGGGGGGACGATGTCATAATCTGGGAAAATTGATTCTTCTATGGAGGTATTTTTAAAGCGAAATGTTGCTCAATATTTAATTTTGCACAATAATTCTAGGTTTAGTGATGAATAGATCCTTATTATTTCAAGTATTTTCATGTTAACTGAGTTATACTAAGCATGAAAATTTTAATACCTTAGAAAAAACTAAGCATGCATGAAAGTCTTTAGAATTGGTTTGGTAATTTGCTTGAGGCGAAATCCTAGGAGGCATAGTAATTTAAAAATGAATTAGGAAAATTTTTGTTTGAATCGTTTGAGCCTTTTGAGCCAACCTTATTAATATTTATCCCTTGAAAGCTTAATTTGTGTTGTATGGCTCATTTTTCTTGAACCTTGCATTAGCGAGTCATCCCTTGTTTTAATACTTGCATTTATTTTTCCACCAACCTTTAGACTCAGTTCATTTTGGGCATTTTTGTGTTTAAGTTTGGGGGAGTTAGAGAGGGGTATTGGGTGCTCATTACAAATGCTCAATGTTGATTTACTTGTAGTTGTATGCTTGAGAAGGTATCCTATGTAAAAAAAATTAGTCGTTGTGAAAAGGGGTACTTGTGAGCACATGCTTCCAAATTGAGAAAAAAAGGGGAAGAGTTGGGTATTTTAGGGGATGATTTCATTTCAGAGGCCATGGTAAGTTCAGTTTGTGGTTGATTAGCCTAAAAATATCCATTTTTTTACCCTAACTTAAACCAAGCCACGTTACAACCTTATTAAGACCTATTGATTTAAATTGTTATGCCTACTACATTAGTGAGAGAAATTATTTTGTTCAACATATGAAGACATAATTTAAACCTTAGGACTGTTGCTTAGCTTAATTAAGGGAAACAAAAATTGATTTGGAAGAGCTAGTGTACATTCATGAGGAGAAGGCATTCAGTTCATAATGTTGTTAGTAGTCTTAATACTTAAGAAAAATTTGATGATATATGCACCTGAGTTATATATTTGCAAAATTAGTTTAAGCTTAATTTTTCTAATGCATGACCAAAATAGGAAATTAATTATGCTTAGTGTTTTGAGTTTATTTTTTTTAACATTTATAAGGTGTCATCACTCAGGACAAGCAATGAATTAAGTTTGGGGTGTGATAAATCTAGATTATTGAGTTCTTTTAATACCTTTTAACTTACAATTTCGTACAAGTTAAGGGTGATTGATGACAATTTTTATTGTAATTATTCTAATTTCTATTACTTGTAATTTGTTATTAGAATAATGCACTTTGGTTTTTTTAAATACTAGAATAGGAAATTTTCATCCATAAAGGTGATTGGTGGACTCAGAGGAAAGAAACAATTGAAGTTCACATGCTGACGCTCAATGCTGCAACAAAATTATAGCATAGGACCTACGAGATTTGGCTAAGATGTTGTCATATTTGGATGCTCCAAATTGGATTGTTAGACCTCATAATATTCCTCAACTCAATGCTGGAGAGGACCACTAAGTTGTGACAGCCTAAATCGTCCAAATATGCCCAAAACATCCACAAAAGGGGAAGAAGACTTGGTGTTCACCTACCTTAACTACATGGTAGAAAATCAAGCAACTATCAACCACCAAGAAGGGAATTTTGACAGCTACCAATCAACATGGAGAAAATCAAACAAACTCCACCATGAATCAAGGAACCAATGCCAAAAATGGAAGAGGATCAAGGGGGATTAACAAGGGGGATCAAGGGGGACACCAACTACACCCCAACACACCACATTTTGAAAGCATTCAAATCAGAGTTGAGAGCAGTAAAGAAAAACAAAATCTTGAGAGCATTAAGGTGAAACAACGCCTAGGAGAGGAGGGGAGCCACCATGTAACACCCCTAACCCGTATCTATCACCGGAATAGGGTTATGGAGCATTACTGGAAGTTTACATCTCAAAAAATTCAATTATTGAAAAGATTCAAAATCATACATAATGTACCTTATAAGAGCTATTGAGGCCTTAAAAACAGATTAGAAATATATCAGGAATAAATCAGAAATGTATAGAATTTTTAGGAAAATTTAAAAATTTTAATACTGCAAGGGTCACACAACCGTGTGACTCACACGGCTGAGACACACGCTCATGTCTAAGGCCGTGTAGTAGGGACACACAGCCGTGTCCCAGCCAGTGTCCATGCCCGTGTAGCTCTCTAAGTTGGGTCACACGGCCAAACCACACGCCTGTGTGCCAGGCCATGTGCTAGGCTGTGTCGCATGGCCATGTGCCTGACTTGCAACCCTTTGCAACCTACATGGGGCACACGGCCATGTTGCATAGCCGTGTGTGACACAAGGTGAGACACACGCCTGTGTCTTAGGTTGTGTGGACAAAAAATAGGCCATTTTCAAGCTATTTTCCTCACCTAAAACACGATAACTTATACAAGCCATAATCACCTATTTTCAAGCATCCAAAATGTACCTAACACATGCATAGTCAAGCTAGATCATCATGGTATTTGTTCATACAATCAATATGCCCAAAAGACACCTTAATCACAACAACCAAACATGTATTATAGATTTGCATAGTTTAGCCATAAGTCAACCAAATTTTGTAACTAAGTCTATGCCAAAACTTACCACAATGTTCACATACCAAAATCACACTCAAATATGCCAATTTGGTCATTCAACATCTATCATCATTAAACCTTAGCAAAATTGACCATATGTCAACCACATCTAAACATATCACAATGACTACATTCACAAATATCAAAAGAACCATTCATAACATGCATTTTATTTGCCATTCCAACTCCCACCATTTAAGCACCAAAATGCCAAAATATCAACAATTATAAGACCACATATACATGCCAACATAACAACCAATCCATCACCCAAAATACCATATTTACAAGCAAAACATAATGGCTATTTCATCAAGCACAAAACACTTATACATGCCATTATAATCATGACTTAAAAACATCAAAATCTACCGATATAGCTGATGGATAGTGTAATAGGTCTCCGACAAGCTTCCAACCTGAACGAGCTTCGATTCACTATAAGACATGGAAAATAACACAAAGTAAGCATACAATGCTTAGTAAGTTTGTATATCATAAAACTTAACTTACCATTTTTTAACTAACATTAAAATTTAGCATGGCATAATCCAACCAATAGCTTGGCTAAAGCCTAAGCATCAACACAAACATGTTAGCATACTTGAACATAAATGATAAGCAATTTAACATAGATTTCCATTAAACTTAAACCTGAATCAATTGGATTTGTCATCCATTTCAACATAACATAATTTCCATGTATCACCATTTCAATGAATTTCATATATACATGCCTTAGTTCATATTCAACTCTTATCATTTCTCTTCAAATTTATACCCGTTGAACCGATTAGAATACCGTTGATACGTGGGATAGCTCACCCAAAGTGCACTAAATATATAACTGTAATCTATCCTTTCCTTTACATATATGCTCACACAAGTTGTGCAAAGAGTATGCTCACATGAGGGCCTACTCACACGATTTGTGGGTCAAAATGTAGCTACATGATGCTACTCCACAAGCTATTGAGTATCTGTAACAAATGCCGAAACTCAGCCGTCGGTAGGACATTTAAGACTAGCACCTAAAATCTGTAAACCCTAATGACATGCCATTCGTATCCTACGAATTCCTAAGGTTCAAACGGGGCTCGGTAGTCGACGTACCATCATTGGATATGCTACAATTTTTTACATGGCAGTCCACAACACATATATATTTCAATAAAAAGCATATAAACATTATCCAATTAGACGAACTTACCTCGACGATAAAACATAGATGGGAGTCGATTAATATGAAACTTTATCTTTTCCTCAATCTAAAGTCGTACGAGGTTTATCTTGGTCTAAATGAATAAATTCAATTCATTCAATAATCATTCTGTTGAATTCAATCGAAATTTATATTTTTTCAAAATTATGCTTTTGCCCTTAATGTTTTGATTTCTTTACAATTTAGTCCTTAATCTCGTAAATTAAAATGCATGCAATTTCATCTCGAACCCATACTAGTAAAATTTCATATAGGTCCTTATCAACTCATACAATTTATTATTTCACAAATTTTTCCATGAATATTTTACATTATTCATTTTAACAATTGACATTTTAAATCAAAATCACTTTACAAAAGTTGTTTATCTAACAATAAAGGTTTATTTTCTTCCATTAAAAAACACAAAAAACATGTATTAATTCATGGAAAAACCCTATTATTTTAATGGTTTTGCAAATTAGTCCCTAGGCTAGCTAGATTAACCTGCAATGACTCAAAAAATGTAGATATCATTAAAAACGAGATGAAAATGCACTTACATGATAGCTAGAGAAGTGACCGAAGCTTTCAAGCCCTAACCATGGCTTTTTCCATGTTATTTTTGGTGGTGATGAAGAGAAAATGATGATATTTTTGTGTATTTTCTATTTTACTTAAGTTATTTACTAATTTACATAAATAAGCTTTTTATGAACCTTTAATATCACCTAAAAAGTGTACATAGTTTTCCACTCAACATATAAATGGTTTATTTACAGCATAAACCCTCTAAAAATATAATTTCATAGCTTTTAAATCCCTTTAGCTTATAGAACTCAAGTTTTGCACCTTTTGCAATTTAGACATTTTCATCAAATTAAGCTGGCAAACGGTAAAATTTCTTAACAAAATTTTTATACGATAATACTAACATGTTGTAGAATTAAGATAATAATAAAAGAAGTATATTCATGTTAGATTTGTGGTCTAGAAACCACTATTCCGATTTCACTAAAAGCGGGCCATTACACACTATGAGAGAGCAAGCAGAAGTTAGCCACGATGAATCACCAGATTCGACTATCATCTCTTCTTAAACATTTAATAGCTTCAAAAAATTGCCATTGGCTATTTATCTTTCATCTTTCCTTTACCTTATTTTTTATTTTATTGTTATGTTGATGAACATGATTGCAAATAGTTTTTTTACTTTCAATTTAATGATTATGGCTTAATATTGTTTTGCTCGAATGGTTATAGATCTTTGGCATGCTATTGTTGATTATTTGTTATTAATGTTTGTGCATACGATTGTTTACTCAATCAAGTGATTACATGTTCATCTTCCAAATGCATGACCATCATTGGTAAGTAAAATTAATTAAGTATTTAATCTAGGAAGAGGTAATAATTTATAAACACATAAATTTAATGGTGCATATTGATGTTGATATCGAGAGATAATTACTGCAGGTGACATCCCACTCGACGAAGTCCTAGTATATAGTTATTGTTTGTCGATGTATGGTACTTAGAAAAAAATTTGAGTGGGTAGGGTGTTAGGTTTGACTAAGTATATAAATTCTATGAATGCACCTTTAGACGAAGTTTGTGTTTGGCGAGCTTGCTGGTTTGGCAGACTCTTCTATGGAGTATGCACCACCCCAACTATTAGACGATTATAACTATTTATTATTTTATTATTATATTATTAATCTGGTTGAACAGTTAAGTTAGCGAAATGAGAATTGGTTAGAAGAGAACTAAGTTACTATAGTCGATAAGACTCACATTTATGATGAGAGAAAGTGGTTAGCCATAGGAATCGAGGGGGGTTTAGTGGGATAATCTGACTTATCCACTAAACCTAGCTTCCGTGTTTATCTGTATAAAGTTAGTATTGACTTCTTGAGCAAGTTTTATGTTGTATCTTGCACCCATATTTTCTTCTCGAATTGTCTCTACACCTTTTCTCTCAGAAAACCTAAGAATTGAGGCCTACTGAAGATTGGGTTCGCTGGACTCAACCAATTAATTTGCTATTTTAGAACCTAGTAAATACTAAAGATTGGGTTCTGTTATTTACGTGACCTTAGAGTCCATGCTTTAGGGTCAATTTAGAGTGTAAGGAAGGAAACTTCCCGATTCTAAGTTTTTTGCTAATGTTTCCTTCAAGTTTGTTTAGTTTTTTGGTTAGTGATCTGATAAGTTTAACTATCTACATTATAACTCAAGACACTCTTAAAGGCTCTTGTGATAAGGGCCAAGGTTCGGCTGCTTAAACTTGTTGCATTATCTAGTGAGTCCCTTCTTACTTCCATGTGAGTGTAATGCCTTTGTTTATATTTTGTTCAAGGTAAGTATCCACATTCTGTAAAGATGATATGTTTGCACATGAGTGATTGATGTTCATTGTTATTAGTCTGAGTTGGTTTGTCTGTGTAAAGGGAGTACGAAGCTTTCTTCATGTTTAAGTCACTACCCTTTTCTTCTGCAATGAACAATATGGATTGAAAAACAAAAATGATTTCATAGTGTTGCCTTCAATGTAATGAGCATTGAAATGGTAGATCATGATACATGAAAATGGTCGTGTAGCCTCTGGTAGGGCAAGAGTTGTTGTAAATAAAATTGTCAAATCATGATAAAGGAAAATGAATGATACGACTTGAATATGGACTTGGGTGTGGCTAACACGAAGAAGGTTTTCTGTATGATTGTATGGGCGTAGTGTACACGCCAAAGGAATATTGGCTAGCATATAGTTTATCTGTGTTTAGTACTCGACAACTAGCAAGCTGTGTAAAGTTAGAAAGGTTTTGCTCGAATCATATATAAATATTGTAATGCTTTCCTTTAGAACTCACCAAGTTCTTCTAACTTAGTTACCTTTCCTTTTGAAGCCTGGTAACTAAGTAAAGGAAATTTGAAGAGTACGCCAAAGGAAAATCGTCGCTGTGAGACTTCTAATATTTTGTATTATGCATGGCATGGGGGTGGTGTCAAGACACTTATATTTTGAAGAATGAATTTTTTACTTAAACTTGTGTTCATAAAACTATGATTTCGATGAAACTTCAGTGAAGTCTCTATGGTTCTTCAAGTCTACATTTATTCTAGCCTAGAATGACAAACCATTTACATTCTATATTAAATTAAATTGTAGTTTAAGTCGGTTTAGGCTAAATATGGTTTTAAATATGTTTATTTTATGTTAGTGACACGACACTCCTAGATCCTCCTTAAGGGTTGGGATTGGAATGTTACATTGCCTGCATAGTCATTATGAACGATGCTTGAGATGGAGATCTTGATGTTAATTTGGCATGGATATAAGTTAAGCAAGTAAAAGATTAATGTTAATTAGGCATGGATATATGTTAAAAAACTAAAAGGTTAATGTTAATTAGGCATGGATATATGTTTACGATAGTAACACTTACACATCATTCGAAAATTTGAATAAGGTTGAATTAGTTAAGTACAAAATTGAAAAGTATGTTTAAGTGAAAATATGTCCTATGGTAAAATAAATAAATTACGAGAAGTGCCAAAACATGATTCTTAAAAAAATTGATCAATAAACTGGATGACTCGATGACTTGGTCACCAAATAATTAAATGAACATGTGAATGAGAAAATATGCTAGACTTATGTGATCATGTGAGAAATTAGTAATTTGGGTGCCATTAGCACCAAAAATGTTAATGGCGATCATAAATAGAATTTTGGCTATATATATGTACCTTTAAGGTCATAATACCTTTCTTGAAATTATTAAGAATATGATATATGGAAATCACTTCAAGATGGATCAAGTAGAAAAGACTATATAAGTGCGCCTTAATGGATGTGTAGATTTGTATAGAATAGTGAATATGTTTATATGATTAGGTATAAATGAAATTAAATGGCTATTTAAACTTGGCCGATGTAAATTCAGTAGAAAGGTTAAGATACACCGGCATTCCAATTAGGGTCTTATGTTTATGTTTTCTTTAGAGTTTTGTACTAGTGTTATGTGGAGTTCTAGATTTATCTCATTACACCTGGAGGTTTTATGTGTTACCCCTTGGTCAAGCATGTTATATGAACACAAGCTATACATGACCTCTTCGGAAGCTCTCATGATATATATAGAGTTTTGTTGCGTTTCGGCTTAGCACCTCGGTGCACATATAGTGTTTGTGGATTCCCTAAAGTGGTTGAATCTTCACTTATTAAGATTATAGTGGCCATTAATCTAAAATCTGATACTAGATTAAAACTAAAATGAAAGTATAGCTATAAAGTGTATGATCTTAAGAACTTTTTGTAAACTTACCCTCACCCTAATGTTGAAAGAACACTTGTTATTAAACTTGGCGATTTTAGTTAAATTGAATATGTGAATACTTAATGTGATACTTTGCTAATGGATTAATTGGTTCATAATTGAATACTATTTGGTACAATGGGATAATAGAAAATCTTATGCCTTGCTAAAGGAAATGTAAATAAAATGTCGACACTTATGAACCAAATGACAAGAAATGGAACTTTTGTTGGAGTATGAAGCTATTAATGGTAAGTTAAACCACAAAATTTGAATAAAATTTTTGATTTAAGTGAAATATTTGAGGTCGCAATATTAGTTCAGGAATAAAATAGTTATAGGGGCTCAAGATTAATAATTGGATATGATAAGTAAGTTTATGCTTGGTTACTTACTATGATTCTTGAGCTCACGAGTTAGTAGTTTAAAACATGTATGTGGAACCATTTTTGAGAAGATTGAATTATTTATTTGGAGGAATCACATCACTACTCGAGGATAGAAGAAGGTTAAGCCATGGATAATGGCTTAGAATTTATATAAAAATGGCATGTACATAAAGGCTTTGTCCCTTGAAATAAGTTGTAATTATTTTTTCATGTTTTTAAGTGGTTGAACCTTGAAGTGGTTGAGCAACTTTTATGAATGTATTTGAGTTCTATGAGACATTTGAATGTGTTTAAAATGCTTTGCAACCTATTGGAACTTGATGGTGTTGATTGGGGATGTTTTTATGTTTTTGGACTAATTTTTGTCTCAATGAACCTAGGTTTCTGTACCGAACTTATAGATATCAGAACATGTCTTGACAACAAATAAATTGCTACAATTCTAAGCCTAGGTATTGCTACCTTGGGTATAGGTACTAATACCTATCCCTTAGATAGGGTCTCATGCACTAATTTGGTCATTTTGAGCTTCTTGGAGCGTGTACTTAACCTTGGACACTTTTGATGGTTTTAAGATGATTTTAAAGACTTAATTTTTTTAGTTTATTTCTATAGTTATATATTTTTTTTAAAGTCTTAAATTATGGTAACAATCTTACTTTTCTCAACTCAAATGACAATGATTTATGCCAAGGAACTTAGGGTACTTGTCTTGTGTTTTAGACATATCCAAACCTCCAAGAAATATTTCAAAAATGATTTTAAAGATGTATTTAAGCTTCTTTAATGTTGGAATATGTTATAAAGAATTTTTATTAAGTTCTTAAATTATGTTTCTTAAGAGAGAAAAATTGTACAAGCCAAGAAAATGCCTCAGTAGCATTTCTAGAACCAAACCAAGCGCATAAGTCAAGTTTAAGTGTACATGCCATTTAATAGACTAAAGGTGATACGATTCCTTGTGATTTTCTGTTAACTTGAGACCAAGTTGTCATCAATTTGGTAATAAGACATGATTTGATAAGCATACAATAGAATTGATATGACTAAGAAGCCTTTTGAATGTAGAACCTTTAATAGCATTTAATTTTTTTGTGGCTATTTGAAATTAATGATATGGAAACACCACTAGAGATGAGTGGTGGTAAATGTACCTTGATATTTATAAGATGCACTTTAATTTATCTCTTGAGCTAAAAAGTTCATGATTGACCCTTGTGGATTAATAAAAAAATGAGATTCGAGGATTTTTTATTTGTGTGACCAATTAGGATCTGCGTATATGATTCGCAATAAGATGGGACCTCCATAAAACTACTTTTGCAATGTCACCTACATACAATCATGAGCACAAGTAAAAGAGAAGTTAAAGATTTGTGACTAATGATGGAATAAGATTAAGATCTTGGTTTATAACACACTTTTATAATTTGTATATGTATAGGACCTATTCAATATGAAAAAAAATTATACTTGTAGCTTTTGAGACATGGTGACTTATGTGTTGAAAGATTTCAATATTAGTTTTTGTGTATACAATTTTGTGGAAGAATTGCCAGATTGAAATGCATGACAATGTGTTACATATATATCATTGATTTGTGAGTTTTTGGGAGATGCGATTGGAAAGGGTTCAAATTCCTATATATGCAAGCTAAGGTTCAGGAAGCTTAGAATCTATAAAGGGATCAATCTAACATTTTTTATATGATTGGATTGAGTTAGGGACCATTACTGTTGGAGGAAGGTGAACCCTGATCACTAACAGTTACCTCAAGGCTCCGTTGGTGTTGCAAAATAGTAGGACCCATAGGGTAGGACTAAGAGGTCACACTTCACTCTAAAACTAAATGAAGGTTAGAGAACTCTTCTGAAACATTCATTGAGCTTGACACCTTTGAGTGATCATTGTCTCCAGGAAAGATCTTTGAGACGACAATCAGGAATATGAATGTGACCTAAGTCAATAAGTTTGGAATGTTTGGGAAGTAATACCGACCAAAGGGGAAATATGTGAGTCAAGTGAGATTTGATAATGAGTACGGACTTGGGAATGAAAATAAGGAATTTGAGTTATTGACACGATGAATCTAAAAAATAGACTACCCCCTAAGACTCTAAAAGTGATATGCATGCATATATGTGTATTTTGGTCGGATGAGAATGACTGAATTATGAATTTTTTAAGACTCCTTAAAAAGTGATTAAAGTACGATATTTGAGTATAATCACCATTATAAAGTGAAAGGTAATGTATGACTTGATACTAGTTCAAACATATATAGATGGAACTTAGATAATAATTTGAACAACCTATAAAGGATACTCGGTCAATTATGGAAATGGCGATTATGAAACCAAAGTGTGGCTAAGGAAGATATCTGAAACAATGTATAAGTTTGAATAATTATGGGATAAGTGAATTTGATCTCAGACTTTGACAATAGAAGGAAACAATGTATGTGTATACAAGTTGGTAAGTGCATGTGATAGGGTATATGCCTTAGTAACTAGAAAAAGAGTTATAAGGAGAAAGTGTGAGTATATGATTTTGGGTACCATATAAGGAGGATTAATCTGATCTAAGCCAATGTTAAGTACAAAAGGATGCTTGATGTGAATATGATGGATAAGAATCATGGCAAAAGAAAAGAAAGGGAGTACAAGATTGCACAATCTATTAGTGAAAGATCAGCACGATTTAGTTTAAGATATGACATTACCAGCATAAAGTGATTGACTCGATGTTGTAATAAGTGGTTAATGAGGAAATTATGTTTTCTACATTACAATATGAACAAGTTAGGATTTCGATATGACTATGATATTTAAAATTTAAGGAAATTGTGACTTATGTGCAAGATCATCATAGGTATACAAGTTTAATTTATGAATAAAGTTTAAGTATATGAACCCGAGGAAAACGAAATAAATCATAAGGACTATAAGTAAGAAGTAAGGATTTAGGGTCAAGGAAAATGTGTACTACGTGGAACTATAAAGTGGTCAAACAATATTTAATGGATTCTCTATAATGGTTATATACTATGATATGAGATAAACTGTGTGCATAAGAGGATAATAAAGTGAGAATATAACACCTTATACTCGACCCGATCATCGAGTTTGAGCTACGGGATGCGACATCCGTTGCTGAAGCAACTACGATTAATTAGTTACATAATATAACCATTTTAAATTTCAAAAAAATGTATTGCATGCTTATAATATGATACATATTCATTTTCGGGTCTTATACAATCTTACAAAAGCTCTTTTGCTAGCCTAGGGTCGAATTAGAACCAAATTGTAAAATTTAAAAAATATCGAGTTAACTTCGCGACACAACATACTGACTTGGTCTCACTGCGATGAAAAGGGTTCGATGTTGCAACATGATCGTCCGATTGTAAATAGTCCAAAATGTCACATTTTGCAATATAACGATTCACTAAAACAACCAAAAACACATATTCAACATTTTCAATTCTAAACAATACTACCTTATCCATATATGTACATTTGCAATATAACGATTTCACCATTTCTATTCAATTTGTAAGCTACTTTCTTAATGATATCAGTTTAAGAACATTCAACATATGTATGTATAGTCAAATAGGCCATAACATAACAACATTCCATTCATTTCTAACCTTGTGAAAACTCAAATATACAATCCAACTGTTTGACTATTTTCAAGATATCAATTCTAGCTCCAAATGTGAACATGATCACCTATTTTTCCAAAAACAGACTCAACCTAGGTACACTCTATATATTTAACAAAACAGAGCTAGACAAACATTTTTTAGTTGAGTTACATGGATTTGATGCTAAAATCGCCTTCTAAAACTTCGAGTTCCACCTATATTTGCGCACGAAATAAATATTTGTATGCCGAGCGATAATACTCAATGGTACTTTCATGATCCAAGATATTAACATATTAACATAAGTAATTGGTCATAATAAATAGGAATACCATATCTACCCAATTTATATCCCTATCATGCTAAGCAATTTCATTATCAATTCCATATAGGAGTATACATGTAACAATTAACAAATCATTCCATTCATTGTTGCATTTGAAATGACTAGTTCATACTAGTTATCAAATGCCAAACTTTATATCCTTTAACATTCCATATCGTTTATGAAACATACTTATCTTTACCATTAAGTCATCCAATTATGTGATCAATTAGTAGCATTTAACCATTTAGCTTTCATATTCAATATGAATTCAACATTTATACTAAAAAGTCGTTGACATTAAATCATCCAAATCTCATGATTAATCCATACAATTTACCTTTATAACTTACCTTTCAATCCCTTTATGGAATCTACTGACCTATTCCTATTCATTTTGGCCCTCAGGTCTCATTTCCAACCATTTTCATAATCAGTTTTATTCATTCTCTTTAACATGAGTCCCATAAAAGCAGACTGTAATGCCCCAAAATTTCTAATTTCGTTATTGTGAAAATATGACACAAATATATATTAGCTTTAGTGCTATGTGTTCTGGGAGTGTTTGGGAGGTCCCAATTTCAAGCCTTCGCTTGGGCAAATTTTGGTATTTTGAATGAATTAGGCCTTTCGCTTGTTTAATAGACTTTTATTTGATTGTTGGGTAAATTACATCAGAACCGGCTTACTAGTCTGGTGATTAAATGGTGTGTTTTTATGGTGGAGGTCTTGTGTTCGAATCCCTATGCAGGCAAGGGTATTATTTTTTGCTCAGATTTTGGGATAGAGTTGTGTAATAGGGGATTCTTAGTAGTGCATCTGTAATGGGAATTAGGGGATAAGATTATGGGATTTTGGGGGTTATCGGGATTTTATTTTATTTTATTTTTTTCCCATAACTAAATTTTGACTCTTCTTTCCAAAAAATAATTCTACCGTCTATTCTTCTCCCTTTCCTCTTGCCGAAATTCTCTGAGTTTTTTCGTCTTTCTCTTCTTTTTCTTCTACTTGATTTTTCCCTAATCCATTTATTTTCCTTCATTTTCGCATGCGGTTAGTGCTTGCTTAGTTTCGATAAGTGTTTCTCTTCATTTCTATCATGAATCTCTTAATGACTGAAGTGGTAATGTTTTTTCTCTGTGATTTTGGCATAGGGCGAGGCTCGGACTGGTGAATTCAGTGTTCTCGTCTTAACAATAGTTAAATGGAGGGTTATCGTTGGTGGTAAGTTGGGTTTCTATTTGTTTTTAGTTTTCAATTTGCTTGTAAATCCATTAAATTGATGTTGAGTATCTTGATTATAGGCTTTGGAGTGCTCGGGGACTATTTTATCATCAAACAAAACCAGGTGTGTACCCGAAACGCAAAAAAGGGGGATTCGGTAAAAAGCCGAAATTACTTGCTGTTTGGACAGCAGAAGTAGGCTAAATTTGAAAAACCGCCATAAATTGTGGAAATCAAATTAGAGAATGAAAAAAATATGGAATTAAAGTTTATTGAGTCTAGTTTTTCGTAGATGAAACGGTGTAAGTAATGGAATTGTAAATCGTGAGGTATAATAAACTTTGTGAGAAAAGGTCAGATTGAATTTGGGTTCCCCTGTTTTGATCTTCGAAAATCATAAAAAATTGGAGAAAAATAATTAGGCGTTAAAATTTACATGTTTAAATCATTAATGAGTCTATTTTCAATAGAAACAAATGTAAACATCATCTAAATTTTGTACTAAGAGATAATTAATTTTTAACAAAGAAGGGACGAAGCTGTCTGACAGCAGAATAGGGGTAAGTTTGAAGATTTTACTGTACTTATTGGCTGAACAAAAAATTATAAAAATTTTATGGTAGAAAGGTATTTGAATCTAGTTTCAAAGACATCAAGAGGATCTTAATTTTGAATTTTGTAGCTCAAGATATAAATAATTTAGTAACAGTGATGCAAGTAGACAGCTTTGAAGGAACATATAAGTAAATAGTGAAAACATATATGAATAATTAACTAGCACGAGTTACATTAAAAATGAATCACGAGGCCAAGGCCAATTTGGGCCGAGTGGGCCACAAGGGCGTATGAGCCCAATTTTTTGAAAAGTTCTGTAAGATTGCACGGGTCGCCCAAGTCGACTGTGGACCTACTATAGGGTCGATAAGCTTTACTTAGACCCCTATATGTGTGATATGTCTATCTGATTTCTATACCGAGCATGACTTATGATATCTGAATGTATGTACTATTAATTTCATAATGGCATGACATATTTTGTAGGTTGCATTACGTCGGGGTGGGTTGTTGATATTTGGAGGAAGTGTCTGAAAGGCTATTAAACCTGTTATCTGGTAGCTCAGCTGCAACCTTCTGATTATGTGCCGCATTTCGGTACAACATGGTGTGTAGGGATGGGTGGGTTGATTAATCCCCACATGGTGTGTAGGGTTCGACGGAGATGGTGTGTAGAGGTTGGTGGGTAGGATTCTGATTTACTGTAATTGCATTCTGTATTTGATATGGGCCAAGGCCCTAATGTATTTCTAAGACTGTATTTGAATGGGCTAAGGCCCAAACTGATTTTGTGATGGGCACGGGCCCAAGACTGTATCTAACTGAATCCTGTTGATTATCTGTATGCATGTTTTCTATGGAGATTACACACTGAGTTTGCAAAAGCTCACCTTTCTCTATTTAATCTGTATAGGTAATCCCCAGACTTGACGGGTTGGTGCAGCGGAGGACTCGACGGTGGCCACACGTAAATTTTAGACTGTTTTCCATTAATCCTAGAATTTTTTACTTATTTGGGGTTTTTGATGTATCTTCTAGACTATGGACTGGTTGACTTTAAATTTGGGACTTTATACTGTTTTTTAAGAATTTTTTTTAAAACTACAACTCCACAAAACATGGTTTTTTTCTAAAAGCTAAGGTTTTTCGTAAATAGAAACGATTTTCCCTAAATTAATTGGTTACAAAAGTTTCTGCTAAGAGACAAGTTTTAAAGCAAATCAACTAGTTTTTTTTCAAATTAAATAAAGCTAACTCACTGTAACGGTTTCTAAAATCGACAATCTTGTCTTCAAATCCCTTTCCATGTGACATCGCCAGATTCGGCCATAACGTCTAGGCCGGGTTTGGGGTGTTATGCACACATATCGTTTCATATACATTTACAAATTCACATACTCTATAACATTTTCACATAATTGATTTCATTAGCATATTCTTTTATCAGTCTATTTTGTTACCTTTTCAAGTTTTGGATTTCATTTATAATGTTTTGCCCGATAGAAACTTAGTAAAACGGGGTCAGATACACAGGTGAATAAAGTTGCTCACATAAGCTGACATTGCTCACATAAGCTGCCGTTATATCAAGTTATCTGTTCGGGCTAAACCTATGTTACATATAACCTGAGAATATGCGACAAATGCTAGATCTTGTTATAATTTGTACAAGCGCGCATATGTCCCTATTGGCATGCCAATCGTATCCTAAGCTTTTACTAAGTTCATATGGGTAACATTTGTACATTTATGCATTACCATACCTGCAATTATTCTTACTCATCTATCATACCCTATGTTCGATCGCATTTGCATTTCTGTACCTTGTGTACTGTTCTATCACATGACAAATTTTTATTTCATTCATTTCATTTCATTTCAATCCAATCCAATCCAATTCATATATATAATTTCATATTCAACTTCAGAATCATAACTCAAACCTTCCTCAACCCACAATTCATTCATACCATATAACATAATTCAATCCATTCAAATGTTATAAATCATGTTTCATAAATCATACTTACTTTCCATTTTATTCAATTTAGTCCATTATCATCATATTCAATAACAATAAAAACAAATCAATTCATATGACAATTATATATTCACCTCGATGTTCAATCATGCAATTAATATGTACATGCAAGCAATCAAATCAATCTCTATTCATAAAAGTACAAATAAAAAATTTCGTCTCACTCATCGATGTTTCTCTCTTTTATTTTCCATATCGACGATCCAACGTCGTCTATAGCTATGTACAATAATATGAAAAAAAGTTATCAATTTCCATCCAATTCACACTTAATTAACAAGCCACACGTATTTTGCGTTTTATTCAATTTAGTCCCTAAACTCGGCATAAACATATCTTCTGATTCCTAGCTTCATATGTTAATTTGATTTCTCATATATTCATAAGGTACCTTATATTTTCTATTTCTAACAAAATTTCATGATAGATTTTATATTTATTCAATTTGGTCCCTAATATAACAGAGTTAAGAAACAAGTTAACTTAACTTTACAATCTAATCATTTTTATAGTTTAAGCTTAAAATCTATCAATTTCAAGTTCAATTAATCAACAATGGAAACTTGCAAAAACTTTAATAGTTTATCAAATCGGTACATGTGTTAGATAAATCAAGCTCCCATGACCTCAAATTTAAAACAATTATAAGAAAATGACTAGATTTCATTACCTAATAAATGATCGATGTTATAATAGACATCGATAATGGCAATAGAATGATCACATAATAAGAAAAATAAGAACACACAGATTTTACGTGGAAACCCTTTCGAGAAAAAACCACGGGTAAAGGAGAAGAAGTTCACTAATGTTAAAAAATGAATGATACAAGAGGAGTTTCGACTACATCTATTTAAAGGTTGAAAATCCTTATTCTAATAAATATCAAATAGAAGAGGTGTAGCTCTACACAGATCTTAATTGTGCGGCATAGTCTATACTGCCAGCCCCCACACTTTCGGTCGCAAGCCCAGTCCAATATTATGCTTAATGTGGATCTGTATTTCTTTAACAAGTGATGGGATTCGAGTCCAACAAATCTAACAGTCAAAAGCTTTGAAAATTGTTGAGAGGTTTCTACAATGGTGGACAGTCTCATGGATGAAAATGATGGTAAGGTTCTCATTCTTTCCATCATATTTAGTATTTATAGGTTAATTAAACCTTAATTTACTTAATTAATCATATTTAATTAAATTCATTAATCATTAATAATACTTAATCAACATGTCATCACCTTCCACTATCACTTATTAAAAAAATGGTTATATTACTATTTTGTACCTTTGCCTAATATCCATTTAGGTCCTCAATCTTTTTTGTTAATTAAAACTCTAATAGCGATTGTACTTTTATAATTTAGTCATTGAGCTAATTAACTATTAATTTGACAAAATTACTCGATCATTCTATAATATATTTTAATATTATCTCTACAAATATTCATATTTAACATTTATAGACTCAATTTATGGAAATGGGGTTCCAAAACTGCATTTTTCGACAACACTGAATTTTGAGTCGTTACGTAGTATATGACACCAGTCGAACTTCAAACAAAGTATTTGGATGTCTTTGCATTAAAATGAGATATTTGTGCCATAGGACTTCAAGATTGGATCTAATGATTGGGATTTCCCCTAAGATAAGAAAATTGTTGAATAAAGGTTATTTGTGTGATATCAAGGAGATGCAATTATGACCATTTATGCCTCGATTAGGAAGAAAAAGTGAAGTTTAAGGTGCCATCTGATAATGAGCTTTTCGTGACCATTTCTAAAATTTTGATTAAAGATGTTCAGGTATTTGAGGAATTTGGATAAAGAGTCATCAAGGTAACTCCAATGCTTAAGTGAAAAGCTACAATTATGGATGTTAAGTGAAGTATACTAACAAGTTATGATTTTAAGATGAAATTGATCCATGATATGGAACTACAATGATAATGTGAAAAATGATTTCATGCACATGGAATTAAGGAATTTGGTTAAATGAAGTTCAGATTATGATATAATATCACGAGAAATGTGGACAACGAGCTATATGATACATATCAAGCCGATGTTGTAACAAGTTGAGCTAAGTGAAGAAAAACAAATTGATTCGATCCGTTCTAATGATTGAAAAGTCCCGAGTATGATTAGTATGGATGAATTCTTAATATTGTAGGAATTATTTAAAGAGTTGATGTGTTGAGAATCTAAAGTTAAGTAAGGAATAAGTTGAGTCCAAGATTAATGAACTTTGTGGAAGGGAGTCAAGCATTCAACTTTTAAAGTGTAATATAAAACCCATTCTTTTTTGCTCCAAATTCATGGTAAGCCATTATAAATTCTATTTGTCTTTGCGGTTTCATTAATAACATGATCTAGTAACTGTCAAGAATAAGATTGTATGTATGGAAAAAAATAAATAAATGGGGTTATGAATCGATGCCTTAAGTGAATAAGAATGAAGTAAAAAAAAGAGAACTAGTACATCATGAGAGTTACTTGTTGACCTTTTGCATGAAATATCGAGGACGAGTTAAGGAGGGAAGAGTTGTAACACTCCAAAATTTTCGATTACATACATGACACTGTTCTGGTGGTGGATATAGTAAAATTTTGAGAAAATTCTTAGTTAGAGGATTATTATGGAAACATAGATGATATTCAAGATAGAATCTGATGAAAATAATTTTTGAAAATGTGGCAAGAAAGACCAAATCACAAATTTTAAAAAGTTTGACGACTAAAGTGTAATTTGACCAAAATGATAAAAGTTAGTTACTAATGATTAATTGAAATAAGGATTAGTTTGAACATGTGTTTTTGTAATAAATATCACTTGTGAGACTATATTGGAAAGATTGGAAAGTTTAGGAACAAAATTGTAAGATTCTCAAATGTACCAAGAGAAAGGAACATATGTAATTTTCTCTACCCTTGGATTGATATTTATATATTAATGTGAATAATAAGATTTGATTTTGATAAGTGGAGATAATTGTGAAGAAATTGTGTTATGAGACAAAGAATGGGCAAAATGCTAATCATTTCACATAATGATATTTTGGTCAGTCTTCAATAAATTTATATGGAGACATTATTTGGATAAAAAAATTTATATATGGAGTTTATTTGGACCTTTTGGGTCATGTATTGGAAGAGTGAGCCACAACTTATTAAACTTTGGGCTAAGAAATTTATAGATGGGAATTTGTGTCTCGCCCAAAACTGTTAAAATTAAAGTTTGGTCATAATTTTAGGGAAGAAATTGATTAAAATGATCATTTTGAGTTATTTTCATAGTGAGAAGAGGTATCAAATTAATAAACTTTCAATTCATGAGGGCTTTAGTGTGAATTATTGAATCTTGTGAACTGATTAGTTGATAAGTTGAATTACAATTCTTATTTCATTACATTTGAACTAGATAGTATAAGTTGGGAACAACATGATTAAAAATTTAATATTTTATATTGAATGTTGGAATTGGTGAACGAAAGTGATAGGGGTATAAGTAGGAGAACCGAATATGCTATTCTTCCATTCTCTTGTTTTGACAGTCATCTTCTTTATTTTCCTTTTCATTTTTTTTGGAATAGTAAGGAGGTAATGAGTAATTTGCATGAAGGAAAATAGATGTGTTAGCTTGAGAAATTAAGAATCTAGCGAGTAGTAATCTTTCTAACCCTTCTATACCTTTTTTTGTTGAAGGATAGAGGTAAGAAACTTGTAAGTTACGATAAAGTTCATGGCTATGAACATAATATCTTACATAGCTTATAAAAGCATTTTGCATGTTAATGAATTTCGATTGTCTCATTTTTTAATGTTTTCATTTTGATTTACGAATGGTTATTTTGTTTAGCTAATCAATGAAGAGGCTTAAGTGATAAAGGAAAGGCTAAACAGGTGTAGGATTCTAGCATCCGGGTGTTTTTGCGGGTGAGTTTCTGAACTCCAACTCTCAATTTTCATTTTGCATGTTACAGAGTTGTGATAGTTGGGTTGTGTTTGTTCAAAAACTCTACGATAACATTTGGGGATATTAAACTTTGTTATTTTTTAGGTTGTTAATGCTATTCTGTTGACTGTGAATGCGTGGTTTAGAGTGGAAATTTCTTGCATGTATAATTATTGTCCACATGAGTAGTTGAATGTGAAAGGGTATGTAAACCTCATACAGTTGAGGTATTCATCGGTAAATTAATTGCTCTTGTGTTAGTGGGCTGAAAAACTCAGAATGAGAGGCTCACTAATGTCTTCTAAGTAGTAAATATTGTGTCCGGGAATGAGATATGTTATGACATATTGGCATTGTGGTGGGATATTGATAAAAGAAGTTCTGGCGTTCTGGCGGGATATTGGTTGAATGAAGTATTGGTGTTGTGGCGGAATGTTAATTGAAAGAGGTATTGGCCTTATGGCGGGATGATCGATAGATGAAGTTTTGGCATTGTGGTGGGATGATTGATAAAATAAGTTCTGGTCAGATGTAATTGAAAGAAGTATTGGTGTTGTGGCAGGATATTAATTGAAGGAGGACTAGAGTTCGCATGGACTTGTTCTCGTGTTTATAAATTATGATAGTCTGCAGGGACTTGTCCTCAAGTTATAGGTCATGATAATTCACGTGTGTGTTTAAGCGCACAAGTGTAACCATTCTGGAATGTATCCGCACACATGTTAATCCGCCAAGCTTGAATCTGTACAGATTATTATTCTTGTATGAGTTCAAGGGTCATTGATGCAATTGTAAACCAACTGAAAATTCAACAAAGGCAAGTGCACCTATCAATTAATAGTATAGCTACGGTGAGCAAAGATATGGTTCTTATAAGGACTAAAAGTGTAATAGCCTAATTTTAGTGTGTCGAAAATAGTGGTTTCGGGACTACAATCTTGACGAGTGATTTATTATTTTAATATCTATTTAAAGTCTATGAGGTTATATTAAGGTTGTATTAAAGTTTCGTTAATAAATTTGGAAGCTTAAATGGTTAATTAGGTAAAAAAGACTAAATTGAAAATGGTGCAAAAGATGGATTCTAGTAATTAAATGGATTAAATGGCTTTAGAATTATAAATTGAAGGATGTAGTTGGTAAATATACCATATCGTATGCTAGTGGATGTTTATGGATAGGTTTTATTGTAAATAAAGTGAATTTTAAAGGTTAATTTTGTAATTAAATAAAACAAGTAAATGTTGTTAAAAGAAGATGAATTAGAACATCATCTTCTTTTTTTTAGCCCTATTAGCCATTGTTAAAAGAGGGAAAGCATTCGGTCATGGAGTTTCTTCATGCATGGTAGGTTTTAAAGCCCTGTTTTTATTGATTTTTATGCTTTTAAGCTCGTATTAGCTTAATCTAGCTAGCCCGAGAGTTAATTTACAAAATTTTTAAATTTTAAGGGACTTACCATGATTTTTTTTGAATGTGTTTTGATGTTAGATGATAGATTATTAACTTTAGATGTTAAACAAACATGTTTTGTTAAGTGATTTTTAGTGAAATTGTATTTCGGGATTTATTTGTGAAAATAGTGAAATTTCATGGTAATATTATGAAATGATAATTTAAGTGGGTTGATATAAGTCCCTAAGCAATTTGGGGTAGTTAAATTTCAAGTTACGAGCTTAAGAGTAAAATTGTGAAAAGTTAAAATATTAGGGGTAATTTTGTAATTTTACATAAATACGAATTATGGATTGATTTGAATACTTGAAGTACTTAATTGAATGAAATAATCTATTTAGATCAAGACAAACAACAACCAGACTTATATCGAGGAAAGGCGAAAGCTTCGGATTAGTTTTCAACTCTACTTCTACGACTATAATTATTGAGGTAAGTTCGTATGAATTATAATCGTATTAATGATAGCTAAATTGATTTATTGCTATATTGTGTTAATATAAACAGACTTGAAAATGCTTATGTATCGATGTTTTGAATAATTGACGGATAAAGAATCCTATTTGAACCTTAAGAATTCTTAGGATATGAATGACATGTCATTAGGGATTTGAAGTTTCGGGTGCTGGTCTTGAATCTCCTACCAATGGCTGAGGTTTTGCATTTGTTGCGGATTCTCTACAGCTCGTTTTAGCAGGCCCATTTCATAGCTCGGTTGAGCACTATTGAAAAGGAAATGTTACGATTATATGGAGAGGAACACTATGTGTGAGCATTCGCGAGTATCCGATGCAATTCTAGATAGTTCAACGAGTAAATAAAGGAATGACATGGTAAGTACAGAATTGGATATTGGTCATGATATATGTAAAGGCTAATGTAATAAATGATATGGATATGAAAATCTACATATATCATGGTTGAATTCATATGTATCATGTATGAAATTACTAACTTGTGAGTTTGATGGTATTTGTATAGGATTTTACTAAGCTTATGGTCTTGGTAATGATATTATGCTTATTCTATAGTTTGTGCTAAAGAAATGGTAAGTTATGTTTGAGTTTGTACGAGCTTACTAAGCACTAGTTGCTTATGTAGTTACTTTTCTTTTTTCTTTTTATATATTCTCGGAAGCTCGATCGGTTGGAAGCTTGCCGGAGATCTAGCACACTATCCAACAACCATTTCAGTAGTTTTTAAGCATTTTGGCCAAGGTTATAAATTGAATGTATAAGACCCTTTTATAATGGTATTTCTTGAATGTGTAATGGATGTTTTGGTATGTAGATGCTTTGAAGTTTATGTTTGGTTTGATAAACTTTGGAGCTTTGACAAGTTAGGTCATTTTGGCAATTCTTAAGTGCTTGTATATAAGATTGTTTTTGGTATGTTTGTGATGGCATGTCAGTGGTCATATGTAATATCATTTGGTAGATGAACAAACTAGGTTTTGTGCTTGAAGTATGGTTATATTGATTTGTTTGGTTAATGATGTTTTGATATATATGTGGAGCCTTTGAATGACATATTGGTTAGATGAAATAGGATGTTTGAAATGGTCTGTTTATAAGTATTTGAATG
The DNA here is from genome assembly GCF_007990345.1 of Gossypium hirsutum. Taxonomy (NCBI): domain Eukaryota; kingdom Viridiplantae; phylum Streptophyta; class Magnoliopsida; order Malvales; family Malvaceae; genus Gossypium; species Gossypium hirsutum. Next base: position 16,841,980 of record NC_053438.1, read on the forward strand.
ATGTTTAGGTCAATTGAATTTGTTCACAAATAGGATGGATGGTTAGGTGTGTTTTGGCCATGAAATGGCTTGTTTTTAGGGTCAAATTATGGATCACACGACCTGGGACACGGGCTATCACACGGCTGTGTGACACACATAGCCTGACAACATGGCCGTGTGTCATTTGTAAATTGTTAGTGTACCAACTCAATGAGTTACACGGGTGGAGACATGGCCGTGTATCCCTTTTGTTCGATTGTTACACAACCTGGCCACACGGCCGTGTCACCCCTATTTTCAAATTTTGTAACTTTTTCCCAAATCTTATTTTTTTGTTTCAAATTAGTCCTAAATTGCTTCTAAGCTATTTTTATGGCCTTGAAGGCTTGATTTAGGGACCAAATGCATAAGTTTGATTGGCTTTTAATGAGAGTAATTTATTTAATGTTATGATGTTAAATGTTGTTTTGATTGTTTGGTAATGCTCCGTAACACTAATTCGATGACGAAGACGGGTTAGGGGTTTTACATTTAGTTGTAATATCCCAATTTCAGTGGTGTCAGAAATAGTGGTTTCAGGACCACAATTTCGACGAGTGAGTTATTATTTTAATATTTATTTAAAGTTAATCACATGGCAGTGTGGCAGCCCGTGTGGCTCACACGGTCGTATGTCTAGCCCTTGTGGAATGGCTCAATCCATGTGGCTCTTAAAACTTGCTCCTCTTTTTCAAGTTTTGTTTCATCTGCTCCCTAATTCTCTCTTAGGTATAGAAACATGAATTTAAAGGAGTAGGATCATAAAATTCATCATTTTAAATCGAATAATCATCCAAAAACGCATTAAGAATGAGATTAAAACATGTTACTTTTATCAATTATCAAATATCCCCACACTTGGATTCGCTTGTCTTCAAGCGAAATTCTCAACCCACAATCAAGTTAACTTCCCTTAATTTGTCATTTTCATCAATAATGTTTCAAGATAATTCGCAAACAATCATGCATTGGAAATTCAACTGAAAGGACACTAAAGATTCAAGCAGTCCAAGCTGAAAGTTTTAAAGCACAAAAACGAAGGTGTCTCCCCTTATCTCAATAATTACCTTAAACTCAAAATCAACAAGATTTGACATCCTCACTTAAGATCACTCAAAGCACTGAAAGTGTTGAAGGTTCAAATATTATGCACTCAATAGTCGAATGAGAAATCTTATTACCATATGCTGGCTTAAAAATCAAATCTCCACCACTATAAAATGAGATAACACTCCAATCAAGAGGTCTTTAAATTGTTGTAATGGGACTTAGGTTAAAGGTACAGAAAAGGCCAGAAAACTTGATTATAATCGAGAATCAAGTTGATAAGTTGCCAATCTATAAAAAATAAAATACTGAATTAAATGAAATCATATTAACAAGAAATAATTAATAAAAATGAGTTTTTGTAACACAATATGAAGCTAACCATTCAAGCTAAATCAAAAAAAAATATTTTTTTTCATATTTTGATTTTTTTTCTCTTTTTTTTTGAAATAAGAATAAAATTTAGCAAAACAAATTATGAGACATTGTTAGTCAACTAACCCAATCAAATCTCAATAAAAAGATAGTCAATAAAAAGGATAATTTAGCAACATAGATATGCGTAATGGGTTAGCATTAATAGGTTAGAAAAAATCATGTTAGGATCAACGGGGTTTACTAAGGGTTAATTCAATATGTTAGCTTTTTACAGATTAAGTGAGTTAAATTTAAGGAGTCTCTATATAAAATTTAGCAAAACAAATTATGAGACATTGTTAGTCAACTAACCCAATCAAATCAATAATTTGGTCTCGACATGCATAATCGAAGCAAGTTCTAAAACTCCAAATCAAGTTGACACACACTCACAACTAGAAATAAAATGAGCATGAAATAAAATATATGTTATATAGGTTCAAAAGCTCAATAAAAATAATGGTTTTGAGGTCAAACTTGCAAATTTATAATTTCAAAATAATATTCAATTCAGGGAAACAACCTAAAATATTTATTTCTAAAAAAACAACTTATCATGCTTGACTTTCTCGTGACTTAAAGTATAAATCAACCAATACATAAAAATCCACAAATTAATCTAAAACAGCATCAATAAAATTTTCAAATAAAAAAATTCACTCTAATGCAGGGTATGAGAAATTTACTTAAACACAACAAACAACCTCCCCACACTTAATATGTACATTGTCGTCAATGTACAAACAGATATATACAGAATAACCTCAATATGAAAAGAGAGGGAGAGAATTGAAGCTGCCTTGAATTTGGATGAAATCGCAAGATTAGTTAAAACTAGAATAGTGGGCAAATCTAAATGAAGTGCATGTTTTCGAGCAATCTAATAAGAAGATAAACAAGAATAAATAAGAAGATAAAGAGATTACAAACTCAAACAAAAACAACCATTAAAATAATAAAAATAATAACAAAGTTAAAAAATAAAAATAAAGAAGTCTCACACATAACATAAAAAATAAAAGAAAAAGAAAAGTACAAATGATAGTAAAAATAAATAAATAAGAAAATGAAATCAGGCCAATGATGGACGTCATGAGTTGTCGGGATCATGGGCGCACAATTAAGATGAGAGGTATGGAGCTGCTGGAAAATCTGATGCAAATAAGCCTCAATGTTATCAAACCGATAAAAGCATCACTACTCAAAGCAGTCAAACTGCTCAAAGAGGTCCTCGAGTGTAATAGCGGGAACAGTCGTAGGGTGACTCGGAGACAGAGGGGAATGAGGTGGATTCGCATAATGAGGCAGATCATCATCTAGAAACTCCTCGTGCTAATCTTGTGGATCAGAATGAGACAATATATAGCGGCGAGGATCCACTCTATGTTGACGTTCGATCATCCTCATATGACTCATAATAGATAATCCCTGCGGAAACATCTGTCCAACCAGTGTAAAGGAGGATATTTTCTCTAGAGTATCAAGGAGGCTAAAATACCTCGCTAGGCAAGTCATGAAAGGGCCCAAACAGATAGGACCCTACTACAGTCAGATTGGTGGCAAAAAGATAGGGCAATAAAGTATGCAAGATCGGTGGAGTGTCGCATCGCCATGCTCCAAAGAAAATAAGCATCATATATAGCTACAACCTCGATGCTCTCCCTCTGACTAGTTAATGTGTGTGCCAAAATGGCATGGCTACGCAATGGCGGAGGTAGAGAAGTTGGCTTTGGCTAACTTGGGTTATATGGTGTCACAATCGCCGCAATCTCAGTCCAATAGAGAAGGTGACTGATGGATGTGGCAGTATAATGTGGGGAACTCCTCAGTACTCATGAACTTCTCAGAAAAGAGTCTAAGGGAAGTTCCGAGACTTGGGATGCTCAGATAATGTGTCATACCTTCAAGTTTAAACGATACGGTACACGGCTCATACTTCTACAACATCGCATGCTGAAGGAAGAATGTAGAATATAACTCCTGTATGAGTTCTGAATAAGTCAGGTTGACGATGGAGAAGAACCGATCCCCTGGAGCTGTGTCGATGAGGGGTTGAACCCGATCAGCTAAGTTAATCGCCTGTAGCGCCTCCCAGTCTAGGCAACAAACCAAAGCCACAGTCTCTCCTTCAGACACTGATATTGGTTCTCATGTGGACCCGTGAATGATTGAAGACACTGATGTCTCGCGACTGGAGGAGGAGCCAAGGACAAAGTCGCCCTCGGTGTCTTTTACTTTTAGAGGCGGGAACTGCGGCCTTAGGTTTTCCTCTAGTATTAGTCATGTTGTACCTGAAAGAATAAATAACAACCAAAGATTGGACACCTCAAACATATTAATAAAGCGATGCTCAGATTAAAATATACTGAATATACTAAAACTAGTATAGTAAAAATCTAACATGTAAGACTACAACTAATGAAACAAAAATGTCCAAACTAATACTAATAGTAAATTAATAAATAGTAATAATAATAGTATAGTAATCTGATACAAATAATGAAAAAAATACTAATACTAATAATTCAAATGTAATAAGATAATAAAATAAAATAAAAAATAGAATATAATAAAATAATAATAATCAACATAAATAAATAAATAAAAAATAGAGGGGAACAAATGGTGGGGGATTGTTGCAGATGGTGGTGACAGTGGTAGCTAAGGGACAGGTGTGGCGGGATGAAAGAAAATGGGAGACCGACAGTTTTGGTCGCGAATGTTACTCGAAGTTAGAAATGAATGGAGCAACATGAAGAACGGTGGTTGCGTACGTGTTGGGGTAAGAGTGAGGGGATTGGAAAGAAATACGTAACTGTTGGTGGGGTGTTTTGTGGCGATGGGGAAAGAAGACCAAGGAGAAGGTTGATCGGGGGGAAAAAATGATGGAGGGGTTGACGTGTGTAAGGATTGGAGAGGGAAATGATGGTCGACGCTATGTGGTGCTTCGAGAGTGATGAGAAGAGGTACAGGGAGGGAGGGGAAATAAAATCGGAACCGACGATGGAAGGGGGGAGAATGGTGGTGTTGAGGCTGGGTTTTGGTGACACGACAATAGAGAAAAAAATTGAAAACCCTAGTCTTGAAAAGAGGACACAATCGTGTATATGGCCCGTGTTGGGCCACACGGTCAAGCCTCTGACTCATGTGTTCACTCTAAGGTCGTGTGTAACATGAAATCTAAAGAAATTAAGCTCCAGGATTCAAATAACCTAGGACACGTCTGTGTGTCCAGGACATGTACCACACACGGCTGTGTTGTCTAGCTGTGTGGGTCATTTTAGTCCGTGTGCGATGCTCATTCGCTTCTCCCACATCTGTGTGTTGGGTAGTGTGTTGCACACGGTATACCACACGCCCGTGTGACAGGTCGTGTGTCCCACACGGCCATGTCTCCAAACCATGTCACTCTTTGTTTCCATATGTGTTGAAAGAAAATTGAAAAAATTAGCTCTAGCATGTACATGGTCTGGGACACACCAGTGTTTCCCTCACGACCATGTGGACCAATCTAGGTTGTGTGACCTCTATTTTTTAAAATGCAAACTAAACATGCAACAACATTAAGAGAAATAAAAATTGAAACACTCGGGTTGCCTCTAAAGAATTGCTTATTTAAAGTCTAAGCTCGACTTTCCTTTCCACGCTCACGGTTAATTCAGATTTTAGAGCTGGAGCTCCTCTCTCTCATTATTAATATCACCGCCAAGATAAGATTTGAGTCGATGGTCATTTACCTTGAATGTGCAATATTCAGGATCTGTTACCTCTATTGTACCGTATGGACAAATATATTTTAACACAAATGGGAATGACCATCTCCAACTGTGAATTGTTTGGGCTGCTTTAAGCGAGCGTCATGGTGTCGCTTTGTTACTTCTTCATACAATCTCGAGCTCTCATAAGCAGTTTCTCGCCATTTATCTAACATATTTAGTTGCAATAACCTCTTTTTACCTGCAATTTTAGAATCGTTATTCAAAAATTTTATTGCCTAAAATGCTTTATGTCCGAGTTCTTGTGGTAATTGACAACCCTTCGCATAAACAAGTTTGTAGGGAGACGTTCCTATGGGTGTTTTATATGCAGTCTTATAAGCCCATAAAACATCATGTAATTGTAATGCCCAATCCTTCCTATTTGTCTGTAGGGTCTTTTCTAGTATGCGTTTCAATTCTCAGTCTGACACTTCAGCTGGCCTACTAGTTTGAGGGTGATAAGGGGTAGCTACACTGTATTTCTTAAGGACCTTATCAAATTGAGTGTTACAGAAATGTGTACCCCTATTGCTAATGATTTCTCGAGGTGTTCCAAAATAAGAGAAAAGTTTCTTAAAAAAATCTGACTACTACCCTAGCATTATTAGATGTATTAATTACCATAAGATATAGGAAACGATTCCATGAAATCAATACCTCAAATGTTGAAAATTTCACAAGAAAGCATGTAAGTTTGAGGCATTCATTACGTTTGCAAATATTACCTATCCTTTGGCATCTATCACAAGATAAAAACTTGATTTGAGTACTTTATGTGTTATGCTTGTAACAGCCCGATTTAGGGCTTAGTCAGAACAGTTATTCTGAGACCACAAATTTGAAGAGCAAAAATTTATTTTTACTATATTTTTATGGTCCACAATTTCAAAGAAAGATTTCGTGAAAATTTCGTTCGAAAATTTTGACGTTTGGGCACTCAATTTAGTCAAAAGGACTAAATTGTAAAAAGTGCAAAAAGTTGAGTTTTATTTGTTAAAGGTATTTAATTTTTATGGAATTAGAAATTAGGGGTTCTTATGTGGTAATTAGACCATTATTTAGTGATGGAAAAAAATGGACAAGAAATAAGTGAAATAGGATTTTTTTTAAGTAAGGGCATTTTGGTCATTTAGTAAATAAATAGAATTAAAATGGGAAAAAGATGTAAAAAATGGTGTTATCATATTTTCTTGCTGCCAAAACTTGAAGGACTCCACAGCTAGGGTTTCGGCCACTTTCAATCTTGATTGTAAGTACATTTTAGCCCCGTTTTTAATGTTCTTTCCATTTTTGAGATTCCCGTAGCTCGGTTTATCGATTTCTATGTTATTTTGAGCTAGGGATGAAATTTGAAAAATTACCCATGTGTGAAATGTATGTATTTTAATGTTTTATGGAAGAATATGAAGCTATAATTTATGTTAAACAACTTTTGCTAATCGATTTTAAATGAAACCGAGCAAAATAACATAATCGGTAAAAATATTTCATGTTCATAAGTAGAAGTTAGAGTGAGAATTTGATGTTGCCATAGAAGGGAAAAGTGTTCAGCATGTTATAAAATTTAATTTCTGAACTTTGGGGCAAAAATGTAAATATGCAAAAGTTTAGGGACAAAATTATAATTTTGTCAAAAGTTGAGTCGAGGATTATTTTGATAAATGTGAATTTAAAAAAAAACTAAATTTGCTATTATAGATCAAGAAAGCCGTGGAATCAACCTCGATAAGGGAAAGGAAAAGATTGAGGATTGAATTGCAAAATTCCTATATTTTGCGCCAAGGTAAGTTGTATGTAATTAATACATTATTTATAACTATTTCTGATATTTTGTTATAATATATGAGAAATGGTTGGATATGAAATAGTTATATAACAATTAGAAATTTTGAATTGATAGTTGAATCGATTAAAATCTGCAAAAGAAGCAGATATTTTATAAATTGATTTATTGGTTGAATGAGATATGGAATTAAATCTTAATGAGTCTACTTTCATATAAAAGAAGCAGATCAAGCAAAAGAGTTTGTATATTTTGAGATATTTGAATTTTAGTGAGGCAGGGTCGGATTGATTTCAGAATCCCCTATTCTGAATTGGACAATTCATTAAAAATTGTACAAAAATAGTTATGAGATATAATTTATATAATTAGAATAATTAATGAGTCTATTTTCAAAAGAAACAAACAAAAATATCATCTGAATTTTGTACAGTGAGATAATTCATTTTTAGTGAAGAGAGGTCAGAGATGTTGAGCAGTGAAACAGGGGTGAATTTAAAGAATAAACTGTACTAATTCGCCAAGTAAAAAATTCTAAAAATTTTATGATAAGACGGTACATGAGTCTTGTTTTAGGGAAAATTTACAGAACTTAATTTGGAGTTCTGTAGCTCTGGATAAAAATAATTTAGTAACTTTGATGCAGAAAAATAGTTTGCTGGAATTTGAATAAATATCAAATTTATGGTTGATTAAAATTATGTTATCTATGGAAACAAGTTTTAAATTTGTTTATGAATTACATACGTACTTACTAAGCTATATGCTTACTTCTCTTTCTTTTTTTCTTGTTTTATAGTGTTAGAAATCATCTTGGAATTTGGACAGAGTCGGGGATCATTCACACTATCTACATCTTTTGGTATTTTGAAACCAATATTTCTGAATTATGGCATGTATAGAAGACTTAATGTTAATGTGATGTATATATATACTAATTACTACTTAGCTTAAGATGTTAATGTATATTAATTGATAGGTTTTTTTAAAAAAAATGCTAGCGAGGTTACTTTGAATGTCGTGAATGATTTAATTATGTTTAAGTATATAGCTGTATTAGTTGAAATATTGAATTGGTTTGAGATTGCGTTTTGAAAATTTGCAGGAGGGATTAGACATTTGTAAAAGGGATTATGTCAAAAATTTTATATAAAAAAAACTCCGATTGTATGAAAATATGTATTTTATGTTTGATAATACTTTTTACCCTGTTTCGGCGATGAACAAGGGTAAGAGGTGTTACATTTTAGTGGTATCAGAGCTATGGTTTAGCCAGTTCTTGGACTAACAAAATATGTGTGAAAGTCTATATATACATGCCATAAATATATTGTGATAGTGTGATGATTCTGACAATTTAAAATTGTGTTTTTATATAGTAAATGGATCCTGATCGAGCTGTAGCGGATGATGTAGAAAACAATGCGCCCACTCCCGCGCAAGGGACCGCGCTTGAGGAAAGTAGACATGGAACTGACACACACAGTCAATATGAGGCTCGAGAATCCTTCCTCCATATAAAGAATAATTGGTACACAGAGTTTATTCGAGGAAATCCAAATGTTCAACCTCCTCCACCCCCTCCTATTCCTCAACCGGTTCCTGTAGCTTCACAAGGTGTTGAATTGGTAAAACCTAGTAAACCCCCAATTGATAAAATCTGAAAATAAAGGGCGAAAGATTTCAGGGCTAACATAGATGATGATCTCGAGAAAGTAGAATTTTGGCTTGAAAATTCTATCCGGGTATTTGATGAATTATCGTGTACTTCTAGAGAATGTTTAAAATGTGCTATATCTTTATTGAAAGATTCTGCATATCGTTGGTGGAAAACATTAGTATTTGTGGTTCCGAAAGAAAGGGTTACATGAGATTTCTTCCAAGAGGAATTCAAAAAGAAATACATAAGTCAACGGTTCATCGATAAAAAACGTAAGGAATTTCTCAAATTAAAGCAAGGTCGAATGTCGGTGGCAGAATACGAAAGAGAGTTTGTTAGACTTCGTAAATATGCTCAAGAGTGTGTGCCCACAGAAGCTATGATGTGTAAAAGGTTGGAAGACGGGTCAAATGAAGATATTAGAATGTTTGTTGGGATGTTGGAACTGAAAGAATTTGTGGTACTGGTTGATCGAGCTTGCAAGGCTGAAGAATTGAATAAAGAAAAGAGAAAAGCTGTGATTAAGGCTCGGCATGCAAGAAAAAGACCAATGAGTAAGTCATTCCAAACTCAGTCAAAGAAGTTCAAAGAAGTGAACTCTCGATCGACTTCTTCAACTGGGTATTCTTACAGAGATCATGGGAGATCATATTCGAATCCGAAAGCTCAAGCTACTTCAATAGCAAGTGTGGGTAGTGTGAAGTCTAATAAACCTGAGTATCAACATTGCGGAATGCAACATTCTGGTGAGTGCTGGTTAATTAGCCGAGCTTGTTTCAAGTGTGGTTCTCGACAACACTACATTAAAGATTGCCTTGAGAAAGTTGAAGAAGAAAAAATTTAGAATGTTAGATCGGGTGATACTGCTAACAGAGGTAGACCACCGAGAAATACCGAAAACAGAGCTAGCAGTAAAAGTGAAATGAAATATACAGTTATGAGACCAGAAACTAGAACACCTGCTAGAGCTTATGCTATACGTACTCGAGAGGATGCATCATCTCCCGATGTGATTACTGGAACATTTTCTCTCTATGAAACTAATCTTATTGCATTGATTGATCCTGGGTCTACTCATTCTTATGTTTGTGCGAATTTAGTATCTAATAAGAATTTTCCTGTTGAATTTACTGAATTCGTGATTAAAGTGTCAAACCCTTTAGGCAAATATGTGTTAGTCGAAAACGTTTGCAAGAATTGCCCTTTAATGATTCAAGCTCATTGTTTTCTGGAAAATTTGATGTTGTTACCATTTGATGAGTTTGATTTTATTTTGGGGATTGATTGGTTGACTTTGCATGATGTCAAGGAGAACTGTAGACAGAAAATTCTTGAATTGAAATGTGAAATTTGTGAAATTCTTCGGGTTGAAACAAATGAATCAAATAAATTGCCTATGGTGATTTCGCACATGTTTGCCAAGAAATATTTGAGAAAAGGGTGTGAAGCTTATCTTTCTTATGTGTTAAACACTGAGATGACTAAGTCGAAGCTTGAATCAGTACAAGTAGTCTGTGAATTTCTGGATGTGTTTCCAAAGGAATTGTCTCGATTACCTCCAATTAGAGAAGTTGAGTTTGCTATTGATTTGTTACCTAGGACTGTACCGATCTCTATTGCTCTGTATAGAATGGCTCCAACCGAATTAAAAGAACTAAAATATCAGTTACAAGAGTTGACAGATAAGGGATTTTTGAGACCGAGTTTTTCTCCCTGGGGTGCTCCTGTATTATTTGTGAAAAAGAAAGATGGTTTTATGAGACTTTGTATTGACTATCGTCAGCTCAACAAAATGACTATAAAGAACAAGTATCAGTTGCCAAGAATTGATGACTTGTTCGACCAGTTAAAGGGAGCAACAGTGTTTTCAAAGATTGATTTGAGATCAGGTTACTATCAATTGAGAGTTAAAGAGTCAGATGTGCCAAAAACTGCTTTCAGAACGAGATATGGACATTACGAATTTCTAGTGATGCCTTTTGGTTTAACTAATGCTTCGGCTATTTTTATGGACTTGATGAACCGAATTTTCCCACCGTATTTGGATAAGTTTGTGGTGGTGTTCATAGATGATATTTTAATCTATTCTTGAGATGAATTCGAGCACGCCGAGCATTTGAGAACCGTGTTGCAGATTTTGAGAGAGAAGAAGTTATTTGCTAAATTTAGTAAAAGTGAGTTTTGGCTTCATGAAGTCAGATTTTTGGGACACATAGTTTCAAGTGATGGTATTCGGGTTTATCCGAGTAAAATTTTGGCAATTGTTAACTGGGAGTCGCCAAAGAATGTATCCGAGGTTAGAAGTTTTCTGGGCTTAGCGGGGTATTATGGACATTTTGTTAAAGGATTCTCAATGATTGCTTCCCCTATGACTAAGTTATTGCAAAAGAATGTCAAATTTGAATGGACTGATAAATGTCAACAAAGTTTTGAGAAATTGAAGGCGTTATTGACTGAGGTGCCTGTGTTAGAGCAACCTGAGACAAGGAAAGAGTTTATAATTTACAGTGATCCAATGTTGAATGACCTTGGCTGTGTGCTAATGCACGAAGGTAGAGTAATAGCTTATGCTTCGAGATAGCTGAAACCACATGAGAAGAATTATCCGACGCATGACTTGGAATTAGTTGCTATCATTTTTGCTTTAAAAATTTGGCGACATTATTTGTATGGTGAGAAATGTCGAATCTTTACTTATCATAAAGGTTTGAAGTATCTGATGAATCAAAAGGATTTGAATTTGCGACAAGGAAGATGGCTCGAATTAATAAAAGATTATAAGTTAGTTATTGATTACCACCCAAGAAAGGCAAATGTAGTCGCTGATGCTTTGAGCAGAAAATCTTTTTTTTTTCTTTGAGAACCATGGATACGAGTTTAGCTTTGTCTGAGGATGGTTCAATTTTGGCTGAGTTGAAAGCTAGACCGTTATTTTTGCAGCAAATTTGTGAAGCTCAGAAGAATGATAGTGAATTACAAGTCAAGAGATCTCAGTGTGAGTCAGGTTGTGATTCAGATTTTCGAATTAGATCAAATGATTGTCTAATGTTACAACATCAGATATGTGTACCGAAAGATGATGAGTTGATTCAGACAATTTTACATGAGGTACACAATGGTAGTTTATCAGTTCACCCAGGTAGTACGAAAATGTATAATGATTTGAAGAAATTGTATTGGTGGCCGGGCATGAAAAAGGATATTTATGAATTTGTATCACAGTGTTTTATTTTTCAACAAGTAAAAGCTGAACATCAAGTACCTTCGGGTCTACTTCAACCATTAATGATTCCTGAGTGGAAATGGGACAAAATCACAATGGATTTTGTGACGGGTTTGCATTTGACTCCGAGGAAGAAAGATGCTATTTGGGTAATCGTTGATAGATTGACGAAATCAGCCCATTTTATAACTGTACGTTTTGATTACTCACTTGACAAGTTGGCGGAGTTATATGTTGCTGAAATTGTGAGGTTGCACGAGGTGCCTAAGTCCATTATTTCGGATAGAGATCCGAGGTTTACTTCGAGGTTTTGGAAAAAGTTGTAAGAAGCCTTGGGTACAAAATTGAACTTTAGTACTGCATTCCATCCACCAACTGACGGACAATCTAAAAGAGTAATTCAATTTCTTGAAGACATGCTCCGATGCTGTGTCTTTGAATTTGAAGGCAGTTGGGAGAAATATCTACCATTGGTTGAATTTGCCTACAATAATAGCTATCAGTCGAGTATACAAATGGCACCGTATGAAGCATTATATGGATGTAAGTGTAGAACCCCTTTGTATTGGATTGAGCTCAGTGAGAAACAGATTCATGGGGTTGACTTAGTAAAAGAAACTGAAGAAAAAGTGAAAGTAATTCGTGATTGTTTGAAAGCTACTTCAGACCAACAAAAGTCATATGCGGATTTAAAGAGAAAAGAAATTGAGTTTCAAGTGGGCGATAAAGTATTTTTGAAAGTATCTCCGTGGAGGAAGATTTTAATATTTGGCCGTAAAGGTAAATTGAGTCCACGTTTTATTGGGCCGTATGAAGTTATTGATAGGATTGGACCCGTAGCTTATCGGTTAGCTTTTCCAGTAGAGTTGGAAAGGATACATAATCTATTTCATGTGTCAATGTTACGAGGATATCGTTCTAATCCTTCACATATAATTTCTCAGACAGAAATTGAAATTCGGTCGGATATGACTTATGAGGAGGAACCGATAAAGATTCTAGCTCGGGAAGTCAAACAATTCAGGAATAAAAATATAGCTTTAGTGAAAGTGTTGTGGCAAAACATGGAATGGAAGAAGCTATATAGGAACCGAAGGAAGTTATGAGAAAACAATATCCAAACCTCTTTTCCGGTAAGATTTTCGAGGACAAAAATCTCTAAAGGGGGAGAGTTGTGACAGCTCGATTTAGGGCTTAGTCAAAATAGTGGTTTCGAGACCACAAATCTGAAGAGGAAAAATTTGTTTTTACTATATTTTTATGGTCTACAATTTCACGAAAAGATTTTGTGAAAATTTCGTTCGAAAATTTTGACGTTTGGGCTCTCAATTTAGTAAAAAAAAAACTAAATTGTAAAAAGTGCAAAAAGTTGAGTTTTATTTGTTAAAGGTATTTAATTGTTATGGAATTATAAATTAGGGGTCCTTATGTGGTAATTAGACCATTAGTTAGTGATGGAAAAAAATGGACAAGAAATAAGTGAAATAGGATTTTTTTTAAGTAAGGGCATTTTGGTCATTTAGTAAATAAATAGAATTAAAATGAGAAAAATATGTAAAAATTGATGTTATCATATTTGCTTGCTGCCAAAACTTGAAGGACTCCATAGCTAGGGTCTTGGCCACTTTCAAGCTTGATTGTAAGTGCATTTTAGCCCCGTTTTTAATGTTCTTTGCATTTTTGAGATTCCCGTAGCTCAGTTTATCTATTTCTACTATTATTTTGAGCTAAGGTTGAAATTTGAAAAATTAACCATGTGTGAAACGTATATATTTAATGTTTTATGGAAGAATATGAGGCTAGAATTTAAGTTAAACAACTTTTGCTAGTCGATTTTAAGTGAAACCGAGCAAAATTACATAATTGGTAAAATTATTTAATGTTCATAAGTAAGAGTTAGAGTGAGAATTTGATGTTTCCATGGAAGGCAAAAGTGTTCAGCATGTTATAAAACATAAGAACAAGGAATAATATTTAATTTCTGAACTTTGGGGCAAAAATGTAAATATGCAAAAGTTTAGTGACAAAATTGTTATTTTGTCGAAAGTTGATTCGAGGATTATTTTGATAAATTTTAATATTAAACAAGCTAAATTTGCTATTATAGATCAAGAAAGACGTGGAATCAACCTCGATAAGGGAAAGGAAAAGATTGTGGATTGAATTGCAAAATTCCTATATTTTGCACCGAGGTAAGTAGTATGTAATTAATACATTGTTTATAACTATTTCTGATATTTTGTTATAATATATGAGAAATGGTTGAATATGAAATAGTTATATAGCAATTAGAAATTTTGAATTGATAGTTGAATCGATTAAAATCTGCTTGAATTGTGGATATATCATTGACAAGTAATAAGTGGAATAGTTGAATTGAATTATTAAACTTGTTATGGGATTGGACTGAAATATTGAAATTGTGATTTGTATACGGATAAATTGTTAATCCTTGAAAAGTAAGAATCTCTGTGGGACTGTCGGAATAAGAAAGGATTGAATAAAGTGCCTATAAACACGTGTGTAGTATTAAGTGCAGGCTACTACGTGTATCGATAGATAATGGTCACATGTGTAGTACTATGTGCAGGCTACTATGTGTACTGGAAGGCTTTGGTCACGTGCGTAGTACTATGTACAGGCTACTACGTGAACCGGAAAGTTTGATCACGTGTGTAGTACTATGTGAAGCCTACTACGTGTATCGAATGATAATAATTACACGAGTGGTACTATGTGCAAACCCCCGAATATTCGCTATTATACCAACGTGTTCAACGAGATATGAGTATTGATAAAAAAATATGAGTATGTGATTGAAGTGTGAAAATTTGCTAAAGACTAATTGGAGTGATGATGTTTCGTATTGTGCTTACAAAATAAATTGTTGTAATGTTATGTAAATGAGTGAAATTGAAACAGAACAGATTCAAACAGTGGAAGTGATGTTACTTTGAAAAATCACCAAAAATTTTACAAATTGAGTTATTGGTTGAATGATATATGAAATTAAATCCTAATGAGTCTACTTTCATATAAAAGAAGCAGATCAAGAAAAAGAGTTTTATATTTTGAGATATTTGAATTTTAGTGAGGCAGGGTTTGATTGATTTTGGAATCCCCTGTTCTGACTTGGAAAACTCATTAAAGATTGTAAAAAAATATTTATGAGATATAATTTATATTTTTAGAATAATTAATGAGTCTATTTTCAAAAGAAATAAACAAAAATATCATTTGAATTCTGTACAGTGAGATAATTCATTTTTAGTGAAGAGAGGTCAGAGATGTTGAGCAGTGAAACAGGGGTGAATTTAAAGAATAAACTGTACTAATTGGCCAAGTCAAAAATTCTTAAAATATTATGATAAGATTTTATATGAGTCTAGTTTCTGGGAAAATTTACAGAACTTAATTTAGATTTCCGTAGCACTAGATAATAATAATTTAGTGACTGCGACACAGAAAAATAGTTTGCTGGAATTTGAATAAATATCAAATTTATGGTTGATTAAAATTATGTTATCTATGGAAACATGTTTTAAATTTGTTTATCAATTACATACGAACTTACTAAGCTATATGCTTACTTCTCATTCTTTTTTTCTTGTTTTATAGTGTTATAAATCATCTCGGAATTTGGACAGAGTCGGGGATCATCCACACTATCTACATCTTTTGGTATTTTGAAACCAATATTTTTGAATTATGGCATGTATAGAAGACTTAACATTAATGTGATGTATATATATACTAATTACTACTTAGCTTAAGATGTTAATGTATATTAATTGATAAGTTGTTTTTTTTTAAATGCTAGCGAGGTTACTTTGAATGTCGTGAATGATTTAATTATGTTTAAGTATATAGCTGTATTAGTTGAAATATTGAATTGGTTTGAGATTGCGTTTTGAAAATTTGCAGGAGGGATTAGACATTTATAAAAGGGATGATGTCAAAAATTTTATAATAAAAAACTCCGATTGTATGAAAATATGTATTTTATGTTTGATAATACTTTTTACCCTGTTTCGGCGATGAACACGGGTAAGAGGATTTACAGTGCTAATCCCACAGTGGTGTCCTCATGTCTGTCCCGAATGAAAATGATCCAAAATTTTATTCACTTCTGGTACCGTAACACACTTTAAAATTACCTGATCTGCACACAGAAGAAAAAGAAAAGGATCCTCCCAAAAATAGTTTTTCACATCAACAAAGAATCGCTTCTTTGGATGATGAGTCAAACCTTTTGGTAAGGTGTTAGAAATAAAATAATTCGCAATATCTGCAAAGCAAGGGCCTTCAAAATTAGTTATCGCAAAGAGTCGTTCTTCAAGAAATGAGTCATTTATCTCCTTTTCATTAAGCTTCTCAAGATAGGGACTCTCGAGCCTTGAGAGGTGGTTTACTACAAGATTTTCAGCTCCTTTCTTATCTTTAATCTCCAAATTGAATTCCTGCAACAATAAAATCCACCTTATAAGTCGACGTTTTGCATCTGATTTCGTAAGAAGGTAGTGAAGAGCGGAGTGGTGAGTGTACACAAAAACTTTAGACAATATTAAATAAGGTCTAAATTTATCAAATGAAAATACCACAACTAGGAATTATTTTTTTGTAGTGGTGTAACTCTCTTGTGCGTCTGTCAAAGCTTGCTAGCATAATAAATCAACTGAAAATGCTTGTCTCTTTGTTGTCCAAGAACTACACCTATTGCAAAATCACTCACATCACACATAAGTTCAAAGGGTAAATTCCAAAAAGGCGACACCATAATCGGGGCATTAATAAATTTATCCTTAAGAACATTTAATGCATGTAAACATTCCTGACTGAAATTAAATGACATAATTTTTTCTAGTAGATTAGTAAGGCTTTGCTATTTTAGAAAAATCTTTAATAAATCGCCTATAGAACCTAGCATGTCTTAAGAAACTTCAATATCCTTAACTAAACTAAATGGAGGTAGTTTTTTATGGTTTCAATTTTTGCTCTATCAACCTCAATCCCTTCTTGAACCATGAAGTTACAATTTTCCTTATTAAGCACAAGGTTCGTTTCCTTGCATCTCATTAAAACTTGTGATAAATTTTTAAGGCAAAGATGGAAGGAATTACCGAATACCGAGAAGTCATCCATCAGTACCTCCATAATGTCCTCTACGACTTCATCAAAGATGGCTAACATGCAACGCTAAAAAGTGGTAGAAGTATTACATAATCCAAAATGCATTCTTCGGTAAGAAAATGTACTGTATGGACATGTAAATGTCATCATTTCTTGATCATTGGGACCTACCGGGATTTGAAAGTAGCCAAAAGTCCATCCACAAAACAATAATACATGTGAGCAGATAACCTCTCCAACATTTAATCCACAAATGATAGAGGAAAATGGTCTTTCCATGTAGAATTGTTCAAATTCCTATAGTCAACACAAACACTCCATCACGTAACTCTTCTTGTTGGAATCAACTCATTCTTCTCATTAGCCATAATAGTCATACCTCCTTTCTTAGGAACAACCTGCACAGGACTGACCTAAGTACTATCAAATATAGGATAAATAACTCTAGCATCTAGAAGTTTAATTACCTCACCCTTGACGACTTTCTTCATGTTGGGATTTAACCTCCTTTAAGCTTGCACACATGGCATATATTCATTTTCCATTAAAATCTTGTGGGTGCAAAAAAAAAGGACTAATCCCTTTAATATTAGAAAATTTCCAAGCTATATCTCTTTTGTGTTCCTTCAACACTTGTACTAACTTATCCTTCTCAATCTAATTTAAGTTTGAAGTAATACTCACTGGCAGTGTAGAATTATTTCTAAGGAATGCATACTCCATATGATTTGATAATTGCTTAAACTCCAATTTGGGAGGTTCTTTAATAGAGGGTTCCAAATTAAAGTCTTTATTTACCTCAATGGCCTCAAAATATTTCTGTCTAAGTGGAGACTTATTATCATCCAGATCAATTTTCATTTCACTTATCACAAAATTATCTCTATCGACCTCCTCACCTTAAACAATACACAGTTCCAATGTGTCCTTATGAATAATTTCCTGCAATGAATCCTAAATAACATGATCAATAGAATCAGTAAAATAAAAGGAATCATCTTTCTCACTAGAAAATCACAGAGCATCATATATTTGAAAAACAATCTGATCATCACCTACGCTAAGCATAGGTTTACCATTACCCATGTCAATAATAACTTTAGCAATAGCTAAAAAGGATCGGCTTAAAATTAAAGGCACTTCAAAGTCATTATCCAAGTCAAGTATAATAAATTCAACAGGGAATATGAATTTATATACTTTCACAAGAATATCTTCAACAATGCCCCTAGGATATTTAACAGGTCTGTCAGCTAATTGAATACTCATTCTAGTGGGTTTTGGTTCCCTAAGATCAAGTTACTTGAACATTTTATAAGGCATTAAATTAATACTAGCACCCAAATCAACCAATGCTTTTTGAATTAAATTACCAAAAAACAAAGGATAGTAAAGTTTTATGGATATTGCTTATTTGCAATCATAATGCATAGACACAAAACTTGTAGGCTTCATGCCCAATGAAACATTTTCTAACAAGTTTTTTAACCACTCAGTCTCATTACCAACCAACTCTAGGGCAATAAACTCTGACTCCATAGTAGATTTTGCTATAATAGCTTGTTTGGCTAAACTTCATTGCGCCACCACCAAGGGTGAATATGTAACCACTAGTGCATTTTGTGTCATTTGAATATGAGATCCAATTAGCATCATTATGTCCTTCTAATACAATAGGACCCACTAAATAAAATACCATAATTAATGGTCCCTTTTAAATATTTCACAAATCTGACTATAGTAGCACAATGTTCATGACTTGGGTTATGTATATATTTTTCCTTAGTCAACATACGACATATGCTTTATTTGGTCATGTGAAATTCTTTAAATGCATCAAAGTCTCAATAATTGTGCATACTTTGACTAGGAAATAGGTTCATGTATATTTTTCTTCAGTTGAGTGTTACCATCATAAGGAGTACTCATCGATTTGGCATCAAAGTGTCCAAACTTTTTTAGAAGTTTCTTAACATAATACTCTTATGATAGCATCAAGCTATCACCTTTCCTTATGATCTTAATACCCAATATAACATTTGTTTCCCCCATATCTTTCATGTCAATTTTGGGAGCAATATATTTTTTTCTCAAGTAGTAACTTCTGATTAGTACTAAAAATCAACATATAAGAAGATAATCACACAATCACTATTAACACACTTTGTGTATACACATTTGTCCACTTTTATAAAGGAAAATCCATCATTTACTAGAGTTTGATCAAATTCCTCTCGCTGGTATTTAGGAGCTTGTTTCAAACCATATAAATTTTTGAGAAGTTTACAAACCGTAGATTCTTGACCTAGAAAAATACATTCTTCAGGTTGTTTCATGTAAATTTCTTATTCTAATTCTCCAATTGAAAAAGCTGATTTAACATCCATTTGATGTATAAAAAGTTTATGTATAAAAGCTAAGGCAATTAAAAAATGAATTGAATAAATCCTTGTTATTAGAGCATTATATTGTATTTTCTCTTCTACTTTACAGAAAGTTAAAAAAAATCCTCCTCTTCCTCTTTAGATTCAACAAATATTTTCAGGAAAGGAAGTTTTATCACAAACGACTTCGATTCTTTGATATTAGGCTAATCAGTTGATTCTTTGGGAATAGCCATCTATTTTCATCTTTTTCTTAAGATTCCAATCTACTCACTATAGTCGCTAATTAACTAACCTTTTTCTTGAGATTTTTAATTATCGCTCTTACCTTTTTATAAAATTGTTGTGTGTTAGTAGCAAGTGATTTAATAATTTCTTCAAGCAACATATGTGAATTAGAAGAAAATGGTTGTGTGGGAGCAAGCAACATTAGTTCATAGCCAAAATTTGGATAATCCATCCATCCATGATTGTAAGTATTGACAAAAGGATAATATCTCCATTGTGGCCAATCGAGAAATCCTCCAATAATATTGACACACTTATAAGAATTGTAACACCTTATACCTGGTCTGGTCGCCCGACCCAAACTATAAGGCATTACAACAGTAAATCTTGAACATTTACCATAAAATCAATCAAAAATAAATAAATAAATCATAACCATTATATCCATGTTATTCAATCAACTTGGGACCTAAATCGAGCTTACGGAACATTTAAAACAAATCGGAAACCATTCTGGATTAAAATGAGTAAAATGTGAAAACAAAGGTCACACAGTCGTGTGATAGGGCTCAACCCGTGTGGCTCAAGAACATGGTCGTGTGGCCAAACTGTGTAACAACCTGAGCCCGTGTGACTCAGGGTCGCACAACCAAGTCGCCAAGTTGTGTAACTCTCTGAGGCTATGTGGTCAATCTTGCACCAAAAATAAAAAAGGTCGCATGGCCATTTCAGGTAACCTTGTGGGACACACGACCGTGTGGTAGACCGTGTCCCAGACCATGTGTGCCCAAAAACACCTTCGAACACAAGCCATTTCACATACCAAAACTTAGACACCAAGCTATGTAATAACCAACTTTCAAACCTATTCAAAATATGCCAAAACAAGCCAAAATATATCAATTCACAATCAACCTATGTGTCTAACCAATATGCCCTCATTGGCACCTCAATTCAAATATATACAACCATTCAACCAAAATATGTGCCACAAGTTAAATTCATTCAAACATTCTTCAAATTCTGGATCCAAAATACCATAGTTTAGCCATAAACCAAACCATCAAATGCTTATATACCTCACTCTAAACTCATAACATACCATAACCAAATTGACCATCTCAACAAAGTACAAAGTAGTCCAAATTTCCTATTTACATAAACATATCGAAGCAACCATTTAAATGTATCTAAATATCAAATCATGTATACACCATCACACACCACGACCAACCAACTTACCAAATAAAATTTACATCAACACATAAACCATGTTCTTCAAAATGCACATCATATTATCATAATACTTATGAATTAAATATCCAAAATCCTATTTACATGTCACTTATAATTAGGTCGAAATAAACAAATAGCTACTAAAAAAATTGTCGGATAGTGTGATCTCCAATGATGTTCCAATCGTGTGACAGCCCAAAGTTGACCCTAGTCGGGAAGTGGTTCCGGGACCGCTAAACCGAGTCACCGAAATGTTTGAATGTGATACTTATTGTCTAGAATATGTAATTATGAATGTGTGAAAATTTCAAGCTTCGATTTGGTTGATTGCATGTGAATTTAGTCAATAGGACTTATGTGAGAAAATTTTAAAATGTGATAGGTCAATGTGTGAGGACCTATTAGTGCATGTGGACAAAGGGGGGACTTGCATGTCAAATTCCCCCCTACTAGTAGTGGCCGGCCATGACAAGCATGGTAGACCAAGTTTGATGGCCAAGACATGTCATAGACATGTCTTGTTGGTGCATCATGGGTGGAAAAAATAAAATAATGGGCATGGAAATTAAATAATGAAAAGGAGTATGGTGAATACAAAAAAAAAAGAAAAATGTGTGTAGTTGTTTTCTTCCCCCCCTTTTGCCGTGAGCTAAAGAAAAGAAAGGAGGAAATTTTTGTTCATCCTTTTCTCACCTTCATTTAGCCGAAACTAGAAAGAAAAAAAAAACAAAGAAAAAAAATTACTCATCCTTTGGTTCATCCTTGGCCAAAAATTTTAAGGAGGAAAGAAGAAGAAAGGTGAAGAGATTCGGCCATGCATGTAGCTAGGCTAAGGTATGTTGATGATGTTCCATGAGATGCATGCATGTTTTAGTTGTTAGCTTGAGTTCTACCTAGCCCATGGTCTAAATCTTGCTATGTGATGGAAATGACATTTGACCATGGATGCATCATTCTTGGTTGATGTTTGATGTGGTGGTGATGAGGCAAGAGGATGAGTTAAAATTCGGCCTAGGTGGAGGTTGTGTTAATGCCATTGCATGCTAAATATGAAGTTTGTTAATGATGCATGTGATGATGACTTGATGATTCTTGAACCTCCTTTTTAGCATTTTTGTGTGAGCACATATGTGCATTGGTTGCTAAATGGAGAAGAATCGGCTAGCAAGTTGTGTGCTAAGGCCGAATGTAACTTTGCATGTTAATGAGCAATGCATGTGTTAAACTGATGGAAAGGGGGAGGATGCTTTACTAGTGTGTATATGTGTGTATTAAGTGTTGAAATCGACCCCAAAAATAGACATGCATATTCGGCCAAGGGGGAAAAATTAGCTAATATGTTGTGTTGATGCATGATTTCACATGTATGTGACTTTAATGTCTAATGTATAAATATGGGCTAAGTGCCTTGTGTTCATCTTTTCGATGCCTAAATGATGAAATCAATTTATTTGTTTAATTAAGCTCAAGAGCAAATGGGAAATAGATCCGATAAAGGGAAGGAAAAAGTGGTCGAATAGTTAGCGGAATCGTTCGACAACACCCGAGGTAAGTTCTTGAGTAAGAGAGCTTAAATTACGATGTGATTAAATCATGTTTTAAGCAAATGAAAATCATGCTCTATGTGTGGCTATTGAGCCGAATGTGCAAGGATGATATGTGCCTTGTGTTTGAGTTTTGCAAATGAAAATGAAATACGAATGTGCCATGAATTATTGTTAGATGTGCATGATTAATTGAATGCTGTCCGGGCTAAGTCCCGAAGGCTTTGTGCTAAGTGACTATATCCGGACTAAGATCCGAAGGCATTTGTGCGAGTTATTAATTCCGGGTTAAGTCCCGAAGGCCTTTGTGCGAGATACTAATTCCGGGTTAAGTCCCGAAGGCATTCGTGCGAGTTTTAAAATCCGGGTTAAGTCCCGAAGGCATTGTATGAGTTACTATAACCGGGCTATGTCCCGAAGGCACTTGAACGAGGAGCTATATCCGGTTAAATTCCGAAGGTACGTGATTTTGGTAATGAATGAGCTTGCTGTAAAATTTCAGCTAATACTCGAAAAACATCCCAATATTGGGATATGTTACGTATGTGTTGAATTTAATCGAGCCCTTATAAATAAATATTCGCTCAGTTGATGAACGAGCTACCGGCCTTCGGCTAAGTTGGTCTTTTGTGTATGTACATAAGGGTTAACGTTGTGAAGTAAGTTTGATATCGGAAAATTGTGTATTATGAAATATTCCGTTTAGCTAAATGTGTGCTATTCTTTCGTTATGCTGGAATTCCTTGCTCAAAACTTACTAAGCATAAATTGCTTACTTCGTTCCATTGCTCCTCTGTTTTATAGATTTTTGGTTCTCCAGCTATCGGACTCGGGATCTTGAAGTCGAAGTCGCCCACACTATCAAAGGCTCTTTTGGGTACTCTTTTGGTTGAATTTTGACATGGCATGTTTAGGACGACCCATTGTTGTTTTTCGAGTACTTTATGTGATGTATAAGTTTTGGATAGCCATGTGAAAATGGCTTATATGTGTTTAAGTATAATGTTATAATCATTTAGTGTGGATATGCTTGACAAGGATTGGCCACGGGGATGGTTAATCACTTTCATAAATTGTGCTATGTATGCAAAAAGGGCTAGTTGAACCATGAAATAGGTAAAGCCTACCTTAAAGGTAGATGCTGACAGCATCAGTGACGTAGATTTGGAAAATCACTAAAAATGGTAGGAATGGAATTAAATAGTGAATAAATTATGTAAACAAACCTTGAAGAATCTACTTTCATAGGAAAGTAACGAAACAATCATACGGACAGTATGTTAAGAGATATTAAGGTTCTCGTGAGACAGGGTCAGAACGGGTTTTGGGTTCCTTGTTCCGACTTTGGAAATTGATTATAAATTAACCAGAGATAATTAGGAGTCATACCATATATGTATAGATTCCTCTCTGAGTCTAGTTTCTATAGAAACAAACAGCATCAGTATTGGAGCCCTGTACAAGGAGATATCCAAGTCGTAATGCGCAAAGGTCAGGGTAGTCGATTCCTGTAACATGGGAGAATTTAACTAATAAAATGTACTAATTGGCCTGATAAAAAATTCTAGAAAAAAATATGTAGATGGGCATATGAGTCTAGTTTCAGGGAAAAATCACAAAACTGATTTTCGAGTTGTGAAGCTCAAGATATGATTTTTAAAGCGACTAGTACACAGATTGGGCAGTGTCTGGAAATTTTTCAAAGTTTGTTAACACCTCGTGTTCGACTCCGGTGTCGGACTCGGGTTCGGGGTGTTACAAATCGATAGCAAAAGTTCAACGATCTACCAAAAAGAAAATCAAATAAAGTAAGCTTATGTAAAGCTTAGTCAGTTCATAAAATCGAACATATCACACCTATAAATTTAAATATAAATCATACATAACAATGAAACTAACAATTCCTTTATCGTATTTCACTAGTCCAACTACCCGAAGTAATTAAACCTGGATGATTCGTATCATCAAAATACAACATGTCAAATAATCATGTACCAAGATATAATCCATCGTATCATCTTGTTCCTCTTTCATCTTAATAGCTAAATGTTTTGCTTGGAGAATAATACTAAATCAACTTCGTATACACGGGAGGGTAATGCTCATACGGTCTAACTTAAGGACATTAACTGATACATGATGTTGTTTAAACAAGCTTCAAAGAATCCACAACACATGCAAGACCTCAAGCCGTCTATACGGTATCCATCACGGTACATAGTACATGCTAAATACAACACCGGCATAGAGTGTCTGCTAAAAAAAACGGTACAAAGTACCTAATACTAAAATCACCAGCAACTAACGCCGGCTAAATATACACCGTAAAGAAGTGCTTGCTACCCTCTAATGACATATCATTTGTATCCTAACTATTCACTAAGTTCACATGGCTTAATCTGTTTTTTCGAAACCATTTTATGCTCAAACTTTATCTTTCCATTTTATTAACAATCAATAGACCAAAGCATTATCCAATTTCACAAATCAATCACATACTAAGTTAAAACATTAACAACGTAATAAATGTGATATGAATTTATCAAAATACGATAGCTAATGACACACGACAAAGATTACTTGATGACTTTTCCTTTCCCGCGTTAGTCGATCAACTAATTCGTTTCTTGATCTAAATATAATATTTTAATTAAATTAACCAATTTAAACAAATTAAAATACTTAAATTCATGCAATTAACTCTTTCACGATATTTTACATATTTACCCTAAACTTTTACCTTTTATTTAATTTAGTCCCTAAACACAAAACTTCCAATTAAATCACAAATTCACTCAAAAAAGTCCAGTCAAATTTTATTCTATGCATAAACAACCCATAATTATTGATAAATTAAAATAATTTCATGCTATTTTACAATTTTAGCAACTTAGTCCTTAAACTTTAAAATTAACAAAAATTACTTTACAAAATAGTCTTATTTAACTATCAACCTTAATAATATATCATCAAAATTCAAGAAAATCACAAATTAATCCATGGAAAATTTCTAAACATTTAACATTTTTATTAATTAGTCTCCAGGTTAGCTAGATTAAGTTACAACGGTCTCAACTAAAAATGGATTAAAAATTTATACCATGCAAATGAATATAGCTTGGCCGAACCTTATGTAGTAAACAATGGTGTTTTTCACTCTCAATTTCAGTGGCAATGAAGAATAAAGATGGCCATGTGCTTTTCTTTTTTGTTTTCTTTATTATTTATTAATTAATTTACCATTTTAACCTTTAAAAATAACCAAAATTTCATAATTAAAACCCACTAACTGTCCACCACAATCTAAATAGGTCTAATTACTATATAAAACCCTCAATTCATGGTTCCATAGCCATTTAGTACAATTAAACTAATAGCGATTGACTTTTGTAACTTTTACGATTTAGTCCTTTTTACTTAGGTAACTCTCCAAACGTTAAAATTTTATGACCAAATTTTAATACGACCCTGTAAATATTAAATAAATAAAAATTACTGACTCATTGATCTGAATTGTGGTCTCAAAATCACTATTTTCGACACCACTGAAAAACAGACTATTACAAGAATCCTTTTGGAATCTGGGATACATATAATGCACTAATTGTAATCAACATAAATACCACAAGCCTTCACTTGTTGAGAATTTCTTATAGCCAATTTTCAAACAAGATAGGTTAATTTAGAAATTCAATTCTCAAGAGAAGAAATATGTATTACTTATTCACTTTTCTTGGAAAGTTTTAATTGAATTTGAATTGTTGTGAATATGAAACCATTATCCAAGGTTAAGGATTCTAGAAAGAAATAAAACTGCCGGTATCAATACCCTACAATAACGTAAAAATTTGATGGTTACCAGAACCAACAAAAATAAATTCCTATTCAAAAATATAAATTTTGTATATAGTAATGAGTACGGAAGAATCCACAAATATTGGTGATAATCTTATTTATTTAATAAAAAATTAAAATAAAAATAAAGGGGTTTTGAATATAAAAACAAAAATTAAGCCTATCAAAAGAAAGATAACAAAATAAAATATAAAAAAATCGACGGCATGAGAATCTAATTAATGGTAAAATCTCATTTTTGATTCATAGGTTTGATCATTGAAATAAAGATGAATTTCAATATTCTATGATAAATTGGTTATAGTTACTGACGAAGCACCTAGCAATTAATCTCACCTTACCTTACAGATAACTAAGAGGAAGCTTGTAGAAATTATTTCCCTTATTAACAAACAACCCTATAATGAAGAATCTAGAATTTAGTTTATTAATAGCATTAAGAACTAAAAAGACTCAATTCTAGCCAAGAAACACACATTAGTAGGGTTTATTTAGACTAGATCACATATCCACATAACATGAATTGAATCTATAGCTTATACTTAATCACACTATTTGTCACAAGTATTAGAATAATTAATCAATTCTAACTGATAAACAAATATTCTAAGTTATTAAATATGAGCTATATATTCAATAAACCTGAATGTTTGTATTTAAAGTAGAAGATATGCAAATACCAAAGAATAAAGAAAAAAATAGTCTTACAAACTTGAAGAATCAAAACTTTAAAATTTCTTTGACTTGAAAATAGTTTAACAAGTCATGGAGAGAATAAAACACAAAATCAAAATAATACTAAAGGTGACTATCTAAGACTATATCTAATTCTAAACTTAAAACTATGTATTTATAGAGCAAAATTCTTATAAGGGAGAAAAGATAAAGTGCCCTTAATGAATTGAAACAATTTTTTAGGTTTTGGGCAAATTTGCTACACGAACTTTTAAAACATTTTTGGGCATTTTTCTGACATTTTTAGGTTCAATTCATGAACTAAGTCTAGTTAGATCTTCCAATTTTCTTTGAAATGGTATATTATGGGCCCAAGATATGACCAAAATACTGAAGTAATGTGAGTTGAAATTCCAATCCACAAAAACTTGCAAAATTAATCTTTATTCTCAATTTTATCCAATTATTTCATCTATACCATGAAAAATAAAATATGATATAAAATAAAAATAACTAAAGACTTAAATAGTACAATTCAAAGGAAAAACTATCACAAATACATTGGAATTTATGCATTTATCAACATCTCAAGCTAAGACATCTCAAGCTAAATCATTTTATAACCCGCCTTTTGCCTATGGGGGACAAATAAAATATAAAGACCCACTAATATAAGGCCCAAACCTATGTGGACCAACTTAGACAAACCAACTTGAATCATGATGATGCAACTCCATGACGATCGTAACCAACAATCTTCTCCCTTAAAACCTCTTCACACCCTCACCCAAGCATCACCCTCTTAGGACCCACAAGATCCAAAGAAGATATATTGAGAAGACCTCTGTATGCACCCATTAATATCCATCAATTCACCCATCACATCAAACAACACTCCAGGTTGGCACTAATCACCCTATTATGAGGCCTAGGCTAAAGGGATAAAGTCTCATGGTTGTGTTGGAAAAAATTGTTTAGAAAATAATGTTTTCAACATAGTAAAAGTTTACAATTTTTCTTAAAATAGAACCTTGTGACATTTATAGTAATAAACCCTAAACCAAATTATTACTTGTGCTTTAAGTGAGGCAATCTAGGTTGTTTCCTAGTTTTCTATCAAATAATCTTCTCCGCTATCGTCAAACCCTAAATTGCTTTGAATGTAGGCTAAAACTATATGAACCAAAAGAATATAATGAAAACTTTGATTAACTCTGGGAAAATTAATTTCTTTCTATAAAAAATCGGAAAAATTTTTTAGCTTAATAAAGAATAGAATTTATTTTGTAAATAAATTGTCACCACTTTTTAGTAGAGTAATGATGCTCAGTTAGCATATCAAGTATGTCATTCTATAATTCTTATTTATAGGAAAAAGGTACAAGAGTTTTTATAATTCTTATTTATAGGAAAAAGGTACAAGAGTTTTACTTGAACAAGGGGTAATTAAGTAATAATATTTTAATAGAAAAACAATGTTTCCTTGTTAGGAAACCCTAAGGGTCGATGACGACCTTTAGTAGGACTAGGGTTTGCTGCCCCTCATGTATTGGGCGTAATATGTGTTATTTCTACATTTAACTAACACATATAATTTAACAAACCTAATAACTAATTTTTTTTCTATTTTCCAAAATATTAATTAATTTACCAAATTAAATTATTTTCCTATAAGGTCATGATGCGAGCCTCAAGACCCAATTTCAGGCCCATGGATGTGATGGGCTTACACTACCTCAAGGCCCAAGAACAAGGTCAAAGGCCAAGCAAATCAAACCAATACTCGATCAAAGACAATATGTGAGGATAAATATTTTCAAGGAAAAAGGGAATGATACATATACGAAATGGGTGAAATTTATTAAAGTCAATTCAACCAAGCTGCCAATTTTCAAGCTAAAAAGATTAGTCAACTTGCGACGAATTTTTGGATGGGATCTAGACATTTATGGGCTTATATGTTTACATAACATTTGAAGAGCTATTTTTTATATTCGATATGCACTTTGAATCACTCGATTTTGAATTTGGGAGCTCAAGTTATGACCGTTTTAGTGAAGACTGGGCGAACAAAATTTTTGGATGGGATTATTACAGAAATTACAAGTTTCGGGCTTTTAATTCGAGTTTAATTTATATTGGGTTCGAGTTTTAGGCTTAGTTTTTATTATATATGAGTCTAATATTGTATTTATTAAGTTTTATTATTTTATTATTTATTTATTTTTAATTTTGGATATTTTTTAAGTATTTTAAGTTTTTAGGAGTTTTATATCAACGAGAAAGTTTAGTTTAAAACTACTTCTTATTTAGGGGTTTTAGAGTTTCAGTACACTTAAGAGTTTTATATCAACAACTTTCTCTTTTGAGTTAATAAATTCTCTTTGAGTTCGTCTCTTCAAGAATTTCTCCTAAGTTTTCTTTTAGAAGAGTTTTAACAATATTTTACGATTGCGGGAATCATCTTCAAATTATTTCTTGTCAAGTTTTCTTTCTTTGAGGAGAAATTAGAGCTTTTTGAAGGGGGTTGTGGATTCATTGGGTTTTTCAAGGCTCCTTAGGACTTTTACACGTCATCTTCATCTTCTTCATCTATCTTCTTTATTTTCTTTTGTTCCTGTTAATTATTAAAATATTTGATTTATTTAATTTTTTCCCCTATCTTAATTATCTATTTTAATTGTTTCCTTTAATTCTTTTAGATCCAATTTGGGTTTGTATGTGTTCCAGTTTGAATCAAACTCTGAGTGCTCCTTCATTCGTCCAGAATCCTAGGCCAAATCTGCGACTTGGACAAACTTACGATCCTGTTCCGCTCTTATCTGTATCAGGTCATGAGAACTTTTTTGTATTAAAATCTATGATAATATATTTAACTGCTCCGTTCAATAAAACAATGATGACTAATTAATTTAACTTTCACTTCAAATTTCAATTATTTTAATTTCGATAATTAAGTAATAATTTGAAGAAATTAATTTAATTTCTAAGTCATCTTTTGTACCCAACGGGAAAATGTATTCACTGTGTATAGTGATACATGCTATCTATCTCTGAATTGTTGTTTTCATTCATTCCAAAGTATCAGTATGCATGCAATTCGTTTTGAGTTATGTCGAGCTAGCAGAGGAATTGATTGGACACATATAATTAGGGCTCAAATAATTTGTAATTAAGTTCTGACTCTTCGTCTATTAATTACAACATTATTTAATCATGGAGTCATTTTACTAAAGTACAATGATTGAACTCTCCCTTATTATATATCATTATAAAATTAACTTCTTAGATGTTTGTCCAATGACCTTGTCATAAGTGTGTTACCCTCATATGATATCCTTTATCTTTTTGGTTAAATTCATTCACCCAATATGATCTAATTTTATATCATGGTAACCATTACATCTTCCCTCATGAAAAAAATCAATTACTAACAAATAGTGATTAAATAATTTATCCTAGAAAAAGGACCCGTGGTCATGTTACTTTTTTATCTATTATGTAATGCTAATGAAAGGATATCATTTACCCTTTATTGGGTTATAAATTTCACTATTGTAAACGAAACTATGTCAAGAAAAAGTTGCATACCCAATCTACCAACTTTTGGTTCTCTAGTTATTTGAACTCAAGCTTTCAATAGATTAAAGTATACGAGTCACATGCACATAGTCAGTCATTTACTCAAGATTAAGGTAAGTTATACTATGAACATCACAAAAGAATTAATTCATAAATGGATCTAGGATTAATTCGACTTGGGTCTTGTTCGATATAATTTTAATCTAGACAATCACATTTATGTCTCTATTTTTGGGGAGTCAATCGCTTCGATTCCAAGATAAGGTATTTCCCTTTTGGACTTGATACACTACATAATAGTCCTTTAATCAATTTGCTTAATTTCAATTCATCAAACTATGGACCTTTAAGGCTTTCTACTAATACAAGTTGTCTTATTGCATTATAATCTTTGAGGAGTCAATCACTTCTATCCCAAGACAAGGTATTTCTCTTTTGCACTTGATACACTACATCATAGTCTTTTAATCGATTTGCTTAATTTCAATTCATGACCTTTTAGATTTTCTACTAATACAAGTTGTCTTCTTACATTATGATCTGACCACATAATGCAACTTAACCTTAGTTAAACATTAAGAAATCATTGAGCCAATTTTTGCTTACATTTTATTATGCATGCAAAAACCGTTAAGGATAAATACAAACGATATTAATATGAACAGTAAAATTTTATTTAAATCAATTTATTTAAAAAATTACAAATACAAATGACAAATAAACTACACTTAAAATACCAAATCCTAACAAATTATTCTTTCTTTCTCGCTATAAATACCTCTTGAACGAGAGGTAAGATAAATCCAAATACTTGAACTTATTTTATCCGAGTTCTATTAAACCAACTTCGCATCTTTCACAAGTAACGGTCTTTCACGTCGCCCTTGATGTGAATAACCATCATAACAACAACTATCTACCGCTCTCTGAATACGAACCACCTTTATAATATCCATCCCACTGAATGTGAACCATCCTTACCATCTCCTACTTTTATGTTATATCAATCGTTTTACCAACTTTTGTTATTATCTTTTTTCTCTTCGATACTTCCCCGTCTTTCTTGCGTAATATTTCCCTGCACCATTATTTTCTTTTTACTTCTTTCTATTTTCTTTTTCATTTGAATGATTAATTCTTTATTTATCTTCGTAGAACTTTCTTTCATTAGAAAAAGAAAGATTTGAATCGTGTTATGCATCCGACACAAGAATAAAAAATAAAGTGTATATGAATCAAATTAACTCGAGATAAAAAAATGGACTAATATTTAGTACAATAGTGGTATATATATATTTATTTTACAAGCAATTTTAAAAATTGTTATGTGCTTTTTATAAAATATTTATATTTTTAATTTTTTATTATACTATTATAGGACACTTGTCAACTTTCTGACTCTATTTGTAGAGTTTAAAAACTCTACTCACAATTTACCAAATAATTTCCTTTAAAAAATTGGTATAAATATACAATAACATATTTGGATATTATTATTTTATATTTTCATTAATTTACGTAATTAAACTACTGAATCTTTTAAACTTATTGAGTGTTTTTCCGTGTGTCCCCTCAAATGGGTTAACTCTGTGTATTTCTATGATACGATCATTGTTCATAGATGTTGCATACTAGGTAGGTTTCCATGCATGATGACACGTATTCTACCTTAGAGTTAACATGTGTATACTTAAAGTGGGTTCACACCATGTGTAGGCAAACCCATATTGTGCGTCCTCATCTAGTGCGAACCCATACAAAATGTAGGTTAGGACCCGAAGGACTAGTGGGTTAGTAGGTTGATAATAGTTAGTATCATAACAATTGTCGCACCAAATTGTTGAGTGTTTCTCCATGTGTCTCCTCAAATGGGTTAACTCTGTATATTTATATGATATGATCATTGTTCATAGATGTGATATACTAGATAGGTTTCCATGCATGATAACAAGTACCCTACCTTAGGGTTAATATGTGTATACTTAAAGTGGGTTTGCACCATGTGATGTAGTAGTGGAGCTAAGAGGGGCAGGCAAGGGCTCCGACCCTCCTTAAAATGGAAAATTTTTTATTTAGACCCTTTATAATTTATAAAAATTTAAATTAGTACTGGTAAAAATGCACTTTGTCCCCCAAAATAATAAAAATTTGATTTAATCATTTAAAAATTATAAAGATATAGTCTATTAAAATGGTGAAATTACATTTTTACTATTGTAAAAATATATTACTTAATTCCGGTCCCCCCAAAATATTTTTGGCTCCGTCACTGAAAGGCAAACCCATATTACGCGTCCTCATCTAGTACTCGCCCATGTGCGAGCACTATGCATGTGCGAACCCATACAGAGGACGGGTCAAGACTCGACGGACTAATGAGTCAATGAATTAATAATAGTTAGTATCATTGCAAAACTTATTTAAAATTTTCTTTTATAATAAAATATCAAGAAAAACAAGAGATGGGGGAATTGCACATTTCACAAAGGCTGCTAACTATATCCTGGGCAAATTTTAAACCTTGAAACGTTATATATTCAAAGAAAAAATTATAGAAATTTGATACGAAAAGTTTAATGTTGAGAAAATTATCGATGATTGGATATTTTTAAGGCCATAAAAACCTTTTTTTTTAAAAAAAATCATAATTTCGAATATGTTTTTCAACCAGATCTCCTATAATTACATTTGCAACTACAAGTACTTGTGAAGTATGAATAAAATTGAATGAAGCAGCAAAAGTTTTGCTCAAAAATTATTGAAGACAATGAATTTGAAGTTGTCCTAGGAAGAATAAGACCTAGGAATATGCCTTAATGAATGTTATTTAGTATTGAGTTTACGTAAGGAGAGAAAGTTATTTATTTGTTAAGAATGAATGGTATGAAACTGTAATTTCATATTATCCTTATTCCTTTTCAATAAGAGAATGATAAATTAAATTTTTTTTTCTCTTAATTTTTAACTTTTTCCTTCTAAAAAATACTTGAAAACATATTTCTTTTACCAACTTACAATATTATTGAAATAATACATTTTTAATACACTAATTTTAATCCTTATCTTATTTTAAACATAATAACTTTCAAAAGAATAACTTATTTATACTTAAATCAACATTCACAAATGGTTAGATATTGGTTTTTTTAATTCAAATTCAAAAGAAAATTTATTTGAATAGGAAATAAATAAAATAACATTATTCATTTGGTATTTGAATGTGTTAAATATGTGAATTGATTAAGTAATTTTTTTGAAATATTTAGAAGATAATATAAATTTAAATTAAAAAAAGAATTCAAATAATTACCATTTAAAAATAGAAAATCTATGGATTGGTGTTTGATTTCAAGCATTTCCATGAGAGAGATTGTTATAAATTAAAGGGGGTTTCGGAAAGAGTAGATTTTCCTCTTTGGTGTCTGTCACGTGACAATGCATCCTTGTCACATGACTTCATGGAGCTCACCACTTCTCTTGGTCTTCTTTTAAGCTTAACTTTGAGATAAGAATAAAAATATATTATTAATAAAAAGAAACCGTTAGCTAGCAGACTTTGCAAGGCAAGGCAAGGCAACCAATTAGGTTTTTTTTAGTTGCAAGATAAGAATATTTAAAAATAATTAAATTGATTAGTGTAATTTTATTATTATATCTACTATTTTTTCACATAATATCTACAATTACTTATAATCACTTTTCAACCTATAAATAGGAGGATAATAGGCTGCAATGCACTCGAACTCACATCCTCCTACATTGCCAATAATATCATGTCAATTGAATTAAGATTTATTTGATATAGTAATAATAATATTAAAATAATATGAATAGTGTTTGGATTTAAACTATGAAAATAGTCCTATTAAATATATAATTTTTTTTTGAAAATAACTGCAGATTGGGCTTTATTAATAAATTCAAAAATACAAAACAAATTGCCTATATAAGACCAGACCCGATTGTAAGTTTTGGCCCAGCTTCAGAATAAACAAAGCAATAATAATACTATGGACGTCAAAACAGATCTTAATTCAACCTAAGGACAGCATAAAAAGCAGAGATGGAAGTTTATGGAATCCATTAATGCTACTGTTGTTTTTGCCCAATCAACAAAATGACTTTTCATCGCCTTGTCACTTCAGCTTCCTTTTCTTCTTCAAGATGCATACACACTCCTGAGAGAACATTAATTTCAACTTTTCCTTACCAGCCCTCATTTAGATTACCCCATTTCATCTTCTACCTTCCTGATCAATCCGACTCTCCCTCTCTATCCCTTTCTTCTTGATCTTCTGCATATTCAGGGACTCCCCCAACCAAGGTACACTGTTACTTTATCCTTCATCGTTTCTTTTGCTACCGTATGCGCAAGACTGTTAACTGTTCTTGGGACATATTCAAATCTGCATTCATTGAGTTTTGATAGTAGCTTATGAATATCGCTAATGTAAGCACATACCTGTGATTTATCTGGGATACTTGACTTGCACTTTTTTATTATCGGTAATGAGTCTCCTTCGATAATGATTTTTTCCCATTTCCTTTCTATGTCGATTTTGGTCACTTTCCGGCACGCGAGCGCCTCGGCCGCAAAGGCTGATGTCACTTGTTGATAGATCTTCGAGCATGATAAAAGAACCTTGCCTTCATTGTCTCTAGCCACAATCCCCACAGTCGCTTGATTATACTTTCCATCGTAGGCTGCATCAAAGTTGATCTTCATGAACTGGTCAGGTGGCTTCCTCCACTTTCTAATAATTATAGAAGATTGTGACTTCTTTTTTGTCGATCTCGTTCAACTCTGATATATAGCTATTAACAAATATGCCTAATGCTTTTCCAGATTTACTCACTTTTTTGTGCACTCAGTCATTTCTATCTCCCCAAATTGCCCATAATGCACAGTAGAATATCCTACATTGTGATGCTGAGTTCTTCGCAAATACCCAGGTTAGCCACTGTATAAACTCCAACTGACTTTCTTGCAAAAAAACTTTGCATGGTAATTCCCTCCATACTGAAATTGAAATAGGGCATTCACAGAAAAGATGGTCCATGTTCTCTGATCCAACTCCACAGCGTGGACATATTGTTATGTTTGTTAGCTTTTTTTGAAGCATATTAACTCGTATAGCTAGGAAATTCCATGATATCTTCCAAATTGTAATTTTGATTTTTGAAGGAAGGTTCAGGAGCCATAATTTTTTGTAAAATTCCTTATAGTCATCTTGTAAAGCGTAAGCTCTAGGATCATCTTCAATACTCTGTAATAGTTTATAGGCTCTTCGCACTGTGAATTCGCCCGACGCCTCTACACTCCAAACCCGAAAATCATCATGAGGTTTTTCTGCCAATGGGATGCCAATAATCTTCTCAGCTACATCCTCTGGAAAGGTAGAAATTATCAACTCTTTTTTCCATGTTCTGTTACTTTGATTAATTAAATCGGCAACTTTAAAATCATTCAAATTTGTATTTAAAGCTAATAACCTGCTCTTTTTCACATCTGGGATCCAAAAGTCATTGCTAACTGAAATATGTGTTCCCTTTCCCACTTTCCAACACAGACCTTCCTCTAGAGTGCCCTTTGTAGCCCAAATACTTTTTCATGTATACGAAGCATTGTTCCCCAATCGTAAGTCTAAGAAATTAACATTTGGGAAATATTTTGCTTTTAAAACTTGAGCTAATAAGGAATCTAGATTGTTCAAGATTCTCCATCCCTGTTTGGCTAATAGTGAGACATTAAATTTAGCCATATCTCTAAAGCCCAAACCATCTTCTACTTTTGATCGTCACAAATATTTCCATTGACACCAATGAATTCCTCTTCTCCCATGGGCTTTTTGCCACCAGAATTTAGCAAAAATGCTTTCTATATCTCTGCATAATGACTTTGGTAATAAGAAACAAGACATAGCATAGGTTGGAATAGCCTGTAGTACTGACTTTAAAAATACTTCCTTGCCTCCTTGCGATAACATTCTGGTACTCCATCCTTCAATTCTGCTATGTATTTTCTCTTTGAGATGCTGAGATACTGAAAAGATTCTTTTTTCCGTCTGCCAACCACATTCGGGAGACCTAAATATCTTTCCATATTTGTTGAGGTATTTATCCCCAGAATTGCTGAGACTTCTTCTTTTTTTTCTTCTGTAGTGTTCGTGCTGAAAAAAATTGTAGATTTATTGAAATTTATACATTGGCCAGAACACTTTCCATACATCTTCAATATTTCTTTTAGCACATTTGCCCCCTTGACTGATGTGTCCCCAAACAGAATACAATCATCTGCAAAAAGTAAGTGTGAAATTTCTAGGCCTCTTCTACTTGCTTTTGCACCTCTCAACGATACTTCCTTTATTGCCAATCTCATCAACGGTGATAATCCCTCGCTGCACATTAAAAATAGAAAAGGGCTTAGAGGATCTCCCTGTTGCAATCCTCTTGTCGACTTAAAGCTTCGTCCACTTCCTCCATTTGTATTGACTACATAGGACATCGTAGATATACATTTCATAACCAGCTCCACCCATTCCTTTGCAAAACCCATTCTTAACATGACTTCTTTTATATAGCCCCATTCTACCCTATCATAAACTTTACTCATATCAAGCTTTACTGCCATGTATCTTTTTTTTCCCTGCGCTTTTGTCGAAATGTATGCAAAATCTCATACGCAAGAAGCACATTGTTTGTAATTAACCTTCTTGGGACGAACGCACTTTGAGTTACATTAATACATCTTCTAATACCTACTTGTAGTCGACTTGCAATTATTTTCGCCACCATTTTATAAAGAACTGAGCACAAACTAATGGGTCTAAAATTAGTTAAGCTAGTGGGATTAGGAATTTTTGGAATCAACACGATCTCTGTTTGATTAAAAGGTCTAAAATTTTCCCCATTAATTCGAATTCCCAAACAAAAGTTAGTAATTTCCTTACTTACAATGTGCCAATACTTCTGAAAGAAAATTGCTAGAAAACCATCACTGATGCTTTAGTGGGTCCCATTCCTTTCAGAGCTTCATAGATTTCTTCTGCTGTATATTTTGACATCAGAACTCTGTTAATTTTTTCCAGAATATTACTTTCAATGCCCGTTAGAAGATAAGAAAGGTCTCCTACTCCATTTGACGTGAATAACTTCTGAAAGTACATAGTAGCAACTTCATTAATCTCACTAACTTCGGTAACCTCTCCTCCTCCATTAAGTTCTAACTTTGATATGGTATTAATGTTTCTTCGATATGTGGCAAACCTATGAAAGAAAGTCGAATTCCTATCTCCTGTTTTAAGCCAATTTACTCTTGTCCTTTGTTCCTAGTAAACTTCATCTTTATCAATTTTTATATTCAGGTGGATTTGGGTATCGATGACTTTTGCCATTGTTTCGTCAGTCTTTTCTTGCGCCATTAACGTATCAAGTTACTTTGTAAGCTTTTTCTTCAATCCCTCTCTCCGTTCTTTTATTGATTTTGCCCATATTTTTAAGTCTGCTTGTAGTCTTTCGAGTTTTTCAGCAACTGCACCTATTCCTAACTCCCAAGATTCTTTAACTACTTCCTCAATCATTTCCTCCATGAGCCACCACGCCTTAAATTTAAATTTTGAATTGCCCTTATAAGAATTTCCACGTTTTGTGTTTATAAGAAGTGGGCAATAGTCAGACATTGAGTGTGTTAGGTGTTTGATGTTACTTGTTGAAAATGGTTGCCTCCATTTGTCATTTTCCACTCCCCTGTCAAGTCTTTCTTTAATGTTTGTCTCAGCAAATTTCCTTTTTCCCAAGTAAACCAAACCCCTAAATATCCCAAGTCTTCTAGTAGGTATTCTTCTAAAGCCTCTCGAAAGGCCTCTATTTTACTCTCTTCCCTAGGTACACCACATTTTTCGTAAGATTACATGATCTCATTAAAATCACCACTTACCAACCATGGATGACTTCTGTCTTGCCCCAATTTCTTTAGCAGATTCTACGTAGCACTCCTATTATTACCATACGGCGAACCATAGAACCCCGTGAACCTCCATTCTGCTTCATCATTGCCTTCTTTAACCATAATATCAATATGATTCCTAGAATAAATTTGTAAGCTTATTCTAGTGTCTCCTTTCCATGCTAAACATAGTCCTTCTCGAAAACCCTCTTCTTCAATATCAATTCCATTAATAAAACCGCATCTCCTTGTGACTTTTTCCATGCGTTGCTTATCTAGCTTTGTCTTCATTAAGAAGACCATTTGGGGATTGTACTGCTTTAGGAAAAAACACAGCTTTCTTACTGCCCGTGGACTCTCCAATCCATGAACATCACTTCTGAGAAGGTTCTATCACAGCCCTTAACATCATCTTTTTTCAATCTTTTAGTTCCGTCCACCTCAACATCTCCCTTGTCACTCATTGTGAGATCTCTTTCTAGGGACTTCCTCTTTCCCATACTATTCTCAGCCTTTGTTTGTATCATTGTGGCCATTGGTTTCATTTTTTTCAGCTCGTTTTCTTTTCATGGTTTACGTTTTTACACTCTTGTACCTTGCTGCCATTTGCCTTCTCAGCCTCCTCTAACCCAAATATCCTTCCCTGCTCCTTTATCATCTCCTTCCCTCCCATCAATTCTATATATTCCTGTACTTCTCGAATCTCATTATTCTCTTTTTCTATTATTTTAGAATTTCTTTTCAACACTACTTTGCCTCCTAGTTAAGAGCTTTGAACCCCCACCTTCTTCGTCATAGCATTAAGTTTCATACTTTTTTTTCCAACTAATTTTGATTTTGCTTTTAAAGCCAACGAATAAGGTGGATCAATACTAATTTTGCTTTTTCTTACAGGTATTATTTGAGTGCAATCTGTTATCCCGTGCCCCATTCTTCCACATCCAAAACAAAATATCAGTAGATTCTCGTACTTAAAAGGAACACCATGTTTTATTAACATTAATACTAGAGACAAAAATACCTCGGCGTAGTGGTTTTCGAACATCCAAATTGATTCTGAGTCAACAGCAAGCATCGTTAATTTCAAATCTGATAACCCCCTAAACGTAACACCAATTGTATGCAGGAGATCCTTCTTATCAAATTCTGGTAAATACGAATCAATTTTTATCTAAAACGGTGAAGAATTTAGACTAATTTGATCTCTTTCCACCGCCTGAACTAACATATTGAATAAAATAATACTTTTACGAAAAAGCCAAGGTCTCCCCTCCATAATCGACTCCAGATCTTCTTCCAAATCAAACACTATCAAAAATAGATTTTGCCCCACCCGTTAGATCTCGAACTTTTTCCTTGTCTTCTATATACTTTTCATTTGTACCCTAAAGCTTTCTAGGTTGTAAAGCTTTTCTGTCCAAACCGTGCATATCAGCGTTGGTTTAGAATTTGGTACCACCATCGACCCCTTGACTGATAATTGGATGAGTTCTTCTGCTAGGAGAAAGATCTCATCCCTTCCTTCTCTATCCTCAACACCGCTTTCCTCCATCCTAAGCCGCAGTAGTTACTGCTTTCTCTAGGACTCTACGTAAAGCACTCTTGGGAGCAGAGAGAGATTTTTACAATATTGTATAAGATTAGAATCTTGTATTAAATATATATAATTAATTAATAGATAATATTACAATAATATATATACTACTTATTAAATATTTTACTGAGTTTGTGTCACTTTCAATCGAGTCGCTAACTCAATTAGGAAATTACATAAATGTCTTTTCATAATCAAAATAAGTTGTACTATTTGAAGTCATTTTTGTGTTTTCATTTTAACAAAAACCAATTGAAATATTATTTAAACCCTCGACAATTGGATTAATAAAACTTTAAATTTACTACTTAATCAAAGCTTCATTTTAATGTATATATTATATATATATTTTAACATAATCTCCATTAGTTGTATATATTGATAATGTTGTTAATTTAGTTGGTGTCACAAGTTAACTTGACACTAACTCATAATTGTTGTCAAAATCATTATAAATAATTGTAGTGCATCTAGTATTATTTATTTGATATATTTATGTGTTTAAATTTTATTTTACTCACAATTTAATCTATTTTTTATTTTAATCTCGTACATTTCTCATGTATTATTACGATTAATTAGTTTCAAACCATACGTTTTATTATTTATTGTATGTTATTTTTAAATACACATTTGTTTTAAATATGTGATTTTCGGATAGGATTTCTAATTTTCTTAGAAGAATAGAATTAAAATAATGTCAAACAATAATTATTAAACTTATATTTATAACAAATTACTATAATACTCACAAGAATAAAATATTAAAAATAATATAATTAAATATACAAAGAATAAAAAATGCAAATAAATAAAAACATATTTAAATAATTGATACAAGAAACAAAATCATAATTAAATATTTAGAAGTTTATAGTCAAATACATTATACATAATTAATATGGTATTTAAATGCATAAATTATGTTTTACCCTTTTTCTTTTATCAAGATAGATAAGAAGGAAAGAATCAACCTAATTTTATATTATTATTTTTTGGTAACCCCAAATTTTTTATTACCATTATACATATAAAACTCAAAACCCAAAAAGATTTCTTAAAAGGTGAACCGAAAAAAGTTAAAAAGTGCTGAAGTTTGCACGTTAAAGACAAATAAATCCCCCATGTATCTGACAAAGAACATTTTGTTTAGAGTAAATTATCCAACTCTCGAAGGAGTTTTCTGTAATTCTAATACTTCCAACAGAAGAAAATTATTATGAGAAAAAGCTTACTTAACGTGTTAGACTTATCTATGTTGTATCTACTCTAGGCTTAAATATTGGATAAAACTTTTAGTTACTTAAACAATGGTAGCAGCAGCTCCTATATATTCCTAATCTCTATATACTATATATGTATCCATCATTGTATGTATATACGACAGAGAGTGTGGTATTTAAGACAAGCTCTCACTATCTCTATTTATTTATTTTTCTCTCTAAACATCAAATCTTTTAAAAAAGAATAGTCTGGTTTGATTCTTGAGACGAAGCTTAAACCATGAAGCTTTTGTTTTTAGTTCTTGCAATAACCCAATGGTTCATTTCTCGAGTCTAGAGCTTTTGTAAGTAGGGGGGTTGGGGGGGTGGTTTCTATATGGATTTTGGGGTGGTGGGTTTGGAGGGTATTGTGGGTTCAGAGACTAGTAATGGTTTTACTTTGGTTGCTTCAGAATCTGAGACAAAGCAGAAGTTGTATGGATCTGCGTTTCTCAAGCAAGAGAGATCTGGCAGTAGTGAAGATGACTGGAGGACTTCAAAGCTGGCCAAATTTGATGATATTTCAGCCTCCAAGGCAGTGCTGTCCCAACACAGAAATACTTTATTTCGATCTAATACCTCTATCTTCTTTGATGGACAACAACAGCAGCAAATGCTGAGCTTTTCTGCTCCCAAATCAGAAGCTCTTTCAATGGGGAGGAGTTCCCAAAATGTCACATTCCCTTACTTTCATCTCACATCACCAGCATGTACTAGAAATACAGGTATATATATATTGGGGGGGGGGATTGTTAATGACCTATTCAACATTTGTGGAAATGAAATACAGCATGCTTGTGAGTTGTAACCAAGGATCAGACATGTTTTGTTTTTGGTTTTCTGATTTGAGTTTCTGGTGAAGGGTCTTTTCATGGAAATCTAAGAGTGGTGTTGTGTTTTAGAGTCTTGTCAATCATCTTCCTGATTTAGGTGTGAAAATTTTTTTTGGTAATAACCCAAACAATGAGCAAGGGAAGGAAAGAAGAACATTTGTGCAAGAAGGAAAGAATAGTAGTGAAGAGTGAGAGAATCGAATGGTCCATCTTTTGATTGTTTTGGGGTTATTCTTATGTTCCCTTTTATGTAATGTTTGCTTGTTGTATCAAAGGCCACAAATCCATCACTCAAATGTTGCAGACAAGTTTATGATTTCTGGATTAACTTGCCTTCACCACTTTCTAAACAGTCCCTTTTTCCCCTTTTTCTCTTAAGAGGAAAATCTAAAAACTTTTTCATTTCCACTATGCTGCTTTGATAGCCTTGAAAGTTTTTGGCTTTTCTATCTTCATATGTTTTCTTTTTGTTCAGTCTTTTTTTGATGGTGCAGTCTTTTTGTTTCAGGCTACAATACTGGAGGATTTAATGGTGCAAATATGAATGGAGGACCATTCACTTCATCTCAATGGATGGAGCTAGAACATCAGGCTTTGATCTACAAATACATGGCTGCAAATGTGCCAATACCATCAACTCTTCTCATTCCTATAAGAAAAGCCCTTGATTCTGCTGGTTTCTCTAGCTTTTCTGGTGGACTCCTCAGACCCAATACATGTAAGTTCCTGTCTCTTGGAGAAGTAAGAAAATCAAAACTTTTTTCCTTTTTTTTTTAACTGTTCATGTAATTTGGATCCAAATGCAGATTTAACTAAGTACATTTTCTTCTGTTTGTTAGTTGTAGTGCATTTTTTTTTGTTTGTTAATCTGTTTTGTTCACAAGGGTGTTCCATTTATTTGTTCTTGGGATGTTTTCCAGCAGTGGGATGGGGAGCTTTCCATCTTGGGTTCTCAAACAACACTGATCCGGAGCCAGGACGGTGTCGTAGAACAGATGGAAAGAAATGGCGGTGCTCAAGAGATGCAGTTGCCGACCAGAAGTATTGTGAGCGGCATATGAACAGGGGCCGCCACCGTTCAAGAAAGCCTGTGGAAGGTCAATCCGGACGTTCCACCGCATCCACCACCACAACTACCACCAAGCTGATGCATTCTGGCTCGTCCTCTTCAGCATCAGTGGTAGGGCCAAACGGTGGAAACGGTGAGTCCAACAGCCTCACCATTGCACAGCAGCAATTCAAGAATTTGCAGCCTGCTGGTGAATCTAATCTTTCGCACTCTGGTCCACTAAACAGGTGATACGATAGTCCTCCCCGCATACTTGTAATTAACATATATCGGTATTTGACGAGCTAGCCATTGATGGGTTCAAAATCTATTGGTTACTTTCTGCAGGTGGCTTCTGAATAAAGAAAGCATTGGTGAAAGAATGCATGATACTGCTCCTGGGAATGAGTTTGGAGTTGTTTCTTCTGAGTCACTCCTTAACCCTTCCCACAAAAGCTCTTCCCTCGTTAAGTGCATTAATTTTGGCTGTTCTCAAGATCTTGATAGTCAAGAAACCGAATCACATCGATCAGTTCGCCAGTTCTTTGATGCCTGGCCTAAAACCCAGTCCGACTGCTCTTCCATTTTCTTGCCTGAAGCTGATGTTCAATCGGACCGGACTCAGCTTTCCATTTCAATGCCGATGGCGCTCTCGGATTTCATGTCCTCTACTTCATCACCCAACAATGAAGATGTAACTCATTCACCTCTGCAATTATGGCGAGAACTTGACCCTATACAGATGGGATTGGAAGTAGGCAGTGTTGGTAATGAAACAAACTGGAGGCAAGCGAATTGGATCCCCATCTCTAGGGAGACTTCCGTGGGCGGTCCTCTGGGTGAGGTATTGCACAGCACTAACAGCAGCAGCGCAGAGTGCAAGAATTCATCGGCACTTAACCTTATGACAGAGAAGTGTGATCATAGCCCTCGGCTCGGATTGTCTCCTACAGGGGTCTTACAAAAGACAATGTTTGGTTCGCATTCGAATAGCAGTGCTGGAAGCAGTCCAAGAGCAGAGAATAACAAGAATGATCTCCTTGGTTCAACCATTGTTCATTCTTCCTCTTTGCCAGCTTTGTAACCACTTCATCTACCGAGGCAAGTCCTGAAGAAGAAGAAGAGAAGCATGAATTTTATGTATGTTCCGACAAACATGAAGGATTAGTTATGAAAAGCTTAATTATGATGTTAAACCCTAAAATACTTTTTCTTTATCCAAGGTTTGTGCCGCTATTATATCAAATATAACCAAGTAATTGGGCAATGGTAGTTGTTTAAAGTTGAACAAAAAAATTGATTTTAGTTTTGTTGTTGAGCATGGCGGTTGTCAAGTCACTGCTGTGGACAAAGGATATAATTTCAATATATAGTGAAGATGGGAGTTTGAGTTGAATATATATAGTCATGGTAATAATAGTCAAATCTTGTTCCACTTTAACAATTTTGCATGTGTTTTTTTAATTAAATATTTTACTGGCAATCGAAATAATTTCCTTTAATTTATTTACTTCCCAAGTTTTTGATATATTTGAGAATTTTTACACTCTTGATACATCGGATTTCGTCCTTATTGGAGTTTGTTTTGTAAAACACGACACAAGTGTTTTAGCTTAAATGTTGGAAAAATATTTATAAAATAA
This sequence comes from Gossypium hirsutum, assembly GCF_007990345.1. Lineage (NCBI taxonomy): Eukaryota > Viridiplantae > Streptophyta > Magnoliopsida > Malvales > Malvaceae > Gossypium > Gossypium hirsutum. Next base: position 16,886,848 of record NC_053438.1, read on the forward strand.
TAAAAGTTAATTAAACTTTTAATTGAAAATTGCAATCAATACTCAATTGAATCTTTAGAATATAGTTTTTGGTCCAAATCCCTATCAAGTCGTTTATTGCTGAGGCGGAAAAATGCTAAATTGAATAGTTTAATTGATATTTTTAACTATTTTATGAGGGATTAAATGATTTTTTATTATAAAAATTCTAAGAAAATAAGAAATTATAAAAAGCATTTTAAAAAGTACTTCAAATATATATATTTTTTTGTTATTTTGAAGGATTGAAGTCTTCGTTTTCGATAATAAAAAAAATGGAAAGCTTAAAGTGTGATGGTGATCGGGTTAGTATGAGGTCTCAAGTGAGAGTTGAGTGACAATGAATTTAGTGTTGATGATTTTGGTTAAGGAGAGGTAATGTAAGGGATGCTGATAAGGATAAACTAAAAAGACAATATCATAAAATAAAAAGGTGTACTATTTTTTATCAAAAAGTAAGTAAAATTTATTATATTGTAATAATTTAAAAAAAAGATAGAATTAATTATATAAATATTTTAAAATTATTAAATATTATAAAATTTAAAAACACTACTTTTGTAAAAAAAAAATTATCATTTTAATAATTTGATATAATTTTCTATAACTTTTTTTTGGTGATAAACAAAAGAGAAAGTTACATCAAATTAAATTGAGCAAAAACACCGCCAGCTTTCTCTTGTTAAAGAAACCCCAAAACTTTATTAGGTGCTACATCAATAACATGTAGGCTTGACCTCCATGCAAAACTCAATTTAGCTAAATAGTCAGCAACTAGATTACATTCGTTGGGAATATATCTTATCCGCCACTGACCTTTAGCTCTCATAATCCGTTGGACTCTCCTAAGCATTGTGATTCTTAAGTCTGCCATCGCATTGTCTTGTAAAACTCTGACAACCTCCAAATTATCTGTTTGAATTATGGTCATTCTAATACCTTTACTGAAAACCATCTAAAATGCCACATAATTCAGCCTCAAAAACTGTACATCTTCCCAAGTAATGATAAAATCCCAAGATCCAATTCCCATACTGATCACGCAACACACCACCAGTCGAAGCATTCCCATTATCTCTTGCCACTGCACCATCAGTGAATAAATGCATCCACGTTCCTTCCAAAGTTGCATGAGAACAGAAAATGGCTAGTGCATTGATCCCCATAAAGGCTTAACTCATATGGCTATGCCCAACTAAAGGAATCTTTGACAATCTCATGAGCCGTCCAAGTTATGCCTTGGAATATAAACAAATTCCTATTCTTCCAAATTCGCCAAGCAATAAGACCAAAAAGGCAAGACCAAATAACCCCTCTACCAGATAACCTAATTTGACACTCAAGATTAGAAATGAACTTGTCATGTAGTGTAACACCCTTAACTCGATCGATTTTTCGAATCCAAATATCTTGCATTACTGTAACGCCCTAATTTATTAATTTTTTTACGAATTCTGTAATAATTAAGTCTCTGTATCAGTGGTTAAGTACTTTAATTCTATGTCTGAGGTATTGGGTTTGAGTCTCAGTTCAATTGTTTTGTTCCTAGGCCTATCGAATTTAAAATAAAATATGTTTGCTGCCAAAATTTTGGAGTTGATTTTTAAATGAATTTGTTTGATTTTAGATTAATTAATTAATTAATAAAACATAATCAAGTATTTAATATATAAGGTTTTATCTTTTGGATTTTGTTTTGAAAATAAATAAAACAAAAATGGTTAATATGTGTGTTTTTACCCTTTCTTTCGTTTAAAATAAATCTCATTTTATTTTTTTATTAGAAAAAAACCTCACTTTTTGCACCTTTATTGTTTCCTCTAATTCATGCCGCAATTCCAATTCCAAATTTTGGCACTTTGCTTTTAATTTTTTTTTCTTATCTCTTTTCTTCTTCGTTTTTCTATTTTTAGTTTCTTGTTTTGTTGGGCTAGTGTTATTGTTTGAAGCAATAGTTTGTGATTCCTTGACTGCTAATCCAAGGGTAAGGTATTTACGTTCAGTATTTTATGCACTATTTGTAGTCGTGTTGGACGATGGTTGTGTTAATTAGTTTAATGATGTTGTGTTATTTTTTATGCGATTTAGGAGTAGTACAAGAGGCAGTGGACGACCCTCCAATGATTTAGAATTTGCGTAATAGTTGTTCGTGTTCCGGTAAGGGTGTAGTTGTGTTATGAAGGGTTGTTTTATTTGATTGGGTTCGATTTTTAATCACGATTTCGCAATTCATTACTGAAATTGGTTGTGTTACTTGTTAATTAGGTTCTGGGGTTAGTCGTATTTGAATCGGCATAAAAAATATACCAGATGTGTAACGAGAAACCTGAAAATAGTGAGTGGCGAAAGTCAAAATTGGGGCTTGTCAATGCCAAACGGCCGTATGGTAGGCTGTGTGCGAGGCCGTGTGTGACACACGGGCAATGCCATTTTAGGCCGTGTGGGCCACACGGGCAAGGCCATTTTGGGCCCTGTGGGCCTAAATTTTAGAATTTTTTTAGGGTCGTACATGTCATCCCAATCGACTGTGGCCTTCCGTGGGGTTGGTATGTATTATATAAGCCTTAAAGCATGAAATCTGCTATTCTATTAGTATGAATTCGACGTAAATAACGCCTCAATGCATGTAATGTGATGCGATATGTTTGATCTGTTACGTATAAGCATGTCCAATATCTGTTTTGAGTATGCATGATATATATATCTGTTATGAGCATGCATTATATATATTATGGTATTTGTTAATCTATTATATCTGGTATGTTGTTTGTATCTGGCTCTGGGACTGATTATGTATTTTGTGGAGGAAGTATTCTATGTGAAGCATTAACTCGCCATTATACTGACAGCACTGCTGCAATTTTTCTAAAAGTGTCGTAAGGGCACTAAGTGGTGTGTAGGGATGGGTGGGTGTTTATGTAACACCCTTTACCCGAGACCGTTGCCGGAGTCGAGCATGAGGCGTCACTTGACTTAACTTAAGTTCAGGGCATAAAAATTTACTTTCAAAATTAATTTCACCATTCACAATAAAGCTGTCCACCTGCGCAGCAGTTACTAAATTAATTATAACTCAAGCTAAAAAACTCTAAATTTAGATCCGTAAATATTTCTTGAAACTAGACTCATATATCTATTCACCATAAATTTTTTAGAATTTTTGGTTTAGCCAATTAGTACAGTTTATTAGTTGAAGTCTCCCCTGTTTCACTGATTGACTATCCTGACCTCTTGTCACTAAAATTTAATTATCTCATTGTACAGACTTCATATGGTGCTTTCACTTATTTCTACTTAAAATAGACTCATTAATAAATTTAAAAATATAATTTATAACTCATAATTTCTTTTGTACAATTTTTAATGAATCTCTAAATTCAGAACAGGGGACTTCAAAATTATTCTGACCATGTCTCACTAAATTTCAAATATCTAAAAGTATATAACTCTTTTGCTTACTCTATTGCTTTCATGTGAAATTAGACCCATTCAGCTTTAATTTCATATCTCACTCAACTTCTAATTCTATTTACAGTATTTTTGGTTATTTTTCAAAGTTACATCAATGCTGCTGTCCAAAAACTATTCCATTGAAATTTTTTAAAAAAATTCAATATAACACTTTTATAATTATCTAACCTTCCCTGCAAATTTCAAATCACAATCAATTTCAGTATTTCAACTACTTCACTTAAATGCTAATGAAGTTCAACCAATCAACCATTTCAAACTAAAAACATATATATTTCAATGTCTAACACAACCATCACATTCAAATTTACTTTGCATACTTAGTCATTCATTCTATTACTTTTTACTTCAATTCCCTATACATGCCACATAAATCCAAAAAGTTGTTTAACAAAATCTATCAGAGTAAATCTGGATAGTGTGATTCTTGATGTAGATCCGATCCTCCGAATGTATAAATACGTTAATCTACAAGAAACAATAAACACACACAAGTAAGCTTATAGAAAGCTTAGTAAGTTCATAGGCACAAAACATAAATCTTACCAAACATTTATACACTTATACATTATACACCATTACTAAATTTACCTGTCAACCACTATCTTTGGTGAGTTCCTTGGTATAAACTCAATACTACTTATTCTTTCACCATAATTCCTTTGGGCCCATTTGTCACTTACCATCCTTGATCAAAATTAAGGAACGGTTACGGAAAATTGAGTACTTCACTTCCACTTTGCCATAGTTTAACTATGGTCTTACATATGATCACTTATCACTTGTCCCTGATCAGATAAGTGTAGCTAGGCTACCACTTATCACTTTTTCACTTGATCAGATAAGTGTAGCTAAAGCTATCACTTATCACTTTGTTACTTGATCAGATAAGTGTAGTTAAAGCTACCACTTATCACTTTGTCACTTGATCAGATAAGTGTAGCTAAAGCTATCACTTATCACTTTGTTACTTGATCAGATAAGTGTAGCTAAAGCTACCACTTATCACTTTGTCTCTTGATCAGAAGTACTCAAATCCGGCGTTCCGCTCAATTTGATCATTTATTCAGTTTTCGCATTTTTTTTATTTTATTCTCATTTCATCAATAAATATATATTTCATCATACACTAATAATTCATGAAATTAACATTTAATCATTAAATTTCAGCCATATGAACTTACCTGGGTCGATTTACTGAATTTGTAAAAGTTCAGGGACTAATCAGCTACTTTTTCTTTTCCTCGACTTGCTTCGGGTTCTCGATCTAAAATGAAAATTTATTCATTCATCAACATCTAATTCTATTCTAATTCATTTCACAATTTATGCCCTTTAATTTTCAAAATTACTCTTTTAACCCAAACTTTACAATTTTTACAATTTGGTCCCTACTCAATTAACCTCTCAATTGATCTAACTTTTTTCTCAATTAACACATTTTCCAACTATTTTAGACTACTAAATAGCCTTTCATATTCAAAACCGAAACACCAAACCTTAATTCTCAACTTTTTCACAATTAGGTCCCTAAAATCAATTTCTATCAAAATTACTTAATAAAATCATCATATAACAAAATTAAAGCTTTAATTCCATGTTTATTCATCATAAAAATCGAGCACTCATCAATGGTAACTTTCAAAATTAGCCATGAAATCAAAAACTAATGAAATAATTAGTTGGACCTAATTGTAAAAGTATCAAAATCACAAAAATTAGAAGAAATAATCAAGAATTAAACTTAGAAGAAATAATCAAGAATTAAACTTACATGATTCAAATATATGAAAAAACAGCTTGTTTCAGACCTTATATGGCGTTTTTTCTGATAAATTGTGAAGAAATCTCTAGATTTTTCACTTTTGTCTTTGTTTTATATATTTAATTTGTTAAGTTTCCAATTTTGCCCTTGTTTCTCCTTACCTTCTGTTGATTTTTCTTACCCAACCGTCCAGCCCATATGATTTGGGCCTATTTTCCTTTTAAATCCCTCCTCATTAGTCACTTAAGCTATTTAATCACAATTTAACAAATTTTACACTATTTTCAATTTAGTCCTTTTTAGTTAATTAACTATCCGAACGTTAAAATTTTATAACGAAACTTTAATACCAACTCAATGACACTCTATAAATATTTATAAAAATACTTATGGCTCGGTTTAAAATCTTCGAGGTCTCGATACCTCATTTTTTATTTTAATTATTTTAATATTTATTCCTAGTACACTATTCACTATTTCAAAAATTTTCCTAACTTCACATTTAACTTATTCTCACTAAATTAATAATATTTTCTACTCATTTGTTAGATTTAGTGATCTCGAATTACCATTTCGACACCACTGAAAATTCAGGCCATTACAGTTTATACCCCACATAGTGTGTTGGGATGGTCAGAGATAGTGTGTAGCGGATGAGGGTAGGATTGTAATTTGCGTATGACTCTGATTCTACATGAGATATTCGTCAGTAACTATTCTATTATGTATTCAATCTGTGATTCTGTTTTTATTAGTTACACACTGAGTTATAAAACTCACTCTTTGTTTGTTTGTCACATTTAGGTAACCCTTAGACTTAGGCGAGTTAGTGCGATCGGAGCTCGGATATGTCCACAATTTTGTAAAAATTTATTTACATAAATTTGACTTATTTAAAATTCTATTTTGAGAGTTTTGTAATTTTTAGACTTTTTGGACATTTGGGTTTATTTTTGGATTTGGACTTTTAATTTAGGTCTTGGCATGACATTCGATAAAACAAATTTTTTCGAAAAATGACTATGTTTCTACGGTTACCTGTTTTTAAGAAAACAAACTTGATTTTTCAAAATGTAATGTCTTAAGAACATCTGTTGCAAATTATTCGATTTATTCAGAAAATGTAGATAATTAACGGTTTTAACTATTTAGTATGACAAACATTTTCATAAATGGGTTTAAATTAGCAAAGATACGCGAAGTCTTTCAATAAGTGAGAGTCAAATTTATAACTACTTTATGTAACATTTTTAGATTCGACCATAACGTCTAGGCCAGGTTTGGTGTGTTACATTAAGTGGTATTAGAGCCAGGTTACGAAACTTAGGCTATGAAAAATTTTGGGTTCAAAATTGTATTTGTAAAAATTGTTTTTTTAAAGAAGTTTACTTATAAATGAATCAGAAAAGTAAGTACGTAGAATACCGAGTCTTCGACACCAATCCTGTAAGTACTTCTAACTTAGAAATACTTTAGTTAGAAAACTCTAAAACGATTAAAACTGCACTGAGTTAGTTAGAGACTAAAAAATTTTAAAATATCTAAAAACTTCTTCTGATAATAATTTGAAGCATAACATACTTGCTAATAAATAATGAAATTGATACGTAAAACTTTGTAATGTAGATAAAACTGTGAATATGATGAGTGCTCATGGAATGCGTGGCCGTAGTGCTTGTCGACGTGGTGGGCGTTGTAGAGGGACTTGAGCTAAGTCATCTTTAATGGGTAGTATGCTCAATCTGGATACGAGTGAGACACTAACTACACCTACTGCTGAGACTGGGTCATAAAGTCGCTCGGCTGGGGATAAAGCATTGTCCCAAGCCATACTTAGAGTGTTGGAGAGGTTCGCTAGACTTCATTATGGTTTTGGGAGCCGTAGGTCAGTAACTGAATGACTTCGGTCTAATGGTGCTAAGCAGTTTAGGGGCGTCACTAGGGTTGCCTCGACTGTGGCTGAATATTGGTTGGAGGCCATTGAGAGAATCATGAATGATATTGACTGCACCCTTGAACAGAAATAAAAAGGTATAGTATTCCTGCTTCGCGATGAGGCGTATCAGTGGTGGATAACGGTTGAAAAGGGTACTTAGTCGGATCATATTACTTGAGATTATTTTAAATCCGCCTTCCAGAGTAAATATGTAGGGTTAAGTTATGTGGATGCTCGTAGACGCGAGTTTATGAACCTCACTCAGGGGGATAGGACTATGGCCGAGTATAAGGCCAAATTTCTGAGATTGAGTCTTTACGCTCGTGGGATGGTGGCGACTAAGTATGAGAAATGTGTCTGCTTTGAGGATAATTTAAGGGATAATCTGATAGTTTTGATAGCTCCGCAAAGGGAGCAGAAATTCACCGTCTTGGTGGATAAGGCAAAGATTGCTGAGGAGGTTAAGCGCGTTGAGTGCGAGAATAGGGACCGAGAGAGGGGTAAGAATTAGAGGGATTTAGATCCCTCTAGTTTTGTGCAAAGGCCTAAGAAACAGGCCATGTCTGATGGGCCTTTGAGAGTTGGGGTTCCAATTACTTTTACTATGGTTTAGCTGTGTGGGAACTGTGGTAGACGTCATCTGGGCGAGTGTTAGAGGAGGTTAGGAGCGTGTTTGTGATATGGGTCAATAGAGCACTGTATCAAAGATTGCCCATAAAGTTCTGATCAGATGCAAGCACTAGCTCCGGGAATTGTTCAGCCTTAGTGGGCAGTTCAACAGCTGCCTAGGGGCCGTGGTTGGCTAGAGGTGGTAATGGTATGGGCAGAGGGCAGAGAGCACTAGGCAGAGGTGCTAATCAGACTGAGGCAAGACAGCCTGCATTAGTTTATGATGCTAGACATCAAGAGGACAAAGATGTCGTTGATGTGATTACGGATACGTTCTTTATTTATGATGCCCCTTATTTTGCCCTAATAGACATTGTGTATTTCTGTAAACTTGAGGGTTTCGATTGAGATCACTTATGGTGAGATTACTGTACTTAGTTCGTTGGGCCAAAATGTACTGTTAGAGGTACAAGGGGTTGTGTTTTTAGCTAATCTAATGGAGCTATCGTTTGGAGAATTTAATCTGATTCTGGGGATGGATTTGCTTGTGGAGCATCGAGTCAGTTTAGATTGTGCTACTAATAGGGTGGTTCTGAGATTTGAGAATGATGTGGAGGTAGTTATGATTGGCAAGCGTCATGATTACTTATCCAATATGATCTATACTCTTGTGGCTGAGAAACTGGTTCGGAAAGGGTGTGAAGCATATTCGGCTTTTTAAGTGATTCAACCTCTGTGGATTCTTCTGTTGGGAACATTCGAATGGTTAGAAAGTTTTCAGATATTTTTCCCAAGAAATTATTGGGTTTACCTCTGGGTCGAGAAGTCGAGTTCGATATTGAGCTTTTACTGGGTATAACTTTGGTGTCTATCGCTCCTTATCGTATGGCACCAAATGAGCTTATGGAGTTAAAGGCTTAGCTTCAGGAACTCCTTGATTGTGGGTTCATCTGTTCTAGCGTGTCTTTGTGGGGGGCACCGATGTTGTTTGTAAAGAAAAAAATGGTATTATAATGATGTGTATCGATTATTGTCAGTTGAATAAGTTAACAGTTAAGAATAAGTACCCGCCTTCGAGGATCGATGATCTATTTGATCAGTTTCATAGAGCTTATGTGTTTTCTAAGATAGATCTCCATTCTGGGTATCATCAGCTTAAGGTTAAGGAGGTTGATGTCTACAAGACTGCGTTTAAGACTCGTTATGGGCACTACGAGTTCCTAGTCATGCCCTTTGGTTTGACGAATGCTTCGGCTGCATTCATAGATCTGATGAACCGGGTTTTCCAACCATATTTGGATCAGTTTGTCATGGTCTTCATAGACGACATTTTGGTATACTCTAAGACCGAAGATGATCATGATGAGTGTCTTAGAGTAGTCTTTTAGATACTTCGAGAGAAACAACTCTACGCTAAGTTGAGTAAGGGTGAATTTTGGTTAAAGGAAAGTAACTTTTCTAAGGCATGTGGTTTCTACAGAGGGGATTTGAGTTGATCCTAGAAAGATTGAGGTTGTGCTTGATTGAAAACAACGTAGGAATGTTTCTGATATCCAAAGTTTTTTGGGTCTTGCGGGCTATTATTGGAGATTTGTCGAGGGTTCTTGTTGATTACAGCTCCTGTGACTAAGCTGTTGCGTAAGAATGCCCCTTTTGTCTAGATTGATGAGTAGCAATCGAGCTTTGAGAAGCTTAAATCTATTTTTGACTCAGGCTCCTATTCTGGTACAACTTGAATCTGATAAGGACTTCGTGGTATATAGTGATGCATCTCATGTCAGTTTGGGTTGTGTACTGATGCAAGACGGTGAGGTTGTGGCTTATGCGTCCCGATAGCTTAAGTCACACGATGGCAACTACCGACACAGGATCTCGAGTTAGATGTTGTTGTCTTTGCCTTAAAGATTTAGAGGCACTATTGGTATGTGAGAGGTGTATTATTTATACCGATCATAAGATCCTTAAGTATCTCCTTACCCAGAAGGAGTTAAACCTAAGGCAGCGTAGATGGATTGAACTATTTAAGAACTACGATTGAACTATTGAGTATCATCCCGATAAGGCCAATGTGGTGGCCGATGCTTTTAGTCGTAAGGCAATGTTTGATTTGCAGGCGATGTTTGCTTGCCTAAGTCTATTTGATTATGGGGGTCTGTTAGTTGAGTTGCAAGTTAAGCCAACTTGAATCAATCAGATTCGGGATAAACAATTGGGGGATGATTCTCTGGCTTTGCGATTCCGTCAAGGAGAGAAGGGTGGTACGTATGATTTTGGGTTGAATAGTGATGGGGTTCTGTGTTTCCGAGGATGGGTTTATGTACCGAATGATCTTAATTTAAGACAATCCATTTAGAGGGAAGCATATAGTAGCCCTTATGCTATGCATCCTGAAGGAAATAAAATGTATTGGGATCTGCGAGAGTTGTACTGGTGGCTTGGGTTGAAACGGGAGGTAACAAAATTTGTTTTTCGTTGTATGATGTGTCAGCAAGTTAAGGCTGAGCACTAGTTACCTTCACATTTCCTTCAACCTGTTAAGATTCTCATGTGGAAATGGGAACGTGTGACTATGGACTTCGTTAGTGGGTTGCCCTTAACACCTACTAAGAAGGATTCTGTGTGGGTCATCGTGGATCGATTAACCAAGTCTACCCACTTTATTTCAGTTCAGACAGATTATTCTCTTCAGAGGTTGGTCAAGTTATATATTTCAGAGATCATGAGACTTGATGGGGTATCGGTCTCGATTATTTCTGATAGATATTCTCGCTTCACTTCTCGGTTTTGGAGAAAAATTCATGAGGCTCTGGGTTTGAGATTGAACTTCAGTACTACGTTCCATCTTCAGATAGACGGTCAATCTAATAGGGTGATTTAGATACTAGAGGATATGCTTCGGAGTTGTGTGATCGATTTCTGAGGTAGTTGGGAGGATTTTTTGCCATTAGTCGAGTTCACCTACAATAACAGTTTCCAGTCCAGTATTCAGATGACACCTTACGAGGCGTTATATGGTTGTAAGTGTCGTACTCCATTGTGTTGGACTGAGTTGGGTAAGGGATGGGTTTTGGGCCCTAAGTTGGTTTCTAAGACTAAAGACAAATTTAGACTAATTTGGGATCGTCTTAAGGTGGCTTCTGATACACAGAAGTCCTATACGGATCTAAAAAGAAGGGACATTGAGTATTCCATGGGTGATTATGTGTTCTTTAAGGTATCTCCATGGAAAAAAGTTCTACGATTTGGATGTAAGGGTAAGTTGAGCCCTAGATTCATTCAGCCGTATCGGATTCTGAAACGTGTGAGACTAGTCACGTATTAGTTAGAGCTACCTTCGGAGTTAGACCGTATTCATGATTTGTTTCATGTCTCTATGTTGAGGTGGTATCAGTCGGACTCATCTCATATTGATTTAGTTGAGGAGATTGAGGTTAGATAGGATTTGACATTTGAGGAGGAGCCAATTCAGATTCTGGACCGTGACGTTAAGGTATTGAGGAGGAAATCTATCCCTTTAGTGAAAGTTTTGTGGCAGAATCATGGCACTGAGGAAGCGACGTGGGAACCTAAGGACTTGATTCATCAATTGTATCTGCATCTGTTTGTATCAGGTAAATTTTGAGGTCGAAATTTCTTTTAGGGGGTAGAGTTGTAACACCTTGATTTATTAAATTTTGTTTTTATGAATTTCATAATAATTAATTCTTTGTATCAGTGGTTAAGTGCTTTAATTCCGTGTCTGAAGTCTTGGGTTCGAGTCTCAGTTCAATCGTTTTGTTCCTAGGCCTATTGATTTAAAATAAAATATGTTTGCAGCCAAAATTTTGGAGTTGATTTTTAAACAAGTTTGTTTGATTTTAGATTAATTAATAAATAAATAAAACATAATTAAGTATTTAATATATAAGGTTTTATCTTTTCGGTTCTGTTTTGAAAATAAATAAAACAAAGTGGTTAATATGCGTGTTTTTATCCTTTCTTTCTTTTAAAATAAGTCTCATTTTATTTTTGTTTTATTTATTTTATTAGAAAAAAAGCCCTTACATTTTGCACTCTATGCAACCCCATACTTTTAAAACCTATTTGATGCTTGGTACTGCAAAAAATATTTGGAATGTTGTTATTTTCACCTACTCTCGTACTGGGAATGATACGCAATTTTTTTAGATTCGTAATAAGGTCCATGGTATAAAATAAGGGTAGCTTACGGTTTCTCAATATTTTATTAAATTAAGTGGGTTGTGGCAGGAATTTGATTATTATCAAGATTTTCAAGTGAATTGTGACAAGGATGCCGAAAAATTTCAGTAGATGGTGGAAAAGGAACATGTTTTTCATTTATTGGCTAGGTTGAATACTGAGTATGATCAAATTCAGGTTTAAGTTCTTGACAAGACTTCGTTCCCTTCTCTCAATGTGGCATACTCTCATGTGCAACAGGAGGAGAGTCGTCATGTTGTTATGCTCTATAATCCACCTTTAGAGACAGTTGGCCTCATTACTAACCAGGATGGTCCATCGGGTGGTAAGTCTGCCAATGATCACTTGATGTGTGACTACTGTGGTAAGCCTCAGCACACTAAAGACTTGTGCTAGAAGTTGCATGGTCGTCCCACTCGAGGTCGTGTTGGAAAACGAGAGGGTAATTCTCAGCCTCAAGCAAATTTGTCAAACTTTGTAACAATAGAGGATAAGTCCACTTCTGCTGGAAGTTTTACCTCGGACGAAATTCAACATCTTCGACGCCTCTTGTCTCAATTGGACTCTACCTCAATTGCCAAGTCTAATCGTGCGAAATTAGGTACTGTTTTAAATGCTTCATCTACTTCTGACTCTTGGATTATTGATTCTGGTGTGAATAGACATGTGACAGGGTCAAACAAAAGGTTATTTAACTATACTACTTGTCCTTTTAAAGATAGTGTGCAACTAGCCGATGGCTCCCTTACCTCCATCTTTAGAACAGGTTCTATTTTGTGTACTCCCAATATCACTTTATTCTCTGTCCTCTATGTCCCTAAATTCTCGGTTAACCTTTTATCTATTAGTACTATCACTAAAGCCTTACATTGTAAACTTGAGTTCTTTCTTGATCACTATGTCTTTCAATACCTCCAAACAGGGAAGATGATTGGCAGTGGTAGATGGTGCAATGGCTTATATCTCCTGGATTGATTGTCTAGTATGTTTTAAGCATTATTTGGAGATAATAAAGATGTCAACCGGGAGATACTTCAGTGGCATAGGCAGTTCGTACATCTATCATTTACCATTCTTGCCAAGATGTTTTCTAATTTGTTTTCAAGAACTCAGTTATACTCTTTAGTTTGTGATGCCCGTGAGTTTGCTAAGCATACAAGAAATAGTTATCCTTTGTGTAATAATAAAAGTAATGTTCCTTTTGAAATTATTCATTCGGATGTTTGCGGCCCTACTCGCCTTACTTCTTTATCTGGTAATCGTTGGTTTGTTACTTTTATTGAATGTTGCACTCGAATGACATGGGTATTTTTATTAAAGTCCAAAAGTGATGTTTTCTCGTGTTTTCATTCTTTTCATAAATTGATTACTACTCAGTTTGATGAAAAGGTTATGATTTTGTGAACTGATAATGGAACTGAGAATAACTTTAATGATCATTTGGAATCATATAGGATTTTTCATTAGACCAGTTGTCTAGGTACAAGTGCTTAGAATGGTGTTGCCGAAAGAAAAAAATAGGCATCTTTTGGAGGTTGCTAGATCACTAATGTTCACTATGAATCTTCCAAAGCCTTATTGGGGGGATGTGATTTTGGTTAATCACATGCCTATTCGGGTCCTAGATTTTAAAAGCCCCATAGAAACCTTACAACGCAAGACAGATTACCTAATTTCACTGAAGGTCTTTGGTTGTGTTTGCTTCGTTCATATTCTACATGGGAGCAAACTAGATCCTTAAGTAGTCAAATGTGCTTTCATTGGATACTCTCTCTCATAGAAGGGTTACAAATTTTATCATCTGCCATCTAGAAAGTATTATGTAAGTATGGATGTAACATTTTGTGAGGATGAATCCTACTTTTCTTCATCACAACCATCTCTTCAGGGCGAGGTTACTGAAAATGAGGAGATGACACCTTGTACTGCTACTCTTTCGGGGGAGAATTTAGTTCCACTAGAGACTTTGGTTTAAGAGAAGACTAGTGGATGGTTGTTAGATAGGCCTGGTTTAAGGACATACAATAGAAAAGGCAAGAAAGAAGATGCCATCATACAATCTACTTTATGTCCTGACTATTTATTGTCAGGTGAGTCTTCTTTACCTCCGTTTGCTACTGACTTGGAATTACCAATAGCCCAACGAAAAGGTGTTAGAACTTGCACTGTACATCCTATCTCTGACTTTGTCTCTTATGATTCCTTATCCCCATCCTATAGAGATTTTTCTTTGTTTTTGTTCTCTATGTTTGTTCCACAGTATTAGAGAGAAGCTATCACTAATCCAAGATGGAAGAAGGCTATGATTGAATAAATGAGGGCTTTAGTAAAAAATGAGACGTGGGAAATGGTTAATCCTCCTATGGGGTAGAAAATGGTTGGTTACAAATGGGTGTTTACTATCAAGTATAAAGGCTAATGGTTTAATTGAAAGACTCAAACCCAAATCAGTAGCGCAAGGATTCACTCAGACATATGGAATGGATTATTAAGAAACATTTGCTCCAAATGCTAAATTGAACATGATTAGGATCCTTTTATCATGTGCAGCAAATCTTGACAAGGACTTATAGCAGTTTGATGTAAAGAATGCCTTCTTATATGGAGACTTTGAAAAAGAAGTGTATATGAAAGTTCCTCCAGGATACAAGGATAAAAATACTCAAAGGAAGGTATGTAGATTGAAAAAGGCCCGGTGTGGACTAAAGCAATCTCCCATAGCCTGGTTTGACAAATTAATAAGGCCATGGTGTCATTTGGCTATTGACAAAGTAATGCTAATCATACCCTCTTTATAAAACACTACAAGGGTAAGATTCATCTCCTTATAGTTTATGTTGATGATATAATTATGATAGGAGATGATAAGGAAGAAATTGTCTGGCTTAAGAACAATTGGCTTAGGAATTCGAAATCAAAGACTTGGTACAATATTTCCTCAAAATTGAAGTGACCAGATAAGAAGGGATTTTTATTTCCCAAAGAAAGAATGTCTTAGATCTTTTGACAAAGACTGGCATGTTAGGTTGTAAACCAGTAGAATCACCTATTGAGAGTAATCACAAATTACAAGCAGAGATCGGTGAGATGGTGGGTAAAGGGAGATATCAAAGACTCATTGGACATTTGATTTATCTCGCTCATACTCGGCTTGATATAGCCTATGCGGTGAGTTTGGTAAGCCAGTTTATGCATGATCCTCGCGAAGCTCATATATAGGCAGTATTGTGAATGTTGTGCTATTCGAAGTCTATACTAGGAAAATGTATTCTCTTCTAAAAAAATAGTCATCTAAAGATAGAAGTATTTATAGATGTTGATTGGGCTGGCTCTCTTGATCACAGAAGGTTTACAACAGGTTATTTTACCCTTGTGGGAGGAAATTTAGTCACTTGGAGGAGCAAAAAACAAAGTGTTGTAGCTCGATCAAGTGCATAGGTTGAATATAAGGCCATGAATTAAGGTGTTTGTAAGTTTTTATTGCTGTAAGAGGTATTAGAAGAGCTAAAGTTGTTGAATGAAAAAGGATCAACCTTGTAATGTGGTAACAAGGTGGCCATCAACATAGCTCAAAATCCAGTATAATACAATAGAACCAAGTACATCGAAATAGATTGCCAATTTATCAAGGAAAAAGTAGTCAGTGGTGCCTTAAGTCTATCTTATCTAGCACCCGAAAAATAGTTGGCTGATGTTTTTAATAAAGGGCTCAACTGTAAGACTTACCATAATCTTCTTTGCAAGTTAGGCATGCGAGACATCTATGCACCAACTTGAGGGGGAGTGTTGAGAATCTTTGATTATTTGATAGCATTGAATAATATCTTTAGAGATTACATCTGACTTTTTTAGAGATTCTAATTAATAAATATTCTTTCCCAAGTTGATTCAATATTACATGTATATATAATTGTACATATTTCTAAGAAATACATACTTTGAGAGAGGTTTTTCCTCAATACATTAGAGCATTCATCTCTAATTTCATCAAATAGGAAAAGCATCTCCGATACTTGTCAATTCATAGGCAACATGCATATATCATGGTTTTCAAAGAAACAAAATAGTGTTGCATTGTCCACTACCAGAGCGGAATATATTTCTGCCTATAGTTGTTGTGATCAAGTTTTATGGATGAAACAACAACTTAAGGACTATTGAATTGATATAGATACCATTCCTATCAAGTGTGACAATACTAGTAATATTTGTCCACTAAAAATCACATCCAACATTCTAGCACTAAATACATTGAAAGAAGCATCATTTCATTAGAGATCATTTCTGAAAAGGAGAAATAGTTCTAGAGTTTGTTGACAGCTTAAATCAATTAGCAGATATTTTTACAAAACCTTTAGACAAAGAAAGATTTTGGACACATAGAGGAGAATTAGGTATTACAAAGATTTTGGACACATAGAGGAGAATTAGATATTACTACATTGTCTTAATTTCGTGCTCAAATGAATTTAACACTATGTTGTTTTAAAACTATTTTATAACTTAAATTTGATTGCAAAAGTATATATGCATGATTTATATGGCTCTTATATGTAAAAAGTTAAGGGGATTTTTTTATATGGATAATTGTTCTATTTTGACCTCGTTAGTCTAACATGATTTTTTTTATGCTCTTGAACTTCCTAGAATGGATTAAATTTTGTTAACTTAGTTTTTTAACTTAGTTTTTTTTTTGTTTTTCATGACTCATATGCATCATTCTTAAATTATGCAATTTCATGCATAAGAAACCATTAAGAATTCCCATAATGTCATTTTAGGACCCTTAAAACCCCTAAGGACCTAAAATTCTCGTTTTTGCAATTTTACTGCACTTGAAAACAGTATTGCAATTTGGTATCGATACCAATTAAAAAAATTTTGATACTCGTTAAAAAATATCAATACCACTGGGTTTTAAAGGCACCTGCATGCTGTTTCAAAATAGCTTTGATTCAAAACCTAAAATTTTTTCCCTTCCATCCAAAAATTCTCCTCTCATTCCCTAAAACTCTTCGAAACTCTTTTTTTTGGGGGGGTAATATCTTGGCCTTTCAATCCTTTTAAACATCCTTCCATTAAGATTTGCACAATATTGCTTAAGGATTTTCACTATTTCAACATTTTGAAGGTATGCCCTAGAATTTTTAAATTTTGTATTTTATAAAATATAGGTTAAATAGTTCTTCTTGATGATTTATTGGGTTGATTTGGATTATATTTATTGCGTTTTGTTGCAGAGGGTTTCTTATTCTTAAACATTTCTTAAATTTTTTTACCTGAAACCCTTGCACACCAAGTGTTTGACAAAATTCCCAAATAATTTTTTTTAGAGTTTTAGTTGAACTCTTGAGAAAAGACCAAGAACCGGTACCTCATCATCCCACCAACCTAGTGGCCCTACATAATCATTTAACGAATGTTTTCATAATGATGCCTCATGTCACCATTTTTGTAGAAACTTTGCATCTAAGAGAGTCTGGAAGTCTAGGAAAGTCGATATAGTCATGTTAGAGGGTATTAATTTTGTCTATCTTTCAATTTTGAAAAACTGAAGTTGGATGGATTTCCTTAATATTTCATTGCTCACTTATTATAATCTTGTTCGAGAATTTTTCTCTAATGCCACACTCGAGCACGATGAGTCCGATGGCACCATGACAGCCATCGCTTCTTTTTTAATGAAAATCCCCACATGTATTACCTTAGAAGAGTATGGTGATTATCTTTATTTGCCTTGTGGAGGTAACTTCGATGAAAAATGTGCTTTTAATCCTAACCTTTCTATTCAGTCCAGATCAGCATTTGAACTTAACTTTCATGATCGTGTTCTCCACTTGATCATAACTTGGACCCTTCACCCTTTCAAAAAAACATGCTAAGCTTCGAAACACTGATTATTAACGGCTCGATTCTTTTAAATTCGATAGGCGTCCCGACTTAGCCCTCATCATGTTTAATAAAATTACTAAGGCTATCGGGAGGGGGATGAATACAAATATCACCCTTCCCCGTGGCAGTTATTTGTCATATCTGTTTAGGACGTTAGGCATTAGCATTCATGGAGACACCCCTATTTCCTCTAACCAACCTATTAGTTATAGGGCCCTTCATCATGCGGGATATCATTATGATTCCACCACCAGTACATGGATTAAGAGTGACAATCTGGCAGAAAATGAAGATGACAACATCGAAACCGCTGTTGAATATGATAAATGCCAAAAGTAACATGCTTTAATCTTATTCTTAATGCGTTTTTGGATGATTATTCAATGTAAAATGGTGAATTTTTATGGCCCTAATCCTTTAAATTCATGTTTCTATACTTAGGAGAACATTTGGGAGCAAAAGGAGTGAAAATAAAAAAATTGGAGCAAGTTTCAAAAGCCACACGGGCTGTACACACGGCCATGTGAGGCACATGGGCTAACACACGACCATGTGCTAGATCGTGTGGATTTCACAAACTACACTCCAAACACGTGGAAAAATGCAATTTTTAGGCTTTTCGGGCATTCTAAGACCTATATATGACAAAGATAAAAAGAGGGGAGTAAGTCGTCCGAGAATATTAAAGAAAACAACTTGAAAAACATCATTGAAGCTGACTCTAAAGTAGATTTCTATCAAGATTGAAGATCTTCTTTTGATTTCTTTGAAGTTTATTATGAGTTTCTTTATTTCTTATGGTTATAATGTCTTTAAGATGTTTTTATTTTCAATTATGATCTAATTTTCTAAATACCTAAGGGAGATGAACCCTATGATTAATTATGTCTTTTGAGTTCTGTTTATGACTAGAGGAAACCCATTGGATCCATTACTTTTTGATAGTGAGATTGAAAAGAATGCTCACAGAAATCATAGAGAGGTTAAAGAATTAAGGAAAAGTCAACAGAATATAATAAACAATCAAGAGGAAAAGGATATTCTGTGGAGATGGGTGATAATCAAAATAATCAACTACCTCCCGTACGTCTTGCCCCTCTGACTATGTATGATTATGCTAAGCCCACTTTGATTGGAGCTGAATCAAGTATTGTCAGACCAACTATTAATGCAAACAATTTTGAGATAAATTCAAACACAATTCAAATAATGCAACAATATGTTTAGTTTGATGGTTTGCAAGATGAAGATCTGAATGCTCATTTGGCCAACTTTCTAGAGATTCGTGACACTTTCAAGATTAATGTCGTTACTGATGATGCCATACACTTACGGTTGTTCCCATTCTTATTGAGGAGCAAGGAAAAATAGTGGTTAAATTCATTGCCATGAGTTTCTATCACTAATTGGGCGTAAATGACTGAAAATTTTTTGTTAAAATATTTTTCACTGGAAAAAATAGCTAAGTTGAGGAACGACATCTATTATTTTGTTCAGTTTGATATAGAAACTCTTTATGATACATGGGAGAGATTTAAGGATTTGTTGAGAAGGTGTCCTCACCATGGACTACTTTTGTGGCTCCAAGTTCAAACTTTTACAATGATTTGAATACTTTGACTAGATAGATGATTGATGCAGAAGTTTGAGGAACATTGAACAACAAAACACCTAAGGCAGCTCAAGAATTTATTAAGGAGATGGTACTGAATAATTATCAATGGCAAGTTACAAGAGCAAAACCTGTTAAGGCAATCAGAGTTTTTGATATTGATGTAGTTTCTATGTCAGTAAATTAGGTTCAAGCTCTTGGTAATAAAATTGATGGTTAAATTTTTATAAACAAATGAATCTAGTGATGCAATGTGATACGAATGGAGTGGGGATGATTAATTCAGAATATTCACCCATCAAGTCTAGCATAGAGCATGAACTAGTCGATTTTATGGGTAATAATCCTAAATCTCAAAATAACCCCTATAGCAATATTTATAATGCAGGTTGGAGGAACCATCCAAATTTATCTTGGGCTAGTCAAGGAAATCAAGTGTCACAACCCCTTCCGAGTTTTCAACAACCTTTCAGCAAGAAAAGAAACCGAACCTTGAAGAGATGCTTGCTAAATTTATTTCAGTTTCTGAAACTCGAATTCAAAACACTGAGATAGCTTTGAAAAATAAGCAAGCATCAATTCATGAATTAGAAAATCAAATTGGACAGCCTGCTAAACTGGTTTCAGAAAGACAGCAAGATAGTTTACCTAGTAACACTGAACCAAACCCAAATGAGCATTTGAAGGCAATTACATTAAGGAATGGGGAAGTGTTGTTAGAGCCTAAAAAGAAGTTGAAACAAGAAACTGATGAGAAATATGATAGTGTGACAAAAATCGAAAAAATGAAACATGGTGCTTAAAGAATACAAACCATCGATCCTGTATCCAACAAAGTTGAAGAAAGACCACATGGATGAACAAATTGGTAAATTTCTTAATTTTTTTAAGAAATTACATATTAACTTACCTTTTCTTGAAGCTCTTTTGCAGATGCCCACATATGTAAAATTTTTAAAAGAGCTATTGATAAATAAAAGGAAGTTAAAAGAGCTATCCATTGTGGAACTCAATGAGGAGTGTTCAGCCATTCTCCAAAATAAACTACCTACTAAGCTGAAAGGTTTAGAAAGTTTTACTATCCCTTGTTTTATTGGTAGTTTAGATATTTAAAAAGCATTAGTTGATTTGGGTGCTAGTATTAATTTAATGGCTTATAAAATGTTCAAGCAACTTGGTCTTGGGGAACCTAAACCCACTAAGATGAGTATTCAAATTGTTGACAGATTTGTTAAATATCCTAAGAGCATTATTGAAGATTTACTTGTGAAAGTAGATAAATTTATATTCCCTGTTGATTTTGTTATACTTGACAGGGATGAGGATATTGAGGTGCCTTTAATTTTAGGTTGACCCTTTTTAGCTACTGCTAGAGCTATTATTAATGTGGGTAATGGTAAACTTGTGCTTAGGGTATGTGATGATAAGATCATTTTTCAAATTTATGATGCCATGTGATTTTCTAGAGAGCAAGATGATTCCTATTATTTTATCAACTTTATTGATCATGCTATTCAAGATTCATTGTAAGAAATTATTCATAAGGACACGTTGGAATTGTGTCTTGTTCAAGGAGAGGAGTTCGATGGAGATAATGTTGTGATGAATGAGATGAAAACTAATTTAGATACTAATGAGTCTCCACTAAGACAGAAAGTTTTTGAGGTTATTGGGATAAGTAAAGAACTAAAGTTGAAACCCTTTATTGAAGAACCTCCTAAATTGGAATTAAAGCAATTGCCAAATAATTTAGAGTATGCCTTCCACGGAAACAATTCTAGATTACCAATGATTATTGCTTTGGATTTAAAACTGAATGAGAAAGATGAGTTATTGCAAGTGTTGAAGAAAAACAAAAGAGATATAGCTTGGAAAATTTCTAATATTAGAGGAATTAGTCCTTCTTTTTGCACTCACAAGATTTTAATGGAAGATGAGTATAAGCCATGTGTGTAAGCTCAAAGGAGGTTAAATCCCAACATGAAGGAAGTTATCAAGGCTGAGGTAATTAAACTTCTAGGCGCTAGAGTTATTTATCCCATATCTAATAGTACTTGGGTGAGTCCTAAGTAGGTTGTTCCTAAGAAAGGAGGTATGACTTTTGTGGCTAATGAAAAGAACAAGTTGATTCCAATAAGAACAGTCATGGGATGGAGAGTTTGTATTGAATATAGGAAGCTGAATGATGCTACAAGGAAAGACCATTTTCCTTTACCATTTGTGGATCAAATGTTGGAGAGATTATCTAGTCACATGTATTATTGCTTCCTAGATGGACCTTCTGGCTACTTCCAAATCCTAATAGCTCTCGAGGATAAAAAAAAAATTGACATTTACATGTCCATATGGTACATTTGCTTACCAAAGAATTCCTTTTGGATTATGTAATGCTCCAGCCACTTTTTAACATTGCATGTTATCCATCTTTGATGAACTCATAGACGACATTATAGAGGTATTTATGGACGACTTCTCAGTATTCGGTAATTATTTTCATATTTAACTTAAAAATTTAAAATTAGATTTAATGAGATGTAAGGAAATGAACCTTGTGCTTAATTAGTGAAAGTGTCACTTCATGGTTTAAGAAGGAGTTGTTTTGGGTCATAAAATTTCTAACAAAGGGATCAAGGTCAATAGAGCAAAAATTGAAACCATCAAAAAATTACCTCCTTCTAATTCAGTTAAGGCTATCAGAAGTTTCTTAGGACATGTTGGGTTCTATAGGCGATTTATTAAAGATTTTTCTAAAATAGCGAAACATTTAACTAATTTGCTGGAAAAATATGTGTCATTTAATTTCAGTTAGGAATGTTTAGAGGTGTTTGATGTTCTTAAGGAAAAACTAATTAATACCCCGATTATAGTTGCACCTGATTGGAATTTACCCTTTAAACTAATGTGTGATGCAAGTGATTTTGTAGTAGGTGTAGTACATGGAAAACGAAGAGAAGCATTTTCAGCCGATTTATTATGCTAGTAAGACTTTGATAGATACACAAGAGAATTACACCACTACAAAAAAAAAACAATTGCTAGCTATGGTTTTTGCATTTGATAAATTTAGGCCTTATTTAATATTGTCTAAAATTATTGTGTACACTGATCACTTTGATCTTCGTTACCTTCTTACTAAACCGTATGCAAAACCTCGACTTATAAGGTGGATTTTATTGTTGCAGGATCTTGATTTGGAGATTAAAGATAAGAAAGGAGCTAAAAATCTTACAGCAGACCACGTCTAAAGGATCGAGAATCCTCACCTTGAAAAGCTTAATGAAAAGGAAATAAATGACTTGTTTCTTGAAGAATAACTCTGTAACACACCAAACTCGGCCCAGATGTTATGGCCCGATCTAATGATGTCACGTGATAGGGTGTTTGAAAACCGTGTCGATGCATTAAAACCATTACCATTGAATTCCTTATCTTAATATCTTATTAGTTCCAAAATTGTGTTTCTCATTTGATCGATGGTTTCAAAACATTATTCGTTTGCGGAAGCTTTTAAAACAGATTAAACAATCGTGCGTTTAGGAAAAATATTTGTTTCTTTTGAAAACTTAGGTTTCCTACTACTAGCAGTTGTAATCCATAAGGTAAAGATAATTAAAATCCAAAATCAAAGTCCAAAAGTCCAATTATAACACAAAAAATTAGCTAGTAAAAAAAGAATAGAAATAAAACCAATTATCGTAAATATGGGTTAAAAACCATGAAATTCCAATACCGTGGTCACCGAAAATAGTCCTCCACCACACTACTTGTGCACATTTAAACAAAAGGGGTGAGTTTACTAAAACTCAATGTGTAATCCCACAAAAAACAAACAATAGCAAATCACAGTGCACAGTTAAAGCAGTCCTGGGCCTAAGCCCTTTTTCAATATCTGTAACAGTTTGGGCCTTAGCCCATCTTAGTACAGTATCAAATATGCAGTAGGGACTTAGCCCATCACAGTAGCAGTAGCAGTCATGCAGTATTTAGTAACAAAGTCCTACCCAACTAGCCTCTACACACCATCTCCGTCCAACCCTACACTCCATGTGGAGATCAAATCAACTCACCCATCTCTACACTCCAGGTAGTACCGGATGTGGCACTAAACAGTAATTTTCAGCTAACCTGCCAATATGTTAGGCTGAAGATCCTTTCAGCACACTTCCTCTAAATATAATTAACCCAACCCCATGGAATGCAACATACAAGTCATGACATGCTATCTCAGGACATCAGTACATATAACCAGTTTAGTATACAAGCATACTATCATCATGCTCAACACATATATAAATCAAACAATCAGTTCGTACAATTAGGGGTCTAAGTGATGCTTACTAATCCTACAGTAGGTTCGCAGTCGACTTGGGCTTACACGCCCATATGGTCTACCCGTGTGGGCCCACATGCCCGTGTGGCCTACTCGGCCCAAATTGGCCTTGGCTGCGTGGTCCATTTTTAATGTAACTCGTGCTAGCCAAATATTCATATATGTTTTCACTATTTACTTATATGTGTTCCTTCAAAGCTATCTACTTCAGTCACTATTACTAAATTATTTATATCTTGAGCTATAGAATTCTAAATTAAGCTCCGCTTGATATCTTTGAAACTAGGCTCAAATACCTTTCTACCATAAAATTGTCTGACAGCTTCGACCTTTCTTTGCTAAAAATTAATTATCTCTTAGTAAAAAATTTGGATGATGTTACCATTTTTTTTATTGAAAATAGACTCATTAATAATTTAAACATGTAAATTTTAACCCCTAATTATTTTTCTCCAAATTTTGATGATTTTCCAAAGTCAGAATAGGGGAACTCGTATCGAGGTTTTAACCCATAAGTTACTAAACCTTACCTTCAACCGATGAACAGTAATTCCCAAACAAACTAAGACTCCGATTGGTGATTACGAGCCCTTGAATCCTCCTCTAATTGGCATAAACAAAAAAATTCAGAAGAAAGTTAACAATTGGAGACAAATCACTTATCTAAAACTTACCAAACGATCATAGATAAATGTAGAGCGACATGAGGCAGAGTGGGAAAAGAAAAATAAAAAAGGTGAAGGGTGAAAGAGAGCAGAAATTCGGCAGCAATGAAGAGAAAAACTACAAGAGAGTGGAGGGATTTTGGGGAAAGTAAAAAAAAAGGGAAAAAAAGATTAACAGAAAATTAAGCTCCGCTTGATATCTTTGAAACTAGGCTCAAATACCTTTCTACCATAAAATTGTCTGACAGCTTCGACCTTTCTTTGCTAAAAATTAATTATCTCTTAGTAAAAAATTTGGATGATGTTACCATTTTTTTTATTGAAAATAGACTCATTAATAATTTAAACATGTAAATTTTAACCCCTAATTATTTTTCTCCAAATTTTGATGATTTTCCAAAGTCAGAATAGGGGAACTCGTATCGAGGTTTTAACCCATAAGTTACTAAACCTTACCTTCAACCGATGAACAGTAATTCCCAAACAAACTAAGACTCCGATTGGTGATTACGAGCCCTTGAATCCTCCTCTAATTGGCATAAACAAAAAAATTCAGAAGAAAGTTAACAATTGGAGACAAATCACTTATCTAAAACTTACCAAACGATCATAGATAAATGTAGAGCGACACGAGGCAGAGTGGGAAAAGAAAAATAAAAAAGGTGAAGGGTGAAAGAGAGCAGAAATTCGGCAGCAATGAAGAGAAAAACTACAAGAGAGTGGAGGGATTTTGGGGAAAGTAAAAAAAAAGGGAAAAAAAGATTAACATAATATTTGATAACCACCCCAATCCATTATTTCTCTCCATCAAACTCTTTACTGAATCCACTACTCAGATTTTTAGTCCATCTCAAACTCTCCTGGACGCTCGAGTGAAAATAATGCCCATGCCAAGATTCGAACATAGGACCTCCTTCACACCAACACTCCACTTATCCACCAGACCAGCAGGCTCATTCTGTTAATTATTTGCCAACTTTTACTCAAAAGCCTACTGACCAAAGATATTCATAAAAATACCAAAATTTTCCCAAGTCCTGGCTTGAACCTGAGACCTCCCAAACACACCCAGAACACATAACCACTAAAGTAGATAAATATTTTCTGCCACACATTCACAATACCCAAAATTAAAATTTTGGGGCGTTACAAACTCTTTGCGATAGCTGATTCTGAAAGTCTTTGGTCTGCAAATATTGCAATTTTTTTTGTTGCTAACACCTTATTAAAAGGTTTGACTCATCATCAAAAGAAACGATTCTTTGCTGATGTGAAAAACTATTTTTGCGAGGATCCTTTTTTTTTCGTGTGTGTGCTGGCCAAGTAATTCGAAGGTGTGTTATAGTACCAGAAGTGAATAAAATTTTGGACCATTGCCATTCGAGACCGATAGAAGGACATTACAATAAGATTAGGACAGTGCATAAAGTACTCAAATAAGGTTTTCATTGGCCTACATTGTTTAAAGATGCTAACATGTATGTTTCTTCTTGTGATAGATGCCAAAGGATAAGTAATATTTCCAAGCATGATTAAATGCCTCAAACTTATATGCTTTCCTGTGAAATTTTTGACATTTGGGGTATTGATTTTATGGGATCATTTCCTAGTTCTTATGGTAATAAATACATACTGGTAGCAGTAGATTATATGTCGAAATGGGTTGAAGCTCAAGCTTTACCAACTAATGATGCTACGGTGGTAGTTATATTTCTTAAAAAACTGTTATCTTGTTTTGGAACACCTCGAGCAATCATTAGTGATAGGATACACATTTTTGTAACACTCAATTTGATAAGATCCTTAAGAAATACAGTGTACATCATAGAATAGCTACCCCTTACCACCCTCAAACTAGTGGGCAAGTTGAAGTGTCGAACCGAGAATTGAAATGCATCCTAGAAAAGACCATAGAGACAAATAGGAAGGATTGGGCATTAAAATTAGATGATGCTTTATGGGCTTATAGACTGCGTATAAAACACCCATAGGAATGTCTCTATACAG
This sequence comes from Gossypium hirsutum, assembly GCF_007990345.1. Classification (NCBI taxonomy): domain Eukaryota; kingdom Viridiplantae; phylum Streptophyta; class Magnoliopsida; order Malvales; family Malvaceae; genus Gossypium; species Gossypium hirsutum. Next base: position 16,913,353 of record NC_053438.1, read on the forward strand.
ACTTGTTTATGGGAAGGGTTGTCACTTACCATTAGAACTCGAACATAAAGCATTTTGGGCAATAAAATTTCTGATTTACAATCCTAAACTTCCAGGTGGGAAGAGACTGTTGCAACTAAATGAGTTAGAAGAATGGTAAGAAAATGCTTACGAGAGCTTAAGATTGTACAAAGAAGAAACAAAGCTACACCACGACACTCGTTTAAAGCAGCCAAAACAATTCATAGTTGGAGATCGAGTGTTTTTTATATAATTCAAGGCTTAAATTGTTTCTTGGAAAGCTAAAATCGAGATGATCAGGCCCATTTGTAGTAAAAAACATATTTTCGTACGGTATAATAGAGTTAATACATCCTGGATATGGTACATTCAAGGTAAGTAGACATTGACTCAAATCTTATATTTGTGGTGATATTAATAACGAGAGAGATGAGCTCCAGCTCCAAGATCCAAATTAACTGTGAGCATAAAAGGGAAAGTTGAACTTGGACTTTAAATAAGCGATTCTTGGGAGGCAACTCGAGTGTTTGAATTTTTATTTTCCTTAATTTTGTTGCATGTTTAGTATGTAAAAGAAAGGGCCACATGGGCGTGTCCTAGGCCGTATGGACACTGGAGCAAATTTTTCCAATTTTCTTTTGACACACGGTAACAGAGAGTTACATGGTTTGGAGATATGGCCATGTGTGACACATGACCTGGCACACAAGTGTGTGGTAGACCGTGTGACCCACACGGCCTCTCATACGGGCGTGGAAGAAGCAAAGGATCATCACACACGACCTCACGTAAGGTGTGTGTGACACACAACCTGGACAAATAGGCATGTGGATACTAGGCGTATTTTTTTATTCTTTTTCGAAGCATCACACGGGGTAAAATGACCCACACAGCCTAGCGACATGGCCTTGTGTGGAACATAGCCTGGACACACAGGAGTGTTCTAGGCTATGTGAGTCTTGGAGCTTAATTTTTTTAAAAAAAAATTTCAAGGCACACAGCCTGAAAGGGATTACACGGGCACTAGCCACGGCCATGTGGCCCAACACGGGCCTTTAGACAATCGTGCCCCTTTTTTTTTACAACAAACCCTAATTATTTTTGTACTTTTACTTTTTCTTTTCACGCCATTTTCCCCTCCTTTTCAAACTGTAACAGTCGTCAAGCCTAACCATACTCACCGCCGATCCCATCCTCTTCCAAACATTGGTTCTTTCCCCATTCTCCTCATGCCACCTTAGCCCATTGCTCATATTTTCTTCTTCGTCGACCCAACCACTCTTCTACCTTACCCTTCCCCCATCTTTGCTCGCCTCCGTTAACCTTCCTTGTGCAACCATTATCGAGAACAACCCCGACAACAAGCCACGGGTGAACCATCTGAGCTCGTCGCCTTTCCACTGTGAACAATACACCAACCTACCCTAGATCTACCCTGTGCGCACCCCCTTCCACTCTCTCCTTTTTTTTTGAACCCAACCACCATCGTTGTTCCTTCTTCGACGACCACTACTGTGATTTACCCCTCTGGTCACCACCACCGCTATTTAAACTTCCCCACCGTTTGTCCCCCCTCACTTTTTGCTTGTTTCTATTTTATTTTCTTTATTTATTTTATTATTTTTATTATTATCTTTATTATTATGTAATCTGTTTATTAGTCTTATTAGCATTTTTATGTTGCTTTCTTTCGTATTAGTAATAGTTTGAGTTTTATTTTGTTTCTTTGAATTTTTTGTTTATTTAGTAGTAGTCTGGTTCTTATTATTAGATATCTTCATTAATTAGTAAAATTTTCTCTACGTAGTATTAGTTTTAGTTTTTGTATTAGGAACCATTGTCTATTTTAAAATTATCTGATCCAATTTCATCATGAGATGGGTTGGTTGTTGATGTGTCTTACTCTATTTGCTGCTTTGTATCTCTACTATTTTGTACTGCTATTGATTTCTTTGTTTGATATATATTTTTGTAGATACATTATGACGAATACTCGTGGTAAATATAAGGTCTTCGTTCCCACTTCTAAAAAGTGGAAGATACTGGGGGTGACCTTATCCTCGGTTCCTCTCTTAGTCGTGAGACTCCCATTCTCCAGTTCCCTCTAGGTCCTTAAAAGCACCTGTATTAGCACTTATGGTAGAGAACCTTGAGATTAGGTCGTTGTATTGATTGGGCGGCCCTACAGGACATACATTTGGATGATAGAGTGCGCACACTGATTGAAACAACTCTATGGGACAGTATTTTCTCCATCGTCAAGCCTACCTACTCAGAGCTTACATTAGAGTCCTGTTCGACATTTTTTCTGCAGTACGCAATGTCAACACATGATGAGCCACGCACTATCTCATTCCAATTGGGTGGTACAATGCGTTATCTGAGCGTCTCAGGTTTTGGAGTGACCTTTGGTATCTAGACTAATGAGTTTATGAGCACTTCAAGGTTCTCCACCCTATATCGGCATATCTATAACTCGATGAGTCTTTGTTGGTCTAATATAGCAGGACAGTAAAACCTTATAACTCGAGCCAGTCGAAAGCCACATGCCTACCTCCTACCATCTGTTACATCCACACTCTTCTTGTACACACACTGACGGGACGTAGGGAGAGTACTAGGGTCGTGAGCATGACTAATGTTTGTTTTCTTTGGTGTATGACGCAGCGACGCCCCTTCAATGTTACATACTTCATCGCCCTCACTTGTTGCCATTAGACTCGCAGTAGGAAGGGTCCTATCTGTTTGGGACCTTATGTGACTCGCCTGGAAATGTATTTTGGCCACCTTGATACTCCAGAGCAGACATCCTCCTTTACACTGGTTAGATAAATGATCCCGCAGAGATTATCGATTATAAGTCACATGAGGATGATCGAGTGACAACATAGAGTGGGTCCCCATCGATATATATTGTCTCATTCAGATCCTCAGGATGAGCACGATGAGTTACCAGATGATGATCCTCCTCGCCATGCGGACCCACCTCATTCCCCTCCACCTCCGAGTCACCTTATTGCCACTCTCGCTATTACACTCGAGGATCTCTCCAAGCATTTTAGCCATTTTGAGCAGTGATGCTTTGAGCGTTTCGATACCATCGACATGGCTTTACATCAGATTTTCCAGCACCTTTATATCTCCTATTTTGATTATACATCGCATGATCCTAATGCCTTTTACAACAACGATCACTGATTTGTTTCGTTTTATTTGATTTATTTATATTATTTGTTGTTGTACTTTTATTTTTATTTTTAGTTGTTTTATTTTGATGTATAAGACTTTATTATTTTTATTTATCTTTTGAACTATGTTGTTGTTTTTATTATTTTGATGGTTGTTTTTATTTGAGTTTATAATCTCTTTTTTTTCTTTATTTATATGTGTTTATCTTCTCATTAGTTTACCCAGAAACATGTACTTTATTTAGATTTACCACGATTCTGATTTTCACTATTCTGCGATTTCATCCAAATTCAGGGCAGTTTCAGTTCTCTCCCTCTCTTTTGATATTATGTTTATTCTGTGTTTATATTTGTTTGTACATTGAGGACAATGTACATCTTAAGTGTGGGGAGGTTGTTTGTATATTTGTGATAAAATCCCTAAATTATTTGTTGTGTTTAAGTAATTTTCTCATACCTTCCATTAGAGTGAATATTTTTTTATTTGGAATTTTTATTAATGTTGTTTTGAATTAATTTGTGGATTGTTATGTATTGGTTGATTTATACCTTAAGACACGAGAGAGTCAAGCATGATAAGTTGCTTTTCAGAAACAAATATTTTAGGTTGTCTCCTTGAATTGAATTATTATCTTGAAATTTTGAAATTGCAAGTTTGACATCAAAACCATATTTTTTTTTGTTTTTAAGCCTATAGAGCATATATTTTTTCATGCTCATTTTATTTTTTGTTATAGTATGTTAACTTGATTTGTTTTTCTAGAACTTGTTTCGATTATGCATGTCGAAACCATATTATTAATTTAATATACTAAGATGATAGAAGCACTTAGGATTTAACATGTAAAAAGCTTACCTATTGAATTAAACCCTAGTAAACCCCTTTGATCCTAACACATCTTTTTTCTAGCCCGTTAGTTAACCCATAAGCATGTTGTAAATTATCCTTGTTATTGACTCTATTTTTATCGAGGTTTGATTTGGTTAGTTGTTGAATTGCTGAATTTTATTTTTGTTCTAAAAAGAGAGAAAAAATAAAAAATATATTTTTTATTTAGCTTGAATCGTTAGTTGCATATTCTGTTGTAAAGCTCATTTTTATTATTGATTAGTCTTGTTGATGTAAATTATGTTAATTCATCAACTGAATGTTTTTCTAGTTTGGTAACTTATCAACTCGATTTCAATTATAATCGACTTTTCTGGCATTTTCCATATCCTTAACCTAAGTTTTGTTACAACCTTTTAAAGACCTCTTGATTGGTGTGTCATCTCATTTTATAGTGGTGGAGATTTTATTTTTAAGCAAGTCTATGATAATGACATTTCCTATTCGACTTTTGAGTGCACAATATTTGAACCTTAAACACTTTGAGTGCTTTGAGTGATCTTTAGTGAGGATGTCAATTCCTGTTGATTTTTAATTTAAGGTAATTATTTATATAAGGGGAGACACCTACGTTTTTGTGCTTTAAAAATTTTGGCTTAGATTGCTTGAATCTTTAGTGCCCTTTTGGTTGAATTTCCAATGCATGATTGTTTGTGAATTATCTTGAAACATTATTGATGAAAACGAAAAATTAAGGAAAGTTAACTTGAATGTAGGTTGAGAATTTTACTTGTGGACAAGCAAATGCTTAAGTGTGGGAGTATTTAATAAATGCCAAAAGTAACATGTTTTAGCCTCATTCTTAATGCATTTTTGAATGATTATTTGATGTAAAATGGTGAATTTTATGCTCCTAATCCTTTAAATTCATGTTTCTATACTTAAGAGAGCATTTGGGAGCAAAAAGAGCGAAAAACGAGTGAAAATTAGAAAATCAGAGCAAGTTTCAAGAGTCACACGAGTTAAGTCATTCCACACGGGTTGTACACACGACCGTATGAGCAGGCTAACACGCGACCATGTGCCAAACCGTGTGGATTTCGGGAACTGCACTCCAAACAGGCGAAAAAACACATTTTTTAGGTTTTTCAGGCATTCTAAGACCTATATATGAAAAAGATAAACAGGGGGAGTAAGCTATTAGAGAATATTGAAGAAAACAACTTGAAACACACCATTGAAGCTGACTCTGAAGTATATTTCCATCAAGATTGAAGATCTCCTTTTGATTTCTTTGAAGTTTATTATGAGTTTCTTTATTTCTTGTGGTTATACTATCTTTGAGATGTTTTTATTTATGGTTATGAACTAATTTTCTAAATACCTAGGGAAGATAAACCCTATGATGAATTTTGTTTTTTGATTTCTATATATTGATTTACTATGTTGATTGCAACAAAATCTTTCAAGATTTGGTTTTGAGTTAGTAACTTTTATTTCTTTTGTTTTTTTTCATTCCTTTCTTCTTCGCTTTTGATCGGAAAATAGAAAAGTTGGGTGAATTAAAAACTCAAAGGAGGTTCATGGCCAAGAGTAAAGATGTCCGAGTAACGATTATTTTGGAATGTACCAGTTGTGTTCGAAACGGCGTTAATAAGGAATCAATGGGTATTTCCAGGTATATTACTCAAAAAAATCGACACAATACGCCCAGTCGATTGGAATTGAAGAAATTCTGTCCCTATTGTTACAAACATACAATTCACGGGGAGATAAAGAAATAAATCGAATCAAGTGCTCGTATGTCACCACTTACCGAGAATATGAAAATATGACATTAGGTATATAATATATTAAGTATAAGTATATAATTAGTTATATATAACGCATATTTTCTTTCTATATTATTAATATTATTTATATATTATTAAAATATTATTTATATATTATTAATATATTTTAATTTATATATATTTCAATTATATATTTAAATGATAAATAATAATAAAATAAACAATAATAAAATAAACAAACCAAATCCTATTTATTATATTAATTCTATAATTTGAATTTTCAAAATAGGATTTTAGAAATAGAGATAGGGATAGGATTCTTTTTAGAAATAAGGAATAAAGAAATCATGGATAAATCCAAGCGACTCTTTCTTAAATCCAAGCGATATTTTCGTAGGCGTTTGCCCCCGATCCAATCGGGGGATCGAATTGATTATAGAAACATGAGTTTAATTAGTCGATTCCTTGCTTCATTTTTAGAAATGGTATTAGGATTTGATCTATTCCACTACCAAAAACCGAAACGGAAAGAGAGGGATTCGAACCCTCGGTACGAATAACTCGCACAACGGATTAGCAATCCGACGCTTTAGTCCACTCAGCCATCTCTCCTAATTGAGAAAAGATAATTACTATGTTACAGCACGCAAAAAGAAAGGCTTGAAAAAAGCCCTTTTTTACTTTGTTATATAGATTATGTTATATAGATTATTATTTATCTATATAGAGTATTATTAATTATATAGAGTATTATTAATCCATAGATATATAGATTCTAAATTTTATTATTATTATATAGATTGATTATATAGATATATCCAACTTTTCTATAGAGATATAGAACTTTTATCAGTAATTCCATTCCATTTATATTCTATATCATTTATATTTTTAAATAAAACAAGGGCTTTACGCAATAAATACTTGAATCTTGTTCTTAATTATTTGTGCTTAATTCTTGGTTTAATATTTTCGGACTATTAATCCATATTTTATGTGCTTAAATAAGAGGAGGAATAGACCCTGTTTAAGAGTAGATCTAGCATAATTGAGTGGAGTTGCATGAATCCTAGAAATAGGACGACATAAATCTACGGATTAGAGTCAAATCTAATATGGGGATCCATAGATCGATTTAATGCGATAATAGGGGTTTTAATTAGAAAAAATTTTCAATTAATTAACCTAGAGTTAGTTGCTCTTACTCTCGAAAAAAATATTAGCATAATTTGGGGATTTCTATGGATCAAGATACTAAGTGAAGAAATTGTATAATTCAAATTGATAATGACAGATGAACTCTAGGTGAATTCTTCCCTAGGTATTGTTTAGTTTCTTGGTTGTTAATCATTTAATTTCCTGATTCATTCTTTGTCGGGTTCTTTAGTTAATTAATTTAGTTAATTTTAGTTTGAATTAATCTCTCCAATTTTTCAGTTAAATAATAGAAAGACAATAATTACTATTACCTTTAGTCCTCGCAGGAATTATATATTTGCTCACCGTAACTATACTATTAATTGATAGGTGCACTTGCCTTAGTCAGATTTTTAGTTAGTTTATGACTGCATCAGAAGACATTCTAGCACACAAGCATATTCCTTCACCCGAACATGTTTCTCATTCGGCTTCGTACTTTCACGCAGCTGAACCTTCATCCGAGATCAATGATGTCATCCTCAATGTTATCTATTCTTTGAACAATGATGTTCAAGGACTCAGAGATGAGGTTAATTCTAGGTTATCGACATTAGAGATGCAAATGGCATCTCTCCTAACTCGCACTTCTTCAACACCTTCCTTCTCACCTCATAATGATGACTAGACTAGATTTCTAGGCTTGCATTTTGCATATTATTGTTCATAACATTTGCACATTTACTTTTGTTTATTACCTATGTCATGCACCTTAATGTTTTTATTTTGTATTCTAAGATACCTTTTTGATTTTTTTATGTTAGTTCTCTATTTCTTCATTTCTTCATTTTCCTATCTTTTTGAACTAACCATGTTTTTCTCCTTAAGTTTTATTTATCTTTTGATATAACAAAAAGGGGAGAAGAAAAGGTAAATTGATTAATTACTTTTATGCTAACCATATGCAAATTATGCAAATTATGCAAGTTATGTGACCATTTTCCTTAAAGTACAAATGGATGTCAATTGTATGTCAATTTTTATTTTGGCCTTAAATTCAAAATGACTTTTATTAAGGGGGAGCAATTATTCAAAAACAAATTTACCAAATATTTTGTTATGACAAAAAGTGGGAGATTGTTAAACTAATTTTTACTTAATAAAATATTTTGATATAACAAATTGAAGTGTTTTTGAATAAAAGTTACAATCGAACAAAATTGATAAAATGATTATTCAAATTGAAGTCTAAGAGATGAAATTTTGAATATCTACTTTGAGCTCTTAAAATTTTTTTGAAACAACTTTAAAATTAACTTAAAATTATTTTAACCAAGTTAAAAGTCTTTTAACTAATCAAACTATTTTTCAAACAAGTCAGAATTGCTCCAGGCCAAAAAGTATCGATATTTTTGAAATATCGATACCCTTCAAATAAACAATACAAAATTGGCATTCTATTTCTCACAAAATCAACTAAGTATTGATACCTTTTTATAAGATATCGGTAAATTTGTTATGGTATCGATATTTAAACTTCAACGATCACTGAATTTAGCATTTATTGTAAAAAGAATTTGATACATTTTTATCTGGTATCAATACTCGCTATTGCAGGTGTACTAAATGCCCTGGTTTTCACATCCCCAACGGCTCTATTAACTACCACTAACCTAGACAGTTGGAAATCAATCAGGGGGTATAAATACAGCTTCTAAAGATCCTACAAAAAAAGTATATTAAAAAAATCATCAATCAAACAACCTTTGTACTCAATAATTTTATAATTCTCTTGTACACACTTGTGAGCTCTTATTGTCTTTTTTATGCTCAAGTGTATTATTGTCTATAGTTGACAGATTGGGATAACCTACTTCCAAACTTCCTTTTCTGTTGAGTTTATAGTTTGGAGTATGGTTCGGATATTGTATATCTATTGGAGCCAAAAGTAAGTGGAAAGAAAGCGGATAATGTCATTGCTAATTTGGGTTTTAATTATTCTCATCGTGTTGAAGCTATTGGTTTCTCAAAGGGTATTTAGGTGGGTTGGAAGGAATCAGTCAGGATGGAGATTATTCAGAATCACCCTTAGTCATTCTTTTTCAGGTTTTTGGTAGTGTTCCTTCTGATTCCATTTTTATTTCATTTGTGTATGGTAGCTCGAACAAGAGGAAGTGGAAGTTTCTTTGGAATGATTTGATGGCTTCCATGCCACGAAGGTCTTTTCCTTGGTTGATCATGGGTGATTTTAATGCCATTCTTTCACCTAATGATAAGAGGAGTAGTTGTGTTGTTAGAAGGAGGTGTACGCTCTTCAGGGGCTTTGTTGAAATAGCTGAGTTGCATGACTTGGGGTTTACAGGTCCTTCCTTTACTTGGTAGACAGGTAAGACGTTTGTGAGACTAGACCAAGCATTACCTAATGATGCATGGATGTCAGCTTTTCCAAGTTGTTTAGTCTCTCACCTTCCGCAAATTAAGTCGAACCATAGGCCTATTCTTCTTTCTATGAGGTCGAAGTCTAATCTTACAAGGGGTAGACCTTTTCGCTTCTTAGTTGGGTGGACAAAGCATTCTAACTTCCCATCTTTTTTTCAAAGACAAATGGAGCTATTTGAGTAATATGACTGAGCCTTTATCTCAGTTTACCTGATGTGTTGAGGAATGGAATAGGTCTGTTTATGGTTTTATAGAGACTTGTAAAAAGAAACTATTTAAGTCACTTTCAAGCACTCAAAAGGCTATGAAGTGATCAAATTCTAACTGTTTATTCCAAATCAAGATAGATGTTTAAGAGGAATTGGAGAATATTCTTAGTCATGATGAATTACTTTGGAAACAAAAGTCTAGGTGTGATTGGCTTCATCTGGGAGACTGGAATACAAAATTTTTCCATAGTCGCACTATTCAAAAGAGGAAATTTAATCATGTTAATGCTTTGCGACTTGATAACGATAAGTGCAGCTCGAATCAGAATGTTCTTAGATTTGAGGCGGTAGGTTTTTTTCAGAAACTTTATGGAGAGCAATCGAAGTCCATGATAAGTCTCTCTTTGGGCGTTTTTCCTATGCTAAGCTCTTCGGATGTTGACTTTTTGGGGAAACGACTATTGGATTAGGAGATTAAGCGGGCTTTATTTGATATGGCTCCTTTAAAAGCCTCGGGGAGTGATGGATTCCATGCCCTCTTCTTTCAGAATCAATGGGATATTGTTGGGCCAGTTGCGTGCGAGTGGGTACAAGAGGTTTTTGCAAGAAGGGACATTGATCCGAATTTGAATAATACATTGATTGTCCTTATTCCAAAAATAGAAAATCAAGAAATTTTCTCTCAATTTCGTCCCATTAGCCTCTACTCTGTCCTTTATAAGTTGGTAATGAAAGTTATAACCAATCGTTTTAAATTGGTTTTTCCTAACTTCATCAATCAAAATCAGGCTGACTTCATTGTTGGGCACGCTATTTCTAATAATATAATTATAGCGTAAGAACTTATTCATTTGATGAGAAGAAAGCGCATTGGTAAGGAATGGATGGCGGTAAAAATTGACTTGGAGAAAGCCTACGATAAGGTAAGAAGAGATTTTATTGATGCTTCTCTTCTGGCTGCTGGTGTATCGAATTCCCTTCGAAGAGTGATTATGTCTGTCATATTCTCTTCTACTAAGCAGATTCTTTAAAATGGAGTTCCTACTCAAAAGTTTAAGCAAGCTAGAAGGGGTAGACAAGGGTGTCCTTTATCACCATATCTTTTTGTCTTATGAATGGAAGGGTTAGGGTACTCTATTCGTGCAACAACTGATTTTGGTAGGTGGCACCCTATTCGCCTGTCATGTTCAAGACCTGTTTTATCTCACCTTTTCTTTGCAGATGATTTGGTTATTTTTTGTAAAGCTAACTTAGAGCAAGCGTGTGTGTTGAAGAATGTCTTGCAACAGTTCTGTGAGTCTTTTAGGCATAGGATCAGTACTCAGAAAAGTAATATTTTTTTCTCTAAAAGAACTGAAAGTGATTTAAGCTCACAAATTAGTAAGTTGCTTCGATTTCAGGAAACTCAGAAGCTAGGAACTTCTTTAGGGGTGACTTTTCTTCATGATAGGGTCACTAATAGCACCTTGAATTTTGTGGTGGAAAAGGTGCGACCGAAACTACAAAGCTGGGAAGCAAGGAAGTTATCCATCGCTAGTTGAGTCACACTGGCTCAATCTATTCTTTTCTGGATCCCTAATTATTTTATGCATTCAATAATGATACCCAAGAGAGTTTGCACAGAAATTGAGTGAATTGTTAGGCAATTTATTTGGGGATGCTCCGAAGGACATCTGAAGCTAACTCTAGTTGGATGGGATTCCATTGGTCGAAGCTAGTGCTCACATTTGTGGAGGTCTCTTTCCAAGGTTTGGCCCTTATTTCGTGAGAATTTAGCCTAGTCTATAGGTAACAACACTAGTATACGTTGTTGGAAAGATTCTTGGATTTCGACTTTAGGTCTTCTAATTTTGCATATTCCTACGCATGTTATTCTTAATTTAAATTGCTCTCTCGATGAAATGGTCACGTCTGATGGAGATTAGAACCTTAATCCGTTTCGCATTTGGTTGTTTGATGATTTCGTTGTGCAAATAGTAAGTATTCCTACTCCCTGCCCTTCTTTGGGTTTTGATAGGGTTATTTGGAAACGTACGTCATCAAGATCCTTTACAATTCGCTTATAGTTTCTATAATTTCTAAAAATCAAATAAGCATTAATAAAATAATTTAAAAAAATCAATTTTCGACATTTTTCCATGTCATATAACAAGAAAGTTAAGAATTTATTTAATGAAATATATAGTAGTTCTAAAATATTGGTCATCCTGGAGTACAACAAAGGAAATTTTCATTCTGCAAAGGACAAACACTACTTTGAAGGAATTATTGGAGTTCCTTTTTTGCTCACTACACAATATTGACACAACCCATGAAATGTAGAGAATATATGTAGCAAAAAGAGTTCAGAAAATCAATGTCCTGAAGAATGGAACGAAATATCCTAAAATCATCACGAAAAATAAAACCAAAATGGATACATGGTATCTTGACCAGGCAACTACCTCAAAGTTGCAGCTGCATGGAGTCTTGGTTTGTTTATCCTCAGAGCTTGCTGTTTCGGATAGAATCAAGGATGTAATTGTGCTTTTTAGCTTTTCAGAAAGCATTTTGTTGTATTCTTGTATTAGAGAGTCATTCTCAGATGACAATTTGTGACGATCTGTTGTGTTTGAGATACTAGTTTCCATAGTCGAGAAAAGGATTGACCCAATTTCACTTATGCAACGGAGCAGTTTTGCAGTTGAAGATTTCCCATCAAATGTATACCTCTGTTTCGAAAGGATGGCAACAAGTAGGTTAATATTTTCATACAAATTAGAAATGAAAAGTTGAATTAGACTAACATAATGCATTTTGACCTGCATCTTTGACAAAACTTCCTCGTATGTATCTTTAAAACTTGTCACAGAGCCGCACAACCTTTGAGGCATTTCCCTAGCTAGTAATGCTTCTTGTTTAAGTTTAGATATATCACCCTTTAATCTATCCTTCACTTCTATATCTTCTGCAAGCTTTCTCTGTGAATGCAACAATTGAAACAGTGGAAGTATGAATTGTCCAGAAATTTAGTGATGAAAATGTCAAGTCCCTAAGGTGGTTAAACAAGTAGCAATGTACTGACCTGGAGTTCGTTCTTCTCTTCAGTGACAAGTTCTAGCCGTCTTTTGAGATTTTGGAGTTCCTTTCTGTATTTCTTATTCAAATAATTCTGAAAAAGAAACCATTTATTAAATTTAACTTATGCAGTCCTTATTACGACCAATATCGATTTATGACAGAGAAAGGCATTACTAAAAACACATGGGACGGATTGAAAGATGGAAGATGAAATGACTTTGAAATTATCAACTCACAGGAGTAACATCTTCTGGTGGAAAGGATTGAACTTTTCTTGCAGGTGTTGTTTGAAGTGAATCCAGGTCTGCTATGTAACCCTTGTTTATTTTGAACCAAGTGTCTTCATCAGCTACATCGCTAAAAGAATCTGGAAGGGGACTGAAGTCTGGCAACTGTGAATAATTTGATCTCTTGGCGACAAAGGCCTTGGGAGCTGCTTTAAAACAAGGTGTTTTAAAATCATCTCCCCTATTATGACATTCTTCTGTTGGGCTTTCTTTCATGGATCCCTGCCCTCACCAAAACCAAACTTATAAATTGTCCTCAGCATAGAAATAACAACACCAACAACATAATTGACTGTAAAATAGCGGCCATAAAAGAAGAATTGACCCTAAAATAATGAATAATTCTTTGATCGGTCAGCTTCAATTTTGATGTCAAACTTCATATTAGAGAATGGATTCCTAGAGACGAAGTAAAAGATTATAAATACATTAATAATTAATCATATGATTAGCTCTGCACCGATTTAGAATTCATATCAATTGGTCCAAATTTCCAGATGACAAAATAAAATAATACTTGCAACCGCAGTTCAGTTACGGCCTATACTTCATGTGTAAGTTTGAGCCCATTAAAAGTAACACATTGCTGTCAATAGAATATGGTAGAGGAAGTTATAAAGGGAACATGTAATGCAGGAATAGATGTACTTCATTAGCATAAGATTTGTGATTACGTGTATTACTGAAAGGGGTAGCCGAGAAAGCAGAATGAAAAACTTACAATTTTTAATGATAAATCAAGTGTTCTAAAAGATAGACGGATTGTTTTCCAAGTAACACTGCTATAATATACACAAACTAGGTGATCTTCTGGCCTAGGAACCACGCAGCACAAACAGAATTTAGAAGCACACTGAAAAGAAATAGGAATTTCTTTACTCTTATTTTGCAGTCTGCACAAGTTATACCTGACTAGAGCTTCCATCACCATCAGAAACCAAACTACTTAGGTTTTCGATCATCATCAGCTGGTCTCTAATGTACTGATCACGCTCTTTATGTGATCTTCTTTCTTTTTCTAGTTCCATTTCAAGCTTTTCACGCTCTAATTCATACTGAACTTGGAATACAAGCAGATAAAAAATGTGTTAATGTAAATGTTAATAATTGGTGCTAGAAGACTATAAATCTATAATCCTTCTGAAATAAACAAATAATGAACCTTAAGCATATCATTCCTCAGCTTTAATATCTCTTGCTCCAGCACCTCAGCATGAGATCCCTGAAAAAAGGTGACCAATTTTAGATTGCCTTTTTAAGTCTAATATTAGCTTATGTCACCTGATCCTCACCTGAAGCTTCCAGCGTAGCTCCTCTATCTCTAACTTTTGCCTTTTCAGTAGGGCTGCATCCGTCAAAACCTAGATACAAGTTAAACTATGATTAGCTTCATTTCAAACTCAATGCCAAATCAATTAAAACAAAAATTCTAGATGAAAACTTGAACTCTTACTCTGTCATGTAACAACATAATAAATACTATAAATCCTATCAAACGTATATGCATGCGGAAATCACATAGAGGTATGTTTAAAACACAAATTTGGTGAGAGAACATTTTATGTTAAAAGTTGATTTTTTAAAGTTTACTCAAGAATTATTATTGGTGTGGTGGTAAAGAATTTATTTATTTCCTAACTGAGTTGGTACCCGGTTAACCCATGACACCAACTCAGTCAGGGGTTCTATTAATAATATAGATTTTATGATTTATATACAAGCTAGCGTTGGAAATCCATATATTCTGTGATAATGTGGTGCAATATAAGAAAATGACCAACCTCATTCACTTGAGCACAATTAGTAACTCGTTTAGCTCTGCTAGCGAAAAGGAGAGTTCCCTTCGTCTCCTCAATATGAATCTATAATAAAATTAAACCAGAATGCTCAGTTGAGAGTCATTTTCATCTTCCCTTCTCAAAAAGATAAGAAAACCAAAAACAAGCCATTGAATAACCACATACAGTCGAAGTAAGCCCACCTCTTCAGGAGCTACAGTACATATAATTGAAGTTTTCGCATTCCCTCCTAGAGCAGGCTGGAGTATGCGGGTTAATTTACTATCACGATAAGGAATATGTGCCCTTTACATGTCAATAATTCATATAATTAGAACATAGTTATTCGATACAGATAAGTTACTTCTCACAGGATAAGCAAAACAAGTACCTTCGTTTTGCACTATCACTAAGTTTGTTAATTACATTACCAAGAACCATTAAGCTCTTGTTAATATACTTTCCTTCCTTCAAACGTACTCCACCAGTTCCAGTCTTAGCAATCCGCTCAGAACCAGCCAAATCAACCAAATTCTGCTTTCAATTAAAGGAATTAAAATAACATTCATAAAACTAATGGGACAAGGTATAAACTAGATAAAAGGGGGGAAAGTCTATAGTAATATAAGGTACATACCAAAACTGAGACGCGTATGGCATCACTGATTGAATAATCACCAAAAGAGCCCGTATCCTTTCCCTTGCTTTCTATCACCTAGTAATGTAAAATAAATACAACGAATATTAAAAGTAAAATAGTAATATTCATGTTCAACAATATGTTAAAAGACCATACCACTCTGAATATTGTATGAGACCTACTACTTCGTGCATTCATATTTGTCTCACCAAAATGCCTATTAACTGTAAGGAAAATGATTTAAACAAATTATTAAAAATAAACAACTACCCAGTTAAACCAATGGCAAAAATAAGAAGTTTAAAGGACCTTCTCCAGACTCCAGGAGCTTCATCACTTGTTCAGCATTGTTCACAATTTCCTCCCTAAGACCCGCAACGAAAATCCCACGCTAAAACAAACAAGAAAAAATCAGTTAGTTTTGAGCATTATGGTACACATTTGATACTGCATCAAAGTTTAATCAATGGCTGACCTCTAAATTCTCATGAATCTGCAATTTCTGATTCTCTACAGCAAAAAGGTCGTTAATTTCTTCATTGTAAATTTCCATGTAGGAAACTCGGATGAGAAACTCTCGATCAGAAATCTGGGAATTCAATTCAACAACAAGAAAATCAAAGCCAAAGCTTCTAAAATATATCGTTAACTGCTTCGGGAAAGAACCAAATTTCGTTAAATTACCATATTTATTTTCTGAAATATATCGTTAACTGCTCGATGAATAATTCCGGGATCGTTAGATGAACCGTTCATAGTGAAGGTCTTGCCGCTGCTTGTTTGCCCGTATGCAAAAGCCGTTCCTAAAACATAAATAAAATTGTAAATCATATACAAATTAATCAATTTTTATACCAGATCATCAAAATTAGGGCTAAAAAAGGGGATAAAATGTAAACCGTTAAAGCCGTCGACAGCAGCATGAATAATATCCTTAGTAAGAAGCTCGTAAATATCTGAATTCGAGCAATTCTCATCGAAGACATGATCTAGAAACAAAAAAAAAAAACACTTCAAGGAATGAGAATTGGAATTGGGAAGGTAAAAAGGATTTGGGAAATGAAAATTTACCGAAAGTGTAAGAAACGCCGGAAATTGGGCTGCCGTGGAGCTTGTGAAGAGAGATTTGATTATCATCGACTCCCCAGAAATTTGAAGAAGAATTTTCATGGCAAATTGGAGGTCTTACTCTCACTGCTACGCAGATCTTCTCCATTTTCTTTTTAAACGTTGAGTTGCAGAGCGAGAGCTAAGGCGGGATCTTTATGCATTGTGAAAACGGGGGAATTTGTATTTGAATGTTTTGGATTGACGGAAATGCCCTTAAAATGGAGGATTGGATGGGTACTCGGACCCTAAAGAACATGTCTACTGGCCCAGTTTCTTTGGGCAAGAGAATAGCCCACATGCCTCAGTTGGATGATTGTATCAACCTTACGAGAAGCCCATGTAATTTCCAAGGGCCAGCTTAGATACTTTCCACTTTTGTAGTTCTTAATGGTATAGAATACAACATAATTGTGGAAGAAAGTTCGATCAAAATTAAATATTTAAAATGGATAATGATAAAATTTCTCGATATTTCTACTTTCAAAAACAAAGTTAATTCTAACTAGAGTGACACGTGGATAAATTTTATATTGCCACATGGCTTGGCATTTTTTTTTGGTTAGAAAAATGGTTAATCAATCAAGTCTAAGGACTTGAAAAAAAATTATATCAAAGAATCTATGAAAAATGCCAAAATTAGCATATCTATTTTTAACAAAAAAAAAAGATGAAAAATATTTTATTAAAGCAATTAAATTAAATTAAAAGTAATAACAATTTTTATTTTCTTTCACGATAATCCCTAGCCTCTGCCTTTACGTCATTGTTTAGCCACCGTCCGTCCTTCATTCAAGTCGAAAAAGGGACCGAAAGATTTACCGCTTCCTTTGCTTTCTCTCTTCATCACAAAAACTAGTATCGGCGAGCCTGTGGCCATCATCCCATAACCCTTATCAAAGAACTAGTGTAGCCGATTTTTTTTTATTTTAACTGAAAATTGCTCTACCCTATTTAAACCTTCTTTTCCCCAAAAACAGCTTTGAATCCCCCAAATCTACGGTTGAAACCTTAAAATTGAAAGAAGTTCCTATCTCTACCGTCCACCATAAAATCTCCTCTATTCAGAATATGTGCTTTTCCATGACCCTAGCTCCGTCACAGTTAAGATTTGAGAGATAGCATTGGAATCGACCCTAAGAAATATAATAGATACACATTAAAAGATTTATTAAAGTATAGAGGTAATCAAAGAACCTTTTTTTCATTAATATTTGACAACTTCTTATTATATTTTGATAGGTCTACTTCGGTTATAACAAACGTTAACTAAACATGTTAATGCCAAACTTCTGTTATTAATGAATTCATTCCAGATTGGAGAAGAGACATAGGAAAACGAACAGGGCTTTGAATCCTTAAGTATCATTTTTCTTGCCAATGAAGCCTTCGGCTTACATTATTTAATTGATTTTTTAGGGTAAACTATATAGATTGTTACTCAATTATTAGTTTATTTTTGTTTTGGTCATTCAAATTTTACTTTTATTTTAGTCACTAACATTATCGAAATTTAATATTTTAGTCACTCCTCCATTAAATCACTAACATAATATTGACATAGTATGTTTATAGACATAATAACAAATTTAGCCCTATAATGTTTATAAGTTCTATCAATTTGATCCTAATTCTAAAAAATTCAACAGATTTATCCTTCAACTCTACACATTCTGCCAATTTAGTCTTAATTCTTAAAAATTTAAAAATAAAAATAAAATATTTAAAAATTCATTTTCAATAAAATGATACAAAATTATAAATAAATACTCATTTTTCTTCTATTCTAACATGTATTTTTTTTATTAAGTAATAATTTAATAAGTAAAATATTTTTTTTCTTGTTTTTAGTTTTATTTTATATATAATAATTTATTTATTATACGTTTGACCTTATTACCCAGTTCTTGCTAAATTTGTTGAGTGCTGGGCACTACCTTTAATCACAATTATTGGCATCAACCACCCTTACTTATAACTTCTTGATTTCTACATCCTCCATCATCGTGCTATTAAACTAGGAATCAATTGCGAAGCTAATAGCATAACCTTCCACCTATTGGTCTCCAAGCTCTCATCCTCACCTATGTATCCCCAATTATGCCCCGCCCTCAAGCATAACCTCAAACGCAATAAACTCATTCTGAGCAACAACCTAAAGACATCGATTCTTACCTTTTTCGGCCTCATGCTGTGGTGTTTGACCCGACCTGAATGTGGCAGTTATTAATGTTGAAAAAAATGGTAAAAGCTAAATATGCTTAAGTTTTCTTCGTGATTTTTTCTCCTTAAATTGTTTTATTTATAAAATTATTATTTTAATAAATAAATGTCATATTAGAAAATGAGAAAATATATATATATATGCATTTATTTATAAATATTTTATAATTTTTATATGTATTAAACTAGGAATCAATTGCGAAGCTAATAGCATAACCTTCCACCTATTGGTCTCCAAGCTCTCATCCTCACCTATGTATCCCCAATTATGCCCCGCCCTCAAGCGTAACCTCAAACGCAATAAACTCATTCTGAGCAACAACCTAAAGACATCGATTCTTACCTTTTTCGGCCTCATGCTGTGGTGTTTGACCCGACCTGAAGGTGGCAGTTATTAATGTTGAAAAAAATGGTAAAAGCTAAATATGCTTAAGTTTTCTTTGTGATTTTTTCTCCTTAAATTGTTTTATTTATAAAATTATTATTTTAATAAATAAATGTCATATTAGAAAATGAGAAAAAATATATATGCATTTATTTATAAATATTTTATAATTTTTATATGTATTAAACTAGGAATCAATTGCGAAGCTAATAGCATAACCTTCCACCTATTGGTCTCCAAGCTCTCATCCTCACCTATGTATCCCCAATTATGCCCCGCCCTCAAGCGTAACCTCAAACGCAATAAACTCATTCTGAGCAACAACCTAAAGACATCGATTCTTACCTTTTTCAGCCTCATGTTGTGGTGTTTGACCCGACCTGAAGGTGGCAGTTATTAATGTTGAAAAAAATGGTAAAAGCTAAATATGCTTAAGTTTTCTTCGTGATTTTTTCTCCTTAAATTGTTTTATTTATAAAGTTATTATTTTAATAAATAAATGTCATATTAGAAAATGAGAAAATATATATATTCATTTTTTATAAATATTTTATAATTTTTATATGTATTTTCATCAAAAATGAACTTTTAAATAATTTTTAATTTTATTTTTTTTAAAATTTTTAATTTTAAATTTTTAAAAATCAAGATTAAATTGATAGAATGTGTAAAGTTGAAAGTTAAATTTGTTATTTTTTTTAGAATTGTGACCAAATTGATAGAATTTGTAAATATTTGAGAGTTAAATTTGTTATTATGCCAATAAAAAAAGTCACCCAACCTTCCATTAGCAATTTAACAAAGGAGCGACCAAAATATTAAATTTTAACAATATTAATGACTAAAATAGAAAATTTTAAATATGAGTGATTAAAACAGAAACATGCAAATAATTGATGACTATTTATATAGTTTACCTTTTTTTATTAAGTTGTTGGTCTACTAAAAAAATTACATGTGTTCAATTTGATTGATATTAAGTACAGGGTTTGATTTTTGTGTTTGTAACTCATTTTCTTAACTCATTTGATTATTATAATACAATTGCGTGCATTAAGAAAAAAGAAACTTTTTGGTGAATGTACTTGGTATGTCTTTCTAATTTAAGGATGAGATCAAATTAATCCATCTACTATTAAATGGATTAATTTAGTACCTAAACTATTAAAAAACTTCAAGTAAACTCAAATTTTAACAGAGTTAACATTTACTGTTTAAAAAATAATCTCATTTTACTATTTAACATTATTATATTTTAAAAGCATTCTGCAAATAAAATACTTATTTGGAGGTGACCTGCAAATGAAAAAAAATTCATATTGTTTTTGAATAATAGATGTTAACTCTATTATAATTCTGCATTATTTGATTCATTTTTTTTTGAAAAATGGCTTCCATTTATTGAAGGGAAAAAAGGGAAACATACAAAGCAAACAATAGAACATGCTGCTAGCAACACTATCCCAGTACAAATAGAAAAATCAAGAAAACCCAACAAACCAACCAAAAGCATCTAGAAGGCAAAGAAAGGAAAGAAAAAAGTCCCCAAAACCGCAGCAACCAAGAAAACACATGGAAGCCAAAATTCTCCAATGCCCAAAGGTAGACCAAGACGCGCAAGACGGTGGATAGGCCAAGGACGAAGCAGGTAAAAATGTAGGGATATTGATTCGAAGAACCATAGAAGGGCAAAGAGCTAATCGGGAGGGTTGACCCACCACCTATCAATAGCAACTGCCGATTCAACCTCCAACAGAACCTCCTCTACTCAAAATTAATCATGTGCCCATCAAAATCTTAGAGACGCAAGCAGGTGAGTGATAGTCTTTTGTTTCCCATAATAGTGTGTAATGGTAAGATCAGTGAAACTGGTAAGCAGACTATGTTTACCCTCCTTAATAATAGCCGAAATTTCTTACCTGCCTTCTGTTAGAGCATGCCCAAAGATCAATCATGAGATGGTTGTAATAACATACTTGATTTATCATGTTTATTAATATAAGGCGTTACCATTATTTTTCCAGTTTCTTTTCTGTGTGTATAAATAAACTGTTTTATAATAATGTCCTGAAAATAATATGATCATTCTTAAAAGGTCTTTAGTCAAGTATTATTGTTGGCTAGGACAACAATAATGCATTAAGACTAACATGTAGTTGATTGATGATAAAGAGTTGTCATTGATATAGAATGTCAAAATCGATACATGAATATGTGTGTTAGAGAACAACATATTGGACGACCCGTTATGAGTATGTTTCTTGGATTATTATGTAATTGTCACAACATTACTCATAGTGATTAATATGTATATGATCTTCAGACTTGAGATCATCATAATCCCAACATCGTGAGTTGTATATTTTGATACAGTCAAACATACACCGTAACTGGTTGTTCTATAAAGGTTGATGTTGGATATACCACGATCTGTGTAGAGGGATATGGTTGATCGATATAGGATAAGTCCCTCCTACATAATGGGAGTAATATCTTAGGTCACTTAATTGAGTGAGACTAGAAATGCATGGCCATGCTCAAATAAGCTGATATGAGATGTCATACTTATTTGTATATCATAGTCTACTTAAGATATCAAGGAACGTGGAATGGACTATGCAAGTATGACTATTCCATGACTTGTGTCCAATCCAGGGATAAAGGACTTAAGGATTATTGCATGAAAGATTAATCATAAAAAGGTTATGTCGAATCATTATTTCTTGTGACTTAGGTAGCAATGATGCATTGCTAGGTGCCACTCATTGTTTGTAACATTAGAATCGTTCCAGTATTACTGCTAATGTTACAAGAACCTACAGGGTCACACCCTATAGTTGAAATGAACGGAATAAAACATAGTTAGTATTGTGTTTGGTTGTCACTTGAATTAAATTAATTATAGAATTAATTTAATTGGGTAATCAAATATCGAATACATTATATGTACAAGGTTGTTGTACGCATAATGAGAACATGAATTTGGTTCGTATATAAATTCAAATAAATATATAGTATACCGAAATCATTATTATAATTAATGTAATTATAATTTTCGATTTAAAAATATTGTTATATTTATTTAATTTCTAGAAACCCTAAAAATAGATATAAAATCTCATTTTTTCTTTGTTTGGTGGGTCTAGCAGCCGTCAAAGAAAAGTATTTCCCAAAACAGTTTTGTTGATTCCTTCCGTTCATTGTCAACTGGGTGGATTACGTAGAGGCCGAAGTCACAATAGATTGCAACTTGATTCGATAGTAGATCAGATTACTCGTTGCCGAGGCGTCGCTGTCTACTAAGAATAAAGATTCGGTAATTTCGAAACCTTTATTTCACCCCGATTCGTTCCTCACACATGGATCCATGGTTAGGACCGCTGGATGTTTTATTTTTTCGCTGCACCGTAGGGGTGTCGGCGTTCCAACATCTTATGTGTTGGAGTAGAGCTTTCGAATGAGCTTTCGAATGACATGCAACCAATCCCCATACAAAACAACTCTTTGTAGAACGAAGTCACAAGCAAACTCCACAAACCAAACAAAAGCCAATGCTTTTGCAGCAAAAGCGGAGAAGACATGGCGATGAAGTTGTGTGCATGCACCCAACACCTGGCCATGGCAGTCATGCACAAGCACACTAGAGCATGATGTGCAATCGCGTCCCTTATACACAACTTCAAAGTTTACCTTTACCAAAGGATCAATTATAAGGTGCTACTACTCGACAAGCAAACCTACTAAAACCCCAACAGTCACATCGACGGTAGACAGATCTTGGAGATACGAACGAATAAAGAAGATGACCTCTAAAGAAGTATGGTGAAGCCCACCATGGTGCCCATGGTTCCTCGTCATCTAGAGAACCCAAATCATAGTAAGTATCAACTCTATCAAGTCTCTAGAATAAGTTGTAAATAGGAATCGAGCCAACTAACAAAATTAGCATCGTTGTATGACACAAGCCAAGTAATTCGCAGGTTTTCCCAAATTGAAACTGCTAAAGGGCAATCCTGTATGACATGGAAGTCATCCCAGGTACGGTTCGACATTTAGGATAGTACTGAGTTGGAAATCACAGTTCAGAATACTTACAGGATTGGCACCGGATATTCGGTGTACCACTTGCTTAGTAAAACTATTTCAAATCATTTGGAAATCAATCAATTTTTTGAAAGCTCATTTTTTATAAAATCCATAATCCACAGCCGAGTTTTGCAACCCGAGTTTTGTAACCTGACTCTGATACCACTAAATGTAACACCCCAAACCTAGCCTAGATGTTATGGCTGTATCTGGCAATGTCACACGATATTGTTTTTGAAACCTTGTTGTTACGATGAAAATATTCGATGTTATTATCTTTAGTAAACCTTTGTTAGAACTTAGGAAGTCGTCTGTATTCATTTAAAACATTTGTTTTGAAACATCCCTCGTTGTGGAAGCTTTAATAAAACAGTCTAAGTGATCATGCGTTTAGAAAATACTTTAACTTTTTAAAAACCGAATTTCCTATGACCAACAAGTATAAATCCATAAAGTAAAATAAATAAATAAAAACCCAAATTTAAAACTAAAGTCCCAGAAGGTCCTTAAATTACAACTCAAATAATCAATAATAATCCAATCATAAATCGTAAATTGAAAACCATGAAGTCCAAAATTTATTGTAGTCACCGCTGAGTCCTCCGTCGCACCGATCCGTTTAAGTCTGGGGATTACCTGTGCACATTAAACAAAAAGGGAAAGTTTACGCAAACTCAGTGTGTAATCCCACAGAAACAAACAAACAATTAGTATTCACAATGCACAATTGAACAGTATTGGGCCTAACCCCTTTTCAGTATCAGTGACAGTTTAGGCCTTAGCCCATCTCAGTACAGTGTCAAAAATGCAGTAGGGCCTTAGCCCATCACAGTAGCAGTAGCAATAACAGTTATGCAGTAGCAAAATCCTACCCAACCAGCCTCTACACACCATCTCCGTCCGACCCTAAATTCCATATGGGGATATAATCAACCCATCCATCCCTACACTCCAAGTAGTATTGAATGTGGCACAAAACAGTAGTTTGCAGCTGAGTTGCCAGTAAATTAGGCTTAAAGCCTTTCAGTATACTTCCTCCGAATAAAAACCCCCAACCCAATGCAATGCAACATACCATGGATGATATGCTATTATGCAATTTCAGTACATATATTCAGTTCAGATATTAACATGCTTAATACAGATACCATTCAGTCAATTTCACACATTTAGGGGTCTAAGTAGCGCTTATCGACCTTACAGTAGGTTCATAATCGACTTGGGCGACCTGTGCAACCTTAGAAACATTTCGGTAAAAATGGGCATACACGCCCGTGTGGGCCCGCACACTCGTGTGGCCCACTCGGCCCAAATTGGTCTTGGCCATGTGATCCATTTTTAATATACTATTTACTTATATGTTCATTCAAAGCTGTCTACTTGAATCATTGTTACTAAATTATTTATATCTTGAGCTACAGAATTCCAAATTAAGGTTAACTTGATGTTTTCGAAACTAGACTCAAATACCTTTCTACCATAAAATTTTCAGAATTTATAGCTTATCAAATAAGTACAGTAAAATCTTCAAACTTATCCCTATTCTGCTATTTGACAGCTTCAACCTTTCCTTACTAAAAATTATTTATCTTTTGGTACAAAATTTGGATGATCTTTCCGTTTATTTCTCTTGAAAATAGACTCATTGAGGATTTAAAATTATAAATTTAAACCCCTAATTATTTTTTTTACATTTTTTTATGATTTTCCAAAGTCAGAATAGGGGAACTCGAAATCATTTTGACCTTGTCTCGTAAGCTTTATTATATCTCATAATTTACAATTCCATTACTTACATTGTTTTTTCCATGAAAAACTAGACTCAATAAGCTTTAATTTTATATTTTATTCAACCTATAACTCAATTTCCACTATTTTTTTATGATTTTTCAAAGTTAGACTACTACTGCTATCCAAAACTATTTTAGTGCAAAATGTTGATTTCCAAGTTTATAACACCCTTATTTCCTTTCTCTACAATTTTTCTCATCATTTTCTCTTATTTCTCTTATTACTTGACAGCAAGCAATTTTGACTTTTCACCCAATCCTATTTTCTGCGTTTCGGGTACCTGGTATCGTTTCTGATGTGTAAGCACTCCTAAGCCTCCAGAACCTAAAAATCAACCAACATATCTCCAGATTAATCACTTAATTCGTTTTTAATCAATAAATTTTGGAAGGAACTCGACTAAAAACCTAACAAAACCCTTACCTCGCTTGAGAAACCATGACTTCGCACAATCATAGCGTCGATTCAAAACCACAAGCCTCTTGATTAACTTCTAAACACCAAAAAGGAATCCCCCTTTTAGAGATTAACCAAGAACGATTAACAATAGACAAAACCGTTACTTACCGAACATGCGTAACCAACGATGAACAACCGAATCAATTAGAAAAATAAAGCAACAGAAGGGGGGAAATAATGGAAATTTTTGCAGCAACTAGGGGAAAGAATCGGTAGAGGAGAGAAAAAAGAAGAAGAAGAAAACGCTAGAAAAAGTTTGGGGAATTAAAGAGAAAACCGAAACTCTATTTTTTTTCCAACAAAAAGATAATCAGATTATTTTCTAATAACCTCTCCCCAATTATCTCTTAAAATCACTCCCTATTAACCCACTAAAATATAACTACTCAAAATTTTTCCCCAACACATCTCTTAGCCGAAATTGGAGCAAAATAATTATCTCACTCCATCACAGAGAATTGAACATAGGACCTCCAACACTCCAACACTCCACTTAAACACCAGACCAGCAGGCCCATTCTAATATAAACTTACCAACAATTAAACTTAAGCCCTTTCCATAAGGTTAAGGCTTTATTTATAAAAATACCAAAATCTGCCCAAGTGAGGCTTGAACTTGAGACCTCACACACACACCCAGAACACTTAACCATTGAAGCTGATAGATATTTGTATCATATTTTCACAATAACAAAATTAGATATTTTAGGGCGTTACAATTGTAGAGGTTAAAGAGAGTAGGGACATGGTTCTGGAAGAAACGCCAAGTTGTAATGTGCACTTTAGGTGAGACTTTAGCCTTCCATAAGGTTGTATACAAATCCCTAGAACACGTAGAAAGGTTGTGGGTAGTATGGGAATAGGTCAAATGTGTAGATGATAGGAGCATTTTGTAACCACTACGGACTGTATAGCAACCTGTAGGGTACCCCTTCCAAACAAGCATGCCATCACTGGCCAAACGTGAAAAAGGAATACTCAAGATCTGACTAGCTTCATTTTCTGAAATCATGGATCGCACCAAGGTGAATTTTATTGAGCCAAATCTGGTTGCATTAAATCACCTACCCAACTAACCGACATACTAACGGGTGTGTTCTCAATTCTACAGTTGCCACTACTTGGAAGCTAGCAATCATTTCAAATTGAAATGGATCATCCATTGCCCACCTGCCACCTAAGGCCCTTTTCTAACAAACCCCGAGAGTTCTAGATGTTTCGCCAAGTAAAAGATGGGTAAGACACTAAACCCGTTTGCAAAAAATCCAAAGTAGGGAAATATTTGACTTTAAAAACACGACTCATAAAACAACTCAGGTTTGTCAAAATATGGCAAAATTGCTTTGTAAGAAGAGAAATATTAAAATTTTCCATATCACAAAATCCTATACCCCCATTGCCTTTCAACTCGCACAAAGAATCCCAAGAACAACAATGAAGACCCCTACGTCCTTCCAATTTTTGCCACCCGAACTTACTCATAAGTGCCTTTAAGTCACGACATAATGAATTGGGAACCAAAAAGCATTGCATAGAAAAAGTAGGGAGTCTCTATAAAACTAATTTAATAAAATCCTCTCTACGCCATTGAGATAAAAACCACAAGGCCTAGTCGGAACAGTGGTTTCGGGACCACAAATCCGATGAGGAAAAAATATTTTTACTATATTTTTATGGCCTACAATTTCACAGAATGATTTCGTGAAAATTCTATTCAAAAATTTCGACGTTTGGGCACTCAATTTAGTGTGGGTTTGGATGGGCGATTGGGTGCGGTGCGGTGCGTTTAGCTTACTTTTTGTCTCACGCTACAGTATCGCTACAGTATCTAATCTCACCGCCTTTACACTAACCGCAGGTAAACGCACCGCCCATCCAAACTCACCCTTAGTCAAAATGACTAAACTGTAAAAAGTGCAAAAGTTGAGTTCTACATGTTAGAGGTGTCTAATTGTTATGAAATTTTAAATTCGAGGTACTTATATGGTAATTAGACCATTGGTTAAGTTATGGACAAAAATGGAC
Source organism: Gossypium hirsutum (assembly GCF_007990345.1). Lineage (NCBI taxonomy): Eukaryota > Viridiplantae > Streptophyta > Magnoliopsida > Malvales > Malvaceae > Gossypium > Gossypium hirsutum. The sequence continues at coordinate 16,940,789 of NC_053438.1, forward strand.
ATGAGATAAGTGAAATAGGAAATTTTTAAGTTAGGGGCATTTTGGTAATTTGGTAATTAAAATGAATTAAAAGGGAAAAAGATGACAAATTGTTCCATCCATCAATGCACCAACAGAAACAATCTTTGTAATATTGGAAAGCCTTTCACTTCTGCCTTTCAACCATAGATAGCAAGCTCAAATAATATTTAGGATTAGTAGTGACACACACTCTCAATAAAGAGCCAAGGCGAGAGCAATCCAATGGAACCACATTAACACTGAAGTAAATCATTAACTTATTAGAATTAACCTATTGTCCTAAACATCGCCCATACTCATCCAAGATAGCCTGAACCATGGTGGGTGAGGCGCGAACTAGACCGACCAAGACGAACTCTATGAAACACCCTGTCACGTTGTACCAAACAAAACAAAAAAAAGAAAATATTCCCCCATACAAAAGAAAAAGATCAGGACTCAAGGGGTTGCCCTAACAGAGACCTGTAAAAGGAAGGAAAGTGTCACCCACAAACCCATTAAGAACAACGGAATAGGATAGTGTATGGACACATAGCATGATCAGGGAAAGCCAGTTAGAGCCAAATCTCATTCGAAGCGTAACAACCTCTAGAAAATGCCATTCAACCTGATCGTAAGTCTTGCTCATATCCAATTTGAGCGCGAAAGAACCTGTTCTCCCTAATCGCCTCTGCTTAAAAGAGTGGAGAACCACATAAGCAATACAAACACTCTGAAATTCATCAATACAAATATCAAGAACCTTAAAACAATTCACGAGCACTATGGAAATAATCTTGTACATCTCGATGTAAAGGCTAATCGGGCAAAACTGTGACATGTGCCTTGGATTTGCAACTTTGGGAATGAGGACAATATTCGTACTTTTTTTCTCAGAGATGGAGACTTCCCTCTGAAGCACCCATAAACTATAACCTCTCAAGCCCATCCTAGATGTTATATTCGAATCTTGAAGGTTACATTAGCCACCGAAATGGCCAAGTAAAAAGGTTCGATTTGAAAATTGTTATCGTCAACAATTTTTCAAAAAACTTAGCACATTTGCATTAAATTTGTTGAAAACACCAATTTGTTAGGTCATTTATATTTTAAATCCAATTTATTAGAAAATCATGTTGTTTGAAAATAAAACTCAGTTGACTTTGTCTACAACCTTTTAAAAACCTTATTTTACTATTATGCAATAGAAAAAATGTTGCATTCAATTTTGTATAAAATCCATATTTGAAGTCATGTTAGGCCAGTTGTTTACTTTGTTTAGTTTCCATTCAAATATCTCATGCATGCAAAAATCCCAAATAAAAATCACCCATAAAACAGTTCGTACTTAATAAAAATTACAGTTCCCCAAAATAAACCACAATGAATTAAGTAAAATCTAAAATACTGTATTATGTGAAAATCTTATATGAGACCTCTGAATATTAAGTCAGACCCTAGTCCTAAGGGTTATCTATAAAGAGTAAATTTGGGGGTGAGTTTAAAAAGCTCAGTGTGAGTCTAAGCAAAAATAGGTACACAATCAGTCAATGAGGCATACTATTAACATATAGTTCATACAATTTATCATGGCATATCAACATATTTTTTTCATGGCATATCAACATATGTATATGACATGCTCAATGATACAGTGCAATGGTCCTACCTATCCATTCGCTACACACCACGAGTTCCTCAAAACTCATCATTCGAATTCCAAAAAAATAAAAGCCAAAGCTCGGTGTGATTAAACCACTAGTAACAGTATGCAATTAAAACTGGCAGTAATATGCAAATACGCTGCCAATAAGATGCGATAAGTCACCAATACTTCACAATACTTCGGGGTGCAATATACGGACTAAAAAATGTTGCAGATTAACCGTTGATACTCCACGGAACTCTTCCGTCACCCTATCAATACCCAAGCCCCACGCAATGCAATATGACATACTTTCAATGAAGCAAATCACACTTTTCAATATCAATCTCAATTCAGTGACATGTTTACATGTATTAAATTTATTGATAACGGTGGCATACTTTTATGCTTTCGATATTAACAATCTTAAACAATGGCGTGCTTTTACAAAAAAAAAATAAACAATGTCAATCAGCGGCATGCTTTAATACTACACATTATACAACTCAAATATCACACAATCAGTCACAATTTTAGGCCTTAAGATTCGGCCATTACCTATTATTACTTACCAATCTTGGTATACCTCTTAATTGTCACGAGGCCGTTCGGTCATGTCCAAATTTAGCATGCATAATTAATCACATGCATGAAATATACCATTTTTTAAACACTAATACACACAAATGTAGAACCCATACCTGGTTTATGTGAATCCGATGCACTAACGTAACCATAACTTCTACAACTTAGATCTAGACAACTTTAGATCGAATCTATACACAACATAAATGAAATTTGATTATAAGGTTCAACTAGAACAAGGATTAATAGTGTCAAATCAAATTCAATTTCTAATCACTTACTCTATTTTGATATATAACAAAGACACAAACGAGTTCCGATGTCACTGTTGATCTGTGACGTTTAATTAGGTCCTCCAATCAAAATAACACTAAAAATTAGTATAGAATATTTGGCTATGGCACCATAACATTCGGTCAAAGTAGAAAATAAAGGAAAAAAGAAACAATATAAGATCTAATCAAAAGAAAAATTACTTACTCCACCAGAACGATAGATTTGAAGAACTAATGAAAAATTCGAGCAGTACAAATGAATTTGGCCAAAGTAATCAGTATTTCAGCAAGAAGAAAAGAATAAGAAGAAGAGAACACAAGTGGCCAGCACAAGGGTGAAGAGAAAATAAGGGAAGAAAAAGGAGAAAAGAAAGAAAAATTGAAAGAAAATAGAAGGGGAGGGGACAACAATAGGGGAAAAGAAGAGGAAAAAGATGAAAAAAAAACTAAATATTAAAATTAGTTTAATATTTAAAAAAATAGTCTTTTGATAATTCAGATAAAGTCTTTGAATATTCAAGTTAATCAAATTTTCCAGTGTTTGAATCAGACTAAAATTTGACAATTTGCTAAGGGGTAGACAGCACAAGCTTTAAAAAAAAGAATTTGCAAGCAAGGGGAATCTAACTCGAGTCACAGAGATGATTTTACTAATATTTAACCACTAGGCCAATAACTCATTTACATTCAAACTTATTTCTAATTGTTTAAGTTTAGGACGTGTACAAGTTGGATAGGAGTAAAAGAACTATATTACTAAATATGCAACACCAATGGGAATCAAACTCACGACCTTTTGAAGCACTAACATTCTCTTAATCAACTACTCCACTTTAAGCTTTTTGTCAACCATTGAGTTTCTAGAAGCACTATAGGCAGAGGCCCAAATAATAGCAAATAAATTTTTAACATAATAATTCTTTCTAGAAAATTTTAACCCCCCAGATTAGGGCGAGACATAAACAATAATCCGTAATATCAGGTCTAATGATATGCTAGTACTTCTGAAAAACAAGGCAAGAAAATCGTCCTTTCCAGGAGCCTTCAAATAAGGCATCCCGATTATGGTTGACCGAATCTCTTGAGGAGTAAACTCAGACATCAAGTCCTTATTCATTTGTAGGGTAATACAAATGTCGATCCCCCTAACATATGAGATAAGTCACCTTCACTGGAAGAGGAGAACATATCAAAATAATATTGTTTTACCACCTCAAACATTGCTTCGAGCGTAGTGTAAGTAATGTCAGTCTTATCAACCAAACTAGTAATGATATTCACACACTTTCTATACGAGGAAATTTATGGAAGAATATAGTATTACGATCACCATGTTTCAAACAGTTAAACGAGTCCTCTGGTACCAGAACAACTCTTTCTTATCAACCGTCAAGTTAAAAGCCAACTTAAGATCAATAATCTCCGCATGAAACATCATCTGAAAGTGCTTCCTAATTTAATTGTACTAACCAATCTGTTGTACTCCAAACAAAACTATTTCGTCGCCTAGTTAACAAGTTACTCAATTGAGACAAAATAACGTCTAAAGCCTAAAGCCGAGAAGGGATCGACCCATTACATTTCGTCCAAACATTCCTAATTTCATCTTCACTTATGTGCTTAGAAACCTACTAGGATTCAAAATGAAACAAACTGGCAGAGGATCTACTGGAATTCCCAAATAGTGGATTACAAAGAGTGACAACAAGTGGGCAGTGACTAAAAACCAAAAAGAGGGCATGAAGAACCTGATAATAGGGAAAATGGTCCCTCCATGGAGCATTAGCAACACATCGATCTAAACGCTCTTTTATATTAGTACCTAATAATCGACCTCTCTCCCAAGTGAACCATTGCCTAAAGAAACCTAAATCATGTAAATCACAATTCACAAACGTTGATCTGAAGTCTTCCATCTGATGCTCCTATCGAACACGACCCCCTCCTTTTTTAAAAGAGAAGGCAATATTATTAAAGTCACCCACTACCAACCATGACATGCCATGATCACACCCTAGATGGTGAAGAAAATCCCATAAATCCCCTCTGTCCTGCTCATTCAGAGCCCTATAGAAAATAGTAAACCACCAACTTGTCCCACCCAAGTTGTTCGCAACAACCATATCAATATGGTAGCTCAAAAAACATCAAAGATGAAGATGACAGCCTTGTTTCCACCCCAACGAAAGCCCACCCCGAGAACCCACTGTTAAAACATCAAAACCATAAAGAGACCCAAAGCGTGACGAACTAACTCTACTCTTCTAGCATCAAGTTTCATTTCAATTAAAAAACTACTTGGGGATTATATTTTCGTAGCGTATGTAACACCCTATACCCAGCCTAGTCGCCAAGCCCAAATACAAAATGCCACACTACTTTTTCATGTCATATACAACGAGTGAAAGTTCATTCTAAAAGAAACGTCTTTCACATTATCATTCATATAGGTTTTAAGTAAATAGTATTTGTTATCAAAGTTACATGCTAACCATTCATCAAATAGTCGTATAATAATACTTAAACATGCACAAGGTCTATCTAACAAAATTTCCAAAACTTGTCCATAGATATCGATATAGATAATTGGGTATCGATATTTTCCCCTAGGTGGTATCGATACTACTTAAAAAAATGATATCAAACTTGCATTCTGTTTCTCGACTAAAATCTCAAAGTCTAAAAAATTATCGGTACATATCATGAAATATTGATATTTTGACCCCAAGTATCGATACTCGAGCAAAGGTATCGATACCAAATCTCTAATCTAACTTCCTACACATTTCAAACCACAAAGGTATCGATTTTTAAGCTCGACTAACCCCTGCTCTAGACCTCGAAAATGCAACACACATAAGCAAATAATCTATTCCAATTTAGTTTTTAAACATCATGCATCAAATACTTAGATAAATAATTATCCAACGGCTAAATTCAATAGTTCAAAAGGTAAAAAATGTGTCCAAGCTAGAAACACCTTGCCATTATCAATGTTTATAAACCTAATCATAATCATAACTCTTAAACCTTATAAATAAAAGCAATAACCAGTAAAATGTCTAAAAAATAACATGTCTATAAACAAGTCTACCACATTACCTTTTTCTTCGAAACATAAATAAATAAAGAACACCTATGAATAACCAATAGACTAGCTTGGATCACCTCTCGAAAACTCCACCGTCCACACCAACACACAACTAATCTACAATGAGTAAAGAAGGGAGTGGGTGAGCTTAAAAAGCTTAGTGAATGATTAAAATAACCACATTGCAATCATATCATCATACGTCCACAAGATAACCATATATAAGTACGATTACAATAGTTTTATATCCAGTATCATATAGTTCCCATTCATGCAATATCTATTAGTTCATTTATATAGCATTTTCACACTCATGCGAACATATATCATGCAACACATATTCAATAAAGCATATATCACATTTCACACAAGTCTCATATCTCGATAAATTGGCAATATAGCACATACTCCATTAAACATACAACATGTTCCACACAGTTACATATAATATAATAGATTGGCACTTGAGTTATGAAACATATAGTGAGCTCTATCTTCACACATCGGATACATAGATCTCTAACACACCAAACATAGATTCGTAGAGTCAAACATGTCCCAATAGTGTAGCATAAAGCTAATACTCTCATTATTTCCCCTTACATGTCCCGTTGAATGCAGTTTAACTCATATTCCCTTATCCCTCCAACATATCCCAGGGCCTCAACGCCTAAAATTACTATACATATAGGTGAGTACTCACAATCCTATGACATGCCAGCTATATCAAATGTTTTCAAAATCACAAGGCCAAAATATCCAAAACCAAACACATAACACTTACCGATTATCCATGCACTATCTCTGCATGTTAGTATATCTTGTAATACACTATCATTGTCATATAACATATATATCATATATAAATTTTCACCTTTCACAACAGTTACCATATCCACATATCACATATTTGAGCTTCCCATCACCAAGCACAATTTCATAATCATATAAGTACAAAACTACAACACAAATATAGATACAAGAAAACTTACACTCAGAATTTAAAGTAGGGGTTTAGGCTACTACTAAATTCCCAAAATACACATGACTCGTGTCTACGAGCAATGATTCTAAACACTGACCCCTATGCTTTCGCCAATAAGTCGAAAGCTCAAACTAGCTTTTCCTTTAACTTGTAGAAGGCTCTAATGAATCCAAGGTTTTACATGCAACAATCATAAAATATTCACAATCAGATTGTAGCCAATCATTTAAACCAACTAAAACATCATCCTATTCTAAGTTATCATGTAACCAAAATCTTTAACATAAAAAACTTAGAATGCTCATAACTCGGTCTACGCTTAACCTTTTTGCCTAAAACGAATTTCATTCACCTAATTAGTCATCTATGCCTAATCCTCAACCTTTAAACCACTTAAAACTACCCAATTCGTGGTTTTAAAATTTTTTGACATCTTTTTGATGATTTAAAAAATTCATTAAAATGTAAGAAATCATTAATGAAACTTTAAGGTAAGTTTAGAAACCTTCTAATCTTGACAAAAAGAGTTGAAAAACACATTAAAACCATATTTTTACTTAAAATCTTGAAATCCACCATTAATGTCCCAATTTTTAGCTTTTTATTAAAAACTTGTGATTCAATAGCTAATACTTCAATTTTAAGAACTAGATATCATGAAAATCTCATAAGAATTTGAAACATTACCTTTGATGGAAGATTAAATGAGTTTTGATGCAAATCTAGAAAACCCATGTTTGGAGAATATGATGAAATCTATGGAGTTTTGGCTGTTTTTAAAGTGATTCTGTGAGTGTTTAAAGTGTTGAGAGAAATCAAAAGCTTATAGTTTGGAAATCAAAATTGAGTGGTTTAGTGTTGGGAGAATGAGGGGTGACAACAAGAGAGGGGAGAGGATGAAACTAACATGAATATTCTATGAGGGCAAGAAATAGGTTGAAATTTTAAAATCTGGGCTAATTGCCTCTTAAAAACTCTAAGTTTTGCCCTTTTACAAATCAACCCCTAGGCCCAAATTGAAAGACTTTTAGAACTTAGTTTTAAAAATTAATTTACAGCTAAGATGCCATAGTCAAATATAATTCTGATTTACCATACTACTAAATTTTGAGCACTCTAAGGCTAAAATTCCTAAAATACCTATAAAACTCTTAGACCCTATTTTGGGGTGTTACAACATATGCTGCACTTGATGAACGTTCCAACTGACAAGATTCATAATGGCTGGCTACTCTACACTGCAGAGCCAACTGCATAAAAAATGTGAATAGCCTGTCTCGAATTAGACGTCATAGAAACAACAGACTGTGGAATGTAACCTACTCTCTTCTTCTCACCCATCATTAGCATAGGATGATCCTCAGTAAACTGGTCAAAATTGACCATGACAGTAGATAAGTCATCAGCGTTGGATTTATTCTCTAGTGCCCTAGAGTTCCCAACCCCTCCCAAACTAATACCCAAGTTAATATTGACTAATTGCACAAAAGTTGAAGTAGATGACGACAATGCGGTGTAGAGGATCGAATCCGACAGGCCCCCAGAAAGCGGAATCCCTACAGTAGGCACATCATGAAGCCAAACATTGTTTTGGGCCAGAATTCGATGTGGCATTGCCCTCAAAGAAACATCCTATCTCATTGGTACCTCTTTTGCTCCAAGGGTCAACCAAATTGGGCAAAAACTCTTACCATGATCCAATTTTCCACAAATGAAACAAAAAAGTGTTAGTCATTTATATTGGAAACGAGCATAAAAATACTGATGAAGAGACAAAGCAGTACACTTTTTATGCTTTAATGGGATTCTGACATCCACACGAACTTGTACCCACAAAATCTTCTTCAAGCCAAAAGCAAGAGCTTTGGAGTCATAGTCAAGAAATTTGCCAAGAAAAGTTTCGAATTGTTTGGCCAATTGTTTATTGTAGAACCCAACGGGGATGTCATGGACTTGAACCCAAAAGTCAACAAAACACAACGAGACTTGAAGAGGATCCTCCCCCTTCTCCAATCGGTGGAACACAAGCAAGTGATCGATAAAAGTCCAAGGTTGCCCTGAATAACCCGTACAATATCCATTTCAATATAAAAGCGAAAAAGAAATCTTTTCTCGCCCAAATCGAAAATAGAAATTCCCCAAATCAAGTTCCATAAATTGGCCATTATGGTTCGCATCGTATCAAAATAGATAACACTAGCCATTAAAATTAACCTACCAAATAGAAATCAAACTTAGCCGCAAGGTCCAGAATGCTAGGTTTGACCAGTCTCGCTTCATCCTCATCATCTTGAAGGGTAAGACCAACAATGTCTTCTTCCATATTCAGATTAGAAGCACAAGAACAGACCAAACTACAGAAAACCATGCAAAACACAAACTTTAGACAGAGAAAATGACGTGCCAAGAGGTAGATGAAAACTACATTTAATTCTTTTTAATAATACAGAGATTAAACTAATGCATTTAATAATAGGGAAATTAATTTGCTCCGGTTCTTATAATAATACTTTAATGATAGTTTCCCCGATACATTTTATATAATATGTTATAAAATTTAATTACAATTATTTTATGTTAGTATTTCATATATGGGTGAATAAAAAAAATTAATTCCATTAATACAGTTGGGTTTTTTTAAAACCTTATTTTTTATTATTTTACTACCTAAAAGAATTTTAAGTATGAAAAAAACTTTCCATTATTATAATTCTAAAAGAACCATTTTTATTGATCTGAAGATTTGCACGCATAACCAAAATGATTGATAATCAATTTAAAGCTAGTTAAAGGTTAAAAAAGAAGTTTAGGGAACAATTATTAAAGGTTAAAAAAGAAGTTTACGGAACAAAATTGTTGCGTTTGATTTGACCCTCCACCATGAAAATTAATAGAGTAAAAAAAAAAAAAAACTACTATCTCTCAACTTTGGTTAATTCTTTTTTTTTCATTTTTATGGAATCTATTTTTTCGTTGGTACAATAAAAAATATTTATATTTGACATCATCTTTGAATTAGATAATTTAATTTTATAGAAAATAAAATTATCAATATTTATTTTAATTTTTTAATAAAATTATATCATTTGATCAACCTGCAGTGTAGAAATATTATACGGAAGGATTTTTTTATTATTATCTAAAATGACGGTACGTAATTGGTCCATTATTATATAAATTTACATTTTTTTAGTAAAATTAATATATTTTTTTATGTTTGTTTATTATTTATAGAGATTATATTTTTTGAGGTTACTAATTATTTTTCTTAATAATGTTATCTCTAATGTTTAAATTAAATTTTTTTTTGAAAATACAATATATTTTATTATTATACTCAACATTTATCTTATTGACAATATATAATATAATATTAATAAAAATGATATCTACTTAATATTTATTATAAGTGTATAAATTTATATAAAGAGAGTAGGTAAGATATAAATTCTTAGAAGGAAAAAAAAAATCACTTGGGATACCTAAGTTGGGTTAGGAGAAAAATGTAAAGAAAAGCAAAAGAGGGTAACTTTGTCCAAGAAACCAACCAACAAACAACATTATGAACATCACTCAAAATCATGGATCAAAGTTGGTTTTTAATATTTAAAGCTCCACCTTTAGTTCCTGTTTAATTTGTATTTTTCTAAAATAAAAAATAATAATTACCAGCTATTTAGCATGTTGTCGGTAATTAGTGTTCTTGCTTTTTTTCAATAAAGGTAGTTGTTGAAAAGTATAGAAATATGTAGATTAAGCTGATTAGCCACATTTTGTTCGGATAATCATGGCGGAAAACACTTTTTTATTTTCTTTACTGTTTCTCTAAAAAATTGTATTAATTGAAAAAAAGGAATATTTCTTTTCCATTTTAGCTTTACTTAAAAGATTTCGATAATCTAATGAAAAATTCCTCAAATTTTAATATTGATATTTATATTATTTGTAAGTTGTGTATTTAATTTTTGTATTCTAGTTTGATTATTTTAGTTTTATATTTTTTTTAAATTTCAATGTTAGCTCAAATAGTAACAGTTAAATTTATAAACTAAAATTTTGAAATTAAAAAGTACATATAATGTTAATTAAATTAAAGTACAAAGATTAAATATATAACTATCATACAAAGATAATATTATTAATCATAAGATTTTTTTTGGTCGAAACTAAGGTATCTATCTTCAATAGTAATGTCTAATCTCTTCATCACGGGTGCTGTCTAAAGAGGTAAACGACTGATCATGAAATGTGCTCCATTCCCATAGATGAGGATCGTAACCCTAACCTCATGATTAAAGGATAAGTTGAACAACCACCACACCATACCTCTTAGTTTTATTCATGAATTTACATGCAATGAAATTCCTACAAAATTCTATAAATAATAATTTCTTTTGGGGAAAAAATAAAACATGTCCAGGCTGGTTGTATAAAGTTTAAGTGAGGAACTGGAATTATTTACGTGAATCGCAACACTTTCACATGCTATGAATTGGCACCATGTGCTTAGGAAGGATCCAAATACTTAAGAAATAATGAGCAGAAAAGGAAAATGAAAAAAGAAAAGGAAAAACTCCAATTATTCTCTTCAATGAATAATTTATAAAATTTTGTCAGTTTCTATCAACTTGCGTAAAATTATTTATATATCTATAAACAATCTAATTCTAATCGATTGGCTTGGAAGCTTATAATAAGACTGAAAATTTGACATTTTAGTGAACTTTTTCTTCTTATTTTGATCATGTCATATTCATCACTGATTCAAACAAAAAGTGAAAATTCCCATTAAAACTTTTACAGAATCCATGAAAATCCCCCCATCATATTTAACTTACCATATTATGTAATAAACCAAAATATTTCCACACTTTTAAGAGATGATCTTCCTCCTCCTCCGGCTGATCGTTCCAGCTTCATGCCTCACGTAATTCCCATCACTATGGATCAACGGTACGTCGTTGGCTTCCTCGCCATCGTCTTCCTCCTCCGTGGCAATACGGATGCAAGAACATCGTTGTAGCGACGCGAAGAATGCGGTTGCTACACCATTGATGAACCACATAGCAACACCATCTAGCTTCCCGCACCCACCAGCAGGTGAGCTGTGAGTGGATGATGAGGATCGGACCACCCTCGGCTCATCATTATTTGAGCGGAGGTTGAAGAATCCGGAGCAGCTACTTGTAGCTGAGGTAGTGGCTGCCATGAATTTGGTATAAAATGAAAGGCTTGGAATAGGCAGAGTGAAGAGGAGGGAGGTTTGGCTGAGTTCAAGGTGTCCTTAAGGCCTAAAGTTATTAAAGATACTTGAATTATAGTCGCTGTACCATACAATATGTCTAATTCCTACATTTGCCCTTAATCCATTACGGAATTACAAATATGTCCTAAAACGTGATCATGACTGATTCGCGTGAATGTCTTTAACATGATCCATGGTTAAATTTTTTATATTATTTTATAAATTATAGTAAAAATGGACAAACTCTGCAAATTTTCAAAGGTTTTGTAGAAAAATATTCTATGGTTCTTAGGATTGATGCAAATTAGATAAAACCTCCTGAAATTTAAATTAAATAAAAAGATAACTATCCCTTTTTTTATTAACCATTTATATTTTTATTCATACATACTTTTCTCTATTTTTAATTACAAAAATTGAAGTTCTATAAAATCAAATTTTACATTAAGTAAAATTTAAATAGATGAATTATTTAAGCTATTTTATTTAAAATAAATTAAGTATGATTATATAGAAGGTTTTAATGACAAAAAATGATTAAAATGAAAGCAAATTAAAAAAAAATGATAAAAATATAACTATTATCATTGACAAGTTTGAAAATAAATTAAAATTTAATTAATTTAATTAATCAAACTCATATTTTTAAAAAATGTACTTTAGTTATTAAAATATCATTTCATTTATTTTCCTTCTTTCATTTTAATTAATATTTTATCAAAGATTTAATTATTTTATTTTAAATTAAATAATTGAATCAATTGATTTGAAAGTTAATATATAATTTTATTAAGATATTTAACATTTATTTGCATAAAACTTTATTAAAACTAAAAAAATATAGTTAACTAATAAAAGAGTAAAATCGTCTTTTTATCCTCGATTAGCATATTTTTCATCAAATTTCAGTTAATAAATTTACCAAACCTTTGAGAAATTTATGTACTTTTTCTCTAAAAATTATTGATGTACTTAACTCTTAATTTGAGTCTTGTCTGTTTCTCATTGACACCAATTTCTTGCTAATATGAATTTTCTCCAATTTATATGATTCTATACTAAATAAATTTATTCCAAATATTTCAATAGGGATCATTACTCTGTTGATTAGATTAAAAAAATTTCAACAAATGACATTAGGATAATTATATGTATCATTATAATAAATTTAATAAATATATATTAAAAATTTTCACATATTTTATATTAAAATCATTTACTTTTAAAATTGATTTAATAATAAATTTAAGTGGAATGGTAACAAATTTGTATTTTAATACCATTGATTACATGTTCGATATTTAAATTTATAATTCTTAACTATTTCAGTTAAAGATGTTATAACAGTATAAAATGACAAAAATGTCATCATAGTAATATTAATTATAATATTAAAAAATATTTATATAATTTTTTAACTGAATTAATAATCTAATTAAAAATTATACCAACTCAATAAAATATTTATAAAATTATTATATTCCGGGCAGAATAATAATCCTTTAATCAATAAATAATCACGTATCTTTTTAGATGTTACTGCAAAATAGCAATTTGAAATTAGAATTAACACAAAAAAAAAAAAACAATCTTAGTAATATATGTTGGGAAGGAGCCGGCGGCCCTGGCCAGCTTGCACGGTTATGTGTCCCAAAGCCAGCATGGTAGACAATCACTTTTCCTTTCACGTTACTTCATTCTTTTATTTTTATATACTTTTTGGTATTTTACTTCATTCCTTAATTATAGCAAACTACCAATTCCAGTTTTTCCTTTTTCTCATCCTATTTTAACCAAATAATTAAAAACTTATTACAAATAAAATTGCCATGACTTTCTAGTAATCGGCTCAATAATCCATTCCATTAGTTAAATTAGAATTTCCATTTTAAAAATATTAAATATGTGGTTTTTATATTAAATAAAGTAATTAGCTAATATAATTATTTATTTAATTCAATATTATGGTATTTGTTGGAAAACGTCAGTGACCGTCGTTGGTTGGTGGTACGCCGGTGATAATCACAAAGAAGCAGAGCAGAGTAAACCTCTTATTCAGCTGTGGTAAACCTCTTATTTTGCTCAAATGGTGTGCTAGTCGGCTTGGCTTTGTAGAACCCAGCATTCGATTTTAACTTCAATGCATACTTCCTCTAGCTTAAAACGATGCCCTTGTTTGATCGTGCTATTTCAATGCTAAGGAAATACTTCAATTCTCCCAAATCTTTCATTTTAAAACTCCCATGAAGAACCTTTTTTAACCCATCAATCATCCCAATGTCATTTCCGGTAATCAGCAAGTCATCTACATAAACAAGTAACACAACAATCTTATCACCTTATTTTTTTGTGAACAAAGAATAATCATGTTTGCTCTGAACATATCCACCATGTAAGAGAGCCTCAGTCAGCTTCAAATTCCATTGTCGAGAAGCTTGTTTCAAACCATAAAGGGACTTGAGTAAACGACAAACCTTATGCTCCCCCTGTTTACGAAAACCCTCCGGAAGGTCCATGTATACCTCTTCATACAAATCACCTTGAAGAAATGCATTATACACATCCATTTGAAAAATCAGCCAATCATTCATAGTAGCAACACTAATAAAAGTACGAACAGTAACTTGTTTCGCGATTGGAGAAAAGGCTTTTTGAAAATCCACTCCTGCTTGCCGCTGATAACATTTACCAACAACCCGTGCCTTGAAATGCTCAATGGAGCCATCAGATTTATATTTCACCTTATAAACCCATTTGCAGCCAATGGGAATCTTATCATGAAGCAATGACACCACCTCCCACGTGCCATTCTCTTCCAAAGCTTGAATTTCCTATTTCATAGCATCAATCCATCTCGAATCCAGGATAGCCTATTGATAAGTTTGGGGTTCAGTAATAGCATAAATATTAGCAACAAAAGAACGAGAATGATATGGTAAATGAGAAGAAGAATAAAACCAAGAAATGGCATACTAACCTGTCTCAAGTGAAGAAGTAGAGGATAGGTTAGAACAAACATAGTCTTGCATCCATTGTGGTTGTTTAGGAAGACGCAAAGTACGATGTAAGGGAGGTGTAGGTGATAGAGGAACAACAGGTGAATCGGGGGAAGAAACAGGAAGAACGGATGATGAATCAGATCGTGAAGCCATGATATTAGGGAGATGGGAAAAAGAATTATCAAGGTTAAGAAAAGTGGTACTATCAGATGTAGGGAAAAAAAAAGGAGATTGAACATGAAATTTAAAAGGAAAAATATTTTCATGAAAAATGACATCCCGATTAACAAAAAATGTTTTTGTGTGGAGGTTGAATAAAATATAGCCTTTTTGGACAGTAGAATACCCCATGAAAACATATGGTATTGCTTTTGGGGAAAATTTATCACGATAATGAGACGTGGTGGCATAGCAAAGACAACCAAAAGCCTTTAAACAAGAAAGATTAGGTAATTTCTTGTAAGAAAACCTCAAAAGGACTTTTCCAATCTAAAAGGGGAGTTGGTAAACGATTAATAATAAAATAGGCTACTAAGACACACTCTCCCCAAAATTTGCTAGGCATATGAGATTGAAATTTTAAAGAGTGGGCTACCTCAAGTAAATGTCGATGTTTACATTCAGCCACCCCATTTTGTTGTGGAGTGTGAGTACAAGAACCTCGGTGTATAATTCCCATGGTACGAAAAAATTCAGTACATACAGTGTTAAAAAATTAACTTCCATTATCACTCTATATAGTTTTAACAGTAGCAGAAAATTAATTTTTTATCATGAGAAAAAATTGTTTGAGCTGTACTAGAACATCACTCTTTAAACTCAAAAGATACACCCAAGTCAAACGAGTAAAATCATCTACTATAGTCATGAAATTTCTATGCCCACTATGGGTTAAAACTTTATACGGACCCTACAAATCTAAATGAATAAGAGAAAACGTTGCCTCAGCCCGAGTTTTACTTATTGGAAATGGCAGCCTAGTTTGTTTTGCTAGAGGACATACATAACATTGTTGTGCAGAAGTATTATTGGAAAAATACATGGTTGCAAAGGCATCTTATTCAACCTTGAAATAGAAGCATGACCAAGTTGGGAATGCCAGAGTAAAGACGAATTAGTAGTGGCAGTTGTATGAAATGAGATGTTACCCATGGTTGATGCATATTTTGGTGACAGAATTGAAACTAAATTTGGGGAAAAAATAGTTCAAGAAGGATGAAAGATTTATAGAACATCTTTTTCTCTACCAATCCCCTTCATATTTCCACTTGAGAGATCTTGAAATATCTAGAAATGAGGATAAAATGAAACAAAACAATGCAAGTATTTAGTAAGCTTAGAAATGGAAAGCAAATTATAACGAAAATCTGGTATATACAACACATTGACTAATTTAATATCAGGAGAAACAATGCAAGTGCAACAACCAGCATGTGTGATTGGCGAGGATGAACCAATAGGTAACCGAACAGAAGATGAAGATGATGCACATAAAACAACAGATTCTGAACAGTGAAAGTTAGATAGCATGTGGTTAGTAGCGCCAGTGTCTAATATCCATTCACAAGGTAAGAACATGCCTGCCAAACTAGTCTCAGCCAAACTTGCAGTGGGCGTTACAAAAGACTATTTATTCAACAAGCTTAATATGATATTGAGCTTGTATGAAGACAGGAGCTTGAGGAGTATGAGATGGATCAACATTAGCCATTGTATCCACCATGTCAGTTACAATCACATTATTCACCACTGAGTAAGTGGAATCGGTAGTCATCCTCTTTGTGAACTTAAAATCGAGAGGATATCCAATTAACCTGTAACAATTTTCCCTTTTGTGTCCCTTGATTTTGCAATGGTCACAGAAACCATTAAATCATTTCTTTTGAGCTACATTAGTCGGAAAAACTGATGTTGGTTTGGAAGCAACTGGCCTTGAAGCATGAAACTGTTGAGATTCTTCTTGCAACAACATGGAATAGCCTGATTAACAGTGGGCAGAGGAGTCATTAACAGAATCTGACTACGAATAGCACCATAAGTTTCATTCAGACCCATTAAAAACTAGAACAAACATTGCTGAACAATATAATTAGCTTTTTGCTTTGAGTGTTCAGAACAACTATAAGAAGAAAACGCAACAAGCGCATCATTCTCATCCCACAATAGACACATTTTGGTGAAATATACAGACACTAATTTAGTCCCCTGACAATGAGAAACAATATCATGATGCAAAAATAAAACTCATGAACCATTAACTTTGTTGAAATGTTCACTAAGATCTGTTCAAACTGTCGCAACACTAGAAGCAAAGACTATTCCAGCCAAAAGCACCTTGCTAACAGTGTTTAAAATCCATGACAACACTAGAGCATTGCATCTATCCCATTGCGGATACAAATCGGCTAGCACCGATTCTTTAGAACAGGAACCATCAACAAAACCCAATTTATTCTTTTCCAACAGTGCTATTTGCATAGCACGACTCCAAATAGTAAAATTCTCAGGCCCAAGAAGTTGATAAGAAACTAATTGTGTACTTGGAGTATCAAACGGATGCAAATACAATGGATGGTTGATATCAACAACATAATTCGAAGGATTCACCATTCTAACCAATCAACAATTAGCAACAGCCACACTTGTGCCACAAAAGTTACTGATTGGTGAACAAAAAAAAAGAAATTTGCAGAAGAGAAAAGTTGCGTATGTAAAGGAAAAATCAAACGAAGAATAGACTCACGACAACCGAAAAAGAAGCAACTGACGGTGGCTTTGATACCATGCTGGAAAAAGTTAGTGACCGTCGTCGGTTGGTGGTACGTCGGTGATAATCACAAAGAAACAGAGCAGAGTAATAGCGTCGATAGTAAAGGCATGAAAAAGAGGGGAAACAAAAGTAATCTGAAAGATGCTTTCATTAAGAGATAAAAGGAATATTTTTAAGTTACACCCACAACCTATTTATATATCTACATTTTAGTCCCTAACTAATTAACTAAGTAACGACCTTTAGTTAGATTTACAAAGTAACTAGTAACCAACACCAGCCTTTCAACAGTATTTATAATATATGATAAAAGGATTACATTTCAATTCTAATTATTTAACTTTTTTTGACTTCGGTTTCTTACTGCTCGAATCTAATTTCTAACCCTTCATTTTGTTTGGTCACTAATACCTCCCCGATTTTTTAATCACAAAAATCATGTATATAAGAAAATACATATACACCAATTCCATATATAAACTAATTCTTAATACACATCAGAGATATACTAACATGAATCTCACAGTGTTGGAACCTTAGTTATTTTGTATGTAAAGTTTCTCATCATATTTAAACAAAATTTTAAATTGTATGTTTTGTTACTATGTTCTATCTTTGTTCGAAAATTATCTGGATAGACTTTTGGGCAACAAGCTAGACATATCTTTAGGAAAACTAAGTGCAAAACAAAATTAACATGTTTTGCTGACAACAATAGTGTAATCTTTTGAATTTTATTGATAGACCTCAAGGGTATATATATCTATACAATAGTAGTTATTTAAGAATCAAATTGCTAAAAGATAATATCCCATAATAATATCCTATAATATCCCATTCGGAATCAAATTGCTAAGAGATAATATCTTATAATAATATCTTATAATATCTCACTAGGAATCAAATTGTTAAAAAATAATATCCCATAGTTACATCTTATCATCCCCTCAAGTTGGAGCATGCAGATCATAAATGCCCAACTTGCTGAGAAAATATTCAAATTGCTGTTTACCAAATGCCCTTGTAAAAATGTTAGACAATTGAGCGGAGCTTGGAACATAAAAAGGTGCAATTAATCTATCCTAGATTGCATCCTTAACAAAGTGGCAATCCACTTCAATATGTTAGTACACTCGTGAAATATGAGATTTTGTGCACTATGCAACGCGAATTGACTATCAAAAAATAAAGGAATTGCTTTAGGATAATGAACATCTAAGCTCAATGAAAATGCCTTCAACCATTTGAGCTCATATGTGACAGAAGCCATAAACCTATACTCAGCCTCAGCAGAAGAACGGGAAACAATATGTTGTTTCTTAGTTTTCCAGGAAATAAAATATTATCCTAGAAAGACAATCCAGTTAGTAAGAGAATGTCGAGTTAACGAATAAGTAGCCTAATCCAAATCACACCACCTTTTCAAGGAAAAATCACTATCAGATCTCAAAATAATCTCTTGGTCAAGAGAGCCTTTCAAGTACCAGACAACACGTAGAGCTGCATCCCAATGCTTCTACCTTGGTTCATGCATAAAATAGGATAAGACATGAACTGAGTATGCCAAATCATGTCTGGTCATTTCCAAATAAATCAAACGATCCATTAACCATTTATACGGCTGAAGATAAGACAAAATTGTCCCTATAGCATACACAAATTTATGATTTTGCTTTATTGGCGATCTTACAGGCTTTGCTCCCAAAAGACCCGTCTCTGAATAATATCAAGTGCATATTTCCTTTGAAAAAGAAATAACCCCAAAGAGCTACAAGCTACCTCTGTCCCCAAAAAATATTTCAAACCACCAAGATCTTTCATATGGAAGCAAGAACTAAGATACCCCTTAAAAGTTTTCAAAGCAGTAGAATCGTTTCTAGAAATAAGCAAATCATCAACATAAACCAACACATTAATGTGTACAAATACCTTAGTGTATGTAAAGAGTGAGTAATTAAAATATGATTGAAAAAATCCATACCCTTTAGTACAATAACAAGCTTCACAAACCAACACTGAAGATCCTGTTTCAACCCATACAAAGACTTGTACAAACGCAAACCATTCTAGGCTTATCAAGAGCAAAACCTAGAGGAAGCTTCATGTAAATTTCTCCATCAAGATCACCATACAGGAAGGCATTATGGACATCCACATAATGTAACTCTCAATTTTTCGAAGCTGTAATAGTTAAGAAAGCACAAACAGTCATCATTTTCACCACAGGAGCAAAAGTTTTATTATAGTCAATACCTTCTACCTAGTGATTACCGATAACAACAAGATGGCCTTTAAGTCTCTCAATACTTCCATCAGAGTTATATTTAATATTGTACACCCACTTACTACCCAGTGCTTTCTTTTTAGGAGGAAGTGTTTCCATAGACCAAGTGTCATTATCCTTCAGAGCATAATTCTCCTTTTGCATAACATAACACCATCCTGTATCCTTCATAGCCTTTTTAAAAGACTATGGCTCAATCCCTACAATAATAGTTGCAAGAAATTTTTGGTGTTTGATAGTAAATTTGTCACAATTAACATAAGGCGATATAAGAAATAAAGTACCCGAGGGAGGCTCTGAAGTATGTGAGGTGGGAGATGGACTTTTCTTTATGATGGTATGAGTGACAAAATCCCGAAGATTCACAGAGGTAAATTCTCCCTATGCTCTCGTCCCAATTCAGGCACATCATTACTGAATGCCCCATGTACCACCATGTCATTGGCAGAAGAAGAAGATACCACAGGTGTTAGAGCACTCGCATGTGGTGAACTCATAGGATACGGAGTAGCAAGCAGAGGAAATATCGCGGGTTGTAACACCTCTGACACCAAAATATGTATAAAAAATGACATTTGCACTCCCATATGGCAAAACAACATTTTCAGACTCAATGGTTGCAATAGTCTTATCCAAATACAGAAAAATATCCTAAAAAATTTTCACATCACGAGACACAAAAAACTTCTTAGAATCTAGATCATATAAATACCAACCCTTTTTTTTCTTTCTAAAAGGGTACCCAACAAAAACACACTTTCGACTTCGAGTAGCAAACTTATCACCTTTAGAACGTTGATTATGAGCAAAACATAAGTAACCAAACACATGAAGATCATCAAAACAAAGGAGCACTACCAAAGAACATTTCATATGGTGTTTTATTCTAAAGAAGAGGTGAAGGAGTGTGATTAATGAGATGAGAAGCAACCAACACACATTCCCTCAAAAAAGATATAGGTAGATTTCCCTGGAAACGCAAAGCATGAGCTACATATAAAATATGTTGATGTTTGCTCTCCATTCTCTCATTTTGTTGAGTACCAACACAAGATGTTTGAAAAATAATGCTATCTGCAAGAAAATAATCATGAAGGCAATTAAATTTCGTCCTATTATCACTTATAACACACTTTATTTGTTAAGAAAATTGACGATCAACCATAACAATGAACGACATGAAAAATTTGAAAACCCTCTTTTTATTAGTCAATAGATATACCCAAATAGCCCGAGAGAAATCATCAACCAATGTCAAAAAAAATAATGAAATCCACAAGATGAAAGAGTGTTAAAAACCTCCATAAATCAAAATGAACTACCTCAAAAATATGAGTGGCTTTCTGTTCACTAATTGGAAAGCTATTTCTAGTCTATTTAGCATGATGACAAAGTTCACATGCTTTATTCAGATGATCTCTAGAGTTATCAACATAAAGAAGTAACTTTACTACTTTCTCGGAAGGGTGACCTAATTTTTTATGCCAAAGTTCTAAAGATGATGAAGCTTCAACCAAAACCGCTTTGACAGTCGAAACCTTTCGAAAGTAGTAAAGTCCATCCTGTCTCTCACACGCTCCAATCACCTCTCTCGAATGAAGGTCCTAAATAGCACATATGTTAGTAGAAAATTGGACAAAAAAATTCATATCATCATTCAACTTGGAAACCAAAATTAAATTAGAGTTTAATTTAGGAACGTAAAAAACGTGTTTTAAGTGAATTTTTCCCATCAATTTAACCTTTCTTTCTTGGGTAGCCATCAGTGTTTGTCCATTAGGGAGTCCTACGAAACATGCTACAGCATCTCTCACATTTTTCAAACACATAATATCACTCGTAACATGATTTGAACACCCCGTATCAATAATCCAATTGTTCTTAGACTTATAATTCAACCGAGTGGAAGTTTATTGTTTATTACTAAACACTGCCATAAAAGACTGCCATTGCTCAACGGTAAAACTAGGAAGTGTCGCCCCCTAGTGGTGGTGGAGTAGGAGAAGACTTCCCGCCAGAAATTTAGAATGATGAAAGATTTTTTTTTTGCCAAAAACCTTTCTTAGATGCCATGAAAAAAATAGGCTAATCTCTTAAATTTTATTGATAGGCCTCAAGTATATATATATCTATACAATAGTAGTTACGTAGGAATCAAATTGCTAAAAGATAATATCCCATAATAATATCCTATAGTATCCCATTAGGAATCAAATTGTCTAAGAGATAATATCCCATAATAATATCCTATAATATCTCATTAGGAATCAAATTACTAAAAGGTAATATCCCATAATAATATCCTAACATTTACTTTGATCTTTGTGGTGTTACACTATCATAAAAAGATCCTTAAAATATGTTTTATTATTTCTTGAATAATGCTGGTCGAAATTGGAAAAAGTAGAAGGAGAAAGGTTCAACAATCTCATCTCAAGCATTATCCTTATCCTTATCTTTAACTTGGAGACTGATTTGGATGTTTTATTTGAATATGAAAGATAATTATTAAAGAGATATTTTAAACTTATAAATGAGATTTTAAAGTCTATCAAAATACTATTTAAGAGACTCTTGTATTAGCTTATTGGAACGATGCAAATGTGCAAGTGTACACAATCGCAACAAGTAATAAAGTGACAAGTCAATGTCGAGTTATAGTACCCACAGGGACTGTGAAAATATTTATTTATGAATGCAATTAAAAACACTTTGGTGAAGAAAATATTTTGATTTTAAGGAAATGATTAAAAACTAAAATTTAACTAAGTAATATAAAATAAAATAAAAATAAAAGTTCCAATGCACGATTTCAAAAGATGATTTTAATCAAGATGACATAATTGTGTTAGATTACTTACATTTCTTAACTTAGAATTACTAAATTCATATTCATGTTGTTACGAATAAATTCACGACAACTTGGTAATTTGCTAACTACTGCTAATACATACCTTTTAAATTAACTAATTTCTTGAACATTTTCCAATGCCAATTCAAACAATTAATTAATCTTCAGAAGCACATAAAAGATTAAGTGAGGTAACAATGTATTCCAAAGTTGAAACAGTTTAATCACAATAATCTTTCAAGTTATGCAAGGCTAATGTACCGTTTAATACCGTCGGTAATTTAATCCTCAACTACCTTAGAAGATTAAACATGTACTAATTAAGTATTGTGTTAATTAATTACAATTTCAACACGATTAAATAATTAATTCATTAGTTACCTTACAATTATAATGCAAGAATAACTTAATCATGATTTTTCTTAATCAAACAATTTACCAAGACCTATAACAATACAAACATAATTTTAATAACTTAAATGGACGAAATGCAATCAACCTAACATGAATTAAATTTAAGGCATTTTAATTAAATTAAACATATCAACATAACAAGTATTCATAGACATGTTCATAACAACAATAATTTTATAGAGAGGAAATATGATATACTAGATTTCTCGTATATTTTTTCTGGAGTTCCCATTATCAGAGTTCCATTAAAGGTGAAAAGTTCATGTTTAACCTAGATCTCTGCAATGTATTGAAATTATTGAACTCTTTTAAGATTCATTTAGGATTGCAAAAGTGATATGTAAAAGTAAAAGTGTTATAGTGATATATGTGTTTTAGTGATTCATGTGAATCAAGTGTTAAATGAAATATGTGAATGTGAAAGTTGATTAGTAACTATATGTTTTAAAGTAAAAACTATAAGTTAAAAAGTAAATTTAAATGATTTTATATTTTGAAAAATGAATTAAAAGTTCAAGTATATTAGTAAAAGAAATTGTGTGAATAAATATTTTTAAAATTTTATTTAAATTGTATATATATATATTGTAAGAATGAATTCAATTGAGTACTTACTAAGCTATTCATGGAGCATAACATGTTTGTTTCTAAACATATAGGTGATAGATAAGTTCTGAGAAGAATCAAGAAAGTTAGTTTAGTTAAGATAACATCACTCCTCACGCTCCAAGTTCAAGCCCTTTAGTATAATAATTTTGGACCTTAGTTTAGCATATACTTAGTCTAATTAGTAATAATGTGAATTATGTGTGATTGATAATGTTTTGTGAAATTATAATGAAACAATGGTAATTTTAAGTGACACATTTAGAGTTTAAATGTAGCATCTCTTACTCGGATATGTTATTGGATCAGGTGAGGGGTGTTACATCATCCCTTAACCACATCACCTGAATTTTATTTACAATCCACTCTATTATCTCAAAACTACCTTCTAACCTTCTCTTTACCTTTAACCTTTGCTACCTCATTCATCAAATCTACTATAACTTTTTTAGCATTTGGAAAAGCCTTCTTACTCTAACTAACCAATAATATCTCACATCTTTTCATCTTTTGAACTAACTATGAAATATAATTCTTATTACATTGTTCACTCTATGTTTGTTGAATTATCTTCCCACATTCCTATTCTCTAACCAAATAAGCTCAAATTTAAAGTTCCTTCTAGATTTTCTATCATAAAAAATTGTGTACCAATATTTGTGAATGGTCTGACTAAATAGATGGTAGAACAAAATCTCGTGTTTTAGGAAATTCCTCCAACCACTTAAAATTTATAAAGACCTTATCAATTATCTCCTTAATCAACATATTCTTCTTTTTATTTAACCATGTATATTATTGGCTTTGAAAGTGCGCATATGTGAGCCCACATTGATTCACCATATCTCTAAAACTTTTCGTTTTCCTCTCTGTACAATTATTTCCCCCTCATTTTCATATTGAAATAAGATATATTTAGAGTCTCCTAAACATATCCATCTACATATATTCCTTTTGCTCTTGTTTTCCACACCTCAAATTTATCCTCATAATTATGAGGACCATAAACCCCAAAAAAAACTACATTGACCCATTCTCTCATAATTCCTAACCATCATATCAATTACATTTTTTTCTTTTCTCCAATATCTACACATTTTGATCCTCCATCTACCATAAAGCCAACCTACTCCTAATCCCATTAGGTTCTACGTAGCATTTCTTTGTGAACTTCAACTTCTTTCTCATTCTTTCCAATTTCTCACTTTTGTTTTTTGCTTCCATAAAAAATAAAAAATGCAACCTATGCTTCTTTAGTAGCTCCCTTAAGAAACTTACTGTATTGGGTGATCCAGATCCTTGACAGTTCCATGAAATGTACTTCATGCTTCATTAGAGGTTGGCTTAAAGATAACCACCCACAACTTTTTATTATTCCTATCCAATTCCTCTAGACTCAAAACCTTTGTTAATATAACCAAAATCTCTTACAATTCAATCAAATTTTGCCTTTTCCCTTTACAACTTTTTATTTTCTTAACAATTCTCTTATCCCCCCATATTTGCCCTAACTCACAACTGTCGCTCCCTTACTTTCACCACACTCTTCCTTTTCAAAATACCTTTCATGACCCTTTTCTCACTTGCCTAGATGCATCTTACACAATCCTTCAATATTCTTTACCCATCTTTCCTTATTTTTCCATCTAATTTCCTTTATCTTAGGTAACTCAACCCAATTCTTTTTAAAGTGATTTCCATATTCTCTAATATCCCTCATTTCCCATGCTCCCGTTTATTAGCTTGATGAGGTAATTCTATATAGTACATTTTGCTCTGATGGTTATGAGAGTAGTTAGAACTATGTCTATAACTACTAATGATTCATAACTTGCCTTATTTGTTAGAATGTTTAACCAAAATATCTTGGTTATTTTCTTGCATCTTTTGAGGATTTTTTATACTCGATCTAAAGATTATAATTGGAGAATAGATTGGATCAACCAAGGTTACTTTTTAAGAACCTTAATTTGATCTACTTTACTTATATATTGAGATAAGCAATCACAAGAAGATATGGGTTGATTTTATGAAAATTTATTACAATAATTTGTATTCTTATATTAAAAGTGATTATTTGATAAAATTTGGGTAGTCTAGGATGGATTAAAGTTTACGTTGTGAAGTTGGAACTGTGCTCTGAGTATGGAAGAATTGTTCAACATTGAAAGAGGTAATTGTGTTAGAGCTATTATGAGAGACTTATAGATTCTTAAAATTGATTTTAGGGTTTTAATTTATTTTTCTTACTATATAGACTTGTATATAAACACATTAACTTAAGAAATATAAGACAAGACATTTCCTTTCCATTTTATTCTTATATATTTTCTTTTCTTTATTCTCGAGAACATGGTATAAGAGTTTCTTAGCTTGATCTAGTGGGTTTGTGTTTTTTGTTTTTGAATGCGAACCATTTGGGTATTTTTTGGGTGAGTTTTACAAAGTGATCATTTGGTTACACCCTTGGCACAAGGAGGCGTGCCACTAGATCTATGGTCAAACTGTAGTTTTCGATATCTAGAAGGGCTGTGCTTGAGTGTCATGTGCCTTCAGAGAGTTTTGATTCTTCCTTTACATGTCGGCGCGTAGAGGCATGTGCGGTGGTGTTTGGTCATCGCCTTTTAAATCCTACGTTGACTTGGGGTTCCGACTAAAGCCAAGTGGTCTAGTTATCGATCAAAGGTGGTTCGAGGGTGTTCTGAGTTTCTCGTCATTATTTCAATACTATTCATAGGTATTGTTTATGGGTACTATTTACGAGTACTATTTGGTACTGTTCACGGGGTATTGTTTTGTACTGTTTACTAGTATTGTTTTTGGGTTGTTTGTAGTCTTTCCTTTTTGTGGATTTCGTTGCCTTCCAAGATATTATGACTTCCTTTGCTTCGTTTGTGAATTCTGGTAAATCTAATGCATGTTTTATTTTCTTTACATCAAAATGGGTCATTAATTATAGGGCTACAAATTATATAACAAGTAATCCCAACCTTCTCTCTACCTTTAAATAAAAAAATTCACTTGTTGTTACTACTGCTGATGGATCCACCTATAAATTTGTTGGTTCTGGAATTATTAAACTAACTTCATCAATCACCTTATCATCGATATTAAATTTACCTTACCTCGCCTTTAATTTAATATCTATCAGTAAACTTAGTCGTAACCTAAATTGAAACATCTCATTTTTTTCGATCATTATCTTTTACACGATCTTCTGATGAAATGCACTATTTGTAAAGGACATGTATTTGATGGTCTTTATATTTTTGACTTATGGGTTCCTCGATCCATGACTTGTCCTATTGTTCTCACTTTGATCAGAGCACATTGTCGGTTGGGACATCTTTCTCTTTCATTGTTGAAGAAGTTATGCCCATAATTTCAACACCTTACTATGTTGGAATGTCAAGCATGTCACTTTACAAAGCACCGATGGAACCCCTTGAGATTGAGATCTAACAAATGAGCTAGTTTTGCTTTTTAGTTAGTACATTTGGATGTTTGGGGTACCTTTTTTAGTAGTATCTAAACTTTGACTTTGATTTTTTGTTACATTTTTGGATGATTATTCTCGAATGACATGGATATATCTTATGGAAAATCAATACAAAAAGTTTTCTCAGTTTTGTGCTGAGATAAGAACTCAGTTTGGGGTGTTTGTCCAGATTCTACGTCGCGATAATGTTAAGGAATATTTTTTCAATATTACGAGGCCTTTATGACCCAAAATGGGATTCTTCATCAATCTTTTTGTGTTGACACGTCATCTTAGAATGGTGTTACTGAACTGAAGAAGAAACATATCCTTAAGACAACCAAAGCTCTTTTATGTCAAATGAGAGTTCCGAAAGAATTTTGGGTTGGTGATGTTTCAATGGCTTGCTTCTTTTTATCAATCATATGCCTTCTTCTATACTTGATGGTGATAATCCATACAATGTTCTATTTCCATCCAAATCATTATTTTTAGTGGAACTAAGAATTTTCAAGAGTATCTTTTTTTTCAAGATGTTCGATCTCATGTCACTAAGTTGGATTCAAAATCCTTAAAGTGTGTGTTTTTAGAGTACTCTTGCCTTTAAAAGGGGTACAAGTGTTATAGTCTAGATCTCAATAGGTATTTGGTGGCTATCGATGTTGCATTCTAACAACAAGTGGCATTCTTTTTAGAAGAAATGTCTTTAAATCATCTGAAATAGGGGAAAATTTTAATACCCTATACCCAATCCAATCGTCGGACCCGAGCTATAAGATGGTACGACAATTATCACTTATGAATTCAACATAAATAATCAACCAAACCACAAAGCATTTAATAATACAAGTATAATATGATTTACAACTAAAACTGAGTCTTAATTGAACTTACAGAGCTCTTAAACCAACTCGGAATCAATTCTTGACTAATTTGAAACTTTTACAAAAAGATAGGTAAAAAGGAAAATAGGGGTCACATGACTATGTAGACAGGCCATGTGACAGGCTGGTGTCGTGTAGAGCTAGATAACTTGGCCATGTATAACAGGGTCACACGACCGTGTCGCCAGGCCGTGTAACAAACTGAGATCGTGTAAGCTGGAGTCACACGGCTGTGCATCTAGACCGTGTAACTTACTCAGGTCGTGCACATCAATAACCTCCCAAAACATAAAGACTATACGACCATGCCATATGACCATGTGTATCACACGACCCTGTGTCAAATCGTGTGTACTAAAAGTGCCTTCTAAATCAAGTTATAACATTCTACGTTTAGTGAAGCCACAAGCAATGCAATACGCCAACCGTTAATTTTGTCCAAATCCATCAAAAACTTTCTAAAATATAACATATATCATCCATCCTAAGTGCCTAACCAATATGCCACAACAAGCCATAACAACTTAAAGCTCACAATATGCATAAATATCAACTTAACATGAACCAAAACACAAGTTTCAACTTCACATTACAAAATCATATAAACTTATTTACACACCACTTATAACCGGCCAAAATGAGTAAAAATCTACCAAAAGAGTTGATAGATAGTGTGAGTTCCAAACATAATCGAATTGAAAACACGAATCTCACAATCTATAGGGAAGAAAATGAAACAAGGTAAGCTTACTTAAAGCTTAGTAAGTTCGTATAAATTTTAACATAATGTACATGTCAGTTAATAATTTATCTAATGCAAATAACATACATACTTATCATTCCATAGTCACCTTACACTTTTCATGACATAACCAAATAGGTTAGTACGTCATTCCATACATTCTGATAAGATAATATGCATATCAAGCATGTTAAATTCATAGTTAACTTTTCCGTTCAATTATGTCTTTTATCTTAAATTAATTTCATACTTAGTTTTTCTCGAAGAACTATGGTAAATTAACTTTGGATACTTCGAATAACTTTTCTCACATGAGTCGTAAAGCGGGAAATTAACCATTACTTGATACTACTCACACAAGCTGTAGAAAATCTACAACAAATGTTGGATCTCAACCATTGGTATGATATTCAACACCGGTACATAATACTTGATAAATATAACACTGGCACATAGTGCCTGATACAACATGAACATCAATACAAAGTACCTGATAATGTAGTCATCGATACATAGTACCTGATAATATAAACATCGACACATAGTGCCTGTTAATCCCAAATGACATGTCATTTCTATATCATTCACTAAGCTCACATGGGCCCTAATTCAATTCCCATACTCTTTTCATTATTCACATAACATCATATACAACATGATCAATTAACATTCCATATCATCTTTCAATTTATTCCAAACACATACCATTTCCATACTTTACAATTCAGTCCTTAAATCTCAATTTCAATATTTATCTCATATCAATCATGCCAACACACACATACATATATACATAATAAAAACATGAGTAATTATCAATCTAAATGAACCTAATACGAACTTCCCTAAAAAAAACAACAAACACCACACCGAGGACTAATTCACAATTTTTTCCTTTTCCACATTTATCGACTAGGTGATCCATTTCTTGATATGAAAGGGACGAATGTTAAGGATGCTTGAAGCTTTCTAATTCTTATTCAATAGTGGCTTATCCGGTGGGTGAAGGAAATGAAAAAGATGGTGAGGTTTTTTTTTTCTTTTCTTATTTTATGTTTATTTTTAACATTATTTTAATTAAAGTTTTTAACTTAAACAATTAAAAACAACTTATCCACCATCCATTATAAATAAAAAGGTTGAATTTTCCATTTAAACCCTAAATTGTTATTAATATGCATTTTAGATAATAAAAATCAATCCGATTAAGTTTTACGGACTTTACGATTTGGTTCTTTTTCATTAATTAATTATTCAAACATAAAATTTATCAGACCAAACTCTAATACAACACTCTAATTATCTCGTAAATATTAAATAAATATTATTTATTAACTCACTGGTCAGAATTGTGGTCCCGAAGCCACTATTTTTTACACTACTAAAAATGGGTTGTTACAAAAATGCTTGGCTAATTTACACTGTCACTAGTCAACCAAGGAATTCTAATTCTTCGAAAATTTCTCTGACTAAGCCACCAATTACTCAAGTTTATTCCAGACATAAAGAGATTCATGATTCATGTCATATACCGGTGCCTTCGTCATTAGATATTATCCTTTTACCTATGTCTCCGTCTTCTGATCCAAGTGACCTTAACCTTCCCATTACTCTATGTAAAGGTAAACGTCCTTGTATCGATCCTCTTTCTAACTTTGTTTCATGTAACCTTTTGTCTCATTTCTCTTACTCTTTCATTGTGTCTCTAGATATTGTTTCTATTCCTAAGATAGTTCAGGAAGCTTTGAGTCATCCTGGTTGAGGTGACGAGAATGGTAAAATGGTACTTGGAACCTTATAGATTTAGTTGCTAGTAAAATGGTTTTTAGTTTCAAATGGGTGTTCACTGTTAAGGTTAATCTAGATGTCTTAGTGGTTAAACTTAAATTTTGATTAGTTGCATAAGGCTATCCTTAGACTTATGGGGTGAATTATTCATACACTTTCTCTCCTGTGGCTAAACTCACATTTGTTTGTTTATTCATTTCACTTCTCACTTTTTATAATTGGTCTTTACACCAATTAGATATTAAGATTGGCTTTCTTCACGGGAACCTTCAAGAAAAAGTCTATATGGAGTAACCACCAAGGTTTGTTGCTCAAGGGGAGTCTAGGAAGGTATGTCATTTGAATAAATCTTTTATGTATTGAAGCAAAGCCCTCATGCCTAGTTCAGAAAGTTTAGTGAAGTAGTTCAACAGTTTGGACTGCAGAAAAGTAGTTATGTTCATTTGGTGTTTTTACAAACGATCTGAGGTCAGTGTTATTCTTCTTGTAGTATTTCTTGATGATGTCATTATTATAGGAAATGATGATGTAGGTATCTCTTCTCTTAAGTCTTTCTTGCATACCATATTTTGTAGAAAATTCTTGGGTCAGTTGAAGTACTTTAGCGGGGGGTAGAAGTAACAAGAAATAAAAATGGAATTTTTTGTCTCAAAGAAAATATGTTCTTGATATACTTTTAGAAACTAAAAAATTGACAGCTAAATCTTGTAGTACACCAATGGTTCCTAATGTGCATCTCACAAAAGAGGATGGTGATCCTTTTGATGATCCTGAGAGATATAGGAATAGGAGGGTAGTTGGAGATTAATTTACTTCACTCTAACTCATCTGGATATTGCGTTTGTTGTGAGTATTGTTAGCTAGTTTCTGTCTCCACCAACAGTCAAACATTAGAGAACACTAGAGCAAATCTTATGTTACTTAAAACGAGCTCTTGGGCGTGGCATATTATACAACAATTATGGGTATACTCGTATTGAGTGTTTTGCAGAAACGGACTGGGTCAGATATAATATAGATAGAAGATCTACTACTGGGTACTTTGTTTTTATTTGTGGGAACTTAATATCATAGAGGAGTAAGAAGAAAAATATTGTATCTCAATCTTGTGCATAATCAAAATATAGGGTGAAATTAGGTTAACTAAAATCGGGTTGGAGTATTTGTCACCAGCAAAGCTCTTATGCGATAATCAAGTAATATCACCTCAAATCTGGTTTATCATGAAAGAAATAAACACATCAAGGTTGATTGTCACATTATTCTGGAAAAAAATTGGATAACTCAAGTTCCATGAGTTATGTGAAGACAAAGAAACAACTTGTTGATCTATTCACTAACGCACTTAATAGTAATCGAGTTAACTATCTATGTAACAAGCTAGGCATGATCAATATCTATACTTCAGTTTAAGGGGGAGTGCTACAAATTCTTAGGATTGATTTTAGGGTTTTAATTTATTTTTCTTTCCTTATTTAGACTATATAGGCTTGTATATAAACGCTTTAACTCAAGAAAAGAAAGACAAGGAATTTTCTCTCCATTCTATTATCGTAGTTTCTTTTCTTTATTCTCGACAACAGAGAGTAGTGACACCAAGTAGTTACAATTTCACTTGGCACTACTTAGGATTCATAACTTACCTTATCTGTAGTTGATTATATTTTCAATTGGGCCATGGCTTAGATGATATTATGGATGTGTGTTGGCCTATATTCGAAAATCAATCACGTGGAGCAACAAAATTTTAAAGATTAGATCAATCCAAATCAAGAAATTTGGATGCCATGATATATGGAGATTGGCTAGACTACATGGAGACATATATCGGAGATCTTTGATTTTGAACTTTATGAGGATATTTCTAAAGCCTTTTTATGAAGCTATTTTAGTAGAATATTGATTATAACTAATAGGTCATTTAGAAAGCTTTACACTGTTATATATTAGAGGCTTGTTTAGTTAGATTAGAAAGAAAGTAGAGCACTTATCATTTCGTTATTTTAGGGACTTAAATTTTAAGTGCAAAATTTTTAAGAAAACAAGTGAGTTACTTGATTCACAAACTAAGTTTTTAGGGGGAAAACTTAGTGGAGAGAGATCTAGATATTATGTGCAAAAGTGATGTTGATATTCCAATGTGTGATAAGAATTAAATTATTGTTTGTATAAGGTTAAAGATAGAGGATTTCCTCTCCTGGAAAGACCTTGCAGATGTAGGAAAACTGAGCTGCGTAGACAATTATGTTGTGTTCATTGTTGTTCTTTTGTAGTTACACTAGTTGTTATAGTTGCTCCTATCACTACTAGTGTTATTGCTCCTTTAACTACTTGCAAAATCAATCATTTTTTATTTTGTTATTAAAGCTACACACTTGATGTAGTATGTGTTGGGATCTAGTGCCCTTAGTATAGTGATATCGTCAAATGTACTTGTAAAATTTTGAACTTATTGGTTTAATAAAATCCCAACATTCTGATTAATATCTTTTGTATAATGTCCTCAATTATTTTTACACGCAAAAAAAAATGTAAACAAGTATTAGCTTATTGATTATCTAAAGTTTAACTAGCATTGACATTATGTGATTAGATCATAAATCGAAAAGACAACTTATTTTAGTAGACAATCTAAATAATCGATAATCTGATCAAAATTGAACAAGTTAATTAAAAAACTATTATGTCGTCTATTGGAGATACTTTGTCTTAAGTATTGGAGTAGATGTCTCTTAGCATATAGAGACATAGATGTGACTGTCTGGACTAACAATACCTTGGATAAGACCTTAGTATAATAAATCCTAGATTCGTTTATTGATTTATTCACTTGTGACAATCATAGTTTGGTTTACCTCAATCCTAAATAAGTGATTGATTATGTTAGTGTGACTCGTAGACTTTGACGTATTAAAATCTTGAGTTCAATTGATAATAGAGTTGAAAGTTGGTATTTTGGGTATATGAATTTTGCATGACATAGCTTCAATTAAAATAGTGGAATTTAGAGCCCAATAAAAGGTAAATGATATACTCTCATTTACATTACATGATAAATGGAAAAGTAACGTGTTCACAAGTTACGAATGATTTAATTATTATTTGTTAGTAATTGAATTTTTCTTGAAGGAATATATAATGTTTACTATGAGATAAAATATGATCATATTAGGTGAATGGATTTAACCTGAAGGGAGGTAACACACATATGACAAGGTCGTTAGACGAGCACTTGATAAGTAGCTTTTGTAATGGTATATAATGGGGAGAGCTCAGTCATGGTATTTTGGTGGAATGACTCCATCACAAAATGATGTACAATTGGTCCCTCCATTAGCATAAGACAACTCTGAACTATTTACAATATAATCGACTTGAATGAATGAAACGTCAAATAAGAAAAATAGATCACATGCATAATTATTCGCAATGAATGCATTTTCTCGCCACTTGTAAAAGATAACCTAGAGATTAAAATTAATTTCTTCAAATTATTATTTAATTATTTGTAATTAAATAATTTATGTTCAAAGTGAAAGTTAAATTAATCAGTCATCAAATTTTTGGTGAACAAGTTAATTAAATTTATCTACTAATAGACTTTAGTACGCTAAAGTCAACAAGAGTTTAACGGAATTAGAATTTGGTTGAGAAAATAATTTACTTAGGAAATTAGTTTATTTTAAATAAATAATATTTTTGGGAATAGAAAATAGTTGTTTGGTCGATAAAGTTATACAAATTGGTTTGAAAACTAGATAATGAATATAATTAATACCCAACAAGAGAGATAGGCATGAAGGCCCATCAATGATGCAAGGGGCGATAACCCTAGTCCAAGTAAAAGGGTGTCGCTGCCTCTATGTATCCCTACATGAGAAAATATGTTAATTTTCTATTATAGTCAACCCTCTCTATAATAACCCCATTTGTCTACCAAGATTTTGCCTATTATACACCTAACAACACTTTTATTAACAAATAATTGTTGTAAACCTACCATAGAGTTCATATCATGAGTTTTAATCACATACAAAAAGTAAGAATTATGTTCAAAAAATAAAGTAAGTGAGAATAAAATCAACAAAATTAAAATATGTATAGTAGGTGCATGCATTATTACTTTTATAAATATTTTATTTTTTATTCCTTCATATGGTTAATTATGTGTATAAAACTAAGAAGTTCAACTAATTATTATGAGTTATCAAATTAAATTAATTAATTTATCATGAGTTATTAAATTCAAGTAATCAATTTATAAGTTTATGATGTTCTAAATTCAAATCCAAATTCAAATTAGAATATTTACTTAGGGAACTTAATAGTTTTTTGAAATGATATCTTTAATTCAACTCATTGAATATTATTTTTATTTAAAAAATTATAATTAATAGTCTTGTTTATATAAAATAACTATACTTTTACTTAAAATTTTAGACAATATGTTGTTATAGATAAGTAATTTAATAAAGAATGTACTTCATCATTGACTGTTGTTGTTATAAGTGAAACGTTGTTATAAGGGTTTAAAATAAAACATAAAAAATTGGTTCTACTAAAAGTTTGGTTGTTGTAGCAAAATGTTGTTATAGCATGTGGCTATTATAGAGAGTATTTTTCCCTCTATATAAAAGACCATTGGCTAGATCAAGCACACACTCCTAAGGGTCAATACCTTGTCAAAATCTATTGTGATTTATTTTTCCAAATAAATACTACATTTTAAGAGAGTTCACTTTTTGGTTTCTAGCCGTCGAGAAAATTAATATTCCATTAAATATTAATAAACTTTTCATTTTATGAAATTAAAGTCCAAACTCTAAGAAAATCGGTGAGTCTTATGTCAAGATTTGTGATTTTTCAAATTAGGTTTCTACTCTTGGACATAAATATTCGAAGACAAAGCTAGTGAGGAAAGTCCTTCCATCTCTACCTAAGATAGTTACAATCAAGGTGACAATTATCGATGATGTAACACCCCTAACCCGTATCCGTCCCCAGAATAGGGTTATAGAGCATTACTGATAAATCATAACTTATAACATTCAATTTCAACATTTCATAAATCATGGCATAGTTCAATCAAACTCATGCATAACGTCACTTATTCGAGTCCTCGAGCCCTTAAAAACTCTTTAAAAATGATTCGAGACAAAATCAGAAACATTTAGAAATTTGTTGAAAAAGATAGAATTTTTCGCACTGTAGGGGTCACAAGGTCGTGTGGACATTCGAAGTAGGGACACACGGCTGGCTCCCAGCCCGTGTCCATGCTCGTGTAACTCTCTAACTTGTGTCACACGGCCAAGCCACACGCCCGTGTGCCAGGCCGTGTAACTCTCAAAATGGCCTCACATGCCTGTGTGCTAGACCGTGTAACTGCCTGACTTACAACCCTTTGAGACTTACAGGGGACACACGGCTGTGTCGCATGGCCGTGTGTGACACACGGCTGAGATACACACCCGTGTCTTAGACCGTGTGGACAAGAAATAATCCATTTTCAAGCCATTTTGAAGCCCAAATCACGCACACACATACAAGCCATTTGCACCCATTTCAAGCATTCAAAATGTACCTAAAACATGTATAATCAAACTATATCAATATGGTACCTATTTATACAACCAATATGCCAAAAGACACCTCAATTCACATAACATCAAATATACTTAAACATAAGCATAACTTAGCCAATTATCAACTAAACATTTGCAACCTAATTCCATACCAAATCATATCATAATGGCCACATACCAAGATCACATTGGCTATTTTGTCATTTGCAACCTAATTCCATACCAAATCCTATCATTAAATACATATCATCACTAACCATTTCAACATTAGCCAACAAGCACCAAAATGCCAAAATGTCATCAACCAAAGTACCTTATTTACAAATTAACCATATTGGCTATTTTGTCAAGTACAAAAAAAACCTATACATGCCATTATAACTGTGATTTAAAAACATCAATGAACTATAAAACATAGAAAAAGAACACAAAGTAAACATATTATGCTTAGTAAGTTCGTAAATCATCAATAATGCTTACCATTTTAATGCATAAGCTTAAAAATAAACATGAATCAATCCAACACAAGCTTGGCACAAGACTGAGCATCACCAACAATAAAAATTAGTGTCTAATCACATAACTTAACAACATCATATGAAATTCAAAGTGAATTTCATCGAACCCTTACCGAAGCTTACACAAAGTGTGCTAAATGAATATACATACTTCATACATTTCCATAATATCAAAGTGAATTTCATCAAACCCTTACCGAAGCTTACACAAAGAATTCTAACTGATTGTCAAAACCATCCCTTTTCATATTCGATGGTCGTCACCATCCCTTTTCATAGTCGATGGTTGAAACCATCCCTTTTCATTAATGGATGGTCGTCACCATCCTTTTTCATAGTTGATGGTCGTCACCATCCCTTTTCATAGTCGATAGTCAAAACTATCTCTTTTCATATTCGATGGTTGCCACCATCCCTTTTCATAGTCGATAATTGAAACTATCCCTTTTCATATTCGATGGTCATCACCATCCTTTTTCATAGTTGATGGTCATCACCATCCTTTTTCATAGTTGATGGTCGTCACCATCCCTTTTCATAGTTGATAGTTGAAACTATCCCTTTTCATTTTTTTAATAGTCGTCAATGCGCCGTTGGATTTTTTCGTCGAGACATGATATGATAATATAAAATGATAGCATTTAAAACAATACATTAATACACTATTTAAATGTACGAACTTACCTCGACGATAAAAAATAGAAATGGAGTCCATTAATTCGAAGTTTTATCTTTGCCCCGATCTAAAGCCATACGAGGTCTATCTTGATCTAAATGAATAAATTCAACCTATTTAATAATCATTCAATTCAATTCAATCCAAATTCATATTTTTGCAAAATTACACTTTTGACCCTAAAGTTTTAATTTTATTTCAATTTAGTCCTTAAGCTCGTAAATAAAAATTCATGCAATCTCATCCTTACCCAAGCTAGTTGAATTTCATATGCATCCATAGCAGCTCATAAATTTCATTATTACACAATTTTCACCAAGAATGTTCATATATTTCAATTAAATCCCTAATTGACAAATTCATCAAAAATCACTTTACAAAAGTTGTTTAACTAACAATAAAGGTTCATTTTCTGCCATCAAACATCACAAACAACATGTATACATTTATGGAAAAAGCTTAATCTTTTAAAATTTTTGAAAATTAGTCCCTAGGCTAGCTAGATTAAGCTACAACAACCCCAAAAACATATAAATCATTAAAAACGGGATGTAAATACACTTACATGCACAAGGTAACCTAGTTGAAACTTCAAAGCACCAAAAAATGGTGTTTTTCTTCCATATTTTGATGGAAGAAACCAAACTAGAAGATGATGTCATCTTTTAATATATTTTATTTTCAGTTATTTATTAAGTTACAAATTTAACCTTATTAATTAACCATTTGAAACACATATAAAATGCCCATAATAGTCCACCCATGATATTAATGGTTTATTAATAATATAAACCCTCCAAGCATTTAATTTTATAGCTATTAAATCCCTTTAGCTTATAGAACTCAAGTTTTACACCTTTTACAACTTAGTCCATTTTACCAAATTAAGCATGCAAATGATAAAATTTCTTAAAAAAATTTGTACGATAATACTAACGTGCTGTAAACATAAAAAATTAATAAAATAATTATTCTCACATCAGATTTGTGGCATCGAAACCACTATTCTAATTTCATTAAAAATGTGCTGTTATAGATGAGGCTAAGGTTATTGATGGATTGTTGATTGATGAACTCATAGACTCACTTTAAATCTTTAGATGAACTTTGAGGAGTTAAGGAAAAGAAAGAAAAGGGTGTAAAGAACATTGCCCTACAACTTATGGCTCTAGTTGCCACTATTGGTAACACTACTTTAGAAGAGTTGTAGCAACATATGGAACTACTTACCCAAAAACTCAATATGGCATTCAAGAAATTGTCCAAATAGAGCAAAAGATTTCAAGGATATCAAAGATTCCATAAGGGAAAAGGGAAAGGTGTGGCTATTGATGAGAACCTAGAGCAAAATATTTCAAGGATATCAAAGATTTAATAAGGGAAAAGGTAAATGTGTGGCCATTGATGAGAACCCTGGAGCAAAGAAGAGATGCATTCAATGTTACAAATGTGAAAGGTATGACCATGTACAAACAATGTGTGCAAACAATATGAAAAAAAAGTCATTTAATGTGATTTGGAGTGATGAAGACACAACAAGTGAGAAGCATGTAGGTGATGACAACTTAAACTGTTATGTTTCTTTTCGGAGTGAGTAAAATTTGATTTGATCTAAAAAAATAAAAAAAATTCAAATTTCAAATTAATTGAATCGAGTTAATTGAATCAACTCAAATTTTTTTTTTGGTTTTTCGAGTTTGAGTTGAGTTGAGTTTTCAAATTCGAATAACTTGAATAATTTGAATAAACCGAACACCAAACTATATAATTTTAAATTTTAAATTTATATCATTATTTTAACTTTACTAAAATTACATCATTTTAGATTTTTCCCCTCCTAAGTCCTAAACAAATAAACTCTTTTTCCATTTCCCATTTTACTTCCCGCCTAATCCATTTCCAATTTTTTCTGCTAAAATCAAATCCCTAAATCTAGTGTTGAGTAAAAAACATAGAACAATAATTTTCTCTCTCCCTTATGGTCATTTATTCCTTGCTTGTTCCAATCTAAGCAAAGAGCTTCAGCTCACTTCTATATTTGATATTTATTGGAATTTTCGGCCCTCACTATCTCTTTGCTTGGCTCTATAAGGAGAATGCCCAAGGCTGAGAGGGATACTAAGCTCACCGCACATTTGCATCACAACTTGAGATTCGCTACCGCTTCGCCCAGCTCCAACAGCTATTACGAACTTGAATTATCAAGTGGCTGCTAAAGCAAGCTATCCTTGGTAGGACCCTAAGGAAGCAAAAAATTCCTCTCCTCTCATGGTCAAAGGCTCAGTAAACCCTAAAAGCTGGTTTGGAAAGTGAGTTCTGTTTCGATAAACCATAAAATCAAATCCCTAAAACTACCCATATTCGACCATGTATATATTGCGTATTAATTGTGAGTAGGAATTTAAACGTGTTTCCTATCATATTTATTATGATCATCAATTTATAAATGCTATTGATTGATTATTGATATTTTTATTTGATGTATTTATTCAATCAAAAGGAAGATTATCCTCTTCGTTGTACTTTGTTTAATATAGCATAAGTTAAAAAATTTAGGTGGATGAGATTATAATTTATATATAATCGTTTAATAAATATCTCACTAATTAATCTAGTTTGTTTAATAAAACCTAAGAAATTTATGGAAAAAAATAATAAATAAAATTTAGGATTTGATTTTGTTTCATTATCGAATACCTTTTGAAGCCTTGGTCATGTGGAACCTGCACCTAAAAATAAAATAACACACGACCGTGTAAGGTGATCGTGTGTGGCACACCACTGTGTGACAGCCCATGTCCTAGGCCGTGTGCACCAAAATTAACCCCTAAAATAAGACAACTCAAGGCCTATGCTTGCATTCCAAGACATCCTTCTTCCCACACATACATGTGACCAAAAACACACCTTAAACACCTACAAAACATGTCATTCAATCATCCTAATTGTTCTAACCAATATGTCATTCAAATGCACCACAACTCAAACATTGATTCAACACATTTCAAGCCATTTTCATATCTTGAACATATACCATACAAACACACAATTGACATGCTTCAATGCTACAAATATGTCCTATATTTACCTTACCTTCAATTGACCAAATTCACATATTAACTTAAGCATTTTACAAGGCCAAAATAGACATAGACACAAGTTTTTCATCAACCGAAATATATCAACTTATCAAATAGTAAACTAGTATATGCATTTAAGCCTTATACATGTCAAACACACATCACATACTCACCAGTTACTTAATTCATTCTCTAATTATACCACTTAGTCACATTCCTTCACAAGACACACATAAGAGACCAAACTCACCTATTAACACAAGCATATACCAACTTATTTCAAAACACACATATATATACGCAAGTTTGTTAGGCATAGGCTTGAAACATAACAAACTAACATACAACCTTATACATGCCATTTATAACCATTAGTCCAACTTATTCAAAAGCTACCAAAATAGTCAATGGATAGTGTGATTGTGCTCCAATGAAGATTCTAACTGTTCGAGCTTCTCGATGATCTACAAAACAAAGGAAACAACTATATAAGCAATTATTGCTTAGTAAGCTCGTATAAAGGAAACTTAAACTTACCGAACTTGTTAAATTAAGCAACCAAATATATTTCATCATGTCATATGCCAAACTTCCTTTCCTATATACACTACCTTATAAGGTTAGTAACATGTAAATTTCAAATAATTCATGGCATATACATAATAAGCATTTATGTTTTATATGTCATCCATTCCATATATATCCATTACACACTCTTCTCATTTGAATCCACATAGTTAATAGATAATAAGTAAACATAAAATCTATGAAACATAACATATGTTAAGAAATGAATTGCATGCATATTTCATCCATCACATGATAAATTCTTATCCTTTCCATTTTATATATGCATATCCATCTTTTCATTTCATATGTCTTTCCATTAACCTTTACTTACCCGTTGAACCATATAGAATTACATCAGATACTCAGGAATACTCACACAAAGTGTACCTTTTCATATAATCGTAACCTTTCCATTAAACTTTACTTACCCGTTGAACTATATAGAATTACATTGAATACTGAGGAATACTCACACAAAGTGTAACTTTTCAAATGGGCCTGCTCACACTGCTATGGGTCGGGATGTTAGCTACACAATGCTGCTCACAAGAGCTGTGGAGAATCTAAAAAAATGTAGGACCTCACCATCGGTATGACATTAGGACCAACACCAAAAAATATATAATCCCTAATGACATGTCATTTGTATCCTAAGAATTCACAAGGTTTAAACGAGACTTTTTCCATATCCTTATCCTTGACTTTCATTTCCATAGTAGCATTTCAATATTTATCCAAGAAGTTCACATTTTTCTTACTTAAAATTTAATTCCTTTTTTTGACATAACATCTCACATAACTATTGATGAAATTTACATGTTCTTAAATTCATAAATAATTTTCTTAAATCATTAAATTTAATTAAACCATGTAATTCATAATCATCAATCCAAAATGCAGTTACCTTAATTATTCAATAGCAATTAACAAATTTACAATTAATGACTGATTCAATATACGAACTTACCTGAACTCATAACAAATTCTACCACAATCTAACCACTATTCCGCTACTTGAACTTTTCCGCGATTTGTGTCCGTTCAAGTTGTTTCTTGATTTAAATAAATATTTTTATTCAAATAACCACATTCCAACATTTGAAATAATCAATTTAACTTATAACCCTTCATAATGAAAAATTACGAAATTGCCCTCAAATTTTATGTTTTATACAATTTAGTTTCTAAACTCAAAACTTGTAGTTTCACCATTTTTAACCATAAATCATGCTATCTGATTTTTTACCCATTCTTATAATAGCCCATATTTATAAAAAAAATTTACAACATTTTCCTTGAATTTTACCATTTTCATAAATAAGTCTCTAAACCTTTAAATCATCAAAATTACTTAACAAAATATGTCCATTTAACAACCAAGTTTAAAATTATATCATAAAACTTTAGAAACATATTAAACTCATCCATGACACAATTTATAACATTTAACTATTTTACAATTTGACTCCCGTATTAACTAGATTAAGTTAATACGACCTTAAAAACAAAAAAAATTACTAAAAACTAACCTAAAAAATATAACCATGTATAAGAGAGAGCTTGGCCAAACCTCACACCCTAAAAAATGGTGGTTTTTCAGCACCAAGAAGATTAACATAAACAAACTAATTGTAACCTCTCAAACCCGGCCTAGACGTTGTGGC
Organism: Gossypium hirsutum; assembly: GCF_007990345.1. Classification (NCBI taxonomy): domain Eukaryota; kingdom Viridiplantae; phylum Streptophyta; class Magnoliopsida; order Malvales; family Malvaceae; genus Gossypium; species Gossypium hirsutum. The sequence goes on from NC_053438.1 coordinate 16,983,521, forward strand.
TAGATTGAGAAGGCTACATTAGTCACCGAAATGGCTAAGCTAACTCGTGTTATTTTTGTAGAACTTAAATAAACTCATTTTGTAGAAATTGTACTTATAATTTATGTTAGCGTCAAAGCATTCATTCATTAGGTTGTGTATACTTAGGATTCATTTTATTTTTGATAGTGTTGTTTTAAAAAAATTGTTTTCTTGTCGCTCTTCTTAAAAAAAACTCGATGTTAAACTAGTGCAGCAGAAAAAAAACCATTTTTCAAGTCATTTTGGAAACTTAGGTGCCTTATCGATTTGTTTTTCAAAAACAGTTCATTTGCAATGTAGCGAAAATTCGGGAACAATATCAAATTTTACTTAAGCCCGATATCATGCATTATTCGGTTATTATGCTTGACTAATTCATGCATGCAAAAATCCCCAAAAGAAAAGTTACCAAGCCACAGACCAGAACTAATTAAAAATTAAAAGTCAAAACCAATAAAGATTTAATAATACTTAATTAAATAATAATTTGAGGTCCAAGTTGATTCTCCAAATGCCGAGTCCAATCCTAATATTGGGGTTTACCTAAAAAGTTAAACACTATTGGGGGTGAGCTTATTAAAAGCTCAGTGTGAGTCGAATAATTATTTAAACGGGCAAAAACATCAAATACAGTGAAACATATTAGCATTAAAAGAAGAAAACAGAACCATCATAGGAATTTCATGTCATTACATAGACATGATCAAATTGATGTCAAACGGTGTATGAGCATAGGTCATTATTCATATGAGTAAGAATCATTAATTCTGATACCATTCAATACAACAAAATACAATGCATAGCATAAATCAATAACATTCGAATATGTCGTGCACATGATGCAATGCAAAAAGGTTCCTACCCATACCATCCGCTACATACCACGAGTTCCTCAAAACCCGTCTGTCAAACTCCAAAACATTATGACCATAGCTCGATGTGGTAAAACCACCGAATAATCAATAATACAGAAAATCTGCTGGATATCAAATAGTGTGATACAATTGCCAATAACACATAATATGCGATAAAATCGTCAATACCCTCAGTACTCTAGGTGCAGTGCACTGACTACAAACAATGCAAACTTAATATACCGTCGGGTACTCCACGAAACAACTCCGTCAACCACAAAATCCCAACCCAATGCATATGCAATATGTCACACAATCTCATACATAATCATATCTTAATACTTTTCACATTCATTTGACATGCTCAGCACGTCCTCAATAATCACATACTTTCAGTAAATGGAAACAGTGTTCTAATCTTTCAAATTACCATTGTGTTGGTATCAATCAATAACGTTCAATTTCACATACTTTACAGATTTTCATTGTGTATAAATAACACCCTTTTCAGTACACAATATAACAAATATCTCATGTGTTTAAATCATACATAAGATTAATATCTCAACACATTATATCATTCAGTCAAACATCTGATATCTCATAACTCAAATATGTAATTACAAACTCAATCAAACATCCATACTATCAAACTACCAATTTTGCCAACATGTCAATCTTTAAAGGCTCGAAACATACCTGGTTTGGCCACTCACAAAATCAATAATTTGGCTATTAAGAAAATCTAATAAGCAAGCTAATGTATCATATGTAACATGATATTTAACATTTTCAAACAATTTTACGAGTTTAGGACCCACACCTGATTTTTCACTTCCTCGCAACACACTAGCGAATTTTCCAATTTTTCTTCAAAATTCCTTAAACGAACCTAAACTAAAACTGATTATAAATTCAATAAATTTACCATTAAACCAGCCCCAAAAAACCCACTTATGAGTTCAAACCAATTTTTGAAATTATAACTATTTTATGAATCCAAACTAGTTAGATTCCTTACACTGTATCGATATGAACCGTACGTACAATCGTTCTTCGCCTTTACGGATTATTTGGGGTGTTTGAGTCAGCACCTAATTCAATAATATACTGGAAAATTAGTAACTAATTAATGATTAAATCTCTTCATTTAATCAATTCATAAACTTTACTTGACAACTATGTCGAACTAACAAACTAGTTACCCTTAATTGCACTTACGCTTCACGATTTGTGGGTTTCGAATGGCAAATTGATCAATAATGTTTTTCCATAATTTAAATGGGTTTAAAAGCTGATTATAAGGGTTCAAGAACTCAATTTAATGCTGGAAAAATATAGGCAAGAACCAAGAAACAAAACAACCCTTTTTCTTGCACATAGGCGTACGCACCACCACCCATGGTGGCCAAAATTGGGGCTGAATTTTAAAACGGTTTGATATCTCATTAAATTCTGGAAAAATACCTTTGAAATCATTTAAAATCCCCCAAATTATAGATCTGGAAATTTATTTTTTTAATGGAAAATATTAATTAAGAAATTGAAGAGAGAAGAGACCTTACCCAAGCCAGTTGAGAGAAACGACAATGGCAATTTCATGGCAATATTCGAGATCAATCTTGGAGTTCAAGATTTCAAATTTGGGGTTGATTTTAAGGATTAAAAAATGAAAGCAATATGGTGGAGAATATGTTAAAAAAATCTTGTGGCAAAAAGAAAAGGAAAAAACAAAAGGAAAGAGATGGTAAAACTAGGTTTAGGCGACGACAATAATGGAGGAAAGAAAAAAAATTAAAATCAAAGAGAAGGAGAGGAGGTGAGGAACAACTAGGGCAATGAGGAGAAAGATTAAAGGCTGATTATTAGTAAAAGAAAATTAATATTTATACCTAGGTTAACTAGGCTTGGATGGCTCATACATTAAAACAATGAGTTTTTGTCAAAAAATTAAATTATTTCCATAGGAATAGAATTGAAGTTAGGACCTCAAGAATAAATTCACTAATATTTAACCATCAAACCAATAACTCATTCTTGACATAATTTGAAATATTTATTTTAAAAAACAAGGCATGTCACATACTAGGGTTTAAGGCAAAATTTGCAAAATAAGAAAAATGTTGTGAGAGAAAGGATTTGAACTTGACTTTCAAGAAACGTTACACTAACACTTAACCAACAAACCAATACCTTATTTATTTCCTAAAAATTTATAGATAATTTAAAAAATTAAGGCATGATCACTCTCTCTCGATTCACAAACCCGATTCTACTAATCACCAATTTTTGGGATGTTATAGTAATAAAGATTTTACCTTTTTGTTTCTTAATATATTACTTTACTTTATTATTATGTATTTTACCATGTAAAATAAATCACATTAAAGCACGAACCATACCTAACATGAAATTATGGATTAATAGCCACATAAAAGCTTAAAACTTTGGTAATTTAACAATTTAACCCCTTTAAATATTAGATTTTAACTTTTGCACCTTTTTCAATTTAGTCCTTTTTACTTAATTAACTATTTAAACCTTAAAATTTCTAAAGTAAATTTTAATACCACCCTAATAACATTTTGTAAATATTTACGGACTCAGTTTATAAAAATGAGGTCTCGATACCTCATTTTTTAAAACCACTTTACCACTTGAACTTAATTACTCATTCAAATAACATAATTTATCAAATAAAAATTTATTATTATACTATATTTGACTCATAAATATTAAATAATAATATTTACGAACTCATTCATCGGATTTGTGGCCTCGGATCCACTATTTTTGACACCAGTAAAAAATAGGCTATTACCATTTAGATGTGTTTACTAGATGGAACTCAATAGATATGATGTTAAAGGTGGTAGAAAAGTATGAACGTGGATTTTAAACATATGTACGTGATTATCATAACTTTGTTCTTAACGTCACTACTGGAGATGGAGTTCCTTCATTTGATAATTGGGAAATTGTTCGAAGAATTATAAAATTGTTAGAGCCTTTTTATCATCTTAAAATGAAGGTGTTCAGATCTTTTCATGTTACTTGTAATTCACTTTTTGAAGTATTAACAGATCTGTATTGTCTTTTTAATGTGTGGCAAGATTGTGGAGATTTAGGCACATTTCTATGACTTCCAAAATGAAGGATAAGTATAATAAGTATTGGGGTGAAGGAAGCGAGATCAACATGCTAGTTTGCTTGGTGTTTATCTTTGATCCGCGATGTAGAACGAACTTTTTGGACTTTGGGGTCAACTTGCTTTTTCCTAATGTTGCTAATGACATTATGAAAATGATTGATAATGAATTGCATTGCTTTTTCAATGAGTATTCTTCTAATGACGGGAAAATTCAATTGTTTGAAAGTAAATCTAGTTTTTCGACAAATCTTTTCAATTGTGCTATTTATATTAGTAAGCATTCCCATAATTGAACTAAAACTTTTGTTTTTAAATTTGCTAGACTTATCCAAAATACTCAAAGATCAAGAAGGTAATATACTTAGCACTAGTTTATAAAGTTAAATGTTTATTAATTTATTTTTGTAAATATTTTTTATTATTTAACTAACTCATTCAATACTCTTACTAGATGTTTCAAGTTTACCGATAGTGTTTAAAGTAAAAGAAGAAGCTTAAGCTATTTTACAATATTTTTTGAACTGATGTGTTATTGTTATCAATTTGTTGTGTTATTGTTGCTAGTTTATTTGACTTTTGTTTTGTTGTTTTGATTTTTTGTTTCGTTGTTTGGATTGATGTAGCTTTATATTATATTTTGGAGTTTCGCTTATGTTTTCTATATAATATTGTTGTGTTGTTGTTGTTGTTTACTTGGAATCGTGTTCTGTTTCTTTTATTTTTCACTTGTTTACTTCATTTTTATTTTGTATGGTCATGTTTAAAAACTTTAAAAAAATATTACATTAAAATAAACAACACCAAATTCATTTTTTAATACACCAAATTCATTTTTTAATTCATTCATCCAATTTCCAATTTCAAAGGCATAACACTCATGATACATCCTCATATAACATGAAAATAGTTTTGCCTAAACTTACCATAACACAAAACAAACTAGACCAAATTGCTTCAAACATTACAACTACCTTTTAGCACATATGTCTCAACATTCCATTCAAGCATCATCCAATTTAACTCTTCCCTGATTCAAGATCAAGCACACATCAATGAAACATACATATACCATTCATGTCAACCAAGTATGTCTTATAAACTTTCAAAAAAATCATTACACAATAACCATTCCATAACCTTTACAACATCATCACTTGAACTAAAAAACATATGATCACAACCAAGCCTATATAGATGCCACATAATTGAGTTCTAAATGATTTAAAGTTCTACCGAAACTGAAGCTTGATAGTGTGAGCTCTAGAGATGATCTGATAGCCATGTTCCACAAAATATCAACTACAGGAAGCATGAAGCAAAACTGAGTAAGCTTATATGAAAGCTTAGTAAGTTCATATAATAACATGCACAATAACTTACCCTGACAGCAAGAAATGTAGTTATATAATTAAGTTTTAATGGTATTTTCAATCGTGAAAATTTACTACACAAGAAATAGATGAGTCTTTCATAAAATCATATAACAAGACAATCAATATAACATTTCAATCAATTCAGTCCAAGTATTCAAAACTTAATCATGTTAATAAGTCTCTATTCTCTTTTATTTAATCAAATCAGCCCAATGAACAATAGTAAAAGGAATCGGATACTCGGGCAAATATATTAGGGACCACCGCGATGCTAAACAGGGGCACAATAGTGCATACAGGGGTACTGAAGTGCAAGCAGGGGCTCCGAAGTGCATAATAGGGGCACGAATGTGCAATTAAGGGCACTAGAGTGAAAAAAATGGGCACAGATGTGCAATCAGGGGCACCAGAGTGCAAACAAGATAAGCGCGTAACTAACTATATTGGTATGCCAATCGTGTCCTAAATGTTTACTAAGTTGAAACAGGCACTTATACAGGGTTTTAGAACATTTACAATGTCATAGCATTTCTGGGAACCAAAGCATGTATCAAAACCATTTTATAATCATACATTTCTACACACAAGGCATAATCATCACATCTGTAAATCTTTTCAATCTAGTACAAACTCATCTTATATACTAGTTACAAATAAATCAAAATATATTAAGTACAAACAAACAATTATAATGTAAAGGAATAACATCTAGAACATTTATCCACCATATGAACTTACCTAAGACAACAAGCTAACAAGTTGAAAGGGAAGGACTATTTCGTAGTTTTCTCTTTCCCTAATTATCAACAACTTGATTCAATCCTTGATCTATATAATAACTAAATTCAAAATATCAACTCTAGGTACTTTATGACACTCAATTACATGCACATGAACTTTTAATTATATTTTACATAATTTCCCTAAAAGTTTACATTTTATTCAGTTTAGTCCTTAAAACCGTAACAAGTATAGCTTTCACAATTGAACTTCATTTTTCATTCTTATTTCAATTATATCCTTCTACATCCCTCTAAAATCTAAATTTTGTATAATTTCATGTCAATTTTTTCATATTCACAAACTAGTCCCTAAATATAAAATTAACAAAAATCACTTAACAAAATCATCCGTTGTTAGAATTAAGTGACCCGGATCCTTATTTAAATCAAATACAGTGGTAAAATAAAATAAAAGTAAAATCCCTATGAAATTATACTTGTTTTATTTTATTTTTAGAATAAGGTGTTTTAAACCTTATTAAACTCCATCTATTTGAAATTGATTAGAATAAGGTGTTTCAATCTTACTAGAATATGATTTTACAAGCCTATAAATAGACATAGTCTACTCCTTTTGTAATTATTCGAATTTGACATAATGAAGTTTCTTCTCCTCTGCTCATGATTTTTTCTCAAAAGGGTTTCCACGTAAAATCTGTGTGTTCTTTATTTTTATTTTTATTTTTTTTATTTGTGATATATTATCATTACCGAAATTGTAATTTTACAAATTGGAATCAGAGCTTCCGGGTTGTTCATCTCAATTGCGGTAATGACGTATTTGAAGTTTGAAATTTCACTGTTGGATCGCAACACCAGATTTACATTGTGGTAGATAAAGATGCAGGCAGTTCTTGCACAGATGGACTTAGAGGAAGCCCTAATAGGGGTAGATAAGATGCCTTCAACATTGACGGAGGAAGAGAAGAATAGCAAGGATCGAAAGGCGTTAACACAGTTACATCTGCATTTGTCTAATGAAAATTTACAAGATGTGATGAAGGAGAAGACCGCCGCTAGATCATGGAAGAGGTTGGAACAAATATGTATGTCAAAAACTCTAACTAGCAAACTGCATATGAAGTAGCGTCTTTATGCTCATCGTTTGGAGGAAGGTGCATCTGTGCACGAACACTTAATAGTATTTAAAGAAATTGTCTCAAACATGAAGACTATGGAGGTTCAGTATGACAAGGAAGATCTAAGGCTGATTCTACTTTGTTCGTTGCCCCTGTCTTATTCAACCTTTATAGATACAATTTTATATAGCCGCGAGTCTCTCATAGTTGATGAGGTTTATGATTCTTTAACCTCGTACGATAAGATGAAGCATCTTGTGGTTAAAATCGACTCACAGGGAGAGAGTCTCATTGTTCGTGGAAGACAAGATCGGAATGCTAATGATGATTGTGGAAGGACACATGAAAGGAATCCTCGTGGTAAATTTAAGAGTAGATCGAAGTCTTCAAACAGAGGTAAAACTTGTAACTTCTGTAAGAAGAAAAGACACATTAAATCTGAGTGTTATAAGCTACAGAACAAGATCAAAAGGGAGGTTACGAATCAAAATGGAAAACAACCAGAAAATTCTGGTAAAGCTGATGTTGTAGAAGACTACAGCGATGGTGAACTTCTAGTCGCTTCTGTTAACAATTCTAAAGTGAGCGAGGAGTGGATCCTTGAGTCGGGCTGCACCCTTCACATGAGTCCCAGTTAGGATTGGTTTACAACTTATGAAATAGTGTCTAAAGGTGTTGTTTTGATGGGAAATAATGCTTCATGTAGAATTGCAGCTGTTGGAACAATTAATGTTAAGAGTTTTGATGGAGTTGTCAGAACACTTGGTGACGTACGACATGTTCCAGAATTGAAGAAAAATTTAATTTCATTGAGTACTCTTACTTCAAAAGGGTATAAATACACAGCTGAAAGTGGGGTTTTAAAGATTTTCAAAGGTTCCCTTGTTGTGATGAAAGAGCAGAGAAAGACTGCCAAGTTATATGTTTTGCAGGGTTCTACTGTTATTGGTGATACAGCTATCGCAACCTCTTCCTTGATAGATAATGATATTACTAAACTTTGACATATACACCTAGGGCATATGAGTGAGAATGGCATGGCAGGATTGATCAGAAGAGAACTTTTTGATGGGCAAGTAATTTGCAAACTGAAGTTCTGCGAGCACTGCGTTTTTGGGAAGCAAAACAGAGTTTGATTCACCAAAGGAATCCATAACACGAATAGAATGTTGGATTATATTCATTCTGATCTGTGGGAGCCATCCAGAGTGCCTTCGAGAGGTGAAGCTAATTATATGCTAACTTTTATTGACTAATTTTCTAGAAAAGTGTGGGCGTTCTTCCTGAAGCAGAAAAGCGATGTGTTTCTACATTTAAGTCTTGGAAACCATGATTGAAAAATAGACAGGAAAGAAAATAAAACACCTTCACACAGGCAATGGCTTAGAGTTCTGTTCTGATGAGTTTAATAAACTGTGCAAGTTAGAAGGGATCGTGAGACACTTGACAGTTCGTCATACTCTACAGCAAAACAACATTACGGAACGAATGAACAGAGCGATCATGGAGAAGGTTCGATGTATGTTCTCAAATGCCAACTTACCAAAGTCATTTCGGACCGAAGCAGCCTCCACTGCATGTTTTTCTATCAACGGATCTCCATCCGTTGCCATTGAGAAAAATACTCCACAAGAGGTATGGTCTGGTAATCCTACTGACTATTCTGATTTAAAGATCTTTGGTTGTCCTGCGTATGTTCATGTTGATAATAGAAAATTGGAACCGAGATCTATTAAATGTATTTTTCTTGGTTATAAAGCTGGTGTAAAAGGGTATAAGTTACAGTGTCCTGAAAATAGAAAAGTTGTGATTAGCAAAGAAGTTGTTTTTGATCAAACTTCTATGCTACCTAACTTATCTCTTAAAGATACTTCCAATAAAGAAAATCAAAAGCAGGTGAAGCATCAGATTAATCTAGAATCTACAATAGAGTCGACTACTGAAGCCAATACAAAAATTCAAAATAGAGTTGTTTGTTCACCACAATACTCTATCGCCAAAAATAGAACTAGAAGAGAAATTAAACCTCTAAAGAAGTATGCCGAGGTTGATCTAGTTGCTTATGCTTTAAATGTGGCTGAAGATATAGATGCAGACCAAGAGCCATCTAATTATTCTGAGGCGGTTAGTTGTGAAGACTCAGAAAATGGGTGCTTGCTATGCAAGAGGAGATGAAATCACTACACAAGAAATAAAACATGGGATCTTGTGAACCTTCCTAAAGGTAAAAAGGTTGTTCGTTGTAAATGGGTGTTTAAGAAGAAAAAAGGGACTCCAAGTGTTGAAGAACCCAGATATAAAGCAAGGCTTGTTGCAAAGGGTTACAGTCAAATTCCAGGAGTGGACTTCACAAATGTGTTCTCTCCAGTTGTGAAGCATAGTTCGATTCGAGCGTTGCTTGGTATTATGGCCATGCATGATTTGGAGCTTGAGTAGCTAGATGTAAAAACTACATTTTTGCATGGAAAACATAAGGAGGATATTTAAATGCAACAACCAGAGGGTTTTACAGTCTTAGAAAAAGAGGACTATGTTTGTTTGCTGAAAAAGCCCCTTTACGGTTTGAAACAGTCACCAAGATAGTGGTACAAGAGGTTTGATTCCTTTATGACTTCTCATGATTTTAAAAGAACTAGCTTTGACAGTTATGTTTACTTTAAGAAAAACAGTGATGGTTCTTTTGTGTATCTACTCCTTTATGTTGATGACATGTTGATAGCAATGAAAGATAAATGAGAGATAAGAAAGGTCAAAGCCCAACTAAGTGAAGAATTTGAGATGAAAGATTTGGGACCAGCAAAGAAGATACTTGGTATGAAGATTCTCAGAGATAGAAAAGCAAGTAAAATGTACCTAAGACAGAAGGGGTACATTAAGAAAGTTCTTTGTAGATTCAATATGCAGAATGCTAAGCCTGTTAGTAGTCCTTTAGCAGCCCATTTCAGACTCTCATTGGCGTTGTCTCCAATATCAGATGATGAGATTGAGTACATGTCACATGTTTCATACTCTAGTGCAGTGGGATCTCTCATGTATGCCATGGTTTGTTCACGTCCAGATTTATCATATGCAGTTAGTGCAATTAGTAGATACATGGAAAATCCCGGTAAAGAAAATTGGAAAGCAGTTCAGTGGGTTTTAAGATACTTACGAGGTACTACTGATGTTTTCTTATAGTTTGGAAGAACTAGAGATGGAGTCATTGGGTATGTTGATGTTGATTTTGCTGGAGACCTCGATAGAAGAAGATCTCTTACAGGTTATGTATTTACAATCAGAGGATGTGCAATCAATTGGAAAGCCACTTTGCAAACTACAGTCGCTTTATCTACCACTGAAGCTGAGTACATGGGGATTACTGAGGCTTGTAAAGAAGCTATTTGGTTGAAGGGACTCTTTAGTAAACTCAATGAAGACCTTCAAATCAATACAGTATTTTGTGACAGACAGAGTGCCATCTTCCTTACAAAAGATCAAATGTTTCATGAGAGAACAAAACACACTATTTGGTTGAAGGGACTCTTTAGTGAACTCAATGAAGACCTTCAAATCAATACAGTATTTTGTGATAGTCAGAGTGTCATCTTCCTTACAAAAGATCAAATGTTTCATGAGAGAACAAAACACACTATTTGGTTGAAGGGACTCTTTAGTGGACTCAATGAAGACCTTCAAATCAATACAGTATTTTGTGATTGTTAGAGTGCCATCTTCATTACAAAAGATCAAATGTTTCATGAGAGAAAAAAACACACTATTTGGTTGAAGGGACTCTTGAGTGAACTCAATGAAGACCTTCAAATCAATACAGTATTTTGTGACAGTCAGAGTGTCATCTTTCTTACAAAAGATCAAATGTTTCATGAGAGAACAAAACACATTGATGTTTGGTATCATTTTGTTCGTGATATTATTGCTTGTGGTGATATTGTTGTGAGAAAAATTAGTACTAATGAAAATCCTGCAGATATGATGACTAAGTCACTTCCTATAACCAAGTTTGAGCATTGCTTAGACTTGGTTGGTGTTCATTGTTGAAGTTAAAACCTTAAGGGGTTTTATGGAAGAGGTGGAGAACTTGTTCATTGAGAGTTCGTGATGAAGAACTTGTTCATTAAGAATTCGTGTCAATGTGGAGATTGTTAGAATTGAGTGACTCGAATCCTTATTTAAATCAAATACAGTGGTAAAATAAAATAAAAGTAAAATCGCTATAGAATTACACTTATTTTATTTTATTTTTAGAATAAGGTTTTTTAAACCTTATTAAACTCCATCTATTTGAAATTGATTAGAATAAGGTGTTTCAATCTTACTAGAAGATGGTTTTACAAGCCTATGAATTAGACATAGTCTAGTCCTCTTGTAATTATTCGAATTCGACATAGTGAATTTTCTTCTCCTTTGCCCGTGGTTTTTTCCCGAAAGGATTTTCACGTAAAATCTGTGTGTTCTTTATTTTTCTTTTTCTTTTTTTTTATTTGTGATATATTGTCATTACCGATATTCTAATTTTACATCCCTAAATATCATCAAACTTACAAATCTACCATTTTCTATCAAGAAATCCAAAATTCATTAATGGTAACTTTTACAATCTTTAACAATTTTAAAAATGGAGATACGAGTTTACTAGATTAAACTACAATGATCTCAAAAACATAAAATTTAGGAAAAACGAGTTTTGTTTACTCACCAGGCAAAAGAACCGAAAGCTTGAAGAAAAATGGCTATGGATTTCCTAAGTTTCTTGTGGATTCGGGTAGAAAAGAAAGAAAATAAATGTGGATGATAATGGTTTTTTTTTCCTTTACTTAAATATTTTAATTCATAATTTAATTATAAAATTTTAACTTATAAAATCACATAGCTAATACAACCAACCATCCACTAAAGATTAATATGGCTAAATTTTCATTGTAAGCCTTGCACGAACTAATAAAACTCAATATCGGTTAACTTTTTACAGTTTTTACGATTTAATCCTTCAACATTAATTATCCAAGAATCAAAATTTGTGGGCCAAAACTTAGTTTGCCTATATAATAGCTCTGTAAATGATCAATATAAATATTTATGAGCTCGGCTTAACAGAAACAAGGTCTCAATACCTCATTTTTCCAAAACCATTAACTTTCGGTACAAACCACTTGTACTATAACTAGTTGTTCTATTAGCCAATTTTAGTAGATCGGGAATCACTATAACACCACACTAGACTCGTAAATATTAAATAATAATATTTACAGACTCACTCATCGAATTTGTGGTATCAAAATCACTATTTCTGACACCACTAGAAAATGGGTTGTTACAAAGTTATTTTCTGTTATTGCGGTATTGTTGATCATATCAAACCATCTTATTCTAAGATGTTGAATGACTTGAGATAGGGAATTTTTACAATACTAGTTGAAATTCAACCAAAATACAACTAAAAATAGATATTGGTGAGAAAAAAAATCAATGATTGATTGATGCATAAGTAAAACATAAAGCGATAATTGATGCATCAACTTTTGGAAATCAACATGAAGTTATTTCTAACATTATGAATACTCCCTCAAAATCTTATGGAAAAGACCCTTTGTTGAAGCATCTTATTCAGAGGAATGCGTTGGTGCTACTACAAAAAAGGTGTTTTTTTCCATACTTGTTTATATTTTTTTTGTTTATTAATGATGCTTCCTACTTGTTATTAATTTGTGTTGTTAGTATTACTCCAGTTGAAACTGTCCAAAGTTACTTTCAATTTTTGTCCAAAAAAAGTGGGAGAATAAGCTAAGCTTGAAGGAGAGCTTAAACTTCATGTTGTTGATGCTAGTTACATTCCTTTCTTGAGGTTTTCATTTCAAGGTTTTTCGTCAAAAATGCTAAAGTGGGAGATTTATTGAGGTAGTCATCTAAGCAATTATAGAAATATTTACAATTGCGTATGTTACTGCTCAGGAGTCAGAACTTGCCTTATTTGATGGCATGTTTGACCAAAGTCTCTTGGTTATTTTCTTGCATACTTTTTAGGATTTTGCGCAGCCAATCTCGAGATTATAATTGGAGAAAAGATTGGATTAAGGTTACTTTTCAAAATTCTTAATATGATAAACTTTCCTTACATACTGAGATATGTAATCAAAATAAGATATAGGCTAACTTTATAAAGATTTATCAAATTCTTTTGTATCCTTTTATTAAAGGTAATTGGTTTGATGAAATTTAGATAGATTAGGATGGATTAAAGCTTAATTTTTGAAGCTAGATTCATGTTTTAGGTATATAAGCCTTGTTCAAACTTAAAAAAAATGATTGTGTTAGAGTTGTTATGAGAGCAAGGACACCGAACAATTACAATTGCACTTGGCACTGCTCAAGATTTATAACTTACCTAATCTGAAGTTGGTGATATTTTTAACAAGACCATGGCCTAGATGATATTATGGAAATATGATGGCCCATATTTTAAGATCTCTCTTGTGGAGCAACAAATGTTTGAATATTGGTTCAATTTGGATCAAGCAAATTGGATCCCTTGATTTGTGTAGATTGGCTTAACTGACTTGAAGACGTATCTTGGTGATATTTCATTTTGAACTTTATGAGGATATTTGTAAAGCCTTTATATCCAATACAAATTCACATTTAAATCATGTCGATAAAACCTCTTAGTTTGATCATACCATCTCAAAATTACCATGATTCCTTTTCGACTCAAAACCTTGGAAATAATTATAACACCCCTCACCCATCCCTGTTAGCGGAATTGGGGTTACAAGATGCTACGAAAATTAACAAGTCAAGAATATGCAATTTCAATTCAATATCCACTTAAAAGAGTCATTAGTAGATAATTATTCAATAATCATATCATTCATACAAAAACGGGGCTTAAATCGAACCTACAAAGCTTCAAAATCAGTTGAGAAACAAGCAGGGACTAATTTGAAACAAAATAGAAAAGTATTGTAAAACACAAAATAGGAGTCACACAGCCGTGTGGCCAGGTCATATGACAGGCTGACACCGTGTGGAGTTGTGAGACATGGCTGTGTTATTGAACCATGTGTGAAGACTAAAACCGTGTCGGTGGAGGCACACGATTGCGTCTCGAAACTGTGTAAAAAACTGTGGTTGTGTGAACCAATTGACACTTAAATCAAATAGAGCACACAGTCATGCCACATGTTCATGTGAAGCACACGACCGTGTGAACCTAAATATGCTTTCAAATGCAAGTCATACAATTTCATGCTTACTTAGGCAATAAGTATGTCATTAATCAATCATTCAACCTATTCAAATCACACCATAAACATACCGAATCAAGCCATTTACCTAATTCTAACCAATATGCCATAAGGCACCATCACAAACAATAATCAAACCTGTGACTCACATCTATTTTCTAACAAACTATAGCTTACCTAACAAGATCATATAAAATGCCAAACATCATCATTTCTTGCAACAACAAACAAGCCATAGACCAATGAATATCTAGGCAAACATTTGACCACATGAGCTAAGTCACTTAATCAACTAAAACATTTCAACATCAACCAACAGGGTACAATACCACAACCAAGTATCAAATGACCAAATATGTATATATCTTTGAAAATCACCATTCCATCTACCATGCTATTAACCTTTCAAAAGAATTTTGACCATTATATCATCACATGCCAATCCATGATCAACCATATTATTAACCTCAAACACACAACTTATATACAAGTACAAAATATACCACTTATAATGAACACTTATATACAATAACAAGTTAGTTCTATTACATGCCACATATCCCAAAATAAACATTTCCAAAGTCTATTGAAAGATAGTTGGATAGTGTGATCTTCTACTTGATCTGATTTCCCGATTCTGCAAAATGATATCTACAAGAAAACATGAAAATGACTAGTAAGCTTAAAGGAGCTTAGTAAGTTCATAGGTCAGGAATGATATACATACCTTATGTTCACAATTATAACCTAAAAAACCATTAATTAAACATAATCCTACCATCACAACCATATCAGGAGATGATTTCATAACTTACAAGTCAAATAACTAGTCAAGTTAAAAAAGATCATTTCATATCAAGTCACTACATATAATCATAATCATGAGTATATATTTCCTAGTCATCAAAAAAACATTATCACCAAGTGAATACAAGTAATTATATTATTTAACAAGCACGACTATGACTAATGAACATATGTATACAAATACGGATACGCGATTATCCACCCAAGACATGTCAAAATGGTCAACCAAGCCAATCCAACCAAGAACAGACCTGGACACTGAGTGCCTGGCCTGTAGGCTAACATCCTTCCAAAAACACGTCTGGGCACCAAGTGCCAAGCCCTTAGGCTTTACATCCGCCCCAGAAACACGCTAGAACCACTATAAGTATAACTTGGTAATCTACAACAAATACTGGACTCCAGTATATTCAATGTATAATAACAAGTCATGAATCATCATTTCATCACAAATCAATCTTGTACAGCACGCAAAATAACCTATTGGCATGCCAATTGTATTCTATCCTATGTTCATCTAGGCTCGATACATATAATCGTATAACAGTTTCTATTTAAATATATTTTTCTCACCTTTTATCAATTATAGCGTTTGAATTTATATACAACATCCACAACATACATAATTCAATAAAATATTATCAAAATTCATGAAAATAATACCGTATAAATTTACCAAGGCTAAACAGCAAAGATTGCAATACAATGGACTAATAAACAATATTCTCTTTTTCACGATTATCTATCGGTTCTTGATCTATACGGTAATTTTTATTTCAATTATCAGTCTCAAATACTTTATAACAATCCATTTGATGTATATGACTTCTGTATAGACATATCTCACAATTGCCTTACACTTTTGCATTTTGTTCAATTTAGTCCCTAAAATCGAGAGAAGCTTATTTTCACAATTAATCTCTAACTTATAGTTCCAAATTCTTGACCATCCCTATACAACACTCTAATTCTAAAATTTTACAAGAAAACCAAGAAAATTTTAATATTTAATCATTTTAATCCCTAAACTCAAAACTATTCAAAATCACTTCACAAATTAGTCCAAATTCATCATCAAGCTTCAAACTAAACCATTAACAACTAAAAAACTTCAAGAATATAAATGGAAAGTTTTCAAAACTTTGACAATTTTTTTCAAAATAGTCTCTGGGCTAGATAGATTAAGCTACGATTTTAAAAACATAAAATTCATGAAAAGCGGGCCAAGAAAATGCTTACATGCAAGAGAAAAGACTTGGTTGAATGTTTTTTGTTCTTCTTCACTTAGCAATTGGTTTGGAGATGAAAAAAATGGTTGAATATTTTTTCTTTTCTTTTTCTTTTACCAATTAAAACATGTTATTATTATAATTAAATAATATTAAAACTTAATATATTTATAAGTATTATTATGGTCATTAATCGTCCCACTATTATAATTATGGCTAAATTGTCATAAAAAACTATTTGAAAATTTTTTTCTATCCATTTCACCCATAAACACTAATATCGATTAACTTTTACATTTTTTACGATTTAATCATTTTTTTCTTAATTAACTAATCAAAAATTAAAATTTTTGGACCAAATTTTAATATGACACTAATGACATTATAAATATTAAATAATTAATATTTACAGACTCACGCGTAGGAATTGTAATCTTGAAAGCATCTTTTCTGATATCATTGTAAAGCGGGTTGTTACAATAATAATTCTTCAAATCTGTAAAAGCTTTGCAACTTTCTCAATTCCCTCTTCATCCTTTTCTAATTGTAATCTCCAAACGAAGAAACAATCCTTTAAACAATGAACGAATGAAAGATTTTTCTTTAAAAAAAATTGGTGAGACTCAAGTGGAGACAAAAAAAATTGATCGCAGGAGTTTGATTGACCCAAATTATCAACCCACCTAAGGAAATAATAACACAAAAAATAAAATAAAATCAAAGATCAAACAAAAAAGTTGAATAAAAATACTAGATTTGGAAGGAAAAATAAAACATCAAATAAAAAAATAAACAAAAAAAACCCCTACCTATCACAAATGAGACTTTGACTTTTCATATGAGAAGAAAAAGGTTTCATACTTTCTAATAGTTTATTAACTTTACTAATTACGATAGAAGACAATGACTAAGAATGAAAAATTTGTTAATCAAATAATTGAGATGCGCCGGATAATGCATATCACCTATTTTTGCCTTTAATGTCAACATATTTTATATTGACTCGATCGATTTGGTCTAATACTTTTAAAACTAATTTCTTTTATACAATTGAGGGAGAGGAATGGAGTTACACACGATTGAACCTAAAATCCCATGCCTATAACATGATGCTCTTGTCATAAGATCAAGAAGCTGGCTTTAACATTGATTTCAACCTTCTATCTGAAAATGATTTCTACTTTTAGATTTTAACTAGAAGAATAAAGATTGTTGAGGAAGTGATGATTGTTCTATATATAATGTATATTTGAGGAATGCATACAGTTTTAAATTACGTAGTAATCACCTTTAATATTTTACTACATAATAATAAATCTTAGTAGCTCATGATTCTTTCATAATGTCAACATTAATGATTAGAGCACCACACCATCCATGAGAAACCAAAACTCCATTTGGGATGTTTTATAATTGAGGATAAAAAAAATAAAACAAAAAAATTTTGTTTTTAACAAAAGGTTATTTATGAAAAATTGGTACTTTTAAAAATTGATTAAGTTTGATTTTTTTTCCTTAAATACAACCAATAAAAATATTTAAAATTTTATATTAAATTATATGAAAGTAAAATTTCATTTTGATAAATAGAAGTGTCATTACCAGCCAATTATTAGATTCATCGTTAAGTAGTTGAAAGAAAAGTGTTTGTGATAAAAAAAATTAGATGATATTTGGTATTTTTGAAGAGAAGTATAACATCTCTAAAATTGTTATACTATAGAATCAGTAATAAATTAATATTGTGTATGATTGATTTCTCGATAAAGTGAAATAAGGAAAATAAAAGTGATAAAAGAGAAGGTTGAGTGATGTTAGGGAAACTTGAAATAAGAAGAATGTTGTGATATATTAATTTGAGCTAGGGACTAAATAGTAAAGATGTGAAAAGTTTTGAGATTCAATTATGATTATCCAAAATTAGAAGGGTTGAAATGTAAACACGAGAAAGTTGAGGGACTACAATTGAAAATAACTTAATTTCTTATTACATGAAATTGGTATGTAGGGACCAAATTAAATAATTGAAGAAAATGAGGGACTAAATCTTAATTTTACCAAAAGTAAGTAGGAACTCAAGGATGGATTTGAAAAAGAAACATGAAGGGGAAAATGGTCATTTAGTAGAAAAGATAATTTTGGAATGAAATGATGATGATATTTTGAATTATTTAATTTGTTAAATATTATTTTAATAATAACATTTAGATATTGATTAATATTTTAAATATAAAATATTAGTATAAAAGAAAGTACTTTCCAATGTGAGAAAGAACAAAGGAAGAAAGAAACTTTGATTTCTTTACAGTTTAGTCATTTGTCATGAAATCTCACTATTTCACCCACAATTCTTGGAAATTTTCATAGGGAACAAAGAAGAAAGATGAAGTAGAGATCCTTAGAGAGTATGTTCAATAATTTAGAAGCAACAAAATTAGTAGATGGAAGTGAAGAAGATTAGAAGAGAAAAGAAGGATAGTGATGAAGTGAGAAAAAAAAAATGGAAGAGAAGCAAAAGAAGGAATTATTGTCGAAAGAGGTAAGTTTTCATATTAACTTTAATTGTATCTCTATGAGTTGAGTTAAAAATGTTATAAATGAATACATGAAATGTGAATTTTAATTGAATAGTAGAGATAGAAAGTAATTGATAAAGTATGATATGTAGAAACATCAAATTTCATGTAAAACATTAAGTTTCCAGGTAAAGAAATGAATATGATATCAATATGTAAGTATAAATGACTAAATTGAATAATAATAAAAATTATAATGGTTATCTATGTTTAAATGAAAGTTAATGCAAAGAACTATGAAAAAGTAAATATTATCCTTAAAATAGTTTCTGGACAACTACAGTGGTTCAATTTTGAAAATTCATAAAAAAATTTAGAGATCGATTTAGAGGTTGAATTAACTATGGAATTAAATCTTATTGAGCCTAGTTTTTCATAAAATAAACGGTGTAGCAATAGAATTTTAGATTATGGGATATCTTAATTCTTGTGAGACAAGGTCAGAATAAATTTTGGTACCCCTGTTCTAACATTGAAAAATCGCTACAAATTATACAAAAATATTTAGGAGATGAAACTTATATGCTTAAAATATTGGTGAGTCTATATTCAAGGGAAACAAACCGAAGCATAATATAAATCTTTTTTTGAAATAATTATTTTTAGCAGAGAAGGTTCAAAGCTGCCTAGTAGTAGAATAAAGAAAAATTTAAAGAATTTCCTGTATTAATTGGCTTTCGTGGAAATGCTGAAATTTTTATGGTAAAAATTCCATTGAATATAGTTTCAAAAACAACGCGTAGATCTTAATTTGGAATATTGTAGACCAATATATAAATAATTTAGTGACTGTTATCCAAGTGGATTGTCTTTTTAAAAATATATATGCTATTAGTGAAATCATAATTAATGTTACCTTCAAGCTTGCTATGCTAAAAAATCAAAGGTTCATATCTATATATCTATCTATATAGATATATATACATAAAGGACATGGAAAATAGTAGAAAAGTATGATGCTAAGAAATTGTTATAAGTGAAAGATTTGCTAATATATATAAGAGTAGTTTAAATGATTTGTTGAAACATTAAATGAATAATTGTTATATAATGTATGAATGGACTTATTTGTACAACTTTAATAGTACTTTAATCTTATAATTTGATTGAGAATCATATGGTGTTGAAATTGGAAGTATATGCATATGAATAATAGTGAATTATATGGTATAGTGATTAAATTGCAAAAAAAAAGTGTATATATATTATTTTAGTAGGACTGTATGATGATAAGAGTTGAGAATAGGTTATATATTTGGTGAATGAAGTAAAAAGTGAAATAGGAAGTTGGTACTAGATTGTAACAAAAATTGAAAACATGGAGAAATTGAGAAAACAGAGTGCACATTGCGACGAGGCCCTTCGATGTCACGACGACCCCAAGTCAGATGATCACATCGATACGTGTAGATCTTGACGTCATGATGTCGCCCCTGAAGTTTGAAGAGTTTGCAAATGGGTCCTAAATGCCCTATAAACTGTTGAAAGAACTAACGAAAGCTTGAATAAAACATGGAATGAAATAAAATTTTTTATATTAATTGCAAATTGTTCTGTTAACTTGATTAGGAAGAGTATTTGAACTAAATTTCTCTAAAGTTGTTTCAACAATGAATGTAATATTCCGATGCTTGGACCCGGCAAGTGGGTCGGGTATGACGGTGTTATAAGAATATTCTAATGAAATGTGATTTTCAGAAATATGATTGTTTGGAATGTAACATTATAACATTTGATATAAAAAAAGTACTAATTAAAATATTGATAATGTCACATTAATATGTTTGGTTCATTAAGCACTTTACTAAGAATGTGATGGTAATTTTTGACATTATCCCCCTAGATAAAACACAAAAAATTATTATTTTAACATTTTAGAATGATATTTATTGTTAGTGAAATTTAGTTTATTATTAACAAATATGTGATTTAATCTCTTTACTTTTAAATTATATTAATTAATTAATTTTAATAAAAATATATTAATATATTTATCTCAAAATTAATATATAATTAAATGTAAATATTTAATATGTACTTAAATTAGTATAAAATTTTAAATTTAATTTGTTAGTATTTAAAATAAATTTTATGATTTCTTAGTTAAAAAGTATTGCATAAAAATGAGAAAGATAAATAATAAAAAGGTTAATTTTTTCTTAGAATTAAACTTTAACTTTCCAACTACATGCAAAAGTTACTTTCTCACCACTTTCCAACGACATGCAAAAGTTATTTTCTCACCATTATACAAAAGAATCACATTTCCATGGTTGAGAGAAAATAACTCCAAAAAAAGGTTTTATTCTCAGGAAATTTAATATTTTTTAGTATACAAAACACGTGAATCACTCTCTCACTAATTAAATTTTCAAGAAAGTGACAACTTTCCATCATACCATACGACCTTTTAAATTATAATAATTAGTTAAAATAGTACGTTGTCACCCTGTAATTTTAACTACTACTAAATGCTCGATTTTGTAACTCCCTTCTCCCACACCTATAAATATGATCTATCATAACTCATTTGGGGAGTTTTGACATTTTTGACATTCTGGTTCCAAAATTCTCTCTAAGCTCTCTCGTTATGTTATTTTACTCAACTTTGTTCTCAACCACATTTAACCTATTTTATTAGTATATATCACTGCGCTTAGTGTGATAAGGTTTGCTACAGTCTTCTTCTTCTCCTTCTCTTAGTATATTCCATTCACTTATTTGCAACTCTTATTATCTCTAGCAAAGAACCATCTACACTATTTAATCTATGTTAGTATATGGCTGTTGTTATATTCCACTGCCACTTGAACACGAGTAAGCATTAGACACATCATTGACCTTTTGGTTGACCTCATCTAAAGTAAAGGCTTTGTAGACCACCTATTTCTCTCAAAAGGAACCATCTACCCATTTTTTAAGTATGAACAATCTCCTAGTGTGAACACACACCTAAGAATATATCCTTTACGCATTTAGCAAGATTAAATGTTTATCCAGTCACGTCACACTAGTGGACGAGAGGACCATCCCTATAAGTACATTAAGGAATGATGAAGAAGGGATTGATCTTTTGGCATCCTAAAGTTACTATGAGTTATTGTCTTCTTGATCAACATGTCCTATTGTCCTTATTCTAACTCTCAACCTCTTTAGGTGAATCAACCCTCATTCTACCACTTTTATCTCTTCCCTATCCTTCGCTTGTTGTACGTTGTATCAACAATTGGTGTGATAAGTGTGGAATGAAAATATCTCAGAATTAGAATGATGCTACCCATAATCTCCACAAGAAAAAAAATAACACAAACCTTGCCAACTCCTCCACTCCAGTGACTAATAATGAAGGTACCAACATCAAATTCCCCGAGACTTAAACCAGAATGCTAACAACAAAATGTCAACTCGCCCACCTATTACCACCTTCGAATCTCTTTCCTAGCTCTTGAACGACCTTAACACCCCTTCGACTAATCTTGCCATTATGGCCTCACCTCCGATTCCCAACACACCAACTTCCCCTATCATCCCATAATACCCTAAAGATGATATCTTAAAACAAATTCTCTCTTGTTTGGCTTCCCAACCTTAGCCCACTGCCACAACTATTCCTCTAGATCAAGCTTCCTAGTAGCAGCAACTCCTTGGTTCCCAACACCATGTCACTGAGATGTGGGAAAAATGTATCTCATGGAAGAATAATTTGTCACTCAACATTCTTAGTTCCAATAATAGCAGGAGTGACAACACCAACTAGATTGAAAAAAATGCTCACAATGAATAATTGATTGTGGAATTGCATGCAGCCAAAGATGGTGATTTACCCCTTCCGCTATAATCGAAAGGTACGACACAATCTACTGTTTGTAAAGATAAATAGGAGCAAAATGATAATGAAGTGGTGTAGGATATTTGACTTATCAATGGTTCAGATCAGGAACCCCGAAACAAGGTTGTTTCTATTTAAGAGCAAATCGCAACCCTCAAGTTGGAGTTCTTGTAAGAGGCTATGGGTTCTAAGTCTAATGAAGTTTCTTGGAGCTACACTAACGAAACTTTAGCTCATTTATTTTTGACTCACAACCTCTCCACCTCTTTCAGGTTCCCAAAGTTGTCCTTGTAACCTCTCTAACCCGGCCTAGATGTTATGGCCAAATTTTGAAGGCTACATTAGCCATCAAAAAGACTTAGATAAACTTTCGTACTTTAAAACATGTTTTAAAACCATTTGTTTTTTTTCTATTGAAAACTAGTGAAATTGAATATTTGTCTTTATATCGTGAAAACATGTTATTTTCAGAAGATTGATTGATTTTAGAATTTCATTTGTAAAGAATAATCATTTTAAGAACGAAGTTAAATTTTGTTAAAAACTTGCAATATAACAGTAGAAAAGAGTGATTTAATTAAACTTTTATTAAAAAAAATTCCATGCATAGCCATTTAAATATTAATTCAAACTGTTTAAAAATTTATGTCATACAATTCAAAATAAATCCTAAAATAAAGTCTCATGCCATAGTCCAAATAAAAATTAATACAATCCCAAAATAATTATTAAAATTAATTTTATAGTACTTAAAGAGTGAAAACATCTGAGAAGCTCCTCCGGTAGTTGTGTTCAGTCCTAACCTCAAGGATTATCTAAAATTAAATCAAAAAATTAGGGAGTGAGCTAATAAGCTCAATGTGAGTATTAACTCAAATATACAGTAATAAATAGTAAAAATAACATCCAAGATAGACACTAACATAGAATTTTAAAATAGTACAGAATCACAATTTCAATATCCATGAACATGTCAATGAAATATTTTCAGTGAGCTTCCTACCCAACTCCACTACACACCATAATAAGAGTTCCTCAAAACTCATCCATCCAATAAAACACCTGTTTGTGGACAAGCCACCAGTATTCCAGACAAGTTGCCAGTATTGTGGACATGTTGGATATGGTGCCCTAAGTGTAGTATTTTCATCTAAGAACATTTGTAATTTTTTTGAATAGGTTGGTTAGTAAAATTACTCATGAATTACATTAATATTTTTTATATTGTCCTCACATGGTTTTTGCAAGCAAAGAAAAATGGAAGAAATTATTGCTCATTTGTTGTCTAATGTTTAACTAATACTAAAAGGTATTACGTGGTCGGATCGTAGTACAAAAAGACAACTTGAATTAGTAGATGAACCTAAATTTTTCCTTAATCTAATCGAAAATGAGAAAACCTATTAAAAGACTAATATGTCGTCTATCAAGTCCAATTTGAGATGTAACACCCTGCCCGGTGAAGCCTTAATGTCTGGATACTGTTTAGGGAAGTAAGATGAATGAGATAAGTTCTGAATATGTATAGTGTTAGAACTAGACCACAAAAACCCTTTGAGCATGCCTGTGATGCCTTGATGTTGGTGAGGACTAGGTTGGTACATAATGATCAAGAAGTGTGTCTAGTTATGAACGATTCGCCCAAAAGCTTTGATGGCACATAGAGTGGGTGGACCCTATTATAGATAAAGGAAACGATCTTTATGACACGAGTTTACGTCAATGGTGTAGAATATCCTATAAGGTTCCCTTTGAGCTAGCCAAGATGGAAGGAACAGTGTTCAAGAACCAACCAAATGAAAGTCGAGATAGTTAAGGACCAAAGCTAGGTATTCGATTAGTTTTCTAGAAATTGTAGATTTGGATAAGACCACCCAATGATTGATGTAACGTTTAACAAGTTTTAATAAAACTTGGGTTGAGTTAAGTGTTTAAGATAGGTTAAGAAGAAAATATCTTATCTCTTTCTTTTCTTGAGATAATGGGACTAGAAAAAATGTGAGGTACTTCTTTTAGCTAAGTTTAAGACCACGGTGTTTGAACAAGATTTCCTTAAAATTAAGGTAACACCCGATAATTCAGCTAGCTCTAAACTTTTTAAGTACACTAAGTGTTACTTAAAAGGGGTGAAGTGTTGTCCACCCCACTGATGCTCTTGGCATGTTAAGTGGGTGTGCAACCAATGTTGGACTATGGCAAGAAACTGCCTTAGAAAGGAATAAGTCATTAGGAAAAATAAGTCTAGTAAGGTATTAAACAAAGTCATATAATAATGTCGTCGCCAAGAAGGCATGAAACGCCAAGTGTGATTAGTTAGGATACCAACTGCGCTATGACAAAATGATTAAGGACAAAGGATAGATTAAGGCCTAAGGGTGTGTTTTATAAATATACAGTTGTCAATGATTTATCTGGTGGATTGTAAAGACTGAGACATGTGTCAAATATCCATAGAGGTAAAGGTAAAATATCAAGGTAACCCGGGTAAGAAATGGGAGACCGTTCTCCTTATTCTTCAAGAAGCAATCTCTTTTTATAAAAGGGAAGAAAAGGAGAGAAATCCTTTCATTCTTCAAGCTGAGTTGAAGATATGAATTTACACTTTGAGATGCCACTTGTTAAGGTAAGATCTGCAACCTTACATGCTAAGCTATTAGAAAGTAGCTCGGTTTAGCAGGGTAAAGTGAGTATGGTAAAGTAATATTTAGAGGTTTCTTATGTTCAAAGTGAAGGAAAATGAGTTAAGCATAGAGATCATGATGAGTTCTCATGTTCTATCAATTAAGGGCTGCCAATCTACTTGATAGAAGCCCGAATATAATGTTTAGAGCTATTAAAGAAGCAAGTTAGGTAACTCTCTAGACCGACTCTTACATGCCTATTTGAAATCTAGATACATCTGTGCTAAGTGGCTAAAGCATGAAACTGAAACTAGTAAAGCATAATACTATGCCTCTGATAAGAAAAGAAGTATATGCATGTACAATATGTCTGAAAGTATGATTGTGTCTGTCGTGAGCAAGTCAATGCATGAAGGGACTATGCATGAAGTTTAAGGGGAATGTGTAACATGTCTGTAAGCATGAATGTATTTGTTATGAAGAAGTCTAAAATAAATAGTTTGTCAAGCATAAGTTGATATGAAGTGTTTGTGTCTGCCTCCGGAGTCATCTCAATGGGTCTGTCGGGACTAAAAACACGAATCTTTAATAAGGAAAAGTCTATGGCCATGTCACTTTAAAGACCATATAGTGTAAGACCTTGCCTGGGCCATGAGATCATATGGAATATGTAAAGGACGGTTGGGTGAGTACCAGCAATGAGGGGCAAACATCACGACGGTGAGTATAGGTGAATCCTTATCACTAAACATACCAATTTCTAAAAAAAGATGCCTTTGTGGTTATCTCTAAAAGGATGCCTTTATGGCTATCTCAGTCAAAAGTGAGCCATGATTGCTATCTCTGTTAAAGAAGTGCTTTTGTGGCAGTTTCAGTAAGGAAGCCTTTATGGTGATCTCTGTTATAAGAAAGCCTTTGTGGTTATCTCTGTTAAAGGAATGCTTGGTGGAAAACTTTGCTAAAAATGAACGTCTTTGTGGCAAAATCTGAATAACAGTATTCATGATGACATCTTAAGACAACGCCTTTGGGGGAACACCGAACAAATGATAAACTCCGTATAGTTTCAAGGGATGGATAGAAAGACTAGTGTGTGCCAGAGTATGTGGAAAAGTACAGATACAAGTTAAGAGTAATAATAGAAAGTGTACTAAAGTAAGGAAGATATAGCTAATTTTTAGATAAGTACTAGGCACAACCTAGCCCACCTGAAGATAATGATAAGACTAGTGAGTATAGAATAAGTTATTAAGTCTGACAATAAGGTAAGTGAAGAAGTTAAGGATGAGGTAAAAGTAAGGTTTAAGAAAGGAGATAGAAAGTAAAGAGATGTTAAGTATAGTACTTAAGAAAGGGGAAAATGATTCTGAAGAAAGAAAGATGGTAGCCTCAGTATTGTACTTACCAAAGGAAGAAAGGTTAAGAAATACCCCAATGATGTGCAAAATAACATATGCAACATATAATGAATGAAAAAGGTATCCTAAGGTTTAGCTCACTAAGTTCTTACAAACTTACAAAAGTTTTTTTAGATTTTAGGTTTGTAAAGGAATGTACACCAAGAGACAATGTCAGGGCTATGCCAAGGAACCGATGTTCTAAGCTGTTATGCATACAGAGGGAAACAAGTGGCATGTCAAAGTTTGCACATAAGTCATTTGAGTAGACATTTAATATGCTTATAGCTAAAGTATTATGCCTAAATAAATAATTAGCTCTCCAAGTTGTACAACATAGACTAAGAAAGAAAGTAGGAAAGTTTAATGTTTTATTGAGTTTTAAATGTAACCATACAATGTAAGCCATAAGAGATTCTGTTACTCACATACAGAGACGTTTACATCAATGAATAAAAGAATAAGAGGAATTTTTAGTTACATCATAAGAAGGATGTAACACCTGATATTCAAATCCGGTAGATCGGGCCGGGTTGAGGGCATTATAGGGGAGATGTCTTGTCTTAGGCATCAGAGCGGATGACTCCCAAAAGATAGAGGCATAGATGTGACTGACTGGACTAACAGTACATCAAACAAGACCTAAAAAATAGACCCTAAATTTGTTTATGGATTTATTCACTTGTGACATTCATAGTGTAGCATACCTAAATGCTGAGTGGATGGCAAACTATATATGCATGACTCATACACTTTGATGTAAGTAAAAGTTTGAGCTCAAATAGATAACGAACCAAAAGTTGGTGTGTTAAGTGTATGACTTCTTTAGTATGTAGCGTCATTCACAAAAATGGAATTCATAGCCCAAAACATTGGTAAATGATATCCTCTCATTGGCATTACATGGTTGATGAAAAGTAAACATGGTCACGGGTCGTCCGTCTTTGTGATGGATAACTTGATCACTTTTTTATAGTGATTGACTTTTCATGAAGAAAGATGTAATAGTTATCATAAGATAAAATAGGATCATATTGGGAGAACGAATATTATCCCAAAAAGATCAAGGATACTCTATGAGGGTAACACAGTAATGACAAGGTCATTAGAAGAGCACTGCGTTGTTGCTTTTATAATGGTATGGCGTTGGGGAGAGCTCAGTCATGATACTATAGTGGAATGACTTTGTGACTAATTGAGTTTGTAATTAATAGGCAAAAAGTCAAAACTTAATTATAAATAATTTGAGTCTCAACTACATATGTCCAATCGGTCCTTCCACTAACTCGTTGAAACCATAAATGAATTGTGTGTTTAAATTTAAATGAACGGAATGAATAGAAAAGAGAGAAATGAGAAACATTCAGGAATTATTCTGGTTTTTCTAAAATGGAGAAAGAAAATCATTTGGAAATGAATGTAGGTTTCTAAAAATGGAAATGGAAATGGAAATGTAAATGAAAATGGAAATTTGAAATCTTATATGGATTACTTAAAAAATGATCTAAAGAATAAGTTTATGTTTTTGGACTATTTTGAAGCTCGAAAATGAAAATAAACTATTCAGTCATAGTGAACATGTTGAGTTGTGAAATATTTAACATAATTTCTTGAAATTTTATTAGGGGCAAAATCGCCAATATTTTACTAAGGTAAAATCATTAAAATTTTGCTGAGGTATAATAGGGATGAGAAAATTATTTTATATAAATATTAAAGTTTATTTTGGAAAATAGAAAAACTGTATTGGGTTGGATCACATTACAGAGTACTAAGTCAAAAAAAGGCTCAATAAGTACTCGTAATTGGACCCGATGTGAGAGAGGCCCAAAACTCTCATGTAACATGAAGGAGGTGGCAACCCCAGTAGGAATACTAGGGTGTGTCTTCCACCCCTCTCCTATTCTAAGTAGGAAGTTGTTTATTTATTTGAAATAAACCACTACAACTCAACAAGGGTTCTATTTTCTCTTCCTATAAATTGATGATACCAGTAGAGCTATTTACACATCTTTTGAGAGATTGTTAGTCTGCCAAAAAATAGTGAGAATTAATTCTCAACTATTAAATATATTTTTCCAGAATAACAATTCTATCGGTTTTTATAAAGAAAAGAGAATTTTTGTTTTCACCCCAAAATGAGAGAAAACCTTTTCTAATTTTGTGTCTTTCGATTCAATTGGTTCGAGTCCACACTCAAAGCAGCTCCAGGTACAAGAATAGCAGAACAGATCATTTGTTTGAAAACAAAAAAAAATAATGATCCGCTTATCTGAAAACACAAGTATGATTTTAGACTAAGATTTATTACTATAAATATAACAAACCTGGTCAATTTTTAAAATTTTAACTTTCCGTTGTGCAGGAAAATCATTTTCAAACCAAATTTTTCCAAAAAATTTGTATCAAAGCTAGGTTGTGTTATCTCTCTCTTAAACATGTGTGATTAATATTTGATAAGATGTGGCATTCTTATAATTATTCGCATGTTTAGGAGAATGTATGTGAATGAGTGCAATATTCTATATATTTTTCATATAATCATTATTTTTGTCAAGGTTGTGGTTCTTAGGAAATAGACCGTAGAGTGTCATCTCCACGTAGGATTATTTTATTTTTAAAATTCTTGTGAGCTGGAAATGGACATAGGACATAAATGAAATTGTTCAAAAAATAACGACGAGAAGATTAAGCGATGGTGATCGAAGACACAATGAATGCCTTATGGCAAAAAACTATGTAATTTTTTGTTTTCCATATATTTTCTAGAATTAGAACCATGGAAACCTTGGTTGACAATTTTATTTTATTACTCATCTCTTTATATATATGTTTAATAATTATTTATCATATAATTGTTATATATATGTATGAGATGATCCACAGTTGATATATTAAAGATAAGAAGTGTGGTAATGAGAAAATACATGTGTTGTATTGTTTCATTTACTTTTTTAGGTTATTCGATTACCATGAGAAGTGTGGTAATGAGAAAGTGCATGTTCAGGATTGGATTTGGCAAGGAAAGGCTTGGTTTTTAAGTGGTCATATACGACTCACCTCCCTTTCTTGGGAACCTACCTGGTGCATGGTACACATTCACATCTTCGGTTTTTCCCTTAAAAGAAAAACTATAGAGAATCAAAATTGTTTGATTGACTCTTGTGAATAATTGAATGTGAATATTATAAAATTGTCATAGCATGTCATGCATACATGATATAAGCATGTCATATAGTTTAGGAAAGAATGCCACATATACTTGTGATACATATATTGACCATAAATGATTGAAACTAGAAATTAAAAAACCTTACATGGTTTTAAAATATTGAGTAGGAGAAGGTCCCTAAACAAGACCTATGATCTTCATCAATGATCTCTTGTGATGGCATGAAATGGAACTGCCTCAAGCTAAATATTGTCATAACGATTTCATTGAGGAGACTTCCTGAAAGTAAGCAGAATTTTCTTATGATCATATGATAGTTGGATCGGCCCCTATGGTAGGTATTATCCTGTGATAGATTAAGAAATTTTATCTTCAAAGAGGACAACTAGTCATAGCATGCTACTCGGTGAAATTGTCCCAAGATGACTTATTTTTGGTGCACAATGCGATAGGTGCTGAGTTTATGGTTATACACTCAAGATTATCTAGTTAAGCAACTCTCCAAGGAGCTATACTTAAGTTAGAATCATGGCCAAAAACATTACACAATTATTAGTATGTGTGAATGCCTAAGGAATTAGGTTCATGTACTACTTGGATGGAAATTCATGTTCTTACTAGTTGATCATGATCACTCCAAGGTGGCTTGATTCAATGGGTGTGAGAATTATCATTGCAATGACTTACAAATGTTTTCAAGGTTCCATGTAAAATGCATCCATCAACTTAATGCATATCGTAATGTTGCGAAATATTTTTCAAACATTTGCTTAATACAAAAATATTAATATATGAATTTTTATTTTCAGTTCAAAAATGGCATCAACTCCTTTATTGAACATACTCACTAAAAACAAAATGAACAAAAATAACTATAAGGAATGGAAAAGGAATCTGATAATTGTCCGAAGTTGTGAGAAACTTTAAACATTTATTGATACTAAGTGCCTTCCGGGCACTTAAGCTGAGGCTAGAAAACATTTGGAAGAGTCTAATGAGATAACTCATTGCTATATGCTGGCAAGTGTGGCCAACACTCTATATAAGCAACTAGAGAGCTGTAAGATTGCTAAAGCGATTCTAGATAAGCTAAAAGACATGTTCAGAGGTCAAGCCACTTTGGTTCAACAATCTGCTATAACTAGCTTAATGAATGCCCAGCAAAAGCCCGGCACTCCGATCAAAAACCATATGGTCTCTCTTATGGCCTACTTTGCCAAGGCCACAAACAATGAGACCATTTTAGATCATAACACTCAAATTGATATGGTCTTCAAAAGCTTGTCAAAAGATTTTTCTAGTTTTCGGGGCCCATATAACCTTAGCAACAAAAACTTGATGCTTACACAATTCATGAAGGAGTTACAATCCTATGAGTTGATGTTTAACAGCGGTCAGCTAGTTTAAAGAGAAAAAGCGAATATATTCGTCACCTTTTCCTCAAATGGGAAAGCACACTAAGAAAGTCAAGGCTAAGGTCTCTATGCCACCACAAGTGGAAAGGAAGAGAACTAGAAAGGCTAAAGACTTATCTAAGTTTAAATGCTTCTTCTACAACAAGAAAGATCATTTCAAGGAAAAATGTAAAGAGTGAAAAGAATACCTAGCAACCAAAGGAAAATGTATGGAACTCTTGATGATATAAGCTTTTCTAGTGGAAGATTCAATAGACCACCGGGTCATTGATTCGGGAGCCACTAATTATGTTTGTGTTTCTCTACATGAGTTCAATGAGACAAAAGATATTAGAGATAAAAGCTTATCGTTGTGAACCAAGAATGAGAAAAGTGTGGTAGCTAACATAGTGGGAGATGTACATATTTATTTTTATAATTTTAGGAAGATTATTTTAAAAGATGTTTTCCATGTACCAAGTTTCAAAAGAAATTTAATTTTCGTTGCATGTTTATATAAAGACAGCTTGACCGTGAATTTTAATAATAGAATTGCAATATTTAGAAATCCCAATCTTATCTGCAATGGATGGATGTCAAATAATCTTTACTCTATCAAAACAAAGATGTACACACTGCTTGAGCGTGAAATATCAAATAAAATACTTAAAATTTCTCACTCTAATGAGGTGTACTTTTGGCATTTGAGACTTGGTCATATTAACTGAGAAATAATAATTACACTTGTGAAAGATGACATCTTAACTTCACTTTAAAAAGTTAATCTTCCACAATGTAAATCTTACTTGGAAGGTAAGATAAGTAAGCGATCTTTTAATGCAAAAGGAATGAGGGTTGGAAAACCCCTAGAACTTGTGCACACTTACGTATGTGGCCCCATGAGCGTTAGTGCAAGTGGTGGTTACAAGTATTATGTAAACTTTATTGATGACTATTCCAAATATGGGTATGTATACCTGATGCACCGCAAGAGTCAAACCTTTGATAAATTCAAAGAACTTCACGCGGAAGTGGAGAAACAACTAGATTTACCCATAAAGGCACTTCATTCTGATCGAGATAGAATATTTATTTGATAAGTTCTTAAGGTACCTCATGGAGAATGAGATTCTATCACAGTTAACTGCGTCAGGAACTCCACAACAGAATAGCATGGCAGAGAAAAGGAATCAAACGTTGGTAGACATGCTACGTTAGATGTTAAATTATTCAAAGCTACCAATCGCTTTCTAAGGATATGCAGTACAAATGGGTTGCTATATTTTGAATGATGTGCCAATTAAAGTAGCATCGAAAACTCTATACGAATTAGCAGAAAGCCAATTTTAAAACATTTAAGTATTTGGGATGCCCAACCTAAATATTGGATAAAGATGCGAGGAAGTTAGACTCATGGACAGAATTGTGCATGTTTGTAGGATATCCAAAGGGAACAAATGGTGGTTTTTTTTTAACCTGAAAGAGCAAACTGTTATAGTGTCAACTTATGCTACTTTCCTTGAAGAAAATTACATGAATGACTTCAAACCTCGAAGTAAAGAGGTACTCGAAGAGCTTTCATGAAATATACAAAAGCCTAAAGAAATGGTTCCAGAACTAACTCCTAATAGTATATCTGCAAATGATCAGCAATATAGGGAGTTTCACTATAGTGGAAGGGTTTATCGTAGGCTTAAGTTCTTTCAATCTAGCAAAAGTGTTTTTAACATTTGGGTCTACCAAACAGGACGATGATGACCCACTCACATATGATGAAATGATGCGGAGTGTTGAGTCGAAGACTTGGGAAATAACTATGAAAGTTAAGATGGACTCTATGTATTCCAATTTATTTTGGGAACTTGTAGACTGACCGGAATGGATAAAACTCATATGGTGTAAATAGATCTACAACAGGAAAAGAAATGTGGATTGGAAAAGTGGAAACTTTTAAGGCCAGACCTGTTATACTCAGAAAGAAGGGATCGATTATAAAGAAATCTTCTCTTTGGTTTCCACACTTAAGTTAAACCACATATTGTTATCCATTATGGTGGCTCTTAATTATGAGATCTGGCAAATGGATGTCAATACAACATTTTTGAATAGCTATCTTGAAGAAAGCATCTACATGATGCAACCCACCTGATATATAACTAAATGAAATGAGCATAAAGTTTACAAACTACTTAGATCCATATATGGGCTTAAGCACGCATCTTACTCATGGAATCAAAGATTTGATCAAGTGATCAAGACTGCTATATTTGAGCAAAACATAGATGAACCTTGTGTTTACAAACATTTAGGGGATGGAAAGGTGGTCTTTCTTGTTCTATATGTCGATGAAATTCTACTCATTAAAAATGATGTAGGGACATTACCATCGGTTAAACTGTTGTTAACCCAACAGTTTAGCATGATGGACTTAGGAGAAGCTAAATTTATTCTAGGTATTCCAATCTTAAAGGAACGAAAAGTCAAATTGATAGCACTGAATCAAGCTTCATACGTAGATAAGATATTAGAGCGTTACGCAATGAGTAATTCGAAGAAGGGAAATCAACCCTCTGTATCGGGATTTCATCTATCTTTAGAGGACTGTCCTTATACTTCGATAGTAGGAAGTCTCATGTATGCTATGTTAAGCTGTGCACACGCCCAGATATTTGTTTTACAGTGGGGTTGGTAAGTCGAGATCAGGCAAATCCAAGACCAAGGCACTAGCAAGTAGTTAAGCATATACTCAAGTATTTACAAAAAATAAGGGATTATATGCTTGTGTATTCTGGAGGAGACCTTACTTCTATCAAATATATTAATTCTAACTTCCAAACGAATCAATATTCAAGGAAATCGATATTAAATTGTGCATTTATCCTAAATCGTGGGTCCATAATGTGAATAAGTGTCAAGAGGGTTACATTACTAACTTTACTATGGAGGGTCGAATATGAGTTACGAAAAAGCTATGGCACTATAACAGTGCGAATATAGCTAAACCTAAAAGAAACCACATAAAGACAAAACACATTAAGGGAGACAGCAGTGTTTGACGAAATAGTGGATGCAGTCAAAAAACTTATTGAGGACATAGCCTGGGGTTTGTTTTACCAAGGCTCTACTAGCTAGAGAGTTCTCTGGGAAACATATAGAGGGGCATAAGAATGTGAAATATGACTCATCTACTTCACTAAGGCAAATGAGAGACTTTTGGATCTGGTAACCTGAATGTAGTATTTTCGTCTAAGAATACTTGTAATTTTTTTGAACAAATTGGTTAATAATATTATTCATTAATTAGATTAATAATTTGTATATTGTCCTCACATGGTTTCTCCAATAAAATGTTTCTAATTAGTTGTCTAATATTTAACTAATACTAAGTTGTATTTTGTGGTCGGATCGTAGTACACAAAGACAACTTGTATTAGTAGACAAACTTAAACATGTCCTTAGTCTAATCGGAAATGAGCAAACTGATTGAAAGGCTAATATGTAATCTGTCAAGTCCAATTAGGGAGATGCATTGTCTTGGGCATCGGAACGGATGACTCCTAGAAGATGGAGACATAGATGTGACTGATTCGACTGACAGTAAATTGAATCGGACCCAAGTAGAATAGATCTCGAATCTGTTTATGGATTTATTCACTTGTGAAATTTATAGTGTAGCATACCGAGATCCTAAATAGATGGCAGACTATGTATGCGTGACTCGTACGCTTTGATGTAAGTCAAAGCTTGAGTTCAAATAGATAAGGAACCAAAAGCTGGTGCATTGGGTGTACAACTTCTATAGTATGTAGTATCATTCACAACAGTGGAATTCATAGCCTAAAACATGGGTAAATGATATCCTTTCATTGGCATTACATAGTTGATTAAAAGTAAACGTGACCATGGGACATCCGTTTTTGTGATGCATTACTTGGTCACTTTATGATAGTGATTGACTTTTCATTAAGGAAGATGTAATATTTACCATGAGAAAAAAATAGGATCATATTAAGAGAATGGATATTATTTGAAAGAGATCAAGGATATCCTATGAGGGTAACACACTGATGATAAAGTCATTAGACAAGCACTGAGTAGTTGCTTTCATAATGGTATGTTATTGGGGAGAGCTCAATCACGATACTGTAGTGGAATAACTTCATGACTAATTGAGTTTATAATTAATAGGTGAAAAGCCAAAACTTAATTATAAATCATTTGAGACTCAACTACATATGTCCAATCGATCCCTCCAGTAGCTCGTTGAAACCTTAAATAAATTTCGTGTTTAAATTGAAATGAACAAAATGGATAGAAAAAGAGAAATGAGAAACATTCAAGATTAGTTTTGGTTTTCTCTGAAATGGAGATATAGAATCATTTGAAAATAAGTGTATGTTTCCAAAAATGGAATTGAAAATGTAAATGGAAATTTATAATCCTATATGAATTACTTAAAAAATGATCAAAAGAATAAGGTTATGTTTTTGGACTGTTTTAAAGCCTGAAAATGAAAATAAACTATTCAGTCATAGTGAACATGTTAAGTTGTGAAATATTAAACATATTTTCTTAAAATTTTACCTAGGCCAAAATCGTCAAAATTTAACCAAGGGTAAAATTGTCAAAATTTTATTTGAGGTAAAATAGGGATGATAAATCTGTTTTATATAAATATTAAATTTTATTTTGGGAAATAAAAAACTGAAACGGGATAGATCATTTTACAGAGTACTAAGGAAAAAAAGGCCTAGGAAGTACTCGTAATTGGATCCGATGTGAGAAAGGCCCAAAACCCATCATGTAACTAGGGTGTGCCATCCACCCCTCTCCTACTCTAAGTAGAAAGTTGATTTTCTATTTGAAATAAACCACTACAACTCAACAAGGGTTCTATCTTCTCTTCCTATAAATAGATGGCACCGATAGAACTATTTACACACTTTTTGAGAGATTGTTATTTTGACGAAAAATAGTGAGAATTAATTCTCAACTATTAAATATATTGTTCCAGAATAACAATTTTATCGATTTCTATAAAGAAAAGAGAATTTTTGTTTTCACCCCAAAAGGAGAGAAAATCTTTTCTAATTTTGTACGTTTTGATTCAATTGGTTCAAGCCCACACTCAAAGTAGTTCGTGGTATAAGAATAGCGGAGAAGATCGTTTGGTTGCAAGTCAAAAAACATTAAGGATCCGCTTACCCAAAAACACAGTCACAATTTTGGTTTAAGGTTTATTGCTATAAATATCACAAATCGGGTCGATTTTCAAAATTCAATTTTTTGCTATGCAAGAAAAATTTTCAAACCATATTTTTTCCAACAAGACAAGCCATCAGTAATGCAGACAAGCTGTCAGTATTGTGGACAGGCCACCAGTACTGCAAACAAGCTGTTAGTACTTCCTCCTTACATAATCGTCCCAACCCCAATGAAGTATGACATTTTTTAACAATAACATAGCCGCACAGTAGGCATGATAAAAACATGCAATCAGTGGCAGAAATAGTAGGCATGAATTATTCTGCTTTTAATATTTTAGTATCAGTAATCATGATTTTATCATGAAATCAATTTTTAACAGAATCAGTGACAGGTTTTAAATGTGCAGTAATACTTATCAGTCTCAATGAACATGATTCATCATGCTTTCAATATCAATATCATATTATTAGCATGCTTTAGCATCACAATGCATATGAAACATTATCGAATCATACAATAACATTACACACATTTTTTATAGTTCATGTTTCTTAGATCAAGGTACTTGTAGAAAATCCTTAATAAAGGATTTATTATTCACCATGAATACTTTATGTACACATTTAGTCATAAGTGTGGCAAAGATGTAAACGATTATTTTTAAACATATATATAATATTTATGGACCAAAACATCCATAATTTTAGTTTATTAAAACTCACACCTTGAATGAATGTTCCACGATACAAAGTCTACTCATTCACAACCCTACTCCTTAGATTTATCTAAATCTCGCCTTGACTTTATTATTCTTTCAGACGGAGATTCAATAATCCTTTTTTGTTAGTACGAATTCGAGTGATACAGATTGAACCGTTTTATTGGCTAGATTGGAAAATTTACAATTCAGTGAAAACTTGATCAAAGGGGAAAAATAAAGGCATAAGAAAGAAGAGAGAAGGAAAAAGGAAGAAAAATAGGTGGTGGTGGCAATGGCGGTGAGATGGTGGTGAAAGAAGGAAGAAAGGGAAGTGGTAGCGGTGCAAAGATGGTTGAAGTGGTGCAATGGTGGCTTAAATGTGGTCAAAGTGGTGGCAAAAAGTGAAAGGCGATGGCACAAGTGGAGGAGGAGACAAAAAGAAAGAGTGGAGAGTAAACATGGAAGAGAAACAAAGTGAATTGTTTTCCTTAGCTACTAAGGACGGCAAGCGTAAGTCAAAGTAGAGGAAAAATAGAAGAGAGTGAAACAAGGAAAATAATAGGAAAAAGGGGGAACATAAGGAGTGAAAAGGAGAGTAAAGAAGGAAGGAGGAAGAAAAGGGTGGAAAGAATCTTCTGAGCATGGCAAGTGTTTTGGGCGACAAAAGGGGTTGACCAAGGGCCTCCGAAATTAAAAAATAAAATGCATGAGTGGGGACTCGAACTTGGGTCACTAGGATAGCTTCACTTGTTCCTAACCATTAGGCTAGCACTCGATCATGTTTAAAAACTAATGATAACTAAATAAAAATGGGGCGTGACATTCCTACACTGGTGCAGGCAATTCGGAGGACCACTTGGCTTATTACAACAACCACATGAACATTCTTAGGGCTTCAAATGTTGTGAAGTGAAGTTCTTTTTCTACAACCCTTTCTACCACTCCTAGACAATGGTATTTATTACTTCTCGAATGATCTATTAATAATTTTGATCAATTATTCGAGTTATTCATGAGTAGGTTTTTAGTTAACTAAACCCCCCAGTAGTCTCAAGTGCATCTTATGTCTATCTGGAAGAAAGAGATTGAACCCTCTATGATTTTATTAAGAGATTTAATACTGTAACCATGATAATAAAAGGTGTTTTTGATGCTCTAGCCATTCAAGCTTTCTTGGCCGGGATTACCCATAAATTTCTCCAATTCTAAATCATTGGTAACCCTCTAGAGAAGTTATCTCATCTATATGAAGTTGTTTATTGTTTCATGGAGGATGATCAGATGGTCATAAATTAAATCGAGTCGTCAACATAAGCAACCCAAGGATCTAAATGATCTTCTGCTCTACGACAGTATCATGCACTAGTGTATTAGTACTAGCCTTTACAGAAGGCTCACCCCCAATAGGTGTTGAGCGATTTCACCAGTATTATCCTCCATCACAAGGGGGTAGGTGGGTGGTTAATACTATAGGCCACGATGACACTCAAGACCCGTGAATGACAGTCACCCTAACCAACACCAACAAGGATAGGTCTCATATAATTGTAACCACACATGCCAACAACTTAATTCTTCCCCAACTATCATATTTGATCAGATCGAGTACCAAGAGATTCTACCAAATCTTCAAGCTATGCCTTCAACCCTCATCGAGATGAGTCACCCTTTCATTGTCGTTATCATAATGTTGGAGGTCATACTATGGGTCGATGTGTCCAGCTTAAAGATGCCATACAGGATGTCATCCAAAAAGGCTAATACAACAATATGTGGTCTAGGATGCCTACCTAAAAATAGAGAAAATGATCAAGAATCGGAGCCTTCTGAAAATTGACCTGAGGACAAAGGAACAGGGCCAGTACAGAAAATTATTGAAGTCTTGATTGGTAGATATAATGAGTGGGACACTTCGAGCTCTAAGTGAAAAGCTCACTAACAGAGTATTTTATTTGTCTCTACATCAATCAAGACGCCCAAGTCCTCTTCTTGGAGCTTAAAATTTTCTGAAATAGATGAGTGGGAAGTCCTAGATACGAAAAGGGATGGTCCTTTTATCATTCCAACCATAATATCATCTTTCTAAGTTAATAGGATCTTGATAGACACTAGAAGCTTGGTAGACATTTTGACAGCCAAAGTATTCCATAAGATGGATCTTAATGATACAACATTGATGAAAGCTAGTGCAGTATACAATTTTTACAACTAGCCAATAGCAGTCTAGGGATCTATTACCCTTTCAGTGGTATTGGGTGATTGAGAGCATATAGTTATAGAGATAGTTGATTTCTTTATAGTAGATTATCTAGGTGCATATAATGCAATCTTTAGAAGGTCAATAATGTAGATGGCTAAGATGGTTGTAGCCAGTTTTTGTTTAATGGTTAAGTTCTCTACACCTACAACAGAAGTGTACTTGAACTGTGATCTACAGAATGCTTCAGAATGTCATACCATTTCCCTAAACCTTACAGAAGAATAAATAATCCTTTTTCCCCTTCCTCACTCATATTGCAACCATATTAAACAAAATTCACCGATTGGGGTGAATTTGATTGGCAAGCCCATACTAGATTTGGAAGGTCTAGATGTGAGGTCTAAGTCTAAGCTTTCAAAAGCCAATGCTGCTAAAGTTACAAAATCTGTCCTTATGTACAAAAGACCCTAAGAGGGTCACCAATATGGTCATTACCCTCTCGCCTACAAAGAAAGAATTATTGAAAGCTATATTGGTGGAATATAAGAATGTATTCTCTTGGTCTACAACTGATATGCCAAGTATTCACCCCTTTGTCATTCAGAACTCTTTGGGAGTAGACCCCAACACTTGACCAGTGAAGTAAAAAAAACAAATAGTAGCAACAGGACAAGAAGTAAATATGTTTCTAACTATAGGTTTTATCTATGAAATCACTTACTTAAATTGGATATCAAATGTTGTAATTGTACCCAAGCTAGGAAACAAATGGCGAATGTGTGTGGACTTCACGAACTTGAATAAATCCTACCCAAAAGAAAAATTCTTGTTGCCTTCAATTGATCGATCATGAATTTCATGAATTCATGGATGAATTCTCTAGATACAACAAAAATTTCACAAATCTGACTGATCAAGGAAAAATGACATTAGTTACTAAAGATGGGTTGTTTTGCTATAAAATGATGCCCTTTGGGTTGAAAATGCAAGATTCACCTACTAGTGATTGGTGAATAAGTTGTTTAGAAATCAAATCAAAAGGTGTATGAAGGTGTATGTGGATGATATGTTGGTGAAAAGTGCCACGATGGAACAACATGTGAACGATCTACGGAACGTGTTCATACTCTTAAGAAGGTACAACATGAAGCTCAATCCTGCCAAATGTGCCTTTGGAATATGAGATGGAAAGTTCTTATGATTCATGATCTCCAATAGGGTTATTGAGGCTAATCTAGAGAAAGTCAAAGCCATTTTAGAAATTCCCCTCCCCCAAAAAATATCGTTGAAGTTTAGCGATTGACGAGTAGGCTCGTTGCATTAAACCAATTTATCTCTAAGATGGTAGACAAGTTCATTCCCTTCTTCAAAGTTCTAAAATCTCTCTTTCAATGGTTAGAAAAGTGCCAACAGTCATTTGAAAACCTGTAAGAATACCTTAACACCATTTGTTGTTAGTATCATTGCTTCTAGATGACACTCTAAATGTTTATTTGGAAATTTCGAATGGGACAGTAACCACCATATTAATAAAAGAGGTGGAAGGCCAACATCCTTTATATTATGCGAGTAAGGTACTCTAAAAAAGTGAACTGAGGTACCCTAAGCTAGAGAAGATTATTTTTGCCTTGGTGATAGTTGCCAAAAAGCTTCACCCGTATTTCCAAGCCTATTTGGTCATCATTTTGTTAGACCTGTCGTTGTGAGAAATTCTAGGAAAGATTGATGCCTCTGGTCACATGGTGAAATAGAGTGTAAAACTCAAAGAGTGGAATTCATTGTCAGATGTTCTTTTGCTCATTATATAGAGTCAAAACATTGTAGTAAACCCTTCGAAAGCTCAAGAAACTATTGCAGAACCTTTCGCAAAAAGTCTCTCGAGAATATTGTCACGTGGTTTTTTCATGTGGATGGTTCTACAAGAAAGTTGGGTTCTAAAGTAGGTATCTCGTTAGTTTATCTGAATGATAATGAGTGGGAGGATGGTCTATATTTTTCTTTTATGGCTTCTAATAATGTTATTGAAATATGAAGCAATGGTGGATGGTTTGGAACTTGCACAGAAATTGAAAGTTCAAAAGCTTCATGTTTACATCGATTCCCAATTTATGGTAAAGTAGATCCAAAGAGAGTATGAAGTTAAAGATCTCATTTTAGCTAAATGCTACTCCATGGTGATGAAGCTATTGCAAGGTTTCCTAGAAGTCCTAGTTGACAAGGTTCCTTGATTTGGAAACATAAAGGTTGATTCTTTGTCCCGAGTTGCATCCGCAGTAGGAATTTGAGAAAAGGGCAAGATCTGACTAGAACATAAGGAAGTCCCCAGTTATGTGGAAATAGGATAGGTCTTCAACATAAACCTTGGGAATACAAGGATGAAGCCACTAATAGAATTCTTTTCTGGTGATTCAACACCCTTCGGTCCTAAAGAACTTGATAGCATTTCTCGTCTAACTTCCTGGTACACTTTTATTGATGAGATTTTGTATAAGAAAAGTTTTTTTTACAACCACTCTTAAGATGCCTAGACCCATTTGAAGCTAAGTATGTGATCCAAAAGGTTCATGAAAGTATCTACAGCCACCATCTGGGTGCATGAACCTTAAAGAAAAATGTTGCTTCAGTTTCTTGCAACCATCTATTAAAAATGACAAGTCTTCACCCGAAATCTGCTAAGAACAGATGGTTATCCATAAAACAATTTTGATGAGGAAAATTTTTATAAGGAAGAAGATGGGAAGATATGGCAAAGCTAGAGACTACCACACGTTATTCAGTAAAGTATTGTAATCGCAATTCAAAACAAATTATTTCATATCATCCAGATTGGCCAGGCATAGATAAGAAGAGAACACATAGCTAGAAAGCATAAACCAAAGATATAACAAGAAAAAGATAATATTTTATTAAGTGATAATCATGAAGGTACAATTACAAAGCTTTAGCAACATTATATGTATATTTACAAAGAACTCCCCCCATCCCCCATCTAATGTGCCCTCCTGTTGTGCACCTTGCAAGCTTGACTCTCTACCCATTAACTCTATTCCTTTACTATCATTTTCTAACTCCTCTAGGTAGGATCTTGACCTCCAAGTTTCATCTTCAAGGGGTTTACTTCTTGAAAAGTCACCAACAAAAATAAAGGGTCACATATCTTGGTGAAAATAATGCCAACAATCCTCGAACGGGTAATTAATGTCAAAATCCAAGCAACCACCACACCTGATTAAATCAAAGATTGACCTAAAGTTCATCCCATGCGTCTACATAGGACTAAAGGCCACTTGCATGGCCAACATGACCCCATCCACGATAATGGTCGAGGCGGTTACTTTGACATCTTCAAGCCTTTTTTATCCTTTCTTCCATAATGCAAACACATGTTGGAGTTGAAGGCTCAAGTCT
This sequence comes from Gossypium hirsutum, assembly GCF_007990345.1. Taxonomy (NCBI): domain Eukaryota; kingdom Viridiplantae; phylum Streptophyta; class Magnoliopsida; order Malvales; family Malvaceae; genus Gossypium; species Gossypium hirsutum. The sequence goes on from NC_053438.1 coordinate 17,026,563, forward strand.
TTAACTTCGACATCTTGCTCCAATAGAGCCTCTCAAAGTTATTGCTTCTCTTTCTTCAACTGAGTATTCTCTCTTTTTACGAGAGAATTCTCTTCCTTAACCCTCTGCAGCACCTCCATCATTTACTAATACTACTTTCTCATACTAGTCATGCCTTCTTAACCAATTGCTCATTCTTCAAAAAATCATTAAAAGGAGTATAAGTAGTCGCAGTCATTTAATTGACCTCTTGGAAGGGGATAATGGCCAGTTCAATATTTGTGTTAATCAAGCAACTTAACGAGAATAGGAAATTGAGATAACCAACGATATATATCTGAAATTTACCTGTAGAACCTTGTTTTTCTTTAATTTGAATAGGACCTTCTCGGGGAATAGATGTTGAATTCAGCTCACCATTCGAAGTTTCTACATTTCAAAAGATGAAAACAAAAACTTCTTGTTCAGAAATATCTTGTGCTCTTGAGGGAGAAGTTTTAGTTTGGGAGGGAGGAAACACTTGAGAAAAGGGGTAAGGGACACCACACTCTAAGGCTGCCCTTCCGATGGAGTATTTTTTCATAAAGGAGCAACAGGTCTTTTGGACCTAATAATACTCTAAAATGACACACTTTTATGTGTTAATTACATATATATATTGAATATGATCCTACTAATTTAGGTTTTTTATGGTTTTTTATCTTGTAGGAACTAAATTGAACGCAAAAGGAAATTTAGGGGCAAAAAGCGTGAATTTAAAGACAAAATAGGTTAGCATGTGAAATAGGGAAGAAGTGGTGCCAAAAATACAACATGTGGAAGACTTGGGGAAAAAATTCAAAAGAAATGATTTATGAACATAAGATTTTATTTAAATTTAAATTTTATTTTTAGGATTATTGTTAGTATTATTATAATATTGTTTAGATTTAATTTCAAATTATATCTTTTAAACATTATCATCTAGAGTTTAAATAGGAACAAACTAAGTTTTTATGTACTATAAATAGGGGATGGAGTGACATGAATATTCACCCACCACTTCTGTAAAAAAACTCCTTCCCCCTAAAGCTCTTAGCCTTCTTGTTTCTTTTCTTCTTTAAAAAATTCCTTTCCATTAAACTCGTGTTTTTTTTTTGAAAAGCATGAGTCACTAAACTCATCTAGCCAAAGGTTATCAAAACTCCTCCAAAAGAGTTCATCAGGCTTAAAACTCACACTTACCCCTTCTCAACGAGTATTCATCATTTCCCCGCATTACGACACTGATGCTTCCGTCCATATCCTTCCCAAAGTAATCTTTTCAACTTGTGCAAAGAACGATCACTTTGTATGTTTTGGGAAGGTTGCACAGTTGGTTCGCTAACTTATTGCATCAGAGGTTGTCGAGCCCAAAAGATGAAATGGTGTGGCATTCACCATTGAGAAACAACGATCTAGTGAAAGACGGTCCCACAAAAGTGTTAGTTGGCTAGAGTCAGGTTCCTCTAGATCGTAAGGTTATAACCTAAGTGAAGCTGGTGGTTGTAGGCATCCTCTTCCACTATAACTAGCTTATTCGGTCACGAGAAGGATCACCTAAAAGCCTATGATTGAACCAAATGAGGATCGAAAAAACCAGAGATTAGAATCTCTCAAATCAAAAAAGCCCTTCCTTCAACTCTGTTTCTTTTTACAATTGTAATTTCAATTTATTTATTTTCAACTTGTCCATATTTCTAATTCTATTTTTTCTAGGTCAGACGTTTTTCTTAGGCACGACTGTGCCCAAGATTTCGAGAAACAAGAACCTATAGTGATCCGGTCCCTGAGGATTTGACCCTACTTCCCTTATACTATTTTTTTGTTATTTATTAGGGATAGGTTATTTTTGGTCAAGCACACCAGAACCTAAATTAATGTACCGCCATTTGATTGGCTGTATTTTTCAAAGGAATATATACAAAACCACAAAAGATAAAATGAGCATACAACCATACAGACCACCAAAAAAGTAGCTAAAAAACTTCATACCCGTTGAGGACCTAGAAACTATTGCATCATACTCGTCTAAAACAATGTTGATACTAAGAGAAGAAACGGGTTCCTTCAAGTTTGGCCTCAACATGGGCACTATGAGTGAAGCCCCATAAGGGATCTACCACCTATGATATGGAAGCCTTGCAAACTCTAAAATAAAGTTTCACGGCACTGAACGCAATCCTTAGAGATACTTAGCAACACCATCCCTTGAGTCAAAAGGGCCATGAATGTTCATGCCTTTTCAGCACTTAACATCCCTCAGGCCATCTATTAGGTTTATAGGTACATATCTCATTGCCCCTTGATCACGAAGACAATATCGAAGTACTTCTCGGAGAGAAAAATCCTAAGGAATGACGAAATGGCCATTATGATTAAGAATATTATAAGTGTCACCCCTGTAATAGGTCAATTTTGGCCTGGTTAAAAAAAACAAATAACAAGCCCAAATTGTAACCCAATTACATTAGCCCAATAAACCCATAACAGAATCAAAGAACCCTAGCCCCTTCGCCTCAGTACCGCAGCAGCATACAGCCTCTGCGCAGATATCGCAGCACGTCGCACATTCTCCTTCCACGCCGCGCACGTCTGTCTTCCATGCACCTGCAACAAACTACAAATAGCAGCAAATGAAAAGAAAATGGGGGAATTTTTATTACTGTTTTGGGGTTATAAAGAGTTTATTGCAAAACCGATTGAAAAAACAATATGGTATTAACAGATTGAGAAACACAACAGGATTAAAAAAACAGTTTTGAAGGTGACGATTTTGGTTTTTCTTTTTTCCAATATTTTTTCTTCTTTCTTTCTCTTTTATTTTTCCTTGTTTCTAAAAGCAAATAAAAAAGGGAAAGAAAGGAGGGCTTACCGTTGCGAGAGTCGTCGGAGAGCGTCCTCGTTTCGTTGTTCTCTGGTCGGACATGGGAGGGGATTGGAACGGCAGAGGACAACTGCTGCGGCGCGATTTTGAATGGCAGAGGAGAGTTTTTTTTTAGGGCTTGAATTGGGTTTTATTGGCTGCAAATTAAATGGGGTTTTATTTATGGGTTATTTATGTTTTTAATCCTCTTTATTTTTCCATCATTTCAAAATCATAGTTTTTATTTTTAAATTTTTCCATGAAAATTTTCAATTGTTTTATTTTAATCCCATTTAAACGCAGTGTTTAAGAGGTTTAGGAGAATTTTCCTTTTGGGTCCTCTTTCTGTTGCGTGCTTTTTAATTTGGTCCCTTTTTGGTGTTTTCTATTTTTAATTCAGCCTTTTGATTCTGTTTATTTTACAGTTTGATCCCTAATTGGTAGTTTTAGGTTTATTTTAGTTTTTTTTTAATATTATCAATATTTTTCTTGCGTTATTATTATAATGTTATCTATTGTTATTACATATATTTATGCGCATATGTATCTTATTATATATACTTATCTTATATATTATTATTATTATTATATTTTCTTAGTTTATATAGATACATACGTACATATATTAATATTTTATAATATTTTTATAGTTTTTATATGTTTTATAATCCAAATTTATATACATTTTTATAATATATATACATACATTATTCAAAATGATCATAAATATACATTTTTTTCTCATCTTTCTTATATATAAACATATATATATTCATAATTTATTAATGTATTTTGTTTATATTTTTATTTTATTTATTTGTATTTATTTTTATAACTTTATTATATATGCTTTAATATATGCATATACATATTTTTTAAAATTTACTTATATACCATATTTTATTTTGTAAATACATATGCATATATAATATAAATTAAAATATTTGTTTCATATTGCATTCACATTTTTTAAAACATATCCTTTAAAAATATATTTTGATTTTGTCATAGGCTTTTAAAATAAAAACAATATTCAAAGTTAAGGGTTTTCGAGGAAATTGAGCCTTAACGTATTGGGTTCTGATTTTCTTTATTAATTCCAAATAACCGAGAATATTCGTTATTCAAAATGCATAAGTATAAAAATCATTTTCGGGAACTTAATTTGTCGTGTCCTAACGTATTGGGCATGACATATTGCTTTCTCGAAATGAAGATTTTCTTTAAAAAACTAAAAAGCGATATTCAAAGTTCGGGGGGTTTTGAGAAATTGTACCCTAACGTATTGGGTCTCGATTTCTTTATCTAACTTGAGCAATTGATTATTCTTTTCAGATTTCATCATTTTGAGTTTTTTTATATCTTTTCAAATTTTCGACACCAAGACATTAAATAATCAATTTGGTACCGATTTTGGGCGTTACGAGGGTGCTAACCCTTCCTCGTGCGTAACTGACTCCCGAACCCGTTTTCAAATTTCGTAAACCAAAATCGTTTTAAGGTGAGCCGATCACACCTAAATCACGGATCGATGGCGACTCCAATTTTTATTTTTAAAGTCGACAACTAAATTTTTGTTTTCAAAAAATGGTTTCGACAGCTTGGCGACTCCGTTGGGGACTTTCGAGAGTCGAGCCATGAATTGATTATTTTTTTCTTTTTTTCGAAAATCAAAAGTTGTTTTAAATTGTGATTTCCCCTTTGCATTCATTGGTTTTTATCATAATATGCTTGCTTAATTGGTCTAAGTCCGTTAGTTTATTTGCATTTTACATTTCATGGTCAATTTTACCCCTCTAAGTGAAGTGAGAAGCTAGTCCTTCATGAGGTTTTCACCTCCGTGCAGGATAGTGGATCGCTTTCGGGATACATCCGTACCTATGTCTTCGTGAGATTTTCATCTCCGTGTAGCCATAGGGAAATGTATCCCCCTGAACCGAACTCGGTCTATATGAGCCTATAATGGGTGAAGATCGAGGAATCTGCTGGTTCGAGTACCCTTGCTCTAGAAGCCAAACTTCATATAGTGAACCTTAGGAACTCACCCTAGGTAGAATTACTCTGAACCTTAGTAGATACCTGACTAGTAGTTTTTATTATTTCTCGATTGTATTGGATTTAATGTTTATACCTGATACTAACTTGTTGTGTTTTGTTTTGAATGCATGACATTTTGACTGCATGGCATTTCATTATAAAAAAGGTGTTGATTCACATTCGGTTCCTAAATAGAGAGCTTGTCATAAGAAAATGGGTTTCTTGATAAAGTGGATGACAATATAGTTGTCCGAATATGGTCCAAGAAAACGTGATAAGAGAAGGATGATAGTTTAATGGAGGACTACATGGCTATAGCTCCGTTGCCCAAGGATTCAAGTTGACAAAGATTATTCAAGAGTCATCAAATGTCCCAACTTTCTAAAAGAAGTTAGTGAGCATGAGTGAACAAAGAGTTGCGACCCGGATCAAGCAAAAAGGAGTTAGTAGTGGCATCCATTGGAAATCTGCGAGATTTATTTTAAACATGCGAATGAAGAAAGAGATCGATGTTTTTTAGAGTATAAAGGCGAGACCATATATATTTTTGCTTTATGTAAAGAAATTTGTATTCTAGTAAAGTTTTCTAAATGCAATTGAATCAGAATCAACGTCTCTTTTATTCATTCATTTCATACATTTGCATTGCATGACATCATATGCATTAAAATCCATTAAAAAGCCATAATTGGTTAAAATTATTCATCAGCTAATCTAGAAACCAACCAGTCAACCAAACACTCTTACGGTACCCGAGCAAAGTCAAGAAGTATGGACCAAAGATTGGAAAAGCTTAAGCAGTTCCAAAAAGAAATGCAAGATCAACTTCAGCAACAGATGCAAGAGCAGCTCGGGAAGATTCAGCAGAAAATGATGGATAAAATGATGGAATCTCAAGGTAGTATGATGACAAAGTTAACGCAGTTGTTGACGGAAGGGAAGGATAAAGGAAAGGGCCCCATGGCCAATGTTGAAAAGGAAGGTGATGATGGACCCCTATATTCTCCAGGCTTCACTCACTCACATGTGCAGCCCCAAGCGGAAGTGTACCCGCGCAAATCTTCTGCTACGATTAGGCCTCAGCAATTTCAGGCCAATGCTTCAAAGTCGATGAATTACCAGGCTGGATCAGGCTCTAGCCCTGAGAATAATCCTGTCAATCTTATCATCCCCGACTTCGATGAGGCGGTCAATAAAGAAAAACTAAGAGAGGAATTGCCAAAGCAATTTGAAGAAAGGTGGAAGTGGGTTGAGGAGAAATTCAGGGCGATGGAAAGCACTGAGAGATATAGTGGGATTGATGCTAAGGAACTGAGTTTGGTCCCAGATTTGGTGCTCCCTCACAAGTTCAAAATGCCATAATTCGAGAAGTATAATGGGAGCAGTTGCCCTGAAGCCCACATTACCATGTTTTGTAGGCGAATGACTGGGTATGTTAACAATGATCAATTATTAATACATTGCTTCCAAGATAGCCTCACAGGGGCAGCATCTAAATGGTACAATCAATTGAGTCGTACCAAGATTAGTTCCTAGAGGGATTTGACGCAGGCTTTTATGAAGCAGTATAATCATGAAGCAGAAATGGTTCCTAATAGAATCACCCTACAAAACATGAAAAAGAAGTCGAATGAAGGTTTTAAGCAGTATGCACAGAGGTGGAGGGAGGTCGCCGTCCAAGTTCAACCACCTCTATTGGAAAGAGAAATGGCAATGCTCTTTATAAATACGTTGAAAGCCCCGTTCATCACACATATGTTAGGAAGTGCCACAAAAAGCTTTTCTGACATAGTCATGAATGGTGAAATGATTGAAAGCGCCATAAAGAGTGGAAAGATTGATGCTGGAGGAAATAACAGAAGGCAAGCCTCAAAAGAAAAAGAAAATGAGGTGAACAGCGTGAATTCGTACAGCAAATTGATTACGGTGAATCAACCAAGAAAGGTGGTTGCTAATCAGCAGGGTTTATCAAGACAAGACTTAGGTGTGAAACAAGGTACTGAGAAGCTCCAGTTCACACTCATCCCAACGACATATGGGGAGTTGTATCAAAAGCTGTTTAATGCACATGTGGTATCTCCATTCTACTCAGAACCTATGCAACCTCCGTATCCCAAATGGTATGATGCGAACGCACAATGTGACTACCATGCGGGAATTACGGGGCACTCAATAGAGAATTGCACTACCTTTAAAAGGCTAGTTGAAAGACTCATCAACATGGGTGTTGTCAGGTTTGATGATTCATCCAGTACAAAAAATTCCACTACCCAATCATGTTGATAATGGGGTGAATGCGATGTATGAGGAAAAGTTAGAAAGTGTGATTATCAATGCCATAGACACAACTGAAGGAGGGACCTTATTTGAGATCTGCCCTTATGAACCTGGGAGCGAGCAAAATAATTAGACTGTGGAAGAGATCTCTGTAGTATCTAGAGCTTGCTCAGAGTAATGTTTAGAACACTCTTATTGCTTTTTAGCCTAGAAGTGATAAGAATACCTTTGTCAAATAGGCTCATGTCTGAACATCATTATTCTAATAAAATACATCTTTGCATTCATTTTTGAGCCAATATTCTTTCATTCTTTTCGAATAATTATTCTTTCATTCTTTTGGATTTTCTTCCAAATCATTCATTCATTCATTTATAATCAATTGTACAAATAGTTATTCATAAATTTGTATATTCTTTTGTATATTCTTTTATATTTATTATGGGTCCCTAGATATCAATGACATGAATGACGCTACTACAGACTCAGAATTTCCTTTTGAACGAGGCATGTGTTTAGAGGGATTTCATGACTTTGAAAATGACATAGATTGTAGCTTATCTCCTTATTTGTTAAGGGTGCTAGAGTAAGAAGAGAAACAAATTTACCTCATGAGAAGACAATGGAGACTGTGACCTTGAGGGAACATACATGACCGAAGAAAATGCAAGACGTTGTTGAGTTACTTCAAGAATTCGAAAATGTCTTCGCATGATCATATCAGAACATGTTAGGGTTAAGCACTGATATTGTAATCTGAGCAACAGCACGACGACAAAAATTTGCAGTATGTTCAAAATTAACATCATGAATGATGCAATTAGAATTCTTTGTCGGGGCAATGCCTTCTTCTTTGGTTCATCATGGTTTTGTCCGTTGAAGTCAAGTTGCCATTTTTCCGTATTGTAGAGGAAGACCTAAAATTTTTTTGTCATAGATAAAATTCGCCCTAAAAGGCTCTATGAGAGAAATCTGATATTAAAGAAGATCTTTCGCATACAAAAGGAAAGTGGAATATCTTATGGAGAAGACCTTATCTGGAATAACATTGATTCTGGTCGAAAGGGATAACCAGGACTTGCCCAAATACTATGAGTTCAGATTCAATCAAAGAAAAATCTAAAAAACAAAATCAAAAAATCAAAAATAAAAAAAAATCAAAATCAAAAAATCAAAATTGTAAAATAAGAATGATGAAAAATGAAAAAGAAAAAGGAAAAGAAAGAAGAAAAGGAGAGGCCAAGGCGGAAACCTGCAAAGGGCACCTTGAGACCAAAGGGGATTTGAGTTGAAAACCCGAAAAGGGTGGCTCAAATTTTGGATCAAATTGGGGCATGAGATGATCAGAGTTACTCAAAAGTTTATTGGAATGAGGCATGTGGTGGTCTTGATATACCTGAATCAGTAGGAAAGGGTATGCGACATTTTGGGGCATCGATAGAGTATTGTAGATATCCTAAACACATGTCAAACTCAGAATAGTCTTCAGGAAGTTTGTACAGAGAAGTTCAAAGATGCGTTATCTGGGGCACCTAGTCTTCATACTATTTATATTGAATTGCCTGTTCTTGGAATACTTCATTCTTTTTCAAGATACGAGTCAATTCCTCTTGTATTCTTAATATTCTTGATAATATGTTCATTTCAAGCTATGTTCTCAAACCAATTCTATTTTATCTTTTATTTTGTTCTTTTTGCAAACGTGTTGCATTAGAATAATGATCAATGGACTAATAAAACTTTCACAAGAGAAGTTTTGCATATTACTCTAGAAGTTTCTAAATAATACAGTAACCTGAAACAGGACTATTGCTTAGAACGCACCAAGTTTAAAGGTTGAAATATGTGGGAAGGAAAGGTCTAAATTGAGACTATCCCTTCAAATTTTGTTGTCATAATATTGATTGAACAAAGTAACAAGATGTTGTGTTGGTGACAAAGCATCAATGAACAAGCAAGTAATGATCACCTTGTAATAAGAAGAGGTTTTCTCGGAGAAATAAATTCTTCATTTGTGCATAGGCATTTGGTATGACACCTTGAGAACGGTATAAAGGACTAAAGTGCTTCACCTTGCGATAAGAGAAGATTCAGAGGCCAGATTTTTTTTTACCATTGGGTTACAGCAGGAGAAAGATGGTACCAATGTTGTATCCCAGTAGATTGAACTTTGAAGTTCACAGTGGGGGGCAATTTGATTGAGTGTTTTTTTGAAGATGCTAGCCGAGCAAGAGGACGTTGTAGTGCGTCAGTGATACGGCTTTAATAAACTTTGAGTAATGACTACCTAAGCGGGATCATTCTCGGAAAAAAATGACATTTTGCATTCATTCAAACGTCATTCATACATGTCTAGTTAGGAGCATTTGATTCATTCTGATCATGATATCCTAATCACTAGGCATAATTAGGTTCATAAGTTGAATTATACAGGTCATGTTCCTCAGAGGACAAACCGGTGAAACTTCAGCCTTGCCTTCCTGAGTTTGCAGTGGAGCAGACTGAAGATAGTAGATCTTGCCTTTCTGTACTGACAGAGAAGCAGATCAAAAGTACCAGCCTTGTCCCCCTGGGCAGTAGTGGAGTAGGTTGAAAATAACAGATCTTGCCTTCCTGTACTGACAGAGAAGCAGATCAAAAGTACCAGCCTTGTCGCCCTGGGCAGTAGTGGAGTAGGTTGAAAATAGCAGATCTTGCCTTCCTGTACTGACAGAGAAGCAGATCGAAGATACCAGCCTTGTCTCCCTGGGCAGTAGTGGAGTAGGTTGAAAATAGCAGATCTTGCCTTCCTGTACTAACAGAGAAGCAGATCGAATATACTAGCCTTGTCTCACTGGGCAGTAATAGAGTAGGTTGAAAATAGCAGATCTTGCCTTCTTGTACTGACAGAAAAGCAGATCGAAGATACTAGCCTTGTCTCCTTGGGCAGCAGTTGAGTAGGTCGAAAATGGCAGATCTTGCTTTCCTGTACTGGCAGCGAAGCAGATCGAAGACATCAATCTTATCGCCATGACGTTAAAATGAAAAAGATTGAAGCCACAATGGCGGATCTTATTTTCCTGGCGTCGCAGCGGAGCAGATTGAAGCCACAACGGCGAATCTTATCTCCTTGGTGTTAAGGCTTGGATTAGCTGAAGTGGAGTGGATTGAAACTGTGGGCAGCAAATCCTATCTCTTTAGCATTACAGTGGAAAAGATTGAAGCCACAATGGCAGATCTTACTCCCCTAGCGGTGTAGTGGAACAGATTGAAGTCACGACAACGGATCTGGTTTCTTAACATTGCAATTTGAAAAGATTGAAGCCAGAACGGCGGATCTTACTTCCCTGGCGGTGTAGTGGAATAGATTGAAGTCACGACGACGAATCTTGTTTCCTCGACATTGCAGTTAAACAATTTGAAAAATCCTATCTCCCTGAAGTTGCAGTGGAGCGGATTAAAATGATGAATCCTATACCTCTGAAGTTGCAGTAGGTCGGATTAAATCCCCATAACAGATCTCATCTTTTTGAAGTTGCAGAAGAGCAAATCGCATCCAGTCTTATCTCCCTGAAGTTGCAGTGGAGCAGACTAGAGATAGCAAATTTTATTCTTTTGAGAAGCTACAAGATACAACTCCTATTTCTTTGTTGTTGCAGTGATATGGATTGAAACACCAGTTCTTATACCTCTGAAGATGCAGTAGGATGGAATGAAGCTACTTGAAGGAAAAGAGCCCCGAAGTCCAACATGACCAAGCAAAATTGGTCATTTTTAAAGTCTTTGCTCTATTCTCGTTACACGATAACGAGCAAAGAGGGGCAACTGTAATAGGCTAATTTTGGCCTGGTTAAAAAAACAAATAACAAGCCCAAATTGCAACCCAATTACATTAGCCCAATAAACCCATAACAGAATCAAAGAACCCTAGCCCCTTCGCCTCAGTACCACAGCAGCAAACAGCCTCCGTACAGATATCGCAGCACGTCGCACATTCTCCTTCCACGTCGCGCACGTCTATCTTCCATGCACCTGCAACAAACTACAAATAGTAGCAAATGAAAAGAAAATGGGGGAATTTTTATTATTGTTTTGGGGTTATAAAGAGTTTATTGTAAAATCGATTAAAAAAACAGTATGGTATTAACAGATTTAGAAACACAACAGGATTAAAAAAACAGTTTTGAAGGTGACGATTTTGGTTCTTCTTTTTTCCAGTTTTTTTTTCTTCTTTCTTTCTCTTTTATTTTTCCTTGTTTCTAAAAGCAAATAAAAAGGGAAAGAAATGAGGGCTTACCGTTGCGAGAGTCGTCGGAGAGCGTCCTCGTTTCGTCATTATCTGGTCGGACATGGGAGAGGACTGGAACGGCGGAGGAGAACTGCTGCGACGCGATTTTGAATGGCAGAGGAGAGTTTTTTTTTAAGGCTTGAATTGGGTTTTATTGGCTGCAAATTAAATGGGGTTTTATTTATGGGTTATTTATGTTTTTAATCCTCTTTATTTTTCCATCATTTCAAAATCATAGTTTTTATTTTTAAATTTTTCCATGAAAATTTTAAATTGTTTTATTTTAATCCCATTTAAACGTAGTGTTTAAGAGGTTTAGGAGAATTTTCCTTTTGGGTCCTCTTTCTATTGCGTGCTTTTTAATTTGGTCCCTTTTTGGTGTTTTCTATTTTTAAATTCAGCCTTTTGATTCTGTTTATTTTACAGTTTGATCCCTAATTGGTAGTTTTAGGTTTTTTTTAGTTTTTTTTTAATATTATCAATATTGTTATTGCGTTATTATTATAATGTTATCTATTATTATTACATATATTTATGCGCATATGTATCTTATTATATATACTTATCTTATATATTATTATTATTATTTTATTTTCTTAGTTTATATAGATACATACGTACATATATTAATATTTTATAATATTTTTATAGTTTTTATATGTTTTATAATCCAAATTTATATACATTTTTATAATATATATATATACATATACATACATTATTCAAAATGATCATAAATATACATTTTTTTCCGCATCTTTCTTATATATAAACATATATATATTCATAATTTATTAATGTATTTTGTTTATATTTTTATTTTATTTATTTGTATTTATTTCTATATTTTTTTTAGATACCTATACCTATACATATTTTATTTTTTATTTTTATAACTTTATTATATATGCTTTAATATATGCATATACATATTTTTTAAAATGTACTTATATGTCATATTTTATTTTGTAAATACATATGCATATATAATTTAAATTAAAATATTTGTTTCATATTGCATTCACATTTTTTAAAACATATCCTTTAAAAATATTTTTTGATTTTGTCATAGGCTTTTAAGATAAAAACGATATTCAAAGTTAGGGATTTTCGAGGAAATTGAGCCCTAACGTATTGGGTTCCGATTTTCTTTATTAATTCCAAATAACCGAGAATATTCGTTATTCAAAATGCATAAGTATAAAAATCATTTTCGGGAACTTAATTTGTCGTGTCCTAACGTATTGGGCATGACATATTGCTTTCTCGAAATGAATATTTTCTTTAAAAAACTAAAAAGCGATATTCAAAGTTCGGGGGGTTTTGAGAAATTGTAACCTAACGTATTGGGTCTCGATTTCTTTATCTAACTTGAGCAATTGATTATTCTTTTCAGATTTCATCATTTTGAGTTTTTTTTATATCTTTTCAAATTTTCGACACCAAGACATTAAATAATCAATTTGGTACCGATTTTGGGCGTTACGAGGGTGCTAACCCTTCCTCGTGCGTAACTGACTCCCGAACCCGTTTTCAAATTTCGTAGACCAAAATCGTTTTAAGGTGAGCCGACCACACCTAAATCACGGATCAGTGGCGACTCCAATTTTTATTTTTAAAGTCGACAACTAAATTTTTGTTTTCATAAAATGGTTTCGACAACCCCCATAAAAAAGCTCTTCTAACTTCAGACGATGGACAAAGCGAGAGGGCATAGGTCTTTTCTATTCAATAGGAAAATCAAAAGACGTTCCCAACTTCAACTCCTATAGAATATACTTTTTAAAGTCTGGCTTCATCTTTCCCACCCCTTCGTAAATGAACTATTATCTTACTTCCCTTAGGACAATGAAATAATGCTCTAGTAATTTTCTCTCTCCTCAATGGTGTACATGTACTGAAACAATGACACAATAGGCCATATACCCTTCTGTCCACACTTGATGATAAACCCAATAATCAGCCACCATGAGCTCCCCACTTACTGCTCAAGTGTCAAGTAGTAGAAATTAAACAAATCCATGACAAACTAATAAGGTGGCAAATGGAAGCTCGTCTCCAACAAGTATATCTATAGGTAGAATCCTGGCCTCCCCCATCATGGCTCAAATTAATCATAGAGCTTAGACGATGCTTCCCTTCTAGAATACTAAATTCATACTTGGGATGCCTCTTTAGAAGACCCCTACACCTCAGCACCCTCCACATTCACCGTAAGCCATTGGCTCATCTACATCTTTTAGGTGTTCGGAGATTTGCCCTTATTGCCACTAATCATCGTAGTTCCCTTAGGATTGGTTGTCGCCACCTTGTTGTCAACGGTAGAAGACCTACCTCTGCCTCTTTACGACATAGACCTACCAAATTTCCCCTATCCTTGCAAGTCTAACCTTTTTTTCTGGTAAAATAGCGAAAACAATGAAAAAATAAAGAAAATATCAAACTACAACCACTGAGAAAGAACTTCAAACAACAAGTAAATGAGAACTCTAAAACAATAAAGTGGTTTCGTGGTAGACAAAAGCTCATATTTATAAATATTCCAGTGCTCCTTCATAAATACACCATTTGGGGTTCAAAGGCCATGACCAATAGCATCTGGTCACCTACATAGTATCAGACACACCTCATCATGGCCACTTTTCCCTAAAAGCTTCTCATTTATATTAGTTTTTCTATAAAGAATCTGACACTTTATCTTCTTCGATGGGATAGACTTTCACCAAAATTCAGATGATGCCTCGCAAAGGCTACTTTATAACCTCCCATTTGACTCGATGGGGCCATTGTTACCCATTTTCCACTCAAACACATGTCAACATTAGATACACCGTTAACCTTCTCGTTGACCTCATCTGAAGTAACGCTTCAATAGACCACCCATTCCTCTCAAAAGGAACATTTACCTGTTTTTAAGTATGAACACTCTCTTAGTGTGAACACACTTCTGATGTAATTAGGAGTCCATTTAGGCATTATAGTCTCGAATCAATAAGTTTCTATGATATACTCCTATGAATATCCTTTACACATTTAATGGGATTGAATGTTTATCCACCCACGTCACACCAATGGACAAGAGAACCTTCCCTATAAGTACCTTGAGGAACGATGAAAAAGGGATCGATCTTTTAGCATCCTAAAGTTACTCTGAGTTATTGTCTTATTGATCAACTAGTTCTTTTGTCCTTGTTTTGGATCTCGACCTCTTTAGGTGAATTGGCCCCCATTGTACCACATTGATTTGTTCATTACTCCTCCTTGTCCTCCTCTTTTGTTGTGCATTGTTAGATAAAGAGTAGGAATTATTCAGAGATTTAACTTGAAATTAATGCAAATTAAAATTTTGAACATAAATTTTTTTACCACTCTTTTTAGATCTAATCTGGGTATTCCTAAAATAGATTAAAATGATACGAATAGAATCAATTCTTAAATACGTAACCAAAAAGAGTTGTTAGAAGTAGGAAAGAAAAAGCAAGTAAACAACCTATAAAGCAATGAAAATAAACAATAAATCAAACAAAAATGGCAAAGGGGACCGTTGATAGAAAAGTGACAAATTTGTGAAAGGAAAGCAATCCCCATAATTTATATATGAATAGATGGAGCTTGAGTAATACATTTTATGATTAATATGATAAAAATAATTTTCTTTTTCTGCTCAAATCTTAAAACTGCTTCTTCTTTCTTTTAAAGAACTTAGATTTGCTTTTTCAAGTATGGGCGAAAGTGATATTTTGAAAAGAAAAATTAAAGAAAAAAACGTTGAAGCTGCTGTTTAACGGCACTGATGATTGATTGATAACGTTAAGCATTCTTTGTGAATAGTGCAACAATTTCATACTTAGGAGAAATTATTGCTGATTATTATTAATTTACTTCAGATATGGTAGCAGCGGAGAATTTTGACCTTGATTTTAGGGGTGAGAAGATTAAGCCTTTTAAAAACTGCTATTTAGAAATTTAATGATTTTAGTATTGTTATTAAAAAAATGTTCGGAAAAGTTTTATATATGATGGTATAAAGTGAAAGTAAGTTAATTTTATTTCTAAAAAGTAAGGTAATTTAAATGATATTTAAAATCGATATAAAAAAATATAAGTATTTAATTTGATATAACATATTTGTAAATTTTAATTTAAATATGTAAATAATGTTTGAGATATTAAAATCAGATAAAAATATGTAAATAATTATTTTAACCCCCAATTTAATTGTTTGCCTTTTTAGTCTCTAAATTTGTATTTTTTGTCAAATCATCACAAAATAAATGAAAAAAGTAATATTTTTTTACATACAAGTAGATAAGACTCCAACATTTAATTATTACAAAAATGATTTTTCCTCGGACTCAAACTGGATGGGGTTGTATTAGCGCAGATACAGATGAGCTTTTAGTTCTAAAAATAAGTATAAATTTGGTAACTCAGATATGGATGGGCTTTTAGTCCAAAAACTAAAATTAAATATAAATTTAACAGAGGCTTACCTCCAACTTTATGGTTAACAGCCACACCCTAACCAACTAAGCTAGTCCAATAATACCATATGTATAAATATTTCAAACTTTTTGTTGACACCCAATACCGGTGATAAAGTAATATTTCTTTTATTTTCAAATTTTTTGTGATCAAGTTTTCTCTCATTTATTACTGTTTAACTTAGGGGTGAGTAAAACTCGATTTGACTCGAAAAAATTGAAAAAAAATTCGAATTTCGAGTTAAACGAATCGAGTTATTTGAGTTAATCGAGTTATTCAAATCAACTCGAATTTTTTTTTCGAATTTCGAGTTCGAATCAAGTTGAGTTTTCGAATTCGAATAACTCGAATAATTCGAATAATTCGAATATCAAACTATAATATTTTATATTTTTATCCCAAACTCCCAAACCTTTTTTACTTTTCCCTCAAAACTTTTACTCCTTCCCACTTTCCCCCCAAAACTTTTACTCCCCTCCCCTCCCAACCCCCCAATCTACCCAAAATCCATTTCCCACCAAAATTTTACTCTCCCATTTATTTTTTCTCAAAATTTTACTCCCAAAAACCCTCAAAACCTTTTATTTTCCCCCAAAATTTTTACTCCCTCCCACTTTTCCCCTAAAACTTTTATTCCCTTCCCATCCCACCTCCCATTTATCCCAAACTCTCCCCCCTCCAATTTTTTTTAATATTTTCCCTCCAAAATTTTACTCCCCTTATTTATTCCCTCAAACTTTTATTCCCCAAAACTTTTTATTTTTCCCCTGAACTTTTACTTCTCACCATTTACTCTCAAATAAAAAATCAAAATTATCCAAAAAAAATCACTAAACATAAATAGTAATAATTTTATTTATATCTACTATTTATATTATTAAATTAAATTTCACATTTTATATTATTTATATTATTGAATTGTTTAGTCATATTAAATATTTATATTAAAATTGAATTATTAATTATGCCATAAAATATTTGTGTTAAAATTTTATATTGGTATTAATTTCACATTTTATTTTTAAAATATCTTTTATTAAAAAATCATATTTTTACATTTAATATATTTTTTAATTCTAAAATACATAGTGACAAGAATTTGAAGATAATTGAAACAACTAAGCAAGCAAAGAAGCTAACCAATATATAAAAGATTAATAAATAAATTATGAAGTGATGAAAGTTAATAAAAAATTTGATTAATGTGAACAAATTTTATTACGATGGGTGACAATGGTTACAAGGACCCAAAATTATTTTTTTAAATTTAACTCGAACACATATATTCGATTCGATTCGATTCGAATTCCATCTCACTCGACTCGATTCGAGAAAACTTCAAATAAAGTTAAGATGATAAAATGAGATTCGAAAACTCGATTAACTCGAAAATTTTCGATTCGATTCGATTCGATTCGACCGAATGCTCACCCCTAGTTTAACTCAAACATTTATGTTTCGTTTCTATCTTTATTAAAATCAGGCTAAATTTTAACTAAAAAAATCAAATTAAATTTCTATGGTTGGTATCTAAATTATACCTTTTTCTCGTTTAAATACTTTTTTTATCATATGTCATATCTAAACTATTCTTTTCCTAGGTTGATACATCCCGTTTGTCAAACCGTTAAAATTTATTATCTAAATATTTTTTTGTCACAAGTGGTACCTAAACTATTTTTTTCCCAGGCTAATACCTTTGTTAGTTCAATAATTAGTTAAATCTTTAAGTCTAATTAAAAAAAAGATAACCAATTAAAATTGACATATGGTAAAAAAAACAAAAAAAATATTATTTTCTCTTTTATATATTTTTTAAATATTATTTTTATATATTGAAAAATATTATTTTCAGGCTTATAATTCTCGATTTGATCAGTTTGTCCAATTCAGTCAAATAAATTATTAAAAATTTCATAAAATAAAAAATATTTAAAAAAGAGGAAATCAATTCAGCTGATTTTTTTAGCTTGGTTTAATCATTTTGTATCGGTTTGTGGCTCAACTGATTCAACCTCTGTCTTTGGACCAGTATCTTGACCGATTATTGGACTAATCGGTTCGATTCTGAAAGCACTAGTTTTGATCAGTGAAATAACTTTTTTGATATCATCAAGTTAAGCAAGCAAGTGGTGAATTCAAAAATAGAATTAATTGTCAATGTCCCGGCCTCAAGAGGGCAAATTTCGAGCATTACTAGTATTACCAAACATTATAAAGGAAGAGAAAGAAAAAAAAAAGGAAAAGAAAAAAAAGGGAATAATGTAAAAAATAAAAGAATTAAAAAGATATATTTTTTAAAGTTTATATGATGTGACAGTTTATTGTTGGTTGGAATTTTGTTAACATAAATAACATTTTGGTATAAAATGAGTAACAAAAGAATAGTTTAGGTACCACTTGTGACAAAAAAAGAAGTTTAGGTACCAACTTGAGAAAAAAAATATTATTTAGGTACTAATTTGTGAGTTAAGTCCTTTTTAAAATAGATTTAACAAGTTGACTAACGAATGTTCCAACTTGGAAAAAAAAGTAGTTTAGATACTTGTGACAAAAAAAAATTAAGGCACCAAAATTGGAAAAAAAAGGTATGGTTTAAGTATCAATGTGGATTAAGCCAATTTTTAATTAAGCAAACTATATTATATGCTTAAGTCTACTTCAACCCTACCTAAAAAAAATCCACTTAGATCCGCAACCTTTAAACCTAATCACGGGTCGTGTCATCAATCCAAGCCCAAAAGCTTGTCTGAAAAGAGAAAGGATTTGAGGAAAAATATAGGCCCGAAAAATAGACTTGGATAAAAAATAAAGCTTATTTTCTAAATGGGTCAGGCCTTGGGTAGAATTTTTGCCCGAGCCCGTCCCAAATCACATGCCTATACTTTTTTTTTGTATTTTTAATTTGTTGGAAAACATTCATTTTAATATTTTTAGTGTATTTAATATATTATATATTTTTTAAAAATTTTATAAAAATAATAATGTAAAAATATTATAATCCGGTCAGGTCAAGCTCGAATTTAATATTTTTAATATGGATCGGACTTTGACAAAATTTTAAATTATTATTTTTATATAATCCTACATCAACTCAACTCAACCCGACCCATGATGAAATATAGCAACCTCCAAAAGACTACAATTGTATAACTAAACTAATAATTAGTCACTCTATAATGATTTAATTTTTAAAAGAATAAGTTTAGAGTTAAAATTGAAGTATTATATTAAAACTGTACAACTAATATTAATAAACTAAATCATGACATAAAAATTTGAAAATAATTGCAACATATCATTACTAAAAATAAAATTACAATAAAATAAAATAAAATAAAATGAGCATGGCTTAAATATAAAAAAATGTCAAAATTTATTTTAAACAATTTTTTTTTTGTTCATTTGCTACATAAGACTAAAACTTGTAAGTTTTTTTTTTCCATCTTGTTGTTGTTTGTTTCATGGAAAAAATAACAGAGGAAAATGAGAATAGTCTTCACTTATTTGTTTGACTTATAGGTTTTACAATGAGTATTATGTTCATAGTGTTTATTTCTACACGTCTGATTTGTGCTCGGATTCGACTACGTGTTTCTTAGAGATCCTTTGCAATTTCTTCAAGATCTGGTCATAGTATGGTAAGTTTTTCTTTTATTTTATTTTTTAGGAAAAGTTTATTTTTCCCCTTAATTCTTACATTTCCAAAATTAGGTTATTCTATGTTTATTTGTGTGAGTATTTGGTTTATTTACAAATCTGGTTTTATTGGGTGTTCAACTTCTATGATAAAAAAAAATCCCTCAAACAATGTTTTTTTTATATATAAATAATTCCTATCTCTTTTTTATTCTTTTTTTATAGTAATTATGTTATTGCTACTAATGAAAGGATGATTTTAAGGGTACTCAAGAGAAGATTTTAAAGAAATTTTGAGTTCTTTTATTTTCTTTTATGTTTTGCATGTTTTCTCTTAAAAATGTTAAGACAAAATCAATTAAAAAAAAAAGAGTGATAAAGTTCTATGAGTAAGAAACTAGAACATGGGGTGTTTTGGACAAGTCAAACAAACAAGTCAAAACTATCATCATTTTTCTCTGTTACTTTTTTCAGAAAACAAACAAACAAACAAACAAGAAGAAAGAAAAACAGAAAACTTACAAGTTTTAGTCTTATGTTGCAAATAAACAAAAAAAGTGTTTTCGACTAATTACGAAGAGGTCCTAACTTTAGTCAAAAGTCAAAAAAATTCTACGTCAGCAATTCGTTAGTGAATTAATGGAAAATTTTTATGGTAATGACTCATTCGAGAAATGATCTTAATTAGAATAGCTAAATTGACAAAAAAAAATTAGAGTGATCAAAACAGGAACAACGTTATTTTAAAGTGACATACAATATAGTTTACTTAATGTAAAATAAACATTTATTTTAAAAAATAAATTACTATGACAAATTATACAAAATATGTTATAAATTACCATGATCTTAATAGATAAATTATTCTCTAAATCAATCACTCCTAATTTTATAAATTAATTACCCATTGGTTATCCAATAATTTGATTTCTTTTTAAGAAAAAAATCATTAATTCATTCCATTAATGGCACCATACAATTCGAGGAGAAAAAACAATACCACTCATCGTAGGAAGTGAATGATAAGTTCTATCAACACAACAAAGGTTTCAGCCTCAGCATCAAATGACCATTATGACACATTGACAATTGGCTTTATCACAACTCAAACATGTCATATTTGGAGTGATTGCAAGTACTTAATACGATAAGAAAATCAACCTTGAATGGTCCAAAGCGACAAACAAAAATCAGCATAAGAACCAAGAATCCACCAAACTAGAGAGGACGGCGACAGAACCATCCTTAAAATTACTTGCAAAAGAAAAACCAAAAAACGTGTTATAAAAGCAGACCCAACTATTAAAAGTGAAGATTTATTAAACAATGGAAAATAAAAAAAATACATATAGAAATTAAGACAACACGGGTCCAAACCGACTCATAAAATTATTTTTTATTTTGAAATATTCTCAAAACAGAAACAAATTAAGAAGCCAACGAAGGATTACCCACCAAGAAGCCAACAAAGGGTCACCCACTTTCCAAGAAAAATTGCTGGTAGCTGGTGGAGTTTTAGGGCACGTTTGGTTCGCTGTATTGGATTAGAGGCGTATTGGATTAGAGGTGTATTGGGATTAGAGGTGTATTGGATTAGAGGTGTAATAGCTAATCCACTGTTTGGTTGAATGTAATGGAATAGAGGCGTAATAGTAATCTTGTGTTTGGTTGAATGGAATAGAGGTGTAATAGCATAATAGAAAAAACTAAAATGACTAGAATACCCTTAGCATAAATTTGTTTTGGTAAATGATTATTGTTATTGTTATTTAAATTATAATAAGATTTTTATTATCAATAATAAATAATTTAATCATATTTAAACATAATTATTATTAAATATATTTTAATTACAATATATAATTTAATAAAATTCTTAATAATTAATATTCTTATATTAATTTACTGAAATCATAATATATGATACTGTAAAATATAAATTAACATAATTATTATTAAATATATTTTAATTAAACTATATAATTTAAAAAAATTCTTAATAATTAATATTCTTATATTAATTTACTCAAATCATAATATATGATACTGTAAAATATAAATTAACATAATTATTATTAAATATATTTTAATTAACTATATAATTTAAAAAAATTCTTAATAATTAATATTCTTATATTAATTTACTCAAATCATAATATATGATACTGTAAAATATAAATTAACATAATTATTATTAAATATATTTTAATTAAACTATATAATTTAAAAAAATTCTTAATAATTAATATTCTTATATTAATTTACTCAAATCATAATATATGATACTGTAAAATATAAATTAACATAATTATTATTAAATATATTTTAATTAAACTATATAATTTAAAAAAATTCTTAATAATTAATGTTCTTATATTAATTTACTCAAATCATAATATATGATACTGTTGATGCTAGTTTTGCATAGATGGTATAATAGACGTACATTTACATTTATATCAGAGGCCACTATCTTACATGATATACAAAAATGTATAAGTGGCCTCAACCATTGATGCTAGTTTTCTTTCACTTCAAATTTAGATCATGTAAAATATATGCGCCGAACCAGAGTAACATAATCATGAAGTTTGCAAGAACAACACAGGATTCCAAAACCAAAACCAGCAGATTTACTTATCAAACTGTTGCAGCTCAATTTTCCAGGCAGATGCCAATTGTAATAGAAGTTGATCAGGTACTGCGCCTTCCCAATTCTCTGGTGGATCCATCGTGGAAGCTGCTTCATGTAAATTCAACAGAAGCTCTTTCTTCAACTCCATCGTTATACCCAATGCATCATGTCCGTTTTCTATCACCACTTTGACCAGCTGAATAATTACAGGAATTTTTTTTTTAATAGTAAACTTATAAAAGAAAATGTCTAAATAGAGCAGCTTGAAGTAGATGGCTCAAAGATGAAGAACCCATACCTGTTGAATCCAGGATAGACAAATATCAAACAAATCTTGCTCCATAAGAAATTGCACAATAGCGTGCAAGGCTTCATTTGCTATCTCATTTGACAGTTGATCAACCATAGGGCCTGATCTATCCATCAGCTTTATAAGCAAGAGATCATCCCCTGTAGAGAGAACTTCTGCATAGGCAGAGTCCATATCACCTACTTGAAGGGCATGCATTGCATTGCTCCAAGAAGTCCAGACATTGCATTGCATTGCATTGCAGGGCAGAGTCCCCTTGTTTCGAGTTTCTGAAAGAATTCAGGATTCAACTCTCTGTCTGTTAATGCAGGTGATTTCTTCTTTAAAATTACAACTGCTTTGTCAATAATGCTTCCACCTTTGCCTTCAGAAACAGAATCTGAAGTCTGTGTTTTTTTATCACCCGCACTTGGATCTTTGGAGCCATTCTTTTCTGATGATTCAGCTGACTGAGCATTGTCACCATCTACAGCATTGAAACAAGTTTAATCCAATAAGATGAATGACCTACACATCAGAAGGACAACCCGTAACACTTAACTGACACACTTACCATGAGACAAGGCTTTCAGGTCATCTGCAGCTCCATCTTCCCCTTTTCCTGCAATCTTCTTCCATAATTGCAATGCTTCTGTCATGCTATCTCTCACAGGTTTCATCTGGTTGACCAATGATTAAACGTTACAATAGAATAAAATTTCCATGAGGCAGTGTTGAGTAATGTAAATCTGTCATATCTGCACCATTAGAAGAGATGATAGTGAAAGGACTTCAATCCTAACCTTGCTTAATCATAATGTGCTAGCTGAAAGTCCCTTGAAAACCAATTTAGAAAGCATGGATGCATACAGTCCAAACCCACATTTTCTATTAGTCTAAATTCTGTCACACAATTAACCCTAGGATTTCTAATTATATCAAGTTCCTACAAAAAAAAGGAAATCTATGTGGAGGATATACATGTTTTCCCGAAGCAAAGTGACCAGATCAACACATGTAATGAAGAAAAGAAAGTACATGGTCTGGCACCAGTCATGTCCAAAATATGTATCAAAATTTCACAATGAAATCATACACAAGGCATTGATGTAAAAGTAATATACATATATATAAGTATGTATGCATGCATGCAAGAAAAATGACTCCAAAAAGCTACCCTATCAAAGCGACAACCCTCAAGTATGGTTATTGTCGAAGATGCTCTATCTGCAATCAAGTTGCTTGAATGCAGTGCCAATGCACTTAAAGAATCTGCAGCTGCCTTTCTCGTCGCCCAATCTGTGCTCCCAAGGCATTCGTGGATGCTTAGCTGCAATGCTTCCAAGCTCTGAGGTGCAATTGCTCCCACCTACATGGTCATCATAAATTTACAGAACTTCAATTTTCTTTTCCTATTTTTTGACCAAAAAAACAAATTGTTCCTATTTGTGGAATTTTCCATATCTATTCCCCACCTAGCTACCTAATTCACATGATCAAATAAAACAAGATCTACAATACCAGCCAAAAAAAACAAGCACAAAGTAAACAATAAAGAAACTACAAGATATTCATTTACGATGATACTTGACATCCACAAAACCAACAACATAAATCATCAATATCCTTATGAATCAAACACAAAACAACTGCAATACACAAACCTGTGACAAACTTGCCACTACTGGCAAAAGGGAAGCCTTGGCCATAAAATTCTGGTTATTCAACAGCTTGCAGATCCTTGGACACAGTTTCTGAAAAGCAGGCAAAGGAGGATCAGATGCACATTCCACCATCTTAGCCATACACGTCGATGCACCAGATTGTACCCCTTTGTTCTGCTCCCCCATTGCTATTTAAATTACAACAGAACAAACAACAGAAATCGAAGATTAGCAGAGAAGAGAGAACAACTTCGAACGGCATGCATTTCTTAAGCCTAACCAACAACAGAAAACACATTTCAATTCAACATGCAATACAAACAGAATAAAATTGGCTAAAACTAACCTATTAGCAAATCGGGGCACAATGAAGAACCTGAAAAAAGCAAAAGGGGAAACCGATTAGATAAAAACAATAGATCATATTTACCTCGAAAGTATTGGTTTTCATCTACAATAGCAAAGGATATTAATCTATCGGGAAACATAGACTAACCGATGACGCAAATCGGCAGAAACTGTGAGCAAATCGGCCGAAATAGAAAAGAAAATAATCGGGGGAGCAAATCGGCAGAAAAGGGAAGAAAATAATACTGGGAAAAAGCAATGAAACAAGGAAGCAATTCGGATGAAGGTGGGAAACGGAAGAGAAACAGAGGGGATCGATTAGGGGTAAAAGAGGGAAGGTTTAGGGTAGGGTCATCTAATCTGAGAATAAGGGGGGAGTAGAAATCGGTGTTTTTCACCGATTAGGGAAGTAAGGGGATAGACGCGTATTAGCAATACGCTCAACCAAACGGCGTCTTAGATTGGTATTAGGTGGGCCCCACCGATTAGGGGTGTATTGGCTTAGCCAATACACCAAACCAAACAAGCTCTTAGTGGTGATAGGCGCCATCATCTCTCCATCACAATTTCTGAATACAACAAAGATAACTACAAAATAGACCTACAAGCTGAAAAGAGAGAAGATATTGAGTGAATGAGGAGAAAAAAAAGAAAGAGAAGATTGATGGGATGGAAAAAAAACAGACGATAACCAACTAAAAAATTAACACTACCATTAAGTAAAACAAAAGATAAAAACAAACTTAATTTTTTAATTAAAAAATAGCTCTAATTAAATCTTAAAAATACCCCAAAATTATAAGACAAGAAAATATAATTTCAGAATTCCAAATTCTGCAATTCAAAGACTCTGGATATAGATATTCAATTGAAATCCTCTCATCTATATAGAAAAAGTCTTTTCATTTCAATTAATTTGATTCTCATAAATTCAAATTACTTCACCCATTTTTTATTATTATTTTAGTTATAAATTAGTTTTTTTATCCTTGTGATCATATGTATCAATCAAAATGTATTAAATTAATTATACAAATTTATTTCTGAACTCATAAATTTGTTTCTTAACTGATAGATGGTCCCTTGCTTCAGATCCCCATTTCATGGTAATGATCAGAAATTCTTCATGCAATTTGTCCACTAATTCCTTATAATGATGTGTAATTTTCAATAGTTTTAGATTGAGAATCGATAACAATGTTGTCCATTTCTTGGTAAGAACAAAAAAAGAAAAGTTGATTTTGTAATTAATTATTTCCTTTTGTTTTCCAAATTTTTAGAGATTTGATTTTCAAATTAAAAAAAAAAATTCTTGCGTTAAATCCATTTTCATGTTTTTGCCATAATCCCTCGTAATTTTGGATATGGGTGTTATTTTTACAAATTTGACAAGAAATTATGTTGTAAGCATAAAATTTTGAATAAACTCATTCTCCACCTCTATTTATTAAAAGAAAAAACTACTATTAAACTTGTAGTAATATCAATGGGTACAATACTCGGTTTCCTGTTTTTTTTTTTTGTTGATTTCAGATGGATTTGTTTGATTAAAGCTGTACTCTGTTTTTTGTTTTGATTTATGAAAATCACGGTTTTACCCTTAAAAAAATAGTATTTTAGACTTAGATAAAATTTCGTAAATTAATTAATTAAAAGTATATGGCAAGAAAAATATTTGTTTCCATATTTAGCATTAATTTGGAAATTATTAAATGAAATTTTTAAAAAATAAATGATATGTATTAAAAACAAACTAATTTTTTATTGTATATGTTGACGGTATGTATTAATTAAATTAAAGTTAATTATTTCTAAAACAAAATTAATAAATTTTATAACTTTTGATTAATAATATGGTTATGAAATTAAAATATAAAAATATATAATTTTATTTTTAAAAACATAATAATGGATATAAGGCTGAATTTAAATAAAAAAAATCTTAAAATTATTTTTTAAAGATAAATATCATATTAGTACATTGTGTTAAATTATAATTTTATATAGTAGTTTCTGAGTTAATTTTAGTTATTAATTAGTGAATGTAGATTACGAATTAAACTTAAATATTGTGTTGTAGGTTAAAGGGTTTTAAAAGCTTTTGAAGTTTTTCAAAAAATCAATTAAATTCATATATATATATTGCATTTAATGAAATTCTTTAACGTTAAAATTACAATTAATTAAACCCTTTGACTATTAAAGCTAACTGTCAACTGGAATGCCAAGATTGTGCCTATAGTATTAATAACAATAACAATCAATCATTAAAACCAAACAATTGAAAGAAGGAATACCAAAATGCAAATAAATTAAACTTGAACAAAATAAATTTGAAATAACAAGCTAAGAGAAAAAATAATCCAAGAATCATCCAAGGACTGGAGAGCAATTTCACCTTTATTCTCTTTTCTTCTTTTTATGACGTAAAACTCTATATCCATTTTTTAATCTAAAGATTTATTATGCTCTACTTTCTCTTTTCCACATAATCACGGGTTTCTATTCTTCTTAAAGAAATAAAAACCTATGGTTTTTTCTATATAAACTTGTAGCAGCCACCGCTTGTCCTCACTTCAGATCCCTTCTTCCCCTCTTTTGCCTTGTTCAATTAGATTTCTGTGAAAGAATCCTAAATGTTCCAAAATCAAAATCAAAGTTGTGAAGGAATGAGGTTAATTTAAAATTAATACATTGATTGATATGTCATATTTTTCTTGATGTAATTACTTTAATTGATTTTAATTTTTAAATTATTAAAATAATCCGAATCCTTTTTTTTTAAAGAAGAATAGTAAAATTACATCAAATTAAAAAGATCAAAAGTACCGCTGGCTTTATCTTGTTGAAAGATGTCTGAAACTTCATTAGGGATTGAATCAAAGATTTGAATACTTGAATCCCACATAAGACCCAACTTGGCTAAGCAATTCGCAATTGAATTATCTTCTCTAGGTATATGTCTCAACCTCCATTGTCCTTCGGTTCTCAAGAGTTATCGTACCCTTCGAAGCATTGTGATGCCTGAGTCTTCCCAATTATTAATAGTCAAGGCTTTGATCACTTCTTAATTATTAGATTGAATTGTGGCTCGCTTGCAGAGGCGGATTTATGGGAGGTTGGCAGGGGCCCCGACCCCCCCTAAAATGTAAAATTTTTAATTAGGCCCTTAAATTTTTAAAAAAAATTTTAAATTAGTAAAGTAAAATTGTACTTTGGCCCCCCCTAAAATTATAAAAATTTTATTTAATACTTTAAAAATTATAAAGATATAGACTATAAAAAATTAAAATTTCATTCAGTCCCCCCTAAAAATTTGTTCTGGCTTCGCCCCTACTCGCTTGTATCCTTTACTAAGAATAATTAGTATTCCATCTAGAATACTCCAGAGCTCAGCTTCAAAAAATGTGTATCGTCCCAAGAAATAGTTAAACCTCGTGATCCAGTTTCCTTCCTGATCTCAAACCACTCCTCCAGAAGACGTGTTTCCTGTTGAGGTAGTCACTACCCCGTCTGTAAATAAGTGAATTAGTGATTCATCAGAGATTAGATGAAGTCTCGAATTATGACACCTGGTCTAATAATCCTTGTAGATTAAATCATATTGTTGTGCCCAACTAAGGGAGACTTTGACAACTTCGATTGTTGTCCAAGTAATATTCTGTAAAATGAATAAATTCTTGGTTTTCCAAATGTGCCAACTGATTATTTGGAAACACACGACCAAATGGTGCCCCGTCCCTACAACCTTATGTGACAGGAAAGGTTAGTAGAAAACTAAGATTGAAAGGATTCAGAGAAAAACATGTGTTGTTGATCAGATGGCATCTATATTTCCTTAGTTGTTGGGAAATCCTGAAGTACATGGATAGTATCCTCATGGTCATGACCACAAAGGGAGCAAGAATTGTTGTTTGCAATCCCCTGGCAAGTTCGTTTTGAGTTGGTAAGCAATTCGTGCTTAGAAGCTAACCGGAGGAAAATTTTTAACTCTTTGTGGCCCTTGAAACTTTCAAATATATTTCCAACAATCGTCTTTAGAATTCCAGGAAGCCTCCTTCAAAGACCAAAAAGCACTTTGAACTGAGAAAGTACCTGAGGTCGTTCGTGCCCAAACTACCCTATTCGGGCCTGAGGCAGGATATGGGGGTGGAATGCTTACTCTACATTTTATTACATCCTCTAGCAACCAGATGCGAAAAATATCAAGATTCCAAGCTCCATCAGTCATAACCAAATCCTTGAGAGTGCATTCCGAATCAATATTAGCATATGCTGGTATTAGAGGGAGTAAGGGACCAACTTTCGAGATCCAAGAGTCCTTCCAACATCGTATTCTGGTGTTGTTCCCACTTAACCAAGCTATGTTCTCTCAGAAAAGAGGTCATATTTTCGAAAGGGCGAAGGTTTGAGCATTGGCTCTTTGTGATAGAATTTGGGAGTTGCTGATTTAGACCATATTTTGATCGAAGGATCTATACCCATAAAGCTTTGTCTTTGGAGATTAAATTGAAATCGACCTTCATGAGGAAGGACGTGTTTTGATCGAATAAATGACGGAATCCCAGTCCTCCATGAGACTTTGGTTGACAAATGGAGTCCCATCTTACCAAGGAGAGGTTTGGATGCCCACTAGAGGAACCCTAAATAAATTGGCAAACCAAACGTTCAATCTCAGCGTAAATGCCTTTTAGTATTCTCAAGGATTGCATAAAGTAATTTGGGATAGATAAAAAGACTGACTGGGCCAAAGTGACTCTACCAGCAATAGATAATTTCCTAGCAATCCAACTTTGAAATTTGCGATGTACCTTTTCCACAATAAAACTCAAGGTACTATTGGTAACCCTATCATGAAGAAGTGGTACTCCTAGATACGTTCCAAGATCTTGAACTTCATGGAAACTAAGTAAATGGCTAATATGGTCAACCAAGCCATGGTCGGTACCTTTGGAGAATAATATGTTACTTTTTTTAGTACTAATTTTGTGCCCGAAAAAATCACAAAAGTGATTCAAGATACTTTGTAATAAACGTGCTTGCTCTAGCTCAATTTTACAAAAGATTACCAAGTCATCCGCGAAGAAAAAGTGAGATACATTAGGACCCCATCTTGAAATATGACTTGGACTCCACTTACCCTTCTCAATAACTAGCAACTTTAAGTACTATTGATAGCAAGATAAATTCTTATTTTTAATATATTTATTTTTGGCTAATTATCAAATAAAATGCTATTAAATTTAGATTTTTCTTATCAGGAATGAAGTTGGTGTGCTGAATTCAAACTCTTACAAAAAAAGGGCTAAATTGGAACAAAAAGCAAAGAGGAGGGCTTGATTGAAAGATTGAAGACTCAAAGATGATTGGATAAGGGTTGAAGGGTTGAAGATTTTTTTCAAAAGTGGTTGGATAAAGATTGAAAGATTTTTGATATTGTTACAACTCTATAATTAGTTTAAATTTGATTTTTAAATTTAGAATTATTTAGTGATAATATTTAGAATTATTTAGTGAGTATGTATAAATACCTAGTGGCTACAACCAATTGAACACACTTAGTATTAGGCTTTAAAAAATTATTTTCTTTTCTTTTCTTTTTTCCTTTGCATTACCTGCGTCACTTCATTCTGCCATTTTCAATTTTTTTTCTTTACTTTCAATCTTTTGGTTTAATTGCCTTTGAGGCCCTTCCCCTTTCCATCACCCACAATTTCACAAATATATTTTTAAAGCATGATTTTTTTTTTCCATGATTAACTAAATCCCTTTTAGCTTTAGCCCAGAAATTACTCCAACAAAACAATCGTGAGATACGAGCCCGCTCAAAAAACCTCTCAACGCAGTATTTTCTATCTCTCTGGTATATGGGACTTAAAGTTTATTCAACTTCAATTCAAAAAGTGCACGTTGGGTTGGAGTTATTTGGCGTATAGTTGGGAAGATGAATCAGTCGTACTGTGTTCGAATTCCCGCGAACAATTTGGAGTTTCTAGGTGGGAAAAGCCAGTTGGATTCCGTCAAGGGAGATAGAGATCAGATTTAAATGACCTACGTGGTTGAGGCATTGATTTGAGTTGGCCTTTTCAGATTGCAAGGCTATCGAAATTTTCAATTACGAAGACGTGTATTGCAGTTAAAATTTGGCAAGAGTTAGTTTACAGGTCATACCAGGATTGACTACATAAGGAAAAGTTGGCGATTGGGACGTTCTTGGTCGCTATAACCAGCTTATTACTTGGAAGGAAAAATCTATTTCAAGGATCGATTCAAGATTGGAGTACACCGAGGCTAAGGCTAAGCTTAAAAAAATATTTCATTTATCCATTTATTTTATTTTCTTAAATTTATTTTTGCATTTTCGAATCTAATTTTATTTTATTTTATTACACTTCATATTTTCTTATTTTACTATCTTAATCAATTTAAACCCCCTATTTTTTTTAGTACTACTACGCACAAGTCGTGGGCGCGACTGTGGCCGCGACAATGAATCTGGTCACAAGAAAAGGCGAAATTAGATAACCAGTCCCTGTGGATTCGACCTTACTACTTTATATTTCAATTTATTGTTATATTTGTCATAAGAATTTATATTTGGTGGTTTCGACGCCCATCAAATTTTGGTGCCGTTTCTAGGGATTGGTGAAAATTTCTAATTTTTATTTGATTTCTTTATGACCAGGTTAGAATCGAGGACTCTAGCATTTGAACTGGAGATATAAAAGTTGGCTCGTACACTTCGAAGAGAAGCTATTCGACGTGGTAGACAACCACAACTTTATTTTGAAGAAGGATCTTACATCGAAGATATTTACTCATCCAAAGATTCAGACGACATGACAAATCAAACTATACGCCAACTTGCAGCTGACTAGATGAACAACAACCGCTATGCATAACTTATCCGGCGGTTGAAACACCGTTTAAGTTAAAGTTGGGATTGATACTTTTATTGCCTACTTTCTGCGATTTGAAAAATGAAAACCCTCATACTCATCTGAAGGAGTTCCACATGGTTTGTTTGAGCATAAAACTAGAAGGAGTAACTGAGGATCAAATAAAACTACGAGCTTTCCCTTTTTTATTAGCTGACTCTACTAAAGAATGGTTATTTTATTTACCTCCGGGATCTGTTAATACTTGACTGATATGTCTTGATTGTTTCTTGACAGGTTTTTCCCAGTAGCTCGAGCAGCTGAATTAATGAGAAGTATAGTCAAAATACAACAAAAAGAAGCAAAATCACTCTATGAATATTGGGAGTGATACAAGAAGTTGTTCGCAAGTTGCCCACAACATGGCCTGTCTAAAAAGTCACTCTTATAGTATTTCTACGAGGGGCTACTCCCAATGGAAATAAAGATGATTGATGCCGCTAGTGGAGGGGATCTTGTGAACATGACTCCTCAAAGAGTTAGGGAATTAATTTCGACTATGACTACAAATTCTCTATAGTATCAACCACCTATGGAACCTACGAGAAGAGTTCATGAGCTAAGTACTCCTTCCATAGTAAACAAACTTACTAATGTGGTTAAAAATATGCTTACATGATAGACGAACCCAACTCGGTTATACGAGATTTGCGCTCAAACTAATCATCCAACTGACTCGTGCTTGATTTTACTTGAGGATACAACTACACAAGTAAATGCCATTGGGAACTTCCTAGGGCCACCTCAAAGGCGTTATGATCTATATTCAAACACGTACAATGTAGGGTGGAGGGATCACCCAAACCTAAGCTATGGGTCGAACCCTCAATACAATCAACCATATCAACCAAGACCGCCTCCGCCTCAACAGTATTAACCTCAAAAGTCATCTCTTGAAGCCATAGTAGAGAGGTTAGTTGTTACTACCGAAAAGTTTCAACAAAAGCCTGAAGCATATTTCCAAGAACTAGATCAGCAAATAAGTAAGCTAGCACTTATAGTTAGTCGTTTGGAGAACTAAGGAAAATTACCATCTCAAACTGAGCCAAACCCACCTTAAAAAGCAAGTGCTATGATAGATGGAATAGAGTCAGAACTAGTGCCTGGCATGGGTCGTGACCACAACGTTGAATAGAAAGCCGAACCAGTAGCTCTTACTAAGCCGGCACCTCATAAATCATTTGTTGTACCTCCCCCATACCCTGGAAGGTTCGCCTAAATTAAAAAGGAGTGAGAGGAAAAAGAAATACTTGAGACATTCTGAAAGGTAGAAATTAATATTCCATTACTTAATGCTATTAAACAGGTTCCACGCTATGCAAAATTTTTAAAAGAACTATGCACCGGAAAAAAAAAAGCTCCAAGGAAATGAATGGGTGAATGTGGGAGAAAACGTTTCTGCAATACTACAAAGGAAAATCCCGCCGAAGTGTATGGACCAAGGTATATTTTCTATATCCTACGAAATAGGTAATATTAGCATAAAGAAAGCCATGTATGATTTAGGAGCATCTATTAATGTAATGCCTTTATCTATTTTTAAATTACTAAACACGGGTCCTTTGAAAGAAATAGGGGTGACTATTCAATTGGCAGACAGGTCATGCGTATATCTAGAAGGGGTATTGGAAGATGTTGATATGGAATTCGACGGTAAGGTGGTAAAATTTAATGTTTATGAGGCGATGGGCAACCTAGTAAAATATCGAATATTTCTAGCGTTTATATTATTGGGCCACTAACGAAATTTCATTTTGAGTATCATGAAGAGGATGAGTTACAAACTATACTTTACAAGAGTTTAGACCTCGATACAATGGATAAATTGGAGGAGTTAATGATGTTCAAAGAACCGATTCGTGAAACTGTTATTCTATTGGAGACTTCATAATTTCCTAGAAGTCAAGGTAAATATTTTGAACTTTCTCCTTCTAAAACTAAACTCTTGTCTTCTATTTTGCAGGCTTTGGAACTAGAACTCAAACCATTACTAGAACATTTAAGGATTCCAATAAAGGAAAAGGCAAACCCGAATGGAAAAGCTCAAATACACCTTAATCCACCAATAATGGAAGAATTCCAACTGCACAAAATGGAAGAATTAATTCTTGAGAAACCAAACGAATAACACTCAGGTCATCGAGCTAATGACGTTAAACAAAAACGATTTATGGGAGGCAACCCTCATTTATTTTTATTTTATTTATTTTATTTTATTTTGAATTTTAGTTTAGTTTGAGAATTAAATAAAATAATATTTTAATCCGTTTGATAGTACTATTTTCTAGGAGCAACCACCTTCAACTGTAGACGAATGGCTTCATCGCATTGAAGCTCACCTCAAAATAATGGAAGCCAACATCTCACCGTTCTACAAAGCGATCACTTCCACCGCCCTCCACCCCATTAAATATAAATGGGGAGTACACTTTCTCCACTCATATTATTCTTTTTGCACATTGAGGGCAATGTAGGCTAAGTAGGAGGGAATTTTGGATCATGCCATACTTTCTTTTTGCATGTATTTTGCTAAGAATAAATTTTTTTAATTCATTTCGGAAAATAAACCTCTAATTCTTATGTTTAGTTTATTTAAATAAGTGGGTGAATCATGAATAACTATTGCTAGCTTGATTAATGAATATTTTGTAGATTTGAAAATGTGATGCCTTAGCGAATATTTCATGAAAATTGTTGGTTTTGTTGAACTTGCCTAATGAAAGTATTCGTTTAAATAAATAAATAGCTTGGTTAAGAGTGAAGATTCGGAAATATGACCAAGTTGAGTAACCGGGATGAGGTGCTTGGGTTGTCATCTCATTTCACGTCAAAAGGTTTGGTGACTAGCCGAAGCTTATAACACTCCGTTAATCAAGTTGCCTTGAGAAATAAATCGATTAAGGACATGTGAAGCTGAGTAACCGGGATGAGGTGCTTGGGTTGTCATCTCATTTTGCGTCAAAAGGTTTGATTATGTCTCGAATTCGTTAAAAATAAAAAAATTAAATAAAGAGAACGTGCCGGGTTGAGTAATCGGGGTGAGGTGCTTGGGTTGTCATCTTACTTCGCGTAAAAAAACTTGACTACGTTTGAAAAAAAACAAAAAAAAATGTATATAGATATAAATAAAAGCATATGTTGAGTATGACCGTTTTGCATGTTTTATTGAGCCTAAATTTAGTGAAATAGTTGAGTTTGACATACTGTTTGAGATTTTATAAAATGCTTATTGATTGAGTTTAGTAATTGTTTATTTTTTATTCACCTAATTGTTTGATGTATGCTTGAGTCGGAAAGGGGGTTTTGATTTTGAAAGGGATTGACAAATTATTTTTAATGGATATCATGCTTGAGGACAAGCATCGGCTAAGTAGGGGCATTTAATAGCATGATAAATTCATATTTTTAATATATTTATTTTTGGCTAACTATCAAATAAAATGCTATTAAATTTATATTTTTCTTATCAGCAATGAAGTTGGTGTGTTGAATTCAAACTCTTACAAAAAAGGGGGCTAAATTGGAACAAAAAATAAAAAGGAGAGCTTGATTGAAAGATTGAAGATTCAAAGATGATTGGATAAGGATTGAAGGGATGAAGATTTTTAAAAAGTGGCTGGATAAAGATTGAAGGATTTTTTATATTGTTACAACTCTATAATTAGTTTAAATT
The DNA here is from genome assembly GCF_007990345.1 of Gossypium hirsutum. Taxonomy (NCBI): domain Eukaryota; kingdom Viridiplantae; phylum Streptophyta; class Magnoliopsida; order Malvales; family Malvaceae; genus Gossypium; species Gossypium hirsutum. The sequence goes on from NC_053438.1 coordinate 17,061,678, forward strand.
TGATTTTTGTAATTTAGAATTATTTAGTAATAATATTTAGGAAAAATCTAGCTAAATTTTAACACTAAAAGTGTATATAAATACCTAGTAACTATAACCAATTGAACACACTTGGCTTTAGGCTTTAATAAATTCTTTTCTTTTCTTTTTTCCTTTCCGTGTCACTTCATTTTGCCATTTTCAATTTTTTTTCTTTACTTTCAATCTTTTAATTACCTTCCAAGGCCCTTCCCCTTTCCATCACCTACAATTTCACAAAGCTATTTTCAAAGCATGATTTTTTCTATGATTAACTAAACCTCTTTTAGCTTTAGCCCGGACATTACTCCAACAAAACAATCGTGAGATACGAGACCGCTCAAAAAACCTCTCAACGCAGTATTTTCTATCTCTCCAGTATATGAGATAGTACAAATTCTCCCCTTAAAGTTTATTCAGCTTCGATTCAAAAAGTGCATGTTGGGTTGGAGTTGTTTGGCGTACAGTTGAGAAGAAACTGTGTTCGATTCAAAAAGTTTATTCAAAAACTGCGTTTGATTCAAAAAATTTATTTGAAAAGTGTTGTGTTTGAATTCCCGCGAACAAATTGGCGTGTCTAGGTGGGAAAAGCCAGTTGGATTCCGTCAAGGGAGATAAAGATCAGATTTAAATGACCTACGCGGTTAAGGCCGTTGATTCGAGTTGAGCTTTTCAGATCGCAGGACTGTCGAAATTTTAAATTGCGAACACGTGTATTGCAGTTAGAAATTTGGCAAGAGTCAGTTTGCAGGTCGTACCGAGATTAACTACATAAGGAAAAGTTGGCGATCAGGACGTTCTTGATCACTATAACTAGCTTATTGTTTGGAAGGGAAAATCTATTTCAAGATTGGATTACACCGAGGCTAACGCTAAGCTTAAAAAAATATTTCATTTATCCATTTATTTTATTTTCTTAAATTTATTTTTTCATTTTCGAATCTATTTTTATTTTATTTTATTACACTTCATATTTTCTTATTTTATTATCTTAATCAATTTAAACCCCCATTTTTTTTATTTTTTTCAGTACTACTACGCACAAGTTGTAGGCACGACTATAGCCGCGACAATGAATTTGGTCACAAGAAAAAGTGAAATCAGTTAACTAACTCCTATGGATTCAATCCTACTACTCTATATTTCAATTTATTATTATATTCGTCGTAGGAATTAGACTCCACTTACCCTTCTCAATATCTAGCAACTTTATGTAGTATTAATCTGGATGATAAATGTTGATATTTGTGTGACTTTTTATAGTTAATTATATTTTATTTAAAAAATTAAATATGTATAATTAATAGTAATATTTGCTTTCAACGAAAGTACAGGAGTAATGATTGTTAACGAGTAAAACAATGTATTCCTTTAATGATTATAGAGGGAGTTAGAGTTTAGTTATATGCCATATGTATATTATAAAATTAATTTTTTCCGATATTAGTGAATCACAAACATACACATATCAATCGAATGTGAAAAAGGAATTTACCTCCTCAGTTCACTCTTTTTTTCCCTTCATGTTATTAAACATAACAAAGATATAAAAATGTTCGCTTTTTGAATCAAAATGGGGGACTTTAAAGATAAACTCAGAAAATAATATAAGAATTACTTGCAATGTCGAATAGATCTGTCCATGGGCCGGGCCCATAAAAAAATTTTGGCCTGATTCCTAGGCCTGAACCCGACCCGGCCCAAAATATGGGCCTGAGATTTTGTCCAGGCCCGGCCCGGGGAAAAAATATGGAGCCCAAGCCCGGCCCGGCCTGGCCCATATTTATTTTTTTTAAAAAAATCAATGTCTTCCAAGTTCCAACGCATCAATTAAAAAAATAATTTATTTTTATTTCTCATTTTTGCTAAAAAAACTCAATACATGAAACCCCATTTTTACGTTAAAAATTCCAAATTCCAATCAAAACAAATCCTTAATCCCTAAATTTTTGTTCTCAAATCAAATTTGTTTCCCTTTCCTTTTATTGTATGGTATTTTTGTTTACTACAAATAATCTAAGAGATTTCAGAATCCCTACCTGAGCACCAGCAGCAAAGATCTTTTGAGTGCAGGATTGCAAAAACAGATTCAAATAGAAATGAAGATTTGGGTTTGGATTCCATTGAAGAAAATGAGAAGAATCCAGTTGAAACAGACAAGGTTCAAATATCTCTAATCTCTGGTGCCATACAACTTTTGAGTGCAGAAAGCAGTGATTATATTCAGAACTACTACATCAATCCTCTAGTTAACAGAATCTATACACTCGATTCGGGAACAATTGAACATTAAAGAATAAACAAACAGTTTACCTTAAATACTAATTTGTTGGTGATTCGGGAAGAAACAAACCCTTAAATGCTTGATTCTGAAATTGGGTGGAGGACTGGAGGTGGATCGGTGGAGGTCTTGATGATGGAGGTGGATCGACAGTCAAGGCACGATAGGGTTAGGGATTTGGAATTGGAAGACAGATTGTAGTGTCTGGGAAATGAAAACTAAAACTAAAAAGTAAAAACTTAAACATAAAAAATATATATTTTAAACATAAAAAACTTAAAACATAAAAAACTTAAACTAAAACTAAAAACTTAAACTAGTATATTTTAAACATAAAAAGATATATTTAATATATTTTCGGGCCAGGCCCGGGCCAAAAAAATTCTGCCCGAGGCTAGGCCCATTTTCTAAACGGGCCTCTTTTTTTGCCCAAGCCCATATTTCAGGCCTATATTTTTACCCGAACCCTCCTATATTTCGGGCGGGCTGGGCCAGGCAGCCAGGCCCATGGATAGGTCTAATGTCGAACCGAATGCGAAGAAGAATGTGATTTGGGATAGTTTAGATATTGGGAATTAGGGTTGTCGCTTAATGCAAATTTAGTACTTGAATTTGATGTTTTTTTTAAAATTTGGTACTTGCATTAATTTTTTATCCAATGTGATACATGTATTTGATAAAAGTTAAATGTTTTGGTACTTAAAGATAACGATGTTAATTTTTTTGTATTTATTTTGGATTTTCGAATTGATTTGATGAAAATTTATAATTAGTTAATAATACTAACAATTAACTTTCCCCAAATCAACCTCCAAAACCCGAATAAAATTACATCCCTCAAAACGTATTTGACAAATTAAATGTAAAATTAAAAAAATTCACAAGTAACAATATTTTTATTCTATTAATAAATTCCTAAAAAATTAAACTTAATAATATTAGCAATTAACTTTCATCAAATCAACTCTAAAATCCGAACTAAATACTAAAAAGTGAACATCGTTACTTTTGAGTACCAAAATATTTAAAATTTATCAAATATAGGCATCAAATTAAACAAAAAAATAATACAAATACCAAATTAAAAAAAATATGTCAACTCATATACTAAATATAATAGTAGAGATATAAATAGAGTTAATAGTTTGTAATATTTTGGGCGGCGGTTCAACTCTAAAGGCTGATTAATAAGGAAATCCAATGTAATATTATTTGGGTTATAAATAAAAAGGAATAATATATGCATATATATATTACCTAAGTTGTTGGTAAGAAAAAAAAATAGTTGATTAAAATTTCCATAACGATAGCAGTATGTATCAAATAACAAATAGATGTAAATTAGTGAAAATTTAAGGGTAAATTACACCAATAGTCACTCAACTTTAGGGTAGCTGACAAAACAGTCATTCAAATTTCAATTCAGTCTCTCAACTTTCAAAAAATAACAAAACCGTCACCACTAACCATTTTTCATTACAGACGTAACGAAGCTACCATTTTCTGTTATAGACTTAACGGAGCTGCCATTTTCCATCCCCCTATCATTGCTCTTCCATCCCTTTCTCTCTTCCCCACCATCCTTCCCCCTCCCTTGATTCTCTCTCCCTCTCCCCCTCTTCCCCACCATCCTTCCTCCTACTTTGATTCTTTGCTAACCTTCTCCCTCTTCCCCACCGTTCCTTTGCTAACCCTCTCCCTTCATCTCTTTCCCTCTTCCCCATCAGTGTGAGCTAGCACTATGATGGATGTTGATGCGTCGTTAAGAGCACCAAAAATATGCTATCCCTATAAAATAATGAAAAGAATAGTATAAGGAAAGTAGGGTCAAATCCTCAATGACTAGATTTGCACAAATTCCTGTTCCTCGAGACCCTGGACAGAGTCATACCCAAGAAAAACGGCGTACCTGGAAAAAAAAATAAAAAATAGAATTAAAAATTTGGATGAATTGAGATTGCGTAAATCGAAATTGAAATTTTAAAAATAAACAAAATTGAGAAAAAAGAGTTTTTGATGGAGAGATTCCAGCCTCCGGTTATCTCGATCCTCCTTGGGTTCAATCCTAGGCTTTTAGGTGGTCTTTCTCGAACATAATAAGTCAGTTATAGTGGAAGAGGAAGCCTAAGACCACCAGCTCAATTTAGATTTTAGACTTACGTTTTAGAGGAACCTGACTCTAGCCAACTGTCGCTTTTATGGGACCGTCTTACAGTAGATCATCACTTCTCAATGGCGAATGCCACACCATTTCGTCTAGGCTCGACAACCACTAACGCAATAAGCTAACGAACCAACTGTGCAATCTTCCTAAAACATACAAAGTGGTCGTCTTTCACAAGATGAAAAGATCACTTTTGAAGGGACATGGGCGAAAGCGTTAGTCCCGTAATGCGAAAAAACGATGAATATTCGTTGAGAAAGCTAAGTGCAGATTCTAAGCCTCATGAACCCTTTTTGGGGAATCTCAACGACTTTTGGCTAGGTGAATTTAGTGGCTTATGCTTTTTGGGAAAAAAGAAATAAACTTAATAAAAACAGAATTTTATTGAATAAATGAAAGGAACAAAGGCTAGAGCTTTTTGGGAGAGGGAGCTTTTTTACAGAAAAGATGAGTTCAATTTGTGTCACTCCATCCCCTATTTATAGTACTCAGAAAACCTAGTTTATGCCTATATAAATTCTAAAAGATAAAAGCTAAAATTAAATCTAAATAATAATCTTAACAATAATCCTAATATAATTCAAATTTAAATAGAGTCTTGTGTTTATAAAATCTCTTCTTTGAACTTTTGCCCCCAAGTCTTCCACACTTTGCATTTTCGACATCACTTCTTTCCTATTTCACATGTTGGCCCATTTTATCTTTAAATTCACATTTTTTACCCCTAAATTTTCTTTTGCATTCAATTTAGTCCTTACAAGATAAAAAACCATAAATAGCTCAAATTAGTAGGATCATACTCAAAATAAATATGTAATTAATATATACAAATATGTCATTCCAAAGTATTATCAAATTCCCCCTACTTAGCCCATGCTTGCCCTCAAGTATGGTTCCTATCCACTGTGTAATTTAGATTTTACCATGAAAGAAATATCACTCCAAAGTTTTATAAAAATTAGGCAAAATGCATATGAAAAATAAAGAGAACCTTTAGCTTGCTTTAAGTAAAACTGAAAAAGTTTTCCAATTTAATCACACAAAAATCAAAATTAACTTGAATTATTTCATGAAAATTAGGTAATTTACTAAACTTACCAAGACACCTTATTTTTTTTCCATTCTTAGTCCCCAAATGCAATTTTATTATTAATACATCTTTTTTTTTTTGCTTAAGAATATATTGAACCTTTTGACGCGAAGAGAGATGACAGCCAAACACCTCACCCCGGTTACTTAGCCCAACATACTCCTAATTTATTATATTTATATATATTTTTTCTTAAGAATATATTGAACCTTTTGACGCGAAGAGAGATGACAGCCAAGCACCCCACCCTGGTTACTCAGCCCAACACATTCCTAAAAATTTTTTGTTTAATTCCGGTTAGCGAAGTTTTTCCTAACACGTCACACAACCTTTTGACGCAAAGTAGGATGACAACCCAAACACCCTACCCAGTTACTCAGTTAGTCACGTTTTAAGCTGCACTCATAACTACAGAAGCATCAAAATTTATTATTATCATGAAACAAAATTTTAATTTGGACGACTAGGAAAAAAAATCAAGTGTCACAAATAAGTTTCGGCAACTCCCTAACAACCATGAACATAAATTTAGCATACAATTGTATTAAGTGTCCTCTTTTCATTAAACTTAATTGATTTTACTATAAGCAAGATGGGGTTAACTCTATTAATCATAATTATTTTAGCCTAATTGAAATAAAACAGTGGAGATGAAATCAAACTAGCAAAATCATAACTAACTCAATAGACAAGAATCATGCTCCCAGGTCAAACAGTGGGCAATTCTTGGTTATAATCTTGGGCATGAAAAGAGGTAGAATATTCTAAAAAAAATAAATATGGGCAGAAATGAGCAAAAGACAGCAACAACAGTAACACAACAGTAAAAGCAACAGATAAAATGACAAAAATAATAAAGAATGTCTCATCCCTACTTAAAACACATTGTCCTCGATGTGAAAGAAAAAGGAAAACAAATATATGAAAGAAAAATGTTTTAGAAAAAATCCCCATGTAGTCACTATCGTTCATGCATAGTTGTAAGGAGGAGAAGGTTTGGCGTCACGTGGAGGAGAGGAAGGAGGGGAAGGTGTTCGTCGGCTAAGTTGACGTGTTGGGGTACCAAAAATCGATACCGACGACTGTTGTCGGCGAAGGAGGGTTCAGTGGCGGCACGACTTCTAATCCTAAGCATGGTGGTGGGAAAAATCAGTGGTGAGGGTGAGGGAGAAGGGGAAAGGCGGCTGGAGGGTTATTTGGGTAAAAATGGGGAAAAGTTTAAGGTTTGATTGTGAAGAAGAAATGGTGTTTGGCTGTAGGTGGGGTGTTTGGGTGCAGGTTTTGGGTAAGTATAAAGTAGGGATGCGCTATTCCTACTTGGAATAGCGATAGAATAAGAGATGTTTGTGAAAGCATGCCAATTCCTGAGTTTTTTCCTCGTCGGTTTACCTAGACAGAAAAAGAAAAATTTATTAATATCCAAACAAAATAAGTAATAAATAATAAAATAAAGTGAAATAAAGTAATAAATAATAAAATAAAATAATAAATAATAAATAATAAATAATAAAATAAAAATAAAAATAAAGAAAAATAAAAATTGGGTTGCCTCCCAACAAGTTCTTGTTTAATGTCATTAGCTTGACGCCCCAACTAGTATTGGGGCTGTTCTAGCTAAATTCTTTCATTTGTATGGACTTGGAAATTGTCATTTTTACCACATCCACCATATTTGGGTTCAATTGTCATTACGCCTCTTGCTTTGATTTTATTTTTTCCTCCAAGAAAATCTTATGTTTGCCTGTCAAGGGGTTAATCCCTTTTAAGTCGGCAATGGTCTCATCATTCTCCAAAAATGCATATTTGAGTGGCTCGGGAAGTGGTTTGAATTCCAGATCTAGTGCTTACACAACAAAAGGTAGAAGTTTACTGTTCATCAGAAACAACAATTCATTAACAGATTCAAAATCATCAAACATCATTTTAGTTTTATCTCCATAAGATGACTCAAAATTTTCTTCTACCAATGAGTCGTTTATGTCGACACAGTTTACGTTCAAAATTTCACTAGGATGACTAATAGCACCATAAATGTTAAACTTCACGATCTTTTCGTCAAACTCTATCGTGAGGGTTCCGCTACGTACGTCAATCTTAGTATTTGCAGTACTAAGGAAAAGTCGCCCTAACAAGATATCTGAAGACCCATGAGTGTTATCCTCTTCTATTTTTATCACATAGAAGTCTGCAGTTAAGTGATTTATAAATGAAAAAAGACATTACATTTATGGAAGCTCCTAAATCACACATAACTTTTTTAATTCCTAAGTGGCCTATTTTGCATGGTATTGCAAACATGCCTCTGTCTTTACATTTTGCTGGCATCTTCCATTGCAACACCGCAGGTACATTTTCACCAACACTTACTCTTTCATTTCTACTCAATTTCCGTTTGTTGATGCAAAGCTCCTTAAGGAGCTTAGCATATCGCAGAACTTGTTTGATAGCATCTAACAATGGTATGTTGATCTCGACATTTTTGAATGTTTTGAGGATTTATTTTTCGTCCTTACCTATTTGTTGTTGGTTCAATCATCCTAGAAATGGAGGTTGAATCATGGGCAATGGAGGTTTCGTTCGGACCTGTTCATAGTTTTCCTACTTTTTCTAGGCGGAATCTTGATCAAGATTCCTGCCAGGACTTGGTTCCAGTACTTTTCCACTTCGCAACGTCATTGTATTTGTGTGTTGCCTTGGGTTAGGTTCCATTTGTGATGGCAACTTTCCTTGTGAGTTCATTTTCTTAATTGATGTGGTCAACTATCTTATAGACGCCTCGATTTTCTATTGAAAATCCTTTATTTCTTTTTAGAAATCTAGAGTTTTCCGTTGTATTTGCTGTTGGAAATCAAACATATTAACTACTAATTTATTGACCATGGTTTCTAGAGAGGCACCTGGATCTCACGGCTATTGTGGAATCAAGTTTTGGTATGGCTGGTTGTACCGTGGGTTAGCTCTGTAACTCAAGTTGGGATGATCTTTCCACCTTGGATTATAGGTATTAGCATAAGGGTCATATCGCCTTTGGGGTGGTCTAAGAACGTTCCTCACAACATCTAAATGGGCCATAGTATCGTCACACAAACTAAGGCATGTATCAATTGTATGTTCGAGTGTTACACAAATTTCGTATAGTCGGGTTGGTCTTATTTTTACTGCAAAAAGAGAATTCATTATATCAGTAAGTCGATCAAATTTATCTTCTAAGGTTAAAATACTTAGCTGGCGAACCCTTCTAGTGGGTTTAGGATTGGCTCAGAATTATTGAGTATTTGCAACCATCGTGGAGATCAAGTCCCTTGCCTGTTAGGGAGTCATGTTAACCAACGCCCCTCCACTGGCGACATCTATCATATTCATTTCCATGAGCTTCAAGCCTTTATAGAAGTACTGGAGAAGAGACTGTTCTGTTATCCCATGTTGTGGGCAACTTGCGCACAACTTCTTAAATCGCTCCCAATAGTTGTAAAGAGACTCCACATCTTTTTACCTTATCCCAACAATCTCCCTCATTAATTCAACTTCGCGTGATTCTGGAAAAAGTCTATTGAGAAACAAATGGGAAATATTAGCCCATGTTGTGATAGATTTAGGAGGTAAATAAAATAACCATTCCCTAGCAGAGTCTGTTAAGGAAAAAGGGAAAGTATGTAATTTGATTTGATTCTCAGTTACGCCCTGAGGTTTTATACTAAGACAAACCATATGAAACTTTTTTAGATGTTTGTGCGGATTTTTATTTTGTAATCCGTGGAAAGTTGGCAGTTTCTGGATTAATCTTGACTTTAGTTTAAAATTAGTATTCATAGTAGGATACGTAATGTATAACGACGGTTGTTCTGTAGGAGCTTCAGCCAATTGTTTAATCATTTGAGCCATAAGTTAATTTGCTAGATTCGGGTTTTCGTTAACCCCAGCATTAAACACTTATTTTGGTGGATCAACTTATATTCTTTCGTTCTCCAATGTTTGAGTAGGGTTTTCATTAACCCTAGACTCAACTTTGTCGTCTACTTCTATTTCTGACGGTGGGTTACTCTGAGTCCCTACCACTTCTGATTGCTTTTTATGTAGCTTTGTTTCCTTGCGATTAGCTTTTGCAGTCTTTTCTATTTCTAAATCAAATGCAAGAATACTTGGAGCAGATCTGGTCATAAGAAACAAAAGAAACAAGATTAGTATGTTACCAGTCCCCGACAACGGCGCCAAAATTCGATGCGTCGTTGAGAGCACCAAAAATATCCTATCCCTATAAAATAACAAAAAAAATAGTATAAGGGAAGTAAGTTCAAATCCTCAGGGACTAGGTTTGCACAAATTTCTATTCTTCGAGATCTCGGCAGAGTCGTGCCAAAAAAATAGCGTACTTGGAAAAAAAATAAAAAATAGAATTAAAAGTTTAGATGAATTGAGATTATGTAAATTGAAATTGAAATTTTAAAAATAAAAAGAGTTGAGAAAAAAGAGTTTTTGATAGAGAGATTCTAGCCTCCAGTTATCTCGATCCTCATTGGGTTTAATCTTAGGCTTTTAGGTGGTCATTCTCGAACAGAATAAGCCAATTATAGTATAAAAGGACTCCTACGACCACCAGCTCCACTTAGATTTTAGACTTATGTTTTAGAGGAGCTTGACTCTAGCCAATTGTCACTGTTATAGGACTGTCTTACACTAGATCATCACTTCTCAACGGCGAATGCCACGCCATTTTGTCTCTTGGGCTTGACAACCACTAATGCAGTAAGCTAACGAACTAACTGTGCAACTTTCCCAAAATATACAAAGCTGTCGTCTTTGCACAAGATGAAAATATCACTTTTGAAGGGATATGGACGGAAGCGTCAGTCTCATAATGCAGAGAAATGATGAATATTCGTTGAGAAAACTAAGCGCGGATTCTAAGGCTCATGAACCCTTTTAGGGAATCTTGACAACCTTTGGCTAGATGAATTTAGTGGCTCATGCTTTTTGGGAAAAAAAGAATAAACTTAATAAAAATGGAATTTTATTGAATAAATGAAAGGAACAAAGGCTAGAGCTTTTTAGGAGAGGGAGCTTTTTGGGAGAAAAGATAAGTTCAATTTGTGTCACTCCATCCCCTATTTATAGTACTCAGAAAACCTAGTTTATTTCTATCTAAATTTTAAAAGATAAATAAAGATAAAAGCTAAAATTAAATCAAAATAATAATCTTAACAATAATCATAATATAATTCAATTTAAATAAAGCATTGTGTTTATAAAATCTCTTCTTTGAACTTTTGCCCCCAAGTCTTCCACACTTCACATTTTCGGCACCACTTCTTTCCTATTTCGCATGCTTGCCCATTTTATCTTTAAATTCACGCGTTTTCCCCCTAAATCTCCTTTTGCCTTCAATTTGGTCCTTACAAGATAAAAAACCATAAATAACTCAAATTAGTAGGATCATACTCAAAATAAATATGTAATTAATACATAAAAATATATCATTCCAGAGTATTATGAGATGCTATGGAATTTATACTGGAAAATTTCACCGAGATGAATAAACTTTAGGTGCGAATGCAGCTTGAGGTTTGTTGAATGTCTGTTATCAAGCTTTTTTTCAAATATACAATGCACCAAAGTACATGAATGCCTAGAAGTGAAAATATATCATGATAGCATAAATTTTGGCCATACAGGTGTCATGGTGCTTGTGATTCATTCATACTCTTTGGTCATCTTGAGTTGAAGACTTCAATTCCAATTTTTGTTCTGCAAGGACTTGGTAGAGTTAGAGAGAAGCGGGTAAAAGAAAGGAGCGCACTTCAAGAACTTGTAATATCAATAATCTAAAATTTTCAATTGGCTAAACTCTGCATAGTGTACTTGATGCACATTTGAGGGGAATTCATGCTTCTGTATTGAACTTTCTCATTAGATAGAAGGGGTGGACCTTGAGATTTACAAAGAAACAGTTCTTTCAAGAGTCTTAGAGCAGGTAATTTTACTTCTTATTCCTCTGTTTTTTTTTCTCTTTAATATAAAATTAAGAGGTCTGTAGCATTAAAGGATTTTATCTGGTTCTTTTACAAGTTGTCAATTCCAAAGATGATCTTGCCCAATATTATTTGATGGATTGTTTAGTTCAGGTGTTCCCTGATGAGTATCACTTGCAGACTCTTGAGATGTTATTGGATGGAAGAAGGAGAGGGATGAAAGAGTAGTGATAGGGGATAGAAAATGGTAGCTCCGTTAAGTCTGTAATGAAAAATGGTAGCTCTGTTACGTTTGTAACAGATTATGGTTAGTGGTGAATGTTTTGTTATTTTTCGAAAGTTGAGTGACAGAATTGAAACTTGAGTGACTGTTTTGTCAGCTATCCCAAAGTTGAGTGACTATTTGTGTAATTTACCTAAATTTTAATTTTTTTAAAAATGAAACTAATTCAATGTGTGTTAATTTATACTGAACCTAATATTTTCTAAACATGTGTTTTTACTGATGCGACTGTGTGTGTTGGTTTGGTGGTTGCCGTGGTCGGAGGAGTGATCAGTAATATTGTTGGATGATGGCTCTGGGGATTCTCTTGCAAGGTAGGGGTCTATCCTATGTTTGAAGCTGAGCTATGAAAGGCCTTTGAGGGCATTAAGCTAGCATGGGAGAAGGGTGTTAAGAAGGTTGTCCTTGAGATGGATTGCATAGAGGTAGTTAATTTCCTGAATAGTCAAACTCTAGATCAAAGTTTACTAGGGAAAAGAGTAAAGGAATATTTACAACGAATGGAGGACTTTTTGTGAATCATGTCTTGAGGCAAAAGAACTGGGTGAGAGATGGTATGGCGAGTTTGGCTATGAGAATGAGTGATGTATGTAAGGTTTTTGAGGATTCTTGTTGGGTGGTACATGACATTGTGATGATTGAGGTTCCTAGCTCAATATCTGTTGATAGGTTTTTGTTTTATTGTGATCTTTCCTTTTGATAATATATATATTTCCATTAGGTTTTTAAGCAGGATTCATATTGTCTCCAAGCAGGTTTACTATTCATAGTAAGAGAAGCAATGATGAAGGCAAAGAAGGTTGATTTAATAGTTGGTATCTATGCGGTTAACACTAAAGCTATATGCAGGATTTTTGAAGAGAATATAGGAAGTGTTGATTAGCATCTTCAACCAATGGCAGAGGATATAAAAGTTTTGAACAACGCTCTACCACTGTGCCTCTCTACTACTCATTATTAACGTCTAAACATAAGATACGGTTTACTCCTAATCAAACTGCCTAAAACTTGTATTCTACTAAAATTAACATTCACAACGGAAATAGAAAGAATAAAACATTATTCGCTATAGTTTAACTATAAGTAGTAAATGAAATGTAATGGGATTAAAAATAACATATTGGATAAATTATTCAACATAATTTTAGAGGAAAAAGCAAAATTAAGTAAATATGCATAAGATAATAAGAAATACATTATAATTAACTGTTAGAAATGTGCTCATTCTTTTGCATCTTCAATTCCCAAGTCAAATATATTTTATGGAATTTTTTAAGGTAAAAATAGTGAATTCATAAATCATAAATCATAAATTTCAAATTTAGATTTGGTTGACTCGGAAATTGGAATAAGATTGATTGGGTGGTTGAACAAGTTGAATCAATATTTTTGTTTTTATGATTTTTTTATGATTTATTTAATAGAACCAGACAAATCAGTCGAATTAATTGTATCAGTCAAATAGATAAAATTGGTTGGACTAGCAAACCGGTGGCCTAATTATGGAATTTTTATTTAAAGTCAAGGGTTTATAAATTAAAATTGTGAAAATTATGGTATAAATGAATTTGTTTTGAATATTTATATTGTATTGAATTAAATGCATGAAAATTTGTCACCGTTTTAGAACCGGATTGGACCAATCGGTCAAACCAATTGGATCTGAAGTTGGTCGGGGTACCAATCTAGAATAATGGGTTAGATTAGTTGACTTGTGAACTTCAATCGGTTGACCAATTCAACCGAATTTATCTATTTTTAAATATTTTATTTTTAATAATTTATTCAATCGAACTGATTGAATTGGTTGAACCGTGAATCGATGGTCTAACCAATTTGTCTACCGGTCTAATTCTAAAAACCTTAAGCCTCGTTGATGATATATTATAAGTAAAATTATTTATTTATTGATTGGGTTTAGAAAGTAGTTTGAAGAAAAGAGAGAGGAAGTTTTAAAATGAGTTTTGAAATCCAAAATTTAAATAACATGAAATTATTGCACAATTTCAAATCTAATTAATTAATTAATTATTATCCAAGTATTTCTCGCCATCTTGTAAAATTGGTTGAATTAGCATTAAATTTCCCTAGATTTTACTATTTCAAGTGCTTGTAAGCTGATTGACGAAATAGAGAATAGAAAGCATGAAGTAAAGATGATAACATCGTATTATGAAAATTTTTTAAAATCACTAACCAAGACAACACGTTGCATTATCCAGTTGACATTAACTTTAAATGCGAATATATATGCTAAGATACTAATTTGTCATAGTTCAGAAATGGACAAGAAAGAAAGATTAGAGGACAAAGAGGGGGAAGTATTGTCCTTTTCCTATGATCCATGTCCCTATCCAAGATATGGTTTGCCTAATTCTCAGGATGGCCTGGAAAAACACCTTCACTTAATGATCTTAAAGGGAAACTCATTACCCAAAACCAACCTCAATAATTGCAGTCACTGTTTTTGCATGTATCACATTTTTGGTGGGTAGCTATCAGAGATGGGTGATAGAGATGGTGCTTTTTGGGACTTTTTTTTTTTATGGACAATGAAGCTGACTTTCATCCAAACTATATATCTGTTTTGTATCTGGTTAAGCATAGGTTACCAAATTTACTAGCCCTGCCTAGCTTTTATGTTAGGTGGGTCTTATACCTTACTCCGACTGGGATATGTGGTAACACAAGAATCAACTGGAGAGACTCGCAAACAATTATCCGCCTTACACCATTTGGATAGTCACTCATCAACTATGCACATGCCTCGTACATTACGAGAGGAAGTGTCCGTCCTTAATAACCCGGTTGGATCTTTTGGTAAGTCATCCTTCTCCTCTTTATTCTCCTACGTTTTTGGCTCTCTATCTTGGGTGAACCTACTTTCCTCAACATCACTCCTCTCTACTTTTTCCACTCTCATTAATACCGCAATTTGATTAGCGATGGAAAGAGAGTAATATTCGAATAATTGTAAATATTTGATTGGGTTGTTTGGACATTAATGCTCAAATAGTGCTTTTATAATGGGTTGGCTGGATGTGCACAAATGGGCTACAGAAATCCGACCCATCAAGTAGTGCTTTTATAATGGGTTGGCTGGATGTGCACAAATGGGCTACAAAGGTACTCGCCTGATTAATGGAAAATACAGAGACACTCTGTCCATCCAAGGACCACTGCTATTTTTAACACTTCTTTTTCTTGTTTTATCTTTTTCTGGTTAAAATGAAGATCCCAAGGTTAATTTTGTTTCTTGTTTTCAAGTTTTAAACCTATACAAGCCTTTTTTTTTTTTAATCATTCTGCCAAAAGATGGGGACTAGTCTTTCTGACTGTTGAAATTTAAACAAGCTAATTTATTTGTGGCTGAGCATACAAAATTTTCAAGTCCTCAAGGGGGAAATAAACTATGGTCGGCACAACATTCTTTCAAGGGTATTACTAGTTTTAAACCCTACACTCTCAAGTGGATAAACCTGAAAAACATAGTTTCTATGCTAATAGAACCAGATTCTACATTGTCTACGCATAGTGTCAGCAAAATAAACTGGAGAAAACCTGCAATTTCATATATACCAATGACATCGAAATTTTAATTTATTTTAATGTTCTCAGGTTGTTTCCCACTGCATTGACAGAAAGAAATTAAAAAAAAAAAGAGAGTAGACTCGGAGAATAAAAAACAAGAGTAAAAAGGAAGGAACAAAATCCCTTTGAGATCTAAGGCCTTTTTGTTTTGTTTTTCTTCTTCTACAACATTCCTCCCATTTCTCTCTCCAGAACAGCTGCATTAGTAGAGACAAAAGCTGTTACCATTTACCCTTTTGTCATTCCTTGCTTCTTCCCTGGAAACCACCAAATTCTTTTTATCAAACTACAGCTTATCTAACCATCAAATTTCTCTTTTTTATTTTTAAGAATGTCGAGGAGAAAGTTGAAATCGATGACTAACCTGCAGGTTTTTCGAACCTGCTTTTCCAGTTTTTAGGAAACCAAGTTTTTTCTGGAATGATGATGATTTGCCCTGAAAGTATCTCACAGGTGGCATGGTTAAGTTTATATATAATAATAATGGAAGACTAACTGCTTTAAAGAAGGATATAGTATATATTTAGTACCTTAAAATGTGTACCCGAAAAGCCTTGTGAAAAGTCCAACAACTCCATTGAAGCATCTTTGTTGATGTTCTTCTGTAAAAACACCAGAAAACATCCATTGTTACTCTTGTTTTTGTTACAAACCAACCGAACAAGAACAATTAGAATATAGTGGAACTTACCTCGGAAAAGCTTGTTACAGGAGAGCTGGCAGTGTCATCAAGATAAGAATGTTGTTGATTATTGCTACAATGTTCTTTCATCTTCTTTTTGTTTTTGCTGGTTTTGTTAGCTGGTTCAGGATTTACAGGATGAGAACAAAAGCTTCTATTTTCATCGAGGCATTCCACATAATCTTGGCAGTAATAATGTCTTGGACCAGAAGATGCATCAGACACCATGGATAAACCCTCCTCTTCATCTTCAACCCCGAATCTAGCTCCTTTCACCCCATAAACCTCATCAAAGTTGCCGCCAAAATTTTGACACCGGGTTTGAGAGTAAGAGGATTGACCTAAGTAGAAAGTCCAACCAGATTCACAACCACTACCACATTGTGAAGCTGATAAATTCATTATAAACACTTTTTTTTCCCTCTTGGGTTTACAGTTTTGACATATAAGCAAATTCTTGAAGCTGTTACGTATATAAATAGAATACAAAGAGGGTATTGCAGGATAAGACCAAAAGAATCACACTCAAATCCTAGACTACTTTTCTCATCTCTTCAAGCCTTTCGCCATTTGTTTTTACCTTAAATGAATCAATCAAATTAGCCAGTTGGCTCTGAGTGAGAGAGAGAGAGAGAGAGAGAGAGAGAGAGAAATTGGTGAACAGTGCTGATAGGGAACCGATTATCAATTCATGTATATAAATGTAATAATACAGCAGCCTGTACAACAATGGTGCTGTCCTTTCAATAAAAAGTGAATGTATTTTACTGCTCATTTAATGCCCTCTATATCTTTGTCTTTTCCGACATGTCTTTCAAATGTTTATATTTGGAACTTGGAAATGATGGATGAGATTGTATTTTTTGAAATTAAGACATCTTAAATTGAGGGTATTTTTTAAAATTTTAAATAATTAATTATAATTCGACTTTAATTAAAGGAATTTTATCATACCATATATTTTATAATTAATTAAAATGAACAAACAATTTGCAAATTATCAGATTACAAGAGTCTAATGAAATTAAATAATGCAAGATGCCCTTTTCATTCAAAATTTAACTAAAGACAATTCTTCAAATCTATGTTTAAACCAAATGTGAAACGGACATGCATGTTCCTTTGCTGAGTTGTCGTAGACTCATTATGGGGTATTAACTGAGACGTTATTGTAAACTTATAATTTCCCTGTTTTCTTTCTGGGTCATTACAACAGATTATCCATCTATTTATTTTTTCCTGTGCCGCCGTTGGAATGCATTAAATGGTAGTGGGGTCTTGAGTGAGTGACCCCATGAATGTTGGATCGTTGCATAACATACGGCATCTAAAATATAAGTATTCCTCTTATCTCACGTTATTTTGTCAAATTTCTAGAATTTTGTTTATAGCCATAACAATTCATAGATTTGTAAAAGTTAATTAAAAGGATGAACTTGTGTATACAAAAATTAAGCCCAAAAATTTAATATAGTGTAAATTGATGGATTTCTCCCCTTACATATGTAATATTGTATAGTTTACTCTGTAACACTTGATCTGGTCGTCAAATTTAAAATGTGAGATATCATATTCGTTGTCGAAACAATTATGTTGGGAATAAATTCGAATTGAACAACAAATAAGAACGAATAGAGAAAATTGGACACAAATATTTTCATGGAAAAACTCTTCTCAAAAGGATAAAAAAAACACGGGCAAAGAAAGCTTCACTAAAACGACAAATAGCCAAAGAATAATACAAGACGGAAAAAAAAACAAAACAAGCCCCTAAATCCCAAAAAATACAAAGCTCTTTGGCTAAAACACAAAATTCCCTTACACTCTCTTTTGTTGTGTTGTCGAATCAATCTCTCTAGGGTTGCTAAAAGCCCTATTTATAGGCTGAAATTCATAGGCTAATATGATGAAAATATCCCTAGAGTTATTAGAGTTTGTCTAAGAAAAGATAGCTGAGTTTAACTAGGAGAAGACACGTACTTTAGTAGGGAACACATCGTCACGTCGTGACGTCATTTATCGACTTGTCGGGATGTCACATGTTGCGTCGTCTGTTTTTTCTCGTCGAGACATCGTGTGTCGCGTCGTCAGGACATCGACTCTTCCTTGTCACGATGTCGACTCTTTTTTTCCAAAATGTGAGGCACACTCCATAAATCTCTATCTTGATTCATATTTTCCCAACGCCTTCTTTGTCGAGTCCTATCTGGGCCTAACTCGATATTTGCAGGATGTTGGCCAAACAATGTTTGAACTTGAAACTGGAAGGCTTTTGGCCATCATATCGGTTGGATTATTTTCTGTGCCAATTTTGTGAATATGAACATCTCCTTGAGCAACCACCTCTTGAACAAAGTGATACCAAATGTCTATGTGTTTTGTTCTTATGGATGCATCTGATCCTTAGTGAGATATATGACACTTTGACTATCGTAATGTACAATAGTCGCATCATGTTTATTAACTAGCTCCCCAAATAGACCTCTCAACCAAATGGTTTATTTCACAGCTTCTATGATTGTCATATATTAAGCTTTGGTAGTCAATAAAGCCACAATGGCTTGAAGCATGACTTTCCACCTAATGGTGCATTTGCCAAAAATAAACAGATAACTCGTGAGGGATCTAATTTTGTCTAGATTGCTTGCATAATCTGAGTCTACGAAGCCCACTAGAACCTTTGAACTTATTCTGAACCTTAAATGAGCATTTGATGTCCCCTTCAAATATTTGAGAATCCACTTAACTGATTGCCAGTGTAGTTTACCGAGTCTAGCCATGTATCTACTTACAAAACTAACATGTGAAATATCAAGACGAGTGCAAACCATTGCATACATTAAGCTTCCGACTGCACTAGAATAAGGAACCGAGGATATATACTTTTCTTCATTTTTGGTTTGTGGTGATTCTGAAGTTGAAAGTCTGAAATGTGCAACTAAAGGAGTACTAATTGGTTTCGAATTTTTCATTTCGAACCACTCGAGGATCCTTTCGATGTACATTTTCTATGACAGGAATATCCTCCCGAAGTGTCTATCTTTGGAAATTTCTATTCTTAGAATTTTCTTAGCTACACTAAGATCCTTCATCTCGAACTTAAAATTAAGCATAATTTTTAATTGATTAATTTCAAATGAATCCTTAGTCGCAATTAACATATCATCGACATAGAGCAGCAAGTACATGAATGATCCATTATCAAGACGATGCAAGTATACACAACTACCATACTTACTTCATACAAAACCAATGCTTGACATAAATGAATCAAACTTCTTATACCATTGTCGAGAAGACTACTTCAGGCCGTACAAAGATTTTTTTTAAAAGGCAGACATGGTCTTCCTTGCTTTCGATCCTGAAGCCTTCAGGTTGTTGCATATAAATATTTTCCTCTAGGTCGTCATGAAGGAATGCAGTTTTCACATTTAACTACTCTAATTCAAGGTTGTGTAATGAAACAACAACTAACAATGTCTAAATGGACATATGCTTCAAAACAGGATAGAATACATCTTGAAAATAAACTCCCTCCAGTTGATTGTAGCCATTTGTTACCAACCTTGCTTTATATCTAGTTTTATCTGGGTTTTGATCCTTCCTTCTGTTTCAACATCCACTTGTAACCAACTAGCTTCTTTTCAGTGGGTTGTTTCATGAGTTTTTAAATCTCGTTCTTTTGAAGAGATTCCATCTCCTCTTCTATTACGAAAAGCCACTTGCTCGAATTAGGAGCCTAAACTATCTTAGAGTAATTTGAGGGATCGATTGAATCAATGCTCTCCACAAAACTTAGAGTGTATGCCACTAAATTTTCGTGACAGTATTTCTATGGTGGCTTAATTTCTCTTTTTTCTATCGCGGGATAACTTATAATTTTGTAGTTGAGGTGTAGGAGTTTGAGAGTCAAGTGGAGCCTCTAATTGATCTAAAGTGACTTCAGTACCCTTCTGCAGTTCTGAAACAGTTTTTGCCTCGCTTATATCGTGATTTCATCGTGACCTTGCAACATCACGAAATCCCTCATCTTGACGTCGAGTCTATTCATCACATCGTCACTGTCTGTGACGTTGTGATGTCACCGTCTATTTTTAACTCCGGCTCCACCTTTGCTTGGGTGACTCTATTTTGTTTTGACGCTAAGAACAAATGACTCCTTTCCTAGATGAAACATCTTAGTTTCATCAAACATAATATTCCTACTCACAATCGTTTTGATTATTTCTGTACACCATAACTTAAAGCCTTTAACACTAGCAACAAATCCCAAAAAAATACATCTTACAGCCCTTGGTTCAAGCTTTCCCTGACTAACTCGTGAATATGCAAGATAATCGAATACTCTAAGGTTAGAGTAATTTGGAGGATTACCGGACCATATCTCTTTAGGAACTTTTTCGTTCAATGCTTAATATGAAGGTCGGTTCACCAAATAACTTGCCCAGTTAACGGCTTCTGCCCAAAAATCCTTTTCTAAACCTACTTTGGAAAGCATACATCGGGCTTTTTCGAGTAAAGTTTTGTTCATCCTTTTAGTAACACCATTCTGCTACGGGGTACCAATAATTGTGCGATGTCTTTCAATTTCTTCCCATTTGCAGTAATTATTAAATTCATTTAAACAAAAAGCAAGACCATTATCCATGTTTAACCGCTTTATGGACTTCCTATTCTACTTTTCTAGTAAGGTCTTCAACTACTTAAAGATGTCACATCTCAAAACTTGGGTTAGAAGAAATTGGTTAGTGAACTGCAGGTTGTCATGCTACGACTTTTAAGGTTATGTTTGAGAGTTTTTAAAAAGAATGAGTAATTGACCTAGTGGTAAAGAAGTAATGTAAGTATTCTTAAGACCCGAGTTCGATTCTTTTCCCTTGCAAAAAAAAAATATTTTTAATATTTAAGCTCTTTTAACCCTAGATGTCGTCCAAGCTACTTAACCTAGATATATAATGTATTTTTATCTATATTTAATTTTTGTGTGGCTGATTATTTCCATTTCTCTTCCCCTTGTCCCTCAAACTTCCCCTCTCACCCTCTTCTAATATCTATTTTTTTTCACCATTGTTGTATTCTAAAACTAATTTCTTCTTCCATTGTGCCGCCCCTTTTAGCCAAGCTTGGGATTCTTTTTTTTGCTCATCCTTCGCTATTTTCTTTCTTATTTGTTTCCATCTTTTCATAATTATTCTCCATCACTATCGCCACCCCCTTGGCTGCCATATTTGGTCACCATTATTGCCCAAGTGCTACCATCTTTCAGCACCCTAGTCAGATGTTATAACTACTCTTTTGCTATTTGTTTATTTTCCTTTGTAAAGCACATACTAGCCCTTCTTTGCTTCCATTTTCCAGCCTTTTTCCTACCATTTTTGCTACATGAAAATCGTTCACTTTGTTGTCCGTATAACACTCTTGTTGCTGCACAAACCAGCCCTTTGTTGCTATTTTTCCACTAGTTGCACATCTTTTTTGCCATTTTCTTCACTTTTTTAATTTTATAAATAGCCCCTCACCTTGTCGTTTTAGTAGACATTCAATTTCATTTAAATCATCGTTATAGATCTAGTATTCAGGAAGTGTAAGTGTTGTTTTTTGGTTAAATATTATGTCATTTTTCTCCTTTGTTATTTTCTGTTTTGGCTGATTGTCATTAGTGTCATAGTCGTGTTACCTTACTGAATTTTGATGATTTTCATATTGAAGGATCGAATCTAAACTCTTCGGATCAGCAGTGACGATGAACCTAATTCACATTTCCATTTAGTAGTGAAATAGTGTAAGTTTATTTACTGAAGTTGGATTTAAAGTGTCGCTTATGTAGTATTGATTGGCCTAACATCATAAAGGTGTTTTAGGTTGATTCTAACCTTGATTTTTCCATATGTGTTTAGATTCGTTCGATTTTGAGTCATGGAAAATTGCAGATCTGTAATTAGAGTTACAGATTTACGTAATTCGGGTGTTGTATTTAATCTAAGTTAATGGTGTATGCGTATGTGTGTGCTTTTTTTATGATTGTGGTCAAATGTTAATGCCTCATTTTGCTTATGATTGAAATCTAATGGACCAATTAGCTTATTGCTGAGGGTGTCTAATTGTTTCAATAGGGGTTGAATGTTTAAGAGTATCTTTTGAAGCTTAACCAATTGTGGTGTGTGTTAATTGTGATGCTTTCCGGTTGTGTTGGAAGTGTAAATGAAATGGGTAAATGAATGTAAGTTGTCCTTTATATGGTCGAATGTGTTATGTGATAACTTGGGATGTTTGCCAAAAGTGCCATGCCAATTCTATACTATGTGTTTACTTAAGTTGATTGAATGTGTCTATTGGTTTGCTTGCTATAAACGAATATGCATAATCTGCTAATGTATGCTACTGTATTGCTATTACATTTTCACTGAATGCTCATCCTCATTTTTCTTATGACTGAAAGCTAATTGACTAGTTAGCTTATTGCTGAGGGTGTTTAATTATTTCAATAGGGGCCGAATGTATAAGAGCATCTTTTGAAGCTTAACCGATTGTGGTGTGTGTTAATTGTACTGCTTGCCGGTTGTGTTGGAAGTGTAAATGAAATGGTCGAATGAATGTAAGTTGTCTTTTATATGGCCGAATGTGTTATGTGATAAGTTGGGATGTTTGCCAAAAGTGCGATGCCTATTCTATACTATGTGTTCACTTAAGTTGGCCGAATGTGTCTATTGGCTTACTTGATATAAATGAATATGCGTAATATATTGTATTGCTATCACATTTTCACTGAATGTATGATTACATACTTACGATTCTGACTTATTCAACATATGACAAACATACTACTGCTCTGGTACCTATTGTAAGCCTGACTGTAAAGTATGCCAGTGTTATTGATTTATTGATCACATGTTATAACATGCCACTACACTGTGCGGTAGTTGTTTCTGTCATGCATGATCATGCTACATACATGACATATCATATTGCATTGCATGTGGATGGGGATTGATTGGTGACAGAGGAGTTTCGTGGAGTAATGACGGTATATTTTCAATATTGTTGCTAGTATACTACACCTCGGAGTATTGTAGGATGTATTGGATATTGGTGGCTTGGCCACATCATTGGTAGCATTGTCTGCATCTTATTGGAAGCTTGTTTGCATTATTGGTGATTTATCGTAATTTACTAGTAGTTTCTGGTGGCTTGTTTACATTACTGGCAGCTTGCCTGCAAACTGCTATTGGTCTTTTATCCATACTAAGCTACGAGTCCTAATTGTTTTGGTGATTCAGTAGATGAGTTTGGGGAACCCGTGGTGTGTAGCGGATGGATGGGTAGGACCTTTTTGCATTGTCATTCTCGAGCATGCATATGCATAATTGTAGTTATTGATAATCTGTTAGATTTTTTGCTCAATTGTTAAACGGGTTTCTTACATGATTTGTAAGTTCTGCATACTCTGTTTGCCTTTGATTAAGACTCACACTGGGTTTTTTTAAGCTTATCCCATTAGTTTAACATTTTTTAGGTAGTCTGCATGGTTAGGGCTCAGATTTGACAATTTGAAGGTCTCGTCTCGGTTTTTATTAAATAAAGTATTTAATTTTATATTTTTATTTATTTGGTTTATAATAATTTTATGAATTGTGGCATAGGATTGGTTTTTGGGATATATTTAGTTTTTGTATGCATGAATGTTAAGAATTGGATAAGTTAAATTACTAACTAAATTAATAATTGGTAATTAAAGTTAGTAATTATAGTTTTAGTAACGAATTGTGAACATTGATTTTTCCGCTGCAAAACTGCATTTTTTAGAAATTCCGAATAACAATTAATGATAAAATATGTAAATATGTTTTTAAATTTAATGAGAATCTTTTTAATTGGAATTTTAAATAAACTTGGAAAATTAATTTTTTTTCTAAAAAAAAAAGGAAATGCGTACTACGATTTTCGAAAAGTAAGCGATGTTTTGAAAATAAGTTTCTGAGAGTCCACTTGTTTCTTCTAGGTCATTTCAGTGATCGATGTCACCTTCAAAATCCGGTCATAACTTTTGAGCTAGGTTGGGGAGGTTACAGCTTAATGATCTCTAAGACTTCATTCTTGTACTTCAGAAATAAACTCAAACTTTCCTAGAGTCGTTGTCAGTAAAAGTTAAAAGATATTTGTTACCTCTTTTAAAGGTGATTGGAGTCGGACCACATAAATAAAAAAGAATGTAGTCAAGGGTCCCTTTTGTTGTATGCACTGTCGAATTTGAAGTTGACTTGTGTCTATTTCCCATAAATGCAGTGCTCGTAGAAATCTAACTTTCCAACTCCAGTGCCTGTTAAAAGACCTTTTTTAATCAAAATGGTCATACCTTTTTTGCTCATATGATCGAGTTGCATGTTCCATAACTGAGTTGATTCAGAATTCATAAAAAAAGGTTTGTCTCATCGTGACATCCGCATCGATTAGCGTTGAACATTGCAGACTGTATAAGTTGTCACTTTTCTGTCCTCTCATCAAAACAAGAGGTCTATGAGATACTTTGATGACGTTTGACTTGATGACGATCCTACAATCATTTGAGTCTAAGATACCTAAGGAGATTAGATTTCTCTTCAAATCAAGCACATGCTTGACATTTGAAAGTGTCCTCATAATTCTGTTGAGAATCCTAAGTTGAACCGTGCCAATACCAATTATTTTATAGGGTGAATTATTCCCCATAAGCACAAATCCACCTCCGACTAGACTATACGTGGAGAACCAGCCCCTGTTGGGACACATATGGTAAGAACATCCTGAATCCAGGATCTACTCCGATGTAAGCTTAGACCTTTCAATTGTAAACACCAACAACAAATCATCTCCTTTGTCCTCAACAACACTGGCGTTGACTATATCAGCCTTTTGCTTCCCCTTTTCACCATTTTTGACAACCCTCTTGTTCTTATTTTGGAGTTTATAACATTTTGCCTTAATGTGACCTATCTCGTTGCAGTAGCCATAGGTTTTGTCTCAATTTCTTGATCTCGATTCCGACCTAGATCTTCTTTGACCCAAATCCTTAAACTGTCTTCTTCCTTTAGTAACCAAAACTGAGGCTTGCCCATTTGACTTGTTCTTTGAACCTAAATCATTGTCAAGTTTATCCTTGCTCAATAAGTTTCCCTTCATGTCCTCAATTGAGAGTCACTCTCTACCATAAATCAGAGTTTCCATAAAAGTTTTATATGAATGGGGTAAAGAACACAACAATAGCATAGCCTGATCTTCATCATCTATGTTGGCCTAGACATTCTTCAAGTCATTTAGAAGAGTAATAAATTCATTAATGTGAGCCCTAATAGATTCACCTTCAACCATACGAAATGTGTATAATCGTTATTTTAATACCAAACGATTTAAAAGAGACTTTGTCATGTAACAAGCTTCTAATTTATTCCATAAGGTATACACCATTTTCTTTGTGTGGACCTCATTCGACACGTTATTTGTAAGACATAGCTGAATTGCAAATAATTTCTTCTCATGAAGATCCTCCCATTTTGTCTGATTCACATTCACGGGCTTTTACCCTATAACGACCTTCTTCAGACCGTTTTAAACTAGAATTGCCATATCTGAACTTGCCATAAACTAAAATTTGTGATCTTATTGAATTTCTCGATATCGTATGTCATTGTCGCCATCTCTGAATAGGTTGAATACGACATCCAAACCAAGTTCTGATTTCGGTTTGTTGAGGATGAACCCAAATTTAGCAACGAACAAGAACGAATAAAGAAAATTGGGCACAAATATTTATGTGGAAAAACTCCTCTAAAAAGGATAAAAAATCACGTGAAAAAAACTTCACTAAAACGAAAAATAACCGAAGAATATTACAAGATGTAAGAAAAACAAAACAAGCCTCTAAATCCCGAAAAATAACAAAGTTCTTTGGATAAAACACAAAATTCCCTTAAACTCTATTTTGTTGTGTTGTTGAATCAATCTCTCTAGGGTTACTAAAAGCCCTATTTATAGGCTGAAGCGCATGGGCTAATATGATTAGAATATCCCTAGAGTTATTAGAGTTTGATTGGGAAAAGATAGCAGAGTTCAACTAAGAGAAGAAACCCAGTTTAGTAGAGAATACGTTGCCATGTTGGGACGTCACATGTTGCATCGTCGGGACTTCGATTTCTTCTCGTTGGGATGTCGTGTGTCACGTTGTCAATTCTGTCTCGTCTAAAATGCGAGACACACTCAACAAACTACAATTTCATTTATATATCTAATCGACAATTCATACAACTAAACATGTTTCGAAAACACAATTAAAATACATTATTTATTCAATTTCGGGTTTAAACAAGCTTACAAAAGCTCTCATACTAATCTGATAATGAATGGGAGACTAAAATGTAAAATTTACATAATATATGGGTAATGTCGTAACACTTGAGGGATTCATGGTGTGACAGTGAGGATAGAAGCATAATGTTGCGACTTCAACCATAGTGAGTCGTGACCTTGAAGATAGGTAGTTGACATAATGACTTTAGCAGGAGAGCATCGCGACCTTAAGGGTAGGAAAATTTGATGTCGCGACACCAATAAAGGAGTGTCGTGACTCTAAAATTAGATTTCCCTTAAACTTTACTTCATTCATCTTAAATTTATTAATCACAAATACCAGTTAGTCAAAATGTCCCTAAAATGCAACAACTTAATATTTTGGCATTAATTCAAATGCCAAACTACCTTGCTTGACATAACACATACCTTTCAATATGTGAACACAAGTATGTAGTACATTCATTTACTTAGTTAGCAAGAAACAATTCTATCACAAGTATAACAAGGCCAAAATTGTAAGTAAACTTTAACTCTCTAGAGATCTGCATTTACTTAGCATCTAATACATGTGGGCATGATCATAATGTAAATCTCTCTATCATATTTACCTAAATGACAACTTGAACCTAAAGACCAACTCAAAGGTTAAGTACATTCCACTTGCAATTAGTATAACAAAATGTATGAACTTGCTGAGTCAAAAGTTGGTTATGGATGTTGTTAATCACTTTGAGATCTATAGTACTTGCGCACGAAAATAAACAAACTGTTCACTAAGCAATAGGGCTCAGTGGTGCTAACATGATTTGAATCTATAATTCAATTTGAAATAAGTTATCAAATACAATTAATATGTGATCTAATTATCATTTAGTATCAAGTATTCATTTCACATCTTATGTCCATAATCTCATACTACATTTCAATTGGAATATAATATATGGACATATAATTTCATTAATCATCATCTAACACTACATGTGTGCCATAACATATCATCAAGTATAATTCTTTTCTCATCTCCATCTCGAATCCACTGATTCATTTGATATCCATATTGACACTCAAGGATCGTTTCAACTGGTTCACATGATCTTCCACATGTCATCTTTTGTCACATAGAAATTTATATACAAGATACACCATTTGCTATTAAATTTTCATATCATATGTCATTTGACAAGGTATATGCTTTTCTTTATTGGATCTAGTGCCCTAAGTGTAATATATTCATTTGTATACTTGTATTTATCAAATAAATTAATTTAATAAAATTATCCATAAATTATATTGGTACCCATTCTATATTGTCCTCAATGGTTTTTGCATGCAAAACAAAATGAAAGCAAATATTGGCTCATTGATTTTTTAACGCTTAACTAATACTAAGCGGTATTACGTGGTTGAATCGTATTATGGAAAGACAACTTGTACTAGTAGATGAACCTAAACATGTCCTTCGTGACTAAATGAATTTATAATTAATAGGTGAAAAACATAAAACTTAATTATAAATCATTTGAGCATTAATTATATATGTCCAATCGATCCCTTCGCTAGCTCGTTGAAACCAAAAATGAATTGCATTTAGAATCAAATGGGTAGGAATGAATGGAAATGATAATGTTAGAGGAATGAGTTACATTTAGAAATGAATGTGGTTTCTCACTAAGTATTGAAATGACCTAAGAATTAATTTATATTTTTCAAATTATTATTTAATTAAATAATTAAAGTTCGAAAATAAAATAAAATTAATTGGTCATTGAGAATCTGTTGAATATGAAAATTAAATATGTTTTCTCATAGATTCTTTTACGGTAAAGTTGTCATGACTTTAATAGAACTAGAATTGGGTTAAGAAAATTATTTAATTGAAAACATAATTAATTTAAATTAATATGATAAATAATATTTATTTTGGGAAATAAAAAAGCATGTACTGGATTAGATTAAATTATAAACTGTTGGGTTAAATTTAGGAAGCACATATAATTTGACTCAATAGAGGACAGTCCTAAAATCCTTCATAATGCATATTAGGGGCTATAACGCCCCAAACTCGATCATTTAGGACTACCCCGGATTGGAGCGTTACAACCTTAAAATCATTTTCCTTTAAACTTGTAAAGGCATGTTCTTTATAAAAATACAGTTCAAATATATATGTGTTGTAAATCCATTGCAAAATTAAAAGATAAATAAGGTTCTACATTTCTAAGGAAAAGGAAAAACATAGAAGCTCCACTAGAAGCTCTTAAAACCCATATTTGGTGTAAACCTATATTTAACTACAACGTCGTATACATATACATATCCATATAATTAGACAAACATTAATCATTCAAGGTAAGTAATTCCATACTTTGCAAAAACATAATCACTTCACCAAGGTTTCATTGAATTAACAGTTTCAAAAGAATAACTTTAAAATAGAAAATTCATTCTTCGAAATGATACCATATTGACACCACCCCTTATTAAATGCATAATACAGAACACTTAGAAATCTCACGGAACAAATGTGCTCTGGTGTAGTCTTCGAGAAGTCTTTTAATTCGTCAGTGATCCTGATAAGGAAGGGTAACTAAATAAGTTCAAAGAACTTAGTTAGTTCTAGAGCAAACATCTCAATAGCTATATATAATACCAATAAACCTTTCCATCTTAGCAAGTCATACAGTTCGCCCATTGGCAAATACTATGCACAAACAAACTTTATTACAGACACTATTCATTTGACGCATACACTACGCCTATGCAACCTTGCAGACAACCTTCTTTGTGCTAGCCATACCCAAGTCCATGATCAAGCCTTAGCATTTATTTCATTCATTCCATCATGATTTGCCAATCTGGTTTGCAATAGCTCTTGTCCTATTAAAGGCTACATGATCCTTTTTCATGTATCGTGATCTATCAGTTTAATGCTCATTTCATTGAAAGCATCTTCATGATTTAATTTTCATAACTCAGTTCATATTCCTCATTTTAGAAACAATGGGGGGTGGTTTAAAGATGAAGAAAGGCCCTTACTCCATTTACATAGACAACTAACTCAGACTTATAACCACAAACCTTTATTACCTATACACAAACATATCATCTTGTAGGATAAGATTGCTTAGCTCACGCAAACATAAACGAGAACATTATAAACATACATGGAAGCAATAAGGAACTCACTAGAAAAATGCATCAAGATTAGACAGCAAGACTCTTGCCCTTATCACAAGACTTTTCAGAAGTTTCTTGAGCTATAATATAAAAAATTAACGTATCAGATCATTTTTCCAAAAAAAAAGCTAAACAAGTTAAATGAGATCATTAACAGGAAACCCATAATGTAGAAGTTTCCTCCCTTACACCTCAAACTGACCCTAAAACATAAAACCCTAAGGCCCTGTAAATAACCATGTAAATAACTCGAGTTTCATCAATATTTAGCAGGTACTAAGTGACGATGGAGTTGGTTGAGTGCAACGAACCCAAAATCTTCAAGCAAGTCTTAGGTTTAGGATTTTGTGAGATAAAATTTCAGAGAAAGTTTGGGAAGAAAATATGGCTGCCAAACAAAGCATAAAACTTGGTCAGGAAGCCAAAACTTGCTTTATACAAATATACACAGAAGGTAGGATTAGGGTTTAGGGAAAACTTAATGGATAAGTTTGATTTCCCTCCGAATCGCTCATTTTTTATGACTAAGCACTTCTCTCTATGCATAAATATGGGTCTGACATGTTACAGAAACCTAGTCCTATACTAACAAAATTCTTGTTCGTCTAACCAGATTGTTCAACTAGGATGATAGAATAATAATAAAACATATAGTTATTTTCAAATTAAGGTCCTAACACTAAACGAGTGACGTTCGTCTAACAATTGGGCTGATCCTATACTGTAACAGCCCGTTTTCAATGAAATCGAAACAGTAGTTTTGGGACCACAAATCTAACATCAAAAAATTATTGTATTATTATTTTAATGGCTACAGCATGATAGTAGCATCGTATAGAAATTTTATTTAAAAATTTTACCATTTGCATGCTTAATTTGGTCAAAAGGACTAAATGGTTTTTGTTGTGCTTATATTTGGCATATGAATATGGTAAGGTGGCATAAATTTTACCATCTGATGTGATGGCGGTTAAAGTGATGGAAATTAAATGATGTTTATAATGGTCTATTATGAATTTTTGGTTGGTATAGATTAAGGTAGTTCATGATATGGTTCATGGTTAGATTTGGTAGCTTGAATGTGTTTGGCTTTAGGTCAAAATGGTAAGGTGTATGATAGATGTCAAAATGGCCAAAATGTTAATTGTTGCGCTTATATTTGGCATATTAACATCATGAAAAATGTAATATTGAAATTGTTCAATTGGTGGTTTGATTGATGAGTGAAATTGATAAATTGGTAGGCAAGTTTGATGGTTGAAATTGAGGTGCCATGTTGGCATATTGGTTGAATGGTTAGTTTCTATAATGTAAAAGCTTGTATATGCATATGTTAGATGTCTTTTAAGTGCATGATTATAGGTACAATTGGCTTGTGCAAGTGGTATAAGTTTGGGTGATAAAAATAGCTTGGAAATGACCTATTTTTCGTCCACATGGGCGTGTGTCTCAGCCGTGTGTGACACACGACTAGGCAACACGGCCGTGTGTCCCCTGTAGCTTTAAAAGGGTTGCAAGTTAGGCTGTTACACGGCCTAGGACACGGCCTAGCACATGGGCATGTGCGGTTATTTCGAAGGGTACATGTGGCTTGGCCGTGTGACCCAAGTCAGTGAGTTACACGGGCACAGACACGGGCTGAAACACAACCGTGTGTCCCTGTTTCAAATACCCACATGACCTAAGAGACGAGTGTGTCTCTTGGCTATGTGAGTCACACGGTCTGGCCACACGGCCATGTGACCTCTGCAGTTTGAAAAATTTTAACTTTTCCAAAAAAATTCATATTTTTCCAATTTTTTCTCGATTCGTTTCTAATGTCTTTTTAGGGCCTCGAGGGCTTGTAAAAGGGACCATATGTATCATTTGCTTGATATTACAATGATTTATGTTGTGGTTTGTTTGTAATAATAAAATGTTCGTTATATGACGTTATACTCTTGTAATACTCTGTAGCCCTAATCCGGCGACAGATATGGACTAAGGGTGTTACATTTATTGGTATCAGATCTACGGTTTAATCGATTCTCGGGCTGAACGTAGTGTATGTGAGTCTAGAAATACATGTCGTTATATAACCTGTGATAGTGTGATAACTCCTGAAATGTTTTAAATTATATTTTCATATAGTAATGAATTCCAACCGAGCCTATTCCGATGAAGTAGAAAGTAATGCACAAGCCTCCGTTCATGGAGCAGTGTCGCCTAGTTCTAGGCCTGAATCTGAGGGCCGGAGAGGAGAGGCTAAGGAAGCCTTCTTCCAAATGGTGAATGAGTGGTTTATAGAGCTTGTTCAAACAAATTCAGCTGCTCAACGACCTCCACCCTCACTTGTTCCCCAACTGGTCCCTGTTGTTCCTCAAGGTTTAGAACCTTTACGCGTTAGTAAGCTGCCTGTTGATAAAATCCGTAAATATGAGGCTGAAGAATTCAGAGCAATTGTTGATGATGATCTTGAGAGAGCGGAATTCTGGTTAGAGAATACAGTCCAAGTTTTTGATGAGTTATCTTATTCACTGGCTGAATGTGTTAAATGTGTCGTATCTCTAATGAATGATTCAGCCTATCAATGGTGGAATACATTGGTTTCTGTTGTTCCGAGAGAGCGGGTAGACTGAGGATTCTTTCAAAACCGAGTTTTGAAAGAAATATATTAGTCAGAGATTTCTGGATTAGAAACATAAAGAATTTCTTGAACTCAAGCAGGGTCGTATCATAGTGTCAAAGTGTGAAAGAGAGTTTGTCTGATTAAGTAAATATGCCCAAGAGTGCATTCTGACCGAGACTGTAATGTGTAAATGATTTGAAGATGGTTTAAACGAGGATATTAAGCTTTTAGTTGGGATTGTCGAGCTGAAAGAATTCATCGTTTTAGTTGATAGAGCATATTAAGCAGAGGAGCTTAGCAAAGAGAAGAGAAAAGCTGACTTTGAAGCCAAAAATTCAAGAAAGAGATCAACTGGGAAATCGTATCATTCATCGTCAAAGAGATCAAAGGAATACCATAATCGTTCGACTACTTCAGTGGAATATCCTAGTAGAGATAGAGATAAGTAACACACGAGTACTAAAGCTCAAGTAACATCAGTAGAGAGCGTTGGCACTGTTAAAGCCAACAAGCTTGATTGTCAGCGATGTGGACGAAGACATTTTGGAGAATGCCAGATGAAAGGCGGAGCCTGTTTTAGATGTGGTTCGCACGAACATTTTATTTGGGATTGTCCTGAGTTACCTGAAAAAGACAAGATTTAGACTATTTGACCGAGTAATATAGTTGCGAGAGGGAGACTATCGAGGAACCACAGAAATTTGGATAATAGCCGTGTGCGACTAAGGACTCTATTGTGAGGTCTGAGGCATAAGCACCAGCAAGAGCTTATGCGATCCGTGCGAGTGAGGAAGCTTCTGCTCCAGATGTTATTACTAGTAGTCTTTCTATCTTTGACACTAAAGTTACTACTTTGATTGATCCTAGATCAACTCATTCGTATGTATACACGAATCTAGTGTCAAGTAAGAGTTTACCTGTTGAGTCCACTCAATTTGTGGTTAAAGTATTAACCCCCTTGGTCAGTATGTGTTAGTTGATCTTGTTTGCAAGAACTTTCCTTTGATATAGCTTTCCAGCCAATCTGATGTTTTTGCCATTTGACGAGTTTGATGTGATTCTGGGTATGGATTGACTGACTCTACATGACATTATAGTGAATTGTAGACGAATGTTTATTGTACTGAAATGTCAGAATGGTGAGACACTTCGAATTGAATTAGATGTAGAAATATGTGAGAAAAGATTGCAAAATGTACCTTGCATATGTTCTAAATTCTAAAGTGTCTGAGTTGAAACTTGAATCAGTGCCTGTTGTTTGTGAATATCCTGATGTGTTTCTAGAAGAGTTTCCCGGGTTACCACCTATCAGAAAGGTCAAATTTTTCATTAAGTTAGTACCGAGAACAGCACCGATATCAATAGCTCCATACAGAATGGCTCTTACAGAGTTTAAAGAGTTGAAAACTCAATTGCAAGAGTTAAAAGATAGATGTTTCACTTGACCTAGCTTTTCACCTTGGGGTGCACCGATTTTGCTCGTTAAGAAAAAAGACGGGTCAATGAGAATGTGTATCAATTACCGAAAGCTCAACAAAGTTACAATTAAGAATAAGTATCGATTGCCGCAAATTGATGATTTATTTGATCAGTTGAAAGATACAACGGTATTTTCGAAGATTGATCTACGTTCTAGGTATTATCAGTAGCGAGTTAAAGATTCGGATGTGCCAAAAACTGCATGCAGAACCAGGTATGGACACTATGAATTTCTTGTGATGCCGTTTGATTTAACTAATGCACCTGCAGTATTTATGGATTTGAGTAACAAAATTTTCAGACTGTATCTAGACCGTTTTGTTTTGGTTCTTATTTATGATATTTTGATTTACTCTCGAGATGAGTTTGAGCATGCCGAACATTTGAGAATTGTATTGCAAACCCTACTTGAAAGGAAATTGTTTGCCAAATTTAGAAAACGTGAGTTTTGGCTTTAGAAAGTTGGTTTTTTGGGACATGTAATATCAACTGAAGGCATTAGAGTTGACCTGAGTAAAATTTCAGTAGTTGTTGATTGGAAATCACTGAGAAACATATCCGAAGTTAGAAGTTTTCTAGGATAAGTTGGTTATTACAAAAGATTCGTCAAAGGATTCTTGATGATAGCTACTTTGATGACGCGGCTATTATAGAAAGATGTAAAGTTCGAATGATCAGAGAAATGTCAACAAAGTTTTAATCAGTTAAAAGCACTATTGACCGAGGCACCAGTTCTAGTTCAGCCTGAATTGAGTAAAGAATTTGTGATTTTTAGCGATGCATATTTGAATGGTTTAGGTTGTGTTTTGATGCAGGAAGGTAAAGTGATAGCTTATGCTTCCAGACAATTAAAGCTGCGCTAAAAGAATTACCCGACATAGGATTTAGAGTTGACAGCAATTGTGTTTGTGTTGAAGATTTGGCGATACCATTTGTATGGTGAAAAATGTCACATTTTTACTGATCATAAGAGTTTTAAGTATTTAATGTCGCAAAAAAACTTGAATCTGAGACATCGTTGATGGCTTGAGTTGTTGAAATACTATGATTTGATTATTGATTATCATCCGAGTAAAACAAATGTAGTTTTTGATGCTCTGAGTAGAAAGTCTCTGTTTGCTTTGCGAGTATTGAATACGTGATTAACATTGTCTGTTGATGGCTCGATTTTAGCTGAGTTAAAAGCTAAACAGTTGTTCTTGTGACAAATTTGTGAGGCTTAGAAATGCGGTAATGTATTGATAGCTAAACGTGAATTGTGTGAATCGACTCCTGAGTCAGATTTTTAGATTGGTCCGAAGATTGCTTACTTTTTCGGGGCAGAGTTTGTGTACTGAGGAATTCAGAGTTAATTCAAAAAATTTTGCGTAAAGCTCGTTGTGGTAGTTTGTTCGTTCATCTTGGTAGCACTAAAATGTACAATGATTTGAAATAGATGTACTGGTGGCCGGGAATGAAACGAGAAATTTTTGACTTTGTATCGAGATGTTTAGTATGTTGGCAAGTTAAAGTTGAACATCAAGTACCTGCTAGTTTGTTACAACTAGTGATGATACTGGAATGGAAATGAGAGCGAGTTACTATCGACTTCGTATCAAGTTTACCCCTAGCTCTGAGAAAGAAAGATGTCATTTGGGTTGTCGTTGATTCTCTGATGAAGTCATCACATTTTATTCTGGTACATACAGAATACTCCCTTAAGAGACTATCTGAGTTATACATTGCTGAGGTTGTCAGATGACACGGGGTTTTAGTTTCTATTATTTCAGATAGAGATCAGCGGTTTACATCTCGATTTTGGAATAAGTTGTAGGAAGCTCTAGGTACGCGGTTACATTTTAGTACTGCATTTCATCCTCAGATAGATGGTTAGTCCAAGCGAGTAATTCAGATACTCGAAGATATGCTTCATTGTTGTGTATTAGAGTTCGAAGGTAGCTAGGAGAAATATTTACAGTTGGCTGAGTTCACATACAATAATAGTTATCAGTCAAGTATAAAGATGACACCGTACGAAGCTTTGTATGGTCGTAAATGGTGAACTCCTTTATATTGGACCAAGATTAATGAGAAAAAAGATACACGGGATTAATTTGATTCGAGAGACCGAAGAAAAGTGAATGTAATTCGTGATAGTTTGAACGCAGCATTAGATCGACAGAAATCATATACATATTTGAAACGTAAAGATATTGAATTTCAAGTCGGCGACAGAGTATTTTTGAAAGTATCACCTTGGAAGAGAATTCTTCGTTTCGGTCGCAAAGGGAAGCTTAGTCTACGTTTTATCGAACCGTATGAGATCATTGAAAGAATAGGGCTAGTGGCGTATCGGATAGCTTTATTGTCAGAGTTGGAAAAGATTCACAATGTGTTTCATGTATCCATGTTACGACGGTATCTATCAGACCCTTCACATGTTATATCACTAGTGGATATTGAAATTTAGCCTAATATGTCGTACAGCAAGGAACCGATTAGAATTTTGGCATGATAAGTTAAAGTCCTTTGGCAACGTCACGGGATAGAGGAGGCCACTTAGGAACCCGAGGAAGCTATGATAAAACAATATATGAATCTATTTTCTGGTATGATTTTTGGGGACGAAAATATTTTTAGGGGGAGAGTTGTGACAGCTCGTTTTCAATGAAATAAAAAAATTAGTTTCGAGACCCCAATTCTAATGTTGAAAATTTTATTTTATTATTATTTTAATTCCTCCAGCATGATAGTAGCATCGTATAAAAATTTTGTTAAGAAATTTTACAGTTTGCATGCTTAATTTGGTAAAAAAGACTAAATCGTGTAAAGTGCAAAAGTTGAGTTATAATAGCTAAAGGTATTTAATAGCTATATAACATTAAAGCATGAGTCCTTATGTTGTAAATACACCATTAAAATTAGTAGTGAACAAGTTTGGACATCATTAATGGGATTAAGTAAGGTTATATAAGTAATTTAATAATTAAATAAACAAAATAAGTAAAATAAAACCAAATTACCTTGTCCATCTTCTTCTAGCCGAATTTCTAATGAAGAAAATCACCATTTTTGAGCATCCAAGCATTTGACCAACACTCCCTAGTGCATGTAAGTCATTTTTGGTCTCGTTTTCAATGATTTCAATGTTTGTGGAGTCGTTGTAGCTTAATCTAGCTACCCCGGAGACTAATTTGCAAAACTATTAGAAGTCTAGGGTTTTACCATGAATATATGTTAGTTTTTTTGTTGTTTGATGGATGAAAATGAATGTTTGATGATAGTTGAACAACTTTTGTAAATGAAATTTTGATGAATTTGTCAATTTGGGATTAAATTGAAAAATAAAAAATTGTTCATGGTAAAATTGTGAAATAAATGAAATGTAGGGCTAGGTAAGGGCTTAGGTGATACTCAGCTATATTGAGTTGGTATTAAATTGCATGAATTTCTATTTTTATGAGCTACGGACTAAATTAAAATGTATTCAAAATTATAGGGGCAAAATTGTAATTTTTCCAAAATATGATATTTCGATTAAATTGAATAGAATTAAATTTGAATGAGCTAAATTTGATTATATATGTAACACCCCTAACCCGTATCTGTTGCCGGAACAGAGTTACGAAGTTTTACCAAAGTTTACAGTACCAACAAATAAAATTTCAAACATTTTATAACATATCAATAAAAAATCATACATACTGTCCCTTATACGAGCCCTCAAGGCCTTAAATTAGAAACAAGTCGGGACTAAAATGGGAACTCAGAGAATTTTTCGGAAAACATTGAAAATTGTCAAAGATGTAGGTGTGATTCACACAGTCAAGAGACACGCCCATGTCTTAGGCCGTGTGGGCTCTCGAAATAGGGACACTCGGCCGTGTCCCAGCCCGTGTTCGTGCCCGTACGACTCACTGACTTCGGTCACACGGCCAAGCCACATGCCTGTGTTCTAGGTTGTGTACCCTTCGAAGTAATCTCACACGTACACAGCCTGACTTGCAACCTTTTGAAACCTACAGGGGACACACGACACTGTCACCTGGTCATGTTTCACACACGACTTAGACACACGCCCTTGTCTCTGCCCGTGTGGACGAAAATAGGCCATTTTACACGCCACATTTCTCACCCAATTTTGACATCCAACTACACTAAATATTGTGCATATAAACAAGCTATATTAAGACATCCAAAACAAGCAGAAGCAAGCCTTAAACAAATAGTATATTCACATACAACCAATATGTCCTTAGGCACCTCAAATGACAATATGCAACCATATATAATCATGTATACCATTAAACCAAATAAGCCAATAATTTACCAAGCCATTTTGCATCATTTCATACCACTTTGTCTACCTATTAAAACATACCAAACTTCTGAAATGGTACCAAATAAGCCATTCCAAACTAGCATCAATATACATATATGTTTTCCATAACAAAGCACTAAATTATAAAACATATATCATATGAATATTCAACTACCAATTTATCTTTCATCATTCAACCATAAATCAAGCCACACATCAACCATATAAGGCAATTATGCACAAACCAAAATGAGCCAAAACACAAGCCAAATAAGTGGCCAATCTCAACAAAACACATATAGGCTAACATTAGCCAAAATAAACTATACATGCACTTATAACCAAAATGTAACCAACTAAAAGTACCAAAAGAGCCGATGGATAGTGTGATATAGCTCTGACCAGCTTCCAACCCGAATGAGCTTTCGAACCATTATAAAACATAGAAAATAACACAGAGTAAGCATTTAAGCTTAGTAAGTTGGTATAACATAGAATTTAACTTACCTTTTTAAATCACAATTAAGGTAAGCAAACATAACATATCCCAACCAAAATGGCCAAAAACCTAAACACATATTCACCAACATGTTAGCCATGTAAAACACTTATAATATCCAATACTCATGGATGAGCTAAAAAATTATTCATATTTCAGATACATGAATCATTCATTTCATATATCAATATATCATGTAACATCACTTCCATGTACTTCATGTAAATACCTGTAGTAGTTCATACCGAACTCGTATAATCTCGTAAAATAACATTGCTCGTTCAACCATTTAGAATATCGTTGGATACTTGGGTAGCACACACGAGGTGTACTGAACTGTAATTTGTCAGTTCCTCTACATGTATGCTCATATGAGCTCTGAATCGGTATGCTCTTACGAGCTGTAAATGGTAAGCTCCTCCGAGCTAAATAATAGTAAGCTCCTCCGAGCTGAATAACGATAAGTTCATGCGAGCTGAGTATTGGTAAGTCCATACAAGCTAAAATTGGTAAGCCTAATGACATGTAATTTGTATCCTACAAATTCCTAAGGTTCAAATGGGGCCCGGTAGTCATTGTATGTCTTTGGATATGCTATCAGTACTCATACATGGCAATTACAATTCACAAACATATAATTCAATTTAAATCATTGAAATGCACAATTTAATTATAGGAACTTACCTTGACGAGTACACGTAGATATCAGAGGCAATTAATCGAAACTTTCTCTTTGCCCTGATCTAACTCCGTACGAGGTCTAACCGAATCTATACGAATGGATTTAACTCAATTCAATATAATTCATATTCAATTTAGTCTAACACATTTTTGGCAAAATTACCATTTTTTGCCTATACTTTTAATTCTTTGCAATTAAGTCCCTAGGCTCGAAAAATGAAATTCATTCAATTTTATCCTTAACCAAGCCTAAACGAAATATATACATGCTTATAACAGCCCAAATATTTCAATTTAATCCCTATTTGACAAATTCACTAAAAATCCCTTTTACAAAAGTTATTTATCAAACAACAACCATTCATTTTCTATCATCAACCTTCAAAGCTCAAGCATGTTCATCAATGGAAAAACCCTAATAGTTTAACAGTTTTGCAAATTAGTCCCCGAGCTAGCTAGTTTAAGCTACAACGATCCTGAAAATGTAGAAATCATAAAAGAGACAAAAACGCATACCTAATTGAAGGAAATAGGGTTGCCGAATGTTTTGAAGCTTCCCTAGTTATCTTCTCTTTGAATTTCAGTTCCAAGATGATAATGGAAGATGATGATTCATTTTATTTTAATTTTACTCATCATTTATTTATTAATTACTTAATTAACCTTTCTAATCTTTAATAATTACACAAATTGCCAAGCCATTATCATCCAATAACATACTAATGGTCTAATTAACATGTAAAGAGCTCCACTTTAAACTTCTATAGCTATTTAATACATTTAGCTATTAGAACACAACTTTTACACTTTATGCGATTTAGTCCTTTTTATCAAATTAAGCATGTAAACGGTAAAATTTCTTAACGAAAATTTTATACGTTATTTATATCATGCTATAGACCATAAAATAATAATAATAATAAATTTTTTGACTTTATATTTGTGGTACCAAAACCACTGTTCTGATTTCACTAAAAATGGGCTGTTATAATATAGATCAAGAAAAACAACGAAAGGATTTAGATTGGGGAAAAGTAAAAGTGTTGAATTAATCTATCATATTTCTCTGTTTGTGTTTGACGTAAGTTCGTACATTTAAATAGCGTTGAATTATGTTTGATCTAAATGCTTTTATGTTATATTATGGTATTACAACTCTACAGAAATATCCAACAAAGTTTCGGAAACTTTCGGATCTGATTTAAACCTTAAGAATTGATCAGCTGATAACATCACAGCAATTACTTGACAGCTTGTGTGAGTAGCAGCGTGTAGATAAACCTTAACTAACAGCTTATGTGAGCAGACCCACTTATGGCTCGAGAGAGAGCATTTGTATGAGATATGAGAAAGTAGTGGTTTCAACCACGTGTTAGCACATAGTGTGCAAGATTCCCGAGTATCCGATATTATTCTAGTGGTTCAATGGGAATACAAAAGGGAAGGATTGGTATATGCCTCAATTAATAATTCCATGAAAGCATGAGAAAGGTATGAGATGATAGAGATTAAAGATTGCTAGTACGTTAATTATAATATGAATGTTGTATATGAGATGATACAGATTAAAGATTCCATAAAAGTATATGAAAACTCTTTGTTGTGTAATGAATTTGGTTAAGTTATGTGCGAATCACTAATGTGAATTGTTGTTG
This sequence comes from Gossypium hirsutum, assembly GCF_007990345.1. Classification (NCBI taxonomy): domain Eukaryota; kingdom Viridiplantae; phylum Streptophyta; class Magnoliopsida; order Malvales; family Malvaceae; genus Gossypium; species Gossypium hirsutum. The sequence continues at coordinate 17,102,475 of NC_053438.1, forward strand.
GTGCTTAGGCTTGTGCCAAGCTATGTTAGATATGTTTATTAATTTTCTTTAAGCTTTTATATTGAAATGGTAAGCTTTGTTTATGAATTACGAACTTACTAAGCAATACATGCTTACTTCGTGTTATTTCCTCTGTGTTTTTAGATAATCGTAAGCTTGTTCAGATTGGAAGTTTGTCAAAGATCCATCACACTATCCATCAGCTAAATCGGTAGATTTTGATGACTTTGAGTCATGGTTATAATGGCATATATAGGAGTCTTATTTAATGAAATTTTCTATTATGTGTGGCTTTTATATATATGTGGTTTTGGTTGATGAACTAGTTGGTTTGTTATGATGAATATATGGTATTTTGTGATGTTATTTTGATGTGATAGTGATTAAAATGATGGAAATTAAATTATGTTTATAATGGTCCATTATGAATTTTTGGTTGGTTGAAGTAGTTCATGATATGGTTAATGGTTAGATTTGGTAGCTTAAATGTGTTTAGCTTTAGGTTAAAATGGTAAGGTGCATGATAGATGTGAAAATGGCCAAAATGGTATTTGTTGTGCTTATATTTGGTATATTAACATCATGGCAAATGTAAGATTGAAAATTTTCAATTGGTGGTTTGATTGATGATTGAATTTGATAGATTGGTAGGTGATTGGCTGTTTAATGTCACAGAAATAATGTGCAAGCGTAGACTGTTGATGCAAGTACAGTAGACATATATGAGTTTGTCGGATATCGATTCCACGAGGATGGTTATCTTTTGTCTATCAATGTCAGTGAAATAAATAGATAGAAACGAGATAAATTGTGAGAGTAGTTGTCGAAGCAATAACTAGAAAACAATCAGATAAAATATGATAATGGTAAACTAGGATCCCCAACGTGATTATTCAACAGAATACTAATTGCTCACAAGGTATAAAAGGATAGTTGATTGTCGATGCATTAAATTGCAATGAATATCTTACCAAGCTTAACTTCTATATTTAATCTAAGACTTAAACATGCACATCAACCACACCTTCCGATGATGACAATGGAACATTATTAAGAACACGTGGATTAAATTCCTCTAATCCTCAAGCAACTTCCGTTGTCATGCTTGTTATCTTGAATTGTCGCTGTAGTTTCAATGTCAATGACCACAATAACACTTTCATGCTAAAAACATCCAAACCCAAAGATTAAACAGTAGAAGCAAGACTGAATAAAATAACATTTAACCTAGAAATCATGTGTACTTCTGTACAAACATGAAATAGAAAGTAATCACCATCGTTTAGGAAAGAAATATGAAAGAAACAAGTGGAGAGTACTATTCCTAGAAAATAATGACTTGATATCTCAACTTTGTCATGTGTCGCACTCAGGGCTCCTCGTCAAGAGCTAATCTATATCCCTTTCACGTCGGTTCAACCGAAGGAGGCTTAAGCTGCCATAGCCGAAAAGCTTCAAAAGATAGGTTGAAGAAGATAATACCCCAAAAAGCCTCTCTTTTCTTCCTTTTCATGTGAATATTAATATTTATCCAAATAGCACAGGCTTCCTTTCATCAGAATCATGCTGCATCTGCACATACAAGTTGGTTATACCAAACTAGATAGCTCACACATTTTTTTTCTTATCCGGACAGCTATCAGGTGCGGCTACAATTTAGGGTGCATTCTTGAAATACTTATGCAACGATATCAGTACCAAAAGATTACAAAATTAAGGATAACCAGGCTAAGATCCAATGAGTTATAAAACGCTAAAGATAACTAAATGAGGACAATTTACCTAATAAGTAGGGAGAAAACATATGTTCTTTCTAGTACTATCACACCCTCAAACTTGAGTTTTTACTTGTCTTCAAGTAAAACAGAAACTAGCAATGTAACACAAGAATTCATTAAGGCAAATGACTATTCAAGCAACTTGAATCACTTAAAATCCAAATGAATGAGTCACATTCAGATGACAGAATATTGCATCGACAATACATAAGTATGAATGAATAAGATTGCAACTTTATCAAAACCAGCATCATGTTTTAAATCTTAAATTCTATATACCAATACAACATTTATTGTACAATATATATCGCTTTTTGTTTTGTGAATAAGGGATATCATTGAATTACTATACCATTTTTCTTGAGAAGTACGATGGAGTGCAACAAACCCCTAGGGAGTATGTAATTGCGCCGACACACACTCATGTAGGGACAACCTTTGGCAAGATTCATTTTTCTAACGCTTGCATTGGAGCGTTCCCTTTTTAACATTTCACAATACACCTACTTTGGAGTGTCTCTTATTCATAACTATATATATAAGCATCTGTAAAAGGCAAATTCATTCAAGATTCAAGGAATGCTACTGGTCATCCATTACTAATGTAACCTAAATCATTCATCAAAGAATTGAAGATACAATATTCAATCAAATTTATCAAACTCATTCATTGATAATTCACATGATTCAAGAATTAAGTATCGAATGTAACAAAAATTTTCAAATACATTTTCATTAACCACAAATAAACCTTACATGCTTTATTAAACTCAAAAAAAATTGAAATGTGGGTGTATTTCAAAAACGCATGTGCATTCCCCCAAACTTAAAGTTTGCATTGTCCCCAATGCACTAACATTAAAATGCAATGACAATGTGCACTAACAAAATGAAAATTGTAGCTACATGCAATGCATAAATACTACAGCTAAAACTTAAAATAAACTAACTTAGTTTTCCTCGGCCATCAATGTGGTCGCACGATGTTTTTTCTTCCTCATATTTCTCCTAATTCTTGCGCTTTTTTTTTTTACTTTGGAGCACTTTCTCTTCTTTTCTTTGGGCTTCGCATGGTTCTCGGATGGCTCCTCAGGTTTCGATTTTGCCCCAGCATCATCAATTTCTTCCTCTGTAGCTTCTGCCAATCTAGCTCCATCTAGCTCCAAATTATTAGTAGTTGCACAATAAGTGACAGTAGAATAGTACGAACTGCATTGACAATAAAGCCCAAGTGCGTCGACAATGGTACCTAATTATTTTGCAAGAAAAAGGTAAAACAAACTTGAATACAAACAAAAATAAAATAAAATTACATAATAAAAAATTCCATAAAAATTAAAATTTTTTGACCAATTTAATGGTCTCTGCCTATTTTTGATCAATATTCCCAAAATAATGTTTCAATCGCTGGCCATTCACTTTGAACTAGTGTCCATCATGTAAATCTCTTATTGTGACTGCACCATGAGGAAATACTTCGACAACTTTGAAAGGCCCAGACCAATGAGAGCGTAATTTACTCGGGTGTAGTTCAATCTAGAATTGAATAATAAAACTTGTTGACCCATGATAAATTATCGCTGCAAAATAATTCTATCATGCCATCGTTTGATCTTTTCCTTGTAAATTGTAGCTTTTTCATAGGCATTTTGCCTAATCTCCTCTAGTTTAGTGATATCCAACGGCCTTTTCTTTCCAGCAACTTCATAGTCCATGTTTACTTGCTTAATTGCCCGCATTGCTTTATGCTCCAGTTCAACTGGCAAGTGACATGCTTTCCTAAAAACCAATTGATACGGTGATACTTCGGCTTGTCCATTAGTTTGTGGATGATAAGCAGTAGCCATTCTATGATTAATTCCATATCTCTTCAGTGCGATTGCCACTTGATTGCAATGAAAGTGTGTACCTTGATCAATAATCAATGCCTTTGGTGTGCCAAAGTGGGTGAGAATATACTTGTGAAAAAAATTAAGCACTATTTTTGTGTCATCCTTTAGGACTGCAATAGCTTCAACCCACTTCGAGACGTAGTCAACAGCTACTAATATATAAAGATTTCCAAATGAACTTGGAAATGGTCCCATAAAATCCATACCCCAAACATCGAACAATTCAACCTCCATAATTGGCTACTACAACATTTCATTGCGTCGAGAAATACAACCAGTGTACTGACACTTATCGCATTGATTCACAAAATTGTGGGCGTCTTTGAATAACGAGGGCCAGTAGAATATTGATTGGAGAACCTTAGCAGCATTTTGCATGTCATTGAAATGACCTCTACAAGGAGAATCATGACAGTGTTTCAAGATTGAAAGCATATCCTCTTCCGGAACACAACGCCGAATAATGTTGTAATTGCATACATGGAATAAATACAGCTCGTTCCAATAATACTTTACTATATCACGAAGAAATCTTTCTTTTTTATGGCCTATGACACCAAATGGGAGTTTTCCACACACTAGATAATTAACCAAGTCTGCATACAAAGGGGTTACATCTGCAGCAAATAACTTCTCATCTGGGAATGCGACGATAATTTAAAGTATTTTTTCATCTTCACTGCCCACTTCCAATCGAGACAGATGGTCTACAACTTGATTCTTTTAACCCTTGCGATCTTTTATCTCGATGTCGAATTCTTGCAACAGTAAGATCCAGCGTATCAGTTTTGGTTTTGCATCCTTCTTCGCAAAAAGATATCTTAATGTCAAGTGATCAGTAAATATGGTAACCTTTGCACCAAAAATATAATAACGAAACTTGTTGAAAGCAAAGACTACAACCAAAAATTCTTTCTCTGTAGTGGTATAATTGAATTGAGCCTCTATAAAAGTTTTTCTAGCATAATAGATGGCTTGAAATATTAAATAGAGATATTTAATAGTGTCGAAAAATAAAATTTTGGGACCTTGTTTCTGTAAACCAAGTTGGTAAATATTAAATAGAGATATTTACGGAGTTAGTATATTGGTAAATTAAATATTGGTTAAGAAATTTAGTCGAAAAAGTGGTTAATTAAGGCAAGGGACTAAATTGTAAAATTTCAATCTTTATAGATTTTAAATTAGGATAAGGCTTGGGAACTTGATAGAAAATATCCAAAGGATTAAAGTGGAAAATAAACCTTTTTTAAATGAATCATAGTGGGATGTGATGTTAAATGTCATTAGCTTAAGTTAATTAAAAATTAATGTTAATTAAACATGAATAAATTAAAGTAATTAATTAAGTTTAATTACAAATTAATCAAACTATATAAGAAATTGTTAGTGGAAAAAGATGGAAAATTGTCTTCATCTTTTTTATAAAGCCATCGCCCACCATTGTTACCAAAGAAAAGAAAACTTTGAAATCCTTTTGATATTCGACCATCAATTACAAGTAAGTCCTTAGCCATTTTTCCATGATTTTTAGAGCTTTTTTCTTATGGGAGCTTGATAAGCTAACTTATGTACCAACTTGATTAGTCAGTGAAATTTTGGTAAGTTTCCATTATTGAGAATTGGTTGAATTAGGCGTGAAATTGATTGAAATTAAGCTTAGATTATAGAAAGGACTAAATTGTAATGCTTAATAAGCTTGATTGTTAGGTTATTTACATTAGGGAATAAATTGAATAAAATATAATTTTTTTATAAAATTGTTGTAAGAATAGAAAATATAAGGTCCTTAATGAATAAATGTGAAATTAGATTTTAATCCAATGTTTTAGATTGAAAGTTATTATTGTCCCAGTTTTAGGGACTAAATTGAATAAATTAAAAATATGCATGAATTTTTATTTGATTGTGAATTGGTTGGAAATTGATAGTTTTATATTTTTTTGACTGTACGTGGCTAACTTCGACGCGAAACCTTTCTACTTTTATGATTCAAGATAGACATATTGTTTGTATATACATGTTTATTGGATGAATGATCATTTAGGTAAGTATATGCTGATAGTATGAATTGTTTTGATTGAGTTTAATGTGGGATGTCGAAATAAAATAGCCAAAATAAATAAAATGAAAGATGGCATGAATTACTTAAATTATGTTAAGTGATATGGTAATTGTATAAAAATACGTTGTACGAAATGTAATACATGTGATTTGAATAATGAATTGGATGATGGTTGTGAATATGATCGAGAAATGATATATGTACTAAATTGCAAAATAAAATGTGAGAAATGATTGTTACATAATAGAATAGTGTACAGGGTACGAAAATGAATATGTGGTTGAACTCAAGGTATGAATATGCAAGTAAGAATGATTACAGGTTTTGAAATGCTTATATGTAAAAATTTATGCCCATGTGAAGTTAGTAAAATGTTAAGACACGATTAGCATGCCAAGAGAGTCTTATGCACGCTTGTACAAGATACGTGATTGTATGGAGATTATTACAGATTATTTTAGGATTCAGCATTTGTTATGGATCATCGAATATTAATGTCGATACGGAGACCTTGGTGTGGTGGAGAGATGTATATGCATATGAATATGTATTTGATGCGTATGGGCTTTGCACTTCAATGCCCTGGTGTGGTGTATTTTACTTGTGTATTCAAGTCCTTTTTATTGGCATTCCCTTGGGAGTAACATTATAACTAGAATTGGAAAACTTGAAAATGTAAAAAAAAAATTGAAAATAGAATATGGTATCAAAATGAATACGAATGAGTTGATAGACTCCAGAAAAATAGTAATTGAATGACTTGTAAATGGTTAAATGATGTGAAACAGAATTTAGATAGAATATTATAATGTTGAGTTGTGAATGTTTGATTTAGGAAATGGTAATTTTACCTAAGAGGTTATAAGATAGGTCTTAGTGTATAGCATTTCCTGTTTTGCAAACGACATGTACTTAGGGATATTGAGAAAATGATAGAAATGGTCTAAAATGGCTTGTATATATGTTGTGGTCATTTGAGTTTGATTAATATCAAGTTTATAAGTGAAATTAATGTTTAGTAGTTATGTTTTTCCAAGTTTAAGTGTAAGGAATGGTTGATATATGGCCTTGGGGCCAAATAATATTTATCAAGCTTGATGGAAATCATTTGAAACAGGGGATTAGTGGTCTGTTGTCAAGTTACAACATTGCAGCCTGAATGTTGCAACATTTCCTTAAACGTTGTGACATCCTATGCTTAAGGTCGCGATGTCAACCCTGTTTTATGTCGAAAGCTTTACAAAATGATCCACAGGTTGGGAAGTTTGACTATTGCCTTCAATTTCGTGACACCAAGACTTGGAAGTCACGACATTCACTTTAGATGTTTTAAAAATCTTATGATTTCGTCCTTATTTAATCTCAGGATGATACTAAGTTTCCTAGTTGTATTTGACCTAGAAATGATTATTTATTGTGCATAAAGCACATTTTATGTAGAATTGATTATAAAATGTGGATAATTGTATATGATTGATCTTAGTTGCTTCGACAATGAATGTTGCATCCTATAGCTCATACTCGAAAATCATGTCGAGTGTGGGGTGTGACAATCGAACATAAAAAAACTTTCCATGTTTTTAAAAGATGGAGTGGGAAAAGGGCCTTAAACAAGACCTACGACTTCCATCAATGGTCTCTTGTGATGGCAGGATAATTTACCGGCCCCAAGGTAGGTATTGTCTTGTGGATCTCATTGAGGAGATTTCTTTAAAAGAGATAACTTTCTTGTGATAGCATATGATAGTTTGCTGGCCCTGAGGTGGGTATTGTTTTGTGGAATTCACTAAATAAGTATTTTTTTAATAGAGGGCAACTAGTCATACATGTTACTTGTTGAGATTGCCCTAAGATAACTCATTTGTGGTACATGGAATGATAGATGTTAAGTTGATGATTATACACTCAAGATCATTCGAGTTAAGTAACTTCGTAAAAAGTTATTCTTAAGTTAGAATGATGGCCAAATGTGGAGCGATTATTCGTACATGTGACTACCTAAAGAATTAGGTTCACGTATTAATTGGATAAAAACCCATGTTCTTACTAGTTGATTAAGATTGCCCTAAGGTGACTTAATTTAGTCAATGTAGGAATTATCATCACAATGACTTACAAATATTTTTAAGATTTAATTTAAGGTGCATGCATCATCTTAATGTATATTTAATGTTGCAAAATATTTCAAATATTTGCTTAATACAAAGATATTAATGAATGGATATTTTATTTTTAGTTCAAAAATGACACCTACTCCATTACTAAATAGTCTTACTAAGAACAAACTAAATGGAAATAATTATACGGAATGGAAAAGGAACCTCATTATTATCCTGAGCTATAAGAAACTCAAAACATTTCTTGATGTTAAATGCCCTTTGGCCACTCAAGCTGAGGCTAGAAAACGCTGCGATAAGTTTGATAAGATAGCTCCTTGCTATATGCAAGCAAGCGTGACCAACACCTTATAAAACAAATTGGAGAGCTATAAGACTACCAATTGGGTTCTAGACAAATTAGAGGACATGTTAGGAGGTCAAGTTGCCTTCGCTCGATAGACGGGTATAACTAGTTTGATGAATGCCCAACAAAAATCTGATACTTTGATCAAAAACCATATGATTACTCTTATGAGTTAGTTTGTCGAGGTTGCGGATAATGAGGCCAATATGGACCAAGAGACACAAATAGAGATGATGTTCAAAAGCTTGTCCAAGGACCTGGCAAGCTTTAGGTCTGCATATAACCTTGGGCACAAGAATCTCACGCTTACACAACTTTTTAAGGAGTTAAAATCCAATAAGTTGAGGTTGAATGACACCCAATCAACCTGAAATGTAGAAGAAAACTTAGCAACTGCTTATTCCTCTAAAGGGAAGGGAAACACACTAATAGACACAAGGCTAAGTCCTCTAGGCCACCTAAAGTGGAAAGAAAAAGAACCAAGAAGCTTAAAGACTTATCTAGGTCTAAATGTTTCTTCTGTAATAAGAAAGTGCAGTTTTAGGCCAACTGCAAAGAGTGAAAGGATTACCTAGCCACTAACGACAAATTTATGAAACTCTTTATGATAGAAAGTTTCTTACTGAAAGATTTGGTATACCATTAGGGTTTAAGGAAACAAAAGATCTTAGAGATAAGAGCCTATCATAGTAAGGCAGCTAAAGCAATGGAAAGCGTACATCTTTGTTTTGATAATTTTAGGAAGATTATTTTAAAAGACATTTTTATGCACCAATTTTCAAAACAAACTTAATTTATGTTGCATGTTTATTTAAAGACGACTTGTTCGTAACTTTTAATAGTAGTGTTGGAAAATTTAGAAATTGTACCCTTATTTGTAATGAATGAATATCTAATAATCTCTATTTTATCAAACCAAAGATAAACACACTACTAGAACCTGAACTATTGAATAAAATGTTTAAAACTTCTCACTCTAATGAGGCGTGCTTTTGGCATTTGAGACTTAATCATATTAATCAAGAAAGAATCACTAGACTTGTAAAAGATAACACCTTAAGTTTGCTTAAGGAAGTTGATCTTCGACAATCTGAATCTTGTTTGGAAGGTAAGATGCCTAAGTAATCTGTTAATCTAAAAGGGACAAGATCCATAACACCCTTAGAACTTGTGCACACTAATGTGTGTGGCCCCATGAGCATTAGTGCAAGAGATGCTTACAATTATTTTGTAACTTTTACGTATGACTATCCCAGATATGGGTATCTATACCTAATGCACTGTAAAAGCGAAACCTTTGATAAGTTCAAAAAGTTTCATGTGAAAGTGGAGAAATTACTAGATTTACCCACAAATCCACTTCGGTCTGATCGATATGGGAAATATTTATCGGATGAGTTCTTAAGGTATCTCATAGAGAATGACATATTATCCCAATTAGCTGCACCAAGAACTCTACAACAAAATGACATGGTAGAGAGAAGAAATTGAAATTTGCTAGACATGGTTCGATCGATGTTAAGTTATTCGAAGTTGTCGAACTCCTTTTGAGGATACACCTTACAAATGACTTGCCATATTCTGAATGATTTACCAACTAATGTTGCATCTAAAACTCCATATGAATTGTGGCATGGTAGGAAGCCAAGTCTAAATAATTTAATGATTCACAGACAAATTTGTACATGTTTGTGGGATATTCCAAGAGAATAAAGGGTGGTTTGCTCTATAACCTAGAAGAGTAAACAGTAATAGTGTCAACTCATGATACCATCCTTGAGGAAAGTTACATGAATGAATTTAAACCTCGAAGTAAAGAAGCACTCGAAAAACTTTCGAGAAATACACAAAGCCCTATAGTAATGGTTCCAGAGCAAACTGCTAAAAAATCAGTTGTAAACTCATAAATTGTAAGTGGATTTACAAGAAGAAAAGAAATGCTGATGGAAAAATAAAAACATACAAGGCAAAACTTGTACCAAAAGGTTATACTCAGAAAGAAGATATTAATTACAAAGAAACATTTTCTTTTGTTGCCATGCTTAATTCAATCCTCATACTGTTACCCATTGTAGCAACTCTCAATTTTGAGCTTTGGAAAATAGATGTCAAGATAGCGTTTTGCAACAACTATCTTGAAGAAAGAATCTATATGATGCAAACCACCAGATATATAGCTAAAGGAAATGAGCATAACGCTTACAAACTACTTAGATCTATATATGGAAATTTAAGCAAGCATCCCGCTCATAGAATTAAAGTTTTGATGAAGCGATCAAAACATTTTGAATTTGAGCAAAATGTAGATGAACCTTGTATTTATAAACGTATTGGAGATGGAAATGTGGTCTTTCTCGTTCTATATGTCGACGGCGTTCTACTGATTGGAAATGACGTAAGGACATTGTCATCGAATAAGTGTTAAGTAGGGTTACACTGCTAACTTCACTATGAAGGCCAGATATGAGGTATGAAAAAATCTGACACTATAATAATATGGATGTAGCTAAATACCAAATAAACTACATAAGAACAAAGCACATTAATACAAAGTATTATAAGAGATATGATATTGATTGACAAAATAGTTGATGTAGTCAAATATCGCATCTGAGGACGAACCTTACAAATTTGTTTACCAAGATTCTACTAGATTGGAGTTTTGAGAAACATATAGAGAGTGTGGGAATGCGAAATATGACTCATCTACTTCACTAGGGCAAGTGTGAGATTGTTGGATTTAGTGCCCGAAGTGCAATATATTCATTTGTATACTGATATTTTTTCGAACAAATTAGTTTAATAAAATTATCCATAAATTACATTAATATCCTCTATATATTTTCCTCAATGGTTTTTGCACGCAAAGCAAAATGAAAGCAAATCTTGGTTCAGTGGTTATTTAACATTTAATTAGTACTAAGCAATATTACATGGTTGGATCGTAATATGAAAAGACAATTTGTATTAATAGATTAAATTAAACATGTCCTTAGCCGACTTGGAAATGAGAAAACCGATTGAAAGAGTAATATTTCATCTATGAAGTCCAATTGGGGAGATTCTTTATCTTAGGTATCGGAGTGGATGACTCTAAAAATATAAAGACATAGATGTGACTAACTGGACTGACAGTATAGTAGATAGGACCCGTGTAGAATAGACCTTGAATCCTCTTACGGAGTTAATCACTTGTGACGTTCAAATACATAAGGAACTGAAAGCTGTTTCATTGGGTATATGACTTCTATACTATGTAGCATCATTCGCAATAGGAAAATTCATAGCCCAAGGAATGAGTAAATAATATACTCTCATTGGCATTACATGATAGATGAAAAGTAAATGTGACCACGAGTCGTTTGTCTTTGTGATAAGACTTAATTACTATTTGATAGTAATTGAATTTTCATGAAGAAAGATGTAATGGTTACCATGAGATAAAATAGGATTATACTGGGAGAACAAATTTATCCCAAAAAGATTAAGAAAACTTTTGAGTAGCTTAAAATGGTATGTAATTAGGGAGAGTTCAATCACGATACTATATTGGAATGACTTCATGAAAAAATGAGTTTATAATTAATAAGCGAAAAGCTAGAACTTAATTTTAAATAGTTTGGGCCTTAATTATATATGTCCAATTGATCTCTCCACTAGCTCGTTGAAACAAAAAATGAATTGCATGTAGGATCAAATAAGTAGAAATGAATGGAAATAATAATGTTATAGAAATGAGTTACATAAAAAATAAATGTGGTTTCTCACTAATTATGGAAATGAGTTGAGAATTATTTTAAGTTTTTTGAGTTATTATTTAGTTAAATAATTGAAGTTCGAAAATGAAATTAAATAAATTGATCATTACGAATCTGTTGAATATGAAAATTAAATTTATTTTCTTGTAGATTCTTTTACAGTAAAGTTGTCATGAATTTAATGAAATTAGAATTATAACACCTCATACCTAACCTGATCACCCGGTCTGGGCTACAGGATGCCACATTCATTTTCGGAGCTACTACGATCAAATATATTTAAATTACATCTTTAGACATTTAAACACAACCATTACACGTTTAAAACACGATATATACTGATTTTTGGGCCATATACGAGCTTAGGAAAGCTTAATACAATCCCGGGGATGAACAAGGACTAAAGTGCAACATTTTCAAAACTTCCTAGGTTGGTGTTGCGACTTCTAGGGTTTGGTGTCACAACATTGAAGACAGTGGTGACCTGGGTACGAAACCAACAACTTGATCGCACCCCGTTGTGTATGCACCGGGGCTATGAATCATCACAATCAACTCTAAATATCTAGCGGCATACTAGAAGTGTGACGGGTCGAGTTGTAATATTTATAGTGTTACAAAGGAACACCTAAGTATTCCAAGGATAAAACTCAAGAGAGTTTGGGGATAAAGTGATTCCTATGCAGCAAGCATGTAAATAGGAAGTCTATCTAACTACTATATTACAACAATTCATGATCATGGGTAAATTACACTAATGACAACCTAATTCTAAAGAGGACCAAATTATAAAACAATAAAAATTAGGAAATTAACAATTCAATACACATCCAAGTGGTTGGTTGACTTCCATGTTGCTGATTAGTCTTTGGATTAGGGATCTAAAAGGCTTAAACTTTTAACTGGCTCAATTTTACCTCTCGGTCGCCACTTTACCAAATTAGGTGATTTAGTCTGGTTTATCTCTCGACCTCTCCAAACTAACTCAAGACAATCAAATTGGTGCTCCATAAGATCTCCTCTCAGTCTCACCTATCCAAAAGTTTACCTAGAGGCGTGAATTCTAGGTTTTGAGCTTTATTAAATTTAGTCAAGTTTTAACAGTTTAGTCTTTGTACAAAAAACTAACCAAATAACAATTCCATCAACCAACCACCATAAATTTATTAACCAATCATCAATTCCATGCACACAACAACCCAACGAATACTCAAATCATACACAAAAATAAGCACAAGATTACGGTTAAGAAAAACATAGAAATTTGTTGATGGATGCTTGAAGAAGATGATGAAAACAACAATGGAGGTTGTAAATACAAGTAAAGTTAAGATTTTTGGACTTTGGAAATAAAATAAAATTGAAATATATTAAATGATTTGGATGAAAATGAAAATACAAAGAAAAGTTAAAGTACCAAAGGGCAATTAATACAAGAGCTACAATAAAAACTAACTAAACTACCAACTACAAACAACTAAAGTCAGAAAAGCTATGAATTAAAACCCTAAAATGAAAAAGTAACTACTAAGCTTGAAAGATTAAAGAAAAGGTGGCTCCTTTAATGTTATCAGCCAAAAGTACATTTAATATCTGAATAAAATTTCAAATTTTAGAAAAAAATGTTGCTAAAAGTTGTGTTTTGGCTTGGGTTGATGTTGGAAAAAGACTACCCGTATAGTTATTTTTTCCCTATCAGGCAGCGATGTCGCAACACCCTAGATAGTAGTGAACTCGTGGTTGTGGGGGGTCTAGATTTTGCGACATCACTGGTATTGGCTCTAATTTTTTCATTTCAATACCTTCGAGTATATCACAACTTTGGAGGTTCGGTATCGTGATGTGGGCTTAGTGTCACTACTCTCTCAACAGTAGGCTTCATGTCAATTTTGTGTTAAGATTTGCATCTTCAAGGTGAAAGGGTTTAATGACATGACACCCACTCTGAATCATGTTTTCTTGAGGTTGTGTCATTGTCTTCTTCCTAGACCAACTCAAACACCTTGTTAGGTCCCCAATTACACCATGTTTCCAATTTGGGTCTTCAAAAGGGTTAAAACTTAACCAAAAAAATTTATTAATGGTGAAAGCTAAAATTCAAGAAAAGAATAGAAAAGACACTTAATTTTGTTGATAATAAGCCTCGAGTGTATTGGATAGCCTAACTTGACATATCAAATTATGGTATATCACAACATGACATCAAATAGAAGACGTTGCGAAGAGGAGGACTAGTGTCGCAACATTCAAAGTATGAAGCCGCAATACCCTCAACCGTCCACTAACTCCAAAATTCTTACATTCCCAAGATAACACATGGCAATCATGGTTGCCCTTAAGGCCTCAATTGATCATGTGACGTATCTACAACCTATTTAAAATACAATTTCCAAAATATCATCACCATCTCATGCATAACTAGTAACCATTTCATTTATTTACAATACCATTACTCATATTAACCATTTGCAACTTAATAACCTTTCCAAACCTAGGTACACATCATTAAGTCAAAATACAAGAGCTATACAAACTTTGTTAATTCGAGAATTGCTAATTAGATGCTAAATTAAGAGTCGAGACTTCAAGGATCACCTATACTTGCACATAGACTTCAAGGATCCCAATAAGTCTATATAATAAAAGAATTAACCATTTAAATAATCACTTCATATTCCACAATCAATCAAGTTACAAACCATTCATGTCAAATGCCACTTATACTAAGCTTACATTTAGCCAAAGTTGGATACAAATATTATTTTTATATTGTAAGAACATATAATAAATCCTTCCCATTTCACTTTAAATATTCACCCCTTTTTAGTTGAATTTTCTCGAATAACTTGATTCGTTACATTACAACATCAATCACATAATCTTAATTAACAATTCAATATGACTTTATTAAAAGATTCATTCAATCAACAACATAGTTTCCTACATCATCAACCAATATATATATCACATTTCAACCCACAATATAGTTTCCTCTATCATCAACCAATATATATCACATTTCAACCAACAACATAGTTTTCTACATCATCAACGAATACATATATATTACATTTCATACATGTTGACTTATCTCAATTGTAATCAACATGACATAGTCATACTAGCATACTCTTTTCCCTATATTCTCTTCGTCATCTGGTATATTCAATTACTTAATACCTATTTACAGTGTAATACATAGAACTTAGTAATTTAATAATTAAAAATTTAAAATCATCCATTATCATGCCAAATTTACAGTAAATACAATCAACCTATATGCATGCTCCTAGCCAATCACTTGTATTTCTACAAGTTCAAGCACACTTTGGACAAGAAAAATAAAAGAAAAAGCATAAAAATATAAAAATTCAACTTCCTATGTTACCGCCACATGCTTTAGATAGCATATCGTCCCTAATGTACAACCTTTAAGTAGAAAAGAAACGAAATTACCTGATTGATCGTGACATTGTCGTAGTTTTATGGTGGGTGCCTCCTTCCTTATTCGTTTACACTTGTAATTGTAGTGCTTTCCTCGTATAGTGTTCTTACATAGAAGATTTAGAACAAAACACATATATATAAACTATTGTTACTCCTCCTAATCTAAACCAAGAAATAAATATCATCGTAATTAATTGTTTTACAAATCTAAAAATTAAAAATCATCTTTTAATCATCAAAGTGGGGAAATTTCCCCTCTATCGGATCTTTCCCTCTCCCCGAGACAAGGCCTCGAGAGGAGCCTCCACTCGACGAATGTGCATGCCGGGTTGGGCTGCTGATGGCTAGCTCTTTCTGCGTAGATCATTGCAGCTGAAATGCTACCTCATAGTCATCATCCTCTTTCTATTGGGATTCTCATTTCGTATCGTCCTCCTCCCCCTCGTCTTTTTTCTCACTCCCATCGTCCTCTTCGCTTCTCTGCACCTTAGATCTATGATGGGATTACATGGGGACATATTTTTTCGATGGCAAATTTGGTATTCAGATACCATTTTTCCATGCAAACTCTCCTATCGAGCCCATTTCGTACATCCATCTCATTATCCATTATGTATCTGAGATTTCATTTCTAGTAGTCCCTTCGTGAGCTTTTGATGTCTTTTTCTTTTTCAAAGATGTCAAGACGTCCATCTTCTGCTTTATTTATTGGTTTCAATCCTTGATTTTTTTCTAAAACTCGACATATTGGGTATACATGGAGTCTCCTATTAAGCTCTTCTTCGGCCTCATGAATTACTTGATTGTTTCTATTGGAGCCCCAGCCTTTTTGCATAGCATTGTCACTAGGTGAAGAAAACCCTGACCTTCTAGTTGCTTACATAGAGCTTCACACTGTGATATATCCATCGACAAATGTATAAATTTTTTTCTGCATAATTTCAGATAACAAAATAGCTCAAAAAGTGTTTACGTTAGAAACGCTAATAGTAGGTGTAATCTAGTGCAAAAAAATTGCATCTGCATCTTAGTTGTGGGAAACATGATGCTTGATTAAAATTGGTTGGTAATCTAGTATCCGGTCAGTGGTTCCATTCACCCCTCCATTAGGTTAAGTAGTTTACAATATTATCCATATCTATATCCTTAAAATTATTTAAATCAATATTGTCAAGAAAACCAGTTTTATAATATGAAACATTGTAAAACTCACAAATTTCTCTAAGGGTAACGTGCATTTTTTCTCCCCTCACTGTTATATCCTCCCAAATATCACCATGAGGTCTCACGGACTCTTGCTCCCTAAAGGACGCATAGAACTCTTGGACTACCGAGATGACAACAAGTTCTATTGGGGTTACGCAAAAGCACTCCCATCAATGATACAGAACTAGCGCTCAAATTTCTTTGCAAAGAATCATCGGTGGTTCAAAACTGATTTCTTGGATGAATGTCTTCCCTTGTTGTTCTAAAACGTAATTTTCAACATTTAAGTTTTGAAATTTCAAGGGGTTTGTGACCACTGGTATCTCTTGTTCATTGGTTCCTTTAGTTTTCCTAGGAGGCATTTTCAATTATATTCGACTAGATGAGCTAAAAACTGATCAAGCAATATATTTCCCAAAATAATGCAATGTAACAGTAGAACTTGAAAAGGAACCCTTAACCTTAGTAACTTGAATGTTTGTTGTACCATATGTAAGTTTGTTACAAATTCCTTGTCAATGTCGGGTTTTATCCCTGCACAAAATAACAACAAAAGAAGAGGAAACAAATTTGCAACAAAAAGACAAAGAAAAGAAAGAGTGAAAAGAGAGTTGAGAGGTTTTAGAGTTAAAGAAAGATTAGACTTAGTGTTTTAATTTAAATAGGATTGTGATTTTAGGTAAAAAAAATCAGGTAAAATTATGATCTTTACCAGTGGATTGCGAGACAGGGGTTCTATGTCGTGACACCCCTGATAGTGTCCTAATGTTGCGACACACCTTGAAAATTTGAAATTTGGGGTCTATTGTCTTCTATGTTGTGACACAGGAGTACTAGTGTTGCGACATCAACTAGATTTTTGAAATCTATAGAGTCTGCCCTCAATGTTGCGATAAAGAGGTGTTGTGTTGCCACACTGGCCCTGTTTTAGCTCTTATTCTTGAATTTCAAGGTGTTCAGTTCAAATATCCTATCCATACACTGTTTTAAATCCTAATTTTACTTAGTCCTACTCATATTCAAATGTATTCAAAAATTAACTTTACAAAAACTTACAACAAAATTAATAAAGTGTTTCTCGATTAACAAGTGTTGCTACTGGACGCATCCGTTAGCTTTGTCAGTTCATACATGGACATGTTTTTTATCGATTTTCTATTCATGTTGGTCTAGCATCTGTCATGCCACTCCACTGCGCTCCTCTTTTCTTGCTCTCGTAACTTGTCTTTTCATTGTGCACCAATCATAGAGAATACCCTTCCTAGATCAAGGTATTTAGGGAAATTTACATATATTTTATAACATGTTTTCCGAAAAATTTCCCTACTACCCTCGTTTTATTGGTGACCACATTTGAATACTTCAGTCTCACCATTGATTTTCATGATTAATTTATTATTCTCTAAGTCAATAGTAGACCTAGACGTGGCTAGAAATGGTCTTCCTAACATAATAGGGATTTCATGATCTTCTTCAAAGTCTAGAATTATAAAGTCTACTGGGATTATAAAATTTCACACTTTAACCAACATATCTTCAAGTACCCCTTTCGGTTGTACCAAAGATCTGTTAGCTAACTATAGCGTGATATGTGTATTTCTGAGTTCCTCTAACCTGGGCTTTTTATAAAATGATAGGGACATTAAATTAATATTAGCTCTTAGGTCACATAGGGCCTTACTAAAATGAATGTCCCATAGTTCTATTGGAATTGTGAAGCTCCTTCGTATGTTCGGTTCATTAGTTGGATTGTTTTACTAATAGGAAAGAACTTGTATAAGAACTTCTCTGCAAGTTCATTCCATGTTGTGATGGATCATCGTGCCTATGAATCTAACCAAGAGAAAGTGTTATCTATTAAGGAGAAGTGGAATAACAGAATAAGAATAGCATCCTCAGTGCCTCATTAAATTAAAGAGTATCACAAAGTTGGAGAAATCTCTTTAGATGTTGATTGGGTCCTCTGTCATTATCCCTTTGAATTGAAGATTATTCTGTATCATTTGGACCATGGCCGGCTTGATCTCAAAATTGTTCGATGTGATGGTCGACCTTGTGATACTTGTAACGCCCTTGACTCAATCCGATTCGCCAGATCTCGAGTGTCACATTTTCCTTTACATACTTTTTACTAACTTATAAAATTTCACAACGTAATTGAAATAACAAAGATCTTCTAACTAAATTTGCATCTGAGGCACAGTATATAATTACATTTGATCATGATGGCTTTACATGATAAGCGTATGACTTAGTTATATAGTTCTAATCATTTACTTCTAGGTGTTATCACTAGCTCAACCATATTGCTAACATGGTTTGTATACAATCCTAAGCCTTAAAACTGAGTCTCTCAGTTGTTTACATTATTCCCATCAAACTTGTTATGCATAGCAGCCCAACACGACCCTCTTCAAGCGTAGCCTTGGCGTCATTGTAACAACCCATTTTCAATGAAATCAGAACAGTAGTTTTGGGACCACAAATCTAACGTCATAAAATTTGTTTTATTATTTTATGGCCTATAGCATGATAGTAGCATCGTATAAAAATTTCGTGAAAAAAATTTATAGTTTGCATGCTAAATTTGACAACAGGACTAAATCGCGTAAAGTGAAAAACTTGTGTGCTATTAGTACAAGATGTTAAATTGCTATGGAATTTAAAAATGAGTGGCCTTAAATGAAAATTAGACTATTAAAGAAGATTATGGATGATTATGGCTTTGTAAAAGTGAAAATTTTAATTTTTTTAAAGGTTATTAAAGTAAATTAGTAAATAAAGATAAATTAAGTAAAACAAAACATGGCTATCATCTTTCTTCACCATCTTCAACCTATTTTACTAAGGAAAAAACACCATTTAAGCTTGCTAGGTTCGGCCATGGTATCCTTGAGTGCATGGTGAGTATTTTTGTCCCATTTTTAATGATTTTTATGTTTTTGGAGTCGTTGTAGCTTAATCTGGCTAGCTCGGAGACTAACTTGCAAAAATGTTAAAACTCTAGGGTTTTACCATGAATATATGTTAGCCTTTTTTATGTTTGAAGGATGAAAATGAATGCTTAATGATAGTTGTGGAACTTTTATAAAGGAAATTTTGAAGGATTTTATTGAAAAATAGAAAAATGCTCATGGTGAAAATGTTAAATAAATGAAATGTAGAGCTTGCTAAGGGCTTAGATGATATTCGGCTACCATAAGAGTGGACTAAATTGCATGAATTGCATTTTTATAAGCTAGGGAGTAAATTGTATTGAATTTAAAATTATAGGGGCAAAAGTGTAATTTTTCCCAAACAAGATGTTTTGATTAAATTGAATAGAATGAATTTTCAATAAGTTAAATTTGATTATATAGATCAAGAAAGGCAACATACAGATTTAGATCGGGGAAAAGAAAATTTATTGGATTAATTGATTGTTTTTCTCCGTACGTGTTTGAGGTAAGTTCGTATATTTAAATAGCATTAAATTATGTTTGATTTAAATGATTTTATGTTATATTCTTGGTATTAAGACTCTACGGAAATATCCAATGATGTTTCTGTGACTTTCGGATCTTATTTAAACCTTAGGAATATATAGGATACAAATGACATGTCATTAGGGGTTACCGTGTTTTGGGTACTGGTCTCGTACATCCTACCGGTGGTTGAGTTTTCGGCATGTGTTGCGGTTACTTGACAACTAGTGTGAGCAGCACTGTGTAGCTACGTCTTGACTGACAGCTTGTGTGAGCAGACTCATTTATGGCTCGAAAGAGAGCATTGATACGAGATATGAGATAGTAGTGGTTTCGACCACATATTGGCACATAATGTGTGCGATTCCCGTATATATGATATTATTCTAGTGGTTCAACAAGTATGAAAAAAGGAAGGATCGACAAATGCTTCAGTTAGTGTTTCTATGAAAGTATGAAAATGTATGAGTTGATGATGGTCGAAATATGCTTAGCCATATACTTGAAAATATGAATGCTTATAAGTAGTGTGTACATAAGCTATGATGTTTGGAGATGATTAATTAAGTTATGTGATTACCTAAATTGAGAGGTTGTTGTTGCTTTGGCTAATGTCAAGTCATGCTAGATTGTCTCAAATTGATTTATGCTTATAAATTGAAAAGGCAAGCTTTATTTTTGAATTACGAACTTACTAAGCATTACATGCTTACTTCGTCTTAATTTATTTGTGTTTTTAGATATTAGAATTTCGTTCGGGTTGGAAGTTTTCAGAGATTTCATCACACTATCTATCGGTTATATCGGTATATTTTGAAGATTTTGAGTCATGGTTATAATGGAATGTTTATGTGTTTGTTTGATGCATTATAGCCATTAAGTGTGGATTGTATATATATGATATTATGGTTGATGATCTAGTTGGTATGATGTATAATATATGGTATCTTGTTTAGTTGGTAACTTGATATTGTGTTGGCTAAAATGATGATACGGGAATGATACAATACGAGTTGGTAAATGATGTAAAGGGGATAGTCCACAATATTGCAATGACTTGAATAGGTAACTTGAAAGTGATCATCTTTTGGCCAATGTGGTAAGGTATAGGTTTGTTTTATATATGGCTATTTTGTATTGATTATGTATGCATATTTGGTTGATGAGTATTGTGGCAAATATAGTATTGGGATGATCCAGCTAGTAGTTTAGTTGTGGATTGAATTGGTTGGGTGTTTAAGTAAAATTGTTTTGTTGAATTGATGTGTCATTTTGACATATTGGTTGAATGGTTAGATTTTAGGTTGATTAAGCTTGGATATGCATATGCAAAGTGAGTTTTGAATGCTTGATTTAAGTGTAATTGGCTTGTGCATGAGTTGTGAGTTTGGGTGAGAAAAATGGCATGGAAATAACCTATTTTTTTATCCACACGGGCGTGTGTCTCAGTCATGTATCCCCTGTAACTTTCAAAGGGCTGCAAGTCAGGCTATTACACAGCCTAGCATAAGGCCTGGCACACAAGCGTGTGGGGTTATTTCGAAGGGTACATGGCCTGGCACAAAGGCGTGTGGCTTGGCCATGTGGCCCAAGTCAGAGAGTTACACGAGTGAAGACACAGGCTGGGACACAGCCGTGTGTCCCTATTCCGAATGCCCACACGGCCGTGTGACCCTTACAGTTTGAAAATTTTTAACTTTTTTCTGAAAAATTTCTTATGTTTCTAACTTAATCCCGAATCATTTCCAATGTCTATTTTGGGCCTCAAGGGCTCGTATAAGGGACTCTATGAATGTTTTGGGCTCGTATAAGGGTTTGTTTATGGTTGTAAATTTTTTAATGTTTGACGTTATGATACGGTAATGCTCTGTAGCATAATCTGGCTAGGGATATGGGCTAGGGGTGTTACAGTCGTCCCTCCTGCCTTAGCCTCGATCGACATACCAGTGACATAAGAACACAAAGGTAAGTTCAATAGAAATTGGTGAGTAAGCCCTCATTTACTTGAGTCTCATCTGACAAATTCTTTTAATTAAATCCTTATCTCTTACTCTTTAACATGACTATAGCGGATACATCCCTCAAATTGTATTCATTATACCACGGGTGTCATACTTTGCACTGAGGTAATATCTTGCCTTTCATATCTGTTGTACTACTCTCGCATTCCTCATCAAATCCCTTAATGATTCCTTAGCCATTCTAGTTGTAGAGGGCCTTATAGACAAAATACCTTTGGTTAGCCACTCACACTAATGCACTCAAACTTCTCTTTTCTTACCCTAATATTATACGAGGTTCACCTTAACACTCCATATAGAAATTTTCTTTCAGAATTCACCATACTTATTGTTCCTTTGGAAGACTTCATATGTCATTTTATCAGAGTACGTCATGTATTCCTTTCTTTTCGTTCAGAGTCCACCACAGAGGCGTTTCTTTCAAATGGTTGCCACAATGGTAATTCTTTAGACTACGCCACTAAGGTATTCTGATCTGTCATAATTTGGTGTAGTAGATTAAACTGTTTTTCACATTTAAGGAGCTTGAATACAAGCATTTTCGTTATGTTTTAGTTCAGGTTCTTTAGTTTTATTTACATTCAATCAAATGTGTAGATCGAGCCTTTTATTGACCTTAAGGGATGAACGAGGCCTAAAGGAGAGCTAATGTACTTCGTGAGTGTGTAAGAGACCATTAGAAAGCATTTCGAGCCAATACTAGACGTTATGTCACAACATGGGAGATCCAATGTCGCAACATAGAGAGCAGAATAGAGAAAGTGAGAAACTATCTTCAATGTTGCGACATAGACTGAGGATGCCACGACATACCCCTGAAGATGGCTATAGAGGAGGATATTGGTTGCTATGTCGCAACACAAGTCCTGGTTTGTCATGACATCGACTCTGTAACGAGAATAAAACACAAAGCAGAGGCATTTTGGCGTACACAATCGAAGTTAAAGATTGGGAACATCAGCTAACCTAGGGTTAAGGATGGCGGCCACTTGAAGACTATAAAGAGGCTCTTTTAGCACACTTTATAGGGACCATTCCATTAGCTTAGATTCTTTTCTTAGGTTTCAGATTTGTTTCTTGTTTCTCTTAGGTTTTCATAGTTCAAATTATTTGTTCCTTTGAGAGATCTAGTTGTACAGTAAGATTAAATTTTGTGGATTCGTATTATTCAATATCAATCAAGATTTCTTAAACTCTCTATTCCACTTCATTCCCCATGATTAATTATTCCATTCTTTCCATGTTGTTTATTAGAGCCATGAGTAACTAATCCTTCTATGGGGGATTAAAGAGTGGAGGCATGATCTCTTAACTATTTTGTAGAGTTACTCAACAGATTAATTGTTTAGAAAAGGAAGAATGTGAAACAAACCCTAGGCCTAACAGCCCTGGGAAGTCATCAAGGTGGGAATTAACCCAAAATTGGTATTTCCCATTCGTGAACACATTTACCCCAAGCCAGTCTGGACTGTGAGGTCAAAAGATAAGTAGTTCTTTCTTATTCTTTATGTTGGTGGAATATCGAAAGATCTTGCTAGTGTAGCGACTAGTTGGTTGACATAAACTCGAGACGACAGTTAATTAGGATTGCTGAAGTGAGTTGGTCATCCATTCTCAGATTTGATTCACTCTATTTATTTGTATCTCTTACAAATATAATTTCCTTTTTTATGTTATTTTATTTTATTATTTTACAAACCCTAAACATATTTCTTATTATTTTACTTTCATTCTATAACTGACCAAAAGTATTAATTAGATATTTAATTGTTTAAGTTAAGATTGATTTAGTACTTGCCTCCCTTGGGTGCTATCCTCGGAGTACTCACCTACTTGGCTGTAAAATCTATATTACAATTCGGCTAATATACTTGCAGATACCACCTTATAACTCTCTATTTTATTACAGTATTCACACTCTCGACGTTAGTACGTCCGGAGGTGGTCACGTTCTATTTCAGAGATAGCTACAAAGGCTTTAGTGTCCAGATATTTTCCGTAGAGGCATTTCCTTGAAAAGATTCGCCACATAGGCTTACCTTGCCTGAGTTATGCAACAAAGGCATTCCTTAACATTCAATACTCGCCACAAAAGCTTTCCTGTCCAGAGTTTTGCCACAAAAGCATTCTTTAACATTCAGTAATCGCCACAACGGCTTTCCTGTCCAGAGTTTTTCCAGAAAGGCGTTCCTTAACATTCAGTACTCGCCACAATGGCTTTCCTATCTAGAGTTTTGCCTCCCTCTCCGGGTGATTTAGGCGATAAGGATTTGCCTAGAGACACACTTAGTAAGGTTTGCCCTTCATCGTCCTTGGACACACAAGGAAACATGTTAGGTAATAACCTTCCTTAAATTTTTTCATATGATGTAATAACCCACCAGTTACGGTCTTACATGTTATGGTCCTTTGTTAGGGTTTGTCTCCCCTATCTCCTCGTAGAACTAGGGGACTAGTTTTTCTATCAGATAAATCTTCTTTGTATTATACTAATTTAACTAGGATTTTTCTATCTCTCCCTATAAATAGATGGCACTGGTAGGGCTAAAAATACACAAGTAATGTACAACTTTGAGATATTGTTATTCTACCCGAAGATAGTGAGAATTTATTTCTAAGTATAAACTCTATTTTCTAAAAATAACAATAGTATCGGTGTCTATTTAAAGAAAACTTACTTTCTTACTGAAAGTAAGAAAATTTTCTATGGTTCTGTGTTTAATTTATGAGTTTCAATCCCACACTCAAAGCGATACATGGTATGAGAATGTATGAAATATAAATTGTGTTCCATGCCTTATCGGTATAAATCGAAGTAATGTGTGCTCTGCACCTCATCGGAACACCTGAAATATAAATTGCGCTTCATGCCTCATCAATATAAACCAAGGTATAATCTCTTATACTAATCCTATGGCATGCCAACTATACCCAACTTATAGATAAACTTAGTTATTTTACCTATTTTTAACCAATATATCTTTCATTTTTCTTGATTTTCTCCTTGTAACTATTACTTAGAAGGCTATAAATACCATGCACTCCAGTCGTCTAAAATGTACCAAATCAACATCCCCCCTCTCTCTCCTTCCCTCGTTTACTGTGTATTTTTCTAAGTTTTGTTGTTCTTGCTCATTTTCCTGTAATAGAAAAACTTATTAAATCTTAGGGATAAGCTATGGGAAAATATCCTTAAGGACAATGTTTAACGTCCCTCAAGTTTAGCTCATGTATGTTTCACCTTTCCTTAAAATTATCCAACAACGAGTGTATGTCTAATAATGGTTCTATTTAGGAAAGACTTGGTACTTAAAAGTGTCCATTGTGGCCACCTTTCTTTCTTGAAAACCTACCTGGTGTAATTCCCAACAATCTTAAGCATACCTCAGATAATGTTCTCCCTGTCACTACTGTTGATGGTGTCCCTTATGGTATTGCCAATATCAGTATTCCCAATTTCGCATTTGACTTAGCATGTTTCTCATTTCTCCTCATTTAGATTTATGCATGGAGGTGCATAGTGGATTAATTTGTCATACACAAACAATTTCATTTTGCTTTTCAAAGATAGGATTATTTGTCTTGTCTATTTCTATAATAATTAATGGCAATGCTAGTTCTTCTTCTTGACTAATTCTTATTATCTATGACGTGCTAGATTATGAGATGTGAGTTTTTCCTATTTAAAAATACGCAACAACTTGGTTTAATTTCTAGTACTAGTAATACTTGTTTGCAAAAATGTAAGATATAAGTTGAATCAAAATAGGCTAATAAAACTTGTGCATTGACCTTTAGAGAATCAGAACTTTTGAGTTTAATTCATACTTATTCAGGAGACTTAAAGCATACTATGGCTAGAGGTGGTAAAAGGTATTATTTAACTTTTATTAATGATTTTTAAGATGTACTAAAGTGTATTTACTTAGAAATAAAGTTGAAACTTTTGATATGTTTCTAAAATATATAGAAAAATTAAAAAAAGTTAAATAGAAAGATAAATAGAGTTATATTAAGGGAAAAACTCAAGGGGTTAGACGAAGATTAGGATGGGGATGGGGCGAAAACCCATTAGTTACCACATCGGGCAAAGCTCTGGACCTTGTGGAGGGAACACTTCAGTGTTCGAGCATCAATGATATGTTGTGTAAATGAAGTAATGGGAGGAGGATTCGAGAAATATGATTTATGTAATGGTATTTACCGTGACATCGGTATCAACTGATCTTTCAAGGCGACACCGTGACAATGGTATATGGCGCAAGACCATAGATGAAAAAGGCTATGGCCGTCTAGTATAAGGTGTATAGCATAAGACCATAGATGAAGGAGGCTATGGCATTTTGGTATGTAGTACGTAGCATAAGAACATGGATGAAAGAAGCCATGGCAGCATGGAACACGATGAAATGGTAAATGATGTAAGTCCATGGATGAAAGATGTCATAGCAGCAAGGTAAATGGTATAAGAGATGCGGTGTAAGACCAAAGATGAAAGAGGCTATGCCAAGTATGATGAGTAAGACCATGTATGAAAAATGCCATGGCATCATATGATAGTACATAGGGATGGCAGGTAGTTGTAACACCATGGATGAAAGACTCTATGAAATCCATAGATATGAATTCTGTTGGGACAGTAAACACAGAACAAAGATGAAGTCCTTCAGGACATTAAACACGGAACAAAGATGAAGCCCGCCGGGATAGTAAACACGGGTAAGCCTACTGGGAGAAGAGAAAAAGAGGTAAAAAGGGTATAAGGCCATAGTCAGGCTATGACATCCCATAGAGTCCGCCAGGAATAGACGTGTATAGTTAGTCAAGACCTCAATTGAGGTGTATATGAGCAATGCGCTTAGTATAAGAAACCATGTAGGTGAAAGAAAAGGCAAAGGAAAGTGTGAGTAGAGGCTAGAGGACCTGAAGGAATCCACAAAAAGTGATGAAAGCCAATAAGGCATGGGAAAAGACCCAACGAGAATTAAGGGAAGATAGAACAGGCGAGAGCTAACTTATTCATGGAAATGTAGAGAGGAAATATTTGAGGACTGCAAGCAAAGGTCCAAAATGAATGGCCACCTAGGGGAACTCAATGGAGTTGTACTCGAGAAGAAAATATTATGGAAAAGGAGGAGAGTCTCACTCCAAGGTTAAGGATTCTATCAAGGGGACAGTATGTCTGTTAAGACAATTCCTCTTCGAGGAAAGTCTAGCGTAGGTGCGCTACTGAAATGATAACTAGTAGGGAAGAAACAAGCAATGCAAGGTAGCAACTCAGATATTCGTAAGAAGGATAACTTGCTAGTTAAGCTGGATAAGGAAATCTTCACTTATGAGACAAGAGAGATTCCAAGTAAGGGATGGTGTGAGGGGCGGATTATTGATAGTCATCCCTTGCTGCGAACAATGAGGTAGAGTGAAAATGGATTTGCCTGAGTTGCAAGCTACGCTAAAGGTCAGCATGTTACGGAAATGTCCCTAGGACCTTTGGGATTATAGAATGGACACGAGAGTTTGCCAGGAAAGGATTATAGACATGTAAGGTAAAGGGCAACAAGCACCCCATGTAAGGGAAAAAGTTAAAACAAAAAAGGAAAGATAAGAGGTAAGAGTAGGTTTCGTTGATATGGAGAAGTAAATGTGATATGGTTGAGCGGAGTCGAATGTCATGGAGGATCAGATGGAGCCCTCCACCTTGATAACAAATACTCTTCATGAGGAAGAAAGAAGTATTTTTAAGTTATTTTATTTGATACCCTCGTATGATAGGGCTTACTTATGATGTACTGAAAGAACTCACTAAGTTCTCTTAAATTTATGGAGTTATCTGATGTCTACAGGACTTATGAATATACGAACTACAAGAAGGGACCAAGCCAACTGGAGTGAAGATCGAGGATTATTGTTGGATCAAGTCAAGCTCATAGGAATGGGGTACTATTAAAGGCTTCGTCACAAAAAAAAAATTTATGATCAGATAACGTTTTTAGAGTTAGGGAAAGGAGATAGTTAGCCTCTGGAAGGAGTTGTAAAAGTTTTATTGTAAATAAATAGTCAGATTAGAGATAATAACAATTTGAAGGATTAGGCATTCAGTGGCCTACGGCCTTAGATGTAAGAACTACTATTTTAAGTTCTCTTTATTGGATAGTTTTATTTTTAGACTATCATATGGAAATTAAGTTAGAAATTATTAAGTATAAGTCCACTTGTGAAGCTCCATACGCGGATCCGGTGAACAGGTCGAGTATGGAGTGTGACAGTTACATTAGATCTTAAAATCATAAGGAAAAATGATAGTATAATGATATTATAGGAGCATTATGTTGAGAAAATTTTAAACAAGTTTGGACACTTTGATGTCAAACCAATTAGTATTCCTTATGATGCTAACAATCAATTAAAGAAAAATAGAGAAACCTTATTGCTCAATTTGAGTATGCACAAATTAGTGGATTCTTGATGCATTTAATGAAATTTACTTGACATGATATAGCCTATGAGGTATGTCACTTGAGAAAATAAACATATAACCAAAACCATGTGCATTAGGTTGCTATAGTTAGACTAATGAAATACTTGAACGTTACTATGAATTATGATATCATGTTTACTGGACTTCTTGTTATTTTAAAAGGATAAAGTGATGCAAACTGGATTTTAGATTTAGAGGAGACAAATCCACTAGTGATTATGTATTCACCCTTGGCGGTGGTATAATTACTTGAAAATCAGACAAACAAACAATTATAGAAAAATCTACTATGGAGTTAGAATTTATTGCTTTAGAGTTTATTGGTAATGAAAATATCTTTTCTGTTCATGTATTGCGATTGGCAATCAGTAATAACTATGGAAAAAGTAAAACTTTTAATGGTAAAAACAAACACATCCATTTAAGACATGATGTGATAAAGCATGTGAAAAAAGATGGAGCCATATCAATTGATTATGTGAAGTTAGAAGAGAATTTGGTTGATCTTGTGACAAAACATTTTGGGAGAAAACTAATAAACATAACATCAATGAGAATGAGACTACTAGCAAATTGAGATATGAACAATGATAGTAACTATAACACCTCATACACGACCGATCATCAAATCCAAACTATAGGATACTAAACTCAAAATTAAAATTTAACTAAGATTTTCAGACTCATTCTTATCTGCAATAATGAAAGAATAAAGTCAAAGAATACATTTGGTTTTACTATTGAGTAAATTAAATCTTTAAGAATCTATGTCGATAAAACTTTAAATTTAAATACAACAATTTCTTCAACATACGTTAGCAACCGCCTAATATTTTGACCCTTTAGTTTCATTTACAACACAGACCTAAGACTCCGCCTCTAGATCACCCTGCTGTATGCCTATTACAACTAAGAGATAAAATTTTCCAATGAATGGACACCTCTAGCCTGGTCCCTTCTTAAACTTTCAAAATTCCATATTTAACTGCAATGCATAACAACATAAGTAAATTTTATAGAACTTAATTAGTCTTCATACCTTATTAACACAATGCTAATATGAATGCACTTTGTAGCTAGAACTCCTTAATTGTCTTGTTAATAATAGGGTTGTTCCCCATCATCTTTGTCAAAGTAGAAAATTCCTTAGAGGTTTCCCTTCTAAATTCTTTTTTAATTAGTTGCCTTCATGGCTCCTCATGCGTTTATCTCTTCAAGAAGGTAATCCTTGCAAATTCTTACTCGCTTAGTGTAAAAGATATCACATGAACATTTCCCATAATATGCCTTACCCAAAGACTACTGAGATTCCCATTAGTCTATTCTTAGAAAATAGTCCCTATTATGGGTCATTAATAGTGGTCTATCTTACCGATTTTAGACTCATTTTACAATCCTCTAAGTAGTTCTCTATGAACAGATGACTTGTAGGCGACTCTTAACAATGAGTCCTCTAATTGCGGAATCATACTTATAAGACAATCATAGTGAGATACCATATCATTCATATATAGTTTCGCATAGACAAATACCTCGTACAATGTTTCAGTCACAAAAGACTTTCCTGGATTATTAGTTTCTTCGTTTCAGAGTCAAAAGGAATACCCTTGTATCGTCCCAAAAAAAACCTAGCACAGCATCAGATATAGTATGACTTTCATACAATTTGCATGTATAATGGCATCGAACATAGGATGCGCATCTAGCACGCGAACTCATTCTTGGACAAATTATAAACTTAGGCTTGATCTTCGAACAAAATTGCATCTCACACCACTGTAATTTTTTGCCACTACAGTAGATGTATAAATATAACAATAAACCCGCACACCATCAAAACTTGTGTCCGCCTCACAATCTTTGTTATCATAGGTACCATAACCTTCTTAAAAATAATAGATCACTTTTTTTCAGACTTCATATATATGGACATTGGGTGGAATCTTATTCACAAGATAGTTCTAGCAAACTTTCCTCTCAATGACAGTCCTGACAAACTTTTCTTATATTAGCTAGTCTTCACGGTCCTCTATCAAATGATAGACCTAACGGACTTCTCACATAAGATAATCCTTGAGAACTTCCCATATATACGATAATGTCATGGCCATAGATTTCCATTCGTCCCACTAAGGGCACTCATATGTCCCCCGAGGGGCTCTTAACTGTCCCATAAAAGACACTATAACGTCCCACACAAAGGGCTCTCATATACGGGTGCGAACCAAGTCTTCATATCTTTCAATCTCCTTTCTTGGCTTAGTCTTTAACACCCTATACCTGACTTGATTTACCGGATCTGAATATAGGATGCCAAAAGACTAAAACACGTAGTAGAAATTTTTAAAACTAAGAGTTTACTGACCATACTTCTCACTTATATAATTTTCTTCCAAATCAAAAGATTTTGTAAGAGGGTTTTATTAATTACAACTAGTTCCCAAATAGTGGTATAAAATAATACAACTTAAATCTTTATTAAAATAGACTCAAAAGTGGTGTATAACACTATTCACTATTTGAAAACATATTCCCAAAAGTCCCTCTATATACATAATATCGCACTTCAATCGACCACATTGCCGCAATCCTGGCTTAGACCCTCACAAGCAAATTGGTTCATATTTCAGAACCTACAACACAAACAAATACCTATAAGTTCAACGAAGCTTATTGAATTCTAAACCAATATTACCTTTTAACATTTATGTTGAAATCCTAGACTTTAATATTCTAGTTTCCTTTCAGACTTTGGCTGATACTTCTTTGATTTTTGGTTGGTGGATAACTATAAGCCAACTCAACACTTCGCCACCTTATACACATTTCACCTAAATGGAGGATCCCGAACTTCATAGCATATTTCAAATCTTTCTTCATAATCACTTTAAATATAGTAGTTGGATACACACCTCAAAAGGATATTCACCTGATTATACTCTTAGCGGATTCTCTTGTAGATTCCAATGATTATCAACACACCAGTTATCTTATAATTTTGAATCAACCCAAACAACAGACTTACTTAGAATAATACAACATTTTAGTTTATAGATTAGAATCCCAAATGACGTCCATACAGAACATGAAAATTCCCAAGTATGGTAGGCAATTTACACCACCTTAATTCCATATACACAAAGCTCTCTGTCCTGACAGTCACTATGGCGGATTTCTCAGTCTATCACACTATTTGAGAATTCATTCAGAAAATACCTTAATGGCATACCTAGATTTCACCATACGGTTGACTAATAACTCGTCAGTTAGGCTCATACGCTAGAATTCATTATACAAGTCTTCTAGATGGTTTGTCACTAAGGTTTTCCATATAAAACCCCATTTGAGAATTATAGACTATCTCTATGGATGCCATGGGGCCTCTCCCACATCGTTTTACACTTTCATGCCCTCTTGGTGTATTATCATATGATGCCATGGCCATGGACTTTCCACATTTTTATTTCATGATCTTGCGGTGCGGTTAGCAATATATCTACCCTACCAGAGGCTACACAATAAATTTTTATCTTGTCCGGTGATCTGCTAGTCGAGTTAGCAAGAAAACTGCCCTACCGGAGGCATAACGAACATATTTTTCTCTTCACATTTATACATATTACAGACTTGTCTGTGCTAGACTCGTACCACAACAAAGGTCTTATTACTTAGACTTTGACCATATACATACATGTATCACTAATTATTATCACCCATACATTCCAGAGGCAGCGTACTAACTCTCTAACAATAGACACACTTATCATGCAATGTCGAATTCAAACAACTATCAATACTCTTTTTTTACACCCATGCAGATGTTTTCTCAATGAGATATACTTATCTACAGAGGCATCAACCATTTATTCAAAATAAAATTATATATAGGAGTCGGTTCTAAAGACTCACCTTCACTGCAACTCAAAACACTTATTTCAATCATCCTTCTCAATCCAGTAAAAGCCATTGCTCAAAAGATCAAAGAACCTCTATTAAAACATTATTTTCTGATAGGTTATTAACATTTCATCTTTACACGACCCCCATGTAGGTACTTCCACTCAAAACATATTGTTCTTACATCTTTTACACATCCCTACTATTTACTATCATAACATGCAGAGCTATCATACTTACCAGGAGGTTGAATTATCCACTAATTTACAAAATCTTAACTTTAGTTTACTGAAGAAAAAAAGAGAACGTTTAGAATAAAAAAGAAGTAACCAAAATGCAATACAAAGAGAAAAACCCTCTGAATTCACCACTTCACCATATATAATAAGTAACCAAAATACAATACAAAGAGAAAAACCTTCTAAATGCACCACTTAACCATATACATATATATACTCTCAATCCCTTATAATGGATTTCGACAAGTGGCAATATTAATTGAATTTGTCCCCCGATTTTTCTACAAAATCTGGGGAAAAAAAAGGGAAATCCGACTAGTTTGACGTTATGGTAGACCAGTCAAGAAGAGAGTTAAATTAATCCGGTTAACTGCAACCTAATACTGTTACAAGAACCAACTAAATAGGTACTCTTACAAACCAGGCGTACTTCATCTTAGCGATGACTCTCTTATGGCATGATCTTAAGGACAATTGATTCTTCCTACAGTTTTCCCATAAACTTAATAGACTCTTCGTGTTTCAGCCGAAAACTCTAAGGCATAATCTTTCTTCACTTGAAGATATCCTGGAACAACTTCTTAGATATTAACAATGGGCAGATACTTTCATGCTAGAATACACCAATACTCTATCTCGCTAACGAATCAGTCAAGCGGCAGATCATACTACTATAATGCGCCAAAATAGTTAATGTGCATACATTATTCTCTACAATTGGATTCGTCAAATTTGGGGTGTGACATAGTGTAACACCCCTAACTCGTTTTTTTCACTGAATTAGGGTTATAGAGTATTATAGCATAGTATGAATCCCATGACAACATAAAACCACTCAAATATTAATTTAAATATCAAATATTAAAAACAAAACTTCGTTCATAGCATTTCTTTGAATACGAGCCTTAAATCGAGCTTACATAACCTAAAAATCAATTTGGAAATAATTAGGGACTAATATGAAACAAATTAGAAAAAATTAGAAAAACTAAAAATAGGGGTCACATGGCCGTGTGACAAATCCCAGGCTGTGTGGCTTAGTAACATGGCTGTGTGGCCAAACCGTGTAGAATTCAAAAATAAGGTCACACGATTGTGTCGTCAGGCCGTGTGCAATTTGAAATAAGGTCACACGGTCATGTCGTCAGGCCATGTGCAATTCAAAATAAGGTTAGACAGCTGTTTCGCCAGGCCGTGTAACAACCTGTAATCGTGTGGGAAAACCCTGCACCAAAATTAAATAGGCCACATGGTTGTGTGGAATGACCATGTGTGGCACACGGCCGCGTGACAGCCCGTGTCCCAGGCCGTGTGCGCCTAAAGTGACTTCTAAAATAAGGCAATTTACCACTCATTTCTTAGGTACCAAGCCAAACCAATATCAACCATTTTCATACCTTCAAAACACATTCAAACATGCTTAAAACATACCAAAACATTCAACCTAAAATTATAACCAATATGCCCTAATTGGCACCACATTTCATACACAAAACTAAATTCACATTCAAAGATCAAAAGCCCTTACCTTATACACATGTCAAACATACCAATTTATTCATTCCATTCACATACAATGTTACCATACCATAACCATTTCCGAAAAGCATAAACCACATAACTAAAGGCACCTATATATGGACATATACAAGCCAAAACCAAAAGGTATATACACATCCACAAGTATGCTTAAACCAAAGCTTTAACAACATCATAAGAAAAGAACTTAAAAGCTCTCAGTACATGCCATTTATAACCCAACATCAAAATGACCAAAACTTCTACCGAGATGAAGGACAGATAGTGTGTGTGCTCCGACTTGGACTTCCAACCGACCGAGACTTCTGATAATCTAAAAGGAAGAAAAACAATCAACTTAAGCAATCAATGCTTAGTAAGCTCGTATATCGTAAACTTAAACTTAGCTCGTATATCGTAAACTTAAACTTACCGAATATATATTTATTCAAACCATCCATGCATGAATTCATTCATTAAGTCATGTGCATATATTTCTTTCCTATACAACACAAACCTCATAAG
This sequence comes from Gossypium hirsutum, assembly GCF_007990345.1. Lineage (NCBI taxonomy): Eukaryota > Viridiplantae > Streptophyta > Magnoliopsida > Malvales > Malvaceae > Gossypium > Gossypium hirsutum. Next base: position 17,137,226 of record NC_053438.1, read on the forward strand.
GTTAGTAGTATAACAACGAAATATATAATCTTAACATATCATAGAACATGTATTATTAAACATGTCAAATAGACATTTCATTCATCACATCCCCAATATTCATCACTCTTTCATTTCAAAGCATTCATATAACATTTCATATAAATAAGTTCATTCATTTAAGCCTTTATTACCAATTGAACCAAATGACATAACATCGAATACTAGGGAAAATGCTCACACGAGCTGTGGCTGTAACCGTATATGCTCACACAAGTTGTGAAATGGGTCTGCTACCACGATCTGTGGATCGAGATGTTGGGCTATACAATGTTGCTCATACTAGCTATGGAGAATCCACAACAAATGTAGGACCTCAGCCACCGGTAGAACATCCAAGACCAGCACTCGAAACTGTAAATAATCCCTAATGGCATGTCATTTGTATCCTAAGTATTCACGAGGTTCATATGGGCCACATTACATATCTGAATCATTTAACATCATTTATATTATACCATTTCAAACATAGATCCATGTATTTCACATTTTCCAAGCATAATCATTAGTTTAATCAACATCACAATTTAGTCCAAAATCACTAATCGACATATATCATTCAATTCAATCATACCTAACATGAATAATCAATAAAATGTTACCAAAAGCATCAATTAATGAGTTTAAACAATATACGAACTTACTTAAACAAAAACGATTACGAACACGTTGCCGACGACTAAGCAATTAATTTAGTTTTTTCAAGATTTGAGTCTGATTAATTTGTTTCTTTATCTAAATAATAATTTCACTCAATTAATTAACTCAAATAGCTCAATTAATCAAACTTGAGCTTATAAGACCTTTCAATATAAATTTAAAAATTACCCCCAACATTTTACCCTTTATGTTATTTAATCCCTAAATTAAAACTTATAAATTAACCACATTTAAGCAAATCTCATGCTAGCCAAATTTCCTAGGGCCTCTATACATCCCATATTTATCATGTTTTCACAAAAATTTCATGAAGTTTTACCATTTAAACAATATAGTCCTTTAACATTAAAATTACTAAAAACTACCTTACAAAATAATCATATTTAGCTATCAAGCTTAATAATCTACCACCAAACTTCAAAAACACTTCAAACTCATCAATGGAACCTTTCAAAACATTTAACATTTCTACAAATTAACCCTCGGGTTAGCTACATTAAGCTAAAACTATCACAAAAACATAAAAATCATTAAAAATGGGCAAAATTTTCCATACCATGCAATTGAATGCCATGGTCGAAAGCTTCCTATTCTTTACTATGGTGTTTCGGTTTATTGAAGATCAAATGAAGAAGATGATGAGTAATTTGGCCTTTGTTTTGTTTTAATTTACTTAATTATTAATTTACAACTTTGCCCTTTAAAATTCATTTTAATTTCATGCTAAAACACTTCCAAAATTGTCCACTATCTACCTATGTGGTATAATTACCTCTTAAGTCCATCAATTTATATTTCTATAGCCATTTAACACCTTTATCTATTAGAAACTAACTTTTGCAACTTTTACAATTTAGTCCTTTTTACTTAATTAACTATCTTTTCTAACCATATTTTAATACGACGCTATAATAGACTTGTAAATATTAAATAAATAATATTTACTATCTAACTAGTCAAAATTGTGGTCCCGAAATCACTGTTTTCGACACCATTGAAAAAGGCTGTTACATACAGTCCAACCGAACATCACTCAAAGCCACATAAATATAATGCATATACAACTCCGTGTACGAACATCTGAACCTCAAAGTCACATAAATATGATGCATAACATACACACGTTCCACCAATAAAGGCTATGAATCATACGACATATAACACTCCAATTCCATTAACATATCTTTAACACATATACTATCAGCCAATCGTATCACTTTAATCCACAATAACACATTATGCCAAACAAATTATTCACTCAACATAGTTAGCTTACAACCACACAATTATATCTCATTAAACAACATACATCACGCCAAAACACACATCAATTCAATCATGATTAAATTCGTCGAAACAGTATTTGTACTCTATACCCCATGCATACACAAGTGAATAACACTTCGCCACAAATTGATTCACCATTGGTAACACTCCATCATATTTAAAACATTAATGACACTAAACACATCCATTCAAGATTTGAGTCCTAGAACTCACCAGGAAGTCATCGCCGATTCCATCTTTTAAGCCTTTTTCCTTTGCTCCACGAGCATCCTTAATCAATACAACAGGACAACTATATTAAAATCTAACTGAGACTATCACAAAAACCATAGTTTCTTAGCATGCAAAGGCCATCTGAATGATTATTCCCCACTTTTCCCCAAAATATTATTTGACAATATTTTAAAGTTTCTTCATAAATATTTTTGAAAAACAAGAACTTTTCAAGAACTTTTAAATTATTTTCACTATTTTAAATGTAAAATCTTTATTTCTATATCATAAAAAATTAAAATTAATTATAAATTAAATAAAAATAGAATTCGGTTCAATTTCGGGTAACCTCAATTTTTAAATTTACATTCCATAAACCATCCAAGTACCTTGGTTTAGAGCGATTTTCAATTTTTCTTACTCAGCCTTAATAAATACCATGCACTTCAGCCTTATGAAGTATACCATGTTAGCTTTCCTTGCTCTTGTTTGTTGAGTATTTTCTCTGTTATTACTCATATTCTTATAAAACAAGAACTTGTTGAATCTTAGGAGATATGATTTAAGTAAAATATTCTTAAAGATAGTGTTTAGCTCTCTTCAAATTTACTTTTGTAGTTTTCACATTTTCTTAAAATCACCCAATAATGAGTGCATGTTTCAAAATAGTTTTGTATAAGAAATATTTGGTACTTAAAAAGAGTATCCATTTGTGATTCGCCTCTTTCACGGGAACTTATCTGCTGCAATTCGGAAAAGTATTTTCTTTAGTGTTAGCAAGTGAAGAACAAAGCCTCTTGGAGACTGATTTTATGCAGATGGCCTACCTGTAATCCTTAGCAACATTGTACTTTCAATTCAGAAAGACTTCTATTTCATAGGTGATTTGAAAAGAAAGGAAAAAAAGTCAACAACTGTTGAATTAATGCATGTTATTTGATGAGTGCACACTAGAAATTTAGACTTTTCTCCTGTCTCACCCCTGTTGCAACTCATTCACATGGACCGTTTCATCACTCCTCCCTGAAGTATATTGACTTTTCATACTGAATTTCAGAAATGCTTCTCACTTGGAAGACTGAAGCAGACTTTGGTCTTCTTTGGTGTTCCAAAATTTTGAAGTTGAAAACCTTGGGTGATTGACTATGATTCAAAGTTGTTTACAGCTTGTCATTAATGACTTTCACAAATATTATATCAAAAACCAGTTTTGGTAGGATTGGGAGAAACCCAAGGTGGTGTAAAACTGACCTGACTATGTTGGATCAAGGATTGCGTATTTTGAGATGGTTTGCTTAGGAACAAGTCTTCTCCTGCTTATTTTTTAAGTTAAATAATCCACTCTAGTACGTTCTTGGACCCTACTAATAGTGTTGGATCCTAATGGTTGCCACAGATATCAAACCAGAAGCTGAGAGACATTAATATAAAAACTGGGATTCAACTTTTTAGGAGCTTTTTCAAGAGGAACTGAGAGGGCTCACACTAAGAAAACAAATGACGGTGAGTGACCATTTAATTAGGCTAAAAGCCTATGCTTGATTTGAGAAGCAATGATTACAAGTAGGCATGGAAAAGATAGTGGGGGCACTTTAGGATCTTCCTCTGGATCAAATTGGTCCCAGACATCAAACTCGTGCACATGGACTTTGCCACTCCATGACTCTTTAGTTTGTCAGATTAACCATGTATTTGTATAATTTTAATTATTCGTATTTCGACATGAATATGTTGCATGAGTTTTTATTTATACAATATTAGAGGTAGGAGATAGAGTAACACGGTTTAAATTCGTATTAAATAAGTGTTTGTCAAAAATTTTAATTATCATTCTATCCAAGTCATGACGTGTTTTATGATTCTTTAAATATATGCACACTAGTAATTATATTCCTTGAAATATGAGTATTATATACTTTAGTTGCATTTATGTTTTTTTATACAAAGTCGCATTTATACTTAATAAAAATATGTTTAAAGGTAACATACAATAAATAATAAAATATATGGTTTAAAACTAATTAATAATAAAACATGCAATATGAATAATATTAAAATGGAGAAAATAAATTAAATTGTGAGTAAAACAAAATTTAAACATGTAAATATATCAGATTAAGAATATTAAATGTACTACAATTATTTATCATGATATTGTCATCAATCTTGGGCTGATGTCGAGCTAATTAGTGACACCAACGATCAATCAATAACATTATCAATATATATATATACACAATTGATAGAAGTTTTTAAGTATGTATAACAAAATTAAAATGTATAAAATGTTTTAAGATAAAATTGTGGTTGAGTGATAAAATTAAAGTTTTTTCGATGCAAATCTCAAGGTTTCAAATCCCATGTTATGTGAATTAATTGTTGGTTTTTTAAAAAAATAAAAAGACTAAAATATCTTAGAATAATATAACTTATTTCAAATATGGAAGGATATTTTTGTAATTTCTCTAACCGATTTGGTACCCAATTGACTATTGACACCAACTCAATTAAAAATTTAAATAATACTAAAGATTTTATCACACACATATGCGTATGAAAACTACGTTTAAAAATGCAAGAATGTGTTTAAAATAATATACAATAAATAATAAAATTATGAATTGAAACTAATTAATAATAGTACATGTAATATGTACAATACTAAAATAAAAAATTAAATTAAATTATAAATAAAATAAAATTTAAACATGTAAATATATCAAATTAAAAATATTAAATACATTGATTTAATCCTACGTACTATCGACACGATTGATGGACGCTAAAGGAAAAACAATACGACACGAAAAGTCTATTACTTTCGGAAAAATCTTTCATGACTATTTATAATTCAAAAAAACAAAATTTTACATTCTTTCGCCATTGATTTTTAAGGTAGCAATTGAATAATCTATTTATCTAATTTAATAAATAGAGTATTTGATGATTTTGATATTTGTAACTCTAAAAAAATATCGGGTGCCACTAAAAGTACTCAACTTGATTTTCATATTTTTTTTATTGTATCCCGTCACAACATTTTGAAATTTATGTTATAATTTTTTAAAAAATTTAATTAAATATATTATCAAACATTATACATGAAAATTACAATGAAATATATAAAATATCATTCATAAAATTAAAATATATGTTATAATTTCTTATGAAATTATAATTGAAAATAGTTATAAAATTAAAATAAGGGTATTTTATAAATATATAGTTTATGTACGTTAGATTAAAGAGCAAAATGAAACATTTTATTTATTTTTACTGTTAAAAATTGATCATTGTACATCAGAACAAAGTGCACATGGCACACCATATGTAACTATCTAGTTATTCTATCTAGTTTATAGTTTATGTACGTTAGATTAAAGGCAACATGATTTTTTTTACTAGAAATGACTAATTTACTCTTTAATCTAATGTATAAGGACTAATTTGTTCTTTTTTAGTAAATGGTGCAAAATGTAACATAACTCCTAATACAGGGATCTCTATGGTACTTCTACATCCTAAACTTGATTTATACAGATACAAACAAAATCTAGAATTCAAAAATTTCTATTCGTAACTAGGGGTGGATGGGGACAAAATTTTTAAAAATTCATTTTAAACCCTTAATTTTTTTAGTTATCCCCCCAAAAAATTAGAACTTCTCATTAAATTTTTCAAAATTTTAATTAGATCTCTCCAAAAATTTTGTCAATTCTCATCAAGCTTTTAAAAATTTTGAAAGTTTCCTATCAAAATTTGTTAAACATTCTCAATAAATCTATTTTTCTTTAGAAAATTTATTTAGACCCTTCAAATTTTAACACTAAGATCTATTAATGTCCATAACCCCTCCCCTACCTTTAAAGCAAAGGAAATAGATGCTAAAGCTTACTCAAACGTAACTCGAACTTATGTTATTCTCATTGTTATAATAACAATGATGTTAACTGAATTAAGGCTTAATTAATTTTCTATTCCTAATTTTTTATTTCCCTTTTTGCCAATGTCAGCATCTGGTTATTGAAGGGTGTAGATCCATATCCATTACATTATGGGCTTTGCAGGCAGCAAAGAGCGGTCCCCAAATTACCACCTGCTAGCTGCTTAATGATTTCGGCAACACCACCATACTCCCTCGACCAACATTCTGGCTGATCCCTTTGAAGAACAAACCCCCCTAGTGACTTTTCTACTGTTTTTCTCTCTTTCAATTTGCTAAAGCCAACAAACTCAAGTCCCCATCAAACAATAACCAAAGTCAAATCTCCTTCATTGCCTTTTGTCCTCCAAAGAAAATAATATTGATTTATTTTGTTTTACTTGGAAAGCACATGAATTGCACAAATGATTGTGGAATGGACAAGCCTACATAGACTTTCTTTCTTTTCTTTTTCTAGATATAGTAAAACATTTTATATACTCGATCAAATGTCAAAATCTTGATAGCATATAAATCATTGCCTTTCTGGATAGCATATACATCTTCCAAGCTAATTTCTGTATTGATCTGTTGAAACCTTGACTTGCATGCCTAGTTGAGAAAAGTACTTGTAGCATGATCTTTGATTCGTTCTTGGTCCTGCAAGAGAGAAGACAAAAAAGCAAATTAATTAATGACCTTTTTTTTGGGGGGGGGGGGCGGTTTTTGTTGACAATTTGAGATGTCGATGAGAGGTTGAGGGATGGGCATTTACAAATTAATCAAAAGAGATGCGTCAATTCGTAGTATTTAAATTGTCACTGAAAAAGAAAAAAGAAATGGCAACGATATTCACCATCCAATAATGCAAGCTATGAAACAAAAAGGAAAAGAAACCATTGAGTGGACCTAAGAGAGAAAATTACCAAACTTTGATGTCATTCTCACACTGAACACCGTCCATACGATAAGAAAGACTAGAGCAACTCAAGCTCTCCATAGCCTGGTCGGTTTCATTCAGACATGATTTATCTATATATACACATATATTATTAAAGATCAATATGAAATTATTGACTCTCTCTTGTCCTTTGGACATTAAATTTGTATTTACTTAAGGATCAAAGCTCCAAAGTCAGTATTCCAACACCGAAACCAAAACCGAAAGAAAATATGAAAATATAATAATTTATTATTTAACAAAATCATGCGACTAAATAATGTTGATGGACTTTTTCAAGGAGTGCCTAGTGTTACGGGGCTAGAGCTTTCGTCTTGCAATCGTATGGTCTTAGGCGATCCGTTCGCTTCAAACTCGCCTAAGTCAGCCTTTTCTCCCAAAAGTGAGGATTCCTTTAGAATTCCTCCAATGCACCAATTTGTATAGCGGAAGCGATTATACCGAAAGAAGCTACAACTGAACAACAGAAAGCTAAAGAAAGAATGCACACAAAGTGTTTAAGTAAATGCTCAAAGAATTCTATTACTCTTAAGAATTCTACTTACAATGGATGAGTACAAATGACGGGGAGGCTCTCTATTTATAGTTGAGCTCCTCCAAAAGAAACAGTTAAGATATATTTACATCAACGGATGAGATTAACCATATACCTTGACTTTAGGGATTTACAAGATATGTCATATCTAATCTAATCTAATCTAATCTAATCTAATCTAATCTTTACAAGATATGATTCCCTCAATCTTCTAAGATTAGTTACCAAATTAGCCTAAGTTGTCATATCTTTATTATCGGGCCAACCAGGCTTCAATCTGACAGGCTTCTTCAACAGTTCTTTGAATCGGGCCAGTTCTCGTGGGCTAAATATTTCCCATCTAATCGATAAACCTCCATAAGGCGCATCTTGTGCCATGGTCACGGGCTTTGCACTTTGGCCCATGACACTAGACCAATGTTGACAGGTAGTAGCAATGGCTACATAGAAAAAACTATCATGCTTGGATTGGCAAATTTTGGCAATAAATATGTTTAAGCTATGATTTCTTTAATTGATTGAGATACTTGATAGCTCATCCTTGATATCCAAACTGCACTTAAAAAGAAATCTTAGAGATTTTTTTGGATTTGGTTGAAGCAATCATCATCCCTTTAACTTATGGATCAGATCGACTCATGACCACTGAAGGAAATATATCTAGTTGATTGAAAACTTATCTTATGGTATATATATATTATATGTGATATTTATGTTACTTAATTTCAAGGATAATTGATTGTAACATTTTAGTATGTTTTCAAGTCTCATCCACTTATATATGGTGAGAACTTGTATAGGTATGTACTGATTGAGAGAACTTTATTTTGTTAGTGAGTAACGTATTTTTGAGTGCATTATTCTATAATAATCAAGTGTGTGACTTGGTTAGAGTCCTAAATTTTCAAGGGAAAAACTTAGAGGGGAGATGTTTAGATCTTATGTGCAAAAGTGAGAAGTATAAACTAGTGAGTGTTAGAGCTTGGAAAAACTTGTTGTACAAGGTACTAAGATAGTTAATATTCTCTCTAGGTAAGGCTCCGCAGATGTAGAGTAATCAAACTATGTAAACATCTTTTGAGTTGTTTATTTTTCTACACTTTTCATTTCTTGTGCCTGAAGTAGTTGGCACTGGTATTAGCACTGCTTCTGGCACTGCTCAATTATGCCTTCAAATATCAATTTGGACTAAACAATTGGTATCAAAGCCTACCACTAACACACCTAGTGGACTTCTTGATATTGATATTTTTTGGAAATGGAATGAGCATTACTGTCACGCCCCCTATACTCGATGGTGCTAATTATGCTTATTGGAAGGTTAAGATGATTGTCTTCATCAAAGTTATTGATGAATGTGTTTGGAGATCTGTTACAAATGGCTGGAAACACCCTTTTACTGAAGAATTGAGTTTGACACAAAAACCTAAGGCACAACGAACCAAAAAAGAAGAAAGGCTTGAAAATGCTAATTTGAAAGCCCTTAATGTTATATTTTGTAGAGTGACTAGAAAAGAATTCAAATGAATCTCCAAATGCAAACGTGCAAAAGAAGCTTAGATATTCTCTGAACATCTTATAAAGGTACAGATACTGTAAAAAGATCAAAGCTTCAAATGCTTACTACTAAGTTTGAGAATCTAAGAATGCAGGAGAAAGAAACACTAGGAGAATTCTATGCCAAGTTATGTGACATGTCTAATCAGGCCTTTGCTCTTGGAGAGGAGTATTCCAATGCTAAATTGGTAAGAAAGGTTCTCTAATTCTTACCTAACAGATTCAACATCAAGGCTACTACCATCAAAGATGTGTATTGATGAATTGATTGGATCTCTTCAAACAAATATGATACATATTGATGAATTGATTGGATCTCTTCAAACCTTTGAAATTGTAACACCCAATCTTTCAAAAACAAGTTAGGTGTTACACTGAAACAGACTTATACTTAGTTGAACTCTTATTTAGCTTTAATGAGCTGGAGCGTTAACCTAAAATTTTCAGATGATAAAACAATCAAAGCAGGTATACACCATATAATATAAACATATCTAGTAACGAACTTCCGGCAGAAGTCTTAAAATAAAACTAACATATTGTCATAAATACAATGTGAGTTAGCTTTTTTCACAAAATCCCAAAGACAACACTGGCAGTAAACATCGTTTAAATCAGTCTGGCATATATGATTAAAAGATAACTTCATTAAAACTTAACCAATCCCCCAAGGTAACATTATTTTAAAACATTGATTTATAAAGAAGTAATTTATTATAGAACTTAGTTACAAAGCAAAACTACATGCCACCCCCAAAATATATGCATGCTACAAAACAAACACATGTGAAGCTCACAGCAAAGGTCGCGTTTTTTGGCTGAATCCCTTCAACAAGCCTTATGCCGAAGCACTACTTGGAAAAGGAAAAGAAAAAGAGTAAGTACAAAAGAACTTAGTGAGCTCCAAAATTAGAAAAGCTCGACCCTTTTCTAGACAAATTACAAGAACAGGGATAACATAACATAAATATATACATACAATTTAATAAGTTGAAACTCTATACGTAGATACATTTAGGCGTATACCCTCAAACACATCATATACCTATCCTTGGCAAATAGTATCCCCAGGCGGACTCTAATATCGAGAGAATACATCTTTTCTTTACTTTTATAGAGAACATTTTTCTTATCAAAACAGATACTTTCCTTCAAAAACATGATATCTACCAACACTTACCCTTCACAACTCAGGCATATAGTTAAATTGATTCTTACACACCTATTTGACTCACTTTCACTAGGGTAGATGCTATACGCCAAGCACAACCACTTAACAAATATGCTATGTTTGCAACACCGCCACAGGATAAAGATTTATCACTTAACATGCAATTTTATCAAACTTTCCTATTCAACGTTCTCTCCCATCTACAGATATACATAACATGCAAACATCTAGAATTCACATTTTCTTACCTTTTTATTGACCTTCCTTGTGCTAATCTCGGATCCCATATTCACATAACGGAACAGATATCACAATTATTGTTGTTTCGAACACATACGTGTTCCCATGAGTTCAGGGCTCTTTGTCATGGTTAACAACATATCCTACCAAAGGCAGCACCCATATCGCAATGCTAGTTAGCAACTAACATGCCCTACCAGTGGCCCATCTTATCTAGATACTGAGTTTACACACCAAGGAAATCAATAAAAAGGTAAGAAAATGTGAATTTTGGATGTGTTGCATGTTATGTATATCTACAGATAGGAGGGAAATGTTGAATAGTGTTGGAAAAAACGAGTTTGAAAAACGCAGGGAAAAATAAATTTAGGGAAAATAGAGTTTTAAAAAATTTTCCAAAACAAGATCTTGGTTGTGATATCTAAAGTAATAAACACTTAGGGTCTGTTTGATTGCCAGTAAAATGTTTTCCGTAAAATGATTTCTGGAAAATGTTTTACTTTTCTGTAAAATGATTTACTGGAAAATATTTTCTGGTGTTTGATTGAATCTGTGTAAAATATTTTTTGTTGTTTGGCAGATTTCCTGAAAATATTTTCCGAAAAATTTGTTTTTACATATATTAAATATATTAATAATTTTTTATATTTTAAATTGTTTTTACATATATTGCAATGATTTATTTATAAATAAATAAATCAAATTAAATATATAATAATACTCAATTGTTAAAATATAAAAGTATTGCAAGCTACTTCTTAAATTTACTAATTAGTAGTGAATCAATTGTAGTGATCTCTTGATGAAATTACGCTTAGCATAAAAGCAATTTTTTTGTTGTCTTACAAACAACACAGATAGCATCATTATCAAATTTCAGCCACTCTCAAGTATAACCAATTCCTTAGCCAACCAATCTACATTGTACCACAAAGCTAACTCCTATAAAATTTATCCCAATGCACACATTTACAGACATAAATATGTATATATGTATGCATTCAACAAATACATAACCATATGCATGCAATCAGTTATGTTTTTTGACAGCTACTACTAGATCAAGCATTGCCCCAATACTAGAGGCTGCCATCCAATAGAGAGGAAAAAATACAAGGGAAGAACCCAGCTTTTTACCTAGACATATGGCGAAACGTGCTCACGCAACTGGTAAGAAAAAATCACTCATGGCCCAAAAAAGAATTTCATAGAACTAATAGTAAAATCAAAATGAATAATACATACAATCAAAATTTTCAACTGACACCTATTGATTTAATACAACCAGGTAAAGAGGCAGACAACCATCTGATATCTATGAAGCAAATGAACTAGCAATATGCTAGAAATATCAGTAATTGCAATCAACAAAGGCAACAGGCAGAAGAACATAGACATACATACACCTCCTCCAGGCCAAATTAGCTCACATCTCAGAGTCTTTATCAATGCATCCAAAGATTTCTTCTTTGAATTCTGCTTGGCACCCCTACTCCCAAAGATACCAAATAGCCTATCTGAAGGATCCCTTAACTTCTCTAAGATTGTCATAACTTTCCTGTAGTCCAGGGTATTGTAACTACTCTCTCTAATTACCGGATTCAGAAAATTCTCTGGATGACTGCTCAAAAGCAAATTGATCAACTGCCTTGACTCTACAAGTGTATTTTTCAACTGATTTACATCCCCTTCAGAAAACAAAGGAGCCAGGTTATCTGCAAAAGGTTCTAACAAGCGAATATCTACATCAAGCCATATAATAGCATTTACATTAAACCTCTTAACTAAATTCCCAAGTAAAGTATCAACAATCTTCAACAATGGAAGCTTCAACAAACACTTTGGATTTTTAAAAGAATAACAAGTAACAAAAATACATGTTGATGAGTTTTAGATAAAGGTGTGGTTGATATTTTAGCAGGTTTAATACAACAAGACTTAATCCTGGAATTAATGCAGCATAAAGGCCAATTCATCAACATAATAATCACTTAACAGAGGGAAAGTTAATGCAGACCTTATCTCACATTACAAGAGAATGACCTCCTACTCTCATTAATGAACTTGTTCCAATCCATATACTTAGTTTTGATAAATCTTTTCAAAACATTAAAGGTTCCAATCCAAGGTAGGCTGCCAGAATAGAAAGGTCTATAGTAGTATTAAAACTCAAAAGAGAAAGCTCATGAGAATACTTGAGGGTGTAGAATCAGTAATGGAACTAAAGAGAACTACTGGTTAAATTGGAGGTAAATTTGAGAACAGTGCTGGAAAATATTTTTGACCAAGAAGAGTTACTGTTGAGGTAGAAATCGAAGGGTGATGAATGATGCAAAACCCGAACGGAGTACTGTCTCTCTAGCTTGTAGTCAAGCAAGCAAGTTAGGCCTAAGGAACAGAATAACCAAGAAGGGAAAGGAAAGATCGGAATTAAAGTAAAGAGATAAGATATAGAAATACAGAGAAAAACATTGGTCCTTCATGAAAGAACAGAAGCAAAGAATTCCCCAGAAATGACTAAAAAATTTGGTCGGATTGTCAAAAATAAAGCAAAACCAGCATGCACCATTCAAAAAAACAAACAAACAGGGGATTATAAAAAATCTCGTCTTTTTTCTCAACAAATAATCCACTCACTGAAAAACCTAGATCATCAGAATCATAACAAATAAAGCTTGAAGAAGGAGATGAATAACTTACCTGAAGCTTTGTGAAGTGAACTGGTTGCACAAATTGAAGAAGGAGAAGCACGGGAAGAGGAGGAAAGTTATGGAAAATGTCTTACTGAAAAAAAATTGGTAAGACATTTTCCCTAAATCCCTTCTTTATTTTCCCATGTTTCTGAAAACCATTTACAATGTAAAATGTTTTCCGCCAATCAAACGCTGGAAAAGTTGGAAATCATTTTTCGGAAAATCAATTCCGCCAATCAAACAGACCCTGAATCAAAATTATATCTTTTTGATTCATCTAGGATGAGAGCTTCGACCGAGTAGTCTTCTCGCTATCCTCAAGCTCATGTCTGTCGAATGTGGCTTTGCTTCGAATCAGAAAAATTTTCACAAAAATTACCAGTGGGGTAATTTTATAATTTCTCTAAACTTTTGGGTCAAGCTGTAAATAAAAAATATCTTTAGAAATTTTTGAAAATAATCTTTTCAGAGAATTTTCTCTCTACAACTTTCTCTTGAATTCAAGTGTGTGTCAATAATGACCTAATGCTCTCTTTATATAGGGAGAGTTTAGAAAGTTCAACTATGATTAAACTTAATCAATTTAATATTAAATCTTATTAAAATAATATAATATTTATCTTGTAGAAAAACATTAAATTTAATTTAATATTAAGATAACCACTTTAATACTAAATTAATATAATACTATTAAGATAAGTATTTAATTTAATTTAATATTAAATTATTAAAATATTATTATTTTTGAAATAGTTAATTTGAAATCAAATTCTCTAATGGAGTCCCAGTAGGAGTGTAACTCTTCCACTGCTGAACCAACAAAGACCAACTATAGCCGACCACCGTCGTCGCAGCTGTCAGCACCATCGTGTCAACTGATGTAGGCGCGACACCTTTATGGCACCCCGAGTCGGTTCGATTATTATCAGTTATGTCCGGGTCAGTGACCACCCATCTTTGTCAAAATTGTTTTTTCAGTTCTCCGAGTTTTGATTTCTAATCAAAAATAATATTCAATTGGTGTAAATATGAATATTTTAAATATCGAATTCAATTATTACGTTAAAATTTTAATCAATTAAAACCATAAACCCTAACCTTAAAAACCTAAAACCTTAAAACCCTAATTAATAAACCCTAAAACCCTAATAAATACATGGGGAAAAACGCGTTAACCTAGATGCGTTTTTGCTTAGCATGCTGAGTTGGAAGCGCTTTATTGGTCAGAGTGGAAAAACGCTTCCAACTGAAAACTTTTTTTTCCCTTGAAAAGCTGGAAGCGTTTTAGCAAAAACAGCTCATTTCCCTCATTTAAAAAAAAACTGAACTATTTTTGTAATTTTGAAAGAAAAAAGTTTTATTTGATAATTTAGTCTAAAGAATCACTTCCTTAACTTTCGCGGAGTTTAACCAAACAAAGTAATTATTGAATGTAATTGTTTGAGAGGTATCAAGCGTTAAAAGGAAATCTAAAATGCTCATTGGATGCTATCTCTGATGTGGGTATTTTTAATTAGATTACTTTTTTTGGATTTATTCTTTTTAGCCATGTTGTTAAATTTGGGAACAAAGTAGCAGACTGGGTAGCTAAAAAATCTGCTTTAGAGACTTACCCACTATCTTGAGAAATTGTCTTCTTTGGTGAGATCTTAAACCTCACTTGTATTTTGCTGAGATGAATGAATTTCTATTGACAAGAAAAAGAAAAACCAAAACAAAAGTAGTCCTTTACTTAATTATCCAAACAACATATAAACATATATCATTTCGTTTCTTTAACCTTCTCTTTCTTTCCTTTCCTTCCACAATTATTGACCCAGCACAGCCTAAATATATATACAACCCTTTGCACGTTTGTTTTGACCTTATGCCCTATTTAGATTTTTTTAAGTCCAAAAATAATATATATGCAATTTGATACTTGAACTTTGATTTGATGTAATTATGCATATGAAACTTGAAATGTGGTTCATATGTATATATGAAATTTTGATTATGATATTTAAAGAAATAAATACATGCATTTATTTTTATATTAGATTAATATAAGTGTTTGTCTATGCAATATATCAACGTAAATGGTACTAATTAGATAATATTATTAGTGAGTTGTAAAAATTGAATCAAATCAAAATTTTGTGTATAAAATCATATGAAAGCAAAATTTACATATTGAAAAAAATTTGATAAACCATTAATTTATTATAAAAGTACAAAGAGTCCGAATATTTTTGGATTAAAAATCTTCAATGGTAATTTTTTTATTTTTAATGAATTTATATTTGAAATTATGATTTTTTTTTCAAACTGATTTCTAAAGATCTGATTCATTTTATCAAGTCTGATATTTAACTTGATAGTCTCATGTTAAACAGACATGTACTGTTTTACCATTTCATTCATATAAAGGTTATGCGTAAACTATAAAATAATGGTTCAACTTTTAGCGTATTTAAAAATTTCTATTTTAGTCGTTAATATTTTATTTATTCATTTGTTAAATTATTAATAAAAGTTTTTTCATTACTATAATAATAAATTTAATCCTCCAATGATTATAAATTCTATCAAATTAATTTTAAATCTAAAAAATTAATAAATGTAGCAATCAACTTTACAAATTCTGTCAATTTAGTCTTAATTGTTAAAAATTTAAAAAACTTTAAATTATTTAAAAATATTTAAATATTTATTTTTCAATAAAAATATATAAAATTTTATAAAAACAATACATAAATAACTATAGATAAATAACACCATGAAATTTATTTATTAAATATTTTTTTTCTAAAAAGCCCACAAACAAGAAACTAGATTCAAACTTTTCCCTTTTTTTAGTTTTATTTTATAAATAATAATTTATTTATTATACGTCTAGCCTTATTTCTTAGTCCTCGTTAAATATGCTTAGCACTAGATAATGCCTTCACCTACAACCATTAGCACTAATAATCCTTACTCTGAATTTCTTGATTTCCACATCCTTCATCATCGTGCCATCCAACTAGGAATTGGTTGCGGAGCTGACAACATGGCCTTCCACCTACTGATTTTCCAAGACTTCATCCTCAATTTGTATATACCCAATTGTACCCGCCCTCAAACTGTAGTTTTTTACTCAACCTGAACATGGTGGTCGTTAATTTTGAAAAAAGAAAAATATTGAATCTGCTTAAGTCTTCTTCATGAGTTTTTTTTCCTTAAATTTTATTTATAATTTTATTAGATTTATTATTTAATAAATAAATTTCATGTTAGACAATTGAAAAATGGGTATTCATTTATTTATAAATATTTTACAATTTTGTATATATTTTTTATAAAAATTAAACATTCAAATATATATATTATTTTCAAAGTTTTTTAGGGTTTTTTTAATTTTTGTGGTTTTAAGAATCAAGATTAAATTAACAGAATGTGTAAAGATAACGGTTAAATTTGTTGAATTTTTAAAATTAGGATCAAATTGATAGAATCTACAAACATTAGAGTGTTAAATTTGTTATTGTGCCAATAAAAAAGCTTTCATTAAATTTCGATAACGTTTGTGACTAAAATAGAGAATAGTTCGGTAGTTATTTTTATAATTTACCCAAAAGTTGCAATAAATATTTTTAAGATATGAGATATATTTTGTATACCTAAACTGATGTTCAAAAAGAAGTGTGAGGAAGGAATTTGGTTGGTCAAAAGATTTTAACGGACAAAATCCTCAAATTTAATAATAATCTAAAAGTTTAATCTCTTAAATCTACTTGGTTTGCTTCCACCTTTAGCAGGTATGCTGTCATGTTATAATTACTAAATGTGACTTGGTTTGTTGATCATGAAAAATATTAGTTTACACAACTCGGTTTGTCCAATGCAATCATTGATAATATGAATGAAATTGGGTTTGCCCTGCCTGCTTCAAATACCATTAACCCTGTTAAGCTTACAAATGCAGGTTAATTGAAGAGTAGTGGTAGTGGCCACATTAAGTTTATGAGTGCTGTTGTTTTAGCCTTTCATTTTGGTACTCATTATTATTGGTTACAATTTGCCAGTCAAGAAGTTAAATATTGGGTGATTGACTGCTCCCGCATACATCCCATGTTGGATGCTGGTTCTGGGAAAAAGACACAGCCATCCTCGCACTATTCTTTAACATCTTTGCCTCCACTATTTTCCTAACAAACTTTTAAAGATGCTGAGAGTTATTTTTATATTAGATAAATATAATTATTTATGTATGTAATATATAAATATAAAATGATGTTATATCAATAATTGTATTAATAATTTGCAAGAATTAGAATAAATAGTTTGCTCGGTATCTTCTATTCATGTAATCATTAATTTTTATTTTTAATTGCATACTTTTTAAGCATCACACTTGATATTTTACCACAAAATTTATAGGCAGTTAAATTAACCTTAAAACTTGAAAATCACATTCATCTCTAACTATTAAACTAATTTAAGATATACCTCTAGTTTTCTGTACTATTCAAATATTAAGAATTTAGCTTATGTATTAAAGAATGTTAATAATGTAGTCATCTTGGTTTAGCTTATTATGCTCATGCAATGGAGAAAGGATTTTAGAAAGGTTAGTGAGAATTATAACAAAACTATGCAGTCTTACTGGTATGAACATATCCAAATCTAAGATCAATCACACAATTTTATTTCTGGGAAGGAAACAAACTGCAGTCAAGCAATTGCAAAAGTTCCACAAAAACCATACAAATCGAAAGAACACCAAGCAAGACAAATATTGAAAGGCTCGGAGCCAAGCAGAACTCATTTTCCTTGGATCGACCAAGTTTTGCAAGGCTATCAGCAAAGAAATTTCATGTATGGATGAAATCAACTCTTGTGATCATGTTGCAAAAAGAATCCATATTGTAAGGCCCAATTTTAGCCCGGGGTCCAAAACCCAAACCAGACCAAACTAAGATTAATAAACAAAAAAGCTAGCAGCCCAACTAACCCAATTACAAACAGACCCAACATCAGATAGCCCAAGTGAAACCCAAACCTGAGCCCAAAATACCAACCCAATTCAAACCCAAAAGGCTTAATAACAAAACCCTAGCCCAATTCAGCCCACAATCTAACCGCACCAGTGCTCCATGTGCGTCGTACTTCCCCTCATGCCTTTGCAGTGCACTCGACACCCGAAGCATGACAGACACCATTGGCTTTGCACCAAAATGGACCGGGTTATCCCTCCAACACCCATTGACCTTGCCCAAAACCTGCAAACAAGACAAAACGATAGAAGAGAGCAGAGGCAAAAGAACAATAGAATACAGTAGAAAAACAAGCAACATAATCGGCTATAAAGGCCGAACCAAATGTAATTCGAGGAGGATGATTTTTTTTTTAACATTTTTTAGAACAAGAAAGCAGAAATCAAAATCCGAAAGGTTTACATTTACCCTTTTACACTCCATCTTTAATCTATTTTTTTTCCTTTTTTTTCGTGTTTATTATTTACATGCGAAAGTGGAAACGAAAAAGAAAGAAGAAAAGATAGACCTATACACGTTTCAAAAGCCGAGGGAGTCACCTCCGATGATCGGTGACCAGAAACTGAGAGGTTTCTAGAACTTTGGGGCATTTTTGTTAACATTTTGGAAATTTTGAACACGGATTCAGGCTTAGGAGGGTGAAAGGACCAGATCTTAAATTTCTCCCCTCTCCAGCCACCGTGTACGGCGGCGCCGTCGCCGGTGGCTGGCGACTGACACGACGGTTGATGGTCGTACCTCTGGCTGAGCTCTGGGGAGAGAACGGGAGTTTGGGAGTTTTTTTTTAGTTTTTTTTTTTGTTTTAAGAAAAGGAAAAATGAAAGAATTAGAAGAGATTTGGCTTTTATAGCACTAATAAAACGACGTCGTTTCACTTAGGGGGTTTTAGTGCCAAAATGGCGCTGTTTGGAGTGACCCGACCTGTACCCAAGGATCCGCGTGTTTCCCTACTAATGGGATATTTACTTGGTAAGTCCTTCTATTTCTATCGCGATTTTCAATCATGTCCTCTTTTTTTTTATTTTTTTCATTTTACCATGTAATTTTAATTCTCTTTCAATATTAGTCCTTCGTATGCTGACCCCCCAGGGAATGACGCGTGTACGACTTGGGTTTTATTGCTCATTTGGGCTTCGTTAGTTGTCACACATATTGTTTTGGTCCTTTTTCTTCTATGTGTTACTAATTTGCCCTAAAATTCTGTCCAGTTTCATTTTAATCCTCCGTATGTTATTTTAATTATTTTATTACTAAATTAATTATTGTAATACTGTTATTATTATATAATATAACTATTATTATTATTATTACCAAATATTTATGTATACTTTTTTAATCCCAAGTTTTATTATATATATACATATCTTTTATAATATATACGCACATATTTTACAATCCGTACATATCCATACACATACTTATATGTTTTTTTATATTTTCATATAACTTATATATATACCTGCATATTTTTAGATATACATACTTATGGTTTTTTACGCTTTATAATTTATATATATACATAGATATGCATATTCGTTTTTATATATGTGTATATACATTCACATATTTTATAATTTATAACTTAAATATATTGATATACATACATAGATATTTTATCTTTTACTCGTATTGTTATTGTCATTCTATTTGACATTTATTTATTCATTTATTTATGTGTTCGTCATTATTTTTAGGAAATGTTTTAGTT
This sequence comes from Gossypium hirsutum, assembly GCF_007990345.1. Taxonomy (NCBI): domain Eukaryota; kingdom Viridiplantae; phylum Streptophyta; class Magnoliopsida; order Malvales; family Malvaceae; genus Gossypium; species Gossypium hirsutum. Next base: position 17,157,230 of record NC_053438.1, read on the forward strand.
CCTTTTTTTATTTACTTATTATTTCATATATACTTGATTTGTTTTTATTTTTATTTTTCTTTTTTGATTGTTGCTCATATTAGTTATGCTTGTATTATCATGCTCATTATCATTTCGTTACACATATTAATAGTGTGTTTATTCCTACCATTTTATGTTAAATTAATTTTATTTAATGTAAATCATGGCTTTAAAATAAGTAAAATTTCGTATTTTGAGATTCGAAAATATCATGCCCTAACTTACGAGGTTTCAACTTTCTCGACGAATTTAAACGTACGAGTCCTTTCAAACTTAAACTTTTAAACGATCCCAGGAATTAATGAAAGATCGTGTTCTAACTTACGGGACATGCTTTTTTTTTATTATAAACCCGAAATAATCAAATTTCTTTCAAAAATAAGTAAATCTTTGGCATCTATTCTCGTATCGAGAATTCAAGACATTGTGCCCTAACTTACGGGACGTAATTTTCTTTCTCGATTTACGTGAAATATGCCCTTTTTTAGAAATATTTTAGCATTCCAATAAAGGATCGTATTTTAAATCTCCTTAAAGTTTTCAATCTTCGACACTAAGACATTAATTAATCAACTAGGTACCAATTTTGGGCGTTATAAGGGTGTTAATCCTTCCTCGTGCGTAACCGACTCCCGAACCCATTTTTTTGAATTTCGTGGACCAAGATCGTTATTTTAATAAAATTAAATCGTTTATTAAAGACACCCACTTTTTGATGTGGCCCGATCACACCTCATCAAAAAAGATCAGTGGCGACTCCCATTTTCGTTTTTATTTTCAAAATCCAAGTCAACCCCGTTTTATCAAAAAATGGTGTCAACAGCTTGGCGACTTCGCTAGGGACCAAAAATAATAAGAGAGTCAAGCCATGTGTTGATTACTTTTTGTCTTTTTTTTCGAAGATTGAAAACTTGACATGATCCTTTTGTTGCATTTCATTCATCTTTATTTTGGTCTTTATCATTTTGTATATAATTACTGCGTTATTTTGAGTTTAGATATATATTTCTACACATTGCATTGCATGACCGTTAGTCACACCCTTTTAAGTGGGAGTGAGAAACTACGCCTTCGTGAGGTTTTCACCTCCGCATGGGACAGTGAATCGCTTCCGGGATACATCCGTACCTATGTTTTCATGAGATTTTCATCTCCGCGTGGCCATAGAAAAATGTGTTCCCCTGAACTGAACTCAATCCGTATGAGCCTATAATGGGTGAGGATCGAGAAATGTGCTGGTTTAGGTACCCTTACTTTAGAACCGAACCACATGTAGCGAGCCATAAAATCCCACCTAGATAGAGCTACGCCAAACCTTAGTGCTTACCCGAATAGACGCTTTATTTATTATCGTTTACTTTAAATCTTAGCTCTATGTCTAATACTGATTTGCTTTGTTTGTGATTGCATGGCATCTTCATTCTAAAAGATGTGTCGATTCATGTTCAGTATCTAGATAGAAAGCTTATCATAGAAAAGGGGTTTCTTGATAAAATAGAAGATAATGCAGCTGTCCGAATATGGGCCGAGACGACACAGCAAGAGAAAGGCAATAGTCTTACCGAAGGGCACGTGTCAGAATTATGGAATTTCACCTGTATCAGCGTAATCCAAAATGATCTTCGAGAAATGAAAGAAATATGGGATTAATGGGATAACGAGACCAAGTAGTTGTTCTACTGTAACTACGGTGACCTGCCTTATCTACTCAATGTCAAAGTGGACAAGCATTTATTCCGAGCCCTTGCCCAGTTTTGGAATTCTGTTTACAGTTGTTTCACTTTTGGAAAATGGACTTGGTGCCTACCGTGTAAGACCTTGCTTCGGTGCCCAAAGATTCAAGTTGACAAGGCTTATTCTAGAGCTGCTAGTGTCCTGACGTTGTTAAAAAAATTGATGAACATCACAGAGATGAGTGAACAGTGGGTTGCCGCCCGAATCCAACAGAAAGGTGACAGTAAATGCGTTCCTTGGAAAAGCTTGCGAGATTTAGTACTCGTACGCCCTGATGTGAAGAAAAGAGTCGATGTCTTCGCTCTAGGTATCTATGGATTAGTAATCTTCCCCAAAGCTTTAGGGCACGTAGATGAGGCCGTCTCTGATTTATTCAGATCTTTGAATGCATGCCAGGGAGCAGGTGAGGGAAGGTTTATTGGATGTGCGCAGCTCTTATTAGTATGGTTTCATAGCCACTTTTGGAAAATAGAAAAAGTCTCTTATCGAGTATTCTCTGATAGTTACTCCCCTCTAGAGGAATTGGTGGCTACGCCAAGGCGAAATGATGTTTTAGAAGGAAAATGGTTGGCGATACTTCAGAATCTCCGAGATGAAGACGTCGAATAGAGAGCCCCTTAGTTGATTCCCGATGGGATATTGTACCGGTGTGGAGATTTTGACTGGGTTCCTCTGCTTGAGATATGGGGAGCTGTCGGATACGCTCCTCTACTCATATCAAGACAATACAAATCACGACAATTCATACCAGTAACACAGGGGCTGGCCCAATGTGAATTTTCCAATAAGGGGGACAATTACAAGAAAAAGGTTCGAGAAATGTCTAATGCCAGGAACCAAACCCGTCAAATGAAGATCTTGGCTGTGGGTTCGTCAATGACCCCCGAATATAGTCAATGGCTTGATCAAAGGGTCAATGACAACATCCCCGTGTCGAATTCAGAAATTGGTCGATCTTTAGAAGAGCACCTACAAGTAATTCCCTCTGAGATGGAAATTATCAAACAAGATTTTGAAAAGAGGAGTTCGAAGTTAATGAGGAAAATGGAGCAATTTGAAGAAGAAAAAATGCAATTAGGACTAGATGTTGACGTTAAAAAATTAGAGGCTGACAAACTGAGAAAAGGAAAGAACAAGGCTGAATAAGATTTGGACAGCTTAAAGACGGATTACAAGAAGTTGCGTAGGTCAATGAGAACTACCGGCTTGGGTAAAACGTCGGAACAATGTCGATAAGAAATCCAGGAGGAAAAAACTAAAGTTGGTCAATGGGAAAAGAAATTCCAAGATACTCGAGCTCGATAAGTTACTTTGGAAAATAGTCTATTAGTTTTCCAAAACGAGAATGTGGAGTTGAAAGTCTGAGTAGATGAGCTAGAAAAGTCGCTTCACCAGCACCGTATTCGTAATTTTGCGATTGAGTTAAAAGCAAGCTTAAGCAAAATCGAGGAATTGAGAGGAAAGGTAGGAGAGCTCGAGGAAGCATTGCAAAATAGCGAACTCCGAATAGAGCTTCTTGATAAGGGTAATGAACAGTGGCAAGAATAGCTCCATCGATCTCAAGACCAGATTAGAGAAAGAGACTATATTATGGGAGAGGCAGTGGCTCAAGTACGCGAAGTAGCTGATCACCTACAGACCCTAGCAGTTCAGGCCGATGTATTAATTCTGAAGTATGAGTCAGAGTCGGATCGAGGCCGAGAATTAGCTTGGCTTCTTAGAAAGGTTAAGGCTTTGAGTATAAGGGCAAAGTTGTATATGTAATTTATTTTATGTAAAGAAATTTCTTCTCTAGTAAAGTTTTCTAATGAAGTTGAATCAAAATCAGTGCCTCTTTTTGCATTCATATCATGCATTTGCATTACATCACATGCATCAAGTTTCATAAAATGACCCTAATAATTTAAAATATGACAGTTACCCTGAAAACCGACAAAAATCCATCAATCAAATATCACTACGGTACTCGTCGTCAAATAAAAGCAATGGATCAGAGGTTAGAAAATTTGGAACAATTGCAAAAGGAAATGCAAGATCAAATGCAGGAACGACTGGATAAAATCCAACAAGACATGCAAGAATCCCAGAAAGCTATGATGAACCAACTAACGCAATTATTGGCTGGAGTGAATGATAAAAGAAAAGCCCAGTAATTGATTCTGGAGTTGATCATGAAGATTTCGTTTATCCTTCAGGTTTTACTCCGATGAGTACCCAGGCACAACCAAAGATGTGCCCGTAGAGAGTACCTGTCACTATTAGGCCTCAATACCAGACTGGTGCTTCAGTACATATAAATTTTCAAATAGGCTCGGGTTCTAACTCGAGAGATAATCTAACCAACCCTGTTGTCCCTGATCTGGACGATGTAGTGGAAGTAGAGAAGGCAATGGTGGATTTACCGAAGCAACTTGAAGATAGGTATAGATGGCTAGAGGAAAAGTTCAAAGCAATGGAAAGTGCTGATTACCGTTGCAAGATCGATGCCAAAGACCTGAGTTTGGTCCCTGACTTAGTTCTCCTGCCTAAGTTTAAAATGCTAAAATTCGAAAGGTACAACAGGACTAGCTGTCTTGAAGCTCATATCACCATGTTTTGTTGGAGGATGACGGGATATATCGATAATGATCAATTGTTAATTCACTGTTTCCAGGACAGTTTGATCGGAGCTGCGGCCAAATGGTATAATCAGCTGAGTCGTGCCCAAATTAGCTCATGGAAAGATTTGGCACAAGCTTTCATGAGACAATACAGCCACATGGTGGACATGACGCCCGATAGGATCACGCTACAAAACATGGAGAAAAAAAAATGAAAGCTTCAGGCAGTATGCCCAGAGATGGAGAGAAGTGACAACTCAAGTCCAGCCGCCTCTATTGGAGAAAGAAACCACAGTGCTTTTCATCAATACGTTAAAGGCCCCGTTCATCACCCATATGTTGGGAAGCGCCACTAAGAGCTTCTCAAATATAGTAATGACCGGCGAAATGATTGAAAATGCGGTAAGAAGTGGTAAAATAGATGCAGGAAAAAACTCTAAAAGATCGGCCTCGAGGAAGAAAGAATGTGAGGTGAATAATGTGAGTGTATACAATAAGGGATATTCAAAGACAATTACCGTTGGCCCACCAAGGACGGTAGCAACTAGTCATCAAGGCCCCCCGAGGCAAGAGCCTAATTCGAGGTCAGAAAGACCCCAGTTTACTCCTATCCCGATAACTTATAGGGAACTATATCAAAATCTGTTTAATGCACATATGGTAGCCCCTTCTAATCTGAGACCCATGCAACCCCCGTTCCCTACGTGGTATGACGCAGATGCCCAGTGCGAATACCATGTAGGGATAACGGGGCATTCGATTGAAACTTGCACCGTGTTTAAGAAGTTGGTCAAAAGATTCATTAAAATGGGTATCATAAAGCTCGATGACCCCTCTAGAACTAACGTAGCAGGGAACCCTTACCTAATTATTTTGACAAAGGGGTAAACATGGTAGCTAAGGGCGGAAGTAAGAGAATTAAGACAAACGTGATGGAGGTAAGAGCCCCCAATGAAATGTGTTTGGGAACAAATGGTATGTAGGGGTCTAATCATACGAGATTTAGACGAAAGGCCTAAAAGGGAAGGAACATACTATGAGTTCCATGCCAAGGAGGGTCATGATATCCAGGAATGTGCAGAGTTCAAGACCATGGTACAAAATCTGATGGACAATAAGTAGATAGAGTTTTATAAAGAGATCAAGAGATTTGAAGAAAGAGAGGTTTGCACCTCAGAGGAGGGACCCGCAGAAAGGTTCCTAAAGGTCAATCACCCAGTGGTGATTATTTCACAGCCAACGAGTGATGAAGTAGGGATACAAATACAACCAAAAGTCATAATCAAAAAACCTCTACCCTTTTCTTATAAGGATAACAAAAGGGTTCCTTAGACTTATGATTGTAACATGACAATTCCAGGAAAGGGAACCCGATAAATGCTTCAGATGAGAGCAATGATGATGGCTTCTACACACGTAGTGGAAAGTGTTACGATCTAGCAATTTCAAAAATAGAGCCTGTAAAAGGAAAAGCTTTGGTGGTCGAACAAAAGAAGGAAAAGGCGGTCCGATTTGAATCACCTGTCAACGAGCCAATAACTGAGAATGAAGCTAGGGAGTTTCTAAAATTCTTAAAACACAGCGAATACAGTGTCGTAGAGCAGTTACATAAACAGATAGCTCGTATCTCGGTACTAGCGTTACTCTTAAGCTTGGAGGTACATCGCAGCGCATTAATGAAAGTATTAAATGAAACTTATGTCGCTGATGACATCTCAGTGAACAAGTTAGACCGTCTGGTTGGTAATATAAGCGCTGATAACTCCATTTTCTTTAACGACGATGAAATACCACTGGGTGGCATAGGATCGACCAAATCTCTGCACATCACAACCCGTTGCAAGGGGTATACGTTGCCAGGGGTACTAATTGATAATAGATCAGCTCTAAACGTCTTACCCTTATCCACCTTGAATAGGTTACCCATGGACAGCTCACATATGGAAACGTGCCAGAACATAATGAGGGCGTTCGATGGTACTGAAAGAAGAGTAATGGGAAGGATTGAAATACCCCTCTTAATCGGCCCAAGCACATATGAGGTAGATTTCCTGGAAATGGACATCAAGCCTTCTTACAATTGTTTATTAGGGAGGCCTTAGATTCATTCAGCAGGAGTAGTACCCTCATCATTGCACCAAAAGTTAAAGTTGGTAACAGAGGGCCGGTTGGTGACGATCAATGCAGAGGAAGACATCATTGTATCTGTAACCAGTGACGCACCATATATAGGGACAGAAGAGGAAGCCATCGAATGTTCTTTTCGATATTTGGAATTTGTAAACGCAATCTTTATTGTTGAAGGGGACAAGATCCCCACGCCCAAAATATCCAAAACAACAAGGATGGGCCTGTAGATGATGGCAGGAAGAGGAACCTTACCTGGACAAAGGACTCGAGAAATATCTCCAAGGGATGGTAGAGGTACCCAAATTAGCAGACAAATGAGATTGCTTTGGCTTAGGATATAAGCCAGATACAAAGCAAAAGAAGAAAGAGTTGAAGAAAAAGTAGGAAAGAAGAAGAGCACGTTTGAGTGGGGAGGAAACAAAATAGGAACCCATGATATTCCCCCACATATCCAAAACATTCGTGTCAGGGGGAATTATTCACCCCGAATGAAAGACGTCAAGAAAAGGAATTACAGAAGAGATGTTGGTGAATTTGAGTATCAATGCCATATCCGAGGAAGAACCAAGAGAAGAGAATTCATCAGGCATTTGCCCTTACGAGCCAGGAAGTGTTCTGAATAACTAGACTACCGAGGAGATCCTCGTAACTTTTAAAATCGATTCAGAGTAATATTCAGAACACACTTGTTGCTCTAAGCTTGGGAGCAACAAGAATCTTTTGTAAAAGGCACATGTCTAGAATTTTATTTCAATGAAAGTATTGTTTAGTCTCATTTCGAGCCAATATTCTTTTATTCTTTTCATTCAATTCATAAACATAATATGCATATAATTATTCTTATATTTTTTTCTTTGAACCTTCCTTCATCTTAATAACAGGTCCCCAGATATTAATGATATGAGCGACTCTGTTACTAACTCAGTGTCCTCTTTTGAGCAAGACATGTGTATAGAGGATTCTCGGGATTTTTAAGATGATCAAGGCTGCAACTTATCTCTCGATTTGTTAAGAATGGTAGAACAAGAAGAAAAACGGATCCTACCTTATAAAGAGTTGGTGAAAGTTGTGAGCTTAGGGGAAGCAAAAGAAGTGAAAATTGGAGCTTGCATTGATGCAGAGATGAAGAGAGATCTCATTGAGTTGCTCCAAGAATTCAAAGATATCTTTGCATTGTCCTATCAAGACATGCCCGGGTTAAACACTGATATAGTAGTACACCGACTCCCCATAAAAAATGAATGTAAACCAGTTCAACAAAAACTCCGAAGGATGAGACCTGACGTCTCATTAAAAATAAAAGAAGAAGTTAATAAGCGGTTTGATGCTGGTTTCTTGCAAGTGGTCAATATTCAGAATGGGTGGCCAACATAGTCCCTATTCCTAAGAAAGATGGGAAAGTACGAATGTGTGTGGACTACAGAGATCTAAATAAAGCTAGTCCCAAGGATAATTTCCCATTGCCCCATATTGATACCTTAGTGGAAAATACGGCCGGTTACTCACTGTTCTCCTTCATGGATGGTTTCTCTGGGTACAACCAAATTAGGATGCATCCTGAAGACATGGAGAAGACCACCTTCATAACGATGTGGGGGACATTTTGCTACAAAGTGATGCCATTTGGACTAAAAAATACGGGAGCAACGTATCAAAGAGCCATGGTAACCTTGTTCCATGACATGATGCATAAATAGATAGAAGTCTATGTCGATGACATGATTGCAAAGTCTAGAACAGAAGGGAAACATGTGCAAGTCCTTAGAAAATTGTTCATAAGGTTAAGGAAATTTCAACTAAAACTAAATCCAGTGAAATGCACCTTCGGGGCCAAATCAGGAAAATTACTGGGATTCGTGGTTAGTGAGAGAGGAATTGAGATCAATCCAGACAAAGTAAGGGATATACAAGAACTACCCCCACCGCGTACTCAAAAAGAAGTTCGAGGTTTTCTAGGGAGACTAAACTACATTGCTCGGTTCATTTCACAGTTAACTGATAAATGTAACCCATATTTCGTCTCCTTAAGAAACACAACCCAGGTGTATGGGATGAAGAGTGTCAAAAAACTTTTGAGAAAGTCAAACATTGCCACCTTGCCCAGACAAGCCACTGATACTGTATTTGGTAGTATTTCAAAATTCCATGGGATGCGTGCTTGGCCAACATGATGAGTCATGACGAAAAGAAAGAGCGATCTACTATCTCAGTAAGAAGTTCACTGAATGCAAGACAAGGTATTCGGCAATTTAGAAGTTATGTTGCGCCCTGATCTGGACAACTCGGAGGTTGAGACAATACATGTTGTACCATACAACCTGGTTAATCTCTAAACTGGACCCTCTGAAATACATGATGGAGTCAACTGCTTTAAATGGAAGGATGGCCCGATGGAAAATTCTACTGTCTGAATTTGATATAGTCTATGTGAACCAGAAAGCAGTAAAAGGGAGTGCAATAGCAGACTTTTTGGCTAGTAGAGCGCTGGAAGATTATAAGCCACTAAACTTCAATTTCCCGAATGAGGATTTGATGTATGTTGCAGCCGTAGAAAAAGACTTTCAAGAAAACGATCCTTGGAAGCTGAATTTTGACGGAGCCTCGAATGCTGTGGGCAATAGGATTGGGGCAGTCTTGGTATCTCCCGATGGTGATCATTACCCATTCACTAGCAAATTAGATTTTGATTGCACAAATAGCATGGTGGAGTATGAAGCATGCATCATGGGAATTCGTGCAGCTATTGAACGTAAAATCAAAGTGTTAGAAGTATATGGGGATTCTACGTTGGTAATTTATCAGCTCAAAGGCGAATGGGAAATAAGAGACTCCAAGTTGATCAATTATCGAAAGCTGGTCTTGGAATTAATTGAGGATTTTGATGACATTACCTTCTGTTATCTCCCACGAGATGAAAATCAGATGGCCGACACATTGGCTACATTAGCCTTTATGATCAAGGTAAATAAACAAGAGGATGTGAAACCTATCCAAATAAGCATTTATAAGGCTCCAGCCCATTGTTACAACATTGACGATAAAGAAGAAAAGGATGACCACCTCTGGTATCATGACATATAGTGATATGTAAGGAATCGTGAGTATCCCGGCCAGGCGACTGAGAATGAAAAGAAGACACTAAAAAGGCTGGCCAATGATTATGTCTTAGATGGTGAGATCTTATATAGAAGAGGAAAAGATCAGGTGCTATTAAGATGCGTAGACGCTGTAGAGGCCAGACAAATCTTGGAGGAGGTCCATGAGTGAGTTTGTGGAACGCAGGCTAATGGTTTCACAATGGCCAAACAAATCATTAGATTTGGATATTATTGGTCCACCATGGAAGGAGATTGCATCAAATATGCCAAGAAATGCCATAAGTGCCAAATTTATGGAGATAAGATTCACGTGCCTCCTTTACCTCTCCATGTCATGACTTCCCCATGGCCTTTCTCTATGTGGGGCATGGATGTCATTGGGCCGATATCGACAAAAGCTTCAAATGGGCATTGTTTCATCTTCGTGGTTATTGACTACTTTACTAAGTGGGTAGAGGCTACTTCTTACGCCAACGTTACAAAGTCAGCAATCAGCAGATTCCTAAAAAAGGAGATCATATGTCGGTACGGGATGCCAGAAAGGATTATATCCGATAATGCATTGAACTTGAACAACAACACAATAGCGGAGGTCTGTAATCAATTCAATATCAAACACCACAACTCATCGCCATATCACCCAAAAATGAATGGCGCGGTAGAAGCGGTCAATAAAAACATCAAAAAGATTGTAGGGAAAATGACTGAGACTTATAAGGATTGGCATGAGAAGTTGTCCTTTTCTTTTTTGCCTATCGAACGTCTGTCAGAACCTCTACCGGGGCAACACCTTTCTCCTTGGTGTATGAAATGGAGGTAATTTTACCTATTGAAATAGAGATTCCTTCCCTCCGACTTTTATCAGATTAGAAACTAGATGAAGCAGAATGGATTCAATCCCGATATGATCAACTGAATTTGATCGAAGAAAAGAGGCTACGAGCTATACGTCATGGTAAAATGTACCAAAGGAGAATGATGCGAGCTTACAACAAAAATGTTCATCCCAGGGAATTCCATGAAAGAGACTTAGTACTGAAGAAAATCCTTCCCATACAAAAGGACTTTAAAGGAAAGTGGATGCCGAATTGGGAAGGACCATATGTGGTAAAGAAAGCCTTTTCTAGAGGAGCGTTAATTTTGACCGAGATGGATGGCAAGAACTTTCCTAACCTTGTGAATTCGGATTCAGTCAAGAAGTACTTCACCTGAAAAAAAAAGGGAGAGGCCAAGGTGAAAACCCGCAAAGGGCGCCTTGAGACCAAAGAGTTTTTGAATTAAAAACCCAAGAATGGGCAGTTCAAATTTTAATCAAAGGTGGGGCATGCGGTAGCCTTGTCCTCTCTGAATTAGCAAGAAGGTGAGACGCTACATCTCAGGGCATTAACAAAGTCTTCTAGGACTTCTAAACACATATCAAGTTCAAAAGGGTCCTTAAGAAGTTTGGGGCAGAAAAACTCATGCTACGATAACTGGGGCATTTATTTCTATTTTATTCATTTTTTGTATTTTTGTTGAGAGCAAAGCTCGAGATAAATTTATTATCATTCTATATTCTAGAAAAATTTGCTATCTTGATTAATACATTTATCTCGAGCTTTGCTCTCAACAAAATTTCATCTTGTCCATTGTGATAATTTTTTTCAAGCATATTTCATTGAAATAACGATTAATGGACTGACAATATTCAAGCAAAAGGAGTTCTGTATATTACTCTGTAAGCTTCCAAATGGTACGAGGACCCGAAACAAGACTATTATTTAGAACTAACCAAACTTAAGGGTTGGAAACATTTGAGGAAGAATAGTATAAGTTGTGACTATGTCTTCAGATTTTCTGTCAGAGATACCAGCTGAACAAGAAGGCATGGTGTCACATCAGTGATAGAACCTTGATGAATAACGAACAATGACAACTCAAACATTAAAATGGGATCATTCTCATGACATTCTGCATTCATCCAAATGTCATTCATACACATCTAGTTAGGAGCATTTGATTCATTCTGATCATGTCATCCTAAACACTAGGCATAAATAGATTTTACAGGTCATGTTCCCAAGAGAACAGATCAGCGAAACCATAGATCCTATACCCCTGAAGTTGCAGTGGGATGAGTTGAAGTAATTATTGTAGATCTTATCTCCCTAAACAGTAGTGGAGCAGATCAAAAGCACCAGCCTTATCTCCCTCAGCAGCAGCAAAGTAGTTCGAAGATTGTAAATCTTATCTCCCTAAACAGTAGTGGAGCAAATCGAAAGCAGCAGCGGAGTAGGTCAAAGATTGTAGATCTGATCTCCCTAAACAGTAGTGGAGTAGATCGAAAGCATTAGCCTTATCTCCCTAAGCAACAGCGGAGTAGGTTAAAGATTGTAGATCTTATCTCCCTAAGCAATAGTGGAGCAGATCGACAGCACCAGCCTTATCTCCTTGAGCAACAGCGGAGTAGGTCAAAGATTGTAGATCTTATCTCCCTAAGCAATAGTGGAGCAGATCAAAAGCACCAGCCTTAGCTCCTTGAGCAGCAGCAGAGTAGGTCGAAGGTTGTAGATCTTATCTACCTAAACAGTAGTAGAGCAGATCGAAAGCACCAGCCTTAGCTACTTGAGCAACAGCGGAGTAGGTCGAAGGTTGTAGATCTTATCTACCTAAACAGAAGTGGAGCAGATCGAAAGCACCAACCTTATCTCCCTGAGCAACAGCAGAATAGGTCGAAAATTGTAGATCTTATCTCCCTAAGCAGTAGTGGAGCAAATCGAAAGCACAGATCTTATCTCTCTGAAGTTGAAGTGGAGCAGACATAAGAAACCAATCCTATCTCCCTGAAGTTATAGTGGAGCAAACAAAAACCAAAACCTCGTCCTCCTGAAGTTACTGCGAAGAAGATTGAAGCTACAAGAAGTGCAGTTGAGTGGATTGAAGCAAAAGGACACAGTGGACTGGAAGGAGGCTACTTAGAGAAGAGAAGCACCCAAGAAGTCAATATTCAGCGACACCGGGCAAAATTAGTCCTTTTTGATGTCTTTGCTCTATTCCCGTTACACGACAATGAGCAAAGAGGGGCAGTTGTAAGGCCCAATTTTAGCCTGAGGTCCAAAACCCAAACCAGACCAAACTAAGATTAATAAAAAAAAGCTAGCAGCCTAACTAACCCAATTCCAAACAGACCCAACATCAGATAGCCCAAGTGAAACCCAAACCTGAACCCAAAATACCAACCCGATTCAAACCCAAAAGGCCTAATAACAAAACCCTAGCCCAATTCAGCCCACAACCTAACTGCACCAGTGCTCCATGTGCGTCGTACTTCCCCTCGTGCCTTTGCAGCGCACTCGACGCCCGAAGCATGACAAACACCATTGGCTTTGCACCAACATGGCCCGGGTTATCCCTCCAACACCCGTTGACCTTGCCCAAAACCTGCAAACAAGACAAAACAATAGAAGAGAATAGAGGTAAAAGAACAGTAGAATACAGTAGAAAAAAAAGTAACATAATCGGCTATAAAGGCCGAACCAAATGTAATTCGAGGATGATGATTTTTTTAACATTTTTTTAGAACAAGAAAGCAGAAATCAAAATCCGAAAGGTTTACATTTACCCTTTTACAATCTATCTTTAATCTATTTTATCCCTTTTTGTGTTTATTATTTAAATACGAAAGTGGAAATGAAAAAGAAAAAAGAAAGGACAGACCTATACACGTTTTAAACGCCAAGGGACTCACCTCCGATGATTGGTGACTGGAAACTGAGAGGTTTTTAGAACTTTGGGGCATTTTGGCTAACATTTTGGAAATTTTGAACACGGATTCGGGCTCAGGAGGGTTGAAAGGACTAGATCTTAAATTTCTCCCCTTTCCAGCCACCGTGTATGGCGACGCCGTCGCCGGTTGCCACGGCTAACACCACGGTCGATGCCCGTACCTCTGGCCGATTTTTGGGGAGAGAACAGGGATTTGGGAGTTTTTTTTAGTTTTTTTTTGTTTTAAGAAAATGAAAAATGAAAGAATTAGAAGAGATTTGGCTTTTATAGCACTAATAAAACGACGACGTTTCACTTGGGGGGTTTTAGTGCAAAACGGCTCCGTTTGGAGCAACCCGACCTATACCCAAGGATCCACGTATTTCCATACTAATGGGATATTTACTTGGCGAGTCCTTCTATTTCTCTAGCGATTTTCAATCCTATCCTCTTTTTTTTTTCATTTTACCATGTAATTTTAATTCTCTTTCAATATTAGTCCTTCGTATGCTGACCCGCCAGGGAATAATGCGTGTACGACTTGGGTTTTATTGCCCATTTGGGCCTCGTTAGTTGTCACACATATTGTTTTGGTCCTTTTTCTTCTATGTGTTACTAATTTGCCCTAAAATTCTGTCCAGATTCATTTTAATCCTCTATATGTTATTTTAATTATTTTATTACTAAATTAATTATTGTAATACTGTTATTATTATATAATATCACTAATAATAATAATATTATTATTATTACCAAATATTTATGTATACTTTTTTAATCCCAAGTTTTATTATATATATACATATCTTTTTATAATATATACGCACATATTTTATAATCTGTACATATCCATACACATACTTATATGTTTTTTTATATTTTCATATAATTTATATATATACCTGCATATTTTTAGATATACATACTTATGTTTTTTTACGCTTTATAATTTATGTATATACATAGACATGCATATTCGTTTTTATATATATATATGTATATACATTCACATATTTTATAATTTATAACTTAAATATATTGATATACATACATAGATATTTTATCTTTTATTCGTATTGTTATTGTCGTTCTATTTGACATTTATTTATTCATTTATTTATGTGTTCGTCATTATTTTTAGGAAATGCTTTAGTTCCTTTTTTATTTACTTATTATTTCATATATACTTGATTTGTTTTTTTTTCTTTTTTGATTGTTGCTCATATTAGTTATGCTTGTATTATCATGCTCATTATCATTTCGTTACACATATTAATAGTGTGTTTATTCCTACCATTTTATGTTAAATTAATTTTATTTAATGTAAATCATGGCTTTAAAATAAGTAAAATTTCGTATTTTGAGATTCGAAATGATCGTGCCCTAACTTACGGGGTTCAACTTTCTCGACAAATTTAAATGTACGAGTCCTTTCAAACTTAAACTTTTAAATGATCCCGGGAATTAATGAAAGATCGTGTTCTAACTTACGGGACATGATTTTTTTCTTATAAACCCGAAATAATCAAATATCTTTCAAAAATAAGTAAATCTTTGGCATCTATTCTCGTATCGAGAATTCAAGACATTGTGTCCTAACTTACAGGACATAATTTCTTTCTCAATTTGCGTAAAATATGCCCTTTTTTCAAAATATTTTAGCATTCCAATAAAGGATCGTATTTCAATTCTCCTTAAAGTTTTCAATCTTCGACACTAAGACCTTAATTAATCAACTAGGTACCAATTTTGGGCGTTACGAGGGGGTTAATCCTTCCTCGTGCGTAACCGACTCCCAAACCCATTTTTCTGAATTTCGTGGACCAAGATCGTTGTTTTAATTAAATAAAATCATTTATTAAAGATAACCACTTTTTGAGGTGGCCCGATCACACCTCAGCAGAAAAGATTGGTGGCGACTCCCATTATTGTTTTCATTTTCAAAATCCAAGTCGACCCCGTTTTATCAAAAAAATGGTGTCAACACATATCATGAAAGACATTTCAAAATGCCCAAGTTCTCATTGAAGGATTAATGACCCAAGATATAGCATTTGAAGAATCTAATTCAACAAAAAGTTAGACACTACCCAACCAAGGATGAGAAGAAAAAAGTTGTTGTGCTATAGAGATCGCTTCCACGAGAGAAGAAGTCAAAATAGAACCATAGAAAAGACCACGAACCAGTCTTTCATAGTCTCCAAGAACTCCGCCTAAACCAGCCTTTTCGCACCAAATTTCCAAGCTCCATCAAGACTGAATTTCATGGATGAAGGAGGAGCCTGCCAAACAAACGACATCTAGCCAAAATAAAAAAGAGGGGTCAAACCACCACTTATTCTCTTGGAAGAGCTTTCACCCAATGCATTGCCCTCAATCTAAAAATAAAAGAAATCTCTATTCAAGGTAGTCTCATTACGATCGAGCTAACCATAAAGATCACAAAGTGGCTGCCCCACCAGTCTCCAACATTTCAGACCAACTTTCGACATATGTCAGCTATCCCGTGTAAGCAATAAATCCTCAATATAGAAAGGCTTGACAAAACAAAACCCCCACCATCTCAGAATCACTCCCCAAGTTTCCCATGCTAGTTAACAATTAATGAGCATGTTAGTTGCATCCTCCTACTCCAACCCACTCCAACAGCAAAGGAGTGAATTCGCTTCGCTGATAAGACTCCTTTTCCAAGGAAACATTCTTTTGTGATGCTATCATGAATCACCAACCAAAGGAAAAGCCTTGGAACTTTTGGTGGTACGTTCAAGCGCCAAACAATCTTAAGAACTCGGGAATCAGAGATCAATAGATTATTCTAGTAAAGCATCCAAGACACCTTTTTAACTGAAAATTTTCCTTTAATATCCATAGTAGAGGTGCCTATGGGTCGGGCGGATGATTATTTTTAAAAGGGAGGTTGCGAATGATTTTTTTTTAAGTTTGTTTTACTTATATAAACATCGTTTTGGGGTTGGCTTCTGACACCCAAAACGGCGTCGTTTCAAAGGCGACCCGAATCCCCTTAGGATCCGCGTGTTTTTAAAAGGGGGTCTATTTGTGCGAATAGTCCTTCCGCTTTTTAATTATTTTTCAATTAAGTTCTTTTATTTTTTTAATTTTTACCCTATAATTTATTTTATTTACATTTTAGTCCATATCTGAACGACGCCGTTTGGAGGAGAAGGGAGAATATCCCATTTAGTCCCCCCTGTTATTTGCGCATTCAGCTTAGTCCTTCCCTTTTTATTTATTTCTAATTTGCCCCCAAATCTCTGTTTTAAATTTCAATTTAGTCTTTTTTTTTTGTTAATTTTACTATTTTAGTATTAAATTAATTAATTTAATATTATTATTACTATTATTATTTTCCCTCTTTTTTAAATTTATTTACTCATTATTATTATCATAGTATTAAATTAATGAGTTTCGCAATTATTATTTCTATTTTTATCTAAATATTTTAAAATGCATTTATTTTATTATATCGTTTTATCTATTTATATCTTTTTATATATTTTCAAACTCTAGATTATTTATTATTCATATTATTATTAATATTACCATTATCATTATTATCTTTTTAATTTACATAGTATTTATTTATTCATTTGTTCACTATTAGTTTTTTTTATATTTTAGCTCTTTTACTTATTTTTTTATTAGATTGTTTGTTCTATTTTATTTTATTCAATTTTCATGTTTCTTACTATTATTCGTATTCACTCATTTATTATTTTGTTATGCATATTAACATCGTACTTTTTTATACCAATTCGTGTTACATTAATCATTACTCAATACATAATTTTTTTTAAATAAGCGATATGTCGTATTTTAAGATTCGAAAAGTCATTCCCTAACTTACGGGGTTTCGGTTTTCTCGATAAATCCAACTATACGAACCTTTTTAAACATAAGTTTTTTAAATAATCTCGGGAATTAAAAAAGATCGTGTTCTAACTTACGGAATATGATTTCTTTTCTAAAACTGAGATAATCAAATATCTTTTAAAATAAATAAAACTTTTGGTGTTTATTCTCGTTTCGAGCATTTAAGACATTGTGTCCTAACTCACGGGATATAATTTTTTTCTCGATTGACGTGAAATACGCCCTTTTCTAAAAAAAATTCAATTAAGCGATATTTTAACAAAGGATCGTATTTTAAATCTTTTCAAAGTTTTCAATTTTTGACACTAAGACATTAATTAATCAATTAGGTACCAATTTTGGGCGTTACGAGGGTGTTAATTCTTCCTCGTACGTAATCGACTCCCGAACCCATTTCTTGGATTTTTGTTGACCGAAAATTGTTGCTTTAGTAAATCAAATCTTTTATTAAAATGATTAAATCACAAGGTGATCCGATCACACCTAATAAAAAGGATCAGTGGCGACTCCCATGTTCGTTTTCGTTTTCAAAATCAAAGTCGACCCTTTTAAAAAAAATAGTTTCGACAGCTTGGCAACTCCACTCGGGACCAAAACAAAAGAGTCTAGCTACAAGTCGATCAATTTTTGTCTTTTTTGTCGAAAATTGAAAATTCGATTTAAATTTACGATCCTTTTGTTGCATTTCATCCGTCATTTTTGTGGTCTTTAATATGTTTTCTTTATTGGTTTAAGCCTTTTGATATATTTCGCATATTGCATTACATGACTGCTTGATTATACCCTTTTAAGTGGGAGTGAGAAACTACTCCTTCGTGAGGTTTTCACCTCCACATGGGATAGTGAATTGCTTTCGGGATACATCCGTACCTATGTCTTCGTGAGATTTTCATCTCTGTATGGCCATAGGAAAATGTATTCCCCTGAACTGAACTCGGTCCATATGAACCTATAATGGGTGAGGATCAAGAAATCTGTCGGTTTAGGTACCCCTACTTAAGAACCAAACCGCATATAGTGAGTCCTAAGAGCTTACCCTAGGTAGAACCATGTCAAACCCCTAGTGGTCATCCAAATAGGTGTCCTTTTTGTTATTTATGTTTTTGTACTGACGTGTTTTCTTTTATTTTAGTTATGATTGCATTGCATTTTCATCATAGAAAAGAGGTGTTGATTCACGTTCAGTTGCTAAATAGAGAGCTTGTCATGAAAAATGGATTTCTTGATAAAGTGAAAGACAATGCGGTCGTCCGAATATGGTCCAAGAAAATGTAACAAGGTAAGGGTGGTAGTCTGATGAATGAGTATACGAATTTGCTTCGTTGCCCGAGGATTCAAGCTGACAAAGATTATTCCAAAGCCGCCAACTTTCTTAAAGAAGCTAACGAGCATCACGAAGATGAGTGAACAATAGGTCGCGGCTCGAATCAAGTAAAAAGAAGATAGAAGAGGCACCCCTTTAGAGAGTTCGCGAGATTCGATCTTAACATATGGGTATGAGGAAAAGGATCGGTGTCTTCACTTTGAGTATTAGGGTAAGGCTGTATATGTAAATATCCATTTTATGTAAAGCAGGTTTGTTTTCTACTAAAGTTGTTCTAATAGAACTGAATCAAAATTAAAGCATCTCTTTTTGCATTCATTCCATTCATCTGTATTACATTTCATTGCATGCATTAAATTTCACAAAAGGACCCTAATTAATCGAAATTGTTACAGTTACCCTGGAAACTAACAAAAATCCTCCAACTAAATATCGCTATAGTACCTGTCGTGAAGCCAAAGAAATGGATCAAAGATTAGAAATATTAGAACAAATACAGAAGGATATGCAAGATCGGCTGCAAACGCAGATGCAAGAATAATTGGCCAAAATTCAACAAGACATGAGGGATCAAATGCAAGAATCCCAAAGAAGTATGATGAGCCAATTAACGTAGTTACTAGCCGGAGAGCTTGAAAAAGGGAAAGGGCCAGTGGTCAACAGTGGGGATGATAATGAAGGCCCCATCTATCCCCCAGGTTTTACCCCAATAAGCGTCCAGGCCCAACCAGACACGCGTCCACAAAGGGCAACCGTTACTATCAGACCCCAACAATATCAGACTGGTACCTCGGCACCAATAAATTACCTGATAGGCTCAGGTTCCAATCCGAGGGACAATCCAACCAGTCCTGCAGTTTCTGATCTAGACGAAATGGCAGAAATAGAAAAAGTAATGGTAGAACTGCCAAAATAACTCAAAGATCGGTACAGGTGGTTTGAGGAAAAACTCAGAGCAATGGAAAATGCTGATTACCATTGCGAGGTTGACGCCAAGGGTCTGAGTTTGGTCCCAAATCTAGTACTCCACCCGAAATTCAAAACTCCAGAATTAGAAAAGTATAATGGGACTAGTTGTCCTGAAACTCACATCACGATGTTCTGTCGAAGAATGACAGGATACGTTAATAACGATCAATTGTTAATTCATTGCTTCCAAGATAGTCTAATTGGGTCGACTGCCATATGGTACAACCAGTTAGTCATACCAAAATCCACTCATGGAAGGACTTGGTACAGGCTTTCATAAAGCAATACAGTCATGGAATAGACATGACACCTGACAGATTTACACTGCAGAATATAGAAAAGAAGTAAAATGAGAGCTTCAGGTAATATGCCCAAAGATGGGGAGAGGTAGCGACACAGGTCCAGCCACCTCTTTTGGAGAAAGAAACCATGATGCTTTTCATCAACACTCTGAAAGCCTCGTTCATTAACCACATGTTAGGAAACGCAACGATGAGCTTCTCGGATATGGTAATGTCTGGCAAGATGATTGAAAACGCGGTAAAGAGTGGGAAGATAGATGCAGGAGAAAGCACCAAAAGATCAACCCCAAAGAAAAATGAAAATGAAGTGAATAAAATGAGTAAAGGGTATTCCAAATCAGTCACTGTAGGCCAGTTGAGGGTCGTGACTACTAGCTATCAAGGCATCTCAAGGCAAGAATCCAACTCGAGGCCAAACACAGAAAGACTCCAGTTCACACCCATCCCTATAACATCCCGGTCTAAACCCTAGTCGGACAGTGGTTTCGGGACCACAAATCTGAATTAGAAAAATATTTTAATATTATTTTCTGTGCCTATTATGTGTGAATTTGCTTGTGTGAAATTTTCCTGTTTTAATTTTATCGTTTAAGTATCCGATTAAATGAAAGGATTTAATCCCGTAAAATGAAAATTTAAGGGTTAAATTAAAAAAGGTCGAATAATAGTTGTTCTTTTAATGTGACGGGTTTATGTGACAAATGGGCCATTATTAAAGTTAGTGGGTGGTATTTGACAAGAATGACCTTAGCATATATATTAAATATTATTATTAAAGGTTAATTGGTAAATGAATTATAATGTATTTCATAATAAAACAAATGAAAAATGTTAGTGGATTTCATCCACCCATCATCGAACATTGAAAGAAAAAGAAAGGGTTGAAGCTTTGTTATATTTGGCCTCGGATGAGCTTGATTGAGGTATGTTTTTAAATCGGTTTTTGATAATTTTTACGTTTTTGAGATCGTTGCTTTGTGTTCTTCAAAACCCATGCTTTAATTTTTGGAATTCATGATGATTTTGTGATATGCCATTGATGATAGTTTATGATTTTTATTGTTTGAAGGTAGAAAATAAAAGATATGTGATAGATTATAATGTTTGTTTTCGAATTTTTGATGAATTTGATTATTTTAAGTTAAATTGTAAGAAATATTAAAGTGAGGGGCTAAGATGTGAAATAAACGAAATGCAAGGACGTATATGAGTCTAGGGAATATTCGGCCAAATTACATTGTGATTAATTTGGAATATTTTGTGTTTTGTGTAATTTGGACTAAATTGTAAAAAATGTTAAATATTCGGGGAAAAATGGTAAATTGCCCATTTATGTGTTTTTGGACGGAATTGAATGAAATTATGTTTGAATGAGTTAAATTTGAATGTGTATAGATCAAGAATTAAAGAAATCGGACTTGGATCGGGGGGAAAATAAAGTCGTCGATTAATTGTTCCGTTCCGGTTTATCATTGTTCGAGGTAAGTTTATAAGCAATTAGATGTTAAAATTTCTGAATAAATGTTAGTTATATATATACCGAAATGAAATATGCAAATATATATATAGCTGAATGTGTTTTAGTTCGGAAAGTAGAAATAGACGTGAATGCGATTTATCGATATTTAGCACTAAGTGTGCAAGTATGGAATAGCTGCGGCTATATGAACGGCACTAAGTGTGCAAAATTAAAATAATGATGTTGGATAATAGGCACTAAGTGTGCGAAATTAAAATGATGATGTTGAATAACGGGCACTAAGTGTGCGATACCGAAAGCAACTTGGTTAGATGAGAAAGAGCACTAATCGTGCAACTTCATTATGGTCTCGACCAATTATTTAGTACGTGACAGTACAAGTATACAATGGAGGAATAATACTTGATATCAAGGTAAGTTGGTTATTTCAATTGTGATGAGAAAAATTTACATGAGGTAAATGAAAGTATATGAGTATATGAAAGTTTATATTCGGCCAAATGGTAACTATATGTGATATTGTAATTATGTTTTATATGCATTTATATATATGAATGAGTACATTCAGTAAAGAGTGGGTATATGATTTGAAGATGAAAATAACTGTGTTATTATTTAAAGGCATATTTGGCCAAGCTGAAATTGGTTCATAGTTACATATTTGATATTTAAGTTTTGCAAGCTCGAATATGTATATATATATGAATATGATTACATTATTCGATTTTTTTATTTAATTATTAACGTCATTAAATTGTTCAATTGCTTATGACTTACTAAGTTATGATAGCTTATTGTGTATATGTGTTTCCTTCAGTTTTATAGATTTTGGAAGCTAGTTACGGGCTTGGGGATTGTCAGCGTAGTCAATCACACAATCGTCCAATCATCGGTACTTATAAAAGTTAAATATAAAATCTATGGCATGTATAAGCTATACTCCCCTTTTGAATATATTTTGAATGAAGTGTATATATATATAATAAGCCATGCGAAAATGGCTTGTTTGTTTTGACATGAATGGTTTCATGCTTTGAATATTATTATGGTTGATGATTTGGCTATGTTTTATATATGGTTGAGACTAATATAAATGATGTTATGATTTAGAAGATTTTCAATTTTGATAATTATGCATATTGGATGTGATAGACAAGTAAAGATGATTGATATGATACGATATAAGTATAAGTTACGTTTGAATTCATGGATGGGAATATCTTAGTTTTTGGCAATTGAGATTGAATTTGAATTATCATATACTATATGAAAGTTGTATATTGATTTACTATGAAAATAGAGTAGTTGAAATTGGTAATTTGCATAATAGCATTGTTTATGGACTTGGTCTTGTAAACGACCTTTGATACATTGAGGGACAAATAATACATAGTAAATATATATATAGGATCGGCTTTGGTATGTTATGCATGGAATTGTTTGAGTATTGATGTTTTTGACATTAGTTAAAGCATAAGTATTTAAGCTTAATTGTATTTAGCTAAAGCTTGAGAAATTGACCATATGAATAGTAATTATAATTATTTGATGAATAAATATTTGTATGCAATTTGATAGGTAGTTTTGATTGTTTGAATAATAATAAGTGAATATACTATGAAATTATACAAATGCATATGGCATATTTGGTCCAATGTTTATAATTGATTGTATTTATAAGGGTTGATATAGGTACATATGTTAAAATACAATGATTACATGTAAAATAGAAAAAAAATTAAATGTGAGTTTTATATACACATTTGTGTCATTGTTGTTTGTAATTGATTTGTTAGTCGAGTAGGCGAAATGAGGTATGACCTAAAGTGGTGTTTGAAATATTCTGCATAATTTTTAATTATGAGTTATGTGTTTATGAATATGTTTGATGCATGATATGAAATGACTCGTAATAAGTTGATATTACCTTTTTGATTTAAGACTTGGTTGGTTCAGGAGGTTGAACATGTGTACATCTATGATTATTTGAACTTGAATTTTGTTCGGTAATACCTCGTAACCCTATTTCGGTGACGGACACGGGTTTAGGGTGTTACAATCCCGATAACATATAGAGAGCTGTATCAGAATCTGTTTGATGCATATGTGGTATCTCCATTCTACTCAAAACCCGTGCAACCTCTGTTCTCGAAATGGTATGATGCGAATGCCCAATGCGAATACCACGCGGGAATAACATGACACTCAATTGAAAACTACACTACATTTAAAAAGTTAATTGAAAGACTCGTCAAGATGGGCATCGTGAAGTTTGACGATCCACCAGGACCTAATATGGTAGGAAATCTGTTACCCAGTCATCCAGACCCAAGGGTAAACGCGATAATTGAGAGTGGAGGAAATAGAACCAAAACCAATGTTACAGAAGTAAAAACCCCACTGAAATGGGTTTTGAAACAAACGATAGACATGAGATTAATCATTCAGAATTCAAAGAAGAGACCAAAAGGGATGAGGAGCTACTGTGAGTTCCACACTGAAGAAGGTCATGAAATCTAGGAGTGCGTTGAATTCAAAGCTTTGGTGTAGAGCCTAATGGATAATAAAAATTTGGAATTCCTTGAAGAAATCAAAGGCCCGGAAGGAATGTTAGGGAATTTGAACATTAACGCCGTATCTGAAAAGGGAGCCAGGGAAGAGAATTTAGCAGGCATTTGCCCTTACACACCTGGAAGTGTTTTGAACAATGGGACCGTAGAAGAGATCCCTGAATTTTTTAAACCTAATTCGGAGTCATGTCCAAAACACGCTTATTGCTCTAAGCATGGGAGCAATAAGAATCCTTTTGTGAGATAAGCTTATGTCCAACATCTTTATTTCAATAAAATGTATCTTTGTTTCTCACTTCGAGCAAATCTTCTTTTATTGTTTCCATTGTGTTCATAATCATACTATACAGATAATATTCTTAGATTCTTTTATTCTTTGGATCTTCCTTCGTTCTTATAATAGGTCTCCAGATATCAATGATATGAACGACACTGCTATTGACTCAAAACTTCCTTTTGAGCAAGATATGTGTCCAGAGAAACCTCAATACTTTGAAGATGACCGAGACTGTAGCTTATCTCATGATTTGTTAAGGATGATAGGACAGGATGGGAAACAGATCCTATCTTACAAAGAATCAATGGAATCCATTGCTTTTCTCTATATGGGGCATGGATGTCATTGGGCTGATCTCGCTAAAAACTTCTAGCAGTCATCGATTACTTCACTAAGTGGGTGGAAGCTGCTTCATATGCCAATGTCACAAGGTCAATAGTCAGCAAATTCTTGAAAAAAGAAATCATATGTCGGTATGGAATAACAAAAAGGATCATATCTGACAATGCATTAACAACAGCACGATATCAAAATTTTGCAGTCTGTTCAAGATTAACACCATATCGCCTCAAAATGAACAGTGCAGTGGAGGTAAAAAAAACCTCTACCGGAGCAACGTCTTTATCTTTAGCTTATCATAGTTTTGCCCATTGAAGTCGAGATTCCTTTTCTCCGAGTTTTTCGGATCCAATCCCGATTGAAGAGAATGGTTCAAAGTTATCCGTCATGGTCAAATGTACCAAAAACAAATGATGCAAGCTCACCAAAAAAGGTTCGTCCCAGAGAATTCCATGAGGGGGACCTGTTATCGAAGAAGATCCTTCTCATACAAAAGGACTTCAAAAGAAAGTGGATACCAAACTGGGAATAACCTTATGTGGAAGGCCTTATCTTGAAAAACATTGATTTTGACTGAGAGGGATAACAAGGACATGCCTAATCCTATGAGTTCAAATTCAATAAAAAAATATTTCATAAAAAAGAAGAAAAAAGAAAAGAAAAAAAGAAAAAAAAAAGGCCAAGGTGAAAACCTGCAAGGGCGCCTTGAGACCAAAGGAGTTTTGAATTGAAAACCCAGGAAAAGGGCAATTCAAATTTCGATCAAAGGTGGGGCATGCGGTAGTCTTGTCCTCTCCGAATTAACAAGAAAGAGGGATGCTACATCTTGGGGCATCAACAAAGTCTTCTAGGACTTCTAAACACGTATCAAGTTTAAAAGGTCCTCGAGAAGTTTTGTGCAGAGAAGCTCATGCTACGATATCTGGGGCACCTATTTTCATCTTATTCATTTCGTATCTTAACAAAATTTTCTATCTTGTTTAATTTATTCATTTTGAGCTTTGCTCTCAATAAAATTTCATCTTGTCCATTGTGATAATCTTTTTCAAGCATTTTTTATTGAAATAACGATTAATGGACTGATAATATTCAAGCAAAAAGAGTTTTACATATTACTCCGGAAGCTTCTAAATAGTACAAGGACTTGAAACAGGACTATTATTTAGAACTAACCAAACCTAAGGGTTGGAAACATTTGAGAAAGAATAGCCTAAATTATGGCTATTTCTTCGGGTTTTCTGTCAAAGATACCAGGTGAACAAGAAGGCAGGGTAATGCGTCAGTGATAAAACCTTGATGAACAACGAGCAATGTCAACCCAAGCATTAAAATGGATCATTCTCAAAAAAATGAAATTTTGTATTCATGCAAAAATAATTCATACACATCTAGTTAGGAGCATTCGATTCATTCTGATCATGACATCCTAATCACTTGGCATAAATAAGCCCATGAAATGGATTCTACAGGTCATGTTACCCAGAGAATGGTATAACAGGTCAATGAAGCCACTAATCCTATACCCCTGAAGTTGCAGTGGGATGGATTGAAGATCATAGCAAACCTTATCTCCCTGAAGTTGCAGTGGAGCAGGTTGAAGATACAACTCTTATCTCCCTAAAGTTGCAATGGAGCAGACTAAAGATAGCAAATTTTATTTCCCTGAAGTTGCAGTAGAACAGGTTGAAGCTATAAATTGCAGATTTTATCTCTCTGAAGTTGCAGTGGAGCAGATCATAGCAAACCTTTTCTCCCTGAAGTTGTAGTGGAGCAGACTGAAAATAGCGAATCTTATTTCCCTAAAGTTGCAATGAAACAGATTAAAGCTATAAATTACGGATCCTATCTCTCTAAAGTTGCAGTAGAGCAGATCATATCAAACTTTATCTCCCTGAAGTTGCAGTGGAGCAAGTAAAAAATAACCCAATCTTATCTCCCTGAAGTTGCGGTGGAGCAGATTAAAGCCACAAAACCTATCTACCTAAAGTTGCAGCAGAGCATATTAAAGCTATTAATCCTATCTCCTTGAAGTTGCAGTGGAGCGGATTAAAACGATGAACCTTGTACCTCTGAAGTTGCAGTAGGTTGGATTAAATCTACCATAGCAAGTCTTATCTCATTGAAGTTGTCGTGGAATGGACTAAAACCGTAAGTCTCATCTCTCTGAAGTGGCAGCGGGTTAGAACGAAGCTACTTGAAGAAGATGAAAGAAGTCAATATTCGGTGAGATCGGTCGAAATTGGTCCTTCTTAAAAGTCTTTGCTCCATTCTCGTCATACGACAACGAGTAAAGAGGGACAGCTGTAGTAGGCCCAATTTAGCCCGGGCCCAAGACCAAATACAAATAATAAATAAAACCAAAAAATTAATAAAAAGTCTAAATACCAAGCCCAAACTTATAAACCCTAATACCAAACCCAATAGCCAAAAAAAACCTAACAACCCACTAGCCCACTATCTTAACATTTCAGCAAAAAATAAGCCCTAGCCCCTAACCCTCTTTAGCCGCCGCTCCTAGCTGCCACCACGCGCGCCATCACCGCCGCACGCCATCCTCCACGCACCTAGTACCTTCAAACAAGAAAAAAAAAGCACAATAGACACAGAGGCAAAAAGAAACAGTAGCAAAAACAAACAAAATATTGTAACCAAATGTATTTTCGGCTATAAAAAGCCACCACACACAGGTTGTGATTTTTTACGGAGATTGAAATGCAAAAACTGATAAATAAATCAAAAGAAAAAAGTTCCAAAAGGTTGTCTTTCTATTTTTGTTTTTATTTTTATTTTTGTCTTATATTTGCTTTCATTTTAAAGAAGAAAAGAAAATATTCGAATCTTACCTCTTTTTTTTGCATTTGCACCACCGTAGGTGGTTGAGGTTCGTCGGTTTCGATGAAAATCTATGTCTAATGGGCTCGGGGAGTCAAAAAGCCAAAAAATAGCCTTCTTTCAATTTTTCGACCACTGTGGACAGTAGTGCTGTCACCGACGAACGGCGGCCACCACGGTGGTCCGACAACTGGAGGATGGCCAAAGTGGGGAAAAGTTGAGAGAGAAGAGAAGTTTTTTTTTAAAGGTAGGTTGCAAATGATTTTTCTTAAAAAGTTTTTTTTACTTATATAAACACCCAAAAACGACGTCGTTTTGGGCTTGGCTTCTGACACCCAAAACGGCGTCGTTTCAAAGGCGACCCGATGACCCGACGTAGATCTTCCTAGGATCTGCGTGTTTTTAAAAGGGGGTCTATTTGCGCGAATAGTCCTTTCGCTTTTTAATTATTTTGAAATTAAGTTCTTTTATTTTTTTTATTTTTACCCTATAATTTATTTCAATTACATTTTAGTTCATATCTGAACGACGCTGTTTTGGAGGAGAAGGGAGAATATCCCATTTAGTCCCCTCTGTTATTCACGCATTCAGCTTAGTCCTTCCCTTTTTATTTATTTCTGATTTTCCCTCAAATCTCTATTTTAAATTTCAATTTAGTCTTTTTTTGTTATTTTTTGCTATTTTAATGTTAAATTAATTAATTTACTATTATTACTATTATTATTTTCCCCTTTATTTATTTATTTACTCATTATTATTATAGTATTAAATTAATGAGTTTCACAATTATTGTTTCTATTTTTTTTATTTATTTATTTTTACCTAAGTATTTTAAAATACATTTATTTTATTATAATCGTTTTATTTACTTATATATTTTTATATATTTTCAAATTCTAGATTATTTATTATTCATATTATTATTATTAATATTACCATTATCATTATTATCTTTTTAATTTACAGAGTATTTATTCATTTGTTCACTATTAGTTTTTTATATATATATTTTAGCTCTTTTACTTATTTTTTTATTAGCTTGTTTGTTCTATTTATTTTATTCAATTTTCGTGTTTCCTACTGACATTCGTATTCATGCATTTATTATCCTGTTATGCATATTAACATCGTACTTTTTATACCAATTCATGTTACATTAATCATTACTCAATACATAAATTTTTTTAAATAAGCGATATGTCGTATTTTAAGATTCGAAAAGTCGTTCTCTAACTTATGGGATTTCGATTTTCTCGATAAATCCAACTATACGAACCTTTTTAAACATAAGTTTTTTAAATAATCTCGGGAATTAAAAAAGATCGTGTTCTAACTTACGGAATATGATTTCTTTTCTAAAACTGAGATAATCAAATATCTTTTAAAATAAATAAAACTTTTGGTGTTTATTCTCGTTTCGGGGATTTAAGACATTGTGTCCTAACTCATGGGATATAATTTTTTTTCTCGATTGACGTGAAATACGCCATTTTCTAAAAAAAAATTCAATTAAGCGATATTTTAACAAAGGATCGTATTTTAAATCTTTTCAAAGTTTTCAATTTTTGACACTAAGACATTAATTAATCAATTAGGTACCAATTTTGGGCGTTACGAGGGTGCTAATCCTTCCTCGTATATAACCAACTCCCGAACCCATTTCCTGGATTTTTGTAGACTGAAAATTGTTGTTTTAGTAAATCAAATATTTTATTAAAACGATTAAATCACAAGGTGATTCGATCACACCTAATAAAAAGGATCGGTGGCGACTCCCATGTTCGTTTTCATTTTCAAAATCAAAGTCGACCCTTTTCAAAAAAAAATGGTTTCGGCACCCACAAGCTTATGTTCCCAAATAAATGGAGTCCTTCGAAAGTTAAGAGATAAATGACCCTCAACAGAAAGAATATCAACCACCGATGAGTCTTGCTGAGATGGTAAACAGAACAAACTTGGAAACAAATATGGCGAGGAAAATTCACCCGCACATTGATCAAGCCAAAAATGCGCGCATTTGTCATTACCACTAACCTATTTACAAGCATTTAGTAAGCATGGAAAGGTTAGAAAGTTAGAAAGATAAAAAGAGTAAACTATAAAAATCACTTTCGTTTGCCTCAGATTATATTTTAGTCACTTATATTTAAAATGTTACGTTTTAGTTACTTACGTTATCGTTTTGTTACAAAGTGATCACTCTATCGTTAAATTCCGTTACCTCCCTAACAGTAGTCCTATATGGCAGTCCAAATGAGTTTTAAATGACAACTTGAATGTCCAATTGCTAGGATGAAAATAAGTTTTTAATTAAATAAATTTAATTTGAACTAACACGTAGGACATTCAAGTTGGCATTTAAAACCCATTTGGATTGCCACGTAGGACCGCCGTTAAGGAGGTAACAAAGCTTAACAATAAAGTGACCACTTTGTAACAAAACGATAGCGTAAGTGACTAAAACGTAACATTTCAAACATAAATACTAAAATATAATCTGAGGCAAACAAAAATGACTATTTTTGTAGTTTACCCCAAATAAAAATATAATTCTTTATAGATGTGTTTGACAGGAAAGATAGAAGAATAGAAAGAAAATGGTCATACATTGTTTCAGAAAATTGAAAATTGAAAGAAAATAAAAGAAAATAATTAAAAAGTACATAATTTTGATCTAACATGCATGTCTCTCATTTTCTCTCATCTATACTTACGGTTGTGGGTCTATTTGACTTTGGAATCATTGGATGAGAGCTATGAAATAATTCCGAGCCAAAATTGAATTTTATTTTAAAATTACGTAAAATTAGCTTTAAAATTAAAATCAAACTTGGAGTTAATAAAATTGATTTGAATTGAAAACTAACAATTAAATGGAGATTGAATTTAAATTTATTTTGAAATAGTTTATAAGTTTAATTAAAATTTAGGGAATTTGGCATGATGAGGGTGGATATTGGGATATCCAGTCCAGGTATGGTTTTTGGAGAAAAATTGTTTTTAAATAAAATCATTTTTATTCTAATTGTTTTATTTTTAAATGATTTTGAGAAACAAAACTACTTTGGATTTGGTTTTTAAATAAAATATTTATTAAAACCCATTTTATTTTAAATTGGGTCAAGCCCAAATCTATTTACTTAAGGTTTAAATTAAGTCAAGTCCAAGTCCAAATCGGGTCAAACTCAGAAGTACAAGTCCAATCAGCCTAGGAGGCCAAAAGGCCCACATCTTTATGAAATTTCAGGTTAAGGTTTTGAAACCCTAAGGAAGCTGCTGCGCACATGTGGTAAGGGAAGAGTCAAAGTGCATTAAGTGGTATTTACTACCACATTTGTCATTCATTTATATATATATATATATTTTTTTTTTATTTTCATTTTTTAAATATCAATTAAAAATATTTTTAAAATACAAAAAAATATTGAAAAACACAAAACAAAATTGAAATATTGAAAATCCAATAAAATTAGAAAAATCGAAAGAAATAAAAAAATAAAGAAAAAGTGAATATTTGAATCTTTTCGCTAGCTTGTTGAAATAAAAAATAAATTGCATGTAGAATTGAATGAAAATGATGAAATAAAATAAATGGGTGACATTGATAAATGAATGTGTTTTCTTGATAAATACAAAAAGGACGTGGGAATTAATTTAAAAATTTTTCAAGTAACTATTTAATTAATTAAATAATTAAAGTTTAAAAATATAATTAAATTAAAGGTAAATTATAAAAATAGTCACTTTAGTTTGCCCCAAATTACATTTTAGTCAGTTATATTTGAAAGATTATGTTTTAGTTACTTACGCTATCGTTTTGTTACGAAAATAGATTTAAGAGTTCAAGTTCAAAGAAGTTGACAGAAGATAGTGAGGAAATTAAGGTCGTTGAAGCTGACAATGGGAACCCCAAGAGCCTACCGGATTGTTTGGTATTGGAAATGTATGCACATTTTGCCAATAGGACGAGTCCTGGTGCATGGACGAGGCAGAGGAAAAAGAAGGAAAGACAAGAGAGGAAGAAATGGGAGCCTCAACATTTTCTTAAACTTACTGACTGCTTGCTTGCGCCCTTTCAGGGTCTTTAAAAACTCCTCGTTTTCGAAATTGTGAATCTTGTTGCAAATATAATTGGTAAGGAAATGGAAATGCTTATGAATAAGGATGGGTAAAATTCAATTACATTTAAAAAAAATTTAAATTTCGAGTTAATTGAATTAAGTTATTCAAATTATTTGAGTTTCGAGTTTGAACTGATTTGAATTTTACAATTCAAATAATTCGAATAATAAATTGATGCAAATATCTTTTTAGTCCCTATCAAGTTTGAGAATGAGCAAATTAATCCCTACAAAAAAATTAAAATATTTATAAAAATTTTGAAATTTATATTTTAAAAAAATTATAAAAATTCAAAAAAATCTAAAAAACATATAAAGAAAGTTAAAAAATTAAAAAATTTCTAAAATAATAAATTTGGGAACTAAACAAGAATTAATGATTCAAGTTTATTATACTTAAAGTATTTTTTTTATTCTGCTTTGAAAAAGTTTTCAAATTTATGTGCTTCGACATGGAATTAGTTATACTATAATAAGATTTTAATTTGGCATGTTTAATTTTTTAATTTAACTTGAACAATTTCATTTGATTCAACAAAATTTCAAATCGAGTTAGGATGATAAAATAGAACCCGTGAACTCGAATTTTTTCACTTGATTCGACTCGATTCGATCGAATGCTCACCCTTATTTACGAGGCTGCCTTGGGAATTTAGATTACTTCAACTTTTAAGTTAAAGCTGCCATGTTAGACAGACACTGATGGATCCGTATTTTGTCTGGCTTTTCTTTCAAGCTTCAACAATTGTGGCATTTGGTTGATATTTTTTGCATATGTATGCCACTAAGTAGCAATATGAAATTGAAATGCGTCAAGAACAACAGGATGTAGACAGCAGTAAAAGCATGTGTGTTGTTTGATCAACATCATTTTGTTGATATGATGCAATCTATAGTTTATTCAACATATAGTTTTCCACAGTTTGTTCAACAACTGGTGTAACAATTTAAATGAATTTTGGTTAGTGATAAATTAATGTACAGATTCATTTCTAACTTGGGATCACGCTTGCTGTGGCTCTTGGATTAATATTATATCCTTTTTGTTGAATAATAACCACAACTTTGTTGCAGTGTGAGGCTTGCAATCAAATCAATCCCTGGTGCATTTTGAAACCCCAAAAGCCATCGTTCATTCTCTTTTCTTTCCTTGGTAGTGCTTGAGATCACTTACTAATGGGACCATGAATGTTTATATAAGCATGAGTAGGTGGAATAATTAGGCAAGGGGCTTGCAATTTATGTACCCTTCATCTTTCTCTTGAGTTTTCCCTTCACTGCATACAAATATCTGCTAGATCTATAGGTTAATAGTATGAAACGCAGGTAAAAGCTGGCTTGATTTCCATTATTGTATCGCAAAGAAGTTATGGTGTTTCAGTATTTCAGGGCACTTGAAAGAAGTAAAAGTTGGAGCAAATATGAGTTGTGAAATTATTTAAGAAATATGACATTTGCAGCAAAGACTGGTCAAAGGTAGGAATTACTTACAGATACGAAATGCCATAGCACTCTCCATACAATAGCATGGTATACCAAGTACTAAAACCCCATTAAAAATTAAAGCTATAGTTCTAGACGTAAAAGCTGCATCTCTCAAGCATCGAATGGGCGTTTGGTCTAGTGGTATGATTCTCGCTTTGGGTGCGAGAGGTCCCGAGTTCGATTCTCGGAACGCCCCTCGCTCTCATGGAAATATTATTTTCCCGCCTACACTTTTTGGAAGGTCTGTTGCAACACAGAAGCAACTTTCAACATGGATTTTGCCTTTGTGGTATATGGAAGTAAAAACAGCTTCTTTAACAACCCTTTCGACCATCACTTGTTTCGTTCAAGCAAACAAACATGGCATTTTAGGAATCCCAATGAATTTATTTCGTTTAAAACCGATTGTTTATGCTATAAATTTTTAGTTTTTCCAGTTTGGGAAAGAGTTGCCCTTTGTAACAGTGTGGTTTCACACACATCGGGCCTTGAAATTTTGGGTTGCCAATATAAAGTGAATTTGGATGGGGTTGGGGCAAGTGGTAATTGGTAATTGGTCCACCTGGATCAAGGTATTTTTCATGTTATAATAAGAAACTCATTAAAAATTTGAATCTTAGTTACACTAATGGTCGTCTCAGCTTGAATTGTTTTGATGCTATTACCGTAGGAAACGAAGTTGTTTATTTCATACAGTTGACTGATGCAGTGAGTATGTGTATATTTGGTGGTATAGATGCCAGTGAACATTGCAGTTGGGCAAGTTGATTCGGATTCATACATATATCCTATTTATCTCTATTTACGCTCTCATAAATTCATGCAGCATGCAAGGATCTACGTAGAAATGTACTGTAAAAGTAGAAATGTACTGTAAAACATCTTGGATCAATTATGCTGTCAATTCTCATTAGCTATTCACAGTTCCAAGTTGTAAATCACCGTAGCTATTCATAAATCAGCTCCTGGACATGAGACAATTAATTATGCCAATGTGGATAAGGAGTCAATTTATCGATGGTTTCTAAGTTTGTCTTAGTTAACAAATGAAATTTACAGCTGCAGCAGTGCATTTTGGTGAAGACAACAGTGTCATTGCATAAGGTAAGCTAGTTGCTACTTCCAAGGTTCACATGTGCTACACAAAAATATACATAATAATGTGTTACACAAAAATACATATATTTTATTTTTAAATATTTACTTGCATTTAAAAGAATTGAAAATTTTAAAGATAAGTAACAAAAATTAAAGGCTTAAGGGTGTAAAAAACCCTCAAACTTTTTTAAAAGAGCAATTAAGCCTCTATTTTTTTTCCACTCGATGAGGTACTTGAACTTTTAAAATATATAAAAAAAGCCCTCAAATTTTTTCAAAAAAACAATTAAGCCCCTTTTATTTTTGTACTCAATTGGGTACTTTAACCGTCAAAATGTATCAAAAAGACCCTTTGACCTTTAAAGTTAATTGTCCCTCTTTTTTTTACTTAAAGTCATCCCATGTCGCAACCACGGCGTGACATGTGGCAAAAAATTATAAAAAAATAAAATCAATAAAAATTATTAAATTTTAATAAAAATATAAAGATATTTAATATTTATCAAAAATTATAAAAACCATAAAAATATAAAAAAAATTGTAAAATTTTATAAAAATCATAACAAAAATTTATAAAATGCATCAAAAAGGCCCTTTAATCTTTAACCTTAATCGTTGATCATTAAAGTTAACGACCCCAATCTTTTTCAGTTAAAGCCGTCACGTGTCGCAACACAGCGTGGCATGTGACGAAAAATGATAAAAAAATAAAATCAATAAAACTTATAGAAAGTTATAAAATTCTTCTTTTGGTACGATAATTTTTATAATTTTCTTACGACTTTATAAAATTATATAATTTTTTTCTATATTTTTTATATTTTTATATATTTTTACGATTTTTATAATTTTTTATAATTTTTATCATCTTTTGTCATATGTCACATTGTGGTTGACAAGTGGTGGCTTTAACTAAAACAAAATTAGGGGCAATTAACTTTAATGGTTAGCAGTCAAAGGGCCTTTTTTATTTTGGCAGTTCAAATACTCAATTGAGTACAAAAAAATAATAAGGGTTTAATTGTTTTTTTTTAAGTTTGAGGGCCTTTTTTAATGCATTTTGAAAATTCAAGTCCCCAATTAAGTGCAAAAAAAAGGGGTTTAATTGCTTTTTTTTAATTTAAGAGATTTTTATATCCTTAAGCTAAAATTGTAATGACCAGATAGTCGGGGGTTTCGGAAAACGTATTTTTGGGACTCTATTTTCGTAAATCGGACTCGTAAATATTTAATTAAATATTTAAGAAGTTAGTTGGGTAGCTAATTAATTTTTGGATTAGTGAATTTTATGAAATTAAGAGTTATTAAGGTACAGAGACTAAATCGCATAAGAGTTAAAAGTTAAATTATAGATTAAAATAAATTAAAGGGACTAAGGAAGCAATTATACCTTTGTTTCAATTGAAGTGGACGTACATAATGAAATAATATTTATGATATGTATATATAATATATATTATATAATATGTTAACTTAATGAATATAAGTAATAATAATAATAACAATAATAATAATAGTGCATTAAAACAACCAAAAGTTTTCTTCTTTCATTACTATTACATGCAAACATTAAGAAAACAAAAAGAAAGGAAAGAAAGAAAGAAATAGCAAGGACGCACGGCCTAAAGCTCAAATTGGTTAGTGTAATTTAGTCCCTATACTTAGAATTTTTACATTTTTGGAATCCCGGTACTTAGGGCTACTCGACCCATATTGTAATTTTTAGTATTGTTTAAGATTTAGATGTTGACATTGTTGAATAGTTTAAGTATTAGGGATTAAATAGATAGATTTTTAAGTTAGAAATGGAAAAGGACTAAATTGTGGAATTAATTGTTGATTTTGAATAATAGGGACTAAATTGCAAAAAAATTTAAATTAAGGGGTTGAATTGGAAAAGAGGAAGCTAAATGTGGTCTAGAGTGAAATTAGTATAAAATATGAATTTAAAAGTGAAGGTTAAAACTAGTCTCGATTTAGGGACTAAATTAAAAAAATTAGCAAAATATAGTTCAGAATCCTCGAGTAAAAAGGGGAAGGATAAAATCGACGTCGAATAGCTCGAAAATCACAGTTTGTATTTCTATAATTCGAATTAAATATTAGATTATTTACATATATAATTACTTGCATATGGTAAGCAATTGAGGTTAGTACTTTGGTACTTGGGAATTGAATTAAATTCATAATTGAAATGAAATGGATTTATTTTGTATATTATGAAATATATTGATTCTGAATATATGTGTATTGAGAAAAATGTGATTATTATCAAATTGAATATATGCTTATATGTGATGATATATATTCATGAAATTGAGACATTGGTTGTATTGAAAAGTGAAATGAATATCTATTAACTGTACCAGGCTGAGTTAGATATAGATGGCATGCCATAGGATAGGAAGAGTTCAGGGGTTACTTCGACCTCGAGTCGATGAGGCACTGGGTGCCAATTTGCTTCGGTTTAACCAATGAGACACTGAGTGTCAATTTATATAGCGCTAGGCGCAATTATTACTTCGAATTTATCCGATGAGGCACTGAGTGCCAAACTGGTGTGTTGGTTGGATCCATGTATCCGTCCGAGTCCGTGTCGTGTTAATAGGGGAAAGTAAAATAATAATTTATGCGATTGATATTGAAATGAAAAAGATGAGAAATGAATATGAGATGAGAAAATATTGAAATGGAAAATATGAGAAATGACTATGAGATGAGAAATGAGATATGAATTGATGAATTGATATTTGAAACTTCAATGAATTCAAGTATTGATCAAAGATATGAATCATGTCATTGCATGAGATGAGGTATTCAAATGTTAAATGAAATACCATTGATATATATATACTTATATAATTGAACATGTGAAAATCTTAGTAGATATGAATAAGGAATGAACATAAATTATACTATTAAATTGAAAAACATGTACATAGCTTACTTGTTGCATTTTGCATTTTAAATACTTATATCAAGTTTATGTTATTTGGATTATAGAAATACCACTGAGTTTTACTTAGCGTGCAATTTTTTTCTGTGTGCAGGCTAGGTACTGTTCGAATTATTGCCAACTCAGCATCAAATCACAAATCCCGAGCTCAAGTGTGGTGATATTTCATTTTGTAATGGCATGTACCTAGGGAGTCTTTTGTTGATATCTTTTATAAGATGTTGTTAACTTAGTTGCTAGTGAAATGATGGTCAAATGTGTATATGGTTGTGGTTGACGTTATGTTGGTATGCTAGCCTAATTTATATTTTGGTATGTGATAGTTTAAAGTTTGGTAGCTTAGCATAAAGCTTGGTATGTGCTTAGCTTCATATTTGGTAACTTTAGAAGTTTGAAAGTTAGTTCAAATATGGTAAGTGTGATATGAATGAAAGTCTTGAATGTTTGATGTGTTGTTGATGTATTTGAACATATAAAATGTGTACCAATGAGGGTACATTGGTTAGGCATATTAGGTGATGAATTTGGTATATTTTGGGCATGTTTAATCGTGTTTGGGATAGGTTAAATGATTGGTAATTGAGGTGTTTAGTGCCCAAGTGAATAAGAAATGGTAAACTTGAGTTTTAAGGTACTTTTGGGTGCACACGGCCTGGCCACACGAGCGTGTGTCTCAGCCGTGTGAGGCACATGGCCTTGCCACACGGGCATGTGAGGCACACGGCCTGGTCGCACGAGTGTGTGACCCCTGAAATTAAAATTTTTTGTAATTATTTCCTAAACTTCCAAAATTGTTTCAATTTAGTCCCTGGTTATTTTTAAACTACTTTTAGGGTCCTGTAGACTCGTAATAAGAGCTGTAAGAGTAACTTTTACTCTGAATTGGGGTGGATTAGCAAACCTATATTAAGTGCATTCCACTAACATCATCGATGATAAATTAAAAAGATAATCATAGATGGAGTATGGACTAATACTCTTATGCTAATAATTGGAATAGTCTTGTATGTATCCAAATTTTGACATTCTAGAAGGGATAAATAGTGATAAGACTGTAGACAGTGGAAGACTAAGTTTAGCAATGTATAAATAGTGGTAAGAGTGTAGATAGTGGAAGACCAAGTTTAGAAATGCATAGCATAATTTATTATTCAAATGTATAAGAATCTAGCATGAAAGTATTAGATTGTCGTGACCTGCCCCTGCATATTATAATGTTATTAGTTAGTTTATGTAACAACCCGATTTTAGCTAAATCGGAACAGTGGTTTTGGAACCACAAATCTGAAGTCACAAAATTATTTTTATATTATTTTTGGTATTTACAGTATGTGAATTAATATGTGTGAAAATTTCATGTGAAAATTTTATCGTTTGTGTGCCAATTTATGAAAAGAGACTTAATCGCAGAAAATGTAAAAGTGGCTTTCTATATGTTAAAGTGCTTAATTGCTTTGATGAATTAATTATGGAGTCCTTATGTTGTAAATTGACCATTAAATATTTGAGTGGACAAAGATGGACAACCATTATAAAGCTTTCATATTATTTCATTAAGGTTAATTTGGTAAATGAATATTAAATGATAATAAAATAAATAAAACATGAAAATTTTTGCATGTTCATCTTTCCCATTGCCGAAACTACAAAATAAAAATAAAGAAAAAAGAAAAATAGCAAGCTAGGTTCGTCACTCATTTTGCTTGATTGAGGTATGTAATTTGTTCGGTTTTTTATAATTTTTACGTTTTTTAGATCGTTGCTTTGTGTTTTATCAAGCCCATGCTTAAATTTCAAAATTTAATGATGAATTTGAGCTATGCCATTGTTGATTTTGTAATTTTTGTGATATTAAATGGTAAAATATGAAAGCTTGATGATAGATAAATATATTTTGTATTGTGATTTTTGATGAATTTGCTTAGTATGGACTAATTTGTGAAAATGAGAAATTGAAGGGTTAAAATATAAAATAAATGAAAGATATGGGCTTATATGAACTATATGAATATTCAGCCAAGCATGGAAAATATGAAATTTTGTGTATTTTGTGATTTTATGAAATAGGGACTAAAATGTTGAAAATGTGAATTTTAGGGGATAAAGTGCAAAATGCCCTAATTATGTGTTTGTGATTTGAATTGAATGAAATATGTTATTAAATAGGAAAATTTAAATTTATATAGATCAAGAACAAAAGAAAACAAAATTAGATCGGGGGAAATCAAAAGTGGTCAAGTAGTCGATTCCATCCGTTCGTCTCCGTCCGAGGTAAGTTCGTAAGTGAATAAATGATATTAAATTGTATGAATTTATTTTTTACATAGCCGAATTGAATTGTATGTATGTATAACTACATTGCCGAATTGAATTTAGCATGGAATGATTTGTTACGAGTATGAATCGATTGAATTATGACGTCTGAAAGCCCCGTACGAACCCTAGGATTCCGGTATGTGATTTCGTGTAAGACCACGTCTGGGACATTGGCATCGACTTCAGATTTACGTGTAAGAGCATGTTTGGGATGTTGACATCGTACATGATTTCATGTAAGACCTTGTCTGGGACAGTGGCATCGATATTTGATTATATGTAAGACCACGTTTGGGACAATGGCATTGTACGAACTGTGGAGCTATCCGAATATTCTTCATAATTCCAAATGGTTCAACGGGAAATGTTGAGTTAAGATCGAATGCGAAATTGAGCTAAATGGTTCAGGTACATGAGAAGATAAATGTTCATGAAAATAAGGTAAGTATAGTACTTGTGATGATGATATAAATATGCACGTTAAAAGAGTGATTTACGTGTACATGAGATAGTTTATATTCGGCCAAGTTGAAATTATAATACTAATGTTCATTTGATGATTTATTTGCTTATGACTTACTAAGCTATCCAAGCTTACTGTGTGTGTGTTCGATTGATGTTTTATAGATTTTGGAAGCTAGTTACGAGCTCGGGGATCGTCAAGGATCATCATCACACTATTGACTATCATTGGGTGCTTTTGAAGTTTTAAACTTTGAACATATTGCATGTATAGGCTAGATTAAATATGTTTGGTTTTGAATTTGTATACATATAGCCATGTGAAAATGGCTTGATTATAATATTATGGCTTGTGTGTATGTGGTATGACTTATACTTATTTTGGAGGTATGTTTTATGGTTTACATGCTTGAAGGGTTTGGTTTTATGATTTGGCAATGAGTAATAAAAAGTATGATGAACAATTGTCCAACAAATTAGCTCATATGGAAATGTGTTTTATGGTATAACTTGTGTAGTAGATGGATGTGTCTTTGAATAGTGGTGCATGTATCTATAAACTATGTGATGACTTTGCTATAATTTGTGAAATTGGTATTTGGTGTGACTTATTATTGACTTATTTTGGATGTACAATTTGTTTAGTGAATTGGCTTGAAGGTGGTAAGTGATGTGTATGCATTTTCAGTCTTATAGGTAGCATATTTTGGAAGTATGATATGTGGTTATTTTGTGTGTTATATGATGACATGATTCGGCATGAATAAATAGATAAGAAGACAGAAATATGAGTATATCATTGATGGTGTAATGGTTATTTGGGTACAATTTGAAATGGTAATTAACTACATGTTTTAAAATGGTTTGGTTTGATCATTTGAGGCTAAAGTTAATGACCGAATATATGGATAATTGATTTGTTGTGTTTATGTGTTGGGGCATAATAATTAGCATGCGAATTGGTGTACTTAAAATTGTTGCTTATGTTCAAAAATTGTTTAACGTGGCTACGGTATAATGCACATAGGTTGGTAATGTATACAAATGTATTTGGTTGTATAATGAAGCTTGCTTATGTTTTTTTTTTTGTATGCCTAATAAGGTGTGTGAAAAGCTTAACCTAAATAAATGTGCGCATATGCATAACATACAAATTGCTATTTTTATAAATTAGTTAATGAATTTGGTTAGCCATGATTTGGTATTTGAAATTAGAAATGGCTTTGTTTTAGAGTGTTATGCGCATGTATATATATCTTATAAAATGATATGTTTGATAATTAGTTAAAGATATGGATTGTTATGACTTAGTATGCATATGTGCATAGTTTATAAAATAGCATGGCTAGAAGTTTACTAATGAAATAAATATATGCAAAGGATGATTTGACATAAGCTTAGTAAATATGATGTAATGATATAAGCTTGAATATATTATAAATATTTGAATGGTATGAATATGATAGTAAATAGGTTCGAATAATGGGTTTGTAAAGCATGCAATATTTTATTGATGTATGATAGCTTGGTATAAATTTTAAAAAGGTTAAGAGTATTGATTAATTGAATTTCAGAGTGCCATGATCTTTGGTCATAAGGTTCGGCTATTGGAGTTATATAGTATATGTATTATGATATGATGTATATTAATTGGGTCGAATAGGTGATTAAATAAATAATATTGATATGTTTAAATTTTAAAGCATAAATTGCTTATGTATTAAAAGTAGTAAAGCATGATTGGTTTTTAGTTGGTTAAGTGATCTATATGTATGAATGTGAATTATATGATTTAGCGGCTAGTTATTATTCGAGTTTAAAAATTTTCGGATTGAGTTAATATAATTTGTGCATAATTTAAAATGAAAGACTGTTCTGAGTTGTGTTTTGGTCAGTAATGCCTCGTGACCCTAATTCGGTGACGGATACGGGCTAGGGGTGTTACAGTTTATATGTTGATTATGATTGAATTAATTGTTTGATTCATTAGTAATGCTCGTGACGCTAGTCCGACGATGGAGAGGGGTTAGGGTGTTACAAAAATTAAATTGAAGCGGAGTGGATGCGGTAAGGTATATGGATGCATCCAATATTTATAGAGGTGATAGTAATTTTCAAGATTATACAACCATAGTAAAATGGGGAAGGTGGTGGAGCAAAACTTACCAACTGTGAAGCGGTAGTGGATTTAGCAACATCTGCCCCACCCCCGTTCCATTGCCATCTCTATTTATAACATACAAAATATATGAATATAATGGTTAATGTTTACTACAAGTCCCTATATCATATCATAAAGTTCATTTTAATCCACCAAATATTAAAAAGAATAAATCACTCCCTATATGTTTGCAAGTTGACATTTAGTCGTTTCACATTAATTTTGTTGTTATTGGAACGAAACGGTTTAACAGTGGCTAACATACTTTTAAATAAAAAATTAAATTAAATTATAAAACTAAACAACAATTTTGA
Organism: Gossypium hirsutum; assembly: GCF_007990345.1. Classification (NCBI taxonomy): domain Eukaryota; kingdom Viridiplantae; phylum Streptophyta; class Magnoliopsida; order Malvales; family Malvaceae; genus Gossypium; species Gossypium hirsutum. Next base: position 17,199,454 of record NC_053438.1, read on the forward strand.
AAAATGAGTAGAGGTTTCTCCAATTTATTTTAGATTATATTTATTATTTTTAGTTTGATCCTAAATTACTTAAATAGCCAAATCTCATACGTTTGCCGGATCCATTGCCCACGATCCAAAATTGTGGAATAAGCGTTTCCGTGAAGATTAGAGACGCTGAAATTTGAAGACAGACGGTGAAAGAACAGTGTTTTTGCTAATTCCATTTCCCAAAAACTTACTGACTTTGTTCCTATTTTAACCCAACCTCAATTATTTTAAATCTTTTTTTCAGTTTATCTTAATTTTATGGTTTATTATATAAAAAAGTCCCTGTAAAATAATTTAATAGTCAATTAAGTCCTAAATCAAAAACAACACTTAATTCAGCCCTTAATCGAATATAAGCAATCAATTAAGCTATCTAAAACTCAATTTCCGTGGAGACCCCTGACGTCCATCAACTTCACCACATGACAAAATCAGGTAATTTCTCTTAAAATTGTTTAAAAATCATAAAAATTTATAAATTTATAAAAGAATTTAGATTTTTGAAAAATTTTAATAATATAATTTTCTAAAATTATAAAATTATAAAAAAATTGCAAAAAAAAGTTTATAAGTTATTTAAAATAATAATAAAAATTAATAGAATTGAAAAAACATATCATTTTTAAAAATTATAAAAAAATTGCACTTGATTTTTTATAATCTTTTTAGAAATTATAAAAAAATTGCAAAAATTTTGTATAAATATTATGAAAAAATAAATTATATTTTTTATGGATCCATCTTTAAGATTGATCAACTTATCAATATCATCAATATAAGCAAGGGTCCTGACCCCTTCCTAAAATGGAAAATTTTTCATTTGGGCCCTTAAAAATTTTAAATTAATAAATGTAAAATTACACTTTGGCCCCTCTTAAAATGATTAAATTTTGATTTAATTTTTTAAATATTATAAAGATATAGTCTATTAAAATAATAAAATTATATTTCTACTATCGTAAAATTACAATTTAATTTCGACCCCAAAATAATTTTCTAGTTTCGCCCCTAAATATAAACATCGATGTCATTGCTAGGGAACCCAAGTCTCTCCCCCTTCGACTTTAACCGTATTCTGCTTCTTTTTCTCAATGCCCAACTCTTTATGTGGCAAGCGATTAGGGCTGAGCATTCGATCGAATTGAATCGAAAATTTTCGAGTTAATCGAGTTTTCGAATCTCATTTTATCATCCTAACTTTATTTGAAGTTTTCTCGAATCGAGTCGAGTGAGATGGAATTCGAATCGAATCGAATCGAATATATTTGTTCGAGTTAAATTTTAAAAAAATAATTTTGGGTCCTTGTAACCACTGTCACCTATCGTAATAAAATTTGTCCACCTTAATCAATTTTTTTATTAACTTTCATCACCTCATAATTTATAATTTTTTATATACTGGTTAGCTTCTTTGCTTGCTTAGTTGTTTCAATTATCTTCAGATTCTTGTCACTATGTATTTTGGAATTAAAAAATATATTAAATGTAAAAATATGATTTTTTAATAAAAGTTATTTTAAAAATAAAATGATTGATACCAATATAAAATTTTAACACGAATATTTTATGGCATAATTAATAATTTAATTTTAATATAAATATTCAATATGACTAAACAATTCAATAATATAAATAATATAAAATATTAAATTTAATTTAATAATGTAAATAGTAGATATAAATAAAATTATTACTATTTATGTTTAGTGATTTTTTTTGGATAATTTTGATTTTTTATTTGAGAGTAAAGGATGAGAAGTAAAAGTTTAGGAGGAAAATAAAAAGTTTTGGGGAATAAAAGTTTAAGGGAAAGTAAATAGGGGAAGTAAAATTTTGGAGGGAAAATATTTTTTAAAAAAATTAAAGGGGGGGAGGGTTTGTGGTAAATGAGAGGTAGGATGGGAAGAGAATAAAAGTTTTAGGGGAAAAGTGGGAGAGAGTAAAAATTTTGGGGGAAAATAAAAGGTTTTGAGGGTTTTTGGGAGTAAAATTTTGAGAAAAAGTAAACGGGAGAGTAAAATTTTGGTGGGAAATGGATTTTGGGTAGATTAAGGGGTTGGGAGTGGAGGGGAGTAAAAGTTTTGAGGGAAAAATAAAAAGGTTTGGGAGTTTGGGGTAAAAATGTAAAATATTATAGTTTGATATTCAAATTATTCGAATTATTCGAGTTATTCGAATTCGAAAACTCAACTCGATTCGAACTCGAAATTTGAAAAAAAAATTCGAGTTGATTCGAATAACTCGATTAACTCAAATAACTCGATTCGTTTAACTCGAAATTCGAATTTTTTTTCAATTTTTTCGAGTCGAATCGAGTTTTGCTCACCCCTACAAGCGACTCATGCAAACTATTTTTTTCATAATTTTATATATTTTTTACTTTTTTTTTTCAATTTTATAATTTTTTGTAATTTTTTATATTCTATTTTCAATTTTATACTATTTTTAATAAATTTTAATATTTTGATTTTTGGCATTTTATAATTTTTAAAAATTCTAATTTTTTTTATAATTTTTAAAAATTCTAAATTTTTATAATTTTTGAAAATTTTAAAATTCTAATTTTTATTTTAAATTAAATTTCTATATTTTAAATATATTTTAAAATTTTTAGAAATTCTATTTTGTTTTGAAGATTCTAAATTTTTTTTTATATTTTTAAACAAATTTAAGGGAATTTATCAAATTTCGCCACATGACACAATTGTAGCTTACTATGTGGTCAAGTTAATGGGCGTCAAGGGCTTATAGGGAAAATTGATTTTTTGAGTGCTTAATTGATTGTTTATATTCGATTAAGATCTCAATTAAGTGATCTTTTCGACTAAAAGCTCAATTGATTATTGAATTATTTTACAACAAATTTTTTATATAATAAACTTAATTTTATTCAAAGAATTTACCTTTTAATAAAAGTTGGAAATAGGTATTTATTCTATTCTAATAAAGTGTATAGATCTATATCATTTTATTTATAAATTGTATATATTTATATTATAAATTATAAAAGGAGTATTAAAATAAATCGTACTTTGTTCCTATTAAACGATCCGAAGACGAACTACTCCTATTGAATTATGTTCCAAAGAATTAGCAATTTGTGTTCCCATTTTCGTTCCTCATAGTTGACCGAGTCACACTTTAGGTAACATAGGTTTAGCCTACATTAACCATGCCACGTAATTCTATTTATTTCCAAAATTAATAATCTTTTTTATTTAATGCCATATTAATTACTCTTAAGCCACACCATTCTATTAATGGCAAAATTAACATTTATGGACTAAAATGTCAACTTTTCAAATATACCGAAACTAAAATATTTGTCTTTTACCCATACAAGTTCAAATCCTCTTCCATGCTTATTTCATTGTTTTTTTATGCATGTTATTTCTAGGCCTTTTTTGTAATTAATATTTTTAATTAATAAATATGCTTTTCAAGTTTTTAATTAACAAACATGTTTTTAATTATTAACTTCTTTCTTTATATAGACAATATAATAAATGTCTAATTATAAATAAAATATATATTTAAGGATGAGCAAAACTTGATTCAATTTGACAAAATAGAAAAAAACCAAATTTCAAATTAATCGAATTGAGTATTCGATTTTTTTCGAGTCAACTCAAATTTTCGAGTTTGAGTCAAGTAGAATTTTACAATTTGAATAATAAATTGGTGTGAGTACCCCTTTGGTCCAAGTCAATTTTGAAAATGAGCAAATTGATTTCTCTCTCAACAAAAATTACAAAAATAAAATAAAATAATTTTTAAAATTTAAAATATTTATAAAAATTCCAATATAAAAATTTAAAAAATTCTAAAGAATATATAAAGAAAGTAAAAAAATTAAACATTTTCTAAAATAATAATTTTGAGGAGTTGAATAAGTTAATTAATGATTCAAGTTTATTATACTAAAGTATCTGTTTTTTTTCTTATTTTGCTTTGAATAAATTTTCAAATATATATGGTTTCAAATTTATGTGCTTTAATATGGAATTGGTTATACTGTAACATTTTAATTTGACATGTTTAATTTTTTAATTTAACTCAAATAATTTCACCCAATTCGACTCAAATTGAATTTCATTTCACTCAACTTGATTCGAAAAAAATTTCAAATCGAGTTTGGATAATAAAATAGGATTCATCAACTCAAATTTTTTTTTTCAGTTGATTCGATTGAATGCCCACCCCTATATATATATATATATATCATTTTTTAAATATATTTTATATTTTAAAAACATTAACTACTTTTTACATATAATTTTCATATGCCAAATATTTATTTTTTTCGCGTACATTTTGTGTAGGGTAAATTCTAATATTATAAAATCAAATAATTATTTTGAATATCATTATTTTTTACCTATTTGTGGATATGGTAAATTCTAATATATATATAATCAATTATTATTTCAAATATCATTATTTTTTAGTAAATATACTTTTTTATGTATGAAATATTTTTTCCAATCATATCATGAGTATACGTGAAAAAATAATGATATTTAAAATAATTATTTAAATTTATAATATTAGAATTTATGAGACCCACAAGGAACATAAAAATAAATCTTTGACATATAAAAATTATATATAAAGAAGAATAAATAAATAAAATTAGTCGATTTTTTAAAAAAATAAAATATATTTAACATAATGATATATATCTAAAAGTATAATTACATATATATATATTATTTTGTCTGTATAAATAAAGAAATTATGAATTAAAAATAAAATAAAAACTTTATATTTAAAAAATTGAAACAACATGTATTAATAAACCAAATAAACATAAGACTAAACCATAAGAGTAGAAGAAGCAACCATTTAACCATTCAAAGAAAAGCGCGTTTAGTATAAAGCATTTTTTAAAAAACATTTTTTCATGGGAGTATAATAATAATCTAATTTTCTAAATAATGTAAAAAAAAAGGTTTTAAAACAGGTTCAAAATCATATATAGCAATAACAATAGTAGTAACTAAATTAAACCCTTAATAATAGTATATTTAATAATAAAAAATTTAATTTTTGATAGTTTCCTAAGCACAAAGGAGACGATATAAACAAGAACGCAAAATGCAAATAAAGAAAAGGGAAAATGAATTACTCTTGTGTGCTACTTTCCATTTCCATAAAATGCTTTCAATATAATTAATTAATTAAATTTTGAACTTCTTTCTTTCTTCAAAATTTCTCTTGAATTTGCTTTCACTATCCTTACCATCATTCTCTTCATCCTTCTTATCGTTTTTCCCAATGGTTCACTTTAATTAAATCCTCCATCATTGTCATCCTAATTTTGGTTTTAGTTAGTTTCAATTTTATCATTAAATTATTCAAAAATTTTCATTTTAAGTCCATAGATTATTAAAATCGATGTTATATGGTTTTCTCTGTTTGCACTACATGTACTAATCAAAAGCTATTTTTTTCTTCTTTTCTACCGCTCAGTTATTTTTCATAAAATAGCTTTGGATCTAAGGTATGTTCTATTCGTCGATGGGTACTAATCATCGAATCGTCACTTGAAATTCGCTGACCAATGAAATAAAAAAATTTGAACAATTCAATAACTTAGATGAAAACTTTTAAATAGTTCAGTGATAAAATTGTAACGAAAATAAAAACTTTTTCATGAATAGTAGAGGAAGATAGTTTTAGATAGTATTCGAGATAACCTTGGTAAAATTTAAATGAAATCCTTTAAGTTTTTACTTAATTATAATATTATTAATAATAATAAATATTAATCCAAGATGGACCATTTCAATCCCTCTCCTCCAAGCAATAGTAAGTTGAAACCCTCAACTTTATCCTTATTTTATATCTCTATCACAAGTCAAACTAGACCGAAATCCATGAGGAAACTTCTATTGCTTGCAACAATTCTCAAAATCATTAAATCACATTTTCTTGTCTCAACCCTCTTCATTTAACTCCTCTGCCTCTCCTTTTCTCAGTTTCAATCATAAAACACACTTTCAAATGTTTCGCCCTTTCATCTGTGCCACTTTCAATCCTCACCAAGATGACGATGGTCCAAGAAAACCCAGAAACAACAAAGCTCGAAAAACGGATGACAAGAACCCTTATTCGGATCGCGGCCTCGACAAGTTTTCTGCACTTTTATCTGAGCTCGAGCAGAAGAAACAAAAGATTTACTCGCAAACGGGCTCACAAGATGTAAAGTTGGTTCGTTTTAAGTACAAGAACTCGACGGATTTCGTCCCCATCGTGGTAAAGCTCAAGGACAACAAGAAAGAAGAAGAGAAAAAGAAAGGTATTGATAATACCACCACCAAAGAGATGAATCTTGATGCACAAGTCATAGATAAACACCCAATCCATGAAGGGAAAGAAGTAATGAACAAGGTACCACCAGGACTACAACCTGTTACTGATCAGAAGAAGAAAAAACAAAGCTTTTCATGGAATATTGAGTTCCATAAATGGAGACGGCCTTGTTACTATTTGCCAACATTTCTGGTCTTGATTTTGTTGCTTTTGGTGTTGTTTGAAAGATCGGTTTCGATACTAATTACTTGTATTGGATGGTATATGGTACCTATAATACAAGGAAAGAGTTACAATAAGAAGAAGGGTTATGTTAGAAAATTGAGTGACAACAAAACCGGAGCTGTAGGAGACAAGTCATCCCAGGTCTGATCATTGATGTTTTTTTCTGTAAAGTGTTTTTCTTTGATTCTTTTGTTGCTGTGTTTTGGGGTTGGATTCAAAATTTCATCCACTCTTTTAGACAGTGTAAATTCTTGTATAGGAGGATGGATTCTTCAGGTTACTTTTTATGACATTTTCGATCCTTGGTCATGGCACTTGATTATTGGCATTCCAGATGTTGGTTTCTTTTCTTAATTTTAAAGTTAAATATTCAAGGGGTCACTTATAGCAATGCGTACGATATAAGCATAGTTAAATTTTTTTTAAATACTCTTATATATACTACAATATTTAGGTAATAGTATGATGTAGATTATTGTATCGAGAGTTTAGGTTAGCAAAACTCGATTAGATTCAAATTTTTTTTGAAAAAATTGGTATAAATATCCTTTTGGTCCCTATCAAATTTAAAAATGAGCAAATTTATCTCTCTTTTAACAAAAATTACAAAATAATTTTTAAAATTAAAAATATTTACAAAAATTCTAAAATTTATATATATTTTTAAAAATTTCAAAAAATAATTCTAAAAAATATATTAAGAATGTTAAAAAAATTAGAATAATAATTTTGAGGAACTAAATAAGTTAATTAATGATTTAATTTATCATACTAAAGCATTTTTTATTATTTTGCTTTGCAAAAGTTTTCAAATATATATGATTTCAAATTTATGTACTCTAACATTGACTTAGTTATATTGTAACAAGATTTTAATTTGACATGTTTAATTTTTTTAATTTAACTCGAACAATTTCACTCAATTCGATTCGACTTAACTCAAATTTTATTTCATGCAACTCGATTTGAAATAGGTTGACAAAATAGGGCTCGTCAACTCAAAATTTTTCACTCAATCCGACTTGATTCGATCTAACACTCACCCCTATAAATAGTTGAATTACGTTATATCTCTCTACTCAAAATAGGCAAAATATCTTATATACATTAGATTAAAGAGTAAATTGACTATTTTGTTAAAAATTTCATCAATTTCAATAATTAAGTGATGACAAGCAAGTAGGGAACGACATGTGGCTCATAGTATGCCATGTTAACAAAATTGTCCATTTATCTAGGTTCATCTCAATGTGCTTATTCAAAAAATATAAAAATATAGAGAAAATTATTAAGAACTATAAGAAATTGTTTAAAATTATTAAAAACTATTTCAAAATTAATATTAATTTAAAAATATATATTTTTAATATATTTTAATTATTGACATGGTTTTTAAATAATTATAACAATTTGTTTTTTAGGATTTTTAAATTAATAGTAAAAATTGATGAAATTTTTAATGGAATGACCAGCAATGGCAGAGCCGAGGAGTTGGCAAGGGCCCTGCCCCCTAAAATAGAATAATTTTCATTTAGGTCTTTTATAATTTATGAAATTTTAAATTAGTAATAGTAAAATTGCACTTTGGCCCCAAAAAATAATAAAAGTTTGATTTAATCCTTTAAAAATTAAAAAGATATAGACTATTAAAATGGAGAAATTACATTTTTACTATTGTAAAATATACAATTTAATTCTCCCCCCCCCCCAAAAAAAATTTCTAGTTCTGCCATTGATGACCAGTTTGCTCTTTAATTTAACATATAGGAGCTAATTTGTTCATTTTTTTAAATAAAAAATAAAAAATGCAATCTGACTCCTAATATACTTTCACCCAATATTTAATAAAATAAATAATTTATAAATTTATGAACTATTTAATATCAAAATAATTCTATCTTTGTTTCATAAAAAGTAAAAATGTTATCTTTTCAAAGATTAAACCTTGTATATTCAAACAATTAATTGATTAATATTTTAAACGAAATTATTATTATTATTATATATATAATAATTATACATGCAAATATAATATTTTAGTTTATGTTTATAATATATAAGATTTATTCATAATTTATTAAGAAATTAAAACAACTTTTTATGAATAATAATGTGTATGATTTGCTTAGTTATAAATTGTATCATTTCAAAATAAATAATGAAAAATATACAACTTTCGTAAAAACCATTAAATTAATATTTGTTATACCTCATATCTATAATATATATATATAACACTAAAATAATGTTTTAGAGAAAGAAAAAAAAAAGAAATAATTTAAGGTGGTAGGCTTCAATATTTGACGAGTGGTATCATATTTATATGGCACATGAATACTTAATGTGCATTAAATGCAATGTTTTAATGGAAAATGGAAAAAATATTTTATGTCAAAATATTTGAATATTACATGTATTATTTTTACTTTTACTTTTATAATTATAATATTTGAAAGGTTATAAATTTTGTAATAAATAAATAAAATATATTTTAATTGATACACAATATCAAACCCTTGCACGGGATAATAAATTAATTATTACCATAGCAATGATCCTAATTAAAAGGGATAGATGTGAAAACTATACATAAATTTTAATCTAATGTGCAATGTCATATATAAACTTTGGTTTTATGCAATTTTATACATGAAATTTTAATTTGATTCAATTTTCACAAATCACTAACAATTACATCATCGAATTAGTACTATTTTACGTTGATATACTGCATACACAAATAATATATAAATCCAATATAATAATAAATTAATACATGTATTTATTTATTTAAATGTGCACAATTAAATCAAAATTTATGTATAAATTTAATATTTATCCGTAATTAAAGTTTATTACAAAATTATATTTTTTTTAAATGAAGAGCAGTCTCGGTTTGAATGAAAAAATAATTGAATGATTTAACTAGATTTACCATTTTTTAAGTCTTCTTACAAACACAAAAATAGCAGCAGCATGTGCGTTGATATCATCATTTTGACTTTTCAACACTTCTATTTTAGTTTAATTACTAGGAAAGACAAGTTACCTTAAAAAAATACTTCTTGTTTGAGTTTCTTGAAACTCATATCGCATTTCAACAAATTTTTTGCTTTAAAAGTTAATGATGAGGATGAGAAGCGATTTGATTTTTTAAATTTCTCTATTCTCTGGATGACCATAGCTATGTAGTGTTTCCCTTGCGTGGGGCCTTCTCAAGAATTGATATGGAGGTATCGGAGGCTATGAGGCTTTTTTACATATATAATATAAATTTTTTTTTAAAAAATCCCAAAATGGTATACTAATTTAATTATTTACGAAAATGGTATATTAGGGGTGGTGCATAGGCGGCATCACCCCTATTTTCTAACACTAGTTAATTTTAGTTAAAAAAATAAAAAAATATATTTTTTTAATGGTGTAGCCTTATTTATAGGCGACACCAAAGTATTTTTCCCATACGGTTCCAATACATGGGTTAAATACGGGTTTGGGACGGGTTTGGGTGGTGGTGCTCATGGGAAAGGCGACACTAAAGGACTGGTGCCAATGTTATAGGCGGCACTTGTGGTGTCAATCTTGTAGGCGGGCACCTGTTCTACCACCAGCCATTATTTAAGCAATGTTTGGGAAAAAAATTTAGAATTCAAATAATAGCAACAAAAAAATCTGTAGAAGAAGAGTAAACAAATAAAGAAGAATTCACAACGTTAATAGATATGAAATTCATTTTTTTACATTACAGTAATTATTTTGCTTGAAATTGTATTGAGAATTTTTATTTCTTTTTTAATAGATCTAGTACTGAAGATGGATAATCAATTTTTCGTATGTGTTTATTTTGATGGAGTAATTTTGACAACAGCAGTTGGATGTATTTGAATGTCTCTAACAAATAGCAATGAGATTTAATAGAAATGTCTCGATTGATGATATGAAGGAAATGATTAGTGCAAAAATTGTTAGACATTGTGGGAGAAGGATCTCAAAACTTTTCTACAAGTTTCCACTTTTGACAGATCCCATCAAATTCACCGTGATGAAACTTGTAGATGATGAAGACGTGAGGACAATGGCTGCTCTTTGTTGTGGGAATCAAAGCCATCAAAATGCATTGATTCAGTTATTTCCTGAGTTAGTTGATGTGGAGCCAGCTGAAGATCCCACTCCATTACGTGAAGAACATGGAATTCAAGATCTGTGTATGGTGGTTCCGATATCGTACGTTGATAGTCTATCGACTGTACACGAGTTTGGCATCGATCTTAATGTTACATCTGAGACTAATGCGGATGGTGATGATGGATATGATAGTAGCGATCTTTCTGATCACGAGGTCGATGGTAATAGTGATCCTGATGTGGACGAGGTCTCAGATGATATCAATGACGAAGACACAAATGAAGATGGCAATGTTAATATGTCTTCAGTCAGGAATCCGATTCGATGCATTGTGACACACAATGATCCTAGGGCACACATGCTACTAATGGACCCTGATGTGATGCATGTAGTCGAGTTCCTAGAGTACCCTGATATACTACATGCTTACAGGTTGGCTATAGATTTCAAACCTGAAGAGTTGTTCGTGGGCCAAAAATTCGAAACTAAGGAAGAGTACGTATTTGCCACTAAGCGGTATAGCATGAATGTGTTGGAGGCCAACGAAAGGCTGCAATTGACGGGTATGAGTCGCATTTATCAAGAAGTCGTAAATGTGGGAGATACGAAAATTTGTTGGAACTCACACATGCACTTCAACACCTATGACAGAAGATCACCAGAAACTTGATTCTAAAACTATTTGCACATGCATCATGCCAATGGTGAAGGACATGTCGACCAATAAAGTTTCGGTACTGATTTTTGAAATGCAAGCACGATTCCAACATCGAATATCGTACCAAAAAACATGGATAGCTAAACAGATGGCTTTTTAACATGGGTCCACTAAAGACCCCAAGTCTGGATAACTTCCATGCGTTGTTCTACCAGAATCAGTAGGAGACTGTTGGCCAGGATGTGTGCTCTTAGGTTCAAGGAATTTTTATGCGTGGCTTTATTAATTTTTCTATTAATAAAACCTTGTTGGTTTAGATCCCTAAAGTCAAAAGCCCAGAATCCTTATCTGAATTTTGTCTTATAAACCTCTGTAATTTCTTGTACAAGTTAGTCACTAATATTATTGCTAACCGATTTAAGCATGTGTTTCCTAGTCTCATTGCTCAAAACCAAGTCAATTTTGTTACAGAGAGGCAAATTACTGATAATATTATTATTTTTCAATAGGTAGTTCATTCTATGAGGAATAAGAAATGAACAAAAGGGTGAATGATAATCAAGGTGGATCTGGAAAAGGCTTATGACAGACTAAAATGGGATTTCATCGAAGACACTTTAGTTGATGCAGGTATTCCTTGCTTCTTGTTTAGGATCATTATGAAATGCATTTCTACTATTTCTATGCAGATTGTTTGGAACGGAAGCCTTACGGAGGGATTTATGTTGAGGAGAGGAATCCGTCAAGGGTTCTCTCTTTCTCCGTATTTGTTTGTTCTTTGCATGAAGAGATTGAGCTAGCTTATCCATAAAGAAGTTAAAGGATAAATTTTGGAGGCCTATTTCGATTATAAAGTTGGCCCGCCTTTGTCGCATCAATTCTTTGTTGATGACCTTTTCTTATTTACGGAAGCATATGTGAATCAGGCTCGGATGGTGAGAAAAGTTCTTGATGTGTTCGGGACTTCTTCGGGGCATAAAATTAATGCTAGTAAGATAAAGGTTTTCTTCTCTAGTAATATTCAGCCTCTTGTAAAAGATGAAATTTGTAAAACTCTTGGTTTTGCTGAGAAGAATGACTTAGGATCTTACTTAGGCATGCCATTATTGCATCAAAGGGTAACAACCAGCACTTTTAAGTTTATAGTTGATAAAATCATACGAAAGTTAGACAGTTGAAATGCGAAAATGTTGTCCATGACAAGGAGAGTCACTTTAGCAAGGTCGGTCCTCATGGCGACTCCCAACTACTTTATGCAAACTGTTAGAATCTTTATTAGTATTAGTGCTGAGATTGAAAGAATTGCAAGGGGTTTTGTAACACCCCAAACCCGTGTCCGTCGTCGGATTAGGGTTACGAGGCATTACCGATCAAAACACAATTCAGAACAGTCTTTCATTATAAATTATGCACAAATTAGACTAACTCAATCACAAAATTTTTTAAAAGAAACTCGAATAGTAATTAGCATTCCAATCATATAAATCACATTCGCACCTATAGATTACTTAATCAATTAAAACTAATCATGCTTTACAAGCCCATAGTTCGAACCTATTCACCATTATATTCATACCATTTGAATATTCAATATATATATTCAAGCTTATATCATTACATCATATTCACTAAGCTTATGTCAAATCATCCATTGTATATATTTATTTAAGTAGCAAACTTCTAGCCATGCCATTATAAAAAAAAAAACTATGCATATATGCATACTAAGTAAGAACAATCCATATCTTTAACTAATTATCAAGCATATCATTTTATAAGATATATACACGCGCATAACATTCTAAAACAAAGCCAATTCTAAATTCAAATACCAAATCATGGCTAACCGAATTCATTAATAGTTTATAAAAATAGTAATTTATACGTTATGCACATGGGTAATTTAAGACAAAACATGGGTAACCTACCCTATTTTGGACAGTTTTGATTTGTACAAAAATTAAACAGCATAAGAGCATTAATTCGGACATCATTAATATGGTCAAAAACGTATAGCAATTATCCAACATTCAGACAGCATTTAATTAACATTTGGACAACATTTAATCAACAATTGGACAACATTAAATCAACATTTGGACAACATTTAATCAACAATTGGACAGCATTTAATCAACAATTCGACAGCATTAATTCAACATTTGAACAACATTTAATCAACAATTGGACAGTATTAATTCAACATCTGAACAGCATTTAATTAACAATTGGACAGCATTCAATCAATATTTGGATAGCATTTAATCAACAATTCGACGACATTAAATCAACATTTGGACAACATTTAATCAACAATTGGACAACATTCAATCAATATTTAGACAGCATTTAATCAACAATTTTTACTTCAATTAAGCCAAATTATATAATCAATCATCACACAAATATGCTACAAATCATACCTCCAAAATGAGCTATTTCATGGCTGATTATACATTATCGTAGCATCATTAACAAAACACAACCAAAATAAATCATTCATCCCTACAACAAGCTTACCAACATGAACTAATCATACCATATATATATATCTTTGCATCATTCCAAATTCATATACTAATTATACCACACAAATATTCTATGTTCCAAAATTTCTTAAACATTAGCATATTAGCATTAAACCAATCCATTTTCATGTGACTAAATATCTACAATATTCAAGACCAACCAAAACAAATGTTAGCCTATACATGCCATATGTTCAAAATTTTAAGCTTTCCAAATACCGATATAGAGGTCGATAGTGTGACGGACTTCCTTGAAGATTCCCGAGCTCGTAACTAGCTTCCAAAAATCTATAAAAGAAATGAATGAACAGACACAAAGTAAGCTTAAATAACTTAGTAAGTTGTAAGTATATAATTTTCAAAGAACTCATAAAAATTACACCAGTAGGCCGAAATCAACTAATCATGTACACATACATATATAATCATATTTATACGATTAATTCATCTTTCATATTATACATATTACTTACATTTACTTCTAATTTTGTATAACTTAAACATACCTGAATTATTTAATTCAAACTCACATTCAGGTTTACCATATGATTTCCCGTTATACCTTGTGGATTCAAAGAAAAGATACTCAATCGGCTTACAAAGCTCGTACAATGTCAACGTCCCAGACATGGTCTTTCATGTAATCAAATAATGATACCACTGTCCCAGACATGGTTTTACATGCAATCATATACGACGCCAATGTCCCAGACATGGTCTTACATGTAAATCTCGAATCGAGGCCGACATCCCAGACGTGGTCTTACACGATGTCAAATTTCAGCATTTCTGTAGTTCGTATGACTTTCGGGTGTCGTAAATCAACCAATTAAAACTCATAATTAATCAGCATTTGTCAAATACAATTCAGCATAATAAGGTACACATACACATTTAGATTCGACTATACATAAAATAAATACAGTAAATTTTACTTCAATAATTTACTTACAAACTTACCTCGGACGAAAACAAGCTGATGAAATCGACTACTCGAACACTTTCGACTTCTCTCGTTCTAATTATGTTTTCTTTTGTTCTTGATCTAATTAAATTCAAATTTAGCTATTTAATAACACATTTCATTCAAATTTATTCCAAAACACATAAATGGGAAATTTGCATTTTAGCCCCTAACATTTCACATTTTTTTCGATTTAGTCCCTATTTCAAAACAACTCAAAATATTCAAAATTTCAACCCACTCTAGTTAGGCCGAATCTACCCAAGGTCCCTAGCCACCCATTTCTATCATTTATTTCACATCTTGACCCCTCAATTTACAAAATTCACAATTAAATCCTTAGTACACATTTTTTTACTAAAAATCACTTAATTAAACATAATAATCTAACATCAAAAAATTATTTTTCATCATCAAACAACAATTTCATCACATTATCAACAATGGCACTTCTCAAAATCATCATAAATTCCAAAAATTAAAACATGGGATAGGTAATATACAAAGTAACGGTCTCAAAAACATAAAAATTATCAAAAACCGAACAAGAAACATACCTAATTTTGAGCTCCAAAGTGCCGAATACCTAAAAGCTCAAAAGCTTATTTTCTTTCTCAACATTCGGCCAAAAATAAAGAACATGCATGGCCATTTTCATTTTTTCTTTTATTTAATACATATTAATACAATAATTACCAATTTAGCCTTAGTCATATAACATTAAAATCCCATTAACTAACGTCCTTACTTGTCCATGCATTAATTTAATGGTCCAATTTTCTCATAAGGACCTCATACTTAAAAAGCCATGTCAATTTGGCACTTTAACAAATGACATATAACTTTTGCATTTTCTACAATTAATTCCTTTTTCACAAATCGGCACAGAAACGATAAAATTAATTTATGAAACTTTCACACATAAATTAACATGCTGTAGACACAAAAAATAATTTTAAAAAATTTTTCTGACTCGAATTTGTGGTCTCAAAACCACTGTTCCGATTAATAAAATCGGGTTGTTACAACTTTTCCCCTTTAGGAATTTTCGTCCCTGAAAATCTTACCATTGAACAGATTTGGATATTGCTGTCTCATAGGATCTTCAGGTTCCCAAGTAGCCTCTTCAACACCGTGTTGATGCCACAATACTTTTACTAACGAAATTTTCTTATTTTTAAGTTCTTTAATCTCGTGACCCAAAATCCGAATCGGTTCTTCTTCATATGTCATATCGGACTTAATTTCAATCTCAGACAGTAAAATCACATGTGAGGGATCAGATCGATATCGTTGAAGCATAGATACGTGAAACACTTTATGAATCTTTTCTAACTCAGATGGCAACATCAATCTGTAAGCAACTGGCCTGATACGCTCAATGATTTCATACGGCCCAATAAATCTTAAACTCAATTTGCCTTTACGACTGAATCGAAATATTTTCTTCCACGAAGATACTTTTAAAAACACTTTATCCCCGATCTTAAACTCAATATCTTTCCGTTTCAAATCTGCATATGATTTCTGACGATCTGGTGCTACCTTCAGACTATAGTGAATCACTTTCACTTTCTGTTTAGTCTCTTTGATCAAATCGACCCCGTGTATCTTATTCTCACTGAGCTCAGTCCTCAACATTCAATCTCTGAACCTCAAACAACCCTCAACATCAATTTGAAACCCTGAATCAATATTCAAATCACATTGAGTCCATTTTGCTAACAATTCATTATCAACATTCTGAGCTTCATAAATCTGTTGTGTAAATAACGGTTTCGCTTTCAACTCAGCGACAATCGAACTGTCATCGAATAGGGTCAACTGAGTATTCATAGCATGTAACGTAAACAGTGATTTCTGACTCAAAGCATCAGCAACAACATTTGCTTTCCCCGGATGGTAGTCAATCACAAGCTCGTAATCTTTTAGCAACTCTAAACACCTCCACTGACATAGATTCAGATATTTATGAGTCATCAAATATTTTAAGCTTTTGTGATCAGAATAGACATGACATTTCTCCTCGAACAGATAGTGGCGCCAAATCTTTAACGCAAAAACAATAGCTGCTAATTCCAGATCGTGTGTCGAATAGTTCTTTTCGTGCGGCTTTAACTATCTCGAGGCATAAGCTATGACTTTGCCTTCTTGCATTAAAACACAGCCCAGACCATTCAAGGATGCATCACTAAAAATGACAGATTCTTTACCCGACTCTGGCTGAACTAGCACTGGAGCTTCGTTCAATAAAGCTTTCAACTGATCAAAACTTTTCTGACCACTCGAATTTAACATCTTTCTGAAGTAATCTCGTCATCGAGGTTACAATAATAGAGAAACCCTTTATGAATCGTCTGTAATAACCAGCAAGTCCCAGAAAACTTCAAACTTCGGATACATTTCTTGGAGGCTTCCAATCTAATATTGCCGAAATCTTACTCAGATCAACCTGAATTCCCGATGCTGATACAACATGTCCTAGAAAATTGACTTCTCGCAAGTAAAACTCACATTTACTAAACTTCGCATACAACTGTTTATCACACAAAGTTTGAGTACTATTCTCAGATGTTCAGCATGCTTGAATTCATCACGAGAATAAATCAAGATATCATCAATGAACACTACCACAAATTGATCCAAATATTGTCTGAAGATCCGATTCATTAAATCCATAAAAGCAGCAGGTGCATTAGTAAGTCCGAAAGGCATAACTAAAAACTCATAATGTCCGTACCTGGTTCGGAAAGTAGTTTTTGGCACATCAGAGTCTTTAACTCTCAACTGATAGTAACCTGATCTCAAATCCATCTTCAAAAACATAGCAAAACCTTTCAACTGATAAAAAAATCGTCAATTCTGGGCAGAGAATATTTTTTTTATAGTCACTTTGTTCAACTGACGATAATCAATGCACATTCTCATCGTGCTATCCTTCTTTTTCACAAACAGAACCGGAGCACCCCAAGGTGAGAAACTAGGTTTAGCAAACCCTCTATTTGCCAATTCTTGCAACTGAGACTTTAATTTTTTCAATTCAGTCGGAGCCATTCTATACAGAGATATCAAAATTAGAGTTGTCCCAGGCAATACTTCAATGCCAAATTTAAATTCTCGAATTAGAGGTAATCCAGGAAGCTCTTTAGAAAACACATCAGTAAACTCACAAACAACAAGCACTGATTCTATTTTCTTCTCTGTCACTTTCGAATCAATCACATAGGCAAAGTAGGCTTCACAACCCTTTTTCACATAATTCAGAGCTTTCATTGCAGATATCATAGCTGGCAACTCATTCAGGTCACTAGACTCAATTCGGATTATCTCATCATTCTTGCATCTCAAATCGATAGTTTTTCGTTTGCAATTCACAATAGCATCGTGCAAAGTTAGCCAATCCATACCAAGAATTATATCAAATTCATCGAATGGTAACAACATCAGATCAGCAGGAAAACATGAATCTCGAATCATCAAAGGACAATTCTTGCATACTCTATCAACCAAGACACACCGGCTTAAGAGGTTCGATACTCTAATCATAAACTCAGTAGACTTTACAGGAAAAGTCTTATTGGATGCTAAATTTATGCATATATAAGACTGAGTAGATCCCGGATCAATCAAGGCAACAACAGTAGTGTTATAAAGAAGGAAAGTACCGGTAATGACATCTAGAGATAACGCTTCTTCGCGAGCGCGAATAGCGTATGCTCGAGTAGGTGCTCTGGCCTCAGACCTTACAGCTGTATCTTTGGTCATTCTCTAACTCCCACTCACATTCCTGGCACCTCTGGGTGGTCTCCCTCTAGCTACAATGTTACTCGGTCTCATATTCTGTACTGTAGCTTGTTCAGCCAACTCAAGACAATCACGGATAAAATGATATAATGATCCACATCTAAAGGAAGCTCAATCATTCAATCTACAACTTCCCAAATGTATTTTACCACAATGCTTGCAGTCAGGTCGATCGGATCAAACATTTCTAACACTTGCAACTGAAGTAGTAGGAGCTTTGAAACTCGAATGCGATCTAGCTCGATCTCTGTTTGAATGTCCCACAATATCCTTTGAACGGTTATAATCTTCTCAGAATTTCTTTAATGCATACTGAAATAATTTACTCGAGAATCTCTTTCTTGCATCTCTAACTTCTGATTCAGCTTTTCTCTTCTTTTTATCGAGTTTTTTGACTTTACATGCTCGATCAACGAGCACAACAAACTCTTTAATTTCTAAAATCCCGACTAACAGACGGATATCTTCATTTAAACCATCTTCAAATCTTTTGCACATTATTTATTCGGTGAATACACATTCTCATGAATATCGGCTTAGTCGAACAAATTCTCGCTCGTATTCCGTTACGGACATACGACCCTATTTAAGCTCGAGAAACTCTTTTCGCTTTTGATCAATAAATCTCTGACTAATGTATTTCTTCCAGAATTCAAATTGAAAGAAATCCCAGGTAATTTGTTCTTTTGGAACAATAGAAATCAAAGTTTTCCACCATTGATAGGTTGCATCTCTCAATAAAGAAACAACACATTTAACACATTTGTCGGGAGTACAAGACATTTCATCAAACACTCAGATGGTATTCTCGAGCCAAAACTTGGCTTTCTCAACATCATCATCATTACTAGCTCTGAACCCTTCAGCCCTATATTTTCAGATTTTATCGACCGGAGGCTTATTCATCAGAGTCGGATTCATAACCGGAGGCACAACAGAAGTTTGAGGGGGATTAAGCGAGGGTGGGGGTTGTTGAATAGCCAGATTCGTTCGTACGAACTATGTGAACCACTCGTTCATCATTTGGAAGAAAGCTTGCTTAGCCTCTCCCTCTTGCTTACTCATTATGTTTCTAAAATCAAAATGCGCTGCCCCTTGAGTGGGAGCGGGCGCATTACTTTCCTTATCATTTGCTACGGCTCTATCGGGATCCGTTTAGTATGCGAAAACACATTTTCAAATGTCAGGAATCATCACACTATCGCAGTATAAAAATATGGCATGTATAGCTAGACTCACACGCACTACGTTAGTTCTAGAACTGACTAAATCATAGCTCTGATACCAATAAAATATAACACCTCGAACCAGTATCGGTCATCAAATTAAGGTTACGAGGCATCACCGATCAAAACACAACTCAGAACAGTCTTTCATTATAAATTATGCACAAATTAGACTAACTCAATCATGAATTTTTTTACAAGAAACTCGAATAGTAATTAGCAGCCTAATCATATAAATCACATTCGCACCTGTAGATTACTTAATCAATTAAAATTAATCATGCTTTACAAGCCCATAATTCGAACCTATTCTCTATTATATTCATACCATTCGAATATTCAATATATATATTCAAGCTTATCTCATTACATCATATTCACTAAGCTTATGTCAAATCATCCATCGTATATATTTATTTAAGTAGCAAACTTCTAGTCATGCCATTATAAAAAAAAACTATGCACATATGCATACTAAGTAAGAACAATCCATATCTTTAACTAATTATCAAGCATATCATTTTATAAGATATATACATGAGCATAACATTCTAAAACAAAGCCAATTCTAAATTTAAATACCAAATCATGGCTAACCGAATTCATTAATAGTTTATAAAAATAGTAATTTATACATTATGCACATGGGTAATTTAAGACAAAACATGGGTTACCTACCCTAGTTTGGACAGTTTTGATTTGTACAAAAACTAAACAGCATAAGAGCATTAATTCGGACAGCATTAATATGGTCAAAAACGGATAGCAATTATCCAACATTCAGACAACATTTAATTAACATTTGGACAACATTTAATCAACAATTGGACAACAATCAATCAACATCATTTAATCAACAATTGGACAACATTAAATCAACATTTGGACAGCATTTAATCAACAATTGGACAGCATTTAATCAACAATTCGACAGCATTAATTCAACATTTGAACAACATTTAATCAACAATTGGACAACATTAAATCAACATTTGGACAACATTTAATCAACAATTAGACAACATTCAATCAATATTTGGACAGAATTTAATCAATAAATTTTACTTCAATTAAGCCAAATTATATAATCAATCATCACACAAATATGCTACAAATTATACCTCCTAAATGAGCTATTTCATGGCCGATTATACATTATCATAGCATCATTAACAAAAACACAACCAAAATAAATCATTCATCCCTACAACAAGCTTACCAACATGAACTAATCATACCATATATATATATCTTTGCATCATACCAAATTCATATACTAAGTATACCACACAAATATTTCATGTTCCAAAATTTCTTAAACATTAGCATATTAGCATTAAACCAAGCCATTTTCGCATGTCTAAATATCTACAATATTCAAGACCAACTAAAATAAATGCTAGCCTATACATGCCATATGTTTAAAATTTCGAGCTTCCAAAATACCAAGATAGAGGTCGATAGTGTGACGGACTTCCTTGAAGATCCCCGAGCTCGTAACTAGCTTCCAAAAATCTATAAAAGAAATGAATGAACAGACACACAGTAAGCTTAAATAGCTTAGTAAGTATATAATTTTCAAAGAACTCGTAAAAATTACACCAATAGGCTGAAATCAACTAATCATGTACACATACATATATAATCATATTTATACGATTAATTCATCTTTCATATTATATATGTTACTTACCTTTACTTCTAATTTTGTATAACTTAAACGTACCTGAATTATTTAATTCAAACTCACATTCAGGTTTAACATATGATTTCCTGTTATACCTTGCGAATTCAAAGAAAAGATACTCGATCGGCTTAAAAAGCTCATACAATGCCAATGTCCCAGACGTGGTCTTTCATGTAATCAAACAACGATAACACTATCCCAAACAGGGTCTTACACGTAATCATATACGACGCCAATGTTCCAGACATGGTCTTACACGTAAATCTCAAATCGAGGCCAATGTCCCAGACGTGGTCTTCCACGATGTCAAATTTCAGCATTTCTGTAGTTCGTATGACTTTCGGGTGTCGTAAATCAACCAATTAAAACTCATAATTAATCAGCATTTGTCAAATACAATTCAGCATAATAGGGTGCACATACACATTTAGATTCGACTATACATAAAATAAATACAGTAAATTTTACTTCAATAATTTACTTACGAACTTACCTCGGACAAAAACAAGCGGATGAAATCGACTACTCGAACACTTTCGACTTCTCCCGTTCTAATTCCGTTTTCTTTTGTTCTTGATCTAATTAAATTCAAATTTAGCTATTTAATAACACATTTCATTCAAATTTATTCCAAAAACACATAAATGGGAAATTTGCATTTTTATCCCCTAACATTTCACATTTTTTTGATTTAGTCCCTATTTCAAAACAACTCAAAATATTCAAAGTTTCAACCCACTCTAGTTAGGCCGAATCTACCCAAGGTCCCTAGCCACCCATTTCTATCATTTATTTCACATCTTGACCCCTCAATTTACAAAATTCACAATTAAATCCTTAGTACACATTTTTTTACTAAAAATCACTTAATTAAACATAATAATCTAACATCAAAAATTCATTTTTCATCATCAGACAACAATTTCATCACATTATCAACAATGGCACTTCTCAAAATCATCATCAATTCCAAAAATTAAAACATGGGCTAGGTAATATACAAAGCAACGATCTCAAAAACGTAAAAAATTATCAAAAACCGAACAAGAAACATACTTAATTTTGAGCTCTATAGTGCCGAATACCTAAAAGCTCAAAATCTTATTTTCTTTCTCAATATTCAGCCAAAAATAAAGAACATGCATGGCCATTTTCATGTTTTCTTTTATTTAATACAAATTAATACAACAATTACCAATTTAGCCTTAGTCATATGACATTAAAATCCCACTAACTAATGTCCTTACTTGTCCATGCATTAATTCAATGGTCCAATTGCCTCATAAGGACCTCATACTTAAAAAGCCATGTCAATTCGACACTTTAAAAAATGACACATAACTTTTGCATTTTCTATAATTAAATCTTTTTTCACAAATCGGCACACAAACGATAAAATTAATTCATGAAATTTTCACACATATAAATTAACATGCTGTAGACACCAAAAATAATATTAAAAATTTTTTGTGACTCGAATTTGTGGTCCCGAAACCACCGTTCTAATTAAACTAAAATCAGGATGTTATAGGTTTTATTTGGGGAAAAGATCTAGGAAGGCATAGGATGTCTTTAGTTAAATGGTCAGATTGTTGTCAACCCCAAAATAATGGAGGCTTCGAACTTCAGAATCTTAAGGAGAAAAAAGAATCATTTTTGCTTAAGTTGGGTTTTAATCTGCTCACTAATAAGCAAGCACTACGGGTTAAGATCCTTAGAGCCAAATATAAGGTTACAGAGGTTTGTCTTGATGATATATCGAGAAAATCATGTTCCTTTGTTTGGATATCCTTATCCAAAGGCTAGCCAATCCTTCGCCAGAACCTTACTTGGTCAGTGGGAGATAATAGTCTTATAAAGGCTTGGACCGATAATTGGGTTCCAGAGATAGGTCATTTAATTAATTTTTGTCACAACATTAAGAACATGGATTTGAATACAACGTTAAAAAAGATCTCTTTAATTGATTGTAGCTAGGATTGGAATTTTCTAAGGCTGTTTATGGATAATATCATCTTGTCTTATATTGCAGCTATTCCACTGCCAAATCCTTTAGTTGGCAATGATTAGTTGATATCTACATTATCTGACCATGGTAAGCTTATTGTTAAATATACTTATTGTTTTCTCACACATAATTCTCTCAATTTAGAAGATAGCAAATGGAAGCTCACTTGGTCTTTTGTTTGACCTTAAAGAGTAAGACATTTTCTATGGTTGGTTCTTAAGGAGCGGCTGATGACCAATGTCGAATGATGCAGGAGAGGGCTTGTAGGTGATCGTTCATGTGCAAGTTGTAGTAATGTTGAAGAATCTATTACTCATGTTTTACAGGATTGTGACATTGCATGAGAAGTGTGGAAGCATGTAGTCCTTCAAGATTTTAGGGGCAATTTTTTTCCGCTCCTTTGGTGGAATGAATTTCAATAAACTTGAAAAAAATTATTTGGGCTTGGTGTTTACGGAAGCTAACTGGCAGTCCTTTTATGGAATTATTTGCTGGAATCTTTGGAAGCAGAGGAATCTATGGGTTTTTCAAGGGGAAAGTTTTAATAACATTCATGTGCTTCATATAGCGTAGTGTTGGACAAGCTCTATCAAACATAACTCTGTAACCCCCGTAAGTGGTTCTAAGACACAGAGACGAGATCAAGTTTGGAAGCCCCCTCTAGGGGACTTCATAAAGTTAAACACAGATAGAGCAAAGGATCTTAGTTCGGGGGATGGTTCCGCAGCTGCCGTGGCTAGAGATAATTAGGGTTCATGGCGTGGAGGTGTTAGGAGGAATATTAGTAAATGTAGTGTTGTGCAGGCTGAACTTTGGCCAATCTATGATGTATTATGTACGACGTGGAAGAATAATTGGGTGAATATTAAGGTCAAAACTGATTGTGCACAAGCCGTGGAAGCCATTTTGGATAGGTCGTGTAGGCAATTGTATAAGGATCTCACTTCGTGAACTCCTAAGCTTTGTAGAAGGAGGATGATCGTTAAGAAGATTCTAAGAGAAGTCAATATAGCTGCATATATATTGACAGTGAGGATAAAAGCATACCCTTACAGCCCGATAGTTTTCCAAGAACCCTCGGAAGAGATTATTGATCAAGTAGGGATAGATAGTCGTTTTATGCATGATGATTCTGAAATAATGCTGTAATTATTTTGGATGTTCTCTATAAAAAAAACTTTAAAATATCACTCGTTTTTTACTCAACTTCAATTATTTTTATTCCAATTTTATGTTCACCCAACAACGCTAAGTAGAATTGTTCATTGATTAGGCGGCCTTATTATAGGATATATATTAATATTAATATAAAAATATATATTATTATTTTTAAACAAATTTTTTTTTATTTTATATATTTTAATATTAGATTATAAAAATATATAAAATATAAAACTCAGAACTTCCTGGTATCAGAGCCAAGGAGGAGCAGGTATTCTTAAGTTTAAGAAAATATTCAATTTGTTTTCGTTATTTCTAAGTTCTGGTTTAACTATCTTTATTATCGTATTATTATTTTGCTGAGAATTGATACAGTGTCCAGTTAGCCATGGGTTAGGCGTGTCAAGGACTAAGTATCCCCGTAGGCAACTTAATTAATTCAGAGATTCAGATAGTAGAACCCCTTGTAGGAAATACGAAAACAAAGAATGTTTCCTTTTCTTAGAAGAACCAATTCTTCTGCTAGCTTTGTTTCTAATCAATCCCAAGAATCTGACCAAACCTCAAACAATACTGTTAATGAACAAGAAGAACATTATGAAAATATTCCCCAAAGATTTGATAATTGGACTCTTCCAAGAGTTCCAACAAACCAAGTTTACAAAAAAACAACTTTTGAAAATTTAAATGCTTTTTGCAGTTATGTTATAAAAACAAAAGAAAGGAGTTTACCTATTCAAAAAGAATATGAAACAATCCAATTATTAGATAAAGTCGTCATTAATAAACTCAAAGAACAAAGATACAAATACATCCATTTTGGATTAGTCCAGGTTGGAGTCAAACCTCTTAGTGTTGAAGCCACTAAAAATACCTCAATATTAGTAGTCTTAAGAGACCAAAGACACATCATGTTTAATGACTCATTATTAGGAACTATAGAAACAAGCCTATGTACTGGCCCAATACATTTTAATTGTTATCCAAAATTTATGGTTTTTTTGACTGATAAAAACATTTTACAATCTTTAACACTTCAAATACATACCCATAACTACAAAATGCTTCCAGGTACAGAAGTATTAACTTTGGTTTATAGACTCCATTTCAAAGCCATGTATTCTGTAGTTAATACCAAGGCTTTACTCCAAAGCCCAAAAGGAGAAACCCTCTTAATAGAGACAGACACCACAAGATCTCATACTACAATCTCCAGAACAATACAATGGCATGAGATAAACCTTCCTGATAAGTGGAAACTTGAAGGTGCTACAGACCCTGTGGCACCAACCCCCATAAGAAACACTTCATTAAGTGAAATTTCTCAGCACCAAGATGGCACAGTTGAATTAAAATTCAATAGGCCACAAAGAATGCCTCCAAGACACTCCTTCGAAATAGGAAGTACCAGCACAGCTTTTAGGAGGTTAAATATAGAAGAAGAGTCAAATCCAGAAACACAAACAGTAGATTTTAGGATAGCCAGAGCCTCTGTCTCTTCTATCCCAACAACATTTAGGACCAATTTACAAGGAATAGATAATTCCTCAAATATAGCTCAACCTATCTATGCCAGACAAGAAGAGAGTCCCCAAAATTCACCTAACATGTCACCAACTTATTCATCAATGACTAATAATGCAAGACAAAGAGAAAATTCAGAAATATTTGTTTTAGAAAAATTGTTTGAAATAAATAAAGAATGGTGTAGAAAGCACTTCTATTCTAACAAAAATAAGCAAAAAGAGAAGATTACTTTAAAAATTATAATGATAAAAAAGAAAATATTCTTCAAGAATATTATAGATTTATGAATACTCATAAAGTCCATATAAAATTCTTTGAATGGTTTGAAGAATATTATTTAGGATCTGTTAATACAATAAGACATAATACTAGATGGCAAACTAATAAAGGAGAAGTTGAATCTCGATATCCCCCTTTAATGGAGGTTCAATATCTTCATAAGAATACTGGAATAAAAGCAAACCCTTTAAGAATGAGAGCTCTCGATGCAGGAGAACAAATCTCATCAAAAGATATCAAAATGATAGTAGAACAAAACAATTATACAAATATTAATCTTCATACAATAGGAAAACAATTAGATTATATTGAAAATTTGGTAGAAAGTTAACCAATCAAGAGAGAACCAGTAAAAGAGATAACCGAAAAAAGTTCCAAAGAACCAATATTCACACCTTATGAGATTCCAAAAGCTTTCCAAAAATCCCAAAATGATTTCCTAACAGAAATCCAAAATAGACTTAATGCTTTAGAAAACCATAAGTCTGAATTAATCGCCCCTGATACCCCAATACAAACCCAATATTCAGTAAATACATTACACCAATCCTCTCAATCTGACTCGGATCAGTCAGATGAACAACAAATTAACAAGATGGCTTGGAAAGAACCAAAAAGATTATATTATCCAAAAATCACTGCACCTGATCTTAACATAGAAGAAAAACCTGTTTTCCAAAATAAATACAATGCTAATACAATCTATGAATGGAATATAGATGGAATGTCCGAATATAATATTCTTAGTTTATTACAACAAATGACAATGGTTTCAAATGTTTATAAAACCCAAAATCAAAATGGATTAATCAATGACCATGCTATGGCTAATCTTTTAGTTGCTGGATTTACTGGTCAATTAAAAGGATGGTGGGATCATGAACTGACTAAAACCCAACAGGAAGAAATTTTAAAAGCAATAAAAAAAGATGACCAAGATAGAATTATTTTAGATGAACAAGGAAGAGAAATCCAAGATGCAGTAGCAACTTTAATTTTCTCAATCTCTAAACACTTCATTGGAGATCCTTCTCATCTTAAAGATAGAAATTCAGAATTATTATCAAATTTAAAATGTAAAAAATTAACCGATTTTAAATGGTATAAAGATGTCTTTATGACTAAAGTCATGCAAAGATCTGATAACCAGCAACCATTTTGGAAAGAAAAATTTCTAGTAGGACTTCCCACATTATTAGGAGAAAAAGTTAGGAATCAAATAAGAGAAAATCACAAAGGTATTATTCCATATGAAAAGCTTACATATGGTGAACTAATTAGTTTCACCCAAAAAGAAGGATTAAAAATTTGCCAAGATTTAAAATTACAAAAACAACTCAAGAAAGAAAGATATCAATGTAGAAAGGAATTAGGATCATTCTGCCACCAATTTGACATCAGGAATGAGCCTTCTTCTTCAAAAACATGTTGCCCTGAAAAGCCAAAAAATAGGAAAAAGAATATTTCAGAATATTATAAAAACCTAAATATAAAAAATACAGAAAAGGGAAGAAACAACAAAAAACAGAAAACAAAATTGACAAAACAATAAAATGTTATAGATGTGGAAAACCAGGACATATCTCAAAATATTGTAAAATCAAAAGAAAAATCAATAACTTAAATTTAGAAGAAGAGAGAGAACAAAAATTAAATGAAATCCTATTAGAAACAACTTCTTCTGAAAATGATACATCTACTGAAACAGATGAATTACAAATAGACGAATTACATACAACATCCCAGTCTTCTGGAGATGAGAATGAACCTTCAATTAATATGCTAACTAAAGATCAATAATTTATGATAGAAGTTATTGATAAAATTCAAGACCTAGAGCTTAAAAGAGAATACCTTTTGAAATTAAAATCCTCATTAAAAGATAAACAAGAAAAAGAAAAAGAAATCATTTCTAGTCAATCACAAATGTATAATATACAAGATATAATATTTAATAAATATGAAAAAATAAAACCAAGACAAATTACAAACTCTGAATTACAGTTGGAAATAAAACAGATTAAATCAGAACTTTCTCAGCTTAAAATAGAACAACAAGAAATGAAGGAACAAATTAGATCCTTAAAACATGAAACCTCAGAAAAAAGTTCATCAGAAACTGAACCTGAACCTGAAGAAAATACACAAGAATATATGATGGTTCTAACTGAAGTATCTATTCAAAGATATTTAATAAAAATAAATATTGTCATAAATAATGAATTTCAATTAGAAACAATAGCCCTTTTTGATACAGGAGCGGACCAATACTGCATTAGAGAAGGAATAATTCCAACAAAATATTATAATAAAACATCAGAATCTCTTAAGGCTGCAAATGGTAAAAAATTAAAAATTACTTACAAAATTCCCAATGCAGAAATATCCAACAAAGGTATAAAATACCAAACATGCTTTTTAATGGTAAAAGATATTACCCAAGATGTCATATTAGGAACCCCATTCATATCCTTACTCAAACCTTATAAAGTAACAAATAATTCTATCTCCACTAAAGTTTTAAACACTAAGGTAGAATTTCCTTTTGTAGAAAAACCGAAAATAAGAAACATCAACCTATTAAAATCTTTATCCATTCATAATGGACAAATTAATAATTTAATTAATTACAAACAGAAGCAAATCTCTTTCCTAAAAGAAGAAATATGTTTTAAAAAATTAAATGAACAATTAAGAAAAAGAGAAATACAAAAAAGAATAGATCAAATCAAAAAGGAAATAGAATCAACAATTTGCTCTGACATTCCTAATGCCTTTTGGAATAGAAAGAAACATGAAGTAACATTACCATACGAAAACGATTTTGATGAAAGACAAATACCCACAAAAGCAAGACCAATACAAATGAACAAAGAAATGGAAGAATTTTGTAGAAAAGAAATACAAGACCTTCTTAATAAAAAATTAATTAGAAAGAGCAGTTCCCATTGGAGTTGTTCAGCATTTTATGTAATAAAAAATGCAGAACTTGAAAGAGGAACGCCAAGATTAGTAATTAATTACAAACCTCTCAATCAAGCCTTAAAATGGATTAGATACCCAATACCAAATAAGAAAGATTTGCTACAAAAACTCTGTAATGCAAATATTTTCTCAAAATTTGATATGAAATCCGGATTTTGGCAAATTCAAATAAAAGAAGAAGAAAGATATAAAACAGCATTTACTGTACCATTTGGACAATATGAATGGAATGTAATGCCTTTTGGGTTAAAAAATGCTCCATCTGAGTTCCAAAGAATAATGAATGATATTTTTTACCAATATTCTCAATTCACAATAGTATACATCGATGATGTATTAGTATTTTCAGAAAATTTAGAAAAACGCTTTAAACATATATCAATCTTTATAAAAGTCATAAGAAATAATGGTTTAGTAGTTTCTAAATCCAAAATAAGTTTATTCCAAACCAAAGTAAGGTTTTTAGGTCATTACATTACCCAAGGAACCATTACCCCAATAGAACGATCTATAGAATTTGCTAGCAAATTCCCAGACCAAATTCTTGATAAAGTCCAATTACAAAGGTTCTTAGGAAGCCTCAATTATGTTATAGACTTTTATCCAGGTCTTAGCAAATTATGTAAACCATTATATGATAGACTCAAAAAGAATCCACAACCTTGGACAAAAACCATACCAATATTATCACCCAAATCAAAAAACAAATCACTAAGCTTCCTTGTTTATATTTAGCTGATCCAAATGCCCCCAAGATAGTTGAAACAGATGCTTCTGAAATAGGGTATGGTGGGATCCTAAAACAAGTTAAAGGAGGAAAAGAGCAAGTAGTCCAGTTTACTTCCAGACACTGGAATCCTACTCAGCAAAATTATAGTACTATTAAAAAAGAAATTTTATCAATTGTTTTATGCATTACAAAATTCCAAAGTGATTTATTAAATCAAAAATTCCTTTTGCGAATCGATTGCAAATCAGCAAAAGAAGTTTTACAAAAAGATGTTCAAAACATTGCCTCAAAACAGATTTTTACAAGATGGCAGGCAATTTTGAGCATATTTGATTTTGATATTGAATACATCAAAGGAGAAACTAATTCTTTGCCTGATTTTCTCACCAGAGAGTTTCTTCAAAAATGCCCCCAAACTTCGAGACAAAGGAAAAGGGAAAATAGAAGAATCATCCAAAACCCAAATCACATCAAAACCAATTAAAACATAGTATGAAATTTTCCATGAAGAAGATGAGAAATCATCATCATCGTCAAAATCCTCCAAAAATACAATAATTCAAGATGCACAAGATCCAAATGAGATTGGTTCTCAAATCAAAAAATGGATTGAGTCCCTATCTCAATCTCCAGAAGTAGCATTAGCCTTTTCGCAAATGAAAGAGGAAACTCCTCTCAAACAAATTGCTGCTGAAGCAGCAAAGGTTTCAAAAAATAAAGAAATTGTTTTACACAAACCAAAATCTCTTAAAAATGTTTTAAAAGAGACTTCTCTCCAAGAGGTTTTTCCAAAAGAGATAGCGGTATCTTCACAAACTGCTACACAAAAATCTTCACAATATTTTCCAAACAAATATTTTGAAAAAATTCTTGTTATGGAGGAAGAATTTTCAGAAAAACCTCCACATATACTGGCAAAAGAACTTTTCAATGGATGGCATTTCAAACCATTGGATTCTCAAAAACCCCAACAGTATTATGAAAATATACTAGTCCAAACTGGATCTGTTTTGTTCAAACATTACACAGATCCAAAAGATCCAAATTTTATTACCCATTCAACAGCCCAAATATTAAAAATTCTTCGACCAAGAGATTGGAGTGAAAACCCAAATGCTCCAAAGAAATTCCCAGCCAAATTTACCACCAAAATAGACCATTACCCATATTTTACATATTGGGATTACCAAATGGCATGGTACAATGTCTTTTTAATGAACAACCAACACATGAGACATTCGTGGCTCATATATTTCAAATATGGCACCCAATTCAAATTCCCAAACTGGTTCCAAGAGTGGTGGAATTGGTATGGACCATCATCCTTTGAGATACTACCAAAAAAATTCAAAACTTATGGCCCAAATTCTTTGACAAATTTCATCCTGAACCAGATCAAAAACACATTTACAGGACAATCCATTTTTTCTCAAAACTATGCATTTCCTGGATTGTCTCATGGAATTATTCTTATGAGCAAGACCAACACACTAGAATTCCATTATTAGTTCGCAATTACAGGACTAAATGGTGGGACAAATTTAATGATGAGAAATATGATTCAAAATATTTGGATAATTTTTTCAACAAGAATCCAAGATTATGTAAGTCTGCAGCCCCGGATCAAACCACAGCAAAATTTCTTCAAGCAAAGTCAACAGCCAGTGCAATGTTAGCTCAAGCCAAGACCAAAAAAGAATACAAAAAACTCATGGCTGAAATGCTCAGCTCATTGGACTCTGAATCTGAAGATGAATCTCCGGCATCCTCAATCAAAACGGTGGATCTTGCAGATGATACCACTTCGGTAACCATCACCAAGTCCAAAAAGAAATAATACATGAGCAGGAGAGATTCCCTGCAAGAAATGATGTGAACAGGAGAGATTCCCTGCAACAGAATAATGCGTGAACAGGAGAGATTCCCTGCAAGAAATGATGTGAACAGTAAAGATTCCCTGCAACAAAATAATGAGTGAACAGGAGAGATTCCCTGCAAGAAATGATGTGAACAGGAAAGATTCCCTGCAACAGAATAATGCGTGAACAGGAAATATTCCCTGCAAGAAAAGACAAGTGAATAGTTATGTAATTTACATTTTGTAACCAGAGAATATATTCTCTGAAAATTTATTTTCAAAAGTTTCAAATGTATTGATTAAACGATTTAGATGATGTAAGGAGAGAATAGCCCTCTATAAAAGGCTATCAGTTTGTGAATGGAAGGCAGAACTCGTTTTTACCCATTTGAGTTGTTTCTCCAAAAAGTTTCTCAAAGTTTCTCAAGACATTTAAGTTTTCAAAAATTTAGTTTTTAAATTTCCAAATTTTCAAATTAAGTTTTCAAACTTAAGTTTTCAAATTACAAATATCTCATTACCAATCCAGTCCTCAGATCCTCGGGACAAATATCTCATTACCAATCTAATATATTTTAATATTAGATTATAAAAATATATAAAATATAAATATTAAAATAATATTTTATTAACTTATAAAAAGAAAAAAAACCAAAGATATTAAGGATGGGACAATCACAATACAATAAGTTATAGCAAATACATCGTAAGTTGAATAGTATATATCACTAATCAAAGACCTTGATATAGTTGATTGTTAAATAACACATTGTTGGGAGACAGGAAGGTGGTTGTTTTAATTTGAATAAGAATTTGGATATTACCATAAAAACAAATGAAATCTACAAATTAGGAATTGCTGTACATTTTAATAGAACATCAATGTTGAATTATAGGAATGACTAGATACAGCAAAATTGACTTTTATAGATAGATAAATGGAGGGATTAAATAAAATAAAAAAGGTGATTTCTAGATAAATGCCTACAAAGTGCCTAGTTAATCAAATCCCACCATCATTTAAACGCTTCAACAGGAGCTGACATCTTCAACTCATAGGCTGCTTGAAAAAAGTCTGCTGCTTGTTGTAATGACCCTTCCAATTTCGCAATCAACCCAAGGTTCATCCAAGCATCGTGATTTGTCGGATCTAACCGAAGCGCATTCATTAGAAAGCTTCTTGCAATCGGAAGCGACGATTGACTGCCGAGTTGTAGAAGTACTGCTGCGGTTGAAACAATACTTGGCACGTAATCCGGTTCTATTGACAACGCAATCGAGAAGGATACCAGTGCCTCCTTATGAAGTGATTGAGCTTCAAACAACAAGCCTGTAAAAGAACCTTGGAAATTAGTAGGGAAGTGCAAGCACTGTTAGCTTTTATAACTTCATAACAAGCAATGTTGTGATTGATGGGATTTGTAGTACCACTTGTATGCCAACTTTTGGGCGAATGAAGTTCAATTGACTTGGCCTTGTTTACACAAATTTCTGCATCAAGCCATGAACCAAATTTCGTATAAACAGTAGCTAGATCCTGCCAGGCAGCCAATTCAAGAACTCTTTCCGTGACACCCTGCAAAAGACAAAAAGATATGAACTGAAATGCATATAGAAATGCACGAAAGCAGATTCATGCTACTGTTCAAGGCCAAAGAACTCGTACCTCAGAATCAGAACTCTTTGCACTCTCGAAGTTATTTGACCGAGATTCTCTTTGTGTTTTAATCAGAGATAGCAAGATTCGGTAAGTTTCAATTGCTTGCTTGGGTCTTTCCTGAGCAATCTGAAGCACAGCTCTTAATCTGAGAAGTTCTAACTGATCTAAACTACCAGCTTCATCCAAAGCAACTTCAAGTATGGTTTCGGCGTCTTTGAACCGCCGGTCTGCAGAAAGTATTAGTGCCAATAGCCTCCAGCCCCTACCTGAATCTTCAGTCACCATGTTAGAGTACACCATTGCATTGTCAAAGGCCACATCCAAATTCCTCTGAACTGCATTTTCCAAACTGAGGTTAAAGATCAAGTCAGGATCTTCCTTCATGTTGAAAGCAGCGCAGTTAAGTGAGGCCAAAGATTCTTTCTGAAAGACAGATCTTTCAGCATCTGATATGGAAATTCTAGCAGCATTCCCGTAGCAAACACCAAGGAACTTATGAGCTTGACTCTTGAAATGTTCATTCACTTGATCATCTGCTGCTGAATCAATCACATTACGAGCAAAAGTAATTCCATAATGAGCATGCTTTGGATCTTGAGAAGATAACTTTGCCCCAAATAGTAAAGCTGGGATATGAGGTTTGTGTTTTGCTTCTGATTGGCCAGAAACCTTCTTCAATAAGTTCAATGCAACCTCATTCTGACCAGCAGCAGCATAACAAAGTGCAAGAAGATACCAACTATTTGCTCTTTCATATATACCGGGAAGGGCCTGCTCCACATAACTTCCCAACAATTCAAACTGCCCAGTGACGGTAAGAGCAAAAATCAGATGATCCATAATATCTGAATCCCACTTTATTTCTCCATAGACCACTTTCTGCATAAGTACTAGGAGGAGAAGAATTGCTTCCTCCATGTTACCATTAGGATTGGCCGAACCCCATACCTGTAAGTGAGGGGGGAGGCTTGATTCGACACCACCATAAAGTAAATTGGCAGCTAAGTCTTTCTGTAAACTAGCTACCCTCAGGGGATCCAAATTCCATGGCTTGACTAACACCCGACGATACGCAGTTATGGCTTCACCAAGAAAGCCCGCCTTTTTCCATAGTCTAGGGAGCAACTCCAATGCCTTGTGAAACATCTCCTGTAACTTGCAGTCTTCAGCAATTCCCTCATGCATTCCATTAGGGAATGCTGCCTCAACTACATCCAAAATTATATTGCACTCCTTCGCTGCGTCTGATAAATGAGAAAGCATCAGAACCATTCAAACCTTACACTCTTAACAACAGAATTTATAGCAATCTAAGCAAACAACAAGTACGATGACATTCAATGCTTAAAAGTTTCATCATTACAAACGATACTAAAAGGTTCCCTCATCTGGATCAATACATATCATCCCCAAGAAACCATAGATTTATTATAAGACCAGTTACCTCTAAAATGTCCAAGTTCATCCAATGATTTTGCTTTCAACAAAATTGCTTCCAGTAGTAGGCTGACCGAATGCAGTGACAACACACTAGGAGGGATAATGTCACCTTTGGACCGCAGTTTTCGTTGCCGGGTCCTCTCAACAATAGCCCCAGTCATCCTTGGTTTCAAACCTTTGATGTCAATGCCCTGAAAAACCTGAAGCGCCGCATCGAAGTTTCCTCTTTGATACTCTAACCTCCCCAACAATGCCCTTGCTTCCTGCAAACTCAATTAAAAGAAAAAAAAACTAATTAACTTGTAAATGATCAATAAATGAATATAGATTGGTTCAGCAAACAACCCACCTCATAGTTTAAGGAAAGAGCTTCTTTGAGAGTTGATTCAGCTTCATCCACTTGAACATCGTCAAGTTTCGATTCCCAGTCTCCGGTACGAGATGAGAGTCCACTGGCCGAGAAATCTCTGGTCGCCAGTGATTCCGGCGACTGCGGTGCGTCTTCGAACTTGAATTGTTCACCTGAGCAAGCACACAACATCTTCTCCAAAGAAATAACAGCCTAGAATTTGAATGTCGAAACCTGGAAAATATGAATTTGAAACATCACAATTTTATTGTTTGCAAGTCAATAAAACAGAAACGGAAATCTACAAACAGGTAACGATTACACCAACAATCCCTCATAAATATGAACGACCTCAAAAGGATAAAAAATTATAGAGAGAAAATCTTGGGGGGGGGACAAAGAGTAAGTTACAGAAAACACCAATAACAAGAAGACAAAGCCATATTTAAAGAGAGAGCAAGAACAAAGTTCACATTAAATGAAAATGGCGAGACAAACAAAGAGCACAGAGCTTTGGACTTACCAAAAAAAAACCCAGAAAAAAACAGTGACCCTGGCAGAAATCGTTTACACCATGAAAGCTACTTCTCAGAAAATAAAACAAAATCCTCTTTCACCGTTTTTGGGGTTTGCTTCATTTCATCACATTTTCTCTTCAAAAAAAGAAATGGTGAGTTGGTGACAACTAAAACCAAATACTTCAAAAGAAAAAATGCTTTAGAGATCTAATTAAGATATGGGTATTTATGGTTTACTTAATTCAAATAATAATTTTGCTTTCTTTAATGCATGTGTGAAGTGGGAGTGGGGGGCTGGGTGCTTACCAGATATGTACACAGAGATTCTCTGAGTGGCAGTTTTTGGCCATTTTCGGTTCTTATAAAGCTCTGGTTGGTTAATTCAAGAACCAACCGGTTGTGGGAATTTTATATCAATGCTTTTTTATGAAATTGAATCCCTATATTTGTTGCCAACATTTAGGAATAAACAAACATAGATTCTTGGTCAAAAGAATAATTGATTGAATCGATCCAGCTGGGAGTTTTTAGAAATTAAAAAAAAAAGAAAAGAAAAGGGGGTTGGTTGTTTTGATCTTCAATTTTCCTTCGCTATATATCCAATTTATGATAGCAATGAAAAAGTTTGAGAGAAAATTTTTCCTACTAAATTCAAAAGATAAAGTATTGAGTCCCTATCCTCAGATTTGGATTAAAATTTTAGTAACAAAAACAACTATTCCACAAAAACAAATATTAAAACAATTATGGTAATTTAAGATAGATATTTGCTTAGAGAGATAAAAACTACCCAAATTCATATTCATCACTTCCCATCCATACACGTACTAATACAAGGAATATTGTAGAAGAATTTATTTTAATTTTCTTAGCAAGATATATTTAAATTCTAATATTTTAACATTTCCTCCTCAAATTACACCCATCATAATTTGAGTCGATGTAAAATTTGAAGTTTATTTTTTTTAAGGCTTAGGTCTGATTCGAAAAATGAGTTTAAAATTTTATCTCAATCTGATCTAAATTAAAAATACTACTATGAACTTGACTTGATTCACTTATATATATATTTTTTACAAACACACTAAAAATATTAGAATAAATATTTTTCAACAATTGAAAATATATTAAAAAAAATTTATACTTAAATAATATTAAGATAATTGCAATTTAACAATCAAATGTTTTTAAAATAATAGCATATAATATCTAGATAATAACAACAAAATAGTAGTAATATAATAATGAAATGACAGCGAAACAGCAGCAAAACAACTTATTCATACTTGCTTGAGTAAAAAAATTTCCTACCCGGGACCATCCCGTTTAGAGAATGGGCATTATTTTTTATTCAAGTGTATGTTTTTTTGTCTAAGCTCTCTCACTTTTTGAACTGGCTTTCGGACATGAAGGGATAATTCGACCCATAAATAGGTCTAGTTGTTTTATAATATTTAAAAAATAATAAAATATAGAAGGTTAAAAATGAAGAAAAACGAAGGGTGTACAGCATGATGAAATGAGGAGAGAAGAAAGAAAAGGGGAAGTGCATATTTTAAAATAGGAAAGGCAACTTTAAAAATTCAAAATAAATGCAAATCAAAGTTTGATTAGCAAGGTTGCCATTTCACATTTTAAAAGGAAATTCCCATCACACTTTGCAACATTAATTCAGCCATACATAAATGTCTATTAATTTAATCTTTGTGCCTTATATTTTATAAAATATTATTTCAACTGCAAAAGATTTACAAATCAGAATGAAATATGTATTATTAATGGAAAAAAACAAGAATCCCTTTAAATATAATTAAAGAAATCTTTTTGAGTTAGTGATGTATTGAAATAATATTACAAATGACCAAATCAATTATGTGACCTTATTAATTCATAAAATAGAAAAGGAAACGTGAAATTATGGGCAACATCATTAAAGAGAAGGTGAGAATGTGCACAGTCCCCAACAAGAATCCAACCACACCCCAAACATCCATACATTATCCTACATAATTATCGGATTTATATGCTCACTTCAGCTTCTTCATTCTTTAGTGCCACCACAATTTCCCCCTCCAATGTCTCCTCGAACTCAATGATTCCCCCGTCTCTTCTCTATACTTCTAAACTTCCCTATCAAACTCTATTATTCAACCCATGTGAGGTTTATGCTTTTCTTTGTCTAGCTTACCTTTAGGAGGATTATTTGTCTTCAACGGCAAATTATAAGTACCCCCATAGCCACGTTTGATGTTGAATAATAGTAAAGAGTTAAATTTCGTATTTAAAAAAAATTTTAAAACCCTTATTTATAATTATTGTGAGGTGTGTCTTACATTTATCGAACAGTTTGTAGACACTTAACAAAAACAAAGGCAAAATAGGCACGACGAGAGACATCAGGACGACGCGACAAGTTCTCCAATTGACGGAGAGGGCGACTTCGTGACGAGTATGCATGGAACATTACGGCGACGCGACATATTCCTCAAGTAGTACAATCGCGTTTTGACAGCTAAGCATGACTTCTTCTCCCAGTCAAACTTTGATTACTTTAGGGATATTTTAGTCGTTTTAGTCCTTTAAACTGAACCTATTTAACAAGGCCTTGTATCCCTATTTAGATAAGGCAATTAAAGATGTAGTACTACAGGGGTTTTATTTTGGGGGCGACAAAATGTAATCGCAGATGAGTTTTGATGAGAGTTTTCGTGGTAACTTTTGTATCCCTTTTGAGAGAACTTTATAAGAGTTAGGGCTTTGCTTTTGGGGTTTGGGTTTGTACGTTTAGTACGTTTAAGTTTATTTTCTTCATATTGTACTCTCGTTTGTTTACTCATTTAGTGAAAAGTCAAAACTTCATTTTCCTATGGTTTTTGTTCTCTTCGGAAAAGTTTTTCAAGTAAAATTTGTGCTCAATCTTCTCTACCTTTTCTATTTCATTGTTTATATGGATCGATCCCCAATAATTTCATTTTTACGGTAAAAGTATGATAGCTGCCCTTATATTAAGAGACAAATTACATTCTGTTCTCTCATACTAAAAAAAATAGGTAAATTAGTCTATGTATGTTAGTTCAAATAGCATATTGGTCATTTTTATTAAAATTTTTTGTCCATTTGTATTGTTGAAAACTGGCGTAGCTAACAGAATAATCATACAAGTGATATGTTGCATTCCACATGTTCATCATGTAGACGTATATAGACCAAGTTTTAACAGTAGAAATGTATGAAATTTTTAATAAAAGGATTAGTTTACCTTTTGATTTGACATACATGAACTAATTTACTCATTTTTTAGTAAAAGGACAAAATGCAATCCGACTTATGGTATAAGAGCCTGCATGGCATTTTTACCCACTTTTTGCTCAACTTCTATCCTTCTCTTGCTTGTCCTTTCCATCATTTTAAGATTATTAAGTATTTTATAAGGGAAAATATTTATCTACTTTATCTCGAATTAATCCAAAAGAACATAAATTGAAAGCAATATGAGCACTTATATCTCCTATTAGACTCTTACCTACACAAATAATATGAGAATTTAATGCTCTTTCTGTTTCTCGTCAATTTCGTAAGACTAGGCGATCCTAATTGTTGCCGTCATCTTTGAAATTTGATAGTTGCATGTGATTATCGTAATTATTGCATGTGATTATCAATTAAACAGACAGAGTTTAGCAGTTGAAAAACAAGTTTCAAAACCAGGAAAAAGGGACTTACACCACATTTTTAACCTATTTAAAATTTCATCTATCTCGAAATATTACATTATATTAATTTTTACAAAATTAAATAAAAAATAAAACTCTCAAATTTAAATATATTAAAATAGTCACAAGTGTTATAAATTCTTTTACGAGTTTAAAAAAATTAATTATGGTTGAACTTTAACTTGTCAATACCGGAGAATGTAAATTCAAGAATGTTTATTCTCTTATTAAGGTTTAAGAAAAACTATAAATAATTAGATCTAATCAAAACCAATTCGAGTTATTTTACTATACCTTGTGAAAAAGGTAAAGGAATATTTTGAATTTTAAGCAAAACCCATCAACTGGAAGTGCAACTTTTACTGCATGTGAAAGTTAAGGCTAAATAAGGCGAATGATTCTATAGCCATACCATATCTTCACTCTCCCATTTATAATGGTTGCTGCTACAAAGTTAATTTCCACTGAAATGTTGTGCGCTTGGCTCCATTTCCAATATTGAATCATTACCAATTCAATATAATTAAAAGCATGACCCATTCTTATTTTCCTCCATGTCTTCATAATTTATGTAAAGGGTAGTAGTAGTGGTCATTTGATGAATAATGCTCTAAATTAATTTCAGTTTCATTGATACAACAAATACCTTGGTATGGAAGGTATTATCGATGGTGAATAATGTTATTTTTCCCTCTCCTTCTCGTTGATATTCTGTCAAAACTTTTGCTTGACTCGAGCAGTTGCTGGTCGCCATATCGACGACTTTAAGGCTTTGGGAAGATGAAACATAAGGAAGCTATAATAGTTACAAATTAGGGGAATGGACATGGGATGCAGAAAGAAAGGGCCAAAGGGAGCATTACTATTTTAATGTAGAAAAGAGAAAAAGACATCACGTGGTAAGCAGGACCCTTTTTTTGTTTCTCAGTGTCATCGGATTCTGTACTAAAAATGTTGAGAATCAGAGGAAAGGGAAAGCATGCAGTGGCTGGTGTGGTAGTGTCTTGCTTTGCTTCCTTTATTGTCGTTTATATATAGGCATGTGCTTGTATATGTGTTATGTTGACTCTTTTTGATGAAAGGCGAAAGCCAAAAGTTAAAACTATGGGTCCATAGACCCACCCAATAAGCCCATCAAACAATGAATGTTGGCTACTTCTTTCAACTCATTCAAACGAGACACATATGCTCCAAGTCTAATGTATACTTGCTGACGAATAAACTTATAAATGCACATGTAAGCTAAACCAGTTAACATCTGATAACACAATAACAAGAACAAAAATTAATATTTCATGTACCTGGAACGATACTTGCACCTTATGATATATCAGTCTATCACAACTCAGTTTTCAAGGGTTTTTGGCACATTATGCTTCCCTGAAAGTCTAGTAAAGTATATTGCAGAAGCTTTGATCTCTCGTCGCCTGTCATGTGAGAAAACCCGAAACCGTTAACCCATGTGTCGACTGCAGCAGGCACGGCGGGTAAAATTAGCTTCTGCACCCCCAGTTTGGCTAGATTCTTTTCAAGTTCATCCACCAATGCTCGACACATGCCGCGGCGGCGGTGGCTGAACCTGGTAGCAACAAGGGACATTTCGGCCACAATGTCACCATGTACCCTTATGGTAGCCACGGAAACCAGATCATCGTTTTCCTCCAGAACCGCAATATAGAATCCTTTGAAATTCAATCGTTTCAGGTTCGACCCTTGGCTGAAAATCACAGCTTCGACCAGATCTCTCCCTGTGTAAGAATCTTTACTAGGCTCAAAACATTCATGCATCACATCCAGTGCAATATTCAACTTTCTGTGATTCTCTGCACAAGAATCCAGGCCATCGCCGTTAGAGCTTGCCTTCGACTTCAACAATGTCCAGGTCAGATTGTTCCCCACTAGAATCGGTTTTCCAGTAAGATTTCGCAGGCCGGAAAAGATGTTTTCACAGCTATGGCTGCAAAACCAGTTGTTTTTCCCAGCCAGTTCATTTGATTCCTTCAACTTGAGGCATCCAATGTGAAATTTACACTCACATTGTTGACAGGCAAGAAAATTATCATCATCACTTACAGTTCCAATACAACAAATGCCACAACAGCAGGAGGGGCAAAACCAGTCACCATCTGGAACTTCCTTGAGGCCCACGCAATTGACATGGAAAGCAGAAGGGCAACGATCACAGCAAATTAACTCTCCCCCATCGCAACAAGCAGAGCAAACATCATCACTCCCATGTGGATTCAAATCGTCCTTCTTCGCAGATGTGGGGATCGTCATCATAGAATCATGAACTTGCCTTTGACAATCAGAAAGAGACCTGCCACTGCCATCGTCCAAGATTATATTAGCAGCCGGCCTATGGTTGGTACTACCCGCATGAGCCTCAAAGGCGGTGAGAGCAAATACCCTGAAACAACAGTCACATTGAATCCCAGTACGAGTTATCCTTCCTCTCATCAATGGATTCCCTGCCTTATTCCGGTAATACACTTTCGCCAAAATCGAAACCGCATTGTTGTCTATCAACCAAGAGAGAACAGTTCTTGGGTTACGATGAGATGAATTCGGAACAGGATCCTCTCGTATTCTAATACTCGCTCGTTTGATCACCTTGGCTTGATTTTCTTGTTTTCTCACCTTCTTCCCTCTTTTGGGTGGCTGCAGGGATTTAAATGGAAGAGATTTAGGGAAAGCTGGATTTTCTTGAGTTACACTCTTTCTTTTCAAGGGTTTCTTGGGCTCCAAGTCAGCAGCCACAGCCACGGCCACGGCCATTCCTCCTCCTCCCTCGGCCCCGGATGTTTCATCGATGTAACCTTTGCAGGCAGCTTTGAGTGTATAGTAAACCTTGCCTTGCGGTGACTGATATCGTAACTCTTG
The DNA here is from genome assembly GCF_007990345.1 of Gossypium hirsutum. Taxonomy (NCBI): domain Eukaryota; kingdom Viridiplantae; phylum Streptophyta; class Magnoliopsida; order Malvales; family Malvaceae; genus Gossypium; species Gossypium hirsutum. The sequence goes on from NC_053438.1 coordinate 17,242,127, forward strand.
TCTTCCGTTCTTCTGAGCATACCAAAAAACCCAACCCATGGAAGAAAGATGTTTTTTGGCTTGCAGAGTAGTTTCACTTCTCTTAGTACCAGGTTCTGCGGTGCCCCCATTCTTGTACCAATTGAACACCGCATCTGCCATGGTTGACTTTTTAGGATAAACAAATTAGATATAATATATTATTAGTTTAAATAAGTCGACTTCTACTTCGATTAGAAGTCTTGAAGGATAAACAAAGCAAAACTGAGAATTTTATACTCTCGGGTTTATTATTTATAGTAAAATTTTGGTGATGTTGAAATTAGATTTTTAATATTAGGAAAATGATGATTTATAATAATTCTTGGGCTTGCTGTTATTGGGTTGGGTCGCAGCTGAGGAAGTGGAGTTGAATTTAGATTCATATAAAAACTCCTTTTTTGGTATTTAACCAAATTAATCAAAAGTTTTGTTTTTTACTTTTTCACAGATAATCAACAGATCAATCTTTAGCCACCCTTTTCTTTTCTTTCTTTTTTTTTAAATTTAAGATTCTACAAATTTAATATTTCTTTTTTCTTTAAAAACATTTCTACAAACTTCTCCCAGAGTCCGGGAACTCTAAACCCCAAACTCGCCTCCTAAGGGCACGTTTGGTTCGCTGTATTGGATTAGAGGTGTATTGGATTAGAGGTGTAATGGAATAGAGGTGTATTGGATTAGAGGTGTAATAGCAAATCAACTGTTTGGTTGAATGTAATGGAATAGAGGCGTAATAGTAATCTTGTGTTTGGTTGAATGGAATAGAGGTGTAATAGCATAATGGAAAAAACTAAAATGACTAGAATACCCTGAGCATAAATTTGTTTAGGTAACTGATTATTGTTATTGTTATTAAATTTAATAAGATTATTAATATAAATAATAAATAATTTAATCATATTTTAACATAATTATTATTAAATATATTTTTTATAATATATAATTTGATAAAATATATGAATTTATTAAAATTATAATATATAATATTATAAAATATAATTTAAAATAATTATTATTAAATATAATTTAACAAAAATATATAATTTACTAAAATCATAATATATAATACTATAAAATTATTATTATTAAATATAATTTAACAAAAATATATAATTTAATAAAATTAAATATTCTTATGATTGTATCAACAAACTTCATCAATTTCTTCTATCAAATATTAAATTATTTGAAATTGACTTTGAATAATGATTTTATGATTGTTACTTTACCATCAGCAACCCAAGTTAAATTTACTTAACAATATAATGAATTAGGGTTTTTCTTCATATTCCCAATTATGTATTCTGTTTCCCAGTAATGAATTATGTATTCAATTTCATTTTTGTTTCTAGATTTGACTTGCAGCAATTTTGGTCTTCAATGTTGTTTTCTTCGTTTATTTTAACTTTTTTTTGTTATATTTTCTGTAGAAAGATGGATTTTTTATGATTAAACTTTTAGACATGTTTATTTTCAATTTTTTCCACGAGCATTTAGATAAGAAAAATATTAAAACTATTCAAAAGTTACTTGTTTGCTTCAAAACGAATTATATAAGGACTAAATTGCTCATTTTTATATTAGAGGACCCAATTTGCTCTTGAATTTCTAATAGTTTAACCAACAAAAGTCTTACATGACCTAACAAAAAACCTCTCCAACTAAATTGCACGCATAACTTGTTTAGCAAAGTTCATTATATTGTGATACAAGAAAACTGATCTGAGGCAGTACATGAACTGTCCTCTTTCTCTTCCAATGTTCGGCACAACTCATCTACTTCTTCCCTGCATTAGTAAACTGATCACTTAATTTGCTTATATAAAATTCAACATGCAAATACTATACACATTCTCTTAGACATGCTAAAGAGTAAAGACTTCAAAACATGGGGCATATACCATATACACACTTCTAGACATGTTCATTAGAGGTTTAACACTACTTTCTTTGTTTTTGGTTTGATTGCAGTTCTTTATGGGACACATACTTTCTTTGTCAATGCGAAGATATCACCTACTTTAGCCTCAAATCTTTGAACAAACATTTTGCAAATTACATGGCAGGCAGTGCATTAACTTTTCATATTAAAAAAACCATGCAAATGATAAAAGAAATCCACAAAGTTTCTAAACATGTTCCATTCCAACACAATCAAAACCGAAGCATGTGAACATAGCAGGATCTTGAAACAGAAGTAAGTCATGGCATAAAAAGACAGGAAAATGCACAAAGAACAAATAAGCACAGATGTGACTACCACACAAATGATGCAACTAACAACATCAGTAACAAAACATGGAAACCTTAAGTTTAGTTGTTAAAGTGACATACTTGTCTTGATTAAATAGGTCAATGATCTGTGTTCTTCCATTGTCATGGTTGAAAAAGATGAAGAGGCTCCAATGCATAAGCCATATTCTACTCTGAACTTGGTTCAAAGGTGATGAGAAGCTCTGCAGCAAAAAGACCAATAAATGAGTCAACGAATAATCGGAAAGCAAATTGTCAAAATAAAAACCGAATAATCAATGGGGATATAACCAAAACCTTGGAATCGATTATTTCTTTCAAACGATTAAGTTCTTCAAGAGCAATATCTCAGTTTTGCATCAGTATCTCGGCAGCAAGCTTCCCCCACAATGCACTCAAGCTCCTTTCGTTGTTAGTACATAAACCTACAAATCTGCCCCTAGAATTCAACTTTCAGAAGCTATCAACCTACAAATATATAAACAAGGCAGGCTCAAAGAAGATGAATGCTGAATTGGCAGCTGTATTAAAGCAGCAAATCAATCAATTTTAGTCAGCTGAGATTTGTCCTTTTTTATCAGTATATGGCATGCAAACATAGCTGAAGTAGAGTCTTCAGAAGATTTCACCTATAAGTCAGCCAGTATCCAGTCAACTCTTGAACTGGAAAAAACCAATTAGCTAATCATCAAAGTGGAAGACATTGTACCTTATCAGGAACATTCCTAGGCATCGGTACTGCAGAAACATATCTCTGGATGAAGAATTTGGGAGGGCTAGCAATTGCTGCAGAGGTCGATGAGGTCTCGGCCCTGTCAGCTTGTCCCCGACCATAGAACTTGGCAAAACGATTGATGAGTGAGATCTTCTCTAGATCCTGGCATTCCAATCTTAAGTCCAAGATTGAGGATCTCTTGTCCAGACTACATAACAAAATGAGGAACATTAGAAGACAACCAGCATGACAACTGCTTAGGGTAAAACCAATAGCGGGAGCACCATGGGGCAAACAAAGGATTTCAAATATATATATAATGTAACTAATAAATAGTGATATAAAGCAAAACCTTGCTTCCAACTTATACATTACTTGTAAGTATATTAAAAAAATTGAAGACGAGATATTATGCATAAAACATACTGGTAAAAACTTGATCTGGGTTACCTCTGTAAATCATTTTCCAGCTTCTTTGCAGTGATGACAAACTGTTCCGCAGCGATGACAAACTGTTCTGTAGCCTTTAAGATGGACTGCTTTCTCTTCTTAACCTTTTCAGGGAGGCTAAAAGCAGGAAAAAAAAAACAAAAACAAAAACAAAAGCCGCATCAGTACGATAGTAGAAAAAAAAATCCCCAGTTGACAGTAAAAAACAGGATTCAGGGGTTTCAAACATAATTAACATGTTCTTACGTGCTTCCACTCTCAGAAGGAACAGCTTTATCACTTTCACATATATATGCTGAGCTGCATGCTTCTCCTAAGCCTAATCTGGCAACAAAATAGACCACAGTCTCATAGTTTTTTATAGCATCTGCAGAAAGAACTGCTCTTGGAGGAGCACAATGTAGTTGCTGCATAAGCTGTGTTGTCAAGATAAGCCTTCTTTTTTATCTAAGCACAGGCGGCCAATCTTCAATCATTTCAGGTTCGTTTTCAGCCTGTGATATCAAGATCAATGTCCTTAAGTGAGAACTGTCATAGTTCAAATAAGGAATAAACTAAGATCAAGTATGGTAGTTTGACACCAAACACACCTCAATCAATCGATTTGCTGCATGTGCCCATCCTGCTTCAGCCGCACTGCGATCAAAAGAAAACCTCAACATAATTCCAATGAAGAGGAAAGCATAAAGAAAGTGAGAGAAGAGAGCAATAATTTCTGTACTTCAGCAAATTGCTAATGGGAAATATTTCTGTTTTTGGTTATTGATATAGTATATACACACATATAGAGACACATATATTACATGTGCTGTTAAAATTGCAGCAAATTGGAAAATTATTCCAAATACCTGATGTCCTGAGGTCTTGAACGACCTTGTGTCAGTTCTCTATGCCATGATACAAGCTCAAATGTCATACTTTTACGCTTTTTTGCTCTCATAACAATCAAGTTCTGATTTGGAATACCGGGAGGAAGTAACTGACAGGAGATATGTCCACTTGCTATTGGCATGAGGTTTGAATTTTGCCGGGTACCATCCAGCTGACTAACATCAGCAGCATTAACCTGCTCACTAGAATCAAGAGCATGCAAATTATCAGAAGGCCAACCAACGATAAATCCTTTGTCTGCAGCCTTCATTGTGGCAATTTTCTGAGCATCATAAATAGGCAACATTTGCCCCTTTTTAAATGCCCCGTACTGTTCCATCAGAAGTTTCTGCATCTGGCATTTCAGATGATTGATTGCGTTCAGAAGAGCTTAAGTGTGTTGCAGTACCAGGTTCCCTAGGTTGATCAACCTTTTGAAGAAGCTCCAGCATATTTTGACTGCCAAATTTTAGAATATTCAAAGAACAACAAAAGGTAAATTAAGGAAATCAGCACAACATTAAAAATAAGGAAAATAGAAGAGCCAGCATTACCAAAACACATCAACAAACAACAGACAACAGTATCAACAATATGCATAATAACACTACAATTCAATAGCCCCATCCATCCATATTAAAGCAAACAACACTATCAACAAACAACAGTATGCATTTCTTAAGCCTAACCAACAACAGACAACAGTCATCAATTCTTAAGCCAAGGCACCTTATCAACAAAAAACAATCATCAATTCTTAAGCCTAATCCAAAAATTGTTTCTCCGGAACGGAATGCTATCCTATGCAGAAGAGTATACATGCAATCGGGGAAAACTACATTTCAATCGGACATGCAATACAAACAAAATAACCATGGAAAACTAACCTGTAAATGAGAAAATCAGGGCACAGTGAGATGAAAAAGAACTTGTAATGAGAAAAGGGGAAACCGATTACATGCAGTTACCGATTAATGAGAAAAGGGCACTAACAAGGCAGTGATTCAAATCTGCTAACATGCAGAAAAAACAAAAGACAGTAACAAGGTTGATAGAGAGTTATAAACCTACCTTTCAGTTGCAGTAACTCAGAAATCAGCAGAAACTGGCAAATCGGCAGAAAAGAAAAGAAAAGAAACAAATGGAGCAAATCGACAGAAAAGAAAAGAAAAGAAACAGAGGGCAAAAAAGAAAAGAAAAGAAACGAAGGGAGCAAATTGGAAGAAAAGAACAGAAAATAAACAGAGGGCAGAAAAGAAAAGAAACGGAGGGAGCAAATTGGCAGAGGCTAGAAGGAACAGAAGAGAAACAAAGGGGAAGCTGATGGGAGGGTAAAACAGGGATGGTTTACTAAAGCGGCGCCTAATCTGGGCAAAAGGGATGGATTACAAATCGGTGAATTTCACCGATTAAGTCAATAATGGATTACAATGGTATTAGCAATACCATGAACCAAACATAGGAATAAGGGGGATTAGGTGGGGCCACTGATTAGCCAATACACCCAACTAAATATAGTGTAAAAGTCAAATTACTTTAATCACCTGTCAAACCCTCTAGGCTCTAGCCCTACACTCGCCTCGTGTCCCAACCTGCCACGTCATAGCTCCTGCCAATTCCCGAATCCCCGTTCGCTTTTCTTTTTACATATAAATTAGGGTTTGTGTAATTCTCGCAACCCATTTCCTTTCCTTGGCTTTATACTCTAAAAAGGTTTTTCTGTATCACTTTAATGGCTGCATCCTCCCCCCATTCACTTCTCATATCGTCTTCCTTGTTCTATTTGGATTCTTTTTGGGTTTTTCGTTTTTTCGATCGTTGTTTAATTTCAAACCTATCTCATTCTCAGATTCTTAGTCAACCTTGTAGTTTCTAACATATAAAAACCGACGGCCGAGAAGTAGTCACCAACATGGGAAAACGTAAGAATTTTTTTCCTCTATTCTCTTTTTGGGTAATTTTTGCTAATTAATTTGATTAAAATTTTTCCTTTTTAACTTTCCAAATTGCTATGGGTGTTAGATGATTGATTGTTTGGTGAAGTCGCGTTTGAACAATTTTCTATTATTTGTTTTGGGGTGTGTTTGGCGTCGGTTTTATATTTGTTTTGTTTAGGTTTTTTTTTAAGGCTGAATAAAAATAATTATATGAATTTGGCAGGTAAAACTCAGCGCAATAATGCGGCGATGTTAGATAGTGACGATGATAATAGTAGTGTAAGTTCATCGTCGACCATGCGTTCCGCTGGAATGTCGGTTTCCGGAACTGAAGAAGTAGAGCTTAATAAGGATAGTTTACTTGATGAAGCTGTGGATAATTTATACGAAAAGAGGTTAGATTTAGTTGGATGAAAATGTGATGCATTCAAATGATTTTCTTGTTACTGTGGTTAAGGAAGAATAGTTTGGTTAGTTGAAATTAGTTACTTTGTCAAGTTCTCGAGATTTCTCAAAATTTTTTAGAATAATTATGCTTTTGACTTGGATGTGGCTCAATTAGGCGTTTTTCTCCATTTGTTGAAGGGGTTCAACGCGAGAGAAGGCTTTGGCCTCGATTATCGAGGCTTTCAACAGCAACTTGCAGCATGAGTTCGTGGAGAAGAAGTAAGTTGCTCTCAAGTGTTTTTTAATCTTGGGTTTGATTTATTTTATTGCAAGAATTGCCCTAGGGATTTAGGATCATGGTTCTTGGCACGCTAAGAATTAGGAATAGCACACATTCGGTGGGATTCATTAGTTAATCAGACTTGAGATTACATGGTATTAGATTGTCACTTTCTATTGCCAAGTATATTTGTAGGTGTCAGTGGAAGTGTTTCTTATGATTCAAATTCCTGGTACTTGGATCCATATGCTTCTAACAGTCGTATTATTATCTTTGGCTGTTGTTCAGGTTTGCTACATTATTGCACCGGTGCCTGAATTCCATCAAAAAGGGGTCCAGCAAAGAGATATCTTTAGCTTCCCATACCATTGGTTAGTTTTGAAAGCTTTTGCAAATTCTAATGCATACATGGATGGAAGAATTCAAGCTGATAATTTGTTTTGGTAGGTTTGCTGGCTTTAACTATTGGTCCCGGAGACAAAGCACGGGAAATATTGGAGGAATCAATCACTCCTGTTTCACAGGCTTTTAAGTCTGGTTACGAATCTTCTAAGATAGCTTCGGTATGCTAGAAGTTAAATTGGATTTTTTCCCCCTAATATTTTGTTGGTATTTAGATTCTCAACCATTTGTTGTTTCACACTATCTGGTTTCTTATTGTAGTTACTGGAGTGTTTGGCTATCATCACTTTTGTTGGGGGAATCGAACCAGAGGAAACAGAAAAATCAATGCAAATTATGTGGCAGTTGGTTCACCCTAAACTAGGCTCTAATGTAAGTATGTATGCCTGATTTTCAGTAATTGAAAATCATCTGATAGTGTAGTGAGGTTCATTGAATCAGTTATTGCTTGTATCTTGCTAATGGAAAAGCACGATGATATGTTTTTGCATAGTTATTTGCTTTATTTGAGAATTAATTTATTCTGTTTAACTTGTAGGTTATTACTGTCAAACCTTCTGCTGTTGTAATAACAGCGGTTGGGTCTGCCTGGTCATTTCTTTTGACAACTATGGATAGATGGAGTCTCAGTCCCAAACTTTGGCTAGAGTGAGTGAACTCTATGTATTATACATTTTTTCTTAGTAGTTTAGTATTAAAATCCCTCCATATGTATCTCAGCAAACCTTGTGAGATTTTGATGCTTCCACGATATAATGAGCTAAGAGACCCGTCAATCTTGAGAAATTATGCAGATCCATCACATATTTGTCTAGTTTGCTAGATAAGGATGACCGATCTGTTCGCATTGCTGCTGGGGAAGCACTGGAAGTAATTTTTGAGATGGGAAGCTTAGAGAAGTTTGCTACTGAAGCTGAAGGTTCAAATAATGGCTCAGTTTCTGAAGGGAATAAATCTAAAGAAGGATTATTACATATACAAGGATTGAGGGCAAAAATTCTGAATCAAGTCAGAGACCTCTCTGTGGAAGCTGGTGGTAAAGGTTCTGCAAAGAAAGATCTTAATTACCAAAGGAGTTTGTTTAAGGATGTTTTGGAGTTCCTTGAGGTACTCGTATCATTGTTTTTCATTTTCATGACTCACAATTGTAGGACAGCTCATGTTAATGTTTATTATCTTGGTGATGTTAGGATGGTTATTGTCCCGAGACATCAATGAAGATCGGCGGGGAGTCACTTCAGACATCAACATGGTCTCAGTTGATTCAGGTTTCTCTTCCCTCTTCTAGTTTAGTTTCCTACACTAATTACGTGCCTTGAATTCTTACAAGTAGTGTTTAAAATTGCAATGCGACAGTTGAACTTTTTTAGGCGCTTTCTTGGTGGAGGTTTCACTAAACACATGCAGGTTCGTTGAAACCTGTGGATGCAAATTGTTGATATTTATTTGCTGGTTCATTAAGATCATCATATATAATGTTTCCCTTTTCACTTGTGCAGGAAAACGAGTTCCTTCAAGATGTTTTTGGCTTCACGCCAAAAAGGAATCTTGTAGGCGGTGAACATGTATCCAACAATTTAAAGGTTGGTTTCTAATTTGATTAACTTAAACGCTTAACTTTCAGTTTCTAATTGATTTAGGTCTAATTTTTAAGCTGTTAAATGTAATTTTTTTATTCTAGGTTGATATATAGATGCATGTGTGTCTGGACTTGCCCAAAATATGAAATTAATATTGATTCTTTTGGTGTAGAGAATGTACAAATCACCAAATTCAGTCATCAACAAAGCAAGAACCCAGCACTTGAACAAGCAGCGGATGCTATCCGAGGTAAGTGTCATCTGTCGATACACTGTTTCACAACCTAAGCTAACCAACCATTAGGGGTTGCCTGGTAACTCTTTGTTTTTCTGATTGTGTTCAGCGTAAAAACATTGGGCACTTTGCTGTCAATGTTGGTGATGAAGATTCATAAGCTTCTACGGGACAGAAACCGGGCATGTGGTGCTGGATTAGCGTGTCATTTGTTATTAAGTTTTGGTTAATATTGGCGATGGCTCTACATACAGATAAAATTTGTAATTGTGGCGTTGACTGTACTCATCTAAGGCACCAATAATGAGTATACTCTGTCCATGGGATTGAGATGCTGCATGTAATGAATAACAACAAGCGGCCATTTCAGATTAGTGTCCATCTTTCCTGTAATGAACCAATGATGTGTCTCTCAAGCTATATTATAATATTACTTATATTCAGAATGTATCATTACTGATATTCAAATATGAGCATTCATCTTTGTATGAAAGAATATGTTCGTGTAGGATAAATATATGGTGTCCAAACATTTTATTGTTGAGAACGAGAGGATTGAGTAGGATGCTCCTACATATTTGTAGCTGACATTAGAGATGTTTATGGTTTGGCTGGGCGTATGTACTGCATCTATGTTCAGTATCAAACTAACTTAGAACGTCCAATTTATTTTATTTTATTAGAAATGAAGCAGGGGATGACTATAATATAGTTTTCAACTTTGATTTTCAGACACGTTGGTCAATTTTTATTTAAATTCATCTACAGCTAGTTTAAATTAGTATATATCTGTCTATATTGTTTTCATATTTTAAATATAGTATTTTATTTAAAATTTAGTAAATATATATTTTATTAAAATTTCAAATAGAAATAATCGACGTTTTGGTATAATATTTATATTATATTACTTAACCATATAAATAAAAATTCAAAATATATCATAAAATGAATAAGAGAGTTGGATTTTATTTCTAAATATTATGGGAATATCAATTTATTGGAAAACAAATCTACAACATTAATATTGAGTTAACGTAAATTGAGCACTAATTTGATTAGGAAATTCAAGATGTTTGTCCATAATTATAATTAAAATAAATTATATAATTTATCTTTTAAAAATTCAATAAAAGTAAATTTAGGTATATGGTAGGTTTTGAATTTATATAAACTATTGGATTGGTAAAAAAAATTTTCATTTTAATATGTTTTACATATTTTGATTTTAATATGCATAATTTATTATCTTTATCAGTTGTAAATCTACCCTCTTATATTTACTATTAGTAATACTCTTGACTAAGTCTACCACGAGTCAATCGTTATCAACTTAATAAGAAAAATTACAAAAATGACTTAAAATAAGTTATATTATTCGAGGGTTGTCTCTTTATTTTTAAAATAAAATCAATAAAAATATGTAAAGTTTGAACCAATGTCAATTGCATTAGTAAAATTTTTAATTTACTAGTCAATCAAAGTTTCATTTTTTTAATTTTTTTATACGTTTTTAATTTCATGTGAATAATTTATACCTTTATCAGTTGCATATTTATACTATTGTTTAAGTTCCAAATTGAGTTGGTGTCACGAGTCAACCAGATATTAACTCGATTTTAAAAATTAAAAAATATTGTTTTGTAATTAAAATAAGTTATATCTTTTGAGGCTATTTTAGTCAGCATTCTAAATATATGGTTTCCACAACCATACGTGTGTGATAGAGTTTCTAGTATTAATAATGTTGTTGATTGAGATTGTGTCACAAGATGCAACACCACGGTAGATAATTGTGTTCATTTAGCAATCTTAATTTGATGTATTCAAGTGTTTGAATTTCGTTTTGCTTACATTTTAATCTATTTTTTACTTTAATATCGTACATATTTCATGAGTTATTTTTAATTAGTTTCATGTCACACCCAGTTTCTTTTAAACCCAAAAATTAGGAACATTTTGGGTTAAATTGAAAGAGATCGTAAGTCGACAATCTCTACTAAAAAATTAGGAAAGATAAACTAGAAACGGAATTGGACATGGTTGAAATCCAATTTTGGTTCGGCTGGATTAAAATCAGCTGGTTCCTTAATGGGAGACAATATGATTATCGATGGATGGTCTCTATAAGGTTGATAACCGAGTAGGGAGGGTTATAAATAATTAGGAAATTACTTCCTTAGAAGAGAATTAATTCTTCTTATTCATGTTTCATTTTCTTCAATTCATTCAACTTTTTGGTTGCTCTAAAGGTGAGATAATTATATGAAGCTCTGCGTGAAGTAGAAATCGAGATGTTTGAGTCGAAAAGTAGAGAATCCATAAGGCTGGTAAGGTTCTAAGTCTTTTGGTGTAGGTAAGATTTAGAAAACAAAGTTAAGGGTTTTTAGAACCATTCTAAAGTTTTGCATGTTTCTGGAAAATTGAGTTCTAAGTTGAGAATACTGAGTCTAATTCATGATTTTGGTTGTCATGCTTAGCTTCCAAGAGAATGGAAGCTCTGGCATTTGGAAAAAACTATGTTGATAAGGCAAAGAAATATCATGTGAGTTTTTGCACTCTATTCCTTGAATGCTAAGTACGTTTTAGACCGTATAGGTATATGGGTATCCGCCACTTTAGTCCAGCATACATGAATTAACTATGACTCCATGGAATATCATTTGTGAAATGTATGAGTTGCATGTTTAGAATGGTAGAATGTGAAAGGGAATTATCGACAGGTTAGACAAAGTTAAGAATGAAAAAAAGGGTGATTTAGTTAGATACTGTCATACGGTGATGTTGAGTGCACCCATGATGTGTGAATCTTTGAGCCTTGCGGAGAGGACACTGCGGTGTTCGAGTATTAATGTTAGAAATGGAAAAATAGAGGGGATTGTTAGGAGCAAACCGTGATGTGCGAAGCTTTGAACCTTGCGGAAGGGACACTTCGGTGTTCGAGCATCAAGGTAAAATGTGGAAAGAAATGATGCCGACTGGTCCTTTAAGACAACACCGTGATGACAATATTTAGGTTCCATAGAGCATCACCACAACGGCGGTCAGTAGGCTCTATGAGGCGACACCGCGACTGCGGTAAAGTTCTTCGGGGTGACACTTTCAAGATGTATAAGGTGTAAGACCATAGTTTGATTATGGCGACCAATGTAGTCCGTCGGGACAATAAACACGGGGTAGTTTGCTGAGATAGTAACAACGTGAATTACTAGGTGTAAGACCATAACTTGACTAAGGCAACCAATGAAGTCCGCTTGGACATTAAACATGAAACCGAACGAGTGAAACCATAGCTCAGTTATGGTAGCTTGTGGAGTCCGCCAGGACACTAAACACTAGGTAACCCACCAGGACTATAAACACGGGTGGTCAATCGGGATGAAAATCGTAAAAAGTCATGCAATCTAGGAAAAAAAGGTTAGAAAGATAATGAAAGTATGAGGCACAATAGTTAGCAAGCAGGTTGAAAGAATCCGCAAATGAATGGGAAACGTAATAAAAATGGGGAAAAACTGCTAGAATAATAATTGTGAAAGCCAATGGAGCATATGGGTGGTAATCGCTAGAGGATGCCCTGAAAAACCATATAAGCTAGAAATTGAACATAAAGTACGCCGATTAGTCTACAAGGAAAAGAGGGGTTAGTTAGAACCTATTGACAAAGAATGATATATCGGGTGACAGATATGTCTGTCAAAGACTATTCCTCTTCAAGGGGAGAACCCTTGAAAAAGTATAAGCCAAATGGCTAGTTCTCTAGAGAACTAACATAAGGGAGAAATCATGAACACAAGTGGTCACACCAACGATAGTCTGCTGGGTGGAAGTGTCATATTTACAAGCATGGCATCTCAAATAAGGTGGATTACAAGGAAATAATCCTACCGCTATTCATCCCAAGTGGGACTTAATCCGGCAAAGTGGCAGGGGACCTCAATAGCTATCTCAACAAATGGGATGTCAGCAAGTCCTTCGAGACTATGGTGAGATAAGGAGTCTGTCGTGGACTAAAAAAATTTGGAATGATCGCCAAGGGGGAACATACCCAAAAACCTTTAAGAGGGTAGGCGTAAGGGATTACCTAATAAGTACATGGTGGAAAGAAGAACCCACATTGGGGGTGAAGAATTTAAGTCAAGGAAAAGGCAGAGTGCGTAAAGATGGCGAGACATCTGAGGAACCGTCAAGACTGATCGAAGGTTGATAAGATTGTCTAGAAAAAAAATTGTTCAATGACCTATTCGCCAATGGATAGGATTGAGAACAAGTTTGAGTCCGCTATATCGGGTTAAGAAGAATTTTCCCGCATAAGCAGTGAGATATTTACATTCAGTTTCTTTTCTTTTAATATACTTGCGAGACGGGGCTTAAGTATAAGTAATCTAGTTAGGAGACTCACTAAGTTCTTTTGGGACTTATAAATGTTTGACCTATGGTTGCAGGATTTGTTGAAAAAGGAACTCGAGGAGGGACCAAGCCAGATTGTGTTGGATCAATGAGCTCCATTAGTAAAGTATCATGCACATAGGAATGGCATGCCTTTAGAAACTTTGCCATGGGAGCGACTATATTGTATCTATGTAATTCCTTTAAAGTCTGGAGTTGGGACAGTGAACTTTTATTTAAAATTTTGTCTCTATTGTAAGTTTTTATAAATAGGTAATACAATCTGATTTTAAAATAATGAGTTCTAATCTTGTACACGAACCTGGTTTAGTTGTGACGCTCCATATCTGGATTTGGCGAATGAGTTGGGTAAAGGTGTTACATTTCAAACAATACACTTCATTATTTATGTAGGCTTAATTCACAATTTAGCCCCTAAAGTATACCCGTTCTCACTTTGGTATCTATTTTTTTTTGTCCAAATTGGTACCTAAAGTACACTCACTTCCCTATCTAAAGTATGCCTCCATTATATTTTTTAGTCTAATTTGTTACAGGCGTTAAAATTTTTTTATAGCTAATCACAAAATGCCACATTGTTTCTTTATGTAAAAAAACATATTTTATTTTATTAAATATATATACACATTAAAAATGGAAATAAATATACAAAAATTTAGAAAAATATATATAATCTAAAAAAACATATAATTTATAAAAAAATTAATAAAAATAAATTTTACAAAAAATACGGTAATTGCAAAAAAGTAGTTTAAATTAATAATATTATTACAAAAATGTAAAAAATTATAAAAAAATTATAAAAATTTCTTTTAAAATATATTTTATAAAAATTTAAAATATATAATTATAAAATTCTAAAAAGGTATACATTTCAAGTTTTTTTATAAATTTAAATACCTTTTTCAATTTTTATAAATTATTTTGAATTTTTAAATTTTATAATTATATACTTGATAATTTTATAAAATATTTTATGTTTAATTTTAAAAACATATATATATTATATATGATTTTTTTACATTTTTAATCAATATATATAACTAGTTTTCTCACCTAGCGATGCATGAGGGTTTAATTGTATATATCAATTAAAATATATTAAAATTATTTTAAAATTTTTTTGTAAATTTAATTTTATGATTAAAATTATAAAAATAAATAAATCATTTTATAATTTTTATACATTTCGTAATCCGTATAATAAATGAATAGAAAATTCATTTAACATGAATTATAATAAAAGCAACTTTTTATTTATTAGTCAAAAACACTTTTTTTTAAATAAGTTAAATTTAAAAATTAAGATTAATACTAAAATCTATTAAAAACAGAAATTTTACTTTATTTAACCCAATCATCTACAATTAAGAAAGTTATCTTCATTAAAAAGAAAAATGTAGAATATATATTTTTATTCCTTTTAAATTTACACAATAACCATGTATGCGTGTTTGTATTAGTATTTAAAAATATTAAAATATTTTTAATTCTAATCATCATGCATCACTCTAATTGATTGTGCGTATTTATTAAAATATGTTATATTTAGTTGTTAAATTTTTTGTATAAAATTTTCAACATTTCATAAATAAAATGATTTTGGAAAGTGAAAAAAAAAACTCCAATAAGAAGTTTATTATTATTATTTAAAAAAACAACAACTTATTTTGTAAACATTTGATAAATAGACTTGTCCATGAACGAGGCTGAAGCCTAGCTTGAATTTTAAAAAAAAAAAATCCCAAGCCCAGGCTTGGGCTCGACCTGACCTAACCCATCCAAATAACACGTCATTATTTAAAATGTGATAAATCTCAATATTATACATATAATTTGGTCTAATGTGTTTATACATGAACTTTGATTTAGTACAATTTTATACATGAAAGTTTGATTTGATCTAATTTTCACAAATTACTAACATAATTATTAATATAACATCATTTTATGTTTATATATTACATACAAAAATAATTGCACTTATCCAATATAAAAATAAATAGATGTACTTATTTGTTTAAATGTGTTAATTGAACCAAAATTAAAGTTTCGTGTATACATTTGAACCACAATCAAAGTTTTAAGTGTATAATAGCACCAAATCAAAGTTAATGTATTTAAATGCACATTAAATCAAAGTTTGACCGCGTTCTCACGTGTACATAAAACAAACGATTTTATAAAACAAATTTATAAGCTCGACTTTATTGCAAGCGTATAGGTCAATTGTAATATTTATAATGTTACAATGGAACATCGAAGTTTTCTAAGGATCGAACCCAAAGGAGATGGCATTTGAGTGATAAATAGTATGCACGATAGAGTCTAAGTAGCTACTGATATAATTTTATAGTATGACAAATCATGAAAAGAAAAATATTACAAGAAAGTTGAAGATGCTAATCTAAGGACTAAATTGCAAAGAATATAAAACTAAGAATTTAACCAAATGAATAACGAACGGTGGTTGGTTGATTTCAATGTGGTTCACCAATTTTCGGACAAGGGACTTAAATCGCTCAAATTACTAAGTGGCTCCATTTTATCTTCTTCAATCTCAATTTTACTAAGTTAGACGAATTAGTTCCGATTTATCTTCCAATCTCACCGGTTAATCTGGGACTAATGAACGGGTGCGCAACATGATTACCTTCTAGTCTCACTTGCCTAGATATTCCCTTAAGGGTGTCACTTCCTAAGTTTTTATATGTATTCAATTTAGTCCAATTTATTACGATTTGAACTTTTGTCCAAAAATTTCAGCTTACCCACATCTCCATCAACCAACCCCTTTTTAGTTTAGCTACTAATGCTGAAAGTTAAGAGAATGAACATGTAAATCCATTAATGTAAAGCTTAAGAACAATATAAAAGTTGAGATTTTTATGAAATAAAACTTAAAGAATATGGAATAAAAACATTTAATAAGAAAATCTAAAGCAATAAACATGAAAGGCACTAATTTTAATAGATTTAAAGTAAAAGAAACTAAAATACATTAAACTAAAGCTCAAAGTGTCTTACAACCAAGGTACAGAGACTGAAAGTGTAAGTAAAACAAAGCTACAATGATAACTAACTTAACTATCACTAAGAACATAAAAAATAATAAGTAAATGAAGAAAAATAAACTCTAAACTAAGGAAGAAGAAGAGAAAATGAGATCCCCTAGAAAAAGTATAGAAAACTAAGAGAAAACCTAGAGAAAACTAAATCTAAAACTAAACTAATGTGTGTGTCTCTCCTCTTCAACCAATTTTAGCTATTTTAGGATGTCTTCTGATGAGTTTTGGTTGCCAAAAATGTCCCTACACGGGCCATGGGTGATTGGTGGACTGAGTGGACAAAGATTACCCTTTTTGTCCAAGTTTCCCTCTGACGATGTTGGTGTTGCAATACTCAGAAGAGAATATCGCAATATATCGGGCAGTGTCGAGCCTTAGGTCTTCTTTGAAGAGTGGATATCGCGATACCCAAAAAGGATATCATGATACTATTGAAGGGTGTCTCCATTCTTCAATACTGTTGGAGGTATCGCAATATCCACACATTCCAAGTGTGGATATCGCGATACCCTTTTCCTTGGTGTTATTCTCACTCATTTTCAACCTCCAACATGTCCCTACACCACTCAATCACACATTAGGTCCCCAAATGACTTTATTGGCCAAATTGGATTACAAAATGAACAAAAACGAGACATTTTCACTTATTAACTTAAAATCTAAAAGTAACGAAAAAGTATGCAAAATATGTCATTTTGCTCCAGAATAAGCTCATTAAGTATACTGAGAAAGCTTAATTTGCCATATTAATGTGTGGCAGATCAAAGTTCATGTATGATTTTGAGATTTATCCCTTTTAAAAATAATAAAATAATAAAAATATATTAATTAATAGTAATATTTATATAATTTATAATTAAATTTCAAATAAAAACATTTAAAATTTTGTTTAATTTTGGCTCGATGGTAAAAAATGAATCTTTGCTCAAGCCCAACTCGAGAGCAAAAATTTTATTTATTTTTGTCATCCATTTTTTTTTGGATGAAAATAGTTCATGTCTATTATTAGTTTAAACATTTAAATTTATTAAAATTAACTTTAAAATTTATGCCCCCGCAAATTTTAGCATATTTTAATTTTAAAATTATATTTGTGTAAAAAAGGTCTGTATAACGGAGCTGGAGGGAGATTCGGATGTGGCCATGGACACAATCTCGCCTATAGATAAAAATTTGTCATGGAAAGATTGTCCACTAAGGAATGGACCTCGAGCGGGTGAACAAACAGAAACAATAAACAATGTGGAGGGTGAGGAGGACTTTGAGCTATTGGAATCTGACATTGTTCGGTCATCAATTAACGGGATCCCATCAATCCACTTTTCAGAGCGGGTGAATCAACTCCTTATCAAGGACATGGCTCGCACGGTGGTGATCAAGCTTCTTGGAAGGAACATTGGATACTCAGTGCTTTACAATACAGTGTGTTCTTTCTAGAAACTGTTTCGACCGTTTCGCTTAATGGACACTACAAATGGTTATTTTCTGGCAAAATTTCTAAGTATGGAAGATTTTGAGAATGTCCTGTACCAAGGACTATAGATTGTGTATGGATAGTATCTTACGGTCTAACCTTGGGCTATGGATTTCAACACTTGTAGCCTTATCCAAGTATGGTTATGGCTTGGATTTGGATCCCGAGTCTATCTAGGCATATGTATAAGTGAAAAATTCTATGGGAAACAGGGGTGACGATAGGGAAAGTCATTAAGTTAGATTTCAACACGGATGCTGGGGTACGGGGAAGGTTCACAAGGATGACTGTGTGTATGAATTTGGAGAAGCCCCTAGTATCACAGGTTCTAGTCAATAGGGTTATTCAACAGGTAAAATACGAATACCTACCCACTGTCTGCTTCTCATGCGGGCATTACAGCCACACAAAGGAGTTTTGCCCCACTGATGCTAATGGGTAAAATGAATCGGGGGAGGAGGAAGCGGTTGGCAAAGGTGAACAAAGACCAAATTGAGATTTATCTATGGCTAAGTTAACAAAAAATTAGAGCGCTTATGGCTCTTGGATGTTAGTGGAAAGACAAGGTCGGTGCTTGGCAAGGGTGGTGAAGGTAGACGATAGTGAAGGAATAGGAGCTTCAGGCAACTCGTATTTCAATGTTCTGGAAACCTAACTGCAGGAGAAGAAAACTAGGAGGAGCATTATGGGTTAAGGTCAGAAGCGGGCCATAAAGGAAGTGGGCCAGTAGCAATGGTCAATCAAAAGGAGTCGAATCATCCTCTGAAGGTCCAAATCAGAAACAAAATGCTAGAAGTAGCCTAGTAGCTCATGGCCAAGGGCCTCATAGGCCAACGGAAGGGAGCAAGCCTGGGGCTAACACTGATCAACAGAACTTAGGCCCGACTGAGCTGTTTAATATAGGTGGTATATCAAATTTGGAGCCCAAGTATTAATGGCCTACTGAAAGCAACATTCCACTTTCGGGAACAAGGCCTACCAAACCTGCTGAAAAGATGAGCCCTAATAGAGGGAAGAGTGAGGGGTCTATGAAAGGTGGGCTTGAAATGAACCCGAAGGATGGGGAAGGCCCAAACGAAATCCTTGCTAGGGTTAGGGATTTGGAGCTACGATTCACCTCAAAAGCGATGGAATTTGGGGTTGGGAAAAAAAAAGAACCCCATACTACAGGCCACGCACAATGATTGGCATTGATAGAGAATCAGAAGACAGATGGGCTGATCAAAGGAAACCTCGATAGTTCCATTTCAGGGAACAACTTGTAAACCTATTCTCATTCGGGGTTTGGTGGTGTGTAGGCTGTTATGATAACACCGACAGAGGGCATCTTTGACCCAAGTAGACATTTGGCTGTGGTCTTCAAAGAGAATAATCGACCTGGGTTCTTAGCAAGTGCACCGGAGGTTTCAGGGTCTTGAGCGGATGTAGATGGTCTGTTCGAAGGGGGAGGGAAAAACATTGGAAACAAAAAATTAATATGAATAAGAATAATAATAACGGCCGAAAGTTGAACAGGATCATTAAGGATAGAGGCAGTACTTTCAAAGCCTCATCCCCCAAAATCCTTTTAGCAAAATCTATTAGCAACATCGTTGATCTACTACATAGTTAGTTCCAACAAGGATTGGCAACAAAAATTCCTAAAAGAGTGGGTGAAAAGTCAGAGGTTCAGAAAGGCACTCGACAGTAACTGATGATGTAACACCCCTAACCCTATCCGTTGTTGGATTAGGGCCACGAATATTACTAACGATTCAAAAAATTAATTCAATCATAATCAAAATATAAACTAGCTAATAACATTATAATATGCAGGGGTATATCACGACAATATAATACTTTCATGCTATATTCTTATACACTTGAATAATAAATTATGCTATGAATTTCTAAACATGGTCTTCCACTGTCTACACTCTTATCACTATTTATCCCTTCTAGAATGTCAGAATTCAGATACATACAAGACTAATCCAATTATTAGCATTAGAGCATTAGTCCATACACTGTCTACGATTATCTTTTAAATTTCTTCGATGATGTTAGTGGAATGCACTTAATTTAGATTTGCTAATCCACCCTAATTCAGAGTAAAAGTTACTCTTACAGCCCCTATTACAAGTCTACGGGACCCTAAAAGTAGTTTAAAAATGGGCAGGGACTAATTTGAAACAAATCTAGAAGTTTAGGAAATAATTACAAAAATTTTGATTTTAGGGGTCACACACCCATGTGGCCAGGCCGTGTGCCTCACACGGCCGTGACACACGCCCGTGTGGCCAGGCCATGTAGACCTAAAAGTACCTTAAAACTCAAGTTTACCATTTCCTACTTACTTGGGCACTAAGCAACTCAATTACCAATCATTTAACCTATCCGAAATACGATCAAACATACACCAAACATGCCGAAACAATCATCTTAGGTGCCTAACCAATGTGCCCTCATTGGTACCACAAGTTATATCATCAAAACATGTCATAAAAGCATCATTCAAATCAAATGTTAAAAAATGCCAAAATCACTCAATTTAGCTTAGCTTATAACTATCTCAATATCAAGCTTAAGTTCACATACGCCTAACAAGCATTGGTTCAAAACAATATGCCAAATTATGGCTTCAAACACAAACATATATTTGTATACTCAAACCAACCTTATACTTATAACCTTATTTACAACCCATCCACAAAATAACTATTAACTAAGACACCCTAGGTACATGCCATCATAAAAGGTAAACATCACCACATTTGAGGTCAGGATCGTTGTTAGATGCTAAGTCGGTGATAAAAAGAGAAATACCTAACCTACGCACGGAAAGTAAAACCGTTCGCTGAGTAAAACTCTATGATATTTCTATAATCCGAACAATTAAAGACATAATGATACAAGAAGGCATAATTTGAGTTATACGAACATACTATTGTCTAAGCTTACAATTACCATGTACCATCATTTCAAATTCATGCATATTACCATATCATTTCATACCATACTCAATTTTGACATGCTATCATATTTGATTTGTTTAACAAATATCTCAATTCATATCACTTGCTATATAAATAGCTTTTCACATATCAATCCACATTTCATTTAAACAATGACATTATCCATTCCATAATCAATTCATGAGTACATAACTCATATATTCCATTTATTCATAACATATTTCACATTTCATTTTAAATCGACTATTTCATTTCTGTTTCACATATCATGCCATTTCAATATTAATTATAGAACTTTATTATTTATTTACACCTATTAACATGAATCAGACTCAGACGAATACACGGATCCAACCAACACACCAGTTTGGCACCCAGTGCCTCATCGACTCGAAGTTGAAGAAATCCCTGAACTCTTCCTATCCTATGGCATGCCATCTATATCCGACTCAACTCGATACAGTTAATAGGGTTTCATTTCACTTTTCAAATACAACCAATATCCAATTCTCATATTTGCACTTTATCACATTTACACATATATTCATTTCAATTCAAATAATCAATACATTCATAATGTATATACCAATTCAATCCATTTCAACCAACTATACTTTCAATTTACTGACAAAGTGCCAAAATACTCACCTCAACCACTTACCATATGCATTAACTCAAAATACAACAATTAACAACTAAGTTCAGATTATAGAAATACAAACCGTGGATTCCGAGCTATTTGACGTCGATTTTATCCTTCCCCTTTTTAGTCGAGGATTCCGATATGACGTTAGCTACAGAATTAAAACAATTAAAATACATCAATACAACACAATTCAATTTCACATTGAATATTTCAATTTTTACTCAATATTTGCTTAAATTCCAATTTAGTCTCTAAACCAAGACTAATTTTTATTCTTCACAATTAACTCTATATTTTCATACCCATTTCACTTTAAACTAAATTTAACTCCCTATTTTCAATTATACCTCTAAATTTTGAATTTTTCAAATTTAGTCCCTATTACTCAAAATTTAAAATTTGTTCTACAATTTAATTCTTTTCCATTTCTAACTTAAAAATCTATCAATTAAATCACTAATACTAAAACTATTCAACAATAAAAATGTCTAAAATCTTAATCAATGTTAAAATCTTGACATGGGTTAGGTAGTACTTAACACCGAGATTCTAAAAATATAAAAATTACAAGAAAATGAACTAAATTGGCTAACCAATTGAAGTTTGAATATTAAAAACCCTTAGGTTGTGCGTCTTCTCTTCTTTCCTTTCTTTTTCTTTCTTTTATTTACTATTCGAATTGCATGCCTTCTATCATCCAATTTCACTTTTTTTTCATTTATTATACTTTAATATTATATAATACATATATTTTTTTTAACTTTTAATTTATTAACTATTATAATATATATATATAATAAGTTTACATATAATATATATACTTCATAATGCCATCCACTAAACAAGGCAAATGTATATTTGCTACTTTAGTCCATTAATAATTTTTAATCTATATTTCAACTTTGACCCTATACGCGATTTAGTCCTTATACAATAATAATTCTTAATTTATGCATATTTACTTAACCGAAATCTAATTAACTACACAAATAACTTCTTAAATATTTATTAAAATATTTACGAGTCTGATTTACAAAAACGGAGTCCTGAGAATGCACTTTTCGACACCCCTAACTATTGGGTCGTTACAGAGGAGGTTCTTTTTTAATGATTTATTTAATTATCAATGTATTCCAATTTAACGATTTTTTCTTGGAATTTCCAAGGGTGTGCAAATGTTAAATTCCTTCAAATTTTTAGAGAGTATAATATGGAGCATAAGCCTAACGTCGTCAATCTACTAGATACAATGGTTAGGGGTGACAAGGCAAATGGAATAATTGCGAAATTGGGCTTCCAAAACTCACATCAAGTAGAAGCAAGAGGTTTTTTGGGTGGTATCTGGATTGGATGGAAGGATTCAATTCATTTTAAAATTGTTAAGAACCATCCACAATTTATCCTAGCATAGGTTTCTTTTGGGCTCCTTCCACGAAATATTTTAGTTGCATTCGTATATGGAAGTCTAAATAAAACAAGAAGAAAGATGTTTTGGCAAGGGTTAAAAGAAACTATCCCTGTTAACCATGTTTCATTGATGGCAGTAGAGGACTTTAATGCTATTCTCTCGGAGAGGGAAAAAAATCAGACAACATTATTAGAAGGCGTTGCCCTCATTTTGGAGGATTCATTGAATCTAACAATCTTCATGATCTAGGATATAGGGAGACATCATTCACGTGGCAAAGAGGAGGGACGTTGGAAAGATTAGATTAAGCTTTAGGAAATATGGTCTTCATTCAAACCTTTCTGAAGTGTCTCGTAACAGATCTAGTAAAAATTAAATCAGATCATCGCCCTATGCTTGTCAATCTCTGTCCGGAACTTATTTTACTAAGAGGATGGCCCTTTTTGTTTTCTAGCTAGATAGATACAACATCAACAGTTCTCAAGTACTGTACAAGACTTGTGGCGGTATAATGGGAATATGTCAGACACTCTAGGAAACCTCACTACAAGACTAAAAGAGTGGAACAAAAATGTATCCGGACACATTGGGATGCACAAACCAAAATTATTACAATCCTTAAGTTATATTCAGAAGGCAATGAAGAGGTCAAATTTAGATATGATAGCTAAAAGAAATGCAGAATTGAGAGAAGAGCTTGAAGAAACACTTAATCATGAAAAGCTACTCTAGAAACAAAAATCAAGGTGTGATTGGCTTAGATTGGGAGACAAAAACACGAATTTTTTTTTGTAGTCGTACACTGTATAGAAGGAAAACCAACCGCATTAGTGCTTTACGCAATAAAACGGAGAGTGACTATATGATCTAGATAAAGTTCAAAATTAAACAGTAAGCTACTTTCAACAATTGTATATGGAGAGGCTGAGTGGGGTAAGGGACCTACCTCCCAGTCACTTCCCCAAAATGGAACAGTGTGACATTGACTTTCTAGGGAAAGAAGTCTCAAATGATGAAATTAAAAAAGCTCTTGGGAGTGATGGATATCATGTCATCTTGTTTCAAAACCAGTGGGGTAGCATTGGAGGCACAATTTGTGATTGGGTTAAAAAAGTATTTAAAGGCAAGCATATTGATAAGGAATTGAATAATACACTCATTGTCATTTTCCTAAAGAATACTTAGCCGGATAAGATCTCGTAGTTTAGACCTATCAGCCTTTGTTTTGTACTATACAAACTGGTTATGAAAGTAATAGCTAACAGATTTAAAGTAGTATTCCTAAGCTTATTGCGCATGAGCACGCATGGTTCATTGCAGGAAGGAACATCTCCGACGATATTATCATTTCACAAGAAGTTATTCATTCTATGAGAGGGAAGAACAAAAAGTGGATGACCGTTAAAATTGACTTAGAAAAAGCTTACGATGGTGTTCGATGAGAATTTATTGAAAAACCTATCACAACAGCAAGTATCCCAGAATCCCTACGGAAAGTAATCATGTCCACAATTACAACATCTACAATATAGGTATTGTGGAATGGAGTTTCCACAGCAAAATTCAAACAAAAAAGATAGGTATACCAAGGATGCCCTCTATCACCTTATCTTTTTATCTGATGTATGAAATGTCTAAGGCATAGTATCAAAGCAGCCGAGGCCTCTAGAAAATGAAATCCTATTAAGCTAATAAGAACAGGACCAACCCTGTCTCATCTCTTCTTTGCGGATGATTGAGTGATTTTTACAAGAGTTGAGATTATGCATGGTTCATTACTCAAAAACATTCTAGACCAATTTTGCAGTTTCTTAGGGCATCTAGTAAATGCACGGAAAACTAATGTGTTTTTTCTTGAGGAGTAAACTGTAAACTGTAACACCCCTAACCCCTCTCCGTCACCGGATTAAGGTTACAAAGCATTACCGTGTAAATTCGATCAATTAATATCAAAACATTTCAATAATGTCATTTAACAAAAATCATTTAAAACTCATCAATACCCTAGCATACATGTACATTTGGGCCTAAAATCGGGCTTTTGAGGCCCTAAAATCAGATTAGAAACAATTCAGGACTAATTCGAAACAAATCAAAAAGTTTGGGAAAAAGTTACAAAATTTAAAAACAGGGGTCACACGGCCATGTGGCCAGGCCGTGTGGAATGCCCCAAATCGTGTGACTTTCGAAGTTAGGACACACAGCAGTGTCCCAGGCCATGTCTCTGCCCACGTAACTCTCTGACTTGGGTCACACAGTCGTATCGTAAACTATGTGTCAGCCCGTGTGAAAACTACACTTATACAATTATTCTACACACTCAGGCACACACCCGTGTGTGACACACGACCGTGTGATAGACCATGTCCTAGGCCGTATGCACCTAAATGTACCTTAAAACTTAAGTTTACCAAATTGTGATTGCTTGGGCACTAAACAACCCTTTCACCAGCCATTTAACCTATTCAAAACACGATTAAGCATGCTCAAAACAAGCAAAAACAACCATCCTAAGTGCCTAACCAATGTACCCTCATTAGTATCACATTATATACACTACACCAAAATAGGCTTTTAGCGGCGTTTTTAGCGGCGTTTGGATAAAAAACGCCGCTAAAGATTGAGCATTAGCGGCACTTTTTGGAAAACACTACTAAAGATTGAGCATTAGTAGCGCTTCATGGAAAACGCCGCTAAATATAAGCATTAGTGGCGTTTTTCAGAAAGTGCCGCAAAAAACCTAAGCCCAACGACACCGTTTTCTGAGCTTTCGGAGATTTAGCGGCGTTTTTGAGAAAGTGCCGCTAATGCTCAGGTCTTTAGCGGCGTTTTTGATAAAGCGCCGCTAAAACTAGGGTCTTTAGCGGCGTTTTTGGGGAAGCGCCGCTAATGCTTTGGTCTTTAGCGGCGTTTTTGAAAAAGCGCCGCTAATGCTCTGGTCTTTAGCGGCGTTTTTGAGAAAGCACCGCTAATGCTCGGGTCTTTAGCGGCGTTTTTGAGAAAGCGCCGCTAATGCTCGGGTCTTTAGCGGCTTTTTTGAGAAAGCGCCGCTAATGCTCGGGTCTTTAGTGGCGTTTTTGATAAAGCGCCGCTAATGCTTAGGGATTTAAAATAATTTAAAATATTTGTTAAAATGGAAAAATTAAAATAATTTTAATTTTTTTGGGTACATTACTGATGTTTTAAATTTATATGTTAAATAATTTCTTATATAATCGTAAAAGAGATAGTATTAATTTTAAAATATTGAATTAATTATCACTATAGTTTAGGGTTTTTGGTTTAGGGTATATGGTTTAGAGTTTAATGTTTAGGTGTTACCATTTTAAGGTTTATGGATTATGAGTTTAGGGATTATGGTTTAGGGTTTATGGTTTAAATGCTGGGGTTTAAGGTTTAGAGGTTATGTGTTAAGGGTTTGTGGGTTTAGGGTTTTAGGGTTTTAGCTAGGGTTTAGGTTTATGGTTTAGATTAACTAGTGTTTTCTAATTTATATATTAATTAATTTATTATTTAATTGTAAAAGAGATAATATTAATTTGGTTCTTCAAAATCGTGTGAAGATTTGGTTCTTCAAAATCAATATAAGCTATATCCAATGATATCCCTATCTTATCCCATTCCGGTTCAGCATTTTTAATGCTCGGTTCAGTTTTTTTATCCGGTTCAATTTTTTGATTGTTTTGCCTTGCCCCTGCCATGATCAAATAAGAATTGATTGAATAGATTAAACTTTGCAAAGGTTTTAAAATATTGAATTAAATAGTGGGCCAAGCCAGACCAAGCTATGGCAATGCCCAATTTTAAAAACTTTTCCAACTTCAAGCTCGTTTTACTCGAATCACCCATTTTATTGTTTAAAAACAATAAAAATTATTTTATATTTAAATTTAATTATTAAAAATAATGTCAATATAACCTGTTTATATTTTTATTATTTTAAATGATAAAATAGGCTAAGTTCGACTAGCCTAAGATTAAAAAATATACATCTAAGCCTAACCATATTTTGGACTAGGTGGGTTGTATGGGTAGTCAACATTTCTAATTATCATTTAAAGAGTAAATAACATATATTTTTCTAAAATTTGAAAGGTTTTATATTTTTCGTGATTTAAAATTTTAAAATGAATTTTAAAATATTTTAAACTTTTATTTTTATAATATTTATATACTTTTAAAGAAAAGACCAAATTAATAAAAATTACAAACATTAAAGACTATAAAATTATTTTACCATTTTTTAATTGCTACATTGATAATTTTAACCGCAAAATTAGATGTTTAAATTAAAAAAAATATCAATAAAAGTGTGATATGTTTCTTTTTTAGATATTAAATCGACAATTACATACGTGCTTATGAATTAATATTCATGTTTTAAATATATTTCACATTCGATTTGAGTTGACATTTAATATATATATGTAATTTATCAGTAAATTGATGCAAAAAATCTTATTAATACAATACTGATACTTTAAAAATTTTGAATAAAATAAAATTTAAAGTTTGAGACCAATTTAAAATCTTATTAATATAATACTTGGTGTTGTTTTGCTTAAAATGAAATTATTTTTTGTAATAGCGGCGTTTTTAAAATCCCGCTCAATCTCAAAAAAATTTATTTTTGATTACCCGCTGATTACTCCCTCTCCTTCTCATCTCCGTCGTGTGCCCTAAATACCCCCAAATAAAAGATTGTACTTAATTCTTCTTCCCTTTTTATCTCAAAATTTGCCCCCAAATTTCCCATTTCCAGCAACACAAGTCAATACACCTACGCCAATCACACTTCCTCCTGCTCAATAGGTGTTCTTTTTTATTTCTGTTGCTTTTGATTTTGATTTTTTGTTTCTTTGATTGATTAGATGTTGGGGCAATCCTTGTGGAAGACACGACCTGCACATTGGAGCTTTTCAAAGTTCTCTCCTATTGCCAGAAAAGAGGTATTTCAGTTGTTCATTTCTCCCTTTGTTTTTGTTTAAAATGTGATTTTCTCCACGTTTATGAGCTAAGTACCGTTGAAAGAAATTTGGGCTTGTCTTAGGATTATTTCTTTTTCCTGCTACAATTCTCCCATGGCTGTTGGCTAGACTCAAATTACAAGTTAAACAGTGAAAGCCAAATCATAACTGAATACAAATGGATAAACAACTAAACAGTATGACTTAATTCTAATAATTAAAAGTAGTATTATGTACTTTATCTATAAGAAGGTTACGTTTTTTTATAAAAGTTGATTTACAATTTTCATTTTATTTCTTATATATTGCATCTAATTGCAATTTCTTTTCTTTTATTTTTTTAATTCGAGAAGCAAAAAGTAAGAAATACGAGTTTCTAATGTATTGAAATTGAGAATGTTGTAATTATTTTTGTTTCACCGCAGATGCACTATGCTCTTGACCAATTAGCATCCAATTCATCAGATGAGCAGGAAATCATTGGTACCCCAAATATGAATCATTTCGTTAACCGGGTCTTTGAATTACATAGAGATGAATTTGTTGAAACTTTGAATACTTTGAGAGAACAACCTGATAAGGCTTTTTCATTTTTTAATCGATTGAAAGAAGATGGGTTTTCTCATGATATTTGTACATATGCATCTATTATAAGAATATTGTGTCAGTGCTGCTGGGAAAGGAAATTGGATTTGGTGTTGTTGGAAATCATTAGGAGAAAGAAGCATTTAGGTTTTTATCTAAGTTATATTTCTACATTTTCTGTAATTGTTCTAGGTGATAGTGGGTATGTTTTATTTTATTTTATTTCTGCAGTCTTGATTTGTTTTTCTTATGATCTGTAGTTATTGGATTTCCTTTTCTTTTTCGTCATCCTAAATGCAATGCCGTTATCGTAGGGAAGTAGATTAAGGAGGTTTACCTCAAATATTTTATTTCTTGTGGTATGGAAACCAATGGAAAGTCTCTTAGAAAGCCTCAACACTTTTTTGGGGAAATATATTTTAGGACTTGTTTTGTATCTACTCCAATCATAATTTATTAACAACTGGTACCATCCTGATATTGGACATGTGATGTTAGTTGTTAATCGTAATTTATTAACAACTTGTTTCTTAGACAAGACACCTGTGAGCGAACTTTGAAAGGGTTGAAGCATGTCTTCCTTCTACTATTATTTGCTCAGATTGAAATAATGTATTTGATGCTATCTTTTTCTTGTTTGTTTTTCTACTCTAGAATATATTTTGTAGTTTTATTTTAATGCAAGAGTAGAAAAATGCAGTTTTCTATGATTATTAATATGATCTTTTGTCATATGTTCTTCAGAACAAGATATTACACAGCCGGATTGAAGCTATGCATATTCAGTTTGCTGAGAAAGATCGTGGTTCTGCACTTGCAGAGCTAGTGACAGTTTCAGGCATTGGAAATAATTGGTCATATCATATTTCTTAGTTACTCCTGTTTCCCATTAATATAACTTCAGAAACGAACCCCACTGGCACTGTTCGTGACATTTTCATTTCTTATTTGTGACAGGTGCGAAGGTTTCTCTACGTATCCAAGAACATATGACCTTATTCATGCTAATGGTGTCTTTAGCTTGTATCAAGATAAGTACTTCTCTTATCCATATTTTTCCAGTGTGCCATGTTTCATTAGGAATCAAAGTTGTCATTCAGCATATAATTCAATACACACATCCACTGTAGCCATGTTGCATCATTTAAGCCTTTTAAAATTAAGAAATAATAAATGGTAGTTTTTATGAAGTGAAGAGTTATATTTCAATGGCATTATGTGGAATATGGAAGTCTTTGTATGCTGAATGCGTTCTTGGAATGCCATTATCTATAGTTTCTAATCAATTGTATGGTATGTGTAAATGATTATATAGGTGATAGATAAATCTTGTGACACCTTTTCTTTCTTTGTTCACCTCACTTTATAGCCTATTTTTTTCCCTCCTGCGTTGGATCTTAATTTTTTTAAATCACATGATCTCAAATTTCAATTTCTTTTAACATTTATTGGAAGAATAATGTGGTCTCATTTGATTGTTTCTCCTATTGCTTCTACTCGTATTTCTTTTTGGATGAATAAATTTATTTATTTAATCCTCGTCATCCTGTACAATATCATGCTTGCAAGTTTCTGCTTTCCTGCTTATTGCTGATTTACTATCCTGTTATCCCTCTGTTGTTCTCCTTGATGTGGATATTTCTTGTGAAGAAGTACTTACATTTTGCTGTTTATTCATGCTTACAGGATAGGATCAAATGGTTTGGAGAACTCGTAAGCACTCCTCTGTCACTCCTAAACCAGTTGTTTAAATTATTTTCATAGCCTACTTTGATTGTTGTTATTTGTGGGAAAATTAGTCTACATTCTTTAAGCTGATCTTAAACTGCTTCCTACATTGTTTCAGCATTGGGAAGAAAGTTTGCGTGATGCACACACGTTTCGAAAACTTGTTCTGTTTCAGAACTTGGATCCAGCTTACTCTTCAGCAGAAGTGGAGGTAATATTTATTATGAATCACAATTAGGTTGTGTTTGAAGCATTTTGTATTTACACGGATAAATTTCTGTTTTCTTTCACTTTTCCTCTCCCTACATGTGTGGTTTGTACCTTTTATCTTTCTTATGAATAATGCATGTTTATATTGCAGGATATAGTTTGGAATGCCCTCAATGAAACTTGCAGAGCAAAGATAGTGTAGCAGACTGCATTGTATTTTTTATTATCTTGCAATGTGTATAGTCATAGGCAGGTTCAATTAGTCAGTCTGTTTCTCATATGTATTATTTATTTTAGTTTTGATTCTAAATTTTTATTTTTACTTTAATATTTACGACAACTTGAGTTCTAACTTTTGGATTTTAATTGTGTTATTAATTTATTATTTTAAATTTTAAAACTAAATTCATTAATTTTTATATTTAGTTTTAAAGTTAAAATTTTCATAGAAATTTTAATTTAAATAATATTTTTATTTATCTTTGAAAGTATATTTAAAGTTTAAATTTAAAAAATAAAAAATAAAACATAATATAATATTTATCATAAAATAAATATTATTTGATTAAAATGATTTTTTTTAAATGTTAATGTTTTTAGTGGCGTTTTTGCGAGAAGCGTTGCTAAAGCTTTGGTATATAGTGGCAATTGTAAAAAAAGAGTCGCTAAAGGCCTTGACCTATAGCGGCGTTTGTGGAAAAAGCGCCGCTAAAGGTCTTGAGCTATAGCGGCGTTTTTGGGAAAAGCGCCGGTAAAGATCTTGATCTATAGTGGCGTTTTTGGGAAAAGCGCTGCTAAAGGTCCTGATCTATAGCGGCGTTGACAACAGTGCCATTTTTTGCGGCGCTTTCAAAAACGCCGCTAAAAACCTGTTTTGGTGTAGTGATATCATCAAACACCCAAGCAAAGCAATCAACCATTCAAAATTCTATTCATACCATATTTGACATAATTTACTAACTTTCAATTCCTTAAGTTACCAATTTGAAGCTAAGAACATATGAACATTATGCTAAGCTATTTTACCAACTTTACCATAATTAGAACCACATATATATACAACTATCCATCATTTCACTAAGAAACCAAAATATCATCACATCATGAACATATCAACAAAGGACCTCCCAGGTACATGCCATTATAAAATATAACATCACCACACTTGAGTCCAGTATTCGTTTTTGGATATTGAATCTGCAGCAAATCGAAAAGTACCTAACCTAGGCACGGAGAACAAAATCGCATGCTGAGTAAAACTCAGTAGTATTTCTATAATCAAACAATAAAACATGTTATAAAGGTTATAATGCATTTTAACATGTCAATATACAATTCCTATTACATCATCAAATTATGCAATCCATTTACATAACTTAAACCGAGCTTATAAACTAATATCCATTATCTACCATTGTTTCAATTTCTTTATACTCAATTTCTCAGTTCTACAATATAATTTCATCAACCAATTAAATCACATATGTAACAGTATAATTCATCACTAATTGAACTCAATTGCACAACTATAACAATATATCATATTTTCAAATCTATTCAATTTAGTCTTTATCACAATAAGTAATTCGAATCAGTTCAATTTAGCTAGTTCTAACATTTCCAGCTTACCGTATGTCATTACCATGCAGCTCAATTTGTGAATGTAACAATTGAAAAGATCTAGATTATAGAAATACAAATCGTATAATTCGAGCTACTCGACGTCGACCTTGTCTTTCTCCTTCTTACTCGAGGATTCCAGAACAATGTTTGTTAAGAAATAAAATAATTACAATTTAATTAAAAATACACAACTTAATTACAAAAAATTCAATTTTTCTACCATATTTTGTTTATTCTTCAATTTAGTCCTTAAACCGAGACAAATTTTAATCTTTACACTTAACCTCAAATTTTTATACAAATTTCACTCCAAGCTAAATTTAGATCCCTATTTTTAATTCTACCCTTTAATTTTAAATTTTTCATAATTTAGTCCCTATTGCTCAAAATTAACAATTAACTCCACAATTTAGTCCTTTTCCACTTCTAACTTAAAAATCTATCTATTTAATCCCTGATACTTAAACTATTCAATAATGGCAACATCCAAAATCTTGAACAATACTAAAAATTACAACATGGGTTGAGTAGCCCTAGATACCGAGATTCCAAAAACATAAAATTTACAAGAAAAAGACTAAATTGCACTAACCAATTTGAATTTGAACCCTTAAGTACCTTAGCCATGCGCCTCTTCTCTCTTTTCTTTCTTTTTTTTCTATTAGTTTGCATGTAATTCTCTTTCCACTTTCTTTATTCTTTCTTTTATTATATTTTCATTTTATTATTATAACATATATATAATAAGTTAATATATATAAATATATATATTCATCATTAATGCCGTCCACTTCAACAAAAATAAATGGTTATTTACTATTTTAGTCCCTTTAATTTATTTCAATTTATAATTTAACTTTTAACTTTTACACGATTTAGTCATTGTATCTTAATAACTCCTAATTTCACAAGAACTATTTAACCAAAATCTAATTCACTACTAAACTACCAGTTCACGAAAACGAGGTCCTGATACCTCAATTCCCCACTAACTTTATGTCTAATACACTCGTACCTTGTCTAATATTTCACATAACCAAAATTATTAGACCAAACCTCAATATAATATTGTAATACCCTCGTAAATATTAATAAATAATATTCACAATTTCTATCATCGGAAAAAAAACATTTCAAAAATATCGTTTTTGACTTCACTAACTTTTGGGTCATTACATAAACGATAGCTTGAGTAACAGATTAAGTAGACTTTTAGGGTTTCAAAAGGTGCAAGAGTTGGGCTCATATTTAGGAATCTCGCTTTTCCACAATAGAGTCACTAATGCTACTTTAAGATTTGTGGTTGAAAAAGTCAGAGCTAAGCTAGCAATTGGGACGCAAAACAACTCTCTATGGCGGAAGGTTCACCTTGGCACAATCAGTTATTTTCTCTATTCCAGATTATTTTATGCACTCCATAAATATCCCAAAAGGAGTATGTGAGGAGATTGAATGATTGGCAAGACAATTCATTTGGGGGTCTAGTACCGGTGGACGAAAACTAGCATTAGTAGATTAAGGCTCCATATGTCAACCCCGACTATAAGGTGGTTTATGACTTCGACACTTGGAAATGACTTCGACGAAAACTAGCATTAGCAGATTAAGGCTCCAAAACATTTCATTTTTACTAAAGCTAGGGTATAATTGTTGGGAAATGTACCCATATTGTAGTAAACATGTAACTGTTTTTATTTATTTGAACGATGAATAAATAAATAAAGTTAATTTGACATTTCACTAGTATATCTTTTGTATTTATGTCTTTTATATTTTGCATGCATGGTGAAATTGTGACAAGTAATATTAGCTCATTGATTGTCTAAAATTCAAACTGAAGATGTGGCATTGTAAAGAATATTTACATTGCGAGAAAGATAACTTAATTAGTAGATAATCTAAATGAGTCCGTAATCCCGTAAAAGAATCAAAGTGAGCATTTGATTCAAATACTAAGAAAGATTATTATGTCGTCTACAATTCCAATTGGGGATGATGGTTAGTCTTGGCTATCGGAGCAGTTGAGGAATCAAGGATATCATATGAGGGTAACACATACATAACGAGGTCATTGGACAAAGCAGTTGGATGAATTGCTTTCGTAAAGAGTATACTATAAGGAGTTTTCAATTGTGGTACTTCTTGTGGAATGACTCTATGATTAAGTAATTGCGAATTATTGGAACGATGCTTCTAGACATAATTGCAAACACCACAGCCTAATTGTAAAGGTCCAATTGGTCCATTCGCTAGCTCAACAAAAGCTCGATTGGACTGCATTTGAATCAGAAGAAAATTTTACGACTTCGGGAATAATTTAATTGAGTTAATTTATTCGATGTGGAGTTAAATTAGGTGGTTGTAAGAATCGTTCAACTAGAGAATTTGATTAAAGAATTTTCTTGAAAAATTAATTTGGAAAATCTAAGTGATTTTTGGAAAAATTAATTTTGATCAAGTAAAATTAAATTAATCAACTCAATTTAAATTAATATGATATTTTTAGAAGTTAATTTTCAAGCCAGACAATTAGCGCAATGGGTAATTGAACTTGAAAATTTGATCTGAGATCGTAAATTGGGCTCGAGAGCCTAAAAATCGAGACAAGACCCAAAAATTGGTCGAACCGGGCCTAGTATGTAAAACCGAGCTAACGTTCCAACCAGTGACTAGACCAGACTAGTCGTGTCGTCATTGACCCGGATCGATCTAGCACGGGGTGTCGTAATGTTGTTGCACCTGAATCACCAGACACGGAGGTGCCGGTGCCGGTGCCGGTGACTGCGACAGCGGCGTCCCAGTGGCTGACGGTGGTTGGTCGTTGGTGGTTTAGTAGTGGAAGAGTTACATTCCTACTGGAATTCTACAAGAGAATTTGATTTCAGATTAATTATTCCAAAAATAATATTGTTTTAATAGTTTAATATTAAATTAAATTTAATACTTATTTTAATAGTATTTTATTAATTTAATATTAAAGTGATTATCTTAATATTAAATTTAATTTAATGTTTATCTTGTAGATAAACATTCTAGTATTTTAATAAGATTTAACATTAAATTTAATATTAAAGTGGTTAAGTTTAATCATAGTCGAACTCTCTAAACTCTCTCTATATAAAGAGAGTCTTGGGTCATTATTTTTCACAAATTTGAATTCAAGAGAAAGTTGTACAGAGAACATTCTCTAAAGAGATTATTCTAGAAAATTTTTAGAGATATTTTTTTGATTTACAACTTGACTCAAAAGTTTAGAAAAATTACAAAATTACCCCATTGGTAATTTTGTGAAATTTTTTCATTCGAAGCAAGCCCACACTCGACAGACGTGGGATTGAGGAAAGCGGAGAAGACTACTCGGTCGAAGTGTTCATCCTAGACAAATCGAAAAGGTACAGTTTTGATTAAGTGTTTATTACTTTAGATATCACAACCAAGATCTTGTTTTGGAAAGAAAATTAACATTTTTGGTTTTTCCCTAAATTTA
Source organism: Gossypium hirsutum (assembly GCF_007990345.1). Taxonomy (NCBI): domain Eukaryota; kingdom Viridiplantae; phylum Streptophyta; class Magnoliopsida; order Malvales; family Malvaceae; genus Gossypium; species Gossypium hirsutum. The sequence continues at coordinate 17,277,814 of NC_053438.1, forward strand.
TTTTCCGCTGTATTTTTCAAACCCATTTTTCCAACAATAATTTGGTCACCAAAGAGGTGGATCTCTAGGTCAGGGTTTTACCTTCTAAATATAAGGTTAAAAAAATGATCCCAGAAGATATCAAGAAAGGAAATTGCTCAGTTATTTGGAGAGGGATTACAAAGGTGTGCCTATTACTAAATGAAATTTTGTGCTGGTTTGTTGGAACAGGAACCTCAGTTCGCTGTTGGGAAGACCCTTGGATCCCAAAAATAGGACTGTTAAAGATGTATATATCCCCCATAAATAGGCCAAACACAGATTGTTTTCTCTAAGATATGGTAGCAGAAGATGGTGCATGGAATATGAAAGATTTTAAGTGAAGATTGTCGGATGAGATAGTTAAAAGGATTGTTAGTATCCCTCCACCACATCCCCTAGCTGGACCCGATAAAATCTTTTGGATTCATACAATATCTGGAAGATTTTTGATAAGAGTGCATATCACATGTTAAAAGCAGATACATGGGACGCAAGAGATACAAAGTGGAAAACCGTCTGGAAGTATCAAGGACCACATTGTGTTCGCTTCTTCTTATGGCTCGTTCACCGACAAAGACTTCTCACTATTTAGGAGCGAGTACGAATGGGTATTAGACAAAGTATGTCATGCCCACTCTGCCACCATGATATTGAAGATATTTTACATGTCCTTAGGGATTGCCTGGGCACCAAAAACATTTGGAAATACTTTGTGCCAAAGGATTGTCAGTCATAGTTTTTTTCGAAAGTCCCTTCGATTGGGTCAAGGCAAATATGGAGAATCCTGGATGGACGGAAGGGATTTGGGTGCCTTGGTCGACTCTTTTTGGTTTGTTAGCATGGCGTGTTTGGAAAAATAGGAATCTCTTTGTGTTCCTAGGTATATCTTGGAACTTTATGGAAACTATTAAGATTTCAATGAATTGGGCAAAACAGTATAATATAGTGCACAATTTAGAAACATCCAGAGGTAATAGTTTAGAGAATGAGGTTTAGGCAAATCTTGGAATGATAGGGTTAGTAATTTTTAGAGTTTTAGGTAATTAGTTTAGTTAGGATTTGTTTTACAAAAAAAAATTATGTTAGTGTAAAAAATTCTAATCAAGTAAAAAAATTGACAAAAAAAATTCAAGGAAAAGTTAAACATTTTTAATTCGTTAACAACAACTTAAGCTTTTAAATATGTTTTTAAACTGCTATATATACTATCACAATTTTTATTTTAAAATTATTATTTAAATAATTTTAATTTTAATTATTAATATTAATATTTATATTTTAAAATTATATTTTTAAGAAGTTAATGTTTTTTTATTTTATTTAAGGTGGGGTTTACGTTATAATTTTTTTATAGAGTATTTTTTAAATAAGTAAAAGAAGATAACTTTTCTCATTTTTCAATTCAAAATATTTTTTTGAATTAAGATTAAATTTAAAATTTAAAAATATTATATTTAACTATCAAAATTATTTTTTAAAAAAACTATAAAAATTAAATAAAAACACAAATATGTCACTTGCCACATATATAGTCTACATACCTTGTTATATTATATATGATATTAAAAAATTAAAAAATGGTACGTAGCGCCATGTGGCTGCTCAACACTCAATCAATGGTAGTTAATGTCGGGTCAATGATCAATCATAATAATTTTTTAATATTTAAATATTTAATATTATTATTTTCTATTTTTTAATTTAAATTTAATTTTTTAATTTAAATAAAGCTAATTGTCACGTGACAGTTTTTCATTGGTCAAACATGCCACATGATGCTTTTCCATTAACCAAAGTTGCTTAACCGATTTTTGTAATGTTGGTTACAAAATGAAAAAAAATAGAGGAACTTGATACTTTAGGTACCAAGATGGGAAAATGGATATACTTCAACGGTTAAATCACGAATAAGCCTTTATTGTATGTTATTTTTAAACAAAAATTGATATTCTAAATACATGATTTCCACACATATACACATGTGGTAAAATTTCTAGATATAATATAATGTAATAGTACTAAGGAGATGAAAAGTGAAGAATGTTAGAATTCAGTTAGGATAAGAGGAACAAGATCTCTTTGCATCAATAAGAAAGCTTTAAAGTGAAAGCCAACCCCATTATGTACGTATTTTCGTGTCTAGTCCTTGTTCACAGTGAGTACTATTTTCCATCAATTTGTTACTATATTCCATTAGCAAACCGATTGAAAGACTAATATGTCTTCTATCAAATTCAATCAAAGAGATGTTTTATATTGGGCATCAGAGCGGATAACTCCCAGAAGATAGAGACATAAATGTGTCTGACGGTACATCGGACATGACCAAGTAGTGAAAAAACCATAAATTAATTATCAGATCATTTCTATACTTAGTGAGAAAGTTACATTCATTTTCGAATGTAACCCATTTCTCTAACTTCATCATTTCTATCCATTTTTGTTCATTTGATTTAACATGCAATTCATTTCTGGTTTCAACGAACTAGTAGGGAGACTAATTAGAAATATGTGATTAGGGCTCAAATAATTTATGATTAAGTTCCCGCTTTTCACCTATTAATTATACACTCATTTTGTCACGAAGTCATTCCACTATAGTATTGTGATTGAGCTCTCCCTAATGACATGTCATTATGAAAGCTACTGAATTAGTGTTCATCCAATGACCTTGTCATAAGTGTGCTACCCTAATAGGATATCCTTAATCTCTTTAGGACAAATTCGTTCTCCCATTATGATCATATTTTATCTCATGGTAACCATTACATCTTCCTTCATGAAATGTCAATTACTATCAAATAGTAATTAAATCATTCATCACAAAGATGAACGGACCGTGACCATGTTTACTTTTCATCTACCATGTAATGTCAATGAGAGGATATCATTTACCCATGTCTTGGCTATGAATTCCACTATTATGAATGATGCTACATACTGCAGAAGTCATATGCCCAACGCACCAATGCTCAATTCATTATCTATTCAAACTCAGACTTTTACTTACATTAAAGTATATGAGTCACACACAACAGTCTGTCATTCATTCAGGATTAAGGTATGCCACACTATGAACGTCACAAGTGAATAAATCCATAAACAGATTTAGGATCTATTCTGCTTGGGTTCAATCTGATGTATTGTCAATGCAGTCAATCACATCTATGTCTCTATCTTCTGGGAGTCATCCGCTTCGATTCCCAAGACAAAACATCACTTCAATTGGAGTTGATAGACGACATATTAATCTTTCAATTAGATTACTCATTTCTGATTATACTAAGGACATGTTTAGGTTCGTCTACTAATTTAAGCTATATTTTCGTATTACGACCCGACCACGTAATACTGCTTAGTATTAATTAAACATCAGACAATGAGTGGGTTAATTTTTGCTTCTATTTTGCTTTACATGCCAAAACCACATGGAAAACCATACTAAGGATATTAATGTAATTCATGAATAATTTTATTAATCAATCTGTTCGAAAAAATTACAAGTATACAAACAAATATACTCTACTTAGGGCACCATATCCAACACTCTAATCCCATTCCCCGCTTGTGCTCACAATATCTAACACCATAACCTTATTATCTGCAATCACTAAGTTGCAATAGTTTTGGACTAAATGACCATTCGCAATCCATGTATCAAACCAAAATTGTATCGACCTACCATCACCTATAGTCCTACATATATGGTTCCTTATTTGCTGCCAAAAACGCGCTAATGATTTCCAAACAAAAGACAAGCTTATAAATACTTAGCAAGCATCCTACTTTAAATTATATTTGCACCGCAAAATACATACCCAATAAGTATCCATACTAGTGAGAAGCTTAAAACCCAACTTCATCAAAAAGCTATGATTCTGTTCTCGTAATAGCCGAACACCCAACCCCTCACATTCGGATGGTTGACACCCTCCCCCCCAACCTACTAAAGTTGGCTTCTGCTTCCTTGTTTGTGCACCCCAAGTAAAACTTCAGGCCAACTTCTCAATTGTCTTGCAAATGTTAATCGGGAGAGAAATAACCAACATAAAATACCTAGGGATGGCTAAAAGCACCGACTTAGCGAACGTAATTTGTCTCGCCATAGATAGCAGTGACACATTCCAAATATTAAGCTTCTTATTGACTTTCTCCACAACAAACTAAAATGTAGAAACCATAACCCATTGGTGAAAAAACAGAAGCCTTAAATATGTGCCCAAGTTCATCGTTAAATGAAAGCCTAGACGATGCACAATGTCATTTGCCACACACTTATTCACATTAGATGAAAAAAACACTTGAGTTTTAGCAGAGTTAACCTTGTGACCCAAACAACACAAAACTCATTGAGAACATTCTCCACCACCAAAAAGCTTGTTCCATGGATGCCTCACAAAAAAACAAAAGATCATTCGGGCATCAACTTGGTTAAGGAAATTAAAAAAAATATCATTTCGTAATTAAAATCAATTATATTATCGGGAGTATTTAATCTTTATATTTAAAAAACCTCAATTAAAAATTTGCATGTGATTGGATTTAAACCGTGCTATTTACATCAATAAAATATTAATTATTTTAGGTTGATTTTCTTCTATTGAATCATTCTTTTTCATATAGATAGCATTTGAAGAATTCTCCGATCTTTCATTTACTATAGTTAAAAATTAATTCAATTCAATTGATTCTTTTTTAATTAAAAACTCTATTATTTAATTTATCACTGCTGTTAGAAACACATTTTTATGGTTGGTAGCTAAAATATACTGTAACAATCAAATGTACAATGCATGGGGGGAATCTTCAACGTTATACATGCATGTTTTTATTTACAAGATTCTGTTTGCTTTGTACGATTTTGAAGAAAACGAACCAACCCCATTGTTAGCTTTCAAGGAACCTTCTTCCTCCAACTACAAACATACCTTTGAACTCCATATACATTGTGTTGGAGACTTCTCTACTACTACAAAACCATTGTCATATGTGTTCCCATGATATTTCAAATTCGAAGTAATCAGAAATATAAATAATTCAAACTTGATATATAAAATTCAAGCCTCAAATCCAAATGAAGTGAATTTAAAACCACACAAACAAATAACTTAGAAAATCCAAATTCAAAAATAATTCTAAACTCAAAAAAAGAAATAATCCAGATCCAAAATTGACTTGAACTAAAATCACTCACAATTTCAAAACCTAAATTGACTTTATCCACAAGTTGTCCATTAATTCCAATCAAATAAATAGAGACAAACAGTAGCAAAATAGTGACGACCACCATCATCAACCATGATTTTTGAGTTTTTTTTTTAAATATTTGTGTTCAATATATATTTTATCATTTTTGTAAAGTGTAATCTTATAATTATGTAAGATAAAAATAAAAGCTATCTTATCAATAATATAGATAAGATATCATCCATGTTTAAATGTTGCATAGCATAAGCTAATACATATATTTAGTTGGTTGGTATAACTACTAGCTTTAAAAGGACGACTATTTGGGTGAGGTCACATGGGTTTGTTTATAATAATCTAATCATCTTAAAATTATGATTTTATATTTCATTCAGTTGTTTTATTAAAAATCTTTATTAGTATTATGTAATTAAGATGATAGTAAATAGAGTGGTGAGAAGCTTCTCTTTGAATTTAACTGTATTAACTTTGGGAGCGGAACGTCGGCGTTCTACTTTGGCGGCCCAATTCAAGGTAATAACTTTTGTACAATAGCTAAAGTCAAACTTTGACTCCATATGGGTTGGCGATGGGCTCACCCACTTAAAAACAACGCCCAACACAGGGTTCGAACCCACTGTACCGGTTGAGCTACATGAACTTCATTGTTATGTGACCACGTAGCTCTTTTTTATTATTACAATTAGGCCGAAGAAGCGCATATAAACCCATCATTCCTTGTATGAAAGCATACAAGTGGGAAAGCTTATATATTACAAATCATCACTGACTGGCAACATTTATACATATTTACACACTTTCCTCTATCCTATACAAAACTAAAAAGAAAGGTATCTAACCTACCTTCACCTAAATTTTCATGTATAATTCAGTCATACATTAGCATCGGAACCGTAATCCCTAGGAATTGGAATGGTAATCGATTGTCAGATTCGTGATATAAGACGTAATTGAAATCAGATAAGCCTTCCAATTGTGTTGTCAAAGGTGGAAGGTAAACGGTTTTGTTGTGAAATGTGCGTTCTAAGGCTACATTCTTTCACCTGCTAATTATACAACCCTCAAGTTTTAACACAATATTTTATATATGCCGATTTCCTATGAAAACAGATAAAGAATTTTACCTGCATGCTTACAACTGCTGACAAAAGTTCTTTGCATTAATAAAGTAATAAGACCTCATTTGAACTTAAATTTCCAAGTTCAGATGCCAAATAATTTACTTTTGCTACCTATCATCCAAGGAAAAAAGATGCAAGCATAAAGGAACTGATCAAAATCATTAAAATCTGCATTTCATAAAGGATTAAAACCACTTCGATGGGAAGATCCATTGTCAAGGGTGAATCCATAAATTCTTTTCCTAGGACTGGAATTGTTTTATAAATTTTTGAAAGGTAAAATATAATTTTATCTTGTATTAATTTATAATTACATTATTTTTTAAGGGACTTAAATTTTTTTTGAAAGTTTGCATGTAAAAAAATGAAGAGAATGTGAAGGGAGAAAGAGGCATGAAAAAGCATTACCTTTGACACTAATGAGTGTATAGAGAATGTTGTTGCCTGCAATAAATCAACTGCTGAACAAATCGCATCCTATAATTTTGGGACATCAACCTGTACAAATAAAAAGACAAGTAAGATGTTTTTTTTAAGACCCAAACAAATTAAATTGGCAGCTAAAATGCCAAACCTTAAAGGAAATTATCAACACGCAGAAGAAGAAACTTACCTTTGCCCCATAAACTACTGGAAGGCGGACCATGCTAGCCATCAAAGCTTTAGTAGACCCAGACAAAGAACTGTAATAATCATGGTCCAGGATAGTCCATTCATCCAAAAATATCATCTACACTCATCAACAACAATAATGAGTAGTCATTAGATGAAAAAGCATTCGATTTCATAAACTGAAACATGCAATCAGAAATTTGAAAGAAACGATGTTATAAAAGACAAGAATATGAATTCCAATTTTCTTCAGATGAGCAGCTTCAAGCACAACTTTGGGGGGGGGGGGACACAGCCAAAGAGGCAGACAATGATAAACTAGCAATAATTGAGATCAACAAAATGATGAGAATAAGTAAAACAAATGAAGAGAAAATAAAGTCAATAATAAACACATCCATAGGGGAAAGATGGTTCTTTCTCTTTTTCTGTTTGATAGTAAATTGAACTTCATTAGATTAAGAGTAAATAGCATCCTTGGTTACAGAATTGTGGATAAAATGTGGGTATTCTTCCATCTAAATGATATCCTCAGTAAAAAGAGAATTGTTTAGCAAGCAAGTGTGCATTTTCATTGCCCTGACTTTTAACATGATGGAAATAACAAGGGAGAGATGGTTCTTACGTGCCCCTTGAGGATGGAAATCAGCTTTAAATTTTGCCTCAGCAACTATAACTCGGTTCTTTTGGCTCTAACAGATTCTCGCAGTTTTGAGGTAGTTGTCCATGCATTATGGAGAATTTTCTGTTATATGAACACGATAAAAGGATTCTTCCTCATATTTTAATGAAGATAAAAAAAACAATAACTGTAACTAATTTGAGAAACAAGAGATGGAAAATTTTATTTGAGGCAGCTGTCCATGCATTATAGAGGGTTTTTTGTTATCTGAAAAGATAACAAAAAGACTCATTGTCATATTTTAACTAACTATAATGAAGATAATTGACAACATAAATTGTTAGTATCCTGAGAAACAAGAGGACAGTTAAAAAAAACTGAAGCATCTTAAACAAAGCAAAGCAGAAAAAGATTAAGATGAATTAATTGTATCGAAAGTTAAGATATGAAAAAAATATCAATGCAACTTTTATTTCACTTGTTTCTCATTCCTGAGATGTCAATCAGTAATCAACCATAGCTATTCCAAAACACATGTAATCTGCAACCTCTGCTTGCCTCTAATTTGATCAAGTTGTTTCCAGCATAATGAATGCCCTCTTTGACTGGTTCTTTAGTGCAAAAAAAACAGCAACTGATGAACCAACATGCTCCTCTAGAACATTGAGCATTCTTGATTTCCAATATTATTTCAAAATCAAAACTTACTGATCCCAGTGTCTCATATGGCCTTTGGATTTGGTCTAAAGGAAAAACCTGTGAACATCAGGCATGCAATCTCTTTGATCCAATTCTATCTGTCATCACTTACCATAGATTGTACTAAAAATATCCCTTTACACTCTTATGGAAAATTTCTAATTTCACCAATACTGCAGCCTCTCTCCCTAACATGATTAAAATCATTTTAAGCCACAAAACAACTCTCACAGGCTACCTTCATACTACATAACTTCTACACCATAAAAGCAATTACAACAAAAAATGGCAGGGTGCCAAGTTCGATCAAGCAGAAGTGGCCCAAAGAATTTTAGCTCTACTAAGAACACCATTCTCTGTTTTTATCAGACATAATTCAATTGTTTGTCGGGACTGTTCTTGAGCTCTTTTTTTTAATTAAAAAAACCCTGAAATTCCAAACAGTAAGACAAAACAAATTGTGTGCAACCAGGCAACATTCTAAAAAAATTAACATTCTAAAAGTAAACTTAGCCAAAATCCTCAAAATGGTGTTCGTATGCAACGTTTAATGCTGCGAGCCGTACTACCAAAATTATAGTAAAAGCGAATTCCTATGAATATTATAATAGTAAAGCATGCAAACTTGAAGCATACAAACAACATACAAACACAACGAGAGAAATTGAAAGTCACTTCTTAGAGTTGTACCTCTGCGTTAGACCTTTGGGAAGACAGAGTAGCATCTACTCTAGCATTAACAAAACGCCACTGCAACCACCAGTTATGAAGTAGCCTCAACAAATTAGCATCCAAAACTTTGTTCTCCCCAATCTTAAAATCATTACCAACAAAGCTCAAAATCGACAGCCTAGTTACCAAATTATCATCCAACCCATTCCTCAGTCTAGGACTCATTCCCCTTGTTGAAGATGACCCAAGCTTACTTGGTGATGCAAGCCGAACTAGCCTATGAATTGGCAGTAACTATCCTCTGCTGTTTAATACAACGTTTGGAGACAAAAAAAGAGTATCAGTTCCAAACTTGTCTGGTACAATTAGCTTAGTGCACGCTGTATTTTTCTTAGAACGGGCGAGCCAGGATGGGACCGGCATACCCGATTAGCAGTCTGTTGCTAGGACCGAGTGGAGACCATTATTCCTTGAGGCCCACGCTTAACGTCTATCTTAGCGGAGGAACTTTGTGAAGAACCTGACGTACTACCAGAAGAAACACTTACAGTATCAAAAGCAGCGAGACCACGTTGAGCCTTAGATTCAATAGGAGTAACGGCTGTTATATCTCTATTCTCAACCATAGAATCTTGCAGTGGCCCAAGTACATTGCCATTAATAGAACCGTTTAATCTATTCCTCTCATCAGTGCAAGCCATGCTTCTACTAGTCACTGAGTTAGGTAGCCTTAACCTCGCCGGCCACCGCTCGGTCTTTGAAATTTTAGTTTGCTCTGTTCTTCTCATTTCCAGCATCGATTTGCACCTGTTGGTGGTTTCTTTCTTTGTGGGGCATGGTGATGGAGCTGGTGTAGCTTTGCTAACCTAGTCAGCAGTGTTGTTGTTAGCGTTGTCAGTTTTCAAAAGCATAGGTTTATTAGACGGCAGGGTCACCGCATGTCTCGTCTCCACCAATTGAGACCTCTTAATAGCCGATGAAGTCGTGTGTTTTATGGAAGAATTTGAGTGGGATGAGGAGGTGGACAAATATTTTCGGGAATTTTGAAGGGGTGGAGGGATGAAATTGTGGGGGTCGAAGGGCAACAAAGGAGGCAGTAACCCTTATTCTTCCCAGGCGTTTGCGATTTAGGGTAGCAGTAACCATTGGAGGCACTCACAAAATTCAATTCCACAGTCTGATCCTTTAATCTCACTCTCTTCCCAACACCTAAACATATCTAATCATAAACACCTCCAATTTTATATTGAAAAAACTAATAGGATTTAACAGATTTTATTCTTTAAACATCAAAACTCGGAATTTTCAGAGAGGAGAGAGTGAGAGGGATGTGGGAAAAGATTAGATTAGATTAGAAAGCATAGAGGTGGTAATGCTAGGAGTGGCCTATGTAGTATATATTTAGTTTGTAGTATGTAATTTAAAATGAAGGGAATCTATTGCAGTGGTGGGGTTTTATGGGGATGGATGAGTCGTGTGGAGGAGAGGCAACCTCTGTAGGTCTGTTACTAAACTACTTGCACGTGGCTGCCACATTTCTAGTTTCTTAACGAGAAATTACTTTATAAATTCTTTTACCATATTATTTATTTATGGTTCCTACTAAAGTAAATATATCATTTTTCACCGTATGGAAAAAATATAGACTTCAAACATCTCCATTGATTCTTTATTTCATAATTACCATTGCAAACATGCGTGGAAGATCTGAGTGGTTAAAGGCTCTAATGATTACCCATAATACGCAGGCCTTAATTGAAGGCTGAAATTGCAATAGCTCTAGAAGGCAATCGACAACAACTTGATTAACAGATTTGGAGTGACCGTATTTCGACAACAACTTGATCAATAGATTTAGAGTGACTGTATTCTGATAACGTGTTATGAAATAAAGAGAGATGGAGATAATAAAGAACAAAGAAAATATAAAAGGAATAGAAAATGTACTTTATTGATCAAATGGATGATTACAATGCTTCATCAGAGTCTCTATTTATAGGTATAAGAAGTATAAAGGAAGTATAAATTTAATTCTAATAACTATTAGAATTTAAAGTACATTAAAACTTTATCTTGATCATGATGGACATCCACTTAATAAGATATTCATAACAAAAAAAACTTATAAAAATCATTAAAATTTGTGATAATTATTAGATATTAATTAAAAACCATAAAAGTTTATAAAATTTAGAAAAAAAAATAATTTATTAAAATTGTTAAAAATTAATTAAAAACCATATAAATTATTTATTAAATGTTATTAAAATTATTTTTCTCATTTTTACTAAATTATTTAACTAATATAATTTACTTTTAAGTATATTTAACATTGGAATTATTTATTTTCTTATGCATACTATTGAAAGTTCTTTTAAAATGTTAGGGCTTCCTAATAATCAATGGCTTTTTTTTAATTAATGATCGGTGGCTATATTTTTATAAAAATGAGAAAAATAATTTTTATAAAATATTTATTTTTTAAATATGGATTTAATTAATTTCTAAAAAAAAGTCTAAATTAAATTTCTAATTTTTAACGATTTTTAATAAATTTTTTTAAAAATTTTATAAAAAATTTATGGTTTTAATTAACTTCTATTAATTATTATAAATTTTAATGATTTTTTATTATAAATTTTTATCTTTTTAATAATTCCAGGCTTGGACAACCATTTGCTCAAATACATTGTGTACTACAAAATTTTGGACTCCACAGAGCGCGAAGGGAGAGATGACGTTGAAATAATGAGTCGGTCGTTGAAGAAAGTTTGTATAAGGGAAACAAAGGAAAACCTAGATATTGTGATGGACATAACACCGATTGTTGAAAAGGTCCTATCATGGAGAGACAGGTTGGTGGGAATCGAGCTCAGAGCGGATGAAAGAATAACACCATTGGTTGGGGCAAATGGAGAAGGAGATTTTGAGATATCGAAAAATGATATTGAATGTTCATTGGTCAATGGCATCCTGTAACACCCCAAACCCGGCCTAGGAGTTATGACCGAAGCTGGCGGTGTCACATTGAGGTATTTAGTTTAAAACTTGTTGAAATCTTTAAAATCAATTAATCATTTTGTTATTAAACGGTTATTCCAAAACAAGTTGTTCATTTCCAAGCGTACATCACTAAAAACTAATCACTTTTAAAACGTTACAAATTTTCTAAAATCTCATTTATTGTGAAAACGTGGTGTCTTTGAAAATGGTTACCTTTTGAAAACCCGTCTTATTCTACAACTATCAGTTTATATCAAACTAAATAAATAAAAGCCCCAATTTAAAGTTTATAACTTTAAAGAGGTCTTTTTACATAAAAATACCCAAATTCAGTTACTCATAAATCAAAAGCTAAAAATGAAAGCTGATGCAGTTATGTGGCCACCTCCAAGTCCCTCGCAGCACCGAATCAACTATGGCTGAGGATTACCTGCACAGTTAAGAGGAGAGGTGAGTTTACGAAAACTCAGTATGTAATTCCTTATCAAACAGTCAGCATCATGAACAAAATAAGTCTAGGCCAAAGCCCTTTAACAGTAATAGTACAATGTGGGCCTAAGCCCGATACAGTATAAGTATGGTGCAAGTATGCATACCCATCCCAATCCAGCCAACACACCACCCGTACCAACCCAACACACCATATGGAGACAGAGTCGACCCACCCAACCTTCATACCAATATCGCAGCATAGCTGCCAGTAGTAAAAATACAGCAGAGCTGTCAATAGTCAAAATGGCTAAGAGCCGTAAACAGGATAGCTATAAGCTATAAACAGAATGGCTACAAGCCATAAGTACAGTAATGTGATTGGCACAAAGCCATCAGTAGCAGTGATATGATCGGCACACAACCATCAGTAATGGTAACATGATCAGCACAAAGCCATCAGTAACAGTGATATGATCAGCACACAGCCATCAGTAACAGTGAAATGATTGGCACACAGCCATTGGTAATGGTAATATGATCGGCACAAAACCATCAGTAACGGTATTATGATCGACACAAATCCATCAGTAATGGTACTACGGTCGGCACAAAGCCATCAGTAGCATCGCAGCAAAGCTGCCAGTAAAAATATAGCAGCAAAGCTGCCAGTAATAATATATGTGGCCAAGCCACTAGTAACAGTGATTGTGGCAGAGCCACCAGTATAGTACTTCCTCCATAACAGTATCCTAACCCCATGCAGTATGTTGTGTATGTAGAATGCCATGCTCAAAATCAGTCATTCAAATCACAGACAAATCAGTCATACCAAACATAGACAAATCAGTCATTTAACCATAGACAAAACAATCATTTAACCTCGAGGGAAAAAATAGTCATTTACCCACCAGGGCATTACGGTCATTTTACCCTACAGGGGATTACGGTCATTTTACCCGACAAGGGCATTACGATCATTTTACCCTACAGGGACATTACGGTATTTTATCCTACAGGGGTATTACGATCCAAATATCGACCTCTCGAAAGGTCCGCAGTCACCTCGAGCAACTCAGGTGATCTAATTGGTCAAAACAGTGTAAATGGGCCCAGGGCCCATTACTCGGCCCAAGTGGGCACACTCGTGTGGCTTGTTCAGCCTAGATTTCACCACGGCTATGAGATCTACATAGCCCAGTCTAGTATTTTCCATAAATAGTGGGTTTCATCCGTGTGGAGTCCACAAGCTCATTGAGCCCATACAGCCCAACGTGGCCCATTACGACCTAAGCCCATGAAAATGCTCATGGAAGCCTCCACAGTTATCACCCATGATTCACAGGTTTGACTTTCCACACGAGCGATCTCACGCTCATGTGTTCTCAAACGCCGTATTTCAGCTTTTTGGCTTTTGCCGTTCTACAGTTACAGTGGGGAGTTTACTCACCTGATGCGATTTGTATATTCCTTTCAATCTGAACACTCTTATTCCGCAAATCAATGATCATTGCACCCTTGGTTCCCAGGCAATGTGGCAATCAACCTCGACCACCACCAATTAGGAATGGAAGCAATGCAGGTTGGAAAAAGCGACAAATACCTTAAAAGCCTCGCCGATCTCTCCCATTCAGAACAAAGAACAAATGAGATGATATATAGCTCTCCACAATAACAACCTCCCCAAATCCAAATATTCTCTCCTCAAATCTCTCCAAATATCCCTCATCAATTTTCTCTATGACCAGTTCAAACTCCATTCAAACTCTCCCTTAGCTGTGTTTCAGTCCAACTCCACCACCTACCCAACTCAAGCAACAAAATAAATGCTCCATTGCACACCCTAGGACTTGAACCTTAGACCTTACAGTTACACAACATGCCACCTTGCCACTAGACCACAAGCTCTTTTTTGTGATATAAAACAAACACTATTACTTATAATGCCTATATGCCAGTGTCCAGATTCATTTAAGAGCAAAACTAAAAATTCTACAAAAGCCAAGACTTGAACCCAGACTTCTCAAACACTCTTATACACACCCAAATCACTTAGCCATTAAATCAAACAAGCAATTTGTGTCACCTCCTTGCACAACTAAATATTTATGTGCAGTCTCCTAACTGTTCCCTTGTTCAAAACCTATTTCTTCTAGGCCCAAAATTCAGGGCGTTACACATCCCCTCCATTAAGTTTTTTGGTCGAGTAAATCAAATTTTAATTAAAGATGTGACATACACAGTAGTAATCAAACTCTTAGAAAGAAGCATCGGGTATTCGACACTTCATAACAAAGTTTGTTGAAGCATCGGGTATTCGACACTTCATAACAAAGTTTGTTCGCTTTGGAAACCCTCTCAACTGTTTTACTTAATGGATGTAAAGAACGGATACTTCCTAGCCAAATTTAAGAACTCGGAAGATTTTGAGAAAGTTTTATGCCAAGGCCTCTGGATCATATATGGGCAATACTTAATAATACAACCATGGACTGTGGAATTTGACCCAGTACAACTATATCCAAACACGATCATGGTGTGAATTCGGCTTCCCGAGTTGCCAAGACACATGTACAAGCGGTAAATCCTGAGGGAAATAAGAGGGCTTATTAGGAAAGTAGAAAAACTAAGTTTTAATACAAACAATGGGGTTAAGGGGCGATTTGCGAGAATGGCAGTGTATGTTAACCTGGACAAAGCCTTAATTTCTCAGGTCATGGTAAATGATGTGGTTCAAAGAATCGAATATGAATATTTACCTACAGTTTATTTTTTGTGCAGTAACTATGGACACATAAAAGAAATCTATCCTCAAAAAGCAACAGAACAGAAAGGATTGGATGAAAGTAACGCGAAAGGAGGGTACGAATAGAGGCAATCTATAAACCTACATACAGAAGAAATATCGTAAAATTTAAGCTAATACAACCCATAGATGTTAGTTGAAAGACGAGGTCGACTCATGATGAGGGTAGGTAGGAAGAATGGTGGTGAGAGTTCGGAAGAAGGGACTAGTAGTTCTCACTTTCAAGTTTTGGGAACCCTAGTTGCGAAAGATAGTAGTTGAGAAGAAAAGGATGAGGCTAGGATAGAGATGGGCCATAAGAGTCTAGACCCTTCTAGTTTGGGTACAAGAAGGGAGGGAGAAGATTTGCGCACGAGCCTAAGCTACCATCAAACTAATGAGCTTAGTCCTTCTCACCAAGAATCGGGTCAGCAGAGGTCTGTTGAAGGAATTGGGTCAGAGAAGGGTGTGACCCAAAAGACAATTAATCTCTCAGCCTCAGACAAAGAGAACGAAGCTATCCCAAAAAACATAGGGATAGATCAACACGAGCCCAATAGATTTAAGTAGTAGACTAAAGGAATAGGCCAAATGAGGGTCGTTGTAAAGAATAAGCCCAATCAAAGAACCATGGAGAAGTCAGGTGGACCCTTTGTAGGTCACGTTAATCGAGCTTGGAAGTACCTAATAGGAGTAGCAGTTAGGGCTTCTGAAAAAGAGGGAGCGAACCTAGAAAATTATGACAGAGGGCCAATGTTTCTTTTTCGTCTGACGGAGTCTAAGACAGATGTGCAAAAATGCTCGATCATTAGTGAAAAATTGGCCAATCTGGAGTTCGCATAGGAACGATAAAAAGATGATTCGAACAAAGGGAGCTTTGCAAGTATTGCCTCAGGGGAGGTCGACTTTCACAGCAACCAACCAAACTTTAGAGGCCTACAGGAGGTGACAATAGTTCTAACGGAAGGCATTCTTGATACAACGAGGCGCACCGCGATTGTTTTTAAGGAGAACTTGCAACTAAATTTTAGGGCCAACAGTTAAAAGGGAAAAATAGGGAATGGAGGCCATCGAGTGGAAAATGGAGTAATGAGAATCAGTGGGGGAAAGAATAGTGGAATACGAAGGGGCAAAATTCTCAATAAAATCATCAAAGATAAAAGTAACCCTTTCAAAGCTACCCCCTCTAAAAGTCCCTCTTGTTGAGTTAGTTAACAATATAGTTGAACTTTTGCAATGTCAATTTCAGCAAGGGCTAGCCAATGAGATTTCTGAAGAAGTAAGAGGAAGGCCAAAAGGTCCGGAAAGGCAAGGCAATAGGTGTGGGAAACACTTTTTAATGTTAAAAAATGAATTCTACCTTGTCTGTTTTTTCTTGAAATTTATAAGAGTGTGCGAATGAAAAATTTCCTCGTAATTTTAGAGAATTCAATATGGAGTATAAGCTAAACATTGTTAGTCTATTGGAGTCGAAATTCAGTGGTGGTAAAGTATGGGATAGTTGCAAAACTAGGTTTTCCATATTCTCACCAAGTCAAAACTAGTGGATTTTTGGAAGGAATCTGGATAGGTTGGAAAAATACAGTCCACCTTGAAATTATCCTAAACCATCCCTAGTTTATCTTTACATAAGTATCCTTTAGAGTTCATGTCCAAACAATTCTAATTATTTTTGTGTATAGAAGCCCAAATAGAACGAGAAGACAACTACTATAGGAAGCGCTAAAAGAAATCGTATCTATCACCTCAATCCCTTGGATGGTTGTGGGAGATTTTAATACTATTCTTGCTGAAAATGAGAAGAATGTGGAAGATATTACTGGAAAAATTTATCCTTTCTTTGGAGAGTTTATTGAGTCCAATGATCTTCATAATCTGGGGTTTCGAGAGCCGACTTTTACGTGGTAAAAAAAGAGGAATTTTTGAAAGATTGGACTGTGCAGTAGGCAATGCTGCTTGGATTCAAACTTTTCTAAAGTACCTAGTGACGCATCTAGTTAGAATAAAGTTTGACCATCAACCTTTACTCCTTAAACTTTACTCCTAGAACTAAGCATGCCAACAGGGCGTCCGTTTCGGTTTTTGGCTAGTTAGGCTCAGCATCAAAATTTCTCAAACACTATAAATAATCTATGGCGATATAACAGAGATATGGCTGCCATTCTAGGAAATCTCACAGTAGGCTTAAAATATTAGAATAAAAAAGTCTACGGACATATCGGGACTCGCAAACGAAAATTGTTACAGTCTTTAATTAAAATTCAATAAGACATAGAATGGGAAAATTTAGAGTCATTATCAAAGAAAGAGATTGATGTAAGGGGGAGCTTGAAGAAGTGTTCAATCATGAAGAATTACTATAGAAATAGAAATCAAGATGCGATTGGCTTAAGTTAGGGGACAAAAACACAAAGTTTTTCCATAGTCGAACAATGCATAGAAAAAAGGTCAACTGCATTAGTGCATTGCGCAATGGAAATGGTGAATGACTATATGACCCAGATGAAATTCAATCCGAAGCAGCAAGGTATTTTCAAAGGCTATATGGTGAAAAACCAAGTAGGACAAAAGATTTACCCCAAAGTTGTTTCCTTTAATCAGAGCAAAATGACATAGACTTCCTTAGAAATGAAGCCTCAAACGAGGAAATTAAGATGACCCTTTTTTATATGGCCCCATTAAAAGCCCTAGGAAGTGACGAATATTATGCGTTCTTTTTTCAAAATCAATGGAGCAAGATTGGGAACACAGTTTGTAAATGGGTCAAAGAATTTTTCAAAGGCAAGCCTATTGACCCAGATTTGAACAATACTCTTACAATGTTTATCCCTAAAACTACTCAACCCAAGGAGATATCACAATTTCGACCTATCAGCCTCTGTTCAGTATTTTATAAATTAGTCATAAAAGTTATAGCAAACAGATTCAAGGTGGTGTTTCCCAAAATCATTGTACAATAGTAAGTCATGTTTATTGATGGCAAGAACATCTCCGATAATATCATCATAGCTCAAGAGGTCATTCATTCCATGAGAGGAAAGAGTAAAAGTGGATGACGGTTAAGATTGACTTGGAGAAAGCATATAATAAAGTTCGGTGGGAGTTCATAGATAGATCCATCTAGGTAGTAGGGATTCTAGATTTTTTTATGAAAAGTAATTATGTCTTCCATATCTACCATGCAAATTTTATGGAATGGAGTACCCACTGAATAGTTTAAACCTGCAAGAGGAGTAAGGCAAGGGTGTCCACTATCACCGTATTTGTTTGTCCTATGTATGGAGTGGTTAGGCCATAGTATTAAAAAAGCTGAAGCAATAGGGAAATGGAGTCTGATTAGATTATTAAGAGCAGGTCCAACTATATCACACTTATTTTTTACCGATAACTTAGCAATCTTCTCAAAAGCAGACATGAAATATGGATTGCTATTAAAAGAACTTAATCACTTCTGTAATTTTTCAATACATCAGGTCAACGCTAGGAAAACTAATATGTTTTTTTCCAACAGAGTTCGAGAGCTAGGATCATACTTAGGAATCCCACTTTCCATAAAAGAGTCACCAACTCTACTTTGCACTTTGTGGTTGAAAAGGTCAAAGCTAGGTTGTGCAATTAGGATGCAAAACAACTCTCTATAGCAGACAGATTTACTTTAGCATAGTTAGTCCTCCTTTTTATCCCTAGTTATTTTATGCAATCCATGTAAATTCCAAAAGGGGTATGTGAGAAAATTAAACATCTGGCAAGATAATTTATTTTGAGGTCTAGTGCAGGAAAATAGAAAATGGCATTAGTCGACTGGAGCTCTATTTGCCAACCTCATACAAATGGAAGATTAGGCATTAGGCATTTTTGAGGACCAGAGCGCCTCTTTCTTACTAAAATTAGGTTTTAATCTTGTTTCTAAAGGGAATGCTCTATGGGTCCGCATATTGCGGTCAAAGTATGGAATGAAAGAAACAATTCCCAAGAGTATAATGAGAGGAATTTGCTCAGCTATGTGGAGAGGAATCGCGAAAGTGTGGCCATTACAGAAAGACAATTTATGTTGGTCTATCAAAACAGGAACTTCGGTCCGCTGTTGGGAAGATTCGTGGGTTTCAAAAGTAGGCCTTCTTAAAGCACATATGACTCAAATGAGGAACTCTAACACGAAATGTTTAGTTAAGGATATGGTAACAGACGAAGGAGCATAGAATCTGGAGGCATTCAGAGAGCGGTTGCCAGATGATGTTGTTAAAAAGATAATCAATATTCCTTCTCTTTACCCCCTAGTCGGTCCTGATAAAGTCTTTTTGGTACACACGTCAAATAGGTCCCTTATAGTGAAGAGTGCCTATCGAATGATAAAAGGTAACACATGGAATGAGCAGAATACTAGGTAGAATACCGTGTGGAAATACCAGGGCCTGCACGGAGTCCACTTCTTCTTATGGCTCGTGTGCAAAGAACAGTTGCTTACAAATCTTGAACGTGCTCGAAGAGGTATTGGCCAAAATGAGACTTGCCCAATATGCCAGCATAACATAAGATATTATGCATGTCTTTAGGGACTACCTAGTGGCTAAAGAAATTTGGAGGTATATAGTGCCAGGAAATCGCCAACCCCAGTTCTTCTTTGACAATCTATAAGAATGAGTCAAGACAAACGTAGGAAATTCTAGGTGGCTACCAAGGTTAGGGGTCCCCTAGCTAAAGCTTTTTGGCTTGATAGCCTGGCGGTTATGGAAAAATAAAAATATTTTTGTATTCCAAGTTTTATCCTGGAGCCTTTCAGAAACTATTAAAGTGTCAATTAGTTGGGGAAAACAGTACAATACAATTAATAGCAGGGTCTTCTATAGGAATAGTAGCTTAGATTTTGAAGGTCTTTTAGGAAATTTTAGGAATTGTAGGGAGTTAGAATGCTAAATTTAGTAAGTTCATTTTAGGCTGCTTTTTACACACACACAAAAATACATTGTGTACTTACTTCAAAAATAATTTTATTTTTTGAATTTTTTATTTTTGATGATGTTGCACTGCCACGTCAAAATCGACAGTGACGTGACACTACCACATCAACACACAATGTTGACGTGGTGTCTGTTAATGACCACGCCAATGTTATCGTTAGTTACTAATTGTCAATGTTAGTCAAAGGGTTTGTTTGACCAATTTTATTAGTTTAGGGACTCAATTGGGTGTGAAAAAGTTTGGAGGAACTTAATTGATATTTTTAAAAAAGTTTAAAGGCTAAAAATACCATTAAGCCAAATATATAATGAAATATGATTTAGTATTTTTTAAAAAAAAAATTGTGAAAAAATAAAATATAAAGGTATGTTTAAAATAATTAAATTCAGTCCTATAAAATTATAAAATATTTTCTTAAAATATTTTATTAAATTCAAATTTTTAAGTTTCTTTTATAGTTTACAAAGTATTTTTGGAGAAAGTAAATTTGTTATATTTTTATTTAAGTTGATTTTCATTTTCTTATTTTTTACTGTTAAAGGTTTTATTATCTTTTATTAAAACTATCATTTAAAAAATCCATTTTCTTCGAAACCAATTCAAATAGAATTTTTCCGATTTTTACTTTTATCGATGTATCTTTAATGGTTGAATTATCATATCAGTAAATTTTCAATTAGATTATTAAATTGATCTGATTCCAAAAATATTAATATGCACAAATTATTAGTGAGATGAGTATTTAGATTTTTCATACTTAAACATTCATCATTATTGTTGATATTATTGTGAAATAGAAAATTTTGTTTGTTCCTTTTTTTATAATCATTTATGTTTTTATTTTACTTTAAATTTCAAATCTATCAATATTTCATTTTAAATAAATATTTATTTATAATATATGGGTTATTATTTGTTAAATTGGTGATAAATTTTTTAACTTCATAAACAAGATTAATAACTCGTCATATTTTTAATTAGTATTTAAAAAATAATAATAAATAAATGAAGCACATGACTTATAAAATTAAAAAAATTCCACCATTCCCATATATATAGTATAGTTTCTTGAATTTGGTTTTTTTCTTTTATTTAATGTTTAGCCTCACCAAAGTGCAATGCAAGGCAAAAGAGTTGTTCCTTAGTTTGCCACACCATTGCATTTCACTATCCATCCAAATCATATTTAAACCAAAACAAATCATCACTTTGCTTAATTATTTTGGTATATCTCATAAAGCAAGCTTCTAAGTATCTTTTAAAACAAAAATTTTCAAAGTTTTCTTTACTCAATTACTAAAAGCATACTTTAGGGTGCAAAAAGAAGACCTAGAAATCATCTTTCTTTGAGTTGTTATAACTCCACCCACTACTTCAACCTTATTCCTATGTCTTTGATTTATCAAAATCTTTCATTACATTCAAATTTGTTGCTCTTACCACCAAACATTTTACTAGCTTTCCTTTAATTCTAATCTCCTCAATAATATTTTGGATATTGTATATTTTTTAAGGTAAATTATTTAGTTGGTCACCCAAATTTTAGGGCGCTTTCATTTTAGTCACCCAAACATTAAATCTCTAACGGCAGTTAAATATACATGCCGCATCATGTTTACACTTTCATTTTGATCACTCAACTTTTAGGTCACTTTCATTTTGGTCACTAAAAAATATTCTTTTCAAAGTATTAATTGGGGTAAAAAAATCAGGGATTAATGTGAAAAAGTGATAGAAACTAAAATAATATACAAAAATTGTCAAATTATACTTGTTTATCCCATTCGAAATTCTAATTTTTTTTAATTATTGAAATTTTAAATTTAAAAACATCAAAATAAATTGAATAGATGGCTGAAAAAAATTTATCTATTACTAATGTCAACCAAGTTATTATAATATTAAATTTAATTTATTTATTTTCCTTTAAAATTTTAAAATTTTATTTTATGTTTCTAGATTGATCCTTAACAAAATAATTCATATTTAATAATTGTCTACAAACCTTAAATTTCTTTTAATTATATAATCTCTAATCTTCCATGCTAAGCTAAAAGTAAAGGGAAAAATACTTGCAATTAATTAAATTAATTACTTGTTCTTTGTCTGGATAAAGAAGTGATGAAAAAATTGAGTTTTATTTGGAATGGAAGATAAAATTAATTAATTAAATTAATGGGATAAATCTCAAAATTATACATGAACTTTGATTTAATGTGCAATTGTATACATGAATTTTAATTTGGTGTAATTATACACATGGAACTCTAATTGTGGTTCAAATGTATACTTGAAACTTTAATTTTGATTTAATCATACACATTTAAAGAAATGAATACATTAATTTATTTTTAAATTGGATAAATATAATTATTTGTGTATGCAATATATAAACATGAAATGATGTTATATCAATAATTGTGTTAACAATTTGCAAGAATTGGATCAAATTAAAATTTCATGTATAAAATTGCACAAAATCAAAGTTCATGTATACAATTGCACATTAAACCATAGTTTATGTATAGTTTTGGGATTTATCCCTAAATTAATTGCAAAGATTTTTCTTTGCTTTTAGCTTAGAATGGAAGACAATAATTTTCATTGATGATTTTTTAAAATAATTTCAAAAGATCAAAATAAATTAAATAAATTGCCGAAAATATTTTATCCATTGATAATGTCAACAGATTTGCTACTATAATTTTGAATCTTAATATTTAAAAATTTATATTTCATAATTTTCGGCAATGGGATAAATAAGTACAATTTGACAATTTTTGTGTATTTTTTTAATTCGTACCACTTTTTCACTTTAATCCTTGATATTTTTTACCCCAACCAATACTTAAAAAAGATATTTTTTGGGTGACCAAAATGAAAGTGACCTAAAAGTTAGGTGATTAAAATGAAAATGCAAAAATGATGTGACGTGTACAATTAACCGCCGTTAGAGATTTAATGCTTGGATGACTAAAATGAAAGCGCCTTAAAAGTTAGGTGACCAACTAGATAATTTACCCTACTTTTTGAGTAAAATGAGAAAATTCTAAACCGCTTTTGAAAAAAAAAACATCTTTAAAACCCAATTTAGAAATTGGAGTATTATTCAAAGGTGAATTATATGCTATTATTCAGCCTTATATATATTGAGTTGGTGTCCCAACTCAATTAGAAAATTAACAAAAAATAATTTTATTTGCAAATTATGTTATATAATTATGTGGGTGTTTCGGCTTTTTTATATTTTATAAATCAATAAAAATTTATCCATAATGAGATTTGAATCAAGAACACCATGCATATAAAACTTTCTCATTTACCCTTTGAACTTTAATAAGCATATCTATATTCAAAATTTTTATATATTTGTGTATATGAATAACGTTGTTGATTGAGTTAGTTTTACAAATGAATACAACACCAATTCAGAATTGATGACAAAATAATGATAAGCAATTATATCCGTACTCTTAATATGATATGTTCTTGTGTTTAAATTTAGTTTTAATCACAATCTAATCTAATGTTTTTATTTTAATATTGTACCTATTTCACGTGTTATTAGTTTCGAATTATACTTTTCATTATTTACTATGTATTATTTTTAAACGCACATCTATATTTAAAATACGTAATTTTTATACATATAAGATATTTACGTAACTTATATAAATTTAAAATTTAAACCAGATTTAAGGTTTCGGTCCAACTATGAAAAAGAAAGAGCCTAACTTTGCACTATGTCCCATAAACATTAACATTAATTTATTCCAAGATGAAGCGAAAGTAAGTATATGAATCCATGTCAGGAAACTTTCTTTAATAAAGTGTAAAGCTTGTGAATTTACCGACAGTCAGCTGCTTAATCAAGTGGTTGACAAACCTAAACAAATTGCATTTTCTATTTATTTATTTTAATCTAATCCTTACCCTTCCTTCATAAATTATTCATTTACTTGTAACTTGGTTGATTCGAATAAATCATATATGAGAATTAAATTTTAACAAATATAACTCTTATTTTATATACAATTATTGCTCTGCATTACGAGTAAATTAGATACTGACTGTCATTAAAAAATCTTAAAATTAAATTTATTGTTGATGGTGCATAAAATCATACACCAATAATAGAAAAATTAGTTATAATAGAATATTAACACTTGATTACAGTTTTGTTGCTCAAAATCTTGTTTAAACTAGCAATTATTGATAAAGGTAAGTACTCTCTAGATCTATCAATTTCCTCTGGAGATAGGAAGTCAATGAATATGAATGATTAGCCAAATTGGGAAGATAAGTTGGCCAAGACAGCATATGGGTAGAGTTTAGTCTGATTGGTGAGAATGCCAAAATAACTATATATGACATACAGTTAATATGGCAAATATTTAACATAATAATTAATTTAATAAATGATGATTAGTATCACTTTAATCCTATAATTGGAGTTAAAGTAAGTAATCTTTATCAACTAATGTGTTTTACGGGAGCCATGGCCGGAATCAATCATTTTTGTATGCTCCATTTGCTTTAATTTGGTGATTTTGATATCTACTTCAACCTCCCCCACCCCAACCTCCCAAATAAATAAACAAAAGGTTTATTCACTTTTAAGTTCTTGAATTTGAATTTTTTTCTCACATTAGGGTTTGAACTTTATTTTGTCCAAATTAGATCCTGAACTTAACAATTGTTCTCACATTGTTATTATTCAAGTTAGGCCCTGAACCTAACAATTATTCCTACATTGGGGCTTGAACTTTTTTTTGTCCAAGTTAGCCCTTGAAAACCCTAGTGATACGCCCCGGCCTCGGTGATGAGAGTCGAGTCGTTGATTACCCGATCGTGAATTGGAGTAATATCAAGGTTTGTCGAAGATAGGTTAAGAAAGAAGGGATAAAGGCTCAAATTTAGTTCAAAAGGGTTATGAAGTGTATTGAGGATGATAGGTGAATGAAAACCAAGTATTCAAGTTGAACCAACACAATATAAGTGTGTTAACCCGGGACTTATACGAATACTTAGGAAAGGTTAAATGTTGTATGGATGGAAAACGAATAAAATGGAACCTTGACCCACTATCAAAGATGATAGGAACCTCGGTATAACTTGAACGCCACACTTTGGATGCAAAGTGATAATTTCGGATAAGAAGAATGGGTTGACGCCACAAGGGTTACTTGATAAGTCAAACGAGTCTTTGGAGAACAATGAGAGTTGTAAACAATCTCACAAAATGTAAAAACATTAATTCAAGGTTCTTCTCCCCTTTTTACAATGAAATTTAACACATATTTATAGGCAAAACAAAAGGGTAGCCGAATGGGTAAAATTGGAAGCCAAATTCGGCCATGGTGCTTCCTCAATTTGTTCCTTAAATTATGCATGATGTTGGCCAAATGCTTCCTTAAATTCTTCCATGAATTATGCATGATGTTGGTCAAATGCTTCCTCAAATTCTTTCATGAATTATGCATGATGTTGGTCAAGTGCTTCCTTAATTTGTTCCATAAATTATGCATGATGTTGGTCGAATGCTTCCTTAATTTCATGCCGTTCACCTCCACATTAATTCGGCTTTTATTCTTGTTGCAGTCCACCTCTTCTTTGCCGTCCATATACATTGTCCTAGCAAATTCAACAAATTTACTTAGCTTAAATCGCACACATTAAATAATTGTAATAAGGCAAACACATTTATGCTAGGTAATAATTAAAACAATTTAAACATGCAATAAACAAACATAATTAAAATGTCCAGATTTCTTAATTAAACACTTAGTAATTATTTGAGCTAAAATAACTAACTCAACTAATTAATTTATTCCGGCAAATTAAATTAAAAGAGCTAAAGAGCTAATAACGAGCTTAACGAGTTAAACTGAGCTTGAATGAGCTGACTTGAGCACGAATGAGCTAACTTGAGCTCGAATGAGTTGAACCACACGAAAAGAAATTCAAATGAGCTAAAAATTAGCTTCATCTTGCACTTGGGGCCCTCGTGTTTAGGCCAATCTCGACGGCGTTGGGTTGTGACATTACATGATGCGATCAGGATCACATCATACCCTCCCTCTTGAAGACGATTTGTCCTCAAATCGGGCCACTTGCTCAAAAAAAAATTTTCAAGATCTCGAACCCTTTTGTTCATGACCCGAATAGAATCATTTCCAAAACTTTGAAAATCACGAATGGTTCGAGAAAATTTTGAATTATTTCCACGCCCTCCCTCTTTTGGACGGAACCATTCTGAAGTGTCACCTACACAAGAAAGAGATAGGTTAGTGACACTAGAAATCATAAACTCAAAAGAATTTTTAAAGATCTTATTCAACAAGTGAACATATGAGTCAATACCGGGATCAAAAGTAGAAGTTGGTCTTACCTTATCAAAATGAATTAAAAAATTCATTGATTGCAACAAACCTGGGTCACAAGGCACTTGATAGCTATAATTTTTGAAGTCAACTTCCCATAGTTCGAATCCTTTTGACAACAATTTAAAATGATATGCACAGGGGTCAAAAACAAAGTTTCCTCTTGCCATTCCAATTTGATATGACAATTTCAAAATCGGTATCATAAAAAGGAAACGATGTAATTTTAAGTAATGATTATGCAAAACATGTTCAAACCTTTTAAACCACGACATGGAGCAATTTTCAGAATCACAAATTAGATAATTCACATGATCAACAGAAGCAAACAGATTAGATGTCAACTTTTCATCACACAATCCCAAATTTTGTTTGTGTTGTTTTAATCTGGTTTCATCATCAAACTTGTAAACATCAGAAATATCATGAGGAAAACTTTTCAATCCATCATCCCAATCAAAGTCATTACCAATCAAAAATTGATACTTAGACATATCAGGATAGGAAAGTCTTCTACTAACTAATTCTTCAGCAATCTCAACATTATCATGCATATGAATTTGTTGAAGTTCGACTAACATAGAACCCTTACCATGCTTACCTTTAGGCGCTAGTGGAATAGAGTCATCTATGATTTTACCTTTCTCGACTAATCGAAATCGTCTCTCCTCAGAAAAGTATTGAAGTTGAAATTGATCGATGGGATTTCGAGAAACCTGAAAAGTAGAAACAAAACAAGGAAAATTCATAGGATGGTTAGTAACAACACTCCTTTCTTGTTCACTTTCATCTTTTTCGCTTATTTCTTTTTCCAACTCATTTTCAAATCCTCTTTCCTTTACCATATCACTCATTTCTTTTGCACTCTCATTTCTTCCTTCAATCTCACTCTCTTTTTCAGTTTTCTTTTCTTTTTCACACTCGTTTTTATTCTCAATCTCATTTTCAATTTTCTTTTCTATCTCACACTCATCTTCTTTTTCTTTCATTTCTTTTTCATTTTCATTTTCTCGCTCGCGCTCTTTTTCTTTTTCACATGCTATTTCAATTCCATTACAAAAGTAGAAATCATCAAAATGAGAATCCTTTTGTTGAGAATAAGAAAAGGATTCTTCATACAAATGACAATCATCTCTTTGTAATAAATCTTCCGTAGCCGAGTACTTTGACACTCTTGAAACACGTTCGCCTATTCGTAAATAATCCTTCGTAGATGAATAAATTGAGGCACTTGTAGAGACATGTTTACCTTTTCGTTTATTATCTCGAAAGGACTCAAACTCGGAGTTTGCTTCTCTTGGTCTCGAACGCATTGTTGAATAGAAGTCTTGATAAGAGTCTCTTGTTGAGTAGTGTCGTCGAGATGATCTTAACTCCGTCTCTTGACTCGATGAAATTTGCTTTCATTGGGCTCTTTTCTCTATTCGATCCAATCGATTATGCAATTTATCAAATTTTGATTTCACCATTCTACGCACTTCCCATAGTTTGAATCCTTTTGACAACAATTTAAAATGATATGCACCGGGGTCAAAAACAAAGTTTCCTCTTGCCATTCCAATTTGATATGACAATTTCAAAATCGATATCATAAAAAGGAAACGATGTAATTTTAAGTAATGATTATGCAAAACATGTTCAAACCTTTTAAACCACGACATGGAGCAATTTTCAGAATCACAAATTAGATAATTCACATGATCAACAGAAGCAAACAGATTAGATGTCAACTTTTCATCACACAATCCCAAATTTTGTTTGTGTTGTTTTAATCTGGTTTCATCATCAAACTTGTAAACATCAGAAATATCATGAGGAAAACTTTTCAATCCATCATCCCAATCAAAGTCATTACCAATCAAAAATTGATACTTAGACATATCAGGATAGGAAAGTCTTCTACTAACTAATTCTTCAGCAATCTCAACATTATCATGCATATGAATTTGTTGAAGTTCGACTAACATAGAACCCTTACCATGCTTACCTTTAGGCGCTGGTGGAATAGAGTCATCTATGATTTTACCTTTCTCGACTAATCGAAATCGTCTCTCCTCAGAAAAGTATTGAAGTTGAAATTGATCGATGGGATTTCGAGAAACCTGAAAAGTAGAAACAAAACAAGGAAAATTCATAGGATGGTTAGTAACAACACTCCTTTCTTGTTCACTTTCATCTTTTTCGCTTATTTCTTTTTCCAACTCATTTTCAAATCCTCTTTCCTTTACCATATCACTCATTTCTTTTGCACTCTCATTTCTTCCTTCAATCTCACTCTCTTTTTCAGTTTTCTTTTCTTTTTCACACTCGTTTTTATTCTCAATCTCATTTTCAATTTTCTTTTCTACCTCACACTCATCTTCTTTTTCTTTCATTTCTTTTTCATTTTCATTTTCTCGCTCGCGCTCTTTTTCTTTTTCACATGCTATTTCAATTCCATTACAAAAGTAGAAATCATCAAAATGAGAATCCTTTTGTTGAGAATAAGAAAAGGATTCTTCATACAAATGACAATCATCTCTTTGTAATAAATCTTCCGTAGCCGAGTACTTTGACACTCTTGAAACACGTTCGCCTATTCGTAAATAATCCTTCGTAGATGAATAAATTGAGGCACTTGTAGAGACATGTTTACCTTTTCGTTTATTATCTCGAAAGGACTCAAACTCGGAGTTTGCTTCTCTTGGTCTCGAACACATTGTTGAATAGAAGTCTTGATAAGAGTCTCTTGTTGAGTAGTGTCGTCGAGATGATCTTAACTCCGTCTCTTGACTCGATGAAATTTGCTTTCGTTGGGCTCTTTTCTCTATTCGATCCAATCGATTATGCAATTTATCAAATTTTGATTTCACCATTCTACGCACTTCTTGCATCAAATATTGGAATTCTGACTCGAAAAATTCTTCTTGAGACATTTTTTTTTGCTAAAAAGAATAAGTGTTTAAAATAGAAAGTAAATACCTCACCACAAAACTTCGCAAGACACTCGGAAAGAAAATTTTCACTCCACTCACGTTTACGCTCGCTTTTGGCTTTTCTCCTCTCGAATGAACTCACACCAATCACTCTTGCCTTTTTCCACTCGATTTTTTTTACCTCTCGAAGTTCTTCGCAAACTAAATAGACGAATCAATACCGTTTGTCGTCGGCTTACAAAATTGAGTTGGCTTGGTGGGCAATGATGTCGGAAATGGTAGGCTATCAAACAAAACTTAAAATGAATTTCAATCACTTTTTTTTTAATTCCGAATTTTTTTTTGAATTTCTCTTTTTTTAATACCGAATACAAAGAAGAAAGAAAGAAAAAATAATAAATTGGATAATTTTTTTTTTGAAAACGTGAAAATTCACTCAAAGGAGTATAAAGGAGTGTAGATTATGATTCAAAAAAAATTGTTGAAGGGTTTCCAGACTCTTTTTTTTTTTACGGATCTTTCACGTTCTTTTCGTCCGCGCCTAGACCGTAGGCAAATTTTTTTTTTTTACGGATCTTTCACGTTCTTTTCGTCCGCGCCTAGACCGTAGGCAATTTTTTTTTTACAAAACCATAATATCAAATATGATGATTCTTACTCCGATTCGACTAGCTCTGATACCAGATGGTACGCCCGGCCTCGGTGATGAGAGTCGAGTCGTTGATGTACCCGATCGTGAATTGGAGTAATATCAAGGTTTGTCGAAGATAGGTTAAGAAAGAAGGGATAAAGGCTCAAATTTAGTTCAAAAGGGGTTATGAAGTGTATTGAGGATGATAGGTGAATGAAAACCAAGTATTCAAGTTGAACCAACACAATATAAGTGTGTTAAACCGGGACTTATACGAATACTTAGGAAAGGTTAAATGTTGTATAGATGGAAAACGAATAAAATGGAACCTTGACCCACTATCAAAGATGATAGGAACCTCGGTATAACTTGAACGCCACACTTTGGATGCAAAGTGATAAGTTCGGATAAGAAGAATGGGTTGACGCCACAAGGGTTACTTGATAAGTCAAACGAGTCTTTGGAGAACAATGAGAGTTGTAAACAATCTCACAAAATGTAAAAACATTAATTCAAGGTTCTTCTCCCCTTTTTACAATGAAATTTAACACATATTTATAGGCAAAACAAAAGGGTAGCCGAATGGGTAAAATTGGAAGCCAAATTCGGCCATGGTGCTTCCTCAATTTGTTCCTTAAATTATGCATGATGTTGGCCAAATGCTTCCTTAAATTCTTCCATAAATTATGCATGATGTTGGTCAAATGCTTCCTCAAATTCTTCCATGAATTATGCATGATGTTGGTCAAGTGCTTCCTTAATTTGTTCCATAAATTATGCATGATGTTGGTCGAATGCTTCCTTAATTTCATGCCGTTCACCTCCACATTAATTCGGCTTTTATGCTTGTTGCAGTCCACCTCTTCTTTGCCGTCCATGTACATTGTCCTAGCAAATTCAACAAATTTACTTAGCTTAAATCGCACACATTAAATAATTGTAATAAGGCAAACACATTTATGCTAGGTAATAATTAAAACAATTTAAACATGCAATAAACAAACATAATTAAAATGTCCAGATTTCTTAATTAAACACTTAGTAATTATTTGAGCTAAAATAACTAACTCAACTAATTAATTTATTCCGGCAAATTAAATTAAAAGAGCTAAAGAGCTAATAACGAGCTCAACGAGTTAAACTGAGCTTGAATGAGCTGACTTGAGCACGAATGAGCTAACTTGAGCTCGAATGAGTTGAACCACACGAAAAGAAATTCAAATGAGCTAAAAATTAGCTTCATCTTGCACTTGGGGCCCTCGTGTTTAGGCCAATCTCGACGGCGTTGGGTTGTGACATTACATGATGCGATCAGGATCACATCACCTAGAGCTCAGGCTTCAATGTGGGAACAATTTTCAAGTTCAGACTCTAATATGGGAATAATTGTCAATGTTCAGAGATTAACTTGAATAAAAAAAAGTTCAAACCCAATGTGAGAAAAAATTTTCAAATTCAAGCCCTCATGTAGGAACAATTGCCAAATTTATAACCAAACTTGGACAAAAAAAAATTCAAACCCAATGTGAAAAAAATTGTCAAGTTCAGATTCTAAATAGTGATTTAATCCATAAACAAATAATAACTGTATTATATAAATTCGAGTTAATTAAATGTTGAATAGGGATATATTTTTAGGAAGATTCCACATCCAAATAACAAAGTAACCAATTTGGAAATAGAAGGTTGGATGATATGAAGGCAAACCAATGAAAATGGTAAGGAAATAAAGTTAAGAGAAGAGAGAGAAAATGGGGTTGGGTTTAGTAAGGCTTTGGTTGTGATTCGGTCACCATCTCGTTAATCTTTGTTAAATCACGAGGTCCACCATGATTGGCTTCCATCCATATTTTTCGCTCTGTGCTTGTGATGGTTGCCTTAACAGCTCAAAGCCCAGGCAAAGTGGCAAGCAACCTAACACATATCGCTAGTCAATATGTTTTAGACATTGCCTTTTAAGTAACACATTCACTAATATAGTGAGGAGTTGATGGGGAAAAGTCTTCCCAGTGTTATTTTAACCTTAATTCACTTTATTTTTGTTCAAGTTTAATTCAAGATATGAGATTAAAATTTTGTTTAAACCAAATCATATTTGTAAAGTTAAACTTAAACTCATTTTAAGCCTGATCATATTATTTTTTAATTTTTTTTAAAATATTTATATTATTATTAATTTAATATTTAATAATTCTATATATTTTCTCATTTATTAAAATTTTATATATAGACATCTTAGCATTTTGTAATATTTACATTATAATATTATATATTATTATAGATTTAATTTTTATGTGCTATAATACAATCTTAGGAAGTGGGGCAAGCATAGACCTTTTATGTTCGAGCCTGAGTTTGGTCATTACTTAAAATGGGTCTAATTTTTTTTTGTCTACTCTATTTTTTGGATATAATATTTTTGCCCAAATCTTTCTATATTTTGGATGAGTCTTAAAGCTGGTGAGTAGTCTGACCCATGACTAGGTTTAGTTAGGAGTTGGTAGTGGCTTCATTTTCAAAATTTTCAAATTTTCACTTTAACTTTCTACAATTAGTATAGGGTCAATGTCATAATTGGCCTCTAAGCTTTTATCTAATGTGTAATGTGGTATCTATACAAATAAAATGCTCAATTTGTTGTCATGTGCAATTTGATACATGAACTTTTATTTGATGCAATTATACACATGAAACTTGTATTTTTGTTCTTATGTATACATGAAAATCTGATTTTAATTCAATTATACAATTTAAAGAAATGAATACATATATTTATTTTCATATTGGATTAATATAATTATTTTGTATGTAATATTCAATGTAAAATGGTGATAATTCAACAATGTTGTTAGTGATTTGAAAATTGAATTGAATCAAAATCGATGTATAAAATCACACAAAATCAAAGTCCATATATAGCATTACACATTGAATCAAAATTCATATATAATTTTGATATTTATCCCTTTTTAATTTTTTTATATAATATAATATGATATGATATAAGCGATTGTGGAATTTTGTTGATAGGAACTGGATCAATGAAATGGTAGTCTTGGGCCTTGGCTCAATGAACGTGAATGTTGACGATCTTGGCGAAAGCTACTTTGCAGAGTAAATCCTATAAAATGACATAAAAAAAATATGTTACTTCAAACAAGTTTAATTAACAAATAATTAATTTCAAGTTTTTAAAATCAGTCCGTTCGATTGAATAAAATTTTTAAAAATTGTAAAAATTAAAATAAATAAAATTGATTTAAACTTTGATTCAATCAATTTTTTAATTTAATCCAACTAAATCTCTTATTTTAAATGAAATTTTTTAGTCCAACTAATCTTAACCGAAGGTTGAGTTGGATTGAATTAAGGTGATTTGGATAGACGGTGTATTTATTTACGGTTAGTGTAGAAATATCGATGACGGTAAAATTAAATTTTATAATAATATTGTAACCTGAGATAAAAAAAAAAGCTAAACATATTGTATCACACACATTACAACAGTTAAAAAAGGTTTAGTATTTGATTTGAAACAAGAATCATAATTAAAAAGGGGATCTCACATCACAAATTTTTACGGTTACGAGACATCTACCTTTCAAAATCATAACTAAACTAACCCATTCAATCACTGCAGTTCCTGATTGGTGCACCCCCCCCTAATTAAT
Source organism: Gossypium hirsutum (assembly GCF_007990345.1). NCBI lineage: Eukaryota > Viridiplantae > Streptophyta > Magnoliopsida > Malvales > Malvaceae > Gossypium > Gossypium hirsutum. The sequence goes on from NC_053438.1 coordinate 17,311,545, forward strand.
TTAAAAAGAAAAAACACACAGAAAATGAAAGAGACCCATCTTTTTATAAACCTCATCAATGTACCACCCACAAGATTAAAGAGCCTGGAGGAGAACATGGACATATATATAGTAGCTTATTACATAGAACCAGAGATAAAAGCATGGACATGACAGACGGTTGATATCTACAGATAACTGAGACATACATAACAGAAAAAAACACCAAAGGGAAGAAGAGGGGCAATCTCACAAACAAATCCCTCCATTCTCTCCCTTTTTTTATTTTTTTTTCTTTTATTATCAATGGATCGATGATATCCATAACAAACAAAGGTCTTAGATAGGATGATAAACTGAAAACCGTGAGTGGCAACAAGACACACTCTCTGACAGTTATTCAGAAGCTTCGACAAAGAAAAGGAGCTCGCTTTGCCCATTCAAAGCAATTCCACATTGGTCTCTTTCTGCATCTTCCTTTACTTGTTGTTGGGGATCGAATGGTTTCTGCTTCGTTTCTGCTCAGCATTTCCCACATCACTCGCACATCCTCGTATTCGCAAGTGCTTATATCTTTTCGAAGCTTCATATGAGCTGTTTCAACACATGATAATATTGGCTAAGAACAGAGTATGAATTTTAGCCTTTAATTTACATATGTCAATCATCCATTTCCCTCTAAATTATTTCTTTGATTCCCATTTATTTTCCAGAGATTCAAGAAAAAAAGCAAAAATTTCCTTTCGTCATTCCCCCCCTGTTAAGCATTCAAGATTAAGAATTCAACAAACCCATCAGATAGAAATAGCTGTTCCACAGTTTATAAATCATATACGAGCCAAAGAAGAACCATACCTCAAAAAAGGCTAGCAATTAAAGGTAAGGGAGCCCAAATCCATGTAATTCCCACATGCAAATTCTTGTTCTTTACAATTCAAGTTTATAAACTCATTTCTTTAAAACTTTAACACCAAAATCTTAATCCAAGTTGTCTGATAACGAAAACATTTAAATTGAAAAAGGAAAATAAAACTGCTCAGACAAGTTAAATGCAAAAGCAAAAAAAAAAAAAAAACAACTTTCTTTTGATCTGAACGGAAATTGAACATCAGCAAATCGGCGGCGAATGAACTGAGACTAACCACTTTTACGAACGCCGAAGCGGGTGGCGACACCGGTCCAAACTCTGCGAATTGGAATAGTCATTCTATCAAACACCTGCATTTTTATACCAACCGAAATTTCCTCTTTCTCGTCCAGCTGAGAGGAGAGAGAGAGAGAGAGAGATACAATTCCTCCCAGAAATTTTAAAGAATAAGAGATTTGATTTGAACTCCCCTGCAACACCCCCAAAAAATAAAGATGTAAAATACCAAAGGAAATTGTATATAAAAGAAAAAGGAACAAAATTCAAAAGTGTAATATTAACCTTCTCTTTCGTTCTCTGTCTTTATTCCTTTCTCACTTTTTTTTCCTCTCTCCTCTGGAAATGCCTGAGCTCTCCGTCCTGTATTTTAATGGCTTCTTTTAGGGGAATGGAAAAAAAAAGAAGACAAAAGTACGGGATGACGTCATCGTGTCTTCGTGTCACTTCCTACCCGTTGGGGTTGGGACCTGTTTTGGATCCAATGCCTCTAACGGAAATTCTGCTAATCGATACTGTTGTGCTTTCCTTTCTCTCACACGTGGGGATTTCCTATTGGTTTCTTCTTTTAATGTATCGTACAGTCACGTGGGTGTATCATGTTATTGGACCCTCCAAGGTTTTACCCGGAGAGTTTTGGCGAACGGTTTTAGAGTGGCGCGTGGAGTATTGCGCTGAACTCGGGACCTGAATGAATAGTCGCGTGGGGTTAAACGCATGAGTAAGCGATGGAGGGAAAGTAGATGGAAGGGCAGGCGAACGTCAGGGATTGTATGTGATGGAAGAGGAGCTACGTGTCGTTTGAACAATGGTTTGTTGGGGAATAGAGACGCGTGGTGCTATTTTGCTGGAAGTCTACGTTAATCGAAGTAAAATATCTAGCATTTCTTTGACCTAAATAGTAACACAAGCATTTGTTTAGTCGGAAAAAAACATTCAAAAGGTTTTTTTTTTAAATAGTTGCTAGGGTTTTGACTTTAAATATTTATGATAAAATATCTTTTCAGTGTATACTGTTATTTATGGTAGGGTTAATGAATTATTTGAAATATGAATTTGGTAATTATTTTGATTTTTTAGAGTTAGTTTTTGAATTTGATAATTATATTTTTATTTTTGTCTAAGTTAATTTTTAATATTTTTTAAAAAAGTTGGTTCAATTGACATAAACATTGTTTCCAATACAGGAGGATGTGAGTTCAAGTGTGCTGAAGTACATTATCCTTCAATTTATGAGTTGAAAAATACTATAAGCAGTTCAATACATTGTGTTAAAAACAACAGAAATGATCAAAATTTATAATACGATTGTTCAAAAAAAAGTTGGACCTAATTTCAAGTTTCAAGTTGGGAACAATTACAAAATTTAAGAATTAACTTGAACAAAAAATTTAAATCTTATATGATAACAATTGCTAAGTTTAAACCCCAAATAATACATTAACCGTTTAGGAAAAAGAAAACCATAAACATAAATTATTCTTTATGATTCCAAAAGCTGGGTATAATTTATACTAAATTCTTCTTAAATCAAATACCTAAGCAAAGGCCTTTTTACTTGAATGTAGTGAAATATGTAATTATTTATTAAAATAGGTATTTGTTAATTTTGATTTATTTATAATGTTTTTGAGTTAAGTTAAAATATCTAAGAATTAAGGTGTGATTTATTGTCATGCATTCTACTTAATAGTAGTTAATACTATCTTCATATTGGACTCAACTTTTTCAAATTAAATCTTTACTTTATTGGTGATAGAAATAGTCTTCAGGTTGATTGCCGGTCACAACTTCTTCAACAATATTTTTTTAATTTTAGTCTATTTTAGTGTCTTTTAGAACGACTTAACTTACAGAAGAAAATAAAGGTAGTTTAAGTACCGCTTGTACTAAAAAAAATTTAAATATATAAAAAAGAATTATTATAAAGTGGGAGAAACAAACCTTTAGAACAAAAAGGAGTTGTGATGAAAATTTTCCAATAATACCATCTCTCTTTGTGATTACTTTTGTGTGATAGTGATGACATTACATGTTTGTTATCTTGCACCAAATTTGTTCTAAATTCTCTTTTTCAGCTAATCACTATGCCACGCCACCCGCATACTCCTGCAATATTGCTTGGATTAAATAATGAAACTCGCTTTCATATTAAAAAGATCATAAATCTTAACTGACAGCACGATGAAGAAATGTATGAATTCGTAAAATAGGAGTTAGCCATTGAGTACACCAACCTCCTTCCCTGCAATTCTGAGCCTTTACAAGGAATTTATGAGGTGGTTTGCTCATTACTCAAATGCTAGACGGAACTAAATCAACTTTAGTGACAACCTTTCTTAATAAGAAACTATAAACCCCCTGTTTTCAGGCCTTTAGAATTAAGCAAATTCCCATTTTGGCAGCCATTAACAGAGAAGACTATATTTAATGTAAGGCAATATTGAAGTATCCATAACCATACAAGTAGTGGGCATCATTTTCCATTTACTTTCTGTTCATCAAGCATGTGTGTGTATATATATATGTAAAAGTAAACATCAATCACTGAAACAAGAAATGACCTAATCATCATCATATAGTAACCTCCCTTGGTGAAATATGCAATCAGTTAATTACTCGACTAAAGAGATGAAGCCATTGAAGATCAAAGTAGCAGCAATCGTTGTAGTTCTGAGTTTGTGTTACGCATGCGTCATAGCAGAGCAAGCCAAAAGGACTTACATAGTTCACATGGACAAGTCCAACATGCCAGAATGTTTCACCCATCACTCCCTATGGTATGATTCATCTTTAAAATCTGTCTCAAAATCAGCATCTATGCTTTACAGATACGAAAACGTAATCCATGGCTACTCCGCGAGGCTCACACCTGAAGAAGCTGAATCTCTTGGAAAACAGTCTGGAGTTCTCTCAGTCCTACCTGACGTTAGATATGAACTGCATACAACTCGAACACCGGAGTTCCTTGGATTAGGAAACAACAGCGCTCTCATCCCCACCACTGCTTCAACGAGTGAAGTGATTGTTGGCATATTGGATACTGGAGTTTGGCCCGAGCTGAAAAGTTTCGACGATTCTGAGCTTGGACCGGTGCCATCAGGGTGGAAAGGCAAGTGTGAGGTGGGGCAAAACTTCAGTTCATCAAGCTGCAATAAGAAACTAATTGGTGCCAGGTATTATTTACAAGGGTACGAAGCTGCGTTGGGACCTATTGATGAAACCATGGAATCAAAGTCTCCAAGAGATGATGATGGACATGGTACTCACACAGCAACTACGGCTGCCGGGTCAGTTGTGCCTAATGCCAACTTACTAGGATATGCTTCCGGGACAGCACGCGGGATGGCTTCACATGCCCGAGTGGCCATCTACAAGGTGTGTTGGCTTAATGGGTGTTTTATCTCTGATATTACGGCAGGCATGGATAGAGCTATTGCGGATGGTGTCGATATTATGTCAATGTCAATTGGTGGTCATATAACAGAGTACTATCTTGACATTATCGCCATTGGAGCATTCACAGCAGCTGCACATGGAATTTTTGTATCTTGTTCAGCAGGAAATGAAGGACCTGAAGCAGGCAGCTTGTTAAATGTTGCGCCATGGATAACAACCGTTGGTGCTGGAACATTAGACCGTGATTTCCCAGCCTCTATTACTCTCGGAAACAACATGAGATACACCGGGGTGACACTTTATAATGGAAAACAGTTATCTAATTCCACGGTGCCACTAGTTTATGGTGGTAGTGTGAGTAATTCCAGTAATGGAAGTCTTTGCATAGATGGAAGTTTGATTCCAGAAAAGGTTAGGGGGAAAATTGTGGTATGCGATCGAGGGGGGAGTGACAGGGTTGAAAAAGGAGTGGTGGTGAAGGCTGCTGGTGGTGTAGGGATGATTTTGGCAAACACTTTAACTTTTGGTGAAGAGCTACTTGCCGATGCACATCTCTTACCTTCAGCAGCCGTTGGTCAGATAGCTGGGGATTCAATCAAGAAATATATATCTTTTGATCCCAATCCAACAGCCACAATTGGTCCTGGAACCACAATGTTAGGTGTTCAACCATCTCCCATGGTTGCAGCATTTAGTTCTAGAGGTCCGAATCCGGTCACTCCAGCAATATTTAAACCAGACATTATCGCACCAGGAGTCAATATCCTTGCAGGATGGACTGGTGAGGTTGGCCCGACCGGGTTGGCCATCGACCAAAGGCATGTAAAGTTCAATATCGTTTCAGGCACATCAATGTCTTGTCCCCATGTTAGTGGTTTAGCTGCAATTCTCAAAGCTGCTCATCCTGAATGGAGTCCAGCAGCCATTAAATCTGCCCTCATGACCACAGCCTACTCAACTTACCCAAATGGTGAAAAGATTAAAGATGTTGCCACAGGGGGACCAGCAACACCGTTTGATTATGGTGCCGGGCATGTGGATCCAATCGCAGCCCTCGACCCTGGCCTTGTCTATGACACCACCATCGATGACTATCTTGGTTTTCTTTGTGCCCTGAACTACACACCTAGTCAAATTAAATCCACCACGCAAACAAATTTCACTTGTCAGAAAAGCAAAAAGTACACCCTGGGAGATTTTAACTATCCATCCTTCTCTGTTCCCTTCCAAACTGGGTTGCGCAGCACCGTGAAATATACAAGGACCATTACAAATGTGGGTGTACCAGCAACATACAAGATTTCACTGTATTCGCAGACACAAGCAGTGAAAATGTCGGTTGTGCCAGCAATATTAAGTTTCAGTGCACAATACGAGAAGAAGAGCTATACAGTGACATTCAGAGCTATTTCTATGCCACCTGGTTCAACTGGCTTTGCCCGTCTGGAATGGTCCGATGGTAAGCACATTGTTAGTAGTCCAATAGCTTACATCTGGACATAACAGGGCTGTCCACTGCTGTCTCTTGCAGTATAATGAACCCATCTTATACTAATATTATAGCAATGTAAGGACAAGGTGGGTGAATAATTGTACAGTGACCTTCCTGTATGAGGAACTGGCATATGAAATTATACTAGATTCCTAGTTACAATTTGCCTTCTATGAATCTTATGATGCAGTATTAGGGATCATCCTTCGATCCAACGAGTCATATTTTATTATCTAACTCAATTTTATAGTATAATTAATTGCATATGATAGCACATAATAATAAACTTGAATTATTTAAAATTATTTTGAATTTTTTGTTGTATACGAATCGAGTTCTGCGCACCAAATAAAGTAAGGGTATAATTCGTGAGATGGCCCCTGAATTTTGAAAATTTTATAATTATGTCCTCGTAATGAAGCATGATAAATGCTTGGCATTTATATTTAGGCCAAACTTCAATCCCCAAAATCTGCTATTCCTATGCCTATGCTTATGACCGTCCTTTCTTTCCTGACGTTTTAAATATAAAGGTCTCCGTCTCTCGCGCTTTTTAATTTCCTCTTCCTTCCAAATTCAAATCTTAATAGATTTCTTTGATCTGCGCCTTCGGTTCCGGAATTTTTATAGGAACTTAAGATTTTTTTTTTCAAGAAAAAAACTCGGATAATGCTGATTGGTTTCATTTAATTGTTATTAATTGATTAATTAATTGAAGCCGAGGTTTCTCCTTCTTCTTTTGAAATGGCTTCGACTCTTGATCGGTGGGAAAAAGATCCCTTCTTCGCTGTTGCTGAAGAAGTCCAGCAATCTGCTGACAGGTAAATAACTTCCTTTTCTTATTTAGGGTTCTCTTACTTTGAATCATGAATTGGATTCCTAGATTATAAAATTAAGATTTAGAATTTCAATTAGTCAATAACCGGTTGAAATTTTGGTTTTTTTCGCGTTTCATAGGATGGAAACGACATATAGGACATGGATACATGCGATAAAAGATGGTTCTTCTACATGGAATTTAGAGGAACTTGGCAGGGATCTACATACTGCTCTTAGCACTACCAAATGGCAGGTCATCTTATGCATTCTTTCATTTTTCTTACCACCGATTGGTTCATGAATTGGTTCAGGATTTAGAGAAATTGAATCTGTTTTGCAGTTAGAGGAGTTTGAAAAAGCTGTTCAATCGAGTTACTATGGGAATTCAAGTGAGGAAGCAAGAGATCGGCATCGTGAATTTATAGTAGCAATTAAGAACCAGAATTTAAAGATTGAAAAATATTTACAGGAATCAGCTAGTTCTGAGGGTAAGACACCAGTGCCTTGGGTGCATTTGGATGAAGGTGAATGCAATGAACTCGCATTATTTTTGTCCGCACCGCCTCTACCCAGAGACAAGAAGCTTCCTCCTAAGGTTCATGGTAGAGCTAGTGATCTTCGGCGAGGAATCAATAGAGAATCAGCGCCAGATTTCTTGAAGAATGCAAGTCAGTCTATTGAGTTCAGCTCATCTGAGGTTAACAACGAGAAGTCATATGGGCATAGGAGGACAGCTAGTGCTAGTCCTGACATTGGTGCTTGGAAGATTGCAATTGTTGATGACGTTTTACAGCAAAACTCTTCCAATGGTCAACGCTTTATTCCACCACGAAGGGTGCCAAGCTCCGGTGCCCTGAGTTCCACGGAATCTGCAGTCAAGGGGCAGTGGTCAAAGAATGGCATCAGGAAGTCGGCAACGGCTCGTCATCAAGAGTCTGATGCAGAGTTTTCGAGACCTCCTGAGTTGGCTAGGGTGAATGTCAATCCGACTTCTGTACTAAACTAAATATAGTTTTTGATATTTATTAGTTTCGTCCCATTAGTGTTTATAAGTTTCATCCCACAGGGCAATGATGAATGCTGTGAAAAGGGTAGCGGTTGTGTAGATTGCAATGATAAGCAACCTATTGGCTGGTATGGGGCTATTAAAAGACGGCTTCAAAGGTCTAAGCATCAATTAAAAAATAGTCGCCCCACTCAAATAGCAATTTGGGCTTTCCTCGTTATTTGCTTGATTGGTGAGCTTTCCTGAAATTCTCATTAATTTTTTCTTCCTTTTTTGGGTTTGTTGATCGATATTTTCTGTTTATCTGTTTATGGAAAAAGTTTATATGCTCTTCCTCATTAATGCATTTTTTTTATATATTTTCTTTATTAGTAGAGGCATTTCATTCTTTGGCTGTTTATCTGTGCTTTGTTCTACTTAACTTGAATTGTGAATTCTCATCGCTATGGAGCATAAGAGCAATATATTGTGCGGAGTGACTGCAAGTGAAGAACATGTTCCCCCTAAGACCAGTAACAAATAGAAATGCATATCTTAGCCCATAGGACCTTAGATTCCTTATTTCATGATATTAGAACCAAGATTAAGTGCGTTGATGCATTGCTGCAATAAAGTTAGTTGTTTGCTTCGCCTTTTTGCAGTATCATTTGAAATTTAGTTCACCAAGTCTGAACCTGATTTTATCCTATATGCAGTTTTGATTGTATTGCAGACAATATGAAAAGGACACGCATAATCCTGGACCGGCAATTTACAGTCGGCGGCAAATTATTTGGTTGAAAGTGGTTTGAGGAGTATATGTTGTGCATATTATGCTTTCAACGGAATCTATGCCCGGCTACATCTTGGGTGAAGGTAGCATGATGGAAAGCAAGAGCACCTTTTCTTCCTGCTCTTTCCCTCCACTGCTTCTTGCCTCTTCCTTCCAACTTCAATTTTTCCAATGAAGGGCAGGGCCCTTTGTTCAGTAAGGATCAGAGGGATTCTAGAGTTGAACTGAGGCTGTCGGATCATTTAATAATATGTCATAAGTCCCTGTACCCTTCGTAAGTTTGAAATTTAGTCCATGTACTTTTATTTTTAAGAATTTAGTCTCTCTACTTTACCGGTTTAAAAATTCAGGTCCAATTATTGGAATTATTTTGTTAAATTTAGATTCATTACAACATTTTTTTTAGTTATATTGGTACCAAGTGAGTATTTTAAATAAAAATATATGGATTAAATTTTAAATTTATGAAGAATACAGGGACTTATGGCATATTTTATTTTAAGTCCTTTTTCCTTTTTGGATAGTACATTGTATTAATACAACGCTTGTATTTTTCATTCTCCCTTTAACCAGCTTCTTCATTTATATATATAGATATATATTCTTTCTTTCAATTCAAGTTGTAACATAGTAGGATTTTTTTTTCTTTTCTGCCAGATTGTTTTCCAGTTGTAATGATAATTGGATATGATAACTCTCATTCTTATATAATCATCAACAGCAATAACCAAAAGGACAAGTGAAGATAAAAAGAAAGGAACAACACACCATCATTGTAAACATTCTATGCCAACAATTATTTAAAGGGAAGAAGGGGCATGTTGAGGTTGAACTTGAAAACCAAATTGATTACAGCACTTATGAGCTTGGTGTGAGGTATCTGTAACAGAAATAGGAACCAGCAACCAGGAGTGGGGCGGCGAACTCGACGACTGCAGCATATTTAGGCGTCAGGTCATCCTTGATAACGAATGCACTCATCTCTTTCTTTTTGGGCTCCTCGGTTGAACCAACCTGTTCATTATTCTTTAAAGTGTGACCCTGGAGAACACCAATCTGATACTTGAGGAGCAAATTCTGAGCCGACTTGCTATGTCCGATATCGTTGAATTCTTTCGTCGCATCCTTCCCTGCTGATTCCAACAACACCTCTTCTCCTCCTGGATGTTCTTCCAGGAACTTTGTTACGTTCAGAACCTGAAAGAATCAGTCAAGTCTCTGATTATTTATCTACATAAATAAGTAAAGATAATTGGGTGAGTAAAGACTAAAGAGAGCCGGGTTACTCGGCCATCGATGACAAGCCAACAGTCGTTCTTGGATTTGTATCGAGACACTTCTGAGAGGGTGTAAACTGTGTGTCCAGCCATTGTTGTTGTAAACAAAAAACAAAAAAAAGACTGAAAATGGAATGGCTTGTGCTTACACAAGGGGGAACGTGGTTTATATTAGAGAAGTGAGGATGGATAAAAGACAGATGGGGTTGAAATTAGGGTAGCAAAGGGTTTGTCTCTGCAAGCCACCTGCCAAACTTGGTGATGGAGAAGAGGAGGATATGCACGTGATGAGTGAAACACCAACTAAGATTCCTCGGCTGTGTATCTTGTGAGTTAATAATATATGTTGTTGTTAAGTGAGGTGTAGCTACAAGTTGATGAAGAAAACAACTTGGAAGGGTAGGCTGGTTAGGTAACCCACTTAATTATTTCAAATAGGACTTATAAATTTAAGGCAAAAACACCTTTCTAGTCCTTACCAATTTCAGAATTGAGCAAACTGGTCCCTCTCATAAAAATTGGAATAATTTAATCCCTATTAATTTCGAAAGTGAGCAAATAAAAACAATTAATGTTTTCTATCAATTGTACCTAATTTTGATTGGTATATTAATAAATTTAGCCTTTGATGTTTATATATTTTGTGTAAATGTTGACAAAATGTGTACATTTTGTAGGTTAAATTTGTTAAATCATAACCAATTTGACAGAATATGTAAATATTGTGGGCTAAATTTGTTATTAAATCAATACAATGTGTGAATTTTGAAAGTTAAATGTGTTATTATATCAATAAAAAATATGAACAAATGACGAAAACATTACTTTTTCGATTAACTATGGAAAGTTTATTAAATATTAAACAATAGTTAATTACTACTTTGTAACGCACCACCTCAATCTCTTAAATTGTTTTTAAGATTTATATACTTTTTAAGTTGGGGGTTTCATATTCAAGCTTTTAATGTAAATGTTAAAACCTAGCAGAAGCTCTTTGACTTTTTTTTTTTTGAATTTTTGAAATTTAAAATATAAAAAAGGTTTTGTTTTGTCTAATCAAGAAGCTTTATTGTGAGGCTTAGAAGGTAAAATATGGATAAATTTGAGTAAATCCACGGGGAAAAAGAAAGGGAAGCATTCAAGGCACAATCTTGAAAGCCTTCATCTTATCAATCCAAGTGATTAAAGAACTCTTGGAATTCCGGAAACCCAAAAACCCATGCTCCTTACTCTTATTCATACACAATATCGGCGACTCCATCGGCATCATCGACAACAGGATATCCACGAACCACCAAAACCCAACCTCCTCCAACCTCGTCTTCTGCAACCCCTTCTCATTGACTATCTTTTCCCACACACTTTCCTTCCCTTTCATCATCTCCTTCAACCCTACATTCTTCCCTTCCTCCAACCCATATTTCTCTATCCCAAACTGCTCCGCTAACACTTTCCACAAATGCTTCCACTTGAAAATATCCCCATTGTTCACGTTAAATGCTTCGTTCTTGGCGTACGGATCCACCGCCGCCCATATCTGATGCTCCGCGATCAAATCCGCATCCGAAACTTCCGAATAACATTCCCATGTGACTTTGTTTCCTGGGAACAGTAATGGTTTCCCTTCGTATTTACAAATGGCGGCGTAAACGCAAAGGGTTCCGACGATGTTCATCAAACTGTAAGGCGAAAACCCAAATATAGTATTGGGTCGGTGTACCGACCATGTTAATCCTTGTTTTTTCTCGATTTCTTGTAAGAGGATGTCTTCTTGGACGTAGTAAAAGTTGGGAGTATTTAAGCGTGGCAAATCTTCGGTAAAAGGTGGATCATGCGGTTCGATTTTCCCCGACGTTATGTACTCGAACGATCCCACGTAATGCTTGGCTCCGGTTTGGAGGCAGATATGGCGGAGATTGGGTGCGTTCAGGATCAAGGTATGCAACACGTTGCGGAACATCGAACCGTTGATTTCACAGTTATCGGTCTCAGTGGTTCGATTGACCCAGCTGACGTAGAAGATGTGTGTGACATCGGTGAGTTGGGAGAGCTTGGATTCGGTGTCATTGGGATCGGAGACGTCACACTGAATGTACTCGATCCGATGCTCGGCGTGCCAATGAGGCCTTGGGCGACGAGCCACCCCGTAAACTTTCCATGGACCGCCAGGGGTGTCGGATAATGGAAGGATTTCAGCCAAGCTGTTGCCAACAATGCCGGTCACTCCGACTACCAACGCAACGCTCTGGAAACTTTTGGGTGTTTCATCTTCCCCGAGTTTCTTCTGTAAAAGTTAGAAAAGAATAAAACAAAAAATAAATCAGCAATTTTGTAAAGCCTTTTGCGCAAACTATTTAAGGCATGAGAGAAGGAAAGCTTGCCTTAGCAGCGCCAATGGCACCAGCCCACCACCAGCTCATTTTTCAGATTGAAATATATTAATCTATTTTGTTTTCTTAAAATGATAAAGTGTGTGTGAAGAATGGTTTTCTATGGCGCGCATTTCTTGCAATGTTCTTTAGATGCGCTATAAATTAGGAAAATTAATGCAAGAAGGAAAATGTCAAATTTTATCATTTCTTCATGTCTTTGAAATTTTCAATTCAATCTGAGACAGTCGGCCTTTTTAACCCCTTTTTAGTTTTTATCACTTACTTAAAAAATTTCTAATTTGAAAAATTTTATTTTAATTTATTGATTTATTCAAAAGTTTTTTTATTTAAGTTATTAGGTTGTTAAGTTTCTTTTTCTTAAAAAAAAAGTTAACGATTTGACAGTCAGCATAGTAGATTAGTATCCATCAACGAGTAAAAGAACATAACTTAAATCCAAATTGATTTGACAATAAATGTCGAAGATCAAAGAAAAAACTTGTTTGAATTTGGTTTACAATTACGTGATCTCCAAAGTTTTTGATGAAAAAATAAATTGTAGGATAGGGAGGGAAAAAGAGTTTTCAATTGGTGCAGACAGTACGATCAAATAAATACATATAGCATTGATTTTAACAATTCAATTATAGGTGCCGAGTGCACCAAAAAAAATATTCCTACGCCTAAAAAAGTAAATAAATAGTAGTTATCGTGTTGCACTCCAGGTAGCTATGGTGCCCACAATGTGTGACCATCTATGAAAAATAAAAAGGGGAAATTAAATATGATTAAAATAAAAATAATAGAAATAGCTGTAAAAATAAATAGAAATTAAATTAAATCGAATAAACATATGTGATGATATTCTAGTTTAGGCTTGATTTTGGTTTCAATTTCAAACGGATAATTGATAGTAAGTATTTTCCTTCAACTGATACATCATTTATAGTGGTCGAAGACGTCTCAGAGCACCAACTCTTCCGTATGCAAATTAATTGCGGGAATGTCCAACAACTAATCATTATTGAACGAAGAACCACAAAATATGCGTCTACGATTTAGTTCTTCGGTAGTCTTACGAATTAAAAAGGCCCAACTTAAACCAACGGCCTCAACTGTATGGATCGTTTAAATTCGATTGCTATTTTCCTCGACAGATCCAACCAACCACTTAATTGGACATGTCAATGTATTCTTCTAACTATATGATTTCAGATCTCATGGGTCTTTTACGGATAAATGATTGGGAATTTAGTTACTCATGAAAATAAACAGTTTTAATGATAAGATAAGATAATAAATAAATGAAGGAAAAAGGGTTGCGCAAAAACAATGGAGAAACAGATTAGTGAAAGTTGGAATGTCAAATTGATTTCAGGCGTCTCTTTCCCCTCCTGCGCAATGTAATAATATAAAATAAAACCAGTCCTACTTTGAACTCTAATGTTAAAGAGTTATCCAACAATATCTTTAAGATAACATAATAGAAAATTAAAATATTATCCTAATGATAAATTAAAATTATTATTTTTATAAATAAGTCTCCAAAATAAAAGTTTTTTTAAAATAAATCATTGTCCATCAATTTGATTCTCAGCTTAAAATTTTTACAACACCCTGATTCTCGACTCTTTTATTTTCTGAGTTTGCTTTTGCACTTAATCAAAAATCAAATAATAAACTCAAAATTAGTGTCATTTCATTCAAAAATTTATAAAATAACATGTATTATCAAATTCTCCCCTACTTAGTCTATGTTTGCCTACAAATTTTTCTTGCATTTATCAATCTAACTATGCCACAATCATCCAAGTCAGTTCAATTACCATAATTCTCAATTCAATCAAACAAATGGACATTAGTAAAATTTCGATCTTACAACTATCTTCCTCAAGCAAACACGTCGATTCACAATTTAATTAAGCACACAATTATTAAATATTCTCATAATTAGGCTCCACTACATCAATTCATGCTAAATTTCCAAGATATAAACTTAACAAAAATTGCAACCATAAACAACCAATTGTCCCATTTCTTGTGTTTTTTTTTTCGAAAATTAAAAAACTTATCTAGAACTTCACTAAATATTTTAAAGCAATGAAGGATGACAACCCAAGCACTTGATCACGCCTCGAAGCGCGTGCTCCAAAGCTATGGAATCAACACAAATACAATAAAAAGTATAGTGGTGTACTGCAAGTGTGACAGGTCAGCTGTAATATTTATAAGCGTTACAATGGAACATTTCGAGTATTTTAATGATCGAACCCAAGAGAATTTGGGTGGTAATATCATCAACAATGAATATGCATGCAAACAAGAAGTCTGGCTACTTATTCACTAAGTATCATATTATGACAAAACGTTACCAAGGGTTAATTATGCTATCTAACACTTAGAAGTACAAAATTGCTAAACAATCAAAAGTGTGCAAAGAAATCAATCCAAATAGCTAAAGGTTGACTTCCATGTTGCTAAGTAATTCTTAGATTAGGGATCTGGAGGGCTCAAACTCCTAATTGATTAAATTTTACCTCTCGGTCACTATTTTACCTAATTAGACAATTTAGTTTGTTTTATCTTTCGATCTTACCAAATTAAATCAAGATAATCGAATTGGTTCTCAATAGGCTCTCCTCTTGATCTCACCTATCTAAATGTTCACATAGAGGCGTTAATTCTAAGTTTTGAAGTTTATTCGATTTAGTCTAATTTTTACGATTTAGTCTCTAACCCAAAACTAAATATGAAACATTTTCATCAACCAACCACCATAAAATTTAGTTACTAGCTATCATCAGCACAACAATATCAGCTAAATACATCCTTAAAGGATTCATTAAAGAAAACATAAAAGCAAGGTTAAAGAAATCTTAGGGGCTTTTGGTGGGTTCTTTGGAAAAGATGATAGCAACAACAATGGAGAAGAAAGCACCGCCAAAGTTAGGATTTTTACACTTTTAAAGGTGAACAAAGTTGAAATATATTAAAGGACTTGAAGAGAAATCAAAATACAAAGGACTGTTTGAGTATCTAATTGTAAATAGAAGAAAAACTATAGTAAAAACTGATAAAACTACCACTAAAACAACTAAGCTTAGAAAAGTAAAGAACCTAAACCTAAAAAAGGAGAAGAAATTAACAACTGAGCTAAAAAGATGATAGAAAATGTGTCTACTTTAAGTTGACAACCAATATATCTTTTATACAGACAAAATTTGAATCCTAACATTGACAAAATTTCCCTTAAAATATGTAGGTTGACTTGGGTTGGTGTTGGACAAAAGACTACCCCTATAGTATTTTTCATCTCGCCAAGCTTTAGTGTCAAGACACCCTCAATAGTGGCACACTCGTAGCTCTAGGGGTCTTCAATGTTGCAACATTGACTAGATGGTATTGCGACATCCTCGGCAATGACCATGGTTTCTTCACTTCAACAACCTTCAGTGATATCGTGACCTTGGAGACTTGGTTTCATGACTTTTGGCTCAATGTCACAACACAACACCTTTGGTGTCGCAAAACTCTCGATAGTCTACTCCAAGTTGATTTCTTGTTGGAGTCTTGCACTCTCGAGGTAGTGGAGGCTCAAATTTGCAACATCCTAGCATTAGTGTCGAGACACCCATGTCAAATGTAGTTCTCCACAAGGTTTGGCCATTGTTGTACCAACTCAAACACACCATTAGATTTTCAATGACATCATTTTGCCACTTTTGGGTCTTAAAAGTGTTGGAAAAATCTGGTTTGAAACGATTTTCTTACATAGTGAAAAATTAAAATTTTGAAAACCAAGCTGATTTGTGATATTTATAGCAAAAAACCCTTTACCGAAATCGAACATGTGCTTTTGGCTAGACGAATCATTTTGGTTCCCAATTTTCAACAAAATGACCTTCTTTGTTATTTTCGTACCACGAACTACCTTGAGTGTGAGCTTGAGTGAATTCGAATCAAACACAAAACCGGAAATAGTTTACTTTACTTTTAATGGGAAAGCAAATTCTCTCTCAATAGAAACAGGTAGAATTGTTATTCCGAAAAATAAAATTTATAGTTAGAGAATAAACTTTCACTATTTTCGAGCATAGTAACAATATCTCAAAGTTATGTAACACTTATTGTGTATTTAGCCTTACCCGTACCATCTATTTATAGTGAGAAGAAGTGAAACTCTTGTTGAATTAGTAGAAATCTATTTTGATAAAAAAATAACTTCCTAGTT
Organism: Gossypium hirsutum; assembly: GCF_007990345.1. Taxonomy (NCBI): domain Eukaryota; kingdom Viridiplantae; phylum Streptophyta; class Magnoliopsida; order Malvales; family Malvaceae; genus Gossypium; species Gossypium hirsutum. The sequence goes on from NC_053438.1 coordinate 17,328,036, forward strand.
GAACTAAGAGAGATGGGGCTAATAGGGTGTGATTCCCCTCATATGTATTATGATGAGAATTCAGGCCTCTCATGTATTGAGTCAAATTATTTGTATTTCCTGAACTTTTAACTAGACCTGTCAATGGGCCAGGTTCAGGCCGGGCCCACAAAAAAATTTCAACCCACTTCCCAGGCTCGGGCCCGGCCCGACCCGAAATATGGGCCTGAGATTTTGCCCAGGCCCGGCCCGGGGAAAAAATATGAAGCCCGAGCCCGGCTCAGCCCGGCCCGTTTTTAATTAAAATTAAAATTATATTTTTAATAAAATTAAAACTAATTATTATTAAAATTAATTGTTAGTAAAATCATCAAATTATTAATTATTAATTGCATTAATTGTTGTAACAAAATTTAACATTTGATTAGTAAAATTATTAAATTATTAATTGAGAAGACGGGGAGATTGGCATTGGAAATGCAAAAACAAAATTTTCCTTGATCTTCAGAAGAATAAATCAAACATTACAAATTTTATTTTTGGAAATCCTACCTAAGTTGACCAAAATAATAAAATGCACTTGGGCTGGTTTTTGGATGTTAATGATTAACAAGCATTTACTAAAATCAGATGCTTTATCACCTGTGTTTTGTTCCATATTGTATTTAAAAAATATATATATAACTTTTTGCCTTTGTAAAAAAATATTATATATATATGAATACTAAATATGGTTTATAAATTAATTTGATTAGTAAAATTATCAAATTATTAATTGTTAATTGTATTAATTGTTGTAACAAAATCTAACATTTAATTAGTAAAATTATCAAATTATTAATTGTATAAAACTAAAACTATTATATTTTAAAAATAAAAAATATATATTTAATATATTTTTGGGCCGGGCCGGGCCGGCCTGAGCCCGGGCCAAAAAAGTTTTGCCCGAGGCCCGGCTCGTTTTCTAAACGAATTTTTTTAATTTTTATGAGAAAATATATTTAATTTTTTTGTATTCAACGGATTCACAATGATCAATTAATTTAATTCAATTTTCAAACTTCAATTATTTAATTAATCAATTAAATAATAATTTGAAAAACCTTAAATTAATTCTCAGATCATTTTCATACTTAATGAGAAAATCACATTCATTTTTAAATGTTTCCCACTTTTCTAACTTCACGATTTCTATTAATTTATGTTGATTTAATTTAACATACAATTCATGTAACTTGAAATTACATAGGAATTGAAAGATTAAAGTTGAAAAGTATCAAACTCTTTTCTTTATTCAAGTTTCGTCCATGGAGAAAAAGATGAAGAAATATCAATGTGACATTTTAACTTTTAGCTTATATACTTTTAATTAAATCATAATTATTTAATTAACCTTTTATTAAGTAAAAGTTAATTACAATTAGTCAGTTAGTGGATATTAACGTCATTCCACTACCATTTGACATTTTAAAATGGGTCTAATGGTTTAATTAGTCTTTGGGTTAATTAAAAATTTATAATGATTAATTTTTACCTCTTTTATAATTTAGTTCTTATATCACAATTAACTATCCAATTAACAAAATTAAGAGATCAAACTTCAATTAAACTTTATACTAACCTTGTAAATATTAAATAATAATATTTATGGGCTCGAACATTGAAAATGGAGTTCCAAAACTGCCATTTCCGACAATATTAAAAAATAGGTTGTTACAACTTAGTTAATCCACTATTAACATCACCAGCCACTAACACTCACCTTGGCATGATCTAATTTCTATATCAAACCTTAATCCATTTTCTAATTTAAAATCTATATCGATTGAACTTTACAATTTAGTCCCTAAACTTTAAGTAATCACTAAATTATCTTTCCAAAATTTAATTCACCTATATAATAAGTGTGCAATTACCTTTGTTTAATTTTTTACGGAAATAGGGTCTCGAACCCGTAATTTTTGCCACCACTAAAAACCGGGTTGTTATAAATTTGATAACTTTTGTGTATTTTTTTTGTTTCATCGTTTTTTCACTTGAATCATTGATTTTTTTTTTAAATTTTTTGGGTTACCAAAATAAAAGTAAACCTAAAAATTGGGTAACCAAAATGAAGTGTAAATATAATGTGACGTGTACAATTAACCGTCATTAAAGATTTAATGTTTGAGTGATTAAAATGAAAGTTCCCTAAAAATTAACTAACCAAATTGTTAGGCTTTCATTTTGAGTGACAAAAATGAAAACACACTAAAAATATTTAATGTAAAAATATATATAAAAAAAATAGTCGCAAAACAATAATCAAAATCCAAGCCATCCTCACAATTTCTTTCACTGTCTGCATAGGTTTTGTTGAATTTTTTTCAACATTAATTTTATATTTGTTCAATTCTTTGTCCGTGATATATTATATTATTTAGATTTTATTTTATAGTTGATCCAACATATATTTCGCCATCTAAAAGAAATTCTCGAAATCTTTAATCACAAGCCAGTTTTATGTATATATTCTATTTATCATTATCCTAATATTGCTAATATTATAAATTTATAATTATAATATAAAATTATTGTAAAAGCCCATTTTTGCCCGGGCCCAATATGGCTCAACAAAGCTTAATAACCCAAAATAATGGATCAAAAAAACCCTTGACCCAAATCAAGCCCAAAATCAAACAAATCAGAAAAACCTAGGGTTCCTTAACCCTCTTTGCGCCGCATGTCTCCCTAGCCTCAAGAGCCGCTGCTTTTGCCCAATGCCCCCTCGCGCATGCCTTCTGGCACCACCGTCGGCCTCGTCTGACACCTGCAGAGGGAAATAAATACAAAGCAACAGGAGAATTCGGCGAAATAATGGCAAAAAGACAAAAGATTAGAAATAGAGAGACTTGTAATTCGGGTTATAAAAGCCCCAAGCACTGTTTGCACTTTTTCTTCTTGGATTTTCTTTGTAAAAACGCACATCAGAAATCAAAAAAACCGAATAGATTTTTTAAAAAAAAGGTTGAATCTCTGCTATTTCCTCTGCGTTTATTTATTTATTTTTGTGTTTATCTTATTTTTTCTCTTTCTTTTGTAAATCTATTTTAAATAACTAATAAAAAAATCAAAAGCGAAAGAGGGGGAAGAGAAACTCATCGGAGTTGGCCGTGACCGCGCCGCCAGTGGGTCTCTCCTCCGTCGCCCGATTCGGGTCCAAGGGGGTCGACGGTCTCCCCTTCATTTCACTTCTCGCGGGTTGAGAGAGCTTGGCTCTCAAGGACGCCGTAACAGGGGCCGAAGGGCCCATCGTTTTCCGTCGTCGGCCGTTGGCCAAGGCGGCGGCGCGACCATTTCGTTACCAGAGACCATAAGTCAGAGGTGTGGGGAGTGTTGAGAGATTGTGAGGTTTTTTTTTACTTTGAATGGCTGAAGGAGTAAAAAAAAAAACTTTAGTTTTTATAGAGAAAGTGGAACGGTTGTGCATTCTATGCCCTAATGGGTAATTTATGAATTTAGTCCCTCCATCTTGCGCTGAAGTGCAATCTAACCCTTTTATTCTTTTAATTGCGGCCATAGAATTTCGCGTCTTTTCCAATCTGGTCCCGCGCAATTCAATGCGCATACGGGACGGGGAATATTTCGCAATCGATCCCCCATGTCCTCAGCACCTTTTATTTCAGCCCCCTAGCCACCTGTTATATTTATTTACAATTTCAATCCCCAGATTCTGTTCCGTTTCCATTTTCATCCTTGGTTCTTTATTTTATATATATATATATTTACTTTCCTTTTAAATTATTTTGTTTATTATTATTAGTCTCCTTGTTCATTTTGATTTCATCTTATTTTCTTTTTTAAATTGTGTAGATTTTTATATCATTTCATTTAAGCAGTTTTATTATTTTATTTTATTTTTTTTCTTTCTCGTATCATTTATATTAGATCATTTTATTTATATATATATTATTTTAAGTTTACTGACATTTCAAAATTTTTTTATATATGTATATCGATTTGATTTTATTATTGTTTGTTTTATTTTATGTTTAAGATGTATTATATATGTTAAATATTATAAACTGCTTTCTATTGTTTCCTTTTAAATTGTCATTTTTATCTTCATTTTGAACCCGTTTTATGTATTATTTAGTTAAAATTGTTTTATTATTTACACTTGTTTTACATATCTTTTAAACGCAACTTATTTATTTAAAAATGTTTTATTTGTTCTTCGTTTCAAAGATTTTTCTTTTCCTTCATATTACTTATTTTATACTTTTATATATACATTATTTGTTTTATCTTATATATATATACCATTTTTTTTGTGTACATTATTAACCTTAAATCTCTTGTTTTGCATTATCTATTTTAAACTCATCACTATCATTTTAACATCGTTTTTACATCTTATTTGATTTTATTTTGCCTTTACATTTTCTTAATTGTTTGTCTAATTAATGGGTCTTTATTTATTAATGTTTGTATTTGAATGATGAATGTTGTGAGATCATTGCCATTGTGTGTACTATGAATTGTTTATTCGTATTTTAATATTATTGTCATTCATCAACGTAATCATTTATTCGTACATCAAATTTAACATTACATCAATTTTTACCCAAATTCGTAAAAAAGAAAAAAGTTTGGAAATAAAGGCAATACTCGATACTTGGGATCTTCGAAAGAATTGGGCCCTAACGTGCTAGGTTCTAATTTTTTCGTCGAATCTAAATAATCGAGAATGCTTTTTAAAAAAAACATAAATAAAAGCTCATTATCGGGATTTTAATAAGTTGTGTCCTAACGCATTGGATATGACACGTGGTTTTCTCGATACGAGAATTTTTCGAAAATAAAGGCAATATTCCGCATTTAGAAAATTGGAGAAATCGTACCCTAACTTACTGAGTTTCGATATCCTTTTAAAATTGAAATAAATGAGGTTTAAATAAAAAATAAAGGCGAGCTTACTCTCGAAAATACGATGTGTTGTGTCCTAACTTACTGGACGTGACATCTTGTTACTTCGAGATAAGGATGCATTTTCCATTTTGATTTATTCGAGTAATTTTAAAATAACAATATAAAGAAGTATCATATTTTTAAATTCTTTTCGAGTTTTTAATTTTCGACACCAAGACATTAAGTAATCAACTAAGTACCAATTTTGGGCGTATCGAGGGTGCTAACCCTTCCTCGTACGTAACCGACTCCCGAACCCATTTTTCTGAATTTCGTAGACCAAAATCGTTGTTTAATAAAAATTAAATTGTTTATTAAAAGCAACCACTTTTCGGTGACCCAATCACACCTCATCAAAAAAATGTTGGTGGCGACTTCCGTTTTCGTTTTTATTTTCAAAATCCAAGTCGACCCCGTTTTCCTCAAAAAAAAATGGTGTCAACAATTATGATTAGGGAAGAAAATTTAAATTAATTTATATTTTTGTATTTCTTTTCGAGATAAAAGTTGTTAGATCTTAATCTAAACTACGAGCTAATTTACGGATGACAAAACACAAATCGTTCAATGGATTTCGAACCAATTCGTTCCGAATGGAGCAAGTTTTTTCTTTTGAAAGATAGATGTAAGGCGGGGTGGATTTTTTTTTCTTTTGGACAATGGGTCATGGTAATGTTTATCCCACCCTGACCCACTCCACTATATGAAATTACTATTTTATCCTTGTATATATAAACTATTAAAAGAATAAAAATGCAATAATATAATATATATAAAAAATCATATATTTTATGTTTAAATATTTATTTGAAAAATTATGTTTAAATATTTACTCGGCTTTAAAAAAATTGAAAATATTAAAGATAAATAGTAAAATTAAATTGAAGTGGAGTAGGATGGTGAAGGATGTGTCCAACATCCATAGTAGAGCAGAACAGGTAATGGAGCAAAGAATGACAAGTGTGGAGCAGTGATGGATTTAACAATATTCGTCTTCTCCTTGCTTCATTGTCATCCCTAATCTAAACAATTAAATTTGTATTTTTTTTTGTTAAAATTTGATTAAACCCTATAGCAACATAAAAATGATTAAGTTGTATTAAATGATTTGTTGATTGCTTCTATTGAGTTTGATTCGAAAATCTGTCGAGTGGCTAGAATTATGAACACACTTGTTCTTCTTTTAAAAAATTATATGGATACAAACCATAACGTCTTAGCATGAGTAAACCTCAGCCACCTGCCTCCGCCGTGTTTGGATAGGATGTACCACCTGCTACAACAAAATCACCTTCTATATGACATTTCAGAAGCAAATCTTCTGAAACCTGTTGTACAAAAGTATACAGTATTCAAATGTTCCATTCTTAAAGGATTATTCGCTACATTTAATAATATAATTACAAGAACATTTTAACAAAACGAAGCTAAATAATCCAAAAGTAAATTAGTGCCCTACAACAAAGAAATACAGTGTTTGACCAACAAAAACCAACAAACCACAAGCTTTTCATGCATGTTAATCTTGTATCCAATTGCACAGCCATCCACGATCACTGCTATCAATATCTCCACATCAACTGAAACAAAAAAACTACATACTAAACTACAAACACTGTAACGACCCTACATTATGACGCATTGACTCGACACTCAAACAAAATCATAATTGTATCTTACTGAGATGCCTAAGATCTCAAATCTCTCTTCTTACCACATCTCTTCATGTAATCATGTTTGTGCTTTTCTTAGTTGCATGGTGGCTTTCTCTTGTTGAACCACGCAAGTATCCATCTTCCGTAAACATGGTTGCGCATCATTGGAAAGTTTACCCAAACCAGATTCAGCAAAGCATTGTAAACAAAGCCCTGCTCATGCAATTAAAAGAAACATCACAACCAACAATAAGCTCGAGCCAAACAATGGTCTCCGATATAAGCTGTTATTAGTATCTAAGGAATCATGAAATCATTTCATGTTCCGTGATACAAATATTCACTCAAACAATTAAATACGAGTTTAAGGAATCATGTAAACCTGAATATATAGAAGGTTTAGTGAAAGAATTCGTTAAAATCTAAGTATATATATAGTTGAACCATACATAATGCATGTGCGCACCAAATAACCATGAAGATGCATGAAAGCAGCACAATGTGTGGAGTATGTAAACCTTAGATACTGATAAAGCTGATTGGATAACATAGTTTCCAAATCGATCCACAAGAAGCCTTGACCCGATGGGACTTCTAAGCAACTCCTTTATAATTCTTGTAGATTGTTCTTCTCCCGATTCCGACAAGCACTTCTCAACAACATTGCTTCCATACCTGTTGCAGGAAAGGGATGCGTAATTCCCTTCAAGCTGCCTTAGAAGACTTTCTGTTGTTTGTCGCTCTTTCAGTCCCAGTACATGTTGCACTACATAGTTGCTAAAAAGATAAAACAGAGCATATCAAGCTCAAATAAACTGCAATTCATCGGTTACAAGTTTCACATCAACACACAGACGCTAACTTTTTGGAAACTAAAACAAGTGGTTTCAAGAAAAAAAATGCACCCATATCGATCTTGAGCTAGGTGAAGCGCGTTTGCTATAATCTCTCGAACTAGATTGGCTTTTGCCTCTCCCTTAGAGTGGTCAATACAATGCTGCATTGCACAACATCCACTTTTGTCTGTTGCAATTTGATAACAGTTATCCGCCACCTCTTTCAGAAGATACTGTCAATGAAAATTAATGGTCAACAACTATGTTCCAACATCATCAAACATACAAAACTGATCTTGTATGAACAATTGAGAAAGTAAGTATCATAACAACCTCTCCAATCAAGAAGAACAAATACATAGAAACAATTAAACTTAAATCATCAAATGATAACAACCTTATTATCTTGATCAGAGAAAATTTTCAAGCAACACTGGATCACACGATGACCATTTATGTCTTTAGTCAATGCAACAACGCAAGTGGTTAAGGCGGACATAATTAAAGAGATTTGCTGTTGAGAAGTAAGGTTCTCCAACAGTTTCTGTACAGCACGGGTCCTGTAACCAAAATGAAAATGCTGTTTGAAACAAACTCTTGATTCAAAGAAAATAAAATAAAGCAAAGACATACCCACGAACATTGAGACAAATGTTAACAAGTCGAAAACCATCCTTGACGATCATTAAAATAATTTGACTCTTTTGTTCCTCATTACACATGACAACTAGTTTTTGAACAACATAATTGGCAAAAGGGTCCAACATCAACTCATCAACATGCCCAATAACCTCCATTAAAATCATATCAATTTCCTCTCTTGAAGCTTCATCAATAGCCCTTTCTAAAAACCAACAGCCATGCTGATCTTTTGCTAAAGACAAGAACCTGCCTCTCAAATCCCCCATACTCAAACAATTCAGAGGTTCATGTGACCAACGAGACCTCCTAAAACCATTACTAATCTGATCATTATTATGACTGTTAAAGCTAGATCTCATTACATTCTTGTTTCTTGAACAGCCGGCACCAGCAGCAGTGAGAGGAGGAGCCAATCGATTTTGATAGGAAAAGGGTAAGATTGAGATTTCATTGAAAACATGCTCCCTTCTTGAATCAAACAAATACCCATTTTCATTTAAATTGGGGAGCTGATACGACCTAGGCACTAAACTATTCCAAGAGTCACTATATGGTCCCACTCTCATCACCCCATCAAAACCCACATGCAATCCCTCATTCTTTCTCTCTTTTTCTCCTCTTGAAAACCCATAATCTAGTTCTGGATTCTTTTGAGTTGATAAATTGAGGCCAAAAAAGGCTGATTCTAGGCTTTGATCAAAAGGGTTATTGTCAAGAAGATTTTGGGGTGATGTTAGGCTATGATGAGGGACATAACTTCCTAGTGACCGTGAAGGAGGAACCAACGGTGTCTCCCACACGGATCGGTTTCCAGACTCCATTACAATCAATAGAAATTCTTAAAAGGAAAAGGGAACAACTCGGGAAGAAATAAAAGGAAGATTTTTTATTTTTTATTTTTTTGGGGGGGAGGGTTTTAGAAACAATAGAGATGAAGTTAGGATTTGATTGGTTATCTATTTAGTATATTTTTGATATTTTGAAAAAGAAAAGATTTTATTTGTTTTCGTGCAAATTATATAATCTTTTTTTCAGACTGGAAAGCCTCTCAAGAATAAAAAGTAGCTTATACAAACACAGGCAGACACCATCGCTGCCACTTAATTCCCCACCATTTCGTCCTACTTCCGGGTTCTGCTGCTGACAAGATCCAAGCTTCCTGAATATATTGATTCCAGTATTCGATTTTTTTTTAATTTTAAAATTTATTATGAATTAATTTGAATTAAGTGGTTAAACTTGAAAAAAGAATGTTAGACTTGCATAGCAAATAATATATTAAACTTAAAATTAAAAATTCTAAATAAATATTTTTGAGAGTTTTAATTTAAAATGAAATATTAAAATTGAATTATCTCCTTTGTTATCAAGATCAGATGTTGATATATTAACGAATAGTGTAGTTTACCACCTACACTCACTTAACTTAATTCTTTTTGGACTAAATACCATGTTTTAAGTTTATGCATTCTTTATATATATATATTTGAAATTTAGTTTTTCGAATTTAAAAATTTAAATCAAATTGTTAACACCATTAAATTTCTTTTATTAAATTTGTTGGTATAATATTCTAAAATTAAAGAAGTACTCACTCGATAAACATGTCACAGAGAACGGTATTGTAATGGATTTGAATTTAACAAGAACTTTAACGATGTTAATAATTTTTTTAATTTAGATCAATATGTTATTTAGACTAATTACATTAAAGTATCAAATTATGTCAAAAATTAAAACATAAATATCAAATCTTAAATTTAAGAATAAAATTAAAATTTTATATTATTAAAAAAATAAAAGCATCAAAATTGAAATTTAACTATTATGATTAATAATGTTAAAATAGCCATGATAGATGTCAAAGAAGGAAGGCCTTAACACCTTCCTTCTATATATTATAGTGCCGATATGACGAAGATTTCTATTTTATTTTTAATGGGGTTATTGGGGTTTTTTAAATCAGTGTTTTAGGGTTTTTTTTAAATTAGGAAAATAAATCATTTTTAAAAAGAGAAATGGAAAGTGCATCTAGCTGCGCTTTCCCTCAACGGTCAATTCCAGCGGCTCTTTGAACATTGGTCGGGCAACGATAAAAAAAATTAAATGCCCAACGGTCCAAAATTTTTCCCTATAAATACCACCCTATTTTACTTTCTTTTTTCACTCACAACCTACTCTCTCAAATCTTTCTTTTCTCTCAAGTCTCTTAACTCTCTCAATTTTCTTAAGCTCTTGTTTTGAACTTTTTGATATTCTCGTTTAAAAATTTTAGTTATTTTAATTATTTTGTATATTCATTCGAATTAAGTTTTCACGAATGACAACCTCTCTAATTCGTCTCGACGAGAAGCACATTTCCACCACTTAAGTAGTAACGGTAAGACGAAATTTTAAATTTCGTTATTTTCAATTAAATTAAATTTAAACCTTTTTTATTTTAAAATAAATTATTTTTTTCATTATAAATAGGTGAGATTATCGTGTTTTGGAGGGGATCATAAATAATTTGGCAATGCCTTAGATCACTAAAAATCGTGATTACTTGCAAGAAGTGAGATTCTTGCATACGTCTCGTATGCTCGGGGATGCAAACTCAATCCTACACTCATTAGTGCATTGGCTGAAAGATAAAGGCCCGAAACACACACTTTCCATCTTCCATGCGACGAGTGTACAATCACACTTTAGAACGTAGCGTTACAACTCGATCTGCCGGTGAATTGGGGAAGGTCCCGAATTCGTTCGAATGTGGCCAAATAGGGATGAAGTGGTTGGGGACCAATTTCAAGAAGCTTCCTCCGCACGTGACCAACATCGTCAAATAACAATACACCTGAGCATTCATTCTAAGGTTAATCGAGGGCATTTTAATGCCCGATAAATCTTAAAATTTGGTGCACGTAAGGTGGCTACTACACCTAGTGGACTTCAAAGAATGCTGACAACTGAGTTGGGGATCAACCATGTTGGCTTTGTTTTACTAGGAGTTGTGTCGGGCGAAAAAACTGAATACAATATTAATCGGTGGTTGTCTACTCCTGCTACAGTTGTGGGCCTGGTGGCGACTATTGTTTCTACGTCCCCGAGTAAGCAACCCATACATGTTCTTGTTGGTGACAAGGTAAAAATTATTTGTTAATAAATACGTAGTTTGCATAGTAATTATTTTTATTTATTATACGTTTGAACTAACATATTACTTGTACAAGTGGAGCCATGGGCTAAGTTACATGAGACTACCCAACCAGTTGGAAGATATTAGGCTACTGTTAGATTAACACTCGGAAGCCGAGGTTAGTTACTTATTCTTTCAAACATATATTAATTATGCAATGATTTGTAAAATAAAATTTCGTACATAATGAAATTTACAATTATACACTTCAGTTTGAATGATTGTCATATGCCGATACCGATATCATATCTTACATCCCACCAGAATTGTTGGTCAATCGAATTATGTGGGACGTGAAGGTGCCATTGATAGTGTACACAACGGTAGAAATGCACGAATTGGATCGGTGATGCTACAGTTTGGTGGAGGTAAAAAATCTCACTGCCATTGCGACACATGGATGAGCTGTACAACGTGGACTTGCGGCGGAAGAACGAAGAGGACTAGAAAAATATTCATAAGGAATACATCGATGCTTGGGATTGTAAGATGGAATTCTTACCCATCCACGAACCATTTTTCTCATCGGCCATGGCGGCTTGTCTGGAGTACACGCCATTGTTCAAAGTTGTCAGCAAGTTGTATCTACTATAGGCGAAGGCGAGGAGTAGGCAACTTTGTCAGAAGAGGCAACGGTGACAACTCTAGTAGCGTAAGGCTGAACGCGGTCGCACGACGGGTTTGTCATCGGCTCTGACTGAAGAAGCGCCTCTTATATGTACCCAATATTCCAATCAATTAACTCCACTTATTCCTATTCATTTCACTAACCCCATATTTTTTTCACAAGCACCGCACTACTGTAACACTCCAAACCCAGTCTAAACGTTATGACCGAATCTGACGATGTCACATTGTAATACCCCTTACCCATATTCGACGCCGGAATAGGGTACGAGGCATTACTAGAAGACATACATTTGCATACATATTAAACCGAGTTACAAAATTTCATCCGAATTAAAAATTTCAAATTATTAACGTGATTTTATAATTCTTTACAACATATCCTTGAAATATTATATTCATAACAAATAGGGCATACGAGACCCGATATTTACTCATGTAATTCAAAGCTTCATTTCCATTTCATTCAATTCACAATTTCTCATGTTTACAATTCAAATCAATTTCTCAATCCAATATATATAATTCAAGTTACACGAACATACCAGGCTAAATTGCAGAAATACCAAAATTCAGGGACATTTTGGTAATTTTCTATTTTCTTTGAATTTCCACCCAATCTTGATATAAATTAATATTTCATTCAATTTATTAATTTAAATAATAAAATAATTCATTTCATGCAATTTGGTCACTTTTTGACATTTTTACAAATTTACCCTTAAAATATTACTTTTATTCAATTTGGTCCCTAAACCTAAAAAATGCAAATTAGTCATTTTTAATGAAAACTCATGCTAATTGAATAATCATATATTTTCCTCCTCCTCCTCTCCATTCCACATCCTTAATGTATATAACATGCTTATATGTAACATTATCTATAATTTCACTATTTATTTATTTGTTCATTCAAAGCTGTCCACTTGAGTCATTGTCACAAAATTATTTATATCTTGAGCTATGTAACTCCGAATTGAGATCCGCTAATTTTATATGAAACTAGACTCGCATATATTCTTACTATAAAATTTTCAGAATTTTTGGTTCAGTCAATAAGTATAGTTTATTCTTTAAAGTCATCCCTATTCTACTGTCTGATAGTTCCGACCCTTCTTCACTAAAAATTAATTATCTCCTCGTACAGGATTTGGATGATGTTCCCGTTTGTTTCTATTGAAAATAGACTCATTAAGTATTTTAAAAATATAAATTTAAGCCCATAATTATTTTTCTTAAATTTTTTATAATTTTCCAAAGTCAGAACAGGGGAACCCGAATTCATTCTGACCTTGTCTCACATAATTTATTATATCTCATGATTTACAATTCCATTACTTACACCGTTTCTTCTATGAGAAACTAGACTTAATAAGATTTAATTCCATATTTTTTTCATCCTCTAATTCGAAGTTAGCCTACTGCTGCTGTCCAAAACTGTTTTAGTGCAAAATGTTGATTACTAAGTTTATAACTTCCTTATTCATTTTCTCTATAATATTTTCCATCACTTTCTCTTATTTCCCTTCACTAATATATCAAGAACATAAGAATTTATTTAAGAAAACTCTACTATAACATCATTTCCATGCTTTTTCGATAATAACAAACTTAAAAATATATTGAAATCTTGATGTTCTTACCTTGTCCTATTGATTTCAATCTTTAACTTGATTTTCTCTCTCCTCCAGCTTCTATTTCTTGAATATAACTTGATATTCAATCTCCCCATTGTCTCCTTGTTATCTTTCTCTCTTGATGGATATGAAAATTCTTTTGATTTCTAAGTGAAAATGGTGAATTTTTTGTGAAAGGACCAAATTGTAAAGAAAAGAAAGTTTCATTCTTTCTTTTCTCTTCATATGTTGGATGCATGGGAAGAAGACGAAGGTTCTTCATCTTTCCTTCCATATATATACTAAATAGAATAATAATTAAATAATAAAATATCATTTAAAAATCAAATTAAAATATTAATAAACTAATATTTATTTAATTAATTAATCTAAAATATCACCAACATCATCATTGCCTTCTAGATTTCTCTCTCTTCTAATTGACCATTTTGCCCTTTATAATCTTTAAAAATTCCATCCTTGAGTCATCACTTAATTTGGTAAAATTGTGATTTAGTCCCTCAAAATTCTTCACCTTTTCAATTTGGTCCTAATTCATCCATTTTCCTTAGTTTCTAGATTATTCCACCCTTAAAATATTTACACTATTGGTCCTTCAAATTTTTTGTATTTACACTTTAATCCCTCAAATTTCGAGTATTTACTCTTGGGCAACAAAACTTTTCTCACTTTTGCGATTTAATCATTTCTTGAATTAATATGTCATAATATAATTCCAATGTCGCCATAACTCAAAATTTCCCTTTTTGTCACTTTATTTCCTTATTTTACTATCAAAGATACCTACTTTCTTACTGTAGTAATTTTCGGGGTATTACAGTAGTAATTTTTGAGATATTACAACTACACAACATCGCACGTCCCAGCTTGTTTTGTTTTCACAGGTACATATTTCAAGGCATCGATGTTCCTCGCATTCTACACCCCTATGCCGACTTCCATTATGTCACATATGCTGAGCCAGATATCGCCGCATGTACCTTCAACGATGACGACACTGATGCTGTCACCAATCCAGCAATTGATGCCAGTTTCGATGCCCGGGTCAATGCCAACGTATACGAGTTTTGGGACACTATACACTTACATGCCAATAGTGTCTCAAACACCTACCGCATCATTATTCTATCGAGGTAGGTCATTGGCACAACCATTTTCTACTGGAGTGGAGGATACACGATGGAAGGCTAGGATGAAACCACACTCGAGCATGGAGGATGGCAATAGAGACTAAGGAAAAGACGAAGACAAACACGAAGACGAAGAAGAAGTTGATAGCGACGAGGGTGGGGGTGAAGATAAACATAATGAGGACGATGGAATTTATGAGCCCTCATCAATAGTTATGCGTAGAAATCCTCCTCGTGACCGTCACCCACTGTTGTAAGTCACACATTCTCCCCAACAACGCTGATGATGTATTTTTTAACTTATCTATCGCGATGTAAATATATATGAAACCAATAAAGAAATAAAATTTTTTTATTATAACTCAAATTTGTCTTTGTTACATTCTAACATAAGTTGTACGTAAGTTAATAAGTCCCTATTTAAGAGTATATCTAACATAATTGAGTGGAGGTGCATGCAATCCTAGAAATAGGACAACATAAATCTACTGGATTAAAGTCAAATCTAATAGGGGAATTCATAGATCAAGTTAATGTGATAATAGGGGTTTTAATTAGAAAGAAATTTTAATTAATTAACCTAAAGTCAGTTACTTTAAGTCTTGAAAGGGATATTAGCATAATTTAGGGATTTTTACTGATCAAGATACTAAGTGAATAAATCGTTTAATTCAGATTCATAATGATAAATGAAGTCTAGGTGGATTCTTTCCTGGGTATTGTTTAGCTTCTTGGTTATTATTCAATTAAATTCTTGATTTATTCTTTGCTGAGTTCTTTAGTTAATTAATTTAGTAGATTTTAGTTTAAATCAATCACTCCAATTTGTTGATTAAATAATAGGAAAACGGTAATTACTAGTACTTTAGTCCTCATGGATATGATATCTTTAATCACCGTAACTATACTATTTATCGATAGGTACACTTACCTTTGTCATGTTTTTAGTTAGTTTCGTGACTATCAGTGCTCTACCATTAGAGTTTTGAAAGATTGATTTGTTGGATTAAGGTTTATTGGTGATATGGGTTGTGGTTAATGATTACATTTTTTGGCATAAGGATATATATATTGTTAAGACTCTTTGAAAATGTTGTTGAAACAAAGTGGGATGTGATTGCATTTTTTATTATTGAGTCAAACTTTTGTGTTGTTATTAATTGGGTTATTTATGTTCTACTCAACCTTGGACTGTATAAGAAACTAATGAAGACAACGATGGTTTGGTTAAGAGTCAACGATGGTGTTTGCTTTGTTAAAATGCCTAGGAGCTTAATTGTATGGTCGATGCCTTAGCCAAGCTAGTATTGACAAATCCAACATGTTTAAAATTGGAGTTGACTAAGTTGCAGCAAGGTTGTTTCTTAGATGATCAAAGTTTCTTGTTTTATAGTTCTATTATTCAATTTGCCAAATGTTTAATTGAGCTATGGTGGCATGGTCACTGTTTTGGCATTTTAGTTGTTGCCATACTAATTGATTTTGTTATGGTGCTTGGATTATCTCTTGTAAATTCAGGCTACAAAGCTTAATAAAATTTGATTTGATAGAAGTGCAATATATGATTCATTGGTTTACTCATTTAATTTTCCATTCCATTTGCTTGTTGTTGGATGGAAGTGGTAAATATACACGAAATCAATCAAATGCTTCTCGACGATGTGTCATGGAAATAAGCAAGTAAAGATTATACTAATACCATACCATTCATGTATAATTCTCAGATCTTAAGCGATTGAGCACATTTGTGTTTTCGTATAGATTTCTATTTTAAAAACATCAACTTCCAAGTAGTTTTTAGTTTCAACTTTTAACTGTTGTTTCCAACTAATATGTATTTTTATATCATAAACCTTGGTGTAATAATAATTGAATCAGTAGTCAGCCTCATTTTACCACCATAAATAATAAACTATTCTAGACCTCTTGAATTTAAATATAATTACCTCAACTTCACATTCATCCACTAAATCTCCTATTCCTATATTTGAGTTCAATTTTTTAATGGTAGGTAATGTAAGATACTGATAAAAATACTAATTTGATTAAGCTAAGTCATGTAAGGTCAATCTAATATCATTAACTTCATAAGTTTAATCTGTCAAAAATGAAATAGCTTCCAACCAATTAAGAATTCAACCATGCCTATACTTCGTTATTAGTTTCAAACCACAATTGTTCCACAACTGATATTAAATCCAACAAAACTATTTTGTGATGAATAAAATTAAGCAAACGATAAAATTGATCTAAACCTTCTTGAACATTCTCAAGAAATTTTGATTGGAAGTCGAGCATGGAACCAAACTGGTTTGGGTAAAGTTGAGGGTAAGTTTCGTATGGCGGTCGTTTTAGTCATTGAGAGTGTAGAGCTCATTTGAAGAATCCGTGAGACAACGTAATTTTGAGAGGGCAAGAATGTTATAGGTAAGATAGATAATGTGGTCGTGGAGTTGGTTAGGAGGTTAAGGGAATGGGCTCGGAAAAATTTCTTGAGGGTGGACTGACATAAGTCACGATTGGCAAGGTCTTTTAGTGAGGCGAGCTTGTGGACTAGGGCTTAGTTTGGATGTGCGGTGTGTTTAGCTCCGGTGAGATTAAAAACAGCGGTGGCGGTGAGATTAGTTACTATAGCGGTGAGATTGGATACTGTAGCGGTGAGATTAGAAACAGCGGTGGAGTGTGTTTGGATTCAAATGCAGCTGTAGTGGTGAGGTGAAAATAGAAAATGGCTTTTAAGGACATTAGATTAAAAATGATATATAATAGAAGTTTTTAAAATTATTTAACAATTACAAAATTAATAAATGATTAAAAATTATTACAATTATATTTATTTTTAATAATAAATAATTAAAAATGAATTAAAACTAGAGAAAAATTCAAAAATTATTACTATTCATTCTTCTTTCAAATCTCTTTAATGAAATATTTACAATACCCTTTTTCTCAATGTCTGTGCGTCTTAATGCATGTTATTTCAAATGTTTGTCATCAGTAACTCAATGCAAGACATTGCTAGCACCAAATAACTTCAAAACTAAAACCAACCGTTGGCTAGTAACTGAAATAGCTTTGTTGGCTGTTTGATTAAAATAAATTAACTTATGTAGGTGAAGAAGTTAAATGAGGCCATTTAAAATTCACTGCGTGGCTGAAAAAATAGGTTGCCTAGACTCATCAAATGAGAGTACCACATCTAACATAGTCATGCTCAATATTTTTCATATATTTGAAAGAATATATCCCCATACCTATTCCAAATATATGCCGAAACATGTAATTTACAGTAAAACAAGAGTCCAGGTAGCATTTATTACAGTTCTTAATACAATATATGATTACTATCAGTGTGTTGTGCCCATACCTATTCCTAATATATGCCGAAACATGTAATTTACGGTAAAACAAGAGTCTAGGTAGCATATATTACAGTTTTTAATACAATATATGATTACTATCAGTATGTTGTGCCATGATTGAAGCTTCATTCCATATCCCTCCAAAGCTTTTATTTTATTGCTACATTACAAATGAAGCCAATAAATATAAGAGGGCAATCTTTTAAGATAAAAAAGAAACTGAAGCTTGAATACACAAAGGAAATAATTTCTCGGCCTTCTGAATCCATATGTTTGATGCGGTTCAACTTTGTGGTTTAGTTGTCTTGGAAGATGCTAACTGCAATTGGAGTGATAGACCTAACTACAGTTTTCGACCAGCTTGTTTAACTATCCGCTCACCTTCAAAACAAGTACTTGAAATTGTCCTACTATATATCATCATAGTAGAGCCCAATATATCATCTCTAAATCCACATGCTTTGAAGAAGAACAATTAATACATATCATGTTTTTCAAGAACAATTAATACAAATCATTTCATCAATGACCCTGCCAAAGTAACCTCATATATATGTGTGTATATATATAAATATTTCAATCCCAACTTTCCATGTAACCAAGCCACCGGTGTAGTAGCAACTGAGAAATGACTTATGTTGCTTTCAAGTCTTGGTTGACATTAGGTCGAGGATTCAAACCTCGACAACCCCCTTTCCCTTGATTATCTCAAGTTTTTACATAACTTGTTTGCAACTAGTCTATATGATGATGTTTATTGAATGAGATAAACTATGTAGTTCAATGAAAGAATGAAAGCACCTATCTAATAAAATTTAAGGCCCTTTTAGATTTGGTGTGAAGGTAGCAGAAGAAAGCCATTGAGCCAGATATCATAAAAACCAATCAGTAAGATGACAGCCAATTGTAATACACTTGGCTAGCCTTTGTTAGGACTTTGCAGCACGTTTCAAAGCAAGAAAGAGAGGCAGCATACTGGTAAAACCAATAAAACTAAGGGGGATATGAAACAGACTTACTGAGGAAAACATATAAGTTATGACATTTCAACACAATGACAAGAATTACCTCTCCTTTCTGGAACAAAGAGCAGCTATGTCATAAATATCAATAGTTGCAAAGATAGATCACAACCCAAACAGAAGATCAACTCTTCAGTCTTCTGGTTTACTAATGCTTTCGGTTCATGCATTCAACAGTCAAATAAAAAACTAGAAAGTATATGCAGCTATGATGTAGTATAATAACTAAATGCGCTAAATGGATTCCATAGCATCTCAAAGTTTACCACCCATAAGTGCATGAATCAATGACCACTCACTAAAGATAGTCCTTATTTACAACACAAGTACCTAACTCAAAGTCTAATAATTCCATGGGAACCTTTAGCAAGTAAAATCCTATAAAAATTAAAGCATTAACATATTTCAGAAGGTCACTCTTCTAAAGAAAGTGAAGTGTTTTATTATAATAAAAGCAAAGCATAAAAGCAGCTTTTGAAACCATTTCTAGGCCTCAGCTTCTTAGAAACACATCTTCAGCAAATAAATCATATACAAGCTGAGCATAGTAAAGAAAATGCAGAAATTGAAACTTAGGAAGCAGCTACAAACTTAAATTCAATTGTCTTTTCATTAACAAGAATTCAATAGCAAAATTAAGTAAACTAGAGGACTTTTCAATGAACAGAGCAAATATATACAAGAGGCTAAACTTACATTAAAATTCTCTCTTAAAAGAACATAAACCACTGAACTAAGCTCCGAATTCTAGGGTTCTTATTTTTACTTTTGTATGGATGAATTTGAGAAAATCTTATCTGGAAAAACAATGCATATAAAAACACTGTCAAATCATTTTAACATTAAGTTGATGCTGAGTTGGAATGGGAAACTGAAACCATAAAATTTGAGCCAAAGCTTCATTTTATAAACAGAGTGAAAGAAAACTACAGCCAATTCTTTACTGGTTTTTCATTTCAACAGAAAGGAACAGGAAAAATAAATGAAATATAAAAAATAAAATTCAACAGAAAGGAAGATTACCAGTCTTGAATTTGCGGTAGAATCTCTAACGCTTTCAGCCGAAGAGGAACGGAAGAAGGAGAAGGAGCCTTACCTGGATGAAGGAGGAACCGGAAGAGGTCTTTGACCAAACTGATTTGCAACCCAAGGGGAAGGGGAAGGGGAAAGGAGAGAAGAAGGGTAACCAAACATCAAAAAATCCTGAAGAATGCAACTGAAGAATATATGGGTAAAAGAGGAAAAGAAAAAGCAACTGAAGTTGCTAAAGTTTTCTTGGAGCAAAAGGCTCCAGTCTGGATTTAAACCTCCAGTAAGGTGAAATGCATTTTCAATGTACTAAAGGATGCTTTCCAAACAGCCTTGTGTTTACTAACATTTCAGTTGTAATTTTTTTTAGCCTAAAAAAATCAACACACTGAGAACCAGTTGCATCCAAAGGAAGCCTAGGTCATTGAGAGATACAAATTGGTTTGTTAAAGCGATGATGGATGATGAGGGTTTGTAATTGTGGGGTGAGAATATGCGAAATAAGTTTTATTTTGGTTTCAACTTTCGCCTTTTCTTTTTTCATAAATATAAAAAAGCTTTAACAGAAGGAAAATATAGAAAAGCTACGTTAAAAGAGACAAAGAAATGAGGAAAATAAAGGGAGAAGTAAAAGAGAATGAAAAAAAAAAAGAAAAAAAGGAAAAATTAAAAGAACATAAAAGAAAAAAAAATTAAATTGTTCAAAACGAAAAAATATGGGAATCAATTGTATAATTTAACCTAAATCTTTTATTTGAAATAATGATTTAACATGTCACGTCAGCTTACTGTTACATCATTAGCTCATTGACGAAAATGTTACAACACGTTAACGTAAATGACTAAAATGTAACCTGAGGTAAACAAAAGTGACTATTTTAATAGTTTACCTAATAATTAATTTATAAAATGAATACATAAAAGAAATATTTTCTAAGATTTTGTCAATATTCATAGGATAAATCATACCAAAGTTAAAAAAATTCCCGTAAAATTAGTTGGATGAGATTTTAAAGATATGTTTCCTTGGCTTTGAACCACATTAGAATCCTATATACACAAAAATATTTTAAGTGATATCTTGACAACTTTTTTTTTAATAATAATGTTAACAATAGAAATAAAATGTTTTAACAAAAAATAATAATTATTTATAACATTTAAATATTACCTTGTCTATTTAAGCGAAACAAAATGTATTAGTAGCATTGAGATTTGACACTATTTTTTTTTTTAAAAATTTTTGTAATCACACTATTGACACCATTTTTTTTTGAAAAACGGGGTCGACTTGGATTTTAAAAATGAAAAACGAAAACGGGAGTCGCCACCAATCTTTTTTTGTGAAGTGTGATCGGATCACCTCGAAAAGAGGTTGTTTTTAATAAACGATTTGATTTTATTAAAACAACAATTTTGGTCTACGAAATTCCGAAAAATGAGTTCGGGAGTCGGTTATGCACAAGGAAGGATTAGCACCCTCGATACGCACAAAATTGGTACCTAGCTTAATGTCTTGGTGTCGAAAATTAAAAAACTCGAAAAGAATTTAAAAATACGATCCCTCTTTATATTGTGTTACTTTATATTGTGTTATTTTAAAATTACTCGAATAAATAAAAATGGAAAATGCCTCCTTATCTCAAGTAATAAGATGTCACATCCAGTAAGTTAGGACCCGACATCTCATATTTTGAGAATAAGTTTGCCTTTCATTTTTTACTTAAACCTCATTTGTTTTAATTTTAAAAGGATATTCAGTTATTTAGGATCAACGCGAGAAAAATCGAAGCTCAGTAAGTTAGGGCACGATTTCTCGAATTTTCTAAATACAGAATATTGCCTTTATTTTCGAAATTTTCTTTTTACAAATTTGGGTAAAAAATAATGCAACGTTTAAAAATAATGTGCGAATGCAGGGTTCATGTTGATGGAATGACAATTTACAATATGGTGAAGTAATTTTCAAACAACATGATATACGAATGAATCACCATAGCAAGGAAATACGAGTAAACGAAATAATACACATAATGGCAATAATTATACGACACATCGAATGCAAATACCAATAATCAACGTAAACAAAACGAACAATACATATAAGTCAATTTAAAAAATAATAGCTCAAATGAATGATTGGTAAAGGCCTTTTCAAAATAAACGATACAAATGAACAGAACATGTAAAAAAACACACACTAAAAAAAGCAATGTATACAATCAAAAATAGATGACATACATAAATATAAAATAGTTTTTCAAATATATACATACATAGATTTTGAAGGATATAATAAATAATATATAAAAATTTAGATGAATTTAGCAGTTTCAAATGGATTATAAACATAAAAAATAAAAGAAAAATAATAATGATAAAAGGCATTTTTGATAAATAAATAAATTAAAAGGACCAAGGATGAGGTTGAAATGGAATTAAAATTAGGGGCTTTAATTGCAAAAATATAAACAGGTCGCAAGGGATTAAAATGACGCATGCGCGAAGGACGAATGACTAATCGGTTATATGCCCCAGTCCTAGAGCGCAACGTTTCAGCGCAAAGGACCGTACATAGTCAAAGGACCTGATTGAAGTAGGAACAAAACTCGCAGCCCAAATAAAAAAGAAGAGAAGATCAGATAGCATGACGTTATAAAAGCGGAGGGGCTGAACATGAAATTAGCCCCTCCAAGCAAAACACGCGGATCCTTTGCGTTAATGGGTCGGGTCGTGGGTCACACATCAAAACGGCGTCGTTTTTGGCCACTAATGCTAAAGTCCAAAACGACGCCGTTTTACACCTTATATAAATGCTAAAAACAACAAATAAAATAGTTTTTCTTTCATTTTTCAGAAGGAAAGAAAAAAAACCAGAGAGCACTTGGACTCTCTCTCTCTCGACACCCCCCAAAATCCGGCATAGGTTTTGGGCCGTGGCTGCCACCATGATACCGCCCTGGACGGTGGCCGGCGTTGCACGGAGGGGCTATTTTAAGCCCTGTTTCGAGTTATGCACGAATGCCACGCTCTTCTATCCAACGGCCGTGAGAAAAAGGCCCTTCACTCCGCCTTTTAAAGTCAATTTCAGCGACGGAAAAGCCTCCGACGACACGACTGAGGGGCAGTCCAGGTAATTCCAAATTATTTTCTTTTTTTATTCTATATTATTTATTAAAATAAATTTGTAAAAGAGATTACTAAATAAATAAAATAGAAAAAAGAGTAAGAACAAAGAGATTTCAGTCAACCTTTAACTGTTGTTATATTTTGATTATTTGGTGCGCGTAAAAAAATTTACAAGAGGGTACTTTGGCTTTTATAGCCATATTACAACTGTTAATTTCTATTCTTTGTTTATTTTCGTTGTTGCGTGTTTATTGGTCTCTGCAGGTGTCAGACGAGGCCGATGGTGGTGGCAGAGGCGTGCACAAGGAGTGGCAGAGGCGCAGGAGGCATACGACGGCCATGGGCAGACCTAGGTGTGGTGCACCTAGGGTTTCCTTTAGCTTAAAAAATTTTAAGTTTTTTGGGCTAGGGTTTTTCTAATTTTTGGGCCTATTGGGTTTGGGCTTGTAATTGAACTGTTTTTATTTTTTGTTTTGCTGGTATGGGCCCGGGCAAAAATGAGCTCTTACAGCTGCCCCTCTTTGCTCATTCTCGTGTAACAAGAATAGAGCAAAGACTAAGAAAGACCAATTTTGCCCGGTTTTGCCGAGTCTTGACTTCTTGGTGCCTTTCTTCTTCAAGTAGCCTCACTCTAGTCCACCGCGTCTTATTACTTTGATCCACTTTACGGCATATTTAGAGAGATATGACTTCATTGTACTCTACTGCAACTCTATGGGGACGAGATTTGTGGTTTTAGTCTGTTCCACTGCAACTTCAGGGCGATAAGACTTGATAAGATCTAATTCGACATACGGCAACTTTAGAGGTATATGATTCATCGTTTTAATCCGCTCCACTGCAACTTCAGGGAGATAGGATTAGTAGCTTCAGTCTGCTCCACTGCAACTTCAAGGAGATAGGATTAGTAGCTTCAGTCTACTCCACTGCAACTTCAAGGAGATAAGAATGGATGTGATTTACTCTACTACAACTTTAGAGAGATAAGATCTGTGGTTTTAATCCGCTCCACTGCAACTTCAGGGAGATAGGATTCGCCATTGCGGTCTCAATTGCAATGTCAGGGAACACGATTCGCAGTCGTAGCTTTAATCTTTTCCACTGCACTGCCAGGGAAGTAAGATTCACCGTTGTGGCTTTAATCTTTTTAATTGCAATGTCAGGGAACAAGATTCGCAGTTGTAGCTTCAGTCTGATCCACTACATCGCCAGGAAAGTAAGATTCGTCGTTGCGGCTTCAATCTTTTTAATTGCAATGTCGGGGAACAAGATTCGCCATTTGAGCTTTAATCTGTTCCACTGCAACACCAGGGAAGTAAGATTCGCCGTTGCGGCTTCAATCTTTTAAATTGCAATATTAGGGAAGCAAGATTCACCGTTGCGGCTTCAATATTTTAAATTGCAATATCAGGGAAGCAAGATTCACCGTCATAGCTTTAATCTGCTCCATTGTACTGCCAGGGAAGTGAGATTCACCGTTGTGGCTTCAATATTTTTAATTGCAATGTCGGGGAACAAGATTCGCTGTTGTAGCTTCAATCTGATCCACTGCATCGCCAGGAAAGTAAGACTTGCCGTTGTGGCTTCAATCTTTTTAATTGCAATGTCGGGGAAGCAAGATTCGCCGTCGTAGCTTTAATCTGCTCCACTGCACTGTCAGGGAAGGTAACTTCATTGATCTGTTCTCTGGGGAACATGACCCGTAGAATCCATTTTATGGACCTACTTATGCCTAGTGATTAGGATATCATTGTTCAAAATGAATCAAATGCTCCTAACTAGATGTGTATGTATGATATTTGCATGAATGCAGAAATGTTTATGAGAATGATCCATTTTTAATGTTTGAGTTGTGATGGCTCATTATTCACTAAGGCTCTATTACCAACATGTCAGAACGCTATCTCATTAAGCTAGTAACACTCATCTCTTGCTTAATTGGATTGCCCCCACTGTAATCTTCAAAGCTCAATCTGCTGTAATCTTCAAGGTTCAGTCCACTGTAATTTTGGGACATAAAATTTGAACCATTTTCCTCCAACTGTAGTATAAGATCTGGCTCTTTCTCAATCCTCTCCCACTACAATTCGGGGATATAGGATCTGAATCTCTTTGGCCTTACACCATTCTCATGGTGTCGTACCAAATGTTTATGTACAATTGCAAAATTTTTTCGAGAAACCTCTTTTTATCACTCGGTGATCATTGCTCATTTGTTCATTGAAACTCTGTCACGAACACGACGTTTTGTCGTTTTGTTCAATCCATGTTTGGACAACAAAATCCAAAATGATAGTCTTAATTTAGACTCCCTTCTTAGACATTTCAACCTTTAAACCTGGTGTGTTCTAAACAATAGTCCTGTTTAAGGTTCTTGTATTATTTAGAAACTTTTAGAGTAATATGCAAAACTCATTTCGCTTGAATATTTAGTTCATTAATCGTTATTTCAATGAAAAATGCTCAAACAAGATTATCAAACTGGACAAGATGAAATTTCGTTAAGAGCAAAGCACGAGATGAATGTATCAATCAGGATAACAAATTTTGCTAGAATACAAAATGAGCATAAATTAATCAAGATGATGTATTTTGTCAAAAATACAAAAAATGAATAAAATAGAAATAGGTGCCCCAAATATCATAGTATGAGCTTCTCTGCCCCAAACTTCTTGAGAACCCTTTTGAACTTGATATGTGTTTAGAAGTCCTAGAAGACTTTGTTGATGCCCCAAGATGTAGCATCCCTCTTTCTTGTCAATTCGAAGAAGACAAGACTACCACATGCCCCACCTTTGATCAAACTTTGAACTGCCCATTCCTGGGATTTCAATTCAAAACCCCTTTGGTCTCAAAGCGCCCTTTGTGGGTTTTTACATTGGCCTCTCATTTTCTTTTCTTTTCTTTTCGTTTCTTTTTTCAAGTGAAGTATTTATTGCCTGAATCAAAATTCTCAAGATTAGGCAGGTTCTTGCCATCCATCTTGGTCAATACTGAAGCTCTCCTAGATAAGGCATTCCATATAAGATCCTTCCCAATTTGGCATCCACTTTTTTTTGAAGTCTTTCTGTATGGGAAGGATTTTTTCGATACCAGGTGCTCCTCATAGAATTGTCTGGGGTGAACCTTTTGGTGAGCTTGCATCATTTATTTTTTGGTACATTTGATTATGACGAATGACTTTGAAACTTTCTCTTCAACCGAGATTAGATCCAAAGACTCAAAAAGAAGGAATCTTAGCTTAAATGGGCAAAACCACCATAAGCCAAAGCGAAAGGCGTTGCCCGGTAGAGTTTTTTTTTGCCTCCACTGAACTGTTCATTTTGGGGCAACATAGTGTTAATCTTGAACATACTGCAAACTTTTGATGTTGTGCTGTTGTTCAAATTCAATGCATCGTCTGATATGAGCCTTTTGGCATTCCATACTGACATATGATTTCTTTTTCGGGAATTTGATGACCGTCGACTTTGTGACATCGGCATATGAAGCAGCTTTTGCCCACTTAGTGAAATAATCGACGACCATAGATGAATTGATGATCGCCAAAAACCTTAGGAGAGATTGGCTCAATGACATCTGTGCCCCACATAGAGAAAGGCCATGGCTTCCATTGATTCTTTGTAAGGTAGGATCTTGTTCTGCCATCATTGACAAATCAGGGGATAAGTTACAGTCTCAGTTACCTTCAAAGTCCTGAGGCTCATCTAGACACATATCTTGCTCAAAAGGAAACTCTGAGTCAATAGCAGTGTCGTTCATGTCTTTGATATCTGGAGACCTGTTGTAGGGATGAAGGCAGATCCAAAGAATAAAAGAATCTAAGAATATTTATCTGTACAGTATGATTATGAATGAAATGTAAACAATGAAAGAATATTTGCTCGAAGTGAGAAACAAAGATGCATTTTTATTGAAAAAAAAATATTGAACATAAGCCTATCTCACAAAAGGATTCTTATTGCTCCTAGGCTTAGAGCAATAAGCGTGTTTTGGGCATTACTTTGAATTAGGTCTAAAAAAATACAGGGATCTATCCTACAGTCCCATTGTTCAAAACACTCCCAAGTGTGTTAAGGGCAGATGCCTCATAAATTATCTTCCCCAGCTCTCTCTTCAGATACGGCGTTAACATTCAAATTTCCCAACATTTCTTCCGGGCCATTGACTTTTTCAAAGAATTCCAACTCTTTATTATCCATTAGACTTTGCACCAAGGCTTTGAATTCAGCGCACTCCTGAACTTCATGGCCTTTTTTAGCGTGGAACTCACAGTAGCTCCTCATCCATTCTGGTCTCTTCTCCAAATTTTGAATGGTTAATCTCATGCCCATCATTTGTTTCAAAACCCATTTCAGTGGGGTTTTTACTTCTATAACATTGGTTTTGGTTCTCTTTCCTCCACTCTCAGCTATCGCATTTACTCTTGGGTCTGGATGACTGGGTAATGGATTTCCTACCACAATAGGTCCCGATGGATCGTCAAACTTCACGATGCCTATATTAATAAACCTTTCAACTAAATTTTTAAATGTAGTTCAATTTTCAATCGAGTGCCCCGTAGTTCCTGCGTGATACTCGCATTTGGCATTCACATCGTGCCATTGGGGTGTGGAGGTTGCATGGGTTTTGAGTAGAACGGAGGTACAACATGCGCATCAAATAGTTTCTGATATAACTCCTTATACGTTACCAGGATAGGTGTGAACTAGAGTCTTTCTGTGTTTGGCCTCGAGTTGGATTCTTGCTTTGAGTGGTCTTAATAGCTAGCTGCTATCGTCCTTGGCTGGCCTACAGTGACTGATTTTGAATACCCTTTATTATACAAGCTCAGGCTGCTCACTTCATTTTCTTTGTGCTTTGGGGTTGATCTTTTGGCACTTCCCCCGCATCTATCTTCCCATTTCTTATGGCGTTTTCAATCATCTCGCCAAACATTACCATATCTGAGAAGCTCATAGTAGCTGTTCTCAACATGTGGTTTATGAATGGGGCTTTCAGAGTGTTGATGAAAAGTATTGTTGTTTCTTTCTCTAGAAGAGGTGGTTGGACTTGTGCCACTACCTCTCTCAATCTTTGGGCATATTACCTAAAACTCTCACTTTGCTTCTTTTCCATGTTCTGTAATGTGATTCTATCGGGTGTCATATCTGTCACATGACTGTATTGCTTCATAAAAGCTTGCGCCAAGTCTCTCCATGAACTAAATTTAGCATGACTCAGCTGGTTGTACCACTTGGCTACAGACCCGATTAAACTGTCTTGGAAGCAGTGGATTAACAGTTGATCGTTATTGACGTATCCTGTCATCCTTCGATAGAACATAGTGATGTGAGCTTCAGGACAACTAGTCCCGTTGTATTTTTCGAACTCCGGCATCTTGAACTTAGGCGGGAGCACTAAATCAGGGACCAAACTCAGGTTCTTGGCGTCAGCTCCATAATGGTAGTCGGTGTTCTCCATGGCTCTAAATTTTTCCTCTAGCCATCTACATCGGTCCTCCAGTTGTTTTGGTAGTTCCATTCTTGCCTTTTCTATTTCTGCCACGTCATCGAGATCCGAGACCACAGGATTGGTGGGGTTATCCTCGGGATTAGAACTCGAGCCCATTTGAAAATGCACTGGTACTGAGGCACTAGCCAGATATTGAGGTCTAATGGTAACAGGTACCCTCTGTGGGTACACCTCTGGTTGTGCTTGGATGTTAGTTGGGGTGAAACCTGGAGGATAAGCAGGGTCATCATGATCATCCCCCGCATTAACTACATGGCTTTTTCCTTTATCATTCCTTCCAGCCAATAACTGTTTCAATTGGTTCATCATAGTGTTTTGTTACTCTTGCATGTCTTGTTGAATTTTATATAGTCATTCCTGCATCTGATCTTGCATCTCTTTTTGCAGTTGTTCCAATCTTTCTAACCTCAGATCCATTACCTTTGTTTGACGACGGGTACCGTAGTGATATTTGGTTGGTGGATTCTTGTTGGTTTCCAGGGTAACTAAAATAATTTTACCTAATTTGGGTCCTTTTATGAAAATATAATGCATATGACGTAATGCAAATGCATGGATGCAATGAATGCCATGAATGCGAACGAAGAGAAGCGTTGATTCTGATTCGATTCTATTAGAACAAATTTTCTAGAAAATAAATCTCTTTACGTAAAATGGATATTTATACGGCCTTGCCCTCATACTCCAGGTGAAGACATCGATCTTTTCCTCATCCGGGTGCTAAGATCAAATCTCGCGAACTCTTCAAAAGGGACGTCTCTTCTATTTCCTTTTGCTTAATCCGGGTCACGACTTGTTACTCACTCATCCTCGCAGTGCTCGTTGGCTTCTCTTTAAGAAAGTTCAGCAGCTCTCGAATAACTTTTTCATCTTGAATCCTTGGGTAACAGAGCAATAGTCATGTAGACCTCCTTCATCCTTCTCTTATCACGTTTTCTTGGACTATATTCGGACAACCGTATTGACGTCCACTTTATCAAGAAACTCGTTTTCTTATGACAAGCTCTCTATTTACATACCGAACATGAATTAACACCTCTTTTCTATGATGAAAATGTAATGCAATCATAACAAAGAAGAAACAGGTTAGTACAAAGCAAAAGCAAGCAAGAATAAATAGAACATATATTTGGGTAACCACTAGGGGCTTGAAGTGGTTCTACCTAGGGTAGGCTCTTAGGTTCACTACGTGTAGTTCAGCTCTAAAGGTACCCGGACCAGAAGATTCCTCGATCCTCACCCATTATAGGCTCATACGGACAGAGTTCAGTTTAGGGGAATACATTTCCCTATGGCTGCACGGAGATGAAAATCTCACTAAGACATAGGTACGGATGTATCCCGAAAGTGGTCCGTTATCCTGCACGGAGGTGAAAACCTCACGAAGGAGTAGCTTCTCACTCCCACTTAAAAAAGGGTATGACCGAGTGGTCATACAATGTAATGTACAGAAATATATCCGAAATTAAACTAACACAGCGATTATAAATGACAATGAAGATCGTAATAAAGACGAATGAGAATGTAACGAAAGGATCGTATATTTAAACCAAGTTTTTAATTTTCGACGAAAATAAAAAAAATAATCTATACGTGGCTTGACTCTCTTATTTTGTCCCCAGCGGAGTCGCCAAGATGTTGACACCATTTTTTTGTGAAAACGGGGTCAACTTGGATTTTAAAAATGAAAAACGAAAACGGGAGTCGCCACCAATCTTTTTTTGTGAGGTGTGATTGGATCACCTCGAAAAGAGGTTGTTTTTAATAAACGATTTGATTCTATTAAAACAACAATTTTGGTCTACGAAATTCAGAAAAATGGATTCGGGAGTCGGTTACGCACAAGGAAGGATTAGCACCCTCGATACGCCTAAAATTGGTACCTAGTTGATTACTTAATGTCTTGGAGTCGAAAATTAAAAAACTCGAAAAGAATTTAAAAATACGATCCCTCTTTATATTGTGTTATTTTAAAATTACTCGAATAAATAAAAATAGAAAATGCCTCCTCATCTCGAAGTAACAAGATGTCGCATCCAGTAAGTTAGGACCCGACATCTCATATTTTGAGAATAAGTTTGCCTTTCATTTTTTATTTAAACCTCATTTGTTTTAATTTTAAAAGGATATTCAGTTATTTAGGATCAACGAGAGAAAAATCGAAGCTTAGTAAGTTAGGGCACGATTTCTCGAATTTTCTAAATACGAAATATTGCCTTTATTTTCGAAATTTTCTTTTTACAAATTTGGGTAAAAAATAATGTAACGTTTAAAAATAATGTACGAATGAAGGGTTCATGTTGATGGAATGACAATTTACAATATGGTGAAATAATTTTCAAACAACATGATATACGAATGAATCACCATAGCAAGGAAATACGAGTAAACGAAATAATACACATAATTGCTATAATTATACGACACATCGAATGCAAATACCAATAATCAACGCAAACAAAACGAACAATACATATAAGTCAATTTAAAAAATAATAGCTCAAAATGAATGATTGGTAAAGGCCTTTTCAAAATAAACGATACAACTGAACAGAACATGTAAAAAAACACACATTAAAAAAAGCAATGTATACAATCAAAAATAGATGACATACATAAATATAAAATAGTTTTTCAAATATATACATATATAGATTTTGAAGGATATAATAAATAATATATAAAAATTTAGATGAACTTAGCAGTTTCAAATAGATTATAAACATAAGAAATAATAAAATAATAATAATGATAAAAGGCATTTTTGATAAATAAATAAATTAAAAGGACCAAGGATGAGGTTGAAATGGAATTAAAATTAGGGGCTTTAATTGAAAAAATATAAACAGGTCGCAAGGGATTAAAATGGCGCATGCACGAAGGACGAAGGACTAATCGGGCAATATGCCCCAGTCCTAGAGCGCAATGTTTCAGCGCAAAGGACCGTACATAGTCAAAGGACCTGATTGAAGCAAGAACAAAACTCGCAACCCAAATAAAAAAGAAGAGAAGATCAGATTGCATGACGTTATAAAAGCGGAGGGACTGAACATGAAATTAGCCCCTCTAAGCAAAACACGCGGATCCTTTGCGTTACTGGGTCGGGTCGCGGGTCAAACATCAAAACGGAGTCGTTTTTGGCCACTGATGCTAAGGTCCAAAACGACGTCGTTTTACACCTTATATAAATGCTAAAAACAACAAAAAAATAGTTTTCCTTTCATTTTTCAGAAGGAAAGAAAAAAAACCAGAGAGCACTTGGACTCTCTCTCTCTCGGCACCCCCCTAAAATCCGGCCTAGGTTTTGGGCTGTGGCCACCGCCATGATACCACCTTGGACGGTGGCCGGCGTTGCGCGGAGGGGCTATTTTAAGCATTGTTTTGAGTTATGCTCGAAGGCCACGCTCTTCTATCCAACGGCCGCGAGAGAAGACCCTTCACCCCGCCTTTTAGAGTCGATTTTGGCGACGGAAAAGCCTCCGACGACACGACCGATGGGCGGTCCAAGTAATTCCAAATTCTTTTCTTTTTTTATTCTATATTATTTATTAAAATAAATTTGTAAAAGAGATAACTAAATAAATAAAAGAGAAAAAAGAGAAAGAACAAAGAGATTTCAGTCAACCTTTAACTGTTGTAATATTTTGATTGTTTGGTGCGTGAAAAAAAATTTACAAGAGAGTACTTTGGCTTTTATAGCCATATTACAACTATTAATTTCTATTCTTTGTTTATTTCTGTTGTTGCGTGTTTATTTGTCTCTGCAGGTGTCAGACGAGGCCGATGGTGGTGGCAGAGGCGTGCATGACGAGCGGCAAAGGCGCAGGAGGCATGCGACGGCCATGGGCAGACCTAGGTGCGACACACCTAGGGTTTCCTTTGGCTGAAAAATTTTTAAGTTTTGTGGGCTAGGGTGTTTCTAATTTTTGGGCCTATTAGGTTTGGGCTTGTAACTGAACTGTTTTTATTTTTTGTTTTGCTGGTATGGGCCCGGGCAAAATGGGCTCTTACACACACCTTCAAGAAAGAAAATAAATAAATAAATTTGTGCATATATATATTATAAAAAAAGCTTGGTAGTTTGAAATCGTAAAAATTAAAAGTATTAAACTTTAAATATCATATAATACTTGTATTACTTTTGGAGTCGACAAGTGCGCTTTGTATGCCTCTTTTGCTTACAACATGAAGAGGTTTTTGAGTTACCCTTTCGCTTTAAAGCTCTTTTCATCCTTAGAGATCGAGGACACCTTTTGGTAGTTACATGTGAAGGATCATGTAATATAATATTCTGTGAGTCAATATCTTTAAGAGAATTCTTGCTTCTCAAAATGTCAATGCTACTAGTCTTCTCATCTTCAATTTTCAAGGCATCAAGCTCTTCAAATAATCGTTTTAAAGCTCCAATTGCCACATCTTCATGTTTTTGAGCTCTTGAAGATTTTTCTGAAAGCTACAAAGAATGACCCATTGCACTGTTAAACAATATTGTTGAAGACATTATTTGATTATCAAATTGTTCATTGCATATGCTCTCAACTTCTCACTTTTTAGCATTTCTTATCCACCGATTTAAAATATAATGTTTAGGTAATGAATGTACCTCCTTTTTAATTAAAATGGTCAATTCATGCCTACACATAATGCCTACAAAATCAAACATATGACATGAA
The DNA here is from genome assembly GCF_007990345.1 of Gossypium hirsutum. Taxonomy (NCBI): domain Eukaryota; kingdom Viridiplantae; phylum Streptophyta; class Magnoliopsida; order Malvales; family Malvaceae; genus Gossypium; species Gossypium hirsutum. The sequence continues at coordinate 17,361,399 of NC_053438.1, forward strand.
TAAGTTATGGTTGTTGACCAGCATCAAATGTCATAATATATTCTACATTTTGTTTGTTAAACTCATGCACCCTGTACTTGTATATTTTCTCATTTACAACTACCTTTTCTGTCGAGAATGAATTAATTCATTTTGAAATTTTTTTCAACATTTTTCTTGTGTACACCTTTGAAGCTTCTTTCTCTATTGGGTATAATGCATTTTTAATTGGCTTCGAATTCATTGTTATTCTCCCTTTCTTTGTTGTATCTTGCATCAAAGGTCTTGTCATACTAAATCACAAACTTACCTATGGATGTGCTCGAGTTGACAAAACCTTTGAAATATTTGTTTAGACTTTCATTTCTCTAAGTAGTCGACATTCCGACACAAAAGTTGAATCTCACATAAGCAAGGATCCATTTTTCTCCAAATGTGATACAACTTTTTTCAATAACCTATTATCTTGTAAACCGTAATTTTCAATCATCTTTCTCCATTATGATTCAAACTCGTCTGAAACTAATATATAATGGATGCACCTAAAAATTGGTTTTTAAAATCATCGAATTGATGGTAAATATGACTGAGATACTTTGGAAATTTTTTTTCAATTTGCCACATGCAAAAATGATGTGTAGTATGTGGCTATACCATTGCAACTGCATTAATTATGCCCCCATCTGTTTTTGGATGAAATCTAAGCATTGCTTCCAACCAAGTGTTCAATAACCACACAAATGTTTCTCTAATCTCGTCCCACAACAAAACACAACCAAATAAGATGGAGTGATGATGATTAACTATAGTGAAAGGAACAAAAGGAATTTTATACCCATTTGTCAAATAGATTGGATCAAAAGCCACATCACCAAAATACTTATATGCCATCTGGATTTAGCATCAACCCAAAAACAATTAGCTAGTTGACCTTTAAGATCCACTTGTATTGCATAAAAAAAATATCAGATTCTTTGATTGACATTCCTTGAAGTAACTAAGCATTAATTTGTGCATCTTCTTCTTTAAGTTATTTCTACCTTCTACTACTCAAAAAAAATTGAATATTCCTCTTATTTAAGCCAACCATATCAATGCCTCTTGTTTCATTAGCTAAAACTGACATGATTTTACTAAGGCAAATACCCGAATCATCAAGTGCATCAATCAAATTCCTTTGAGCTCTTGTCCTTTTCTATGAACTCGTAAATATAGAGCACTTTTTGGAGTCGCGAGCTTGTGGTTGTGATATTTAACAAATCTAGAAACTAACCATTTGTTGTCATCTTTCTTGGAGACATAAATCAGTGCTTTGTATCCCACTCGTGTCTCATCCAAAGGTTCTTGAACCTTGTCTTCTTTTTCAAGATACTTTTTGTCTCGATAACCTTCCTTTGAACAAACAAATACTTGTCCAATAATCTCTTGATTTTTTTGATATTCCGTAATACAATTCTTACGTATCCCAAAATCTTCTTGCTTTGCATACTTAGTATTGTATTTTAAAGCATCTTCCAATGACTAAAACTCCATTCCTATAAATGGTTCTAGACATTCTTGATTCACATCTTTATTTAGTTTGCCCTATTCAATTATTGAGAAACATGATCTTGATCAATTCCATCAACATCCAATTTATTAACAAACATTGTTTTCATTGTGAACCTACAATCAAAATTAACTTTTTTATCGATAACTAAAATAAGAAATAAATTATCTTCACAATATTTAAAAATATACAAAAATTATAGTCACTATCACAACTATTTAATTAAAATATTGATTCAATTACAACATCTTAATTATCAAAAAACCATTCAAAATTTAGTATTTGAATCTAAAGATCCCACTCCTTTAATAACTCAATCAAGAAAATTCAATATATAATTTCATCCAAATACTTAATTTCTATGAGATAATGTAAAAATAGAATATCGATAATGACAATTTATCGCAAAGAAAAAGAGAGAGAAAAATAAAGAACACACATATTTTACGTGGAAACCCTTTCAAGAAAAAACCATGGGCAGAAGAGAAGATAATTCACTATGTCGAATTTGAATTATTACAAGAGGAGTAGACTATGTCTATTTATAAGCTTGTAAAACCATATTCTAATAGGAGTGTAGTAAGATTAAAACACCTTATTCTAATCAATATCAAATAGATGGAGTTTAATAAGGTTTAAAAAACCTTATTCTAAAATAAAATAAGAGAAGTACAATTTTATAGGGATTTTACTTTTATTTTATTTTACCACAAAATTTGATTTAAATAAGGATTTGGGTCACTTAATTCTAACAATCTCCACCTTGACACAAATTTTTAATGAACAAGTTCTTCATCGCGATCTCTCAACGAACAAGTTCTCTACCTCTTCCATAAAACCCCTTAAGGGTTTAACTTCAACAATGAACACCAACCAAGTCTAAGCAATGCTCAAACTTGATTATAGGAAGTGACTTAGTCATCATATCTGCAGGATTTTCATGAGTACTAATTTTGCTCACAACAATATCACCACGAGCAATAATATCACGAACAAAATGATACCGAACATTAATGTGTTTTGTTCTCTCATGAAACATTTGATCTTTTGTAAGGAAGATAGCATTCTGACTGTCACAAAATACTGTATTGATTTGAAGGTCTTCATTGAGTTCACTAAAGAGTCCCTTCAACCAAATAGCTTCTTTACAAGCCTCAGTAATCGCCATGTACTCAGTTTCAGTGGTAGATAAAGCAACTGTAGTTTGCAAAGGGGCTTTCCAACCGATTGCACAAACTCCGATTGTAAAGACATAACCTGTGAGAGATCTTCTTCTACCAAGGTCTCCAGCAAAATCAACATCAACATACCCTATGACTCCATCTCTAGTTCTTCCAAACTGTAAGCAAACATCAGTAGTACATCATAAGTATCTTAAAATCCATTGAACTGTTTTCCAATGTTCTTTATCAGGAATCACCATGTATCTGCTAACTGCACTGACTATATATGATAAATCTGGACATGAACAAGCCATAGCATACATGAGAGATCCCACTGCACTAGAGTATGGAACGTGTGACATGCACTCAATCTCATCATCTGATTGTGGAGACAAAGCCAATGAAAATCTGAAATGAGTTGCTAAAGGAGTACTAACAGGCTTAGCATTCTGCATATTGAATCTGCAAAGAACTTTCTCAATGTACCCTTTTTGACTTAGGTACAATTTACTTGCTTTTCTATCTCTGAGAATCTCCACACCAAGTATCTTCTTTGCTGGTTCCAAATCTTTCATCTCAAATTCTTCACTTAGTTGGGCTTTGACCTTTCTTATCTCTCATTTATCTTTCACTGCTATCAACATGTCATCAACATAAAGGAGTAGATACACAAAAGAACCATCACTGTTTTTCTTAAAGTAAACACAACTGTCAAAGCTACTTCTTTTGAAATCATGAGAAGTCATAAAGGAATCAAACCTCTTGTACCACTGTCTTTGTGACTGTTTCAAACCGTAAAGGGACTTTTTCAGCAAGCAAACATAGTCCTCTTTTTTGAGACTTAAAACCCTCTGGTTGTTGCATGTAAATATCATCCTCAAGTTCTCCATGCAAAAATACAGTTTTTACATCTAACTACTCAAGCTCTAAATTATGCATGGCCACAATACCAAGCAAGCAAAACTTGAATCGAACTATGCTTCACAACTGAGGAGAACACATCTGTGAAGTCTACTCTTGGAATTTGACTGTAACCCTTTGCAACAAGCCTTACTTTATAACTGGGTTCTTCAATTCCTAGAGTCCCTTATTTCCTTTTAAACACCCATTTACTATGAACAACCTTTTTACCTTTAGGAAGTTTCACAAGATCCCATGTTTTGTTTTTGTGGAGTGATTCCATCTCCTCTTGCATAACAAACATTCACTTCTCTGAGTCTTCACAGCTAACCGCTTCAGAATAATTAGATGGCTCTTGGTTTGCATCTATATATTCAACCACATTTAAAGCATAAGCAACTAGATCAGCCTCGACATACTTCTTTGGAGGTTTAATTTCTCTTCTAGTTCTGTTTTTGGCGATAGAGTATTATGGTGAAGAAACAACTCTATTCTAAATTTTTGTATTGGCTTGATGAGTCGACTCTGTTGTAGATTTTGGATTAATCTGATGCTCCACCTACTTTTGATTTTCTTTATTGGAAGAGTCTTTAAGAGAAAAGTTAGGTAGCATAGCAATTTCATTAAAAACAACATCTCTGCTAATCATAACTTTTCTATTTTCAGGACACCATAACTTATACCCTTTTACACCAACTTTATAACCAAGAAAAACACATTTAATGGATCTCAGTTCCAATTTTCCATTATCAACATGAGCATATGCAAGATACTCAAAGATTTTTAAATCAGAATAGTCAGCAGGATTACCATACCATACCTCTTGTGGAGTTTTTTTCTCAATGGCAATGGATGGAGATCGGTTGATTAAAAAACATGCAGTTGAGGCTGCTTCGGCCCAAAATGACTTTGGTAAGTTGGCATTTGACAATATACATTGAACCTTCTCCATGATCATTCTATTCATTCGTTCTGCAACTGTGATAGCCCGAAATAGGGCCTAATTTGAATAGTGGTTTCGTAACCACAAATCCGAAGTGAAATAGTTTAATTTTATAAAGTTTTATTAATTTCCGATTTATTGAAATATTGTGTGAAAATATGGATAGGAAATTTTAATGATTTAGTGCCTAATTGAATTTTTAGGACTAAATTGAGAAAAATGCAAAGTGTGTCTAATTAGTGATTAAATGACTTAATTGAATTATTGCATGAAATTGGAAGTGTTTATGTGGCAATTAGACCATAAATTAGTGATATGGACACAAAAAGGTAATTCTAGAAAAATATCTAAGTAATGGGTCAAGGGTATTTTTGTCCAAATTGAGAAAAAGACAAAATAAAGTGAAAATAAGTGTCCATCTTCTTCAAAATCAGACGTTTGCTGCCAAAAAAAAATTCATGTCACCATAGCTAGGGTTCTTGATTTTTCTAAGCTCAATTGTAAGTGATTTCTTGCCCCGTTTTTAATTATTTTCGTATTTTTATGCTTATTGAAGCTTGAATTTCATGTTTCTACCATTTAATTTAAATGAAATTAAAGTTTAAAAATTGACCCATTCATGATATAATTGTAAATTGATTAGTGATGTTAGATAATGAATGTTTGAAGTGTTAATTACAAGTTTTACTAGATGAATTTCAATGAAAATGTTGAAAAAGGACTAAATTGTGAAAGATGGTAAAGTGTGCATGAAGTTATGATTTTGTGAAATTGGGGGCTGTTATGAGCATGAAATATGATTTAGTGAAGTTTGAAATTTAAGAATTTAGTGAATTTTATTTTTACGAGCTTTGGGACAAAAGTAGAATTTTTGAAAAGTTATGGGAAAAAAATGTAAGTTCATCAAAATATTGTGTATGAGTTGTATTTGAATGGAATATTGATAAAATGCATTAAATTGTGTTAATATAGATCAAGAAAGAAGAAATAGTGGAAGTGATCGGGGAAAAGAGAAGGTTATCGACTAATTTACAAAAATAGTCGTTTTGCATCCGAGGTAAGTTACGTGTAAATAATAGTTATATTTTTATAAATTGTGAATTATATTTGATATATGAATTAATATTGAATGTGGAAGGAAAATTGTTCATGAATTATTCAAGTGATAAAGTGTTGAAAATAAAGTGTTAAGTGTAAATTCCCGGTTGAACTTAGGAATAGAAGTGGATACAAGTGACATGTCACTAAAGATTAGTGTTACAGTGTTACAGTGAGTCCCGGGTGCTGGGTGATCTAGCATGTGTTGCAGACACCTGACAGCTTGTGTGAGCAGGCCCGTGGACATTTCCAGTGTTATTGATCAGTGGTAGCTTCGGCTACATTTCAGTGGTAACTTCGGCTACATATCAGTGGTAGCTTCAGCTACATATCAGTGGTAGCTTCGGCTACATATTAGTGTGGCACTTATGTGCTAAATCTCTACGTATCTGTGTATATTCTGAGTGTTCAACGGGATTAATAATGAGTTAAAGTGAATATGAAAATGAAGTGTATATGCAGGTACAATTGAAAGAATTGAGCATGTGATAAATGTTAAATGTTAAGTGTGAAAATGTATATGCAAGTGAATTGGTAAGATTGTGCATGTGTAAGTAATTGAAATTGCTAAGAAATGTTTTGATTAGTTATATGTTAAAAGTGTTAATTATTAAATGAGTAATTATTGTTTACATGTAACTTACTAAGCTATTTGTAGCTTACACATTTTCTCATTTCCTTTGTTTTATAGTGATTTAAGCTTGCTCGAATTGGGGATCGTCGGAGCTCGTATCACACTATCATAACTATCTCGGTATTATGTGTTTTTCAGAATGTTTAAAACTATGGTATGTATAGAGTCTTAATCATTTTGAGTTTGTTCATATGATATGGCTAAGATTAGCTATTGAAATGGTTAGTGAAGATTATGTTTTGGTGTTATATATGTGAAAATGGTAGTTAATACAAAGAAGCAGTTTCTTTGACAGCAGCAGTGACGTGAATGTGAAAAATCACCATAAATAGTAGAAATGGAATTAGAGAGTGAATGATATATATAATTAAATATTATCAAGTCTATTTTTACATAAAAGAAATGGTGTAGGCAAAGGAATTTTATATTTTGAGATAATTGAATTTTAGTGTGACAGGGTCAGAATGGTTTTTGAAGTCCCCTGTTCTGACTTTAGAAAATCATTATAAATTGCACAGAAAGAATTATAGGTCATAATTTATATGTATAGATTCCTTAGTGAGTCTATTTTCAAAATAAATACATTATAACCTTATATGAATTCTGTACAATTATATAATTGATTTTTAGTTCCAAGAGGTCAGAACTGTCAAGTAGTGAAACATGGGAGAATTTAATGAATAAACTGTACTAATTTGCTAAACCAAAAATTCTAAAAATTTTATGGTAAGAAGATATATGTGTCTAGTTTTAGGGAAAATTTACAGATTTAAATTTTGATTTTCTTAACTCAAGATATAATTAAATTAGTGACAGTCGCGCAGGTGGATAGTTTTGTTGTGAACAGTGAATTTAATTTTAAAAGCAAATTTTTTATGCTCCGAATTGGTAAGTTAAGTTGGATAACATCTCGTACTCGATTCCGGCGATGGCCTCGGGTAAGGGGTGTTACAGCAACGCTATTTTGCTGTAGAGTATGATGAACTATCAAGTGTCTCATGATCCTTTCTGACTCGCACAGTTTATTAAACTCATCAGAACAGAACTTTAAGTCATTGTTTGTACAGAGGTATTTTATTTGTTTTTTGTTTGTTTTTCAATCATTGTTTTTCAAGACTTAAATGCGGAAAACACATTACTTTTCTGTTTTAGGAAGAACGCCCACACTTTTTTGGAAAAATCATCAATAAAAGTTAGCATATAATTAGCTCCACCTCTCGAAGACACTCTGGATGGCCCCCACAGATCAGAATGAATATACTCCAGTGTTCCCTTCGTGTTATAGATTCCTCTAGTAAATCGAACTCTCTTTTGCTTCCCAAAAACGCATTGCTCACAGAATTTCAATTTGTAAATTCCTTGCCCATCAAGAAGTCCTCTTTTGCTCAATTCTGCCATGTCATTCTCACTCTTATGCCCTAAGCGCGTATGCCAAAGTTTAGTAATATCATCATCTAACAAGGAAGAGGATGCGACAGCTGCATTACTAGTAGCAGTAGAACCCTACAAAACATATAACTTGGCAGTCTTTCTCTGCCCTTTCATCACAACGAGGGAACCTTTGGAAATCTTCAAAACCCCACTTTTAGCTGTGTATTTGTACCCTTTTAAATCAAAATTACTCAACGAAATTAAATTTCTCTTCAATTCTGGACACTGTTTCGTAAGTTGTAAACCAATCCCGATTGGGACTCATGTAAAAGGTGTAGCCCGAATCAAGGATTCGCTTCTCGCTCACTCTAGAATTGTTGACAGAAGCGACTAGAACTTCACCATCGCTGTAGTCTTCTACAATATCATCTTTACTGGAATTTTCTGGTTGTTTTCTATTTTGATTCGCAGCCTCCCTTTTGATATTGTTCTGTAGCTTATAGCACTCAAATTTAATGTGCCATTTCTTCTTGCAGAAGTTACAAGTTTTACCTCTGTTTGAAGACTTCGATCTACCCTTAGATTTACTGCGAGGATTCCGTTCCTGTATCCTTTCACGATCATCATCAGCATTCTGATCTTGTCTCCCACGAACAATGAGGCCCTCTCCCTGAGAGTCAGTTTTAACCACAAGATGATTCATCTTATCATACGAGGTTAAAGAATCATAAACCTCATCAACTGTGAGAGACTCGCGGCTATATAAAATCGTATCTCTAAAGGTTGAATAAAAACGGGGGCAACGAACAAAGTAGAATCAACCCTATATCTTCTTTATCATATTGAACCTCTATGGCCTCCAAGTTTGAGAGAATTTCTTTAAACACATTTAAGTGTTCGTGCATAGACGCACCTTCCTCCAAACGATGAGCATAAACACGCTGCTTCATATGCAGCTTGCTAGTTAGAGTTTTCGACATACATATTTGTTCCAACCTCTTCCATAATCTAGAGGTGGTCTTCTCCTTCATCACATCCTATAAATTTTTTTAGACAAATACAGATGTAACTGTGTTAATGCCTTTCGATCCTTGCGCTTCTTCTCTTCCTTCGTCAATGTTGAAGGCATCTTATCTACCCCTAGCAGGGTTTCCTCTAAGTCCATCTGTGCAAGAACTGCTTGCATCTTTATCTGCCACAACGCGAATCTGGTGTTGCGATCCAACAGTGAAATTTCATACTTCAAAGACGTCATTACCGTGATTGAGATGAAAAACCCAGAAGCTCTGATACTATTTTGTAAAAATAGAATGTCGGTAATGACAATTTATCGCAAATAAAAAGAGAGAAAAATAAAGAACATACAGATTTTACGTGGAAACCCTTTCGGGAAAAAAATCACGGGCAGAGGAGAAGATAATTCTCTATGTCGAATTCGAATTATTATAAGAGGAGTAGACTATGTCTATTGATAGGCTTGTAAAACCATATTCTAATAGGAGTGTAATAAGATTGAAACACCTTATTCTAATCAATATCAAACAGATGGAGTTTAATAAGGTTTAAAAAACCTTATTCTAAAATAAAATAAAAGAAGTATAATTCTATAGGGATTTTACTTTTATTTTATTTTACCACTGTATTTGATTTAAATAAGGATATGGGTCACTTAATTCTAACAGATAAGATAAGCGATGACAAAATGGAACTATACTATTAAGCTTGGTTAGTGAAATAAAATTAAACTAAACTTCCTTAAACATAGTATTTATTAGTATAATATATTTAGCATTTATTAGCATAGTTTATTTGACCTACTAATTTAGCCTATAAATAGGTTCTTTTACAACCTTAGAAAATACACCCATTAGAGATTAGAACTCATAATACATTTAGAGAATTTTGTGTTTACGTTTTGAGGGTTCTTTGTTATCGGGTTCTTCGGGGTTTAATTTTTTATCTCCAACTTTTGTACTCTTCGTTCTTTTGCCATTATAGTAAAATTATCTTTGCCCGTGGTTTTTTTTATCCTATTTGGAGGGATTTTTCCACGTTAAATTTGTGTGTTTAATTTCTTAATTTATTCTGCTATTTTTTGTTACTTGTTACTTAATCAGGTCGATCCTAACAACGAACTTATATATATTGAATTGAAATATATGCAAAAATGGTTGAGTTTTTATATATCGGGGGCTATATTTCCAATGGTGTAGTGGAGTAAAAACATACCTTTAAGTTGAATATCTTCCAACAATTGCACCCATAATGATAAACATTTATTTATTTTATCTACCTAAATTATTTTAGGATTTTAAACAATCCTAAATCCTAAATTAACAACATCTTTTCCTACGTTCAAAAAAGAATATGAAAAAAATAATTATTTATTTATAAGTTCTTTAATGGCTGTTTATTTGGTAATATGGTGATTTGGTTTATTGTGGTTAATTGATTGTATATCAATCCTATATACATAAAGAGAAATAATAAGAAAAAGAGGGATGGAGTATTGAGGTTAAATTTGTGAATCAAAATTCTCTATTTGAATTTTATGCTACTCTCCACACTTCAAGAAAAAATAAAAGTTTTAGGAAATTTAAAAAAAAACATATAAAGAAAATAAAATAACAATATTTAAATAAAAATCTCACTTACATTCTCTTTTTTCAATATTGAGAAATAAGATCATTCATCATTAAAAACACACACAATAAAAATGGGATGAACAAATATAAAATAAATAAAAACCTCTTCTGACCCTTATACTATAATTAAATTTTCACTTTAGTGCTTGTACTATTTTTTATCAATTTGGTCATGTATTTTCATTCTACATAACCTGTTACCCCAACCTGATTTTCTGTTAAAAATTAAACCAACCAATGATACGTTTCCAATTGTAAATTTTTTTAAAAAATTACTTAAAATTTTAAAAATATTTAAAAATCCAAAAAAATTATAAAAAATCTCAAAGAATTTTAAAAATATGTTTTGTTTTTTGAAATTTTAGGTTTTTAGAAACTTTTATAATTTTATAAAAAAATTAAAAATTTTATGGATTTTTTTAAAATTTTAGGGATTTCTTTGCATTTTTATGAATTTTTTTGATGTTTTTAATGAATTCTGATTTTTTAATTAAAAATAACATAAAATTATTAAAAAATTTTAAAAACCCTAAAATTTAAAAATAAAAACAAGTTTTTTTTAATATGAATTTTTTTAAAAAAATTGAAGCATACTTATAATTTTAATTTTTTATAATTTAATATATATTAAGATTTTTTATAATTTTCTAAGCTTTAATGTTTTTGGGTTTTTTTTAATTTTTATGATATTTTTTGGGAATTTTAATAATTTTTTTAGTTTTTTAAAATTTTTAAAATTTTTAAGTGAATTTGAAATTTGTTTTAATTTTTTAACAGAAATTTGGGTTGAGGTAACCGGATTACAAAATTAAAGTACAGGGAGCAAACTGATAAGATAAGTAGAGTACAAGGGCCAAACTGATGAAAATAGTATAGGTACCAAAATGATAATTTATCTCTAATATAGGGGCCAAAAGAAGTATTAAACCTACAAAAATAGAAAATTAAAGTTGAGAGAGTAAGTTCATCATGGCTGGGCGCGGCCTACACCTCGCAACCAAGGGCTGAGCTTTGGGCATGTTGAGCCCATTTCCTTCACTCATATCCACCATTTCCTCACCCATTCTCCCCCACTCAAAGCATTGAATCAAACATCCCACTGTCAATGGAATCAATCCCATCGCCAAACTCTCCCCTGGACACCCCCTTCTGCCTGTCCCGAACGGCAAAAATGTGAACCCATTCTTAACAAGTCCAGGTCCTAGGAACCTATCGGGCTTAAATTCAGTGGGATTCTCCCATAATACAGGGTCATTGTGCATTGCCCAAATGTTCACCAACAACATCGTGCCACGAGGGATTGAGAAACCTCTCACCATGCACTCCTCGGATGACTCGTGTGGTACTAGAAGTGGGCCAGGTGGGCACATCCTAAATGTCTCACTTATGACGGCATGGAGGTATGCAAGTCTCTCGTAATCTGATTCGTGGATAAGCCTGCTTTGTCCCACTTCCATGTCGATTTCTTCTCGGGCCTTTTCAAGAGTTTTTGGGTTGTTTAGCAAAAGTGATAGCCCCCATTCCATGGTCGCTGCAGAAGTATCAGTCCCTGCTGATAACAATACCTAAAAGGAGAGAGTTGACTTACTTGCACAAGAAAAACATGGTATAATTTCAATGGATAGAGAAAGTCTACTCTAAAGGGAGAGAGGTTACTTGCATAAAGCCTCTGATGGTATCATCTGTGTAATAATCAGGATCAGTTTCTTGAGCCGATAAAAGAACATCAACTATTGTCTTGCTGTTTTGCTCATAACAAGAATTACTGGAGGTTAGTTTTCTGCGTTCATCAATCAAGTTTTGCATGAATTCGTCTCTCTTCCTCTGTAATATTTCAAGCTTCTTCTCAATTTTATTTAATCCAACCCATTTCAAAATCGGCACAAAATCTACAATGTTTGTGGCTCCACTCACTTGAAAGGACTCTCTCACAATTTCTTTGAACTTTTTCTCTTCTTCCAATTCATCCTCTCCATTCCTACAATACCTCTTCCCAGCAATCATCCTCATCATTACATTAAGAGTCAACTCGAAGAACATCGATTTCATCTCCACGACCTGAAACTCACCACTCCCCTTTGAAGTACTCCTAAAAAGCCTAACAACCAAAGATTTAACTTCATCCATGCGTATCCCGAGATACTTTTGAACACGATTCGATGACAAGAGTTGGAGAGACGCCACACGCCTCAAGTTCCTCCAGTGATCGCCATATGGGGCCCAAACAAGTGTAGTATAATCATAACCAAGGTGTTTCCCGGCAAGCAGACGAGGCCGGTTTGCGAATACAGTGTCGTTTTTGGACAAACATTCTTCTGTAGCAGATGGAGAAGACACGACAAGGACCGGACGGGATCCAAAACGAAGGAATAGTATTGGCCCATGTTGCGTGGAAAGCTTGGCAAGGGTTCGATGGAGGGGCTTCTTTATGAGATGGAGATGGCCTATGATGGGAAGGGAAAGTGCAGGGGATGGTGGGAGTCCTCTGTTTTGGAGCAACCTTTGGGTAAGAAAGTAGAAGATGAGGAAGAAGAGAACGTAGTTGAAGATCCAGACTTCCATGGATGGCTAAACAGGAGACGGAGAAAGGAGGCGACAACTATGGTTTATATAAAAAGTACAAATTGCAAAGTGATGAAAATGATGCCGTGCCGGTTGTATTGGAATTTTTGTCGGGGGTACGGATACAACACACGACAACGCAACTCTTAGTTATATGAATCCACTGGTTCTAAATGCTTTAATTTAATCCGTCCAACAAACGTCTACCGGCCATAACTTTGTTTTCCTGCTTAGTCATGATTCCCAACAAGCGGTCCAGACTCATCAAATAATAGGAAACATGCAAGCAATGAGTTGGAAATGCAATAACATATTGATGGTAGAGGACAGGGAAGTCGAGGAAATGATATTTTGACGTTGGAATTGTCACAATCACATAACATATAAGCTCGGCTACATTTACAAATCAAAGAGGAGAAGCTGGCAATTTTATCCACCATTCAACCCATAGCCTTATCTAAGTACTTATATTTGATATCTCATTTTTAGTTTTAAGAATTTGATAATAATATATTTAAAATATGTTAAGATGTCATAATCTTACATGGACATATTCTAAGTTCGATCAAGGGATAACTTTTTATTGCTTGATCCATTAATTAACAAACTTGGATAGGAGTTCACACTAAATGTAATTTATTATTTTGTTTATATTGTTCTACAAAACCTATGCCCACATCACCTTTCACAACTTATAATTACAAGTAATTAAATTTCTTAAAAGTTGTTATGTTAAGAAATCTACTAAACCAATGTTGTTAAAATTAAGGTTTAGTCTCGAGTGAAAAAAATAAAGTTGATCACTCCTATTTTATCATATTAATTCGATTTGAATTTTTTCTGAACCAAGTTGAGTAAAATAAAATTTAAGTCGAGCCGAATCGAATCGAATTTAGTAAAATTAAAAAATTAATATTTTGTTACAACATAACTAATTTCATGTTAGAGCACATAAATTTGAAAATTTTTTTCAAAGCAAAATAAGAAGATAATCTTGAATCGTTAATTAACTTATATTTAAGTTCTCAAAGTTATTATTTTAAATAAGTTTAAATTTTTTAACTTTTTTATATATTCTTTATATTCTTTTTAAATATAAATTTTGCAACTTTTATAAAATATTTTGAATTTTAAAAATTTTAAAATTATTTTGATTTTTTTTTTGTAATTTCTGTTGAGAGAAATAGTAATTTGCTCATTTTTAAAATTGTCAAGGATCAAAGATGTACTAATGACAATTTGTTATTCGAATTGTAAAATTCAACCCGACTCGAACTCTAATTACTTATTTGAGTTAACTCGAAAAAATTGAATAACTCAAAATTCAAATATTTTTCTAAATTTTTAGAATCAAATCGAGTTTTATCCATCCATAATGAAAATTAAATTTGAGCGATTAATCTAATCAATATAGCGATCCGGAGTGATTCAACTGTAAACTGTCTTGGAATCATGAACTGGTGTTAAAATTACTAAAAACGAAAGGAGTTAAAAATAAATTAAAGCGAAAATAGAAATCCCTCACATTGCTTCATGATGATTTGAATGGGTTTAATTCCCTAAGATATGTTTCCTTCATCTTTTATAAAAAATAAATCACTCTTTGGTCTATTAATAGAACGGTGGAGTTAGGAACCAAAAATTTCGGTTTCCCATCCTCAGGCATCCATTATAAGGTTATTATTTTATTAATTTTTATTTTTACCCTTAGTTGGGGTCATTAAATTGGTTCAATCATTTTTAATACATATTAATTTATTATATGATCATTATTTTGGTTCAAAGAAGAACAAATATTGTAAGCAGAGCAAGAGAGAAAAACAGGATATCAATGAAAAAGTATGAACACCTAATCAGTTGAAGTGCCGAATCAACATCATTTTAGTGAAAGATGAAATCAGGATGGATAGTGCAATCATGAGATTAGATAAACACGGTGATCTTGTAAGCAAATCAACACATGATTTCACCATGGGGACAAACAATGACTCCCCACATGTTGCTTGCAACGGTTTCCCCCTCCGAACCCAGACTCGTACAAAAACCTAAACGAGGCACTCAGTTCGGTAGATAGCCACCATGCTGGCATGAATATACAATCTCATTTCATTACCTATTTCTATGGACTAAACAATCTTCTTACTTTGTGAATCAATCTTCGACATATTGGACACACCTTGTTATCTTCCTCCATAATCCTGCAATTTTTATTTGTTAGTGAAAGTAGAGAGAGAGGATTTCTTTTCTTTTCTTCTTGTTTGTACCTTTGAGCACAATCATAGCAAGTCGCACAGTGTCCACATGGGACGAAGAAGCAGTTGCGTTGATCATCATAGCATATTACACATAATTTCGCATCATATAAATCCTCCGACGAGCTACTTGAAGATCCGGTTTCGGCATCATCATTGTCGTCCTCTGCCGTTGTTCCGTAGGTCAACCGAACTGACTTCTCCGGTAAAATAGGGTCAGTCTCCGTCCTCCACGATATTTCCCTGAACGTTGTATTACTATTAATTACTGTTCTCTCATCATTGCATGCTCCTAGGTATTTCAGCACCAATAAAATGATAATGATGAAGAAACCTACAGATAACCAAAAAAAAAAAAGAAAGCATCAAACCATCATAACAATAAAAACTTAATTCTCTGGTCTGCACTTGAACATGTCCGCATGTATATATGGTACCTAAAATTGCAATGTAAGTAACAACTCGAGCGACAAAAGACAGCTCAACGTACCGTCCGGCAATATCACCCTGAAAAAGTTAAATTTTGTTGACTAATTTCAGGAGGAATTCATTAGAATATGAAAAAAAGTTAAATTGAATTACAAAAGGGTTGAGACCTTACATTATCAGGAGTTGAAACTATAACATACTGAGTGTGGGGAAACTGAAGTTGGAGCCGGCATGATCCATTTAGTGTTGAACACATATCGCTGGCTTTTGTTACATCATAAACTTTGGATGTAACATTTAAACTAAATGTAATAATTATGCTTCTAGGGTTCGAGTTAATTAGACCTACAGAGTACTTGTCATCTTCCTCAATGTTGTAGTCTGCTTCTTTACCAGTTACTGGTTCATTCAGGAAAAGGGCACCAAATGGCACTGTTTGTTCGGGCAGCAACGTTTCTCGTTTTTTTTCTCCTGCAGAAACACAGATTAATTGTGTGAGAGTCCCAATCCACATCCCAGAGGGACTAAACTAGATTTGGCAATCTGGGTATTTATGTTGGTATAAAGTATAAACTAAACAGAGAAGCTAAGATTAAGATGACTACCTTTTATGATAATGAGTTCAATTTTGTCTAATCTACTGGGTTGAGTTGCCCATCTTATGCTGATCCTAGAACCCTTGTTTAACCACAAAGAGTATCCCTGAAATTGAACCATAAGTGGAGTGGTAAAGTATTTGTGTTTAAATTTAAACAAATAAATAAAAATTAGATTATTAGATGTAATACCTTGCGAGCATATGCTCCAACAATCAAATAATTTGAAAAGTTCCAATTTACTTCGTTGCTTAACTCTGGCTTCTCTGAAAACACATAAACAAGAGCCCCTTTCCAATTTTCATCTCTTACTTGAACCTGTTGTACAAAAACAGAACTAGCCTTCATCAACCGAGAAGAGCTTGGTCCAAGCACCATACTGCAATTCCCATAGTAGCCATATCGGAGGATTACCGACACTGCAAAATCAGAAAAGCCAAACCAAAAACACTTTTAGCTTAAGATTGAAGAATGAATGAAACAGAAAACATAGTGAACGAATTACATGCCACATATCCATAAAGTCAGAGCAGGTAGCACTCGTGTCCAAGTGTCTTTCCACTGAGGAAGTTGAGCATGGTTGGAAGCTCGTACGAACCCTGGCCTGAACATGGTTGTTACTATTTGGAAGCAAAAAGAAGCAAGGGATGAAAGGCTAAATGTAAATGAGACATAAGAGAAAGACTAGTAGGTTTCTGGGGGAATATTATTACTGTCACAACTAACCGTTTCCTTTGTGATTGGCGGGGAATTGAACGGCAAGTTTGTTTGAACATTAGGTGTCAGTTATATTGGGTGCCTTTATTAGCCAGTCAAGGCAAGGCCTGCTCTTTTATAACTCGGTTGTTCACACACTCCTTGCCGAGAGGGCCCTTGGCAATGCCAACCTCGGAGTGGACCCACTAGAAACGTGGAAGGCATTTCTTTTACTTTGGCCCGTAACTGTATTGCATTTCGTTGAATCAAATAGCAATAGCATCAGCATGTCGATTAGATAATCTAAGCCCAAAACGCAATTTCTCGTCCTAAGCCACTAGTGGCACTAGCTAGCTTATTTCTCGTCCTTAGGCCTCCGCCCATTCCGCATCACGCATTCCATCCATCCCCCAAGCAAATAAAGCATTGAGTTTAGCAATTTTCTTTAATTCAGAAAGCACTTCACCTAATTGAAACCTAAAAGCGTGTTAAGTGCAAGAGCTTTGTGTAAATAATAATACTACTCTTAATTACTAAATATAAAAAAAATAGTAGAGGATTTGTTAATAACTATCATTAAACCCCCACTTACTTGGGGGCTCTCTAATTATTTTTTTTATGAAATTTTACATAATATAAATTTTAGTAAACATACTTATCTATTTAAAAGTTTTGTTTATAAAATATTATAATATTAATATATTTTATTAATTACAAAATTTAAGATAATTATTTTATATTGAATACAAATTAATCTAAACTAATGTAGAAATTAAATATGAACTAAATCGACTACTAAGGGGTGTTTGGTAAATAGAGTTTTGAGCCTTTTTTAAGCTGATTCAGGCACAAATAGAGGATTGAGTAATCAAACCCTCTAGTTGTAGTGTTTGATAAATGAATGTTTGTAAGAACTTGTTGAGCTAAAACCTCCAAAACAAAAAACACTAGGATGGACAACTTTTTTTTCATAGCTAATTGAGAATGAGATATGTGAAATGACATATTTGACAATGCTTGCTCAAAAATTACTCCATTTGTCACATGCTTTCAAACATAGTAGGGGTGCCAAGATATCAGTAACCTCCATTCTCCCATTTTCACTTTCACCTCCAAAATCCAAAGTAAATCTTAAAAATAAACTCCACCGTAAATCTATAAAAATCAACTATGAAGATTCATTTGCAAGATGATTTCATCCATTAAGGTTAGTTCTTTCTATGCTTTTAAATTGCTGTACTTTTTGGGGGGCCTTTATTTGTCGAAATTTTTTGTCTCTGTAAATTGATTTTTTTTCCTCCCTGTTAGTTTTTTTTCCATGTATTTCTATCTTTTTTTTCCATGTAATTTGAATTTTTGATCCCTATAATTCTAATTTTTTTATTCCAATAATTTCACCCAATAAAAACTAAAATATTATAAACAAATAAATACTTAACAATAAAATGTGCCATGCCTTTATTTTTCATTTTATATATATCAGCTATCAGCTAAGTTATACCAAACACTTTTAAATAAACAATTAATAGAATCAGTTAATCAAATCAGTTAATAGAATCAATTGGTCAAACCATCCACCATAATCAGCTTTCAACCAATTGCCAAATAAGGCCTTATAAGAAAATATAAAATTCAATCCTTTTTGTACATCATTTAAAAACAAAATAAAAATTTCTTCAAAAAATAATTTAGAACACTTTTTCTCCCAAACAAATCCAATTTGGATCCTAAACCAATATACCGAGGCTATGGCTCATCCTCATTGGCAAGGTGTTATATATAATGATTTTTAGACCCTTTTCAACAATAACACTTGGAGTCTTTACCCCTTTCCTGCAGCATGGCAATCTATAGGCTGGAAGTGGTCATTTAAAGTAAAAAAGAAACCAAATGGGACTATGGATCGATATGTGGCACAACTGGTTGCTAAGGGTTTTCTCAGCATGTTGGGTCTGATTTTGTGGATACATTTAGTCCATTGGTTCAAGAAAATACCATTTGAATTGTTCATGTTGTTGCAGTAATAAATGGACGGTCACTTAGGCAAATAGATGTCAATAATGCATTTTTTAATAGTGCCTTGTGTAACACCTCATATTCGATCTGGTCGTTGGATTCAAGCTACGAAATGCTACAACAATCGATTTAGTAAATTCAAAATATTTTGCAACATTTAATAATTTAAATATGTAATTAAATAGTATTCATGTACATAAAGTATTACACAATTATTTTGGGGTCTTACACAAGCTTACAAAAGATCTTTTGTTAACCCGAGATTGAATTAGGACCAAATTGTAATGTTTTAAAAATTCAGGGCCGACTTCGCAACCTCAAAATCTCCACATCGTGACGTCTCCAACTCAGTAAGTCACACCATAACTTCGAACATGTCGACGTCGTAATGTCACACACTGTCGGCACCACATTGCGACGTTGGATGTTTGTGGTCGTGACAAGGTCCCTATTTTTGGCAAAAACACTATTTTGGTTCCAATTCAACATGTGCAATACCATCTAATTGACTTATACAACTTAATACCATCAAAATCAATTCAAATTTATACCATTTCATGCCAAATAAATCACCTAACCAATTCAAACTTGACCTCAACCTATTAAATATCAATTCATTTCAGTGCATTCATTCAAATACCAAATTTACCTAAGCTAAAACATGTTAGAACATTTCATTCAACTTCCACAACTAACCTATCAATTTCATATTGTACACCATGAGCCTATATGACCTTAGCTTGAACTAAAACAAACATACTTCTAAGCATAAATTTCCAATAGGTAAATTCCAACCATTCATTAACTTAGTTACCTCTTCTATATCATTTTTACAACATTCGACATACTAAAACATATAAGCATATATCATCACTTATTCTAGCATTATTTGTACAGTTAGTTCTCAAATGAACATACCTTAATGCCATGAATCCATAGTCTCCTTATTTGAGCCTAATAACTCCTTTTTGATGAACTAACAAAATTGAAACCCAAAGACCACACATAAAACTAGAACTCTTCTCTATCCTTGGTCCTTTAATATATTACGAAATAGATGTCAAGTCATAGATATTGAAGGTTTAGGTGATACATCACGGTGGTTTAAAAAAAGAGCAAAAAAGGAAGAAATAATATGATACAGTGATTATAGGTCGGGCAAAAATGTGCGAAAAAGAAAAAATCCAGAAAAAGTCAAAAGTAAAAATAAGTGGAAAAAGTATCAAACAGAAAGAAAAGCAATGTGACTAAGAAAAGAGTAAAAAGTCAAGTGACAAAACAAAAAGTCAAAAAAGTGAGAGAAAACTCAGCCATCAGTACACCAAAAATCGTTAAGCTGACCATAGTTGCTAGTATTATATTGTATCTTCCTACATGGAGAGATAAGGTAGGTGAGAGAGGGAGACAAAAGGCAGTGAGCTTGGATGAGACATTTGGGAGGAAAGAGGGAATAATGTCATGTGTCTAACTATTTCTAGTGTTTGAACCGTTTTGAGTCATATCTTTCTTTGAACTCATATTGTCCTAAGCCTCAAAACATTACAAGCCTAGAAGACCAATGTGACTTAAACGTTATCTGTACATAATCTTTCGGAATTACTAACAATTATACTTAATGAATTTTTTTATTCACATAATTGTGTCTGCTACATATTTGATTTATGTTAATGGTGATATAGTTAAATATTTGGTCATGAGAATTACTTCTAATGTGTTAGTAATGTAACTTTGTAAACTAATCCTAATTTACTTTAAAAAGTTTCAGGCATTGAACTATCAAGATTAAGTTACATGTGCGATAAGAAATATTATACCTTTAATATTTGACAACAATGTTCATAGTAGTAATAAAATACAAGGGACATCTTCTTATTGCATGCTATGTGTCTAGACTTTGTTTGCTTGAGAATAAGTAAAAAATTAAGTGTGGGGGAGTTTACGTGTAAGGTTTTTATTTACACCCATCTTCACTAATTCTAGCTTGTTTAAAGAAAGAAACCAAGTCAATTTTTTTTTCCTTTTTGTCTATTTTTATTTTATGTTTTGTCTTTTTGTCTACTTTTATTTACAACTAAATATTTTCTTTTTGTTTTCATTATTATTTTTCTATTCTTTAGTGTTGACACCATTTTTTTGATAAAAACGGGGTCGACTTGGGTTTCGAAAAATGAAAACGAAAACAGGAGTCGCAACCGATCTTTTTTGATGAGGTGTGATCAGATCACCTCAAAAAGTGGTTGTTTTTAATAAACGGTTTAATTTTATTAAAACAACGATTTTGGTCCACGAAATTCAGAAAAACAGGTTCGGGAGTCGGTTACGCACGAGGAAGGATTAGCACCCTCGATACGCCCAAAATTGGTACCTAGTTGATTACTTAATGTCTTAGTGTCGAAAAACTGAAAACTTTAGAGAGATTTAAAATACGATCCTTAAAAAAACTCAGATGACATGGATTGAAATTCGAGAGGATATTTGGCTATTTGGTTAAACGAGAAATTGAAACCCAGCACCTTAGGGTACGTTTCCTTAAATTTCCAAACGCAAAATATTATCTTACTTCGAAATTTTTAAAAAGGGTATTTAGCCATTTGGTTGAATGAGAAAAATCGACACTCAGCACCTTAGGGCATGTTTTCTCGAATTTCCAAACGCAAAACATTGCCTTATTTTAAAATTTTTTGTTTTTTGAAATTTGGTATTTATGTGCATAATAGAATAATAAACATGATAATGTGAATAAAAAATGAAAAAAAACGAATAATAAAATAAATCGATCATGCATATACCACGGCAAATAAATAAATAAATAAACTAAAACATAAAAATGAACATATAAATAAATATATAAATGAACATAAAAAATAATAAAGGAAAATAAATGAAAATTATAAAATATGAACATGTGTATGTACATTTAAGGGAAATATATATACGTATGTATATACATAAATTTATAAAAATATGAAAATAGATATGTATTGTAAAATTATTGAATGTGAAAGTACATGTAAGCATGCGCATGTATATATATATATATAAACTATATAAAATATATTAGTACGTATATATATTCGTAAAAATAAAATAAAAAAACAAAAGATTTACATATGTATATATATTATAAAACATACACTATGTATATAACAAAATTTAAATATATATATAGATGAAGAAATAATAATAATAACTAATAATAACAATAATAATAAAAGATGATAAAATATTAAAAATAATGAAGAAAATAATAAAAATGCTAAAAAAGGGTTAAATCGAAGTAAAAGCAAGATATACGGGGCGAAATTGAAATGAAAAAAAAAGATAAAAGGGACTAAATTGTGATGCGCTGAAAGAGGGGGGACCAGAACGGTAAGTCGACCATAGCCCCAAAACGCAGCGCTGTAATGGACCAAATTGAAACAAAAATGAAATTACAGGGCTAAATTAAAAATAAAAAAATAGTGAAAAGGGGCCAAATTGCAACGCGCTGCAAAATAGGAGGGACTGCGTGCGCAAATAGCCCGAAAATTAAAAACACGCGGACCCTCAGGGTCGGGTCGGGTCGACGCGCGGATCCCCTTACCCAAAACGGCGCCGTTTTAATATCCTATATATTCCAAAAATTTTCCAAAAAATTCATTCCCCCTCTTTTTCAAAAAAAAAAAACTTCATTCTCTCTCAAATCCTCTCCCCAGTCCGGCCAGTAGCCACCATCGCGCCGTCGAGCCGGCCACCGTGCGCGGTGGCCGGAAACTAAAAAAGGTAAATTTTTTTCCTCTTTTTCTTTATTTTACTATCTTTATTTATATATATATGTGTAATCGAAAATAAAAGAGAATAAAATAAAAAAAACCTTCTAGATTGAAAAGAAAAAAACAACACCTTGAATCTGTTTTTTATTTTCTTTTAATTGAATCCTTTTTTGTTACAAAAGTTGTTGGAAGCACCCCTTTTACATTTTACAACACATTCGGCTTTATAACTGAAAGAAAGAAAAACAAGATCCCAGAAAATCTCTCATTGCTACTGTTTTTCTTCTGCTTTGCGTGTTCCTTTTCACTTTGCAGAGACTGATGGTGGCATAGCAGTGAGCAGGTGTGCAGCGATGGGACGGTGGCAGGTGGTGGCAGAGTACGGCGCACATAAAGCAGCAAGGGATGCGGCGCCTAGGGTTAGGGGGGATTAGTTTTCTGAAAAGTTTTTAGTTTTTGGGCTGGGTTTTAATTTTTCTTTTTGGGCTGTAATTTTATTGTTTTGGGTTAGGTCTGTTTTAGGGTATTGGGTTTGGTTTAAGGTTTGGGTAGTTGGGTTGTTGGGCCCCAGGTAAATTTGGGCTTCTACATTTAGTTTTTTTATTTTAATTATATGTTTACATTGCTTGAGGACAAGCAATGACTTAATTGTGAGGGAGTTTGATCTGTCTAATTTGTTGTAGCAGATTAAACTAGTTTTCGTACTTAAAGAGCTTGAATATAAGCAATCTTATTATGTTTTATTTAGTTTTTCTATTTTAGTTTCCATTTAATAAAAAGTGTAATTTGAGTTGATTTTATGACCTTAGGGGTCGAAAAAGGCTTAAGGGAATACTAACGTATTTGGTAAGTGTACAAGACACAATTTGGATGCATGAGAGTTCAAAGCTGGTCCCCATGTTGCAACATGAAAATCTAGTGTCGCAATATAGTGAGCAGAAGGCCAAAATCACCATATTGCCTTCGATGTCGCAACATAGCTAGTGGATGTCGTGACACACCCTTGAAGTTGAGTCTAAGCCAAGCAAATTGCCTTCTATGTCATGACATAACTAGTAGATGTTGCAACATTGGCCTTATATGTGAAAACATTAATGAATTGAGGGCGTTTTGGCCTGTACAATGTATTTTAACATAAAAACATCAGTCGACCTAAGGTTAAGGATGACGACCAACCCTAATGTTATAAATAGGCTCCATTGAACATAATTTAGGGGGATTCAGAGACAAGAACTATTTTCTTAGATTTTTTCTTCGTTCTTAGTTTTTCTTAGTTTATTTTATGTTTATGTAATCGGAAGATCTTATTCTAATGTTAGACGATTGCTTTGACGTGGCGCTTTTACCTTGATAAATCCATTAACATCCCTTTTCCTTATTCTATTCTTTATATCTCTTTCTTTAACATTGTTAATTGAATGTGCAAAGATTAGAATCCTTCTATGCTTTGTACATATTTTATGTGTTTCAATTATATTAACTTAATCAATTGATTGAAAGGTAGAGCTTCTTAACGAATCTGCTGTTTGGGAGAGGAAGAACTTAAATTCTACGCTTGACAACCCTAGGAAGTCATTTAGGTGGGAATTAACCCAAAATTGGTATGGTCTATCCATGAACACCTTAGCCTTGAACCGGTCTGGACTGTGAGGTCAAGAGATAAGTAGTTATTACCGACTCATTAGTTTAGTAGAAGATCGAGAGATCCTGGTAGGGTAATGACTAGTTGATTAATTAGAACCCTACATCGATAATTAATTAGGTAAAGCAATTAGATCTAGGCAAAAGGAACTCGCGTAGTCGAAACAAGTGATAGGAGAAGTCGATACATGAACTTAATAGTATATTTAGGTTGAATTCAGTTTATTTAGTTTATTAATATTATTATTATCTTGCTTCCATATTAACACTACTAATTCGTGACTCAAGTAAATTAGTAATTATTTCCCGTAATTGGTTTGAGAATAGTTTTCCCCAAAATGTAATCTGTTGGGTCTGATTCTCGGAGTATTTACCTACTTCATTGTAACTATTTTACAACTTGACCCATATACTTGCAGACACCGTCTCATTTATATATTTTTTGTTGCAGTGTTCACACTCTGGACATTAGTACGTCCGGAGGTGGTCACTTATTGTGTTAGTATTTGAATTCGCCTCTCGACACTCACTAAAAGGTTGTTAAATGAGTGTTAAGATATTCTAATGGCACAATGGATCATGGTTTGTATTTTACAAAAAGACAGTTTAGTCTAGTCTACTACTCTGGTGTTGATTGGGCGTCTACTATTGAAGATTGTCATTCAACAACAGGTTACTATGTGTACCTTGGACCCAATCCTATTGCATGGTGTTCTAAGAAGCAAGAAAATAGTGTCTAGATCGTCTTGAAAAGCTAACTATTGCAGCTTAGGTGATTGTGTTTTTGAGATGCTATGGATAAAATAATTACTGACTGAAATTAGTGTGTTAGTAACTCAACTATCTGTTATGTAGTGTGACAAACCTCCATAGTTTCAATGGTTGCTAGTCCTACACATCACGCTAGAGGTAAGCACATGGAATTCTATCTCTACTTTGAACGTGAAAAAGTCATTGGTGGTGTTTTGCAAGTCAATTTTGTTCCCTCAACAAGTCAAGTGACTGATGTTCTTACAAAGCTAATCACACCAAAGCAATTTGCTTCCTTTCGCAATGCTCTTTGAGTGCTACCATTTTTTGATATGTCTAATAATAAAAAAGGGTAGAAAACCAGGAGAATATTAAAGTGTTAAGCAGCTTAACTTAGTTTTAACTAACATATCAGTTAAGTCTATTAGGGTTGTTAACTTTAGTTATGCTATTAACAACCACCACTAATGTTTGTATATAAGCTGTGAAAGTTTCTAGACAATATAGGTTTTTAGATCATTATTTTTCAACATATTGTTTTGCAGTTGTTAGTTTCTTAGCTGCCAAACAACTCTGGTAGCTAATAACTATAGTTTTACACTATATAGTCGACATCGGTTCAACTTTCAAGGTGGTGTTATTGGTTGCTATAAAGGTCATGTTGGCAGTATGGTCTTTTTAGTGAGAGGCAAGCATGTCGACAATGTTGAGACGAGTTTATTTGACCGTGATGCCTATTTTTGTTATTTGTTTAGTTGTTTTCTAAAGTTGACTATTATGAATTCCATTTAATTTATAATGCAAGGAAAAATACTTTACACATATCTCTTAGAATTAATTAGATCAAATGTGAATTCATCCATGACACTAGATATTTTAGTACAATCCAAATATACATACCTTTAATCAATGTGTAGGTGCAATAATTCTGATTTAAGGTCAAGAAAAAATAACCAAAAAAAACCTAATTTGAATAATAATATTTGAATCAATTTCAATTGAAGGTGACAATCGATGAGGTCGAGTTCTATCGCGTTTGATCTTTCTTTTTTATTATGTAATACCCCAAACCTGACCTAGACGTTATGGCCGAATCTGGAGATACCACAAAGAAGGATTTTGAAAATAGAGTCGTTTCGATAAATCATTCAAGTTCTATAACCCATATTCATTTATAACTGTTACCAAAAGCATCATTTAATTAATTCATTTACCAAAACATAATTTACAGCGAAAGTCACAGAAATCATTGAATTTGAAATATCTCGTTCGCATTTCGAAAAACCTTTATTTTAGTAAAAACCATGTTACTAGCTAACCGTCAAAAATAAAATGTTAAATCAGAAACCCAAATCCAAAATATAACTAAACAGTCCAGAGAGTCCATTAATTACAAGACTCCCAGAAGTAGTCCTTAATTAAATAAAAACCTTTATTTAAAATCACATCATATTCTAGTGGTCACTGCGAGACTCTGTTGCACCGATCCGCCTAAGTCTGTGGATTACTTGTACAGAACAGACAAACAGATGTGAGTTTTAGTAAACTCAGTGTGTAACCCAACAGAAATAAACATGCTATACATACAGAAATCACATATACAATCAGATTCAAATTCGAACCTAAGTCCTTTACAAATACAGATAACAGAATTAGATATTCAGAACAAATATACAGATTCCTACCCCCATCCTCTATATACCAACTTCGACCATCCCATCACACCATATAGAGTTAAAAACACCCACCCATCCTTACACACCAAATATTGTCATTACGACACATAACAGATAATGTGCAATCAAGCTGTCAAAATATAGGAAAAGGTCGCCATACAGATCATTTCATCCACATATACAATTCTCACCCCAATCATAAATACAGAATACAGATATAGAAACATCATGCTTAGCATGCTCGCATACAGATATCATATATGTTTAACAGAATAATCAGACATGCATAACGGTGTCCTACTCAAAGCAGGCTATCAGAATATCATATCACATGATTTTAGGCCCTTACCGACCCTACGGTACGCCCACAGTCGATCGGAACGACCCATACGAACCCAAGGAAAATTTTAGAGTTATGTGCCCACACGCCCAATATGGCCTTGCTTGTGTAGGCCACACTCACACCATCACACGGCCGTGTCTTGCGCACGGTCATACCTTCATCAAACACACGACTGTGTCTCACACACGGCCAACCACATGGCCAGGCATATGCCCGTATGGCATTAACAGAGAGCTTTTTTAACTTTTGCCAAAACTTGATTTTTCTGCGTTTTGGGTATACACCTGGTACGATTTTGATGCGAAAACACTCCCTAGACCACCAGAACCTAAAAGCAGAATACTAAACACCTATTTAACAACAAATTGCAATACAACAACGCTAAATCGAACAATGCGCACACACTTACTGTTAACTAACAAGACCGCAAGCACAACCAGTCCGTTGGAGCGAAATTCACTGCAACACTGCCTTCTCCAACGCAACCTTTACAAAAATTTAAACCCCCTAATAAAAACCCATACACCAGACTAACAAAGAAATCCAACCGAAACTACTTACAACTTACAACAATGAGGGAAAAACAAATGGAACACCGAACCCCCCACGTTTATGACGATCAAATCGTTGAGCGAAATAATGAAAGAACAACACAAAAAGATAAGGTTGCAGGAAGTGAAAGAGAAAGAAGAAAAATGTCAGAACGTGAAACAGAAAGGGAATTTTGGGAAAAATAAAATAAAAACAATAATAATTATCAAATAATATCCCAACATCCACTAACCACTCAACCTCAACTACCTCAGAATCTCAACTCCATCGAAACTCTACCACACAACCGAGCAAAAATAACTTCCATGCTCGCGCAGGGATTCAAACACAATACCTCCAACACACTACCTCAGAATCCTAACTACACCAAAACTCTATCACACAACCGAGCAAAAATAACATCCACGCTCGCGCAGGGATTCAAACACAATACCTCCAACACACTAACTCCCTTACCACTCGATCCAGCAAAGTCATTCTAATATAAATTAACAGATAGTTTTATATAAGCCCACTCAACAAGGTAAGGCTTGAATCTAAAATAAAAAAAATTTCCAAAGAGTGAGACTTAAACCTAAGACCTCATACACACACCTAGAACACTTAACCACTAAAGCAAATACACATTTGTGTTAGAATTTACAGAAACATAAATAAATTAAGCGGGGCGTTACATTTTAGGTTCATTTCGAGTTTTGAATTTTCGAGTTTGGATTTCTTTGAGTTCAAGCCTTTTTCCAATTTGGGTTATTTTGAGTTTGGTCTCGATTTGTTTTACATTCAATTTAATTATAAATGAACATAATTTAAATGTTTACATATCAATGTAAATTATTAATTTATTATATTTTAAGTAAATTTTTATTGTAATTTATAATATTTATAATAATATTTAAAATTAATTTATTATATAAAATAAATAATGTTAAATAATTTTATTATAAAGATATCACATAATTTTGAAAATAATTAATTATTAAATAATATATTATAATTTATATTATTATTGGCTATGAAATAAGAAACTTTTAACAAATAAAATAAGTTTGTTTTATATGTTTCAATAATGGAAACATTTTATGCTTACAAAAAAATTAACTTGACATTCTAATTACATTATAATTTGAATTCATATAAAATTTCGAGAAGAGATAATATTAAATAATAAAATATAATAATTATTTTAAAATCTAAAATACATTATATAAAATATGTATTTTCTTAATTTAATAACACAAAAGTTTAAAATGTAGCTTTTGATTTTTATAATTCCTCAAATTGTTTTATCAATAGTTAAAATAACATATGTTATTTGATAATAGAACTAAATGCAATGACAAATATTTAAAGAAAAGAGCAGGTACTAATATCATGAATGTGTGGTGTTTGTGCCCACTTTCTCAATAATTACATTATTTTATTTTATCATTAAATTCAAATTTTTTTTTTGAATTTGGATATTTCTAAATTTGACTTTTTTGTCAAATATATTAATTCAGTTTAATTGTTTATTTATAAGTTAAAAACTACAATTACAAAATTAAACTCAATTTTACTTTAATATACTTTTTTAGTTAGCTTTTTAATTTCTATATTTGATTTTTACATTAATAAAAAACTTTAAAAGACTTTTTTTTATCGAAAATATATATATTTTAAGATTAGAAAACAATGCATTGAATAAATTTTTTATTTATATGAATTTTTTTAATAAAGAAGATGAAAACTGAAATGAGTCATCTACTCATCTCCCAATTAAGAAGAAGGTGTGAAGGCATTTATCGACGTCTAACTTTTTTATACAGCACCTCCTATTTTATAGGCGCCGGAACTTATTTTAAATTGGTAAAAAATCTCTTCCCCTTATTTTTAATTTTAAAATTGAATTAATTAATATTTTTCGAATGAAGTAATTTAATTTTTGTTAATTTAAAAAGTGAGTAATTAAAGATAAATTTTCATAATATTTACTTGATTTTGATTGATACAATAACAAATTAACTTTAAAAGTTTACATATTCTATTATTTTGGTCTTAATTTAATAAATTTATCCCGTAATATTTTTATAATCGTGTAACGTTGAGGCTGAATTTATTATTATTTAGAATATGTAAACATCGAAAAATAAATCTGTTATCATACCATTCAAATAGACGTGATGATTAATGGTTGAATTTCGAATTGGTGAAAACTTCAAAAAATTTCAAACCTTAATTTTATTTTTAAGTTATAACTTTATTGACAAAATTAAATGTCTTTCTCTTTTTTGGTAATTGAAAAGAAAAGGTTAAGATTCTTATAAGTCAAGCAATAAGTACAAAACTTGATTAATAATTATAGTGTCAGATTTTCTTTTTCTAGAATATGATGTATTATACCAAGGAAGAAGGTTTCATATATAAACTAACCCACCTTCTTACAATGTCTAGAAAATTAATATGCAGCCAAGTCAGATCGGGCTCACGGTCATACCGCCATTCTCTGTCGTCATCTTCTGCGGATTGCCTGACAATGACAAAATTCATCCATGTCTTCATACCTTCTTTCTTCCCTATTTTCTTTTCTTCTCACCCCTTCTCTCTTTTGTCTTTTATATTTGATTTCCAAGAGGGTATTTCTTCCACTGTAGCAGACGGAGATGCTTTTGATCCTGTTCTATCTTCCCTAGACGTTGCCGAATACATTCAGAGATGGGTAGAGTAAAGCTCCAGATCAAGAGGATAGAGAATACAACAAACAGGCAGGTCACTTTCTCTAAAAGGAGAAATGGACTTATCAAGAAAGCTTACGAACTTTCTGTTCTCTGTGATGTTGATGTAGCTCTTATCATGTTTTCCCCCTCTGGAAGACTTAGTCTCTTCTCTCGAAATAAAAGGTCTGCTAGCCTCACTTTAATATATATATTCCATTTCTATTATTTGGGTTTCATCCTTGTGTTTTGGTGTATTGAAGCATTGAGGAGATTCTGGAACGGTATGTTAATCTTCCAGAGCATGAGAGAGGAAGGTAATGGTTGGAAGCTCAGTATGGAGTTCTGTTTTTAGGCTGTTGCTTTTTTGCCTGTTGATATTTATATGGTATTAATTCTGCTTCATTGTTGTGCACTCGGTGGGTTGTTACCTTGCACTGACCGATACATTTAAGACTGAGAAATGAAGAGGTAATGTACTGCCAATGGATGGCCTTGCTTTTCAAGACTAGCTCCATAGTTTGCTTAAGATCGATGCATATATACATACATATTTTCAGTTTCTACTAAAGGCACTTGGAAAGCTAAGGGATGAAGCTGATCAAATTCAAACCTACCAAGCAGCCAGGTAATAATTTAGATTCTTTCGTATCCCTATTTTAAGGCCCCTGATTATTTTTAACCTTCTTATCTTTTGTTGCTGTTAAAGCAGCCCAGAGAGCACCGATTCCCAACTTGAGGTATATTCCCAATAATTCAACTTCCACTTTCTTTGTTTAATATTAAGCAATCACCTCATTTGAATTAAAATTTTTAGGAGTTGCAACAAGAGATTGTTAAATGCAAGTCCCGGATTGCAGATATACAAAGAAGACTAAGGTTTACTCTTTGATTATTTATAGCACCTATTTGATAATATTAATACCATTATCTCATTTGGTTCTTGAAATAAAGTAAGCATGAAACTTGTTTCAGGATTTTTGAAGGTGAAGAAATCACAACGTTGAGTCAGGCTGAGTTCCACAAGCAGATCCTAGAGGAAACACTGCAACAAGTCCGCCTGCGCAAGGTGTATTTATTTATGTATATAATCCGTCGCACATAGCAATAGATGCACTAGTTACTGAAATTTATTATGATTTGAACAGCAAGGTTTACAGGAAAAAGCCACAAGTTCAAGCAGTGCCTTGGATTGGATACGCAAGAAAGATCCACAAGTTCATATCTTGAACTTTTTGGAGTCAAATGGTCTTCTACCTCAAAGGTGGTGATAGGGGAAACTTGTACATATTTTGTTAGTGATGTGATCATTGGGTTTTTGCTTAAATTTGAAGCAATTAATGATTCGCAGAGATGAATGTCAGTCTGTAGCCGAAAATATCTTACCACCCCTTGATGGAGAAGAAATAATAAATGTCGGGGATCAGTTGAGCCCCACCAGAAGTGGTTTGGACAACAGCAATAATATGCAACGTACTGAGTTAGGACAAGTTAATAATGTCAACTTGTCCCCTTGGACTGAACTCTATTCTACAGGTATTTCTTGACTCTAGTGAAATCTAATGAGCTAAGGTTTGAAAAATAGTTAATCAGTAATCATTAGCACAAAATTGGATCTTTGAATTACAACTGTGAAAGTGAGTGAAAACGTTGTGGTGGCAGTGGCAGGGAATGATAGTTTTCCAGATGGACAGCCAGCAGCAGGAGGAGGAGGAAGAGCACTCCTCGAACTATACGTGTCTCAGTTTACACAATCAGCCATCTCGACAATGAACCAACACCATACATGAGTCCGTGGTTTACCCACGGGTTTTTTTTTTTTGCAAGAGAAGGTGGTGGTTTAGAGCCATTTCGACCACTGGCTTATGGAGCAGTGGTGTGGTCACGTAACAGGAGAGGTTGCCTTGCAGGCCCTGAATCGAGTTCAGGTCTGTCCTACCTTCTTTAAAAGCCCCAAAACGAAATGCTCTCTTAAAATTTCTCTAGAATCCTCAAATAAATATGTTTGGTTAGTTTTTGAACTTAACCCCTCTCGTAATATCCGATGGAGCATCGAAATTGATTATGAGCATCGATTTATAATTATCCTCGAATATCCAGACTACTGTTTTTCATTCTTATTATCTTTAGGTTTAAATATGCAAAAGCTACGTGTAATTTTTAAAAATTTAGTCTATTGTGTCCTTATTCTTTTTTTATTTAAAAATATTAATCTTTCCGTTTAATTTTTTCATTAAAGTTAATAATGTTAAAAATAAATAATTCTTTTAACCCTCAACATTTATAATTTTTTGTCATTTTGGTCTTTACTTTTTAAAACTACATAAAAGAATTTTTAAAAATATATTTTTTCATATTTTAAATAAAACATAGCAATTAAAAAATTATATTTTAAAAAACAAAAAAATTATGAAAATATTTTTTTAAAATTTAAAAAATAAAAAATATAAATAATTTAAAAAATATAAACAAAAAATTCAAAAATTCAATGTTATCTAATTAAATCAAATTAATCAATCAAATCAAGAATCAATTGACTCGTAGATCAGTACAAACTGATTGGACCTACAATTAAATCAATTTTAAGTTGTTTTGACAATTTGGTTCTTGAATAATCAGTTTGTTCGGTTCAAAGCAAATAAATTATTAAAAATAAAATATAAAATTATAAAAATCGGTTCAATTGTCAATTCAACTTATTTTTTAGTTCAGTCAAATCAGTTCATTCTAATTCGCGTGTCAACCGGTTTTAAAACTTTTAAACTATTTTAGTTCTTAACATTTACAATTTTTTGTCAATTTGGTTTATACCCTTTAAAAATACGTAATTTTTTAAAATTAAAAATTATCATTTTTCTTATTTTAAACACAAATATGTTTAAAAATATTTTTTAAACGTAAAAATATGAAAAAAAAACATTTTAAAATCCAAAAATAAAGACTTCTTTGAAAAAATATTTTAAAAATATAAAAAAAAAATCAAAATTTAATGTTATCTAAACTGGTTGGATTGATTGGATTAAGAACAAAATAAGTTATCAATTCAGTGAGAGGTAAAAATCTAATTGACCCACGAACTAGTATGAACTGGTTGAACATGATTAAAAAATCAATTGAATTGGCAGTTGAACCAAGTTATATATATATCTATATATATTTTCAATAATTTAATTGCTTTGAATTGGTCTGATTAATCATTCTAGGAACTAATTTGTCAGACTAGTTTAAAATCAGTTTAACTTTTGGTTCAATCCATTTTTTAGTTCAGTTCAACTAGTTGGTAGTGGTTTGCCGAGTCAACTGGCTTTTACCTCTCACTAGACCGATGCCCTAGTCGACTTCCAGTTTGACTAACTGGTTTAGTCTAAATTAGATAACATTGAATTTTTGAATTTTTATATTTTTAAAATCATTTTTAATTTTTTATTTTTAAAGAGTTTTTATCTTTTTCATATTTTTTTAAATTATAATTTTAAATTTATATGTTTTTAATTAAAATATGAAAAAAATTTAACTTTTAAATTTTTTAAATTTTTATGTACTTTTAAATGTCAAGGACCAAATTGAAAAAAAATGTAAATATTGAAGGTTAAAAAAGTTATTTTACCTTTGACACCGTTAACTTTAATAGTAAAATTAGATGGAGAACTAAAATTTTTAAATAAAAAAAGGTATAAAGACTAAATATATCAAAATTAAAGTATTAAAATTAAATTTTAAATTTCGAAAAAAATATAAAAACTTTTAACATATTTAAATAAAAAATTAAAAAGCGAAATCATTATTTAACCATATGGATTGAATTTTAATGAAAGGGGACTTTACATATTTTAAATATAATAACTAATTTATCTATTTTTTTGAATAAAAATAAAAATGCTACTTTTACCTCAGTCTGGGGTAAATTTAAGGCAAATTTAACATTACTTTTAAAAAGTACGGTGGAAAAGTACTTCGGATACATTTTTCAGAGGTTTTCAATCCAATATTACCGAAATTTTACTCGGATCGACTCGAATACCCAATGTTGACACAATATGCCCCAGAAAATCAACTTCTCGTAACCAAAACCCACATTTACTGAACTTTGCAAATAGCTGTTTATCTCGCAAAGTCTGTAGCACTATTCTCAGATGTTCAGCATGCTGAGATTCCCCACGGGAATAGATCAAGATGTCATCTATAAACACAACAACAAATCTATCCAAATACGGTCTAAAGATCTGATTCATTAGGTCCATAAAAACAGCAGGTGCATTTGTTAGTCCGAAAGGCATAACTAGAAACTCATAATGTCCGTACCTCATTCGGAAAGCAGTTTTCGGCATATCAGAGTCTTTAACTCGCAGCTGATAATAACCCGACCTCAAATCTATCTTTGAAAATACTATAGCCCCTTTCAGCTGATCGAATAAATCATCTATACGTGGCAGAGGATATTTATTCTTAATAGTTGCTTTATTGATGTAATAGCCTAATTTTGACCCTAATCAAAATAGTGGTTTCAGGACCACAAATCCGAGTCTGAAAAATATTTTAATATTATTTTATGTATTAATTATGTGTGAATCTACATGTGTGAAAGTTTTGTGAATTAATTTTATTGTTTGTTTGCTTGATTTGAGAAAAGGGTTAATCACGTAAAATGAAAATTTGATGGTTAAATATGAAAGTGCCTAATTTTTGTTGTCTTTATAATTTGGAGGTTTTATGTTGTAATTTAGCCAATAATAAAGGTAGTGGATGACATTATGGTTAATATATAGTTTTTATATATTAAATATAAAAGTTAAAATAATAAATAATATATTATAAAGTTATTATAATAAATAAAACATGAAAATCTTGCATGTCCATTTTCCCATTACCGAAACTTAAAAGAAAAAGAAAAGAAAAACACTTCCTAGGGTTCGGCCTTGTTAAAGCTAAATTAAGGTATGTATTTTACTCAGTTTTTGATAATTTTTACGTTTTTGAGATCGTTGCTAAGTTATCTTCAAAGTCCATGTCTTAATTTTTGAATTTGATGATGATTTTGTGTTTTTCCATTGATGATTGCTTGTGATTTTTGTTGTTTGATTGTGAAATATTAAAGATATGTGTTAAATTAATATGTTTTGTCTTGAAATTTTTGGTGAATTTGAGTAATTAGGGCTAAATTGTAAAAAAATAATATTTTGAGGGACTAAAATGTGAAATAAATGAAATGTGTGGACTTAGATGGACTATAGGAAGATTAGGCCTAGCTATGGTATATGCAAATTTTGTGTATTTTGTGTTTTATGTAATAGGGACTAAATTTGCAAAAAGTGTAAAATGTTAGGGGAAAATGGTAATTTATCCATTTATGTGTTTTTCGGATTAAATAGAATGAATGTATGTTTAAATTAGTTAAATTTGAATTTATTTAGATCAAGAACGGAAGAAAACAGAATTAGATCGGGGGAAATCAAAAGTAGTTGAATAGTCGATTATACCGTACGACAACATCCGAGGTAAGTCTATAAGCATTTAAATGTTGTTAAATTGAGAATATATAAATGTTATGTGATGAATTGAATTATTCGAATATATATATGTGTGTTTTGGCCGAATGTGATTATGAGATAGGGAACTATGTTTTGAGTTCGATTCGATCGAGATTTAACGTTTGAAAGTCCCGTACAAACCCTAAGAATATATACGATACATATGTCATGACATAGGATCTCCGATATGTGTTTTCGTGTAAGACCACGTCTGGGATGTTGGCATTGACTTGTGTTTACGTGTAAGACCCTGTATGGGACAGTGACATCGATATGTGATTACATGTAAGATCACGTCTTGGACGTTGGCATTGTACGAGCTTTCTGATTATTCACGTATCCTTTTTAATTCCGAACGGCTCAACGGATAATGTGAAGTAAAGGCCTAATGTGAAATTGAATTACATGTTCAGGTATGTGTTAGTTAATTGTTTATATGAAAACATGGTAAGTTGGTTACTTAAAATGATAAAAAGTTATGTGAATATGAATTATGTGTTAACATATTTGAATATATAAGTGATTCGGCCTATTGATGTGTTTGTAATAATAAAAGTGAATATATATATGTATATGATTGATTATATTCGGCCATATGGTATATGTATGTGAGGTTAAAATGTGATCTAGTAGTTTGTATTTGATATTATGCAAATTCGGCCTTGTTAACAAAATTTTAATATGTAATTGTTGTTATATATGTTTTTGCTTAAGACTTACTAAGCTTAAATAGCTTACTGTGTGTGTGTGTGTGTGTTCTTGTTTGCCTTTATTTTATAGATTTTGGAGTCACGTTACGAGCTCGAGGATCATCAGCAAAGTCTATCACACTATCAACTTCTTTTGGTATTTTGTTAAAGTTTGAACTCGATCTTATGGCATGTATAGGCTTGATTATGTTTTGGGTTAGTTTTGGATCATGTATATATAAATAGCCATGCAAAAATGGTTTAATTTCCATGCTTGTGTTCGGTTTGGTTTAAAAATGGCTTGTCCGCGATCATTTTGTTTAAATTGGGTTTTATGTGTTTTTGAATGGGTGCTTGATGTGTTTAATTTTTATGCTTGAATTTGACTACATTTGATCATGATTTGAGCTTGCATTCGAATGAGATATTCAAGTTACATGTATGTGATAAATTTGGTTTATGTTCGATATTAAAGTCTTGTGATATGAGTTGAATAAAAAGGTGATATTTAGTTATGTGTTTCGGCAATAAGATTAATATTGGATGTCAGTTGAATTAAGATTATGTTATGTGATAATTAGGTATTTAGAAGTATTGTATATACATGTGGTGTATTTAAAATATGTTTGATTTGAAAATGTAAGTGATTATATGATTCGGTTTTGGTGTTCATATTTATATTGATAAGTATATGTTTTGGAGAACATTATGAAAACATAAATATGCTATGGTTTGAGAGTTACAATGACCGAATATGCCTTAATTAGTTTTGTAGTGATAATGAAATATGGATGTTCGGAAATGACCCATTTGGAGTACACACATGCACAAGCTTGTAATAGGTTAATAAGTGTTTAATATGTACATAATAAACTAGTTATGATTGGTGTATTAAGCTTACTTACATACGGACATGTTATATATATATTAGTGATGAGTTTGTTATAAATTGCTAATTATGGAACGATATATTTTAGCTCGGTATTATGCAATATTAATTGCATGCGATGTAATTTAGTTGAATGAAAATAGATATGTACTAAAACATATGAATTAACATGTTTATTTTTGGCTCTTGTATTTGGGTTTGACCATTCGAATAGTGACTTGTGTTATATTAAAACTAGAAAGGTATATGTGTTTTAAGTAAATTGGTTTTGTTATTTGGATTTTAATGACTAAGTTGTATATAGAAATATAATGATAAGTATATTAAATTCGGTCAATGTAAGTTATTGAATGTAAACGCATGATGTGCCGATTATGAAAAAGTGATTTTTGATTTATTTGATATTTTTGCTTATGATTTATGTGACTACATATATGTTCATTTTAAAATATGGAATAATTCATAAAGAGTTTATGTTAGCTTTATGATTTAAAATTTGATTGATTTAAGAGACTTGTTTATGTGTACTTGTAAATTGTTCGGATGTGTGCTTTATTTAGTAATGCCTCATAACCCCCATTTCGGCGACGAATACGGGTTAGGGGTGTTACAATTGAGCTGTCGATAATCAATGCACATTCTCATAGTTTCGTCTTTCTTTTTAACAAACAAAACCGGTGCACCCTAGGGAGAAAAACTCGGTCATGCGAAACCTCTATCTGTCAACTCTTGCAACTGAGCTTTCAACTCTTTTAATTCGGTCGATGTCATTCTGTACAGAGCTATCGATATCAAAGTTGTTCCCGGCACTAACTCAATACCAAATTCAACTTC
Organism: Gossypium hirsutum; assembly: GCF_007990345.1. Taxonomy (NCBI): domain Eukaryota; kingdom Viridiplantae; phylum Streptophyta; class Magnoliopsida; order Malvales; family Malvaceae; genus Gossypium; species Gossypium hirsutum. Next base: position 17,399,576 of record NC_053438.1, read on the forward strand.
TCTGATCAGTGGCAAACCTGATAACTCTTCAAGAAACACATTCGGGTATTCACACACAACTGATACTGATCAATCTTCCTTTCGGTCACTTTAGAGTCGAGTATATAGGCAAAGTAAGCTTCACAACCCTTTCTCACATATTTTTGAGCTAACATCGAAGAAATCATTGCTGGTAAACCATTCAAATCATCTGATTCAATCTGGATAATCTCATTATTCTAACATTTCAAATCAATCGTCTTCCATTTGTAGTTTACAATAGCATCGTACAGTGTTAACCAATCCATACTCAGAATTATATTGAATTCGTTGAATGGCAACAATATCAGATCGGACAGAAAACATAAGTCTTGAGTCATCAACGGACAGTTCTTGCATACTTTATCAACCAAAACACACCTGCTTAAGGGGTTTAATACTCTAATCACAAATTCAGTAGACTCTACAGGCAAAGTCTTACTGGATACTAAAGTCTCACATACATAAGAATGAGTTGACCCTGGATCAATCAATGCAACAACACTAATATCATAAAGAGTGAAAGTACCAGTAATAACATCTGGAGACGAAGCTTCTTTGCGAGCGCGAATAACATAAGCTCTGGCAGGTGCGCGGGCTTTAGATCTAATAGCAATATCTTTAGTTCCCCTCTGGTTACCACTCACATTACCTATGTTTCTAGGTGGTCTACCTGTAGCTGCAATGTTACTCGGCCTCGTATTCTGCACTGTATATTGCTTGGCCAACTCAGGTTATTCACGGATGAAATGATCTAATGATCCACATTTGAAACAAGCCCGATCATTCAATCTACAATTGTCGGGATGTCGTTACCGTAATGTTTGTATTCAGGTTTATTCGGTCTGACATTTCCATCACTAGCTATTGAAGTAGCTTTCGAGCTCACAGGTGGTCTGTCTCGATCTCGTCTAGAGTAACCCACAGTAGCCTTTGAGCGGCTAAAATCATCTCGGAACTTCTTTGATGCTGACTAAAATGACTTACTCGATGATCTTTTTCGCGAATCTTTGGCTTCAAAATCAGCTTTTCTTTTCTCTTTCCCAAGTTCTTCAGCTTTACATGCTTGCTCGACGAGTACCACAAACTCTTTTATTTCCAGAATCCCGACTAACAGCTTAATGTCTTTATTCAAACTGTCTTCGAATCTTTTACACATTATAGCTTCAGTCGAAACACATTCCCGGGCATAGCTGCTGAGTCTCATTAATTTCCGTTCATATTCTGTCACTGTCATGCGACCGTGTTTTAACTTAAGGAATTCTTTACGTTTTTGATCTATAAATCTCTGACTAATATATTTCTTCCGAAATTTAGTCTGAAGAACTCCCAGGTAACCCATTCCTTTGGAACCACTGATACTAGTGTATTCCACCAATGATATGCAATGTCTATTAACAAAGATACAACACATTTGATACATTCATCAGGAGTACAAGATAATTCATCAAACACCCGAATCGTATTATCAAGCCAAAATTCAGCTCGCTCAGCATCATCATCAACAGTAGCTTTGAACTCTTCAGCCCCATATTTTCTAATTTTATCAAACGGTGGCTTATTTAATCGTATCGGATCAGTAACTTGAGGTATCACAGGAACTTGCGGGGGTGAAGGTTATTGAACAACCGGATTCATTCGAACGAACTCCGTAAACCACTCATTCATCATTTGGAGAAAGACTTGCTTTCCCTTTCCTTCGTGGCTACTAACAACAACTCTAGAATCAGATTGCACTGCCCATTGAGTGGGAGTGGGTGCATTACTTTCCACATCGTCAACTACGGCTCTATTGGGATCCATTTACTATATAAAAATACATTTTAATTGTCAGGAATCATCACACTATCGTAGTTTATATATATGGCATGTATGGCTAGACTTACATGCGCTACGTTAGTCTTAGAACCGACTAAACCATTGCTCTGATACTAATCAAATGTAATACCCCTAACCCGTATCCATCACCAGATTAGGGTTACGAGGCATTACCGAACAAAACATAGTTCATCACGATCATTTATTACAATTCATGCACAATTTACCATTTATGTCCATACCTAGATAACCATCCAATAAATTATAAAACATATTTGTACTTTTCCATCACAAACCGTACCTAAACAACCAATATGCAAGCAATCAGTTATACATAATTTAGTTTATGGGAATATATGCATTATAGTCAAAACACATACATCAACTAAATTGTTACTCAACCAAAACATATAACCAATACACTATACATATATAACATGAAACATACTTCCCAAAAGGAGCTTATACTATGACCGAGTATACACAAATATTAACATCATTATCAAGCCATTTTCGCATGGCCACATATATACAGATCAAAAGAAACATAACGAAACTAGCCTATACATGCCATAAGTCGAAAGTACAAACTTTTAAAGTACCGAAATAGAGATCGATAGTGTGACGATGTTCCTGGATGATCCCCGAACTCGAGCTAGCTTTCAAAATCTATAAAACAATAAAAATACACACAAAGTAAGCTTTGAAAGCTTAGTAAGTCATAAGCAATTAATTCAACACGAGAACATATATAATTTAATTCAAAATAGGCCAAAATTTAGCTAATATCATACATTTATAAAATCATTTAACTCATATATTCCAAATTACCATATTAAATCACTTCACTTACCTTATTTTTTTTTCAATAAACATATAAACCTCATACAGACCTGAGCCATTCAGCTCAAATTCACATTTGGATTTGTTAAGTACACATAGAAATTATATAAAGCTCGTACAATGCCATATCCCAAATATGGTCTTACATGTTAATGCATATTGATGCCACGTCCTAGACAGGGTCTTATACGAATCATATACGATGCCAATGTCTCAGACATGGTCTTACACGTTTTCTTACTTCGATGTCAATGTCCTAGACATGGTTTTACACGAAATCACACCTCAAAAGTCCTAATATCATGTCATCAATATCAAATACATTTTCTAAGGTTCATTCAGAGCTATAGGCTTCTTAATTAAATCATTTCATGCACGAAACTAGTCATCCAATGTTAAAATCAATTTAGCAATATATATTGATATACGAACCAAATTCAGCAATGTATATTTATATACAAATCAATTTGGCAACGTATAACCATATACGAATCAAGTTCGGCAATGTATAATCATATAAAAATTAAATTCAGTAATGTATAACCATATACGAATCAATTCGGCAACTTATATCCATATACAATTCAATTTCAACAATGTATAACCATGTACAAATTAATTTTAGCAATATATAATCATATACAAATCAATTCGGCAACTTATATCCATATACAATTCAATTTCAACAATGTATAACCATATACAAATTAATTTCAGAAATGTACAACCATATACGAATCAATTCGGCAACTTATATCCATATACAATTCAATTTCAGCAATGTATAACCATATAAAAATTAGTTTCAGCAATGTACAATTATATACAAATCAATTCGACAACTTATATCCATATACAATTCAATTTCAACAATGTATAACCATATACAAATTAATTTCAGTAATGTACAATCATATACAAATCAATTCGACAACTCATATCCATATGCAAATCAATTTCGATAATGTATAACTATAAACAATTCGAATTTGGCAATATATAAAACAATCAAATTCGGAAATGTATATCTATAATTTATCAAATTCAGCAATGTATAAAACATATACATTTAAATTCAAAAACATTTATTTACTTATGAACTTACTTCGTTCGGAAACGAACAGATCGGAACGACTATTCGACAACTTTCGACTTTTCCCGATCTAACTCCGATTTATTTCTTTCTTGGTCTAAATAAATTCAAATTTAACTTATTTAAAGACATATTTATTTAATTTTATCCAAAAACACATAAATGAGCATTTTTTACTTTAGCCCCTAACATTTCAGATTTTCACAATTTAATCCATATTTCAAAACAACACAAAATACTCAAAATTTCATTTAACCCATGTTTGGCCGAATATTCTTTAGGTGCCTAACAGCTCATTAATTCCATTTATTTCACATTTTAACCCCTCAATTTATGAATTTTACAATTTAATCCTTAATAAGTATTTTTATCAAAAATCACTTAGTAAAACATGATAATCTAACATCAAATATTTATTTTTCATCATCAATAAACAAAAATATCAAGCTATCATCAATGAAAACTCACAAATTCATCAACCAATCCAAAAATTAAGGTATGGGCTAGCTAGAATATGAAGCAACGATCTCCAAAACATAAAAATAATTGAAAACGGAACAAAAATTACTTACATGCAAGCTAGAGATTGAACCGAATGCTTCAAAGCCCTATATGTGTTCTTTCTTCTTCAATTTCGGTGGAGAAAAAAATTGAATGAAATAAAATGGCTTTTGTCTTATTAATTTTAACCTTAATTACCTATTTACCTTTATACCCTTTAAAAATTTTAATAATTTCCATAAAACCAAACTCATAAATGTCCACTAACACAAAATTGGTATAATTACCATCTAAGTACTCTTATATTTAGGTTCTATAGCCATTTAGTGCATTTAACTTATAGAACTCAAGTTTTGCACTTTACGCGATTTAGTCCTCTTTATCGAATTAAGCATGCAAACGATAAAATTATTTCACGAAACTTTCACACATATTAATTCACATTATGTAAACACATAAAATAATATTAAAACAATTTTACAACTTCAGATTTGTGGTGCCGAAACCACTGTTTCGATTTAGCTAAAACCAGGTTGTTACAATTTTCGCACTAATCTTCCTTTTCATTTCTGCCAGCTTCACATTTTTTTGAATCGCTACTCTTCTCTTTGCCGACCTTGAATACACAACCAACATCACTGTAACACCCCCTAACCCCAAACCGTCGCCGAAATAGGGTTATGAGGCATTACCGGACATTTCGGACAATCTACAAATAATTATTAAACAAATAACAAACAAACATATATAAAAGAATCATAAATTCATATAAATTTATACTAATTGGCTTCATTTTTTTATTTTTTTCTAAATTTTCGACAGTATTTCTGCTTTTTTTTACATAAAACCCCCTGCAAACTTAAAACCAACAACAAACCAATAACAATATTTCAATCAATGATTTTATACTTTAAAACACTACTAAATCATGTTTAATAAATTGATTTACTACTTTAATTAATGAAAACCCTATTAACATTTCTAATTAGTTCATCAACTATTCAAGCCATTCCAATTCAATACCAATGCCATAAACAATTTCTACCATTTTACTAATTTAATTGTCAAAACACCAAATATCTTTCTTTACAATAAAATTATATAACATACCAAAATAACCATTATAATCCCTATGTACAGGCCACTTTCACTTAAAGGAAGAAAACATCACCAAAATCTTTATGCTGGAGTCGGGATTGTCCTGGATGCTAAACTGAGACTCTGACTCCTTTTTAACCTGCGCACGGAAACAACCGTACGCTGAGTATTATATACTCAGTGGTATTACCATAATTCAAATTATAATAGCGATAAAGAAATAGAATTAACAAGCATGTAACTATTCACCTTCTTAATTATCAATTAATTCTTAAACTTTCATCAATTAACAATAACAATAAAATTTATAGCTATTCTTCAATTTCAATCACATATCATATGTAACAATTTCAATCACTACTTGAACATTAAGTTCATGCCTTTTGTTTCAATCTCAATTTCAATCCACAATTTTAAATTCCTCATATTCAATACTACAATCGATCAAATTCATTTGATTTTCTCATTTCAATTATTCACCCTATTAACAATCTAGACTTTGACGGATACACGGATTCCAACCCAAACACACCAGTACGGCACATTGTGCCTAAAACGGTACATAGTACCTGATCAGTATACGACACATAAGTGCCTGAAACGACACACGTGGTGCCTAATACGACACATAAAGTGCTTGAGATACGACACATAAAGTGCTTGATGTACGACACATAAAGTGCCTGATCGACAAAGCCGATAAATCCCGTACTCTTCCAAATCCTATGGCATGCCAATTATATCCGACTCAGTCCGACTAGTTCAATTTCACATTCAAATTTTCACCTTTATTTCAAGAATTCATTTTCAATACCAATTATTTTTTTTCATTCACTAATCAAAACATAATTCAATACCAACACATACTTTTCAAATTCATATTTCAATTCAATTTCACTTTTTCACTTTCAATCACAATTCAATTCAAATTTACTTTTCCATTTTCAAGTCAAAATTCATTTTAATTCCACACATATATCCGTTATTCAATTAAATTTCTTTCAACTTAATAATAATGCTTACATTATATTTCACTTACCTTATTGTTTGCTTACCATACACATAATTTAAATTTAACATTAAAATAATAAATAATTTGAATTATAGTAATACAAACCGTGATTTTCTCGAGTTTACTCCTCGATAATCTTCTCTTTTCCTTTCCGTGCAGATGCTTTTGGTTATTTGCTAGCTACGAAAATAATAATAATTTACACTATTAATTTCAGCACTAATTATGATAAATAATTGAATTTCTATTCAATTTCTTCCTTATTCTCAATTTAATCCTAACTAAGTTCACTTACTTTCCTACTTCAATTCACACTCTATTTCTATTCAAATTTCATCCAAACTCAAATGTAACTATTAAAATTTCAGCATATTTTCCTAATTTCGAATTTCCCTCACTTTAGTCCCTAAAACATAAAACTTATAATTTCTTTTACAATTTAATCCCTTTATCAATTCTAACTTAAAATTCATTCAATTAAATCCCTAATTCAACAATTTATCCAACATGAACGATGCTTAAAAACCTATGAACTTACAAAATATCAACTTAATCCCATCAAAACTTTGTTTTAAAGCTTCTAAATCATCAAAACTAAATAAAAATGGCTTAATTGACTTACCGCTTTAAACCTTAAAAATTTAGTTTTTCCTTTTTTTTTCTTTTTTTTTCCTGCTCTGTTTCGAATGCCTCTGTACTTTCTTTCTTTTGTTTTATTTTCCTTTTCTTTCCTTTTGTTTTGTTTTATTTGTTCACTAATTTAATTACTTTAATATAATAATAATTAAAACAAATATCTTTTTAATAATTAAATATAAGTATTACAAATTCATGTATTTTATTAGTACACTTGTATTAAATTATCACCATACATTTGTCTTTATTTCTTAATATAATATTTATAATATAATTAATTTAAAAATATACTTTATAATTAATTTATATATTTATATAAATAAATAATATAAAAATCTAAGATTTTTACAATCTTATGCCGCCTCAACCTCCAAATGTGGCTTAATTGCCCATTTGGTCCCTATTATTTTCATTTAATCTATAATTAAACTTTTACCCTTTATTTAATTTAATCTTTTTTTTACTAATTACTCTTAATTAGGCTAAATTCACCTAACTAAAACCTAATTAAACACACAATTAATCTAGTAAATATTTCTAATAATAATTTTCGAACTCAATTTACTAAGATGGAGGCCCGATATTATACTTTTCCGATGCCCGTGAATTTTTGGGTCATTACAATCACCTTCTACAATTTCACCATAAAAAAACGTACACGAAAAACACCCCGTTATTCATCTCCAACAAAATTTTTGAACTCTCCTACTAAACACAACAAGTTCACTATTCTATATATGCTAGAGAAGCAAGAGGTGGAGATAAAATATCAAATTTTAAATTTTTATATTAAAAAAAACTTATTTTAAAAAAAATTACACTTGTAATAAAGTGGTGGAGCCACTCTAAATGGCTCCACCAAATAAAATATTATTTTTTTAATTTTAAATATAATTTTAAAATATACATTTAAAATATTATAAAACAAATAATAAATTTGAAAGGTCATATCTTTAAAAATAATATATTTTAAATGTTTTATAATATTAAAAAATTATATTAAAAAATATTTAAAACATACATTTAAAATATTATAAAACTAACAATAAAAAAATAAATAAAACAAACAAATAAAATAAATAAAGGATAAATAAATAAATAAACTGAAAAAGTAAATAAAGAAAAACAAAATAAATAAAACGAAAAAGGACAAACAAATGGAAAAAAAAAGGAACAAATGAAAAAAAAATTGTTTCAGGGTGTTTGAATAGGCAGTAGAATAGTGTAGGGTGTTGAAATTTGGTGACGATAAATTATTTGGCTTCACTGATAAAAAGGTAAAATTACTTAGAACTCCTATTTTCTCAAAAATTAAAATATATTTTTTATTATTTTTATAAGTGGCGTTATTTTATATGACTACATTAAAAAATTAATATTTTTATCTAGATTGTTGACGTGACATGTTAGTGGCGCCAAACACTTGAGCTCCACTAATTTTTATCGTAGATTTTGAATTATTTTTGTATTTTATTAAAAAATAAATCATTTAGGTAATTAATTGTTTTTTTTGGGATTAGTTTGATAAAAAAAACCAAATATGATAGAATCCCCTTGTTTTATCGTTGGCATTGCGGTGAGAGCGAACTCCACTCGACATTTTAACTCAGTATTCGACTGATTTGTTGTCAGGAGAATTTAAGAAATTAAAGACTTCACTGGTTTCCTCGTAACGCGTTTTTCTTCTTTGAATCTCAATAAAGAAGTGCATTAATTGGCCTTTCAAGGATTTCTGAATTAATTATCTCACCAACTAAACAGTCATAATTACTTATTTTGGTCCCGGAATTTTTCTTTCTCAAATTCGATCATGAGGTTGGCATAAAAAATATAAGAAATATATATTTTAAAAATCCAAAAAAATATAACTCAAAATTTAAAATTTAAAATTTAAAATTAGTTAAAATTTCAAAACATATATATAAAAAATTCGAAAAATAAAAATTAAAAAATTAAAAATTGAAAATATAGAATAATCAAAATTGACTTCTTTCAATTATTATTATTATTTTTCAATTTTTTGAAAGTTAAACTACTTTTTTTTTCTGGATTTTTATATTTTCATTTTTTTTTTGTAATTTATAAAATTTAAAATGTGTTTTTATTTTTTTATTGTTTGAATTTTTTATTATTTTTGAAATTTTATTTATATTCAATTTTTTGAATTTTTAGAATATATATTTTTTAAAATTTATTAGAATAATTAAAAAAGACATGTTTTGTTGCTCTTTATCCAGGTGTCACGTCCGTGGATGATCACATGAACAAATTATGTTAACCGTAAGAATCAATATACCAAGTCATGGAGCAATTTGACTAAAAGAAAATTCAAGGGACAACATGGCCTATCCATATTTAAGCCTAATTTATAAGAATGATTTATTAGTCATTTGAAAAGACTGATAGGAAAAAATTTTCAGACTGAGTAGAACCAGTCTTGATAAAAGATAAAAGCATGGAGCCACAAAAGATAATGACATTATTTAATAATTACATATTGCAGTGTGGGTAATTTAAATAAAAAGTTATATACGAAAATGATTTTTCTTTTTGCAGTATTCCTTCAGATTTAATGGTCACACCACCTTTCAATCATGACTCAATTATTGTATTTTTTAAAATATAATTGTTACCAACATATATTTTTTAAAATATTCGTAAAAAATATAGGTATTCGTGGAAGAAAAAGAGAAAAAAAAGAGTATTTTTTAGTAGGTGTCACTGTCTTGAGCAGCATCGGAGAAATTTACAAAAAATTATTATCTTGTCAAATTGAAAAAGAAATTATCAGAAATTTTTATTGGTGTTATTAGGTAAAAAAAATATTTTTTTGGTGTCGTTGTGTTGTTCGGTGACATTGGTATTAGATAATTAAAAAAATTAATTTTTCTTTTAGTGTCACCAAATTGTTTGTGTCATCTGATTGTCTGGTGGCATTGATGAAAAATCGGTAATACCTATTAAAAATGTTTTTTTCTCTCCTTAAATATCTGTATTTTTTGCAACTATTTTGAAAAATACATATTGTCCCCGTCTATGTACCCAAAAAAATATTTTTATTTTTTAAAAATCATCGTTTGGGTGGTACTGGGTCTGACCGCACTATGTCTATGTACTCAAGAATTTGATGCTATAATAAACAGGCCATGATTTTTTTATCGAAGTCAATAGTGATTTTTTTTTTTTGAGTCATTTTGGAAAAAACAAAGGCCTACACTGTGTCCATCTACTCAAGAATTTGATGCTATATAATTTCAGGGCCTCTCCCTCTTTCTTCAGTCAGTGTCTCTAAACAAAGCGTTCTTCATATGGTTTTCCTGTTTGTTTCCATGGAAAACCTGTACCATTACCTTGTAATCATCTTATTCATTCTTCTCACCATCAAGCTTTTGATTCATAAAACCAAAAATTTACCTCCGAGTCCCTTTTCTCTGCCAATTATTGGCCACCTTCACCTCATCAAAAACCCACTTTACCAATCACTGGCCACGTTATTATCCAAATATGGCCCTGTTTTATATCTCAAATTCGGTTGCAGACATGTCCTTGTTCTTTCTTCTCCTTCTGCTGTTGAAGAATGCTTGACCAAGAATGATATAATATTTGCAAACCGGCCTCGTACTATGGCCGGGGATCTTATGACGTACAACTACACTACTTTCGTTTGGGCTCCTTACGGATCACTTTGGCGGAACCATCGCCGTCTCAGCGCTGTTGAGATCTTCTGTTCTAACAGCGTTGAAAAGTTTTCTTCCATACGTGAAGAAGAAGTTGCGGACTTTGTTCGTCGCTTGTTTGAGGTCTCATCAGGCAACGGCACCCAAAAGGTGGACTTGAAGTACTTGTTTTGTCTCTTGACGGCGAATGTCATGTGGAGGACGGTGGCCGGAAAACGTGGGGTCGAGGATCCTAAGGACGTGGAGGCAGAAAAGATGTTCTTCACGGAATTTAAGAGCTTGTTTTTTCCGAGCCTAGGGACCAACATATGTGATTTCTTCCCAGTTTTGAGGTGGATTGGTTTCCTAGGGATTGAAAAGAAATTGAAAGAAATACATAGGAGAAGAGATGAATATCTTCAGAATTTAGTAGATGGGATAAGATTAAATATAAGTAAGAAGAATTTTTCGCTGATTGAAAGGCTTCTGTCTCTTCAACAAGACGACCCTGACTTCTGTCCCGATCAAGTCATCAAGACCATGGTTTTGGTAGGTTGCAACTTGCTTTTCAGTCTTCTATATCAACTTGTTTCTAAATTTGAAAATTTTAGTAAGTAGCATTCAAATTCATTGACTATGGTTTTGGTAGGTAGCAACTTGCTTTCTAGTCTTCTATATGAAGTTGTCTATAAGGGTATTGTGTAAAAGTAATAAGTTATATGGCGTGATTAGAAGATTTTAAAAATAATAGTCAAAATTTTCAAAATACCAAAAATACATGATTAAGAATATATGACTAAATTCATAATTTATGTATCATATATGGACTAATAATGGAATTTGACCATATGACATTATAGATTTTCACACTTTTTAAGTGATGGCAACAGGAAAGGACGGGTCGTTTTTTGTCCTCCCCAACCCGACCCGATGCTCTACTGTCATGTCCAGACTTCAAAAAAATTGTAATTAATAATATTTTCTCTGTCTGAGTAGCAGAACTGGGTACATTAAACTTTTCATATGCCTTTATTTGAATATATGTCACATAAAAAGATAAAATGTCCGAGTAACATAAAAAAATGGGATGATCTTTGTTTGACAGTTTTCGTTGAAGTTATGAGTAATCTATCAAAGCAAAAAGTGGGAAACAAATTATCTGTTTTCTAACATTGGCTTGCAACAGATGATGTTCATTGCAGGAACTGAATCTACGGCTATTACAATGGAGTGGACAATGGCACTCCTGCTGAGTCATCCAGAGGCTTTGCAGAAGGCAAGAGACGAGATCATTCGCCATGTTGGACATGAGCGCCTGCTAAATGAATCAGATCTTCCCAAACTTCCATACCTTCGTTGTGTTGTAAACGAGACACTAAGGTTATATCCCGCAACACCGCTTTTATTGCCTCATTGCCCATCTGAAGATTGTGTGGTGGATGGATATGAGATACCTAAAGGCACAATACTCTTGGTCCATGCTTGGGCCATCCAAAGGGATCCTAGCATATGGGAGGAGCCAACCAAGTTCAAGCCTGAAAGATTTTATGAGGGAACTTTGGAAGACAAGGAAGGATTCAAATATCTTCCAAAATATCTTCCATTTGGACTTGGAAGGAGAGCTTGTCCTGGCAGAAACATGGGCTTACGGTCCGTTTTGTTGGCAATTGGTGTTTTTATACAATGCTTTGAATGGGAAAACGTAGGGTCAGACAAGGTGGATATGACACCAGATACTATTGGATTGTCTATCTTCAAGGCTAGGCCTTTGGAGGCTTTGTGTCGCCCACGGCCTGATGTGATTAAACTTCTCTCCCAACTTTAGAGCGTTCATCGTTTAGTATCTACCCAATTCCAGATTAGCCATTTGATCTTTTAAATGGCATATATTATGCACTTGAGCATTTAAACTGTTTTGTTTTGATATTTAGATTGATGCTTGTTAGAACATTTTCAAATATTTATAGTATTTTAATAACTATAAATGAATGGGTGTAATTAATCAAAAGATAAATCTTTTGATCATTGGTCAAAAGTTATATCATTTGATTTTTAAAAAATAATTATAACTATTCAAACAATATTACAATATTACTTGAATAGTTATAAAATTAAATGAATAATTATTATTTATCTATTCATAAAGACACCTATTGAAAAATGTCTTTACGAAGAGACATGAAAATTCCTATAAATAGGAATGAAATTTCATTTGAAAAACACACCAACAAGTTCTAAAAGTTTTTTCTATCCTTCCTCATTTTCTAATATTATTAGATTGTTTTATAAAGAGTTATTGCGGAAATTATTTATAGAAATTGAGTTTCTTGTTATAAATTGTTTAGTGCTTAGTGGACTATTCTCGTCAGTGCAAAACACTAATAGTAATTGGTTTCATTGTATCATTGAGGTTAATTTTCTTGAAACCCATTTGCACACCGAAAATAGGTGGGGGCGAATATAACTTTAAAGATAATGGCTTGATACACGCCTTGGAGCCTTGTCCTATTTTTGTTTTTGTTCGAGTTCCGTTCTTGTGTTTGAGATTTTCCTCATCGGAGATTTGTACTAACAATTTTAAGGTTATATTTCATGATGACTACTACAACACATGAAAGCGAAACACTAAGGGAGTTGGCTTCTAACTTGTCAAACTTGATCAGTTTGATGGTGGCAATTTCCAATGATGGCAGAAAAAGATGCACTTCTTATTATCGACTTTGAAGATTACCTATGTTTTGGATACTCTAAGACTTGAAGAGAATGAAAACGAATATGTTGCTGCAACCCGAGAAAGGAAAACATGGGACAATGCTGATTATATGTGCATAGGCCACATGTTGAATGGTTTATCTGATAGTTTGCTCGACACCTACCAAAACGAGGTCACTGCTAAAGAATTATGGAACAAATTTGAGACAATATACATGACCAAAGATGCTACAAGTAAGAAATTTCTTGTTAGTCATTCAAATAATTATCAAATGGTTGATGGTTGTTCTGTTATGGAACAATTCCGTGATATTGAAAAGATGCTGAATCAATTTAAGTAATATGATATGAAAATTGATGAAATGATTGTTGTATCCTCCATAATAGACAAACTTCCTCCATCTTGGAAAGATTTTAAAAGAAGTTTAAAACATAAGAAAGATGAAATATCTTTTGAGGCTTTAGCAAATCATCTTCGTATTGAAGAAGAATATCGAAAGCAAGATCAGAACCTAAATTCTAAAAATGCCAAAGTGCATGTTACGGAGGAAGTGCAGACTACTAAACCATTCAAGAGAAAGTTCAAACAGACTGATAGAGCACCTAAGTTCAAAAAGAAATAAAAGGGCTAATGCTATCATTGTGGTAAGCCGAGACATTTCAAGTATGAATGTTGATTTTTAAAGAAGAAATCATCTTCTAAGGCTGATAATAACGAAAAGTTCGTTGCAATGATATCTGAAATTAATATGGTACAAGATGACAATGCATGGTGGATTGATACCAGAGCAACTAAACATGTGTGCAAAAACAAAAGCATGTTCACACAATGTGAAAATGACAATGTCTTGTACATGAGAAATTCTTCCATCGCAACAATCAAAGGCAAAGGATCTGTTGAACTACAATTCAATTCCGGAAAGGTTTTAAGCTTGAATGATGTACTTTATGTACCATAAGTTAGAAAGAATTTAGTGTCTGGAAGTCTATTGGATAAGTTTGGTTTCAAACTTGTTTTTGAGGTAGATAAGTTTATTTTGTCTAAGGGAGAAATTTTTGTAGAGAAATTATATATGTATGAGAGCATGTTCAAACTCAATATTATTAATAAGGACAAAAATATTATTTCTGCTTATATGGTTGAATCTTATTGTTTATGACATTATAGATTAGGTTATTTGAATTATAAAAAATTGAATGACATACACAAGTTAGATTTAATTCCTATTTTTCATAATAATATTGAAAAATGCAATACATGTATATTGAATAAAATTACAAGAAACCCTTTCCTTAAGGTTAAATGGAAAATAAAATTGCTTGATTTGATACATAGTGATTTATGTGATATGCATAATACTCCTACATTAGGTGGAAAGAAACATTTTGTTACTTTTATTGATGATTATTCTAAATATTGTTGTGTATATTTATTGCATTCAAAAGATGAAGCGCTTGATAAATTTAAAGTTTATAAATCTGACATTGAACTTTAGTGTGAATCATTTATCAAGTGCTTTAGATTTGATAGAGGTGGAGAACACTATAATCCAAGTTATTTTGAATCCACTAGAATTGTCCATCAAGTTTCAGCCCCTTACACACCACAACAAAATGGTGTAGCCGAAAGGAAAAATAGAGTTTTGACTGAAATGATAAATTCAATGTTATCATATTCAGGTATTGGACAAGATTTTTTGGGGAGAAACTTCTAACAACCCGTTTTTAGTGATTTCAAAATAATAGTTTTGAGACCACAAATCTGACGTTGAAATATTTATTTTATTATTATTTTAATGTCAATGGAGTATTAGAAATGTCGTATAAAATTTTTGTTCAGAAATTTTATCGTTTACATGTTTAATTTAGTGAAAAGGACTAAATCGTAGAAGGTGCAAAATTAGAGTTCTATAAGTTAAATGTATCAAGTGGCTATGAAATTAATTATTTAAGGGATTTAAATGGTAATTATACCATTGATATATTGAGTGCACAAATATGGACATTATTTATGAAATTTCAACGGTTAATAATAAGGTTAAACATGTAATTTAATAAATAAAGGTTAGTAAAATTAATAAAAAAGCAAACCTGTCATCTTGTTGTCCAACTTCAACCAAAAATAAGGAAATAAAAACTCCATTGAAGTGCATTTGAAGGTTCAACCATTGTATCTTTGCATGTAAGTGAATTTCGGTTTCGTTTTTAATTATTTTTATGTTTTCGGGATTGTTATAGCTTAATTTAGCTATCCTAGGGGGCTAATTTGCAAAGCTGTTAAAAGACTAGGGTTTTACCATGAATGAATTGATGTTTTTTGTGAAGATTGATGGAAGAAAATGAACCTTTATTGTTAGATAAACAACTTTTGTTAAGTGATTTTTAACTAAATTGTCAAGTAGGGATTTAATTGAAAAATAAGAAATATTCATGGTGTAATTTGTGAAATAAATGTAATGTGTAGGCAGCTATGGGATTATATGAAATTCGTCTAGACTTGGGTAGGGATGAAATTGCATGAATTTCATTTTACAAGCTTAAGGACTAAATTATAAAGAAATCAAAACATTAGGGGCAAAAGCATAATTTTGCAAAAATATGAATTTTGATTGAATTGAATAGAATGACTATTAAATTGATTGAATTTATTCATTTAGATCAAGATAGACATTGTACGGCTTTAGATCGGGGCAAAGAGAAAGCTTTGGATTAATCGATTTCATTTCTACATTTCATCATCGATGTAAGTTTGTACGTTTAAATAGCGTGTTAAATTATGTTTTAAATGCTATCATTTTATAATATCAAATTATGTCTCAGCGGAAAAATCAAACGATGTACCGACGATCATCGACCAATGAAAAGGGATAGCTTCGGCTATCGATTATGAAAAGGGATGGTGACGACCATCGAATTATGAAAAGGGATAGCTTCGGCTATAGATTATGAAAAGGGATGGTGATGGCCATCGAATTATGTAAAGGGATAGCTTTGACTATCGATTATGAAAAAGGATGGTGACGACCATCAATTATGAAAAGGGAAAGCTCGGCTATCGATTACGAAAAAAGATGGTGACGACCATTGAATTATGAAAAGGGATAACTTTGACTATTGATTATAAAAAGGGATGGTGACGACCATCAACTATGAAAAGGGATGGTGACGACCATGTGTCCCTACTTCGAATGTGACTCGGTTCGGTTGGACGTCATTACTATATGAAAAGGGATGGTGATGACGATCGAGAGTTACACAGTCTAGCACACGGGCGTGTGGCTTAGCTGTGTGATCCAAGTTAGAGAGTTACTCGAGCACGGACACAAGCTGGGAGACAGTCGTGTATCCCTATTTCGAATGTCCACATGGCTTGAGACACGAGCCTGTGTCTCAGGCGTGTATGTCACACAACTGTGTGACCCCTACAATTTGAAAAATTCTAACTTTTTCCCAAAAATTCTATACATTTTCTATTTAGTTTCGATTCATTTTTCAAGTGTTTTTAGGGCCTTGAGGGCTCATATAAAGGACAATATGTTTGTATTTGAATGGATTATAACATGATTTATGAAATGTTTAGAAATGAATGTTTTAAGTTTTAAATTTTTCGATAATACTTCAAACTCTATTTTCGGCAACGGATACGGGTTAAGGGTGTTACATTTAGTGGTATTAGAGCTTTCTTCCAAATGATGAGTGAGTGGTTTATTAAGTTCGTGCGGATGAACTCGGCAGCTCAACGACCTCCACCCCACCTATTCCCCAACCGATCCCTATCGTTCCTCAAGGTTTGGAACCAATGCGAGTTAATAAACCGCCAATCGACAAAATTCGCAAATATGAGGCTGAAGAATTTAAAGCTACAGTTGATGATGATCCGGAAGGAGCTAAATTCTGGTTAGAAAATACTGTCAGAGTTTTTGACGAGTTATCTTGTACACCGGTAGAGTTTGTAAAATGTGTCGTATCTCTACTAAAAGACTCACCATATCAATGGTGTAATACTCTGGTTTTGGTTGTACTGAGAGAGCATATCGAATTGGAATTCTTTCAAACTGAGTTCAGAAAGAAGTATATAAGTCAAAGATTACTTGATCAGAAACGTAAAGAATTCTTTAAGCTTAAACAAGGCCGTAGGTCAGTGTCTGAATGCGAAATAGAATTTGTCAGATTGAGACCAAGAATTTATTCCAACCGAGGTTGCTATGTGTAAACGATTAGAGGAAGGGTTAAATGAAGATATAAAGCTTCTTGTTGGGATATTTGAACTGAAAGAATTTGTTATGTTAGTTAATCGAGCTCATAAAGTTGAGGAGCTTAGCAAAGAGAAGAGAAAATATGATTATGAGGTTAGAGATTCAAGAAATAGATCATCAGGAAAGTCATATCAATCATCATAAAAGAAATAGAGATAACATTATAACCGTTCGATTACTTCAGTGGGATATTTCGGTAGAGACCGAGGCAAACAACATGCGGGTTCAAAGGCATAAGCTACGTCTATAGCAAGCGTAAGTAGTGTTAAAAACAATAATCCTGATTGTCAACGGTGTGGATATCGACATTTCGGTGAGTGCAAGGTTAAAGATGGTACGTGTTTCAAATGTGGTTCATATAAGCATTTTATTCGAGAGTGCTTAGAGTTACTCGGGAAAGAAAAAGTTCAGAATGTTCGACCTAGCAATACTGCCGCGAGAGGTAGACCACATCGTAATCTTGAAAATACAAGTAATAGCTGCACTGGAACAAAAGACTCTACTGTGAGATCTGAGGCACAAGCACTAGCCAGAGCTTACGTAATTCAAGCACGAGAGGAAGCTTTAGCACTAGATGTTATTACTGATATATTTTCTTTGGTACTGATGTTACTACTTTGATTGATCCGAGATCAACTTACCTGTTGAGTCCATTGAATTCGTGATTAAAGTATTGAATCCCCTAGCCAGTCCCCTTACGAAACTTTCGTTATTGGGTTAGCCATACACTTCACATGTTTCTAGCGATTCACATGGCATCATCAAATGATACAAGTCTTGGATAAGAATCTACAACGCACTAGAACGCCCTTGTTGACGATCCTTTACTCCGACAGCATCTAGGGTTCCTCGAACAATATGATATCTCACACTGGGTAAATCCTCAACCCTTCCCCCTCTTACTAACACTACAGAATGTTCTTGTGAATTATGGCCAATACCAGGTATATAAGCAGTGATTTCAAACCCAGAGGTTAATCGTACTCTGGCAACTTTACGTAAGGCAGAGTTTGGTTTTTTGGGGGTGATAGTGGAAAAGTTGACAGATAAGTCACCCTCACTGCCACTCTACAGAACCGTACATGAGATTTTCACCTCATACGGCTCCTCGTTCAATTATTTCGAAGTCATTGGGTCCTTTTCCTCGTTCGAGAATCTCCTCCCTTCTTCTACTCTGTCCCGAAGAGTAACTAGGACAAATTCAGTCACGTTTTCATGTTCCAATTGGACACTTTCCATTTTTGATTATTCTCAAAAGAGAAGATTTTTTTTACCAAACATCTGCGGATCCAATCACACGATCTTATAATAAGAACAAGAGATCTTTCTTGATCAATTCCTTTGCCCCTCATTCTTCGAGAATCAGAAAGATCCTTTTTAAGTTTGAATTTGATCATTTGGAATCTGGGTTCTTCTACTTCATTTTTATTTACTTATTTATTATTTTGATTATTTTCCCCTTCTTTTTTTTTATTTCTTTTTATTTTATTTTATTCCCTTCCATCATTTCCTAAGTCCCATAGGTTTGATCCTATAGAATCTGACCCATTTTCTCATTGAGCGAGGGGTATGAAATAAATCAGATTGATTTTTTATCAAAAGCACTATGTGGAATCTTCGGTTTTTCCTCTTTCTCTATCCCTATCCCATAGGTACAACATTTGACTCAATAGAGAACCTTTTCCTCCTATATGAATCAATATTATTACATTCTAATTCCTTACTGATGCCCCTCAAGGAAAATCCTGAATTGGATCCCAAATTGACGGGTTAGTGTGAGCTTATCCATGTCGTTATGCACTATTCAAATAGGAATCCATTTTCTGAAAGATCCTAGCTTTCGTGCTTTGGTGAGTCTCCGAGATCCTTTTGACGACCTGTGTTGTGTTGAAAGGATATCTATATGATCTGATTGATTGTGTAAAGCCCGCGGTAGCAACGGAACTGGGGAAAGTATACAGAAAAGACAATTCTTTTCTTTCTATTATACTAGTATTTTCTATTCTATTAGTATTAAATTAGTATTCTATTCTATTAGTATTAGATTAGTATTAGTTAGATTAGATTAGTATTAGTTAGTGATCCCGGCTCAGTGAGTCCTTTCTTCCGTGATTAACTGTTGGCGCCAGTCTTAGTCCTACATTCCATTTTGTCTCTGTGGACCGAGGAGAAAGGGGGCTCAACGGGAAGAGGATTGTACCATGAGAGAAGCAAGGAGGTCAACCTATTTCAAATATACAACATGGATTCTGGTAATGCAATGGAGTTGGGCTTTCATACGGATCCGAATGAATCATCTTTTCCACGGAGGTAAATCCTTGCCCGCTAGGCAAGAGGATAGCAAGTTACAAATTCTGTTTCGGTAGGACATGTATTTCTATTACTATGAAATTCATAAATGAAGTAATTAATCGTGGGGTTACCATTATCCTATTTGTAGTGACGAATCTTGTATGTGTTTGTAAGAAAAGAAAAGAAATTTGTCAAAAGGTTTCCAAAAACTATCCATTGATGATTCGAGGTTGTAATTTTTTGGCCGATTTGATGCTATTGTCATTTGATGAGTTTGATGTGATTTTGGGTATATAGTGACTAACTTTGCATGATGCTATTGTGAACTGTAGACGAAAGCTTATTGTGTTAAAGTGTTAAAATAGTGAAAAGCTTTAGATTGAATCAGATAGTTTGAGTGGTATGCCTAGTGTTATTTCGGCTATGTTAGCATAGAAATATGTGAGAAAGGGCTGCAATGCGTACCTTGCGTATGTATTTGATTTTAGAGTTTTTGAGTTGAAGTTAGAATCAGTTCCAGTGGTTTGTGAGTATCCAAATGTGTTTCCAGAAGAGTTACCTGGGTTATCGCCGATCAGAGAGGTTGAGTTTTCGATTGAGTTAATACCGAGAACATCTTTGATATCGATTGCTCCTTACAAAATGGCTCCTACTGAGTTGAAAGAGTTGAAAACACAGTTGCAAGAGTTGACAAATAGGGATTTTGCTCAACCTAGTTTTTCTCCTTGGGGTGCACCTGTTCTATTCGTTAAGAAAAATGATGGATTTATGAGATTATATATTGATTATTACCAGGTCAAAAAATTCACGATTAAGAATAAGTATCCATTGCCGCAAATTGACGATCTGTTTGATTAGTTGAAAGGTGCAACAATATTTTCGAGAATTGATCTTCGTTCGAGTTATTATCAGTTGCGAGGTAAAGATTCTGATGTATCGAAAATCACGCTCAGGACCAGGTATGGACATTATGAATTTTTTGTGATGTCGTTTGGTTTAACTAATGCACCTGCAGTATTTATGGATTTGATGAATAGAATTTTCAGACCGTATTTAGATCAATTTGTGGTAGTATTTATTGATGATATCTTAATCCACTCACGAGATGACACCGAGCATACCTAACATTTGAGAATTGTTTTGCAAACTCTGCGTGAAAAACAATTATTCACCAAGTTTAGTAAGTGTGAATTTTGGCTTTGGGAAGTTATATTTTTTGGGACATATTGTATCAGCCGAAGGCATCAGAGTTGATTCGAGCAATATTTTAGCTGTTGTTGATTGGAAACCTTCGAGGAATGTATCCGAGGTTAGAAGCTTTCTGGGACTAGCCGAGTATTATAGAAGGTTTGCTAAGGGATTTTCGACGATTGCTACGCCGATGACGAGATTATTGCAGAAAGATGTGAAATTCGAGTGGTCTGAAAAATGTCAGCAAAGTTTTAATCAGTTGAAAGCGTTGTTAACCGAGGTATCAGTGTTAGTTTAGCCTAAGTCGGGAAAAAAGTTTATGATTTTCAGTGATGCGTCCTTGAATGGTTTAGACTGTGTTCTGATACAGGAAGGAAAGATGATAGCTTATGCTTCAAGATAGTTAAAGTCGTAGGAAAAGAATTATCTGACGTACGATTTGGAGCATGCAGCTATTGTGTTTTTGTTGAAGATTTGATGACATCATTTATACAGCAAAAAGTGTCACATCTTTATAGATCACAAAAGTTTGAAGTATTTAATATCGCAGAAAGATTTGAATCTGAGACAACACAGATGGTTCAAATTATTGAAAGATTATGACTCGATCATTGATAATCATCCGGGTAAAGTAAATGTAATTGTTGATGCTTTGAGTAGAAAATCATTGTTTGTTTTACAAGCACCGAATACTCGATTGACGTTGTCTAATGATGGTTCGATCTTAGCTGAGTTAAAAGCTAGACTGATGTTTTTACGATAGATTTACGAAGCACAGAAATGTGATGACGTGTTATTAGCTAAAAGGAAACAGAGTGAGTCGACTCCTGATTCAGATTTTTAGATTGGATCTGATGATTGTTTACTTTTTAGAGGCAGAATTTGCGTACCGAAGAATTCAGAGCTCGTTAAGAAGATTTTGCATGAAGCTTATAGTGGTAGCTTGTTTGTTCATCTTGGTAGTAATAAAATGTACAACAACTTAAAACAAATGTACTTGTGGCTGGATATGAAACGAGAAATTTCTGAATTTGTATTGAAATGTTTAGTATGTTAGTAAGTTAAAACTGAACATCAGGCACCCTTTGGTTTGTTACAGCTAGTGATGATACCAGAATGGAAATGGGAACAAGTCACGATGGACTTTGTATCAGGATTACCTTTGTCTCCGAAGAAGAAAGATGCAATTTGGGTTGTCGTTGTACGTCTGAAAAAGTCTGTACATTTTGTTTCGGTACGCACAGATTATTCTCTTGAGAGGTTAGCTGAGCTATATGTTACTGAGATTATCAGTTTGCACGGGGTGTCAGTTTTCATTATTTCAGATAGAGATCCGCAGTTTACATAACGATTCTAGAGCAAGTTATAGGAGGCTCTAGGTACGCGATTACATTTTAGCACTGCTTTCATCCTCAGACAGATGATCAGTCCGAACGAGTGATTCGGGTACTTGAAGATATGCTTCAGTGTTGCGTTTTAGAATTTAAAGGCAATTGGGAGAAATATTTACTGTTGTTTGAGCTCGTGTATAATAATAGTTATCAATCGAGTAAAAGTTCTTTGGCAGCAACACGGTATAGAGGAGACGACTTGGGAACCAGAAGAAGCTATGAGAAAACAATATTCGAACCTTTTTCTGGTAAGATTTTTGGGGACGAAAATTTTTTTAGGGGGAGAGTTGTAATAACTCGTTTTTTAGTAAAATCAGAACAATGGTTTTGGGACCACAAATTTGACATTGACATATTTATTTTATTATTATTTTAATGTCTATGGAGTATTAGGAAGGTCTTATAAAAGTTTCGTTAAGAAATTTTATCATTTGCATGTTTAATTTAGAGAAAAGGACTAAATCGTAAAAGGTACAAAATTTGAGTTCTATAAGTTAAGGGTATCAAATGGCTATAAATTTAATTAGTTAAGGGATTTATGTGGTAATTATACCATTGATATATTGAGTGGACAAATATGAACATTAGTTATGAAATTTCAAAGGTTAATAATAAGGTTAAACATGTGATTTAATAAATAAAGGTTACTAAAATTAATAAAAAAACAAACCTATCATCTTGTTGTCCATCTTCAATCGAAAGTAAGGAAAGAAAAACTCTATTGAAGTGCATTTGAAGGTTCGATCATTATATCATTGCATGTAAGTGAATTTTAGTTTCATTTTTAATGATTTTTATGTTTTTGAGATCGTTGTAGCTTAATTTAGCTAGCCCAGGGACTAATTTGAAAAAATATTAAAATAATAGGGTTTTTCAATGAATGAATTGATTTTTTTTGTAAAGATTGATGGAAGAAAATGAACCTTTGTTTTTAGATAAACAACTTTTTTTAAGTTATTTTTAATGAAATTGTCAATTAGGGATTACATTGAAAAATAAAAAATATTCATGGTGTAATTTGTGAAATAATGTAATATGTGTGGACTGCTATGAGCTTATATGAAATTCGGCCAGGCTTGGATAGGGATGAAATTGCATGAATTTCATCTTACAAGCTTAAAGACTAAATCATAAAGAATTCAAAACATTAGGGGCAAAAGCATAATTTTTCAAAATATGAATTTGGATTGAATTGAATAGAATAACTATTAAATTGATTGAATTTATTCATTTAGATCATGATAGACCTCAGACGACTTTAGATCGTGGCAAAGAGAGCTTCGGATTAATCGACTCTGTTTCTACATTTTGTCGTCAAGGTAAGTTTCTACATTAAATGACGTGTTAAATTTATGTTTTAAGTGCTATTATTTTATAACATCAAATTATGTCTCGGTAGAAAAATCAAACTGCATATCGATGATCATCGACCAATGAATAGGGATGGCTTCGGCTATCGATTATGAAAAGGAATGGTGACGACCATCAATTATGAAAAGGGATGGGACGACCATCGAAGTATGAAAAGGGATAGCTTTGGCTATTGATTATGAAAAGGGATGGTGATGACCATCAATTATGAAAATGGGTGGTGATGACCATCGAATTATGAAAAGGGAAAGCTTCGGCTATCGATTATGAAAAGGGATGGTGATGACCATTGAATTATGAAAAGGGATAGCTTCGGCTATTGATTATAAAATGGGAATGTGACGACCATCAACTATGAAAAGGGATGGTGACGACCATCGTGATTCCACTTCGTGTGAGCTTCGGTAAGAATTTTTAATGCAAGTTACTTTGTTACTATGGAAGGTAAAAAACATGTATAATCATGATTGTGGAAAGTATGGATTTATATGATTTAAACTTATGAAAGTTATTTTATCATGTGTTGATGTTGAATTTATGTGATTAAGCACTAATTTGGGATGTTGGTGATGCTTAAGCTTGTGTTGGATTTGATCCATATTTATTTTAAGCTTATGCATTGTATTGGTAAGCATCGTTTATGTATTAAGAACTTACTAAGCATTATATGTTTAATTTGTCTTTTTTTTATATTTTATAGTAAATTGGAAGCTCGTTCGGGTTGGAATATCGTCGGAGACCTATCACACTATCCATCAGCTATATCGGTAGATTTTGATGTTTTCAAGTCTTGGTTATAATGGCATGTATAGGTATTTTGTTTTTGATGAAATGGGCAATATGTTTGCCTTGTAAATATGGTATTTTTGGTGGTTGGTTGGTTGTTACGTTGGCATGTATATATGGCTTTATATTTGTTAACATTTTGGGACTTTGGTGCTTAAATGGTGTGTCTTAGAATGGTCAATTGAATACATGTTATAAAAGGCTCTTTTGGTATGTTTGATTGTGGCTAAGGTATGGTTTGGTATGGAATTAAGTAGTAAATGTTGAGTTGATAAATGGCTAATTATATGTATGTTTTAAGTTAATTTGATAACTTGTGATTGTGGTGCCTTTAGGCATATTGGTTATATGAATAGGTAACACTTTTTTCTAGCTTGATTATGCATATTTTAGGTACACTTTAAATGCTTGAAATAGGTGCTGATAGATGGTATGTGTGTACATAATTTTGGTGAAAGAAATGGCTTGAAAATGACTTAATTCTTGTCCACACGACCTAAGACACAGGCGTGTGTCTTAGTCGTGTGCCCCCAGTAGGTTTCAAAGTGTTGCAAGTCAGGTGGTTACACGGCCTAACACATGGGCGTGTGAGGACATTTCGAGAGTTACACGACCTAGCTCACGAACGTGTAACTTGACCGTGTGACTCAAGTGAAAGAGTTACACAGGTACAGACACGGGTTGGGACATAGTCGTGTGTCCCTACTTCGAATGTCCACACGGCCCGAGACACGGGTGTGTGTGTCACACGACTGTGTGACCCCTGCAGTTTGAAAAATTCTAAATTTTTCCTAAAAATTCTAGACGTTTTCAATTTAGTCTCGATTCGTTTCTAAAGTGTTTTTAGGGCCTCGAGGGCTCATATAAGGGACAATATGCTTGTATTTGAATGAATTATAATATGATCTGCGAAATGTTTAGAAATCAATGTTTTAAGTTTTAAATTTTTTGGTAATGCTCCATAACTCTATTCCGGTGACAGATATGAGTTAGGGGTGTTACAAAGCAATGGTGTTACAAAGCTATTCTAACAGCTTGTCATAAGAAAACTAACATAAACCTCTATGAACAATGGAAGAAAAGGAAACCAAACCTTAATTATTTCAAGGTTTGTGGCTGTAGAGCTATTGTCAAAGTTCGAACATCTAAACGTAAAAAGTTAGGTGAAAGAGGAATTAAATGCATATTTATAGGATATGACATATAGGTTCATGGTAATTGAACCAAATGAATCAATTTCAATTAATATTATTATTGAATCAAGAGATGCTATTTTTGATGAAAATAGATTTAATTCTATTTCAAGCCAATTAAAACCACAATAATTGATTCATTTTTCAAATGAGAATAGATTCCATTGGAACAAATTGATAATAATGATGAATCTTGTCAATAATTAAGAAGAAGTAAAAGGATTAAAAATGTCAAAGATTTTGGACCAGATTTTATTATGTTTCTAGTAGAAGGAAAAGGTGAAAGCATATGCAATAAGATACCCTATTGTTATAATACGAAATCTAATCCTATTACATTTGATGAGGCAATGAAATCTCAAGACTTTGCTTTTTGTAAAGAAGTAATAAATGATGAGATGAATTCAATAATGGGAAATCAAACTTGGATCTTGGTTGATCTTCCACCGAGTTCCAAACCAATAGGTTGTAAGTGGATCTTCAAAAAGAAAATGAAGGTCGATGGAATCATTGATAAATTTTAAGCAAGGTTGGTAGCCAAAGGTTTTACACAAAAACAAGGTATTGAATACTTTGATACCTATGCTCCAGTAGCAAGAATTGCTACAATTAGACTCTTAATATCACTTACCTCTTTATATAATTTGGTTGTTCACCAAATGGATGTTAAAATTGCATTTTTAAATGGTGAATTGGAAGAGGAAATGTACATGGAACACCCAGAAGGATTTGTTTTTCCAGGACAAGAGCATAAGGTATGTAAGCTTGTTAAATCTTTATATGGACTTAAATAAGGACCAAAACAATGGCACCAAAAGTTTGACAAGGTTTTTTTAGCTAATGGCTATAAAATAAATGAATCCGATAAGTGTATATATAGCAAATTTAAAAATGGAAAAAAGTGTCATAATTTGCTTATAGGTAGATGACATGCTCATTTTTTGCACGGATTTGGAACAAATAGAAAACACAAAGAAATTCTTGTCAAACAACTTTGCTATGAAGGATATGAGTGTAGCATATATTATTCTTGGGATTAAAATAACCCGAGATGAAAGCACTATAGCTTTATCACAATCACATTACATTGAAAAGGTGATTAAAAAGTTTGATCTTTTGAATTGTATACTAACATCTACACCTATGAATCCTCATATAAAATTATTATCTAATGCTAGTAAGAAAACTGGTCATTGAAATATGCAAGTCTAATTGGTTATCTTATGTACATAATGACTTGTACAAGACTAGATATTGCATATGTTGTTGGGAAATTGAGTAGGTACACAAGTAATCCAAGTAGTTTGCATTGGCAAGCTTTGAATAGAGTACTTAGGTACTTAAAGAAAACTATTAACTATAGATTGTGTTATAATGGATATCCTCCAGTTTTAGAAGGGTATTCGGATGCTAGTTGGATTACAAGTTTGGAAGATCATGCATCTACTAGTGGGTGGATCTTCATTCTTGGTGGAAGAGCCATTTCTTGGGGTTCCAAGAAACAAACATGTATTACTGATTCCACCATGGCAGCATAATTTATTGCATTAGCCGCTGCATCTAAAGAAACAGAATGGTTAAGAATTTTGCTTTATGATGTACCTTTATGGCCTAAGCCAATTTCACCTATTTCTATCTGTTGTGATAGTGAGACCACTCTAGCAAAGGCATATAGTATATAATGGAAAGTCTAGGCACATTGGATTAAGATATAGCTATGTCTGACAATTAATCTCTGATGGAGTGATTACTATTAATGATGTGAGGTCAAGTGAAAATTTGGCGGATCTTTTGACAAAAAGTCTTGCTAGAGATGTAGTAAAAAAACCTCAAAAGGAATGAGAATCAAGCTCATTAATTAGAGTCACCCATGATGGAAACTCGACTCAACGCTTGGTATAACATCAAGTCTTGAGTTCAATGAGACAAGGTACATAATTAGTATGTGACTGTTAGCACTATAAATAAATTCATCCTAAGATTAAACTGCTAGGTACCTGTAATGATAAAGGAAGGATGAGTAAGGTACTCTTAATGGACCCATAACATAAATATGTTAGAGTGTTATAATTACGAGAACACTCTTGATGAGATCTACCTATGTGATTGGAAGTGTGGCCGCTTCTAGGAACTCAAGGGCTTGGCTTTGGTAGCATCCATGAAAAGAGGACACAGACACACGACCATAATAGTGTCCCTAGATACTATGCATTGACCGATATTGAAATCATTGTGTGAAATGTGTTTGGTTAATCAAATGGAATAGTTAGTTTAAAGTGTAGTCTACCATGCAATTTCGATTAACTTTAACATATTTTCACTAAGTGAAGGTTCAATCGTAAGACACCTTCATTTATGCAAATTGATTTTCAAGAATATCAAAATCTAAAATATTTTGAAAATAGGGGGAGATTGTTGGAACATTTTCAAATATTTATAGTATTCCAATAATTATAAATGAATGGGTGTAATTAATCAAAAGATAAATCTTTTGGTCATTGGTCAAAAGTTATATCATTTTATTTTTGGAAAATAATTATAACTATTCAAACAATATTACAATATTACTTGAATAGTTATAAAATCAAATGAATAATAATAATTTATTTATTCATAAAAACATCTATTGAAAGATGTCTTTATGAAGAGACATGAAAATTCCTATAAATAGGAATAAGATTTCATTTGGAAAACACACCAACAAGTTCTAAAAGTTCTTTCTATCCTTCCTCATTTTCTAATATTATTAGATTGTTCTAGAAAGAGTTACTACATAAATTCTTTGTAGAAATTGAGTTTCTTGTTATACATTGCTTAGTGCTTAATGGACTATTCTCATCAGTGCAAAACGCTAATAGTCATTGGCTTCATTGTATCCTCAAGGTTAATTTGCTTGAAACTCATTTGCACACCGAAAATAGGTGGGGGCGAATATAACCTTAAAGATAGTGGCTTGATACACGCCCTGGAGCCTTGTCCTATTTCTGCTTTTTCTGTTTGAGTTCCGTTCGTTTGTTCGAGATTTTCCTCGTCGGAGATTTGTACTAACATTATCTTAGAAGTAACCTCTAGGCAATAAATATATTAGACAAATGTTCAATTTATATGGAATGGGCAATGTCATTTTCTCTTGAACTTGAGTCAGAAGTTTATATTTGAGGGATCAAATTAAATTATAAAATTTTTACGGGTTAAAAGTACAATTTTTTCTTTGTATATGCTTGTTGGTTTAGAATTTTAAAGGGGTTAAATTGAAAATTTTTCATTTATGGCAGCCCAAAGCATATTTTTACCATTAAATTAACTTTTAATTTTAAAAAATTTAAGGGACTAAATTGATAATTTTCCCTTGGCACCATCTCTGCCGGGGAGGGAGCAGATAGATTGCCATGTTCACATATGACGCATGCTAAACGAGTCACATCAGCTAGTGGCTCAAATTTTAATCAAGCAATTCAAAGATATTGAAAATTTTAAGTAAGCTCCCTAAAAAAAATTGAATAATAAGTTCCGCCGTTCAGGAAATGAAAGACTGGATTAACTCAAAAGTAGGTGGCACCTACATTGTCACAATAGACCAGACATGAGAGTTTGTTGTAGCCATAGAAAATCTAAAATTGTTATTCCACTCAACGTTTGTGGAAAACTGAGCTAGTCTTTAACACCTACCTCCTTATTTCTCCTACCTAAAGAAAATTCAATGCATTTCTTATGAAATTTTATTTCTTTTCTTTTCTCCCTTTTATTTAATTATGGAAAACCTCAAATTAAAGCATAATCCTCTACTATTCATACCTTCAACTCAAAAGATGTTTTTTAATTTGACTTGTTCAAGCATCATTGTTTCAATTTTAACGTTAAATTTTTATTACTTTAATTTCAAAGTTGGACTTTGAAATAGGGCATTTTTTCTGTCTCAAATTGAATTAAATTAGGTTTAATTTTTTTTTGGCTTCAATTAATTTGAAATCAATTTCTATTTGATTTATTTTAATTTTTGCAATTTCGGCAGTGCTTTTTATAAGAAATAATAATAAAAGTAAAATTTGTGTTTTAAATAAGATTAAGATTTGTTTTGAGAGAATTAAAATTAAAAAATTATTTCGGGGTTCGGGCTTAATCTTGAAAGGGAAAAAATATAAGATTAGACCTGAACTTTCTCACTTCTCCTAGATTAGTATTCAAACTTTTTTTCTTTCCACTAGTTTGGTACTTGAGCCTAACGCCATTTAAATTTTGCTGATGTGGCAGCGTTGGCCAATCACACACTGCCACGTGTCACAATCTAGGAACTGCATTTGACTCGTTTGGTTTTTTTATTTGCTGCCCAACCCCTTTGGTTTTTTTTTAAAATTTTTTCTTTTAAAGTTATATTTCATTAATTTTCCATCATTTTTCACCATCTTCTTCAACATTTCTTTTCTTTCGTTTCTCTCTGCATCATCTACTCTGCCATTTTCTTTTCTTTTGTTTTTTCAACATCTTGCATCTTGCATCTCTCTCTCTTTTCCAGCTTTGGTTTTCTCTTAAATTTTCCCTTTTTTTTTTCTTTTTTTCTTTCCTCTTCTTTGTTTTCCATCTCCTTCATGTCTCCACTATGTCTTCTTCTATGAACAGAAATCAAGTGTGTAAAGAAGTGTTGTGTACTGCCGTTGCGGTTTAAGGGCACCCATTTGTAACATGAATACTTCAAAGAAAAAAGGGATAAAATTTTTTGGGTGTTCGAAGTTCAAAGAGGTAAATTAGGCTTTAGGGTTTTAATCTGCCATTGCAATTTGTAGAAAATGTTGTGTATTGCCATTTTTTAATATTCTGTTTGCTTTTTGTTGTATGTGTAAAATGAAGACCGGGGATGTGATTTTTTATGGTGGGTTGAAAGTGACAGTGAAGGGACGAACTCAACTGCAAAAGAAGAAGGATGCACAATCAATAGAATAATGCTAGGAAATAAGATGTTATTGACAGAGAACAAGAGATTAAGACTTGAGAACGATGAGCTCAATATTGACGAAATAGGAAAAATGTGATCAAGGGAAACTCGTTTGGAAGAGAAGATAAAATTGTACAAGGATAAAATGTCCAGGGACAATAACTTAATAGTTGCTTATAAGCTGTTGTTAATTGTATCATGGATGATTTTTTTTTTTGGTTATCTTGCTTCTGGATGGTGAAATGTTGTTCATGTATTTCCATTAGTTGTTAAGAATGAATGAATTGAATGGAATGAATTTTTTTTTGTTGTCCATAAATTGACATCCATAAATTGAACCATCCATTACAAACAAAATTGAACCATCCATCAAAATACAAACATCAATAAAGTGTCCATCAAGATACAACCTTCAATTAAACCATCCACCATCAAAATACATTCAACAAAATCATCCAACAAAATAAAACTATCCATTGCATGTTAACAAAATAAGACCATCAAATTAAACATGGATTAACATCAACTATTTCCATGGCTTACGATTGTGCTTGGGTGGGTCTTTGGACTTAGCCTTTTTCGTGTTCCTACTTTCCTAAGTCCCACCAGTAGTTTCCTTGTCCTTCCTTTTATTGGTGCATTTGGTTGGGGTAGTCATCATGGTTTCCCCTCTCATACCAGACTACAATACATAAAATACATAATTAAAAAACATGTCATCAAAATACAATAAACAGTTCAGAGGTTGGCTACTTACATTCAAAATTTGCATCCCTATCCTCTCATTGGTGTATAACCCAATCTCTTGCATAGCTTGTTTTCCCCTACTACGAAGTCTTGTAAGTATTTGCTGTGTTGAAGAGGTTGGCATGGTGGGAGGAGTTGGTTGTGTTGAAGGTGTTGGTGGTGATGATGTAGATGCTTCAAATGTAATAGTTTGAGAAGGAGCTGGTGGAATAGGAGTTGCTGCGGCTGGTGGAGCAAGAGCTGCTAGAGGTACTCCAGCTAGTGGAGGTATAATCTGCAAGTTAAACATTTTAGTAGTTCTCAAATTAAAAATTTTTTGCATTAAAATTATTATAAGTTAATAACACTTATACTAGTTGAATTTTGACAGCTTTTGGAGTTGTGTCCAACCATGGAACACTTGTGGCACTTTATCTTTCGCCCTCTTCTAGGGAATTTACGCCCACTTATCTCTCCCTCTTCCCTGACTCTGTTTTTTTGTCTCCCGAGCATTTTCCTTGGAATGGGAGGGTCAATTGGTCCCATATTAGTTTTCAATCAGAATTTCTCAATTGGGACAGTAGGCAATACAAAGCCATACAATTTTTCATAAACAATTTTTTTAAACCCCTTATAAACAAAATCAGGAATATCAAATTTTTTTCACAAACTTGCTGCAACAACATGTGGACATGGGATGCTAGTGAGATCCCATCTCTTACAACGACATGACCACTAAAAAAAGTCAACAACTATAACATCACCAAAGTTGGCCACTTTAACCCCTTCTGTTCCATTCCATTTAACATGACATGAACTCATTTGGATACTCTTGTGTAACTTATCACATATCTTAGGACATAATTGATTATTTTAGTTTTTAGTTTTGGTCAAATTCTTTACAATCCTACCCATAACATACTATCTAATTTCTTCTAACATGGAAATTATAAACATTAACCTAGCTCCTGAAATTGCTGCATTAGTGACTCGGCAAAATTGTTGTTAGTTGCACCACATATGGACCTACCAGAAAAAAAGGCTTTTGACCATTGCTCAGGGTCAGTCCTTAGTAGATTTACCTTGGCACTATGTTTGATATGGTCAATCTTTTCGATGTGCTATTCAAAGTCAGCAGTAACGTATAATTTGCAAGCTCCCAAAATGCTTGTTGTAGGTCTCCTCTAGGATTTTCTTTCCTCCAGTTGGCATATAGATGCCTTGCACAGACTCTGTGCTCAACCTTTGACAACAACTCAAAAATGTCTTCCATCAATCCCTGAATGCAAAAAAAAAAAAAAAATTATATGGCTGGTTTAATAAAGTGAGCATAATAATAGAGAATTATTTAAGTACACATACCTTATATTTGTCAGTCATAAAAGTGAATCCAGAACCATCACCAATTATTAAATCTGAAATAAGATTATTAACGAACCATCTCCATGTTTCTCTACTTTCATTCTCCACAACTGCCCATGAGATAGGGTATATTTGGTCATTACCATCTCTCCACACAACACACAGAAGTTCCCTTTTGAATCTCTCCTTCAAAAAGCATCAATCCAGACAAATAAAGGGTATACAACACTCCAAAAACCCTTTTCTCAGAGCACTAAACCCTACATAAAATCTCCTAAGCTTGGGAGCTTCAGTAGGGGTTGGTCTTTCTACCATCACCTCTATATTTCCATCCGGATCTACCTTTCTAAGTACATTTGTATAGTCCTATAGTCTCTTAAACTCATAGTAAACCCTTCCATTTATTTCCTTTAGTGCCTATTTCCTAGCTTTGCTGCATGTGCCCCTGCTTAGCTCAACTTTCAACTATTCCTTGGCTAGTTTCTGCATCTCAGTTAACTTCATCTTTGGAATTAGTCTAATCTTACTTAAGAAATTCTCCCCAACAAACTTGTAAGATGCCCTTTTGTTCTTAAAAGTAATAGAACACTCGTGAGTTTCTATGAAGGTTTTTATCTTGTAACACCCATCAATATTATCTACACCAACATATATTCTAAGTAGACATCCATCTACCCTACATTTAGCCGTAGTTCTACCCTTCTCATTCCTAAGATACACAATATCAAACCTTTTTTTACTGTATACTTTGTTAATGCAGTCTTAAATTCCTCTGGTCCCCTAAACACCATACCAAGCTCCAAATGTGGTATTGGGTTATTAGGATTGAAACATACATGTTTGCCTCTCCTACAAACTACCTCACTATCTAAATCACTACCATAAGACCCCAGGTCCAATGAATCAATGTATTTAGTTCCCCCATTTGATGAAACCTCACCATTTTCTCTCTCCTTTCACTAATTTCACCTACCTTTGCTCATTCTATCTATTTTTCCCTCTATATTTTCTATACCAAGTCTTTATATTTCTCACCTCTTTATCCTCATCCTCAGATTCTACCCATAAAGCCTCTTCACTGCCTAATGACCTGTCTGTATCATTGTCCCCACTACTTTCAGTACTTTCCCCACCCTCGGCACGTGCATCACTACTCCCACTGAAGTTTGGTCCCACATTAGATTCCCTATCCCCACCATTAACTCTTTCATTACAATTTAATTCTTCATTACAATTTTGTTCCCCAGCCTCGAACACCACTATTTACATCATGGTATTATCAACAACATCAGGTGTGTCTACCTCGTGTTGAACATATACATGCATGGACCCTCTTTGTCTAATATGGTTAATCATTGCTATGAATGAATCATCATCATAGCAAACACACAGTCCCTTACTAAAATCTACCCTACCCTCACAGTATACAAAATTTCTCACAGCTCTATACCCAACTTCCATTACCATCTTACACAACGTGTAATAACACAAAAAATCAAGGTCAAAATCCCATTGTAGCACTTCCCCTCCAACATAGGATGCACATTGGTTTGTAACAAAAGTTTCACCCAAATGCATATGCACCACACATTTATCCCAAGACATTATAGCAAACTGCACATGCATAATATAAACTATAATATACATACAAATTTTTAATAGTGCTAAACATAACATACATACATACATAACATACATAAACATTAATAAACAGTCATACACATAACAATAATATACCACATAATATACATACATTAAACATGACATACATAATATACAAACATAATAGTAATATAACACATAACAAACATACAAATATACATACATAATATAATAACAATACATAACATAACATAACATACATACAAATATACAAACATAACAATAAACATAACATACATATATAACAATACATAACATAACATAACATACATACAAATATACAAGCACAACAGTAAACATAACATACATACAAATATACAAACATAACAGTAAACATATCATCCACACATAACAATACATAACATAATAGTAAACATAACATACATACATAACAAAACATAACATACATAATATACATAACAATTTAAAAACATAACATACATACATAAACAATAAAGAAACATACATAATAGACATACCTTTCACCCTCAATCTCTTAAACGCTCGAAGAAAATCCCTGTCACTTACGAATGCCAATAAAAACAAAAGAATAGTCAGATATAATATGAATTAAAAATTGGAAGTCAGATATAATACGTACAAAAATAATTAGTTTGTAAGAATGAGTCCAAACAAAAGGGTTTAGTTTAAAAAAAAAACATAAAAACAAAAACCCTATCAAAGATGAAAAAAGCTTTGTATGCTAAAAATATGTCAATCTTAATTTGATGATTAAAAATCCCACAAAATAGAGTGAAATACCTGTAATCGATGGCCGAAATATGGTAATCTTAATTCAAATACTACAACAAATAGCTGAGTAATCGAAAGGGATGAGTAGTCGATGATGAAGCAAGGGTTTTTTCCAGACAGATGGTTGGGTAATCGAAAGGGCATCTGAGATTGTGGAAGGTTTCAAATAAATTGAGGGTTTTCTTTCAAACAAATTAAATCAAAACGGTTTCTTAGATGAAGAATCACCGTTAAATATGAGATTGTTAATAACTATTATCTGGCTTTTGATCTTCAACAAAAAAAAAACTAAAAGTTTTCTTTCAGATGAAGAGTTGTTTAGATGAAGAATCGTTTAGATGAAGAATTGTTCATATTTTTCCCCAAACGATTCAAAGCCTGATGCTAAGCTTTTAATTCTTTTTTATTTTTTTTTTCAAATTTTAATTCATGTTGTCTATAATTTTCTTTTCAAAGGGATTAGGTCAGCAAATGGAAAAAAATGGGTCAAATGGGGTTCCTAGATTGCGACATGTGGTGGTGCACGATTGGCCCACGCCGTCATGTTAGCAAAATTTAAATGGCGTTAAGCTCAGGTACCAAACCAGTGGATAGAAAAAAGTTTGGGTACCAATTTGAGACAAAAAAAACCATAGGTACCAATCTGGGAGAAATGGACAAGTTCAGGTACTAATCTTATATTTTTCACTTCTTCAAAAGGTTTTTCTCTATTTTTATTTGAAAACAGAATAAAAAAGAGTGAAACCTTTTTTTATTTTTTTTAAAGGAAAGCAAATACCTAAGCCTCGAAAAGTGATGTACAAGGCTCAAAGAGGAATTGATTAATTGATGTTCTCGGTTATCCTTTAGATTAACAATGTGGAGTTTTTAAAAGGCCTTGTGAACTTGTTATTTTCATTTTAATGAATAATAATGTAGTGCATCATTGCATTATTCCTTTATTCCCCGTATGCTTCCATCTCTTTCATACATCCTCTTTATATCTTTATTCAACTTTTAAAATCCAGGTGGTGAATAAAAAGATGATCTCAAAAAATTATTTAAAGTTTGATTTTGAAAATCTAAGTCATTTTGGAAATAAAAAAAAATTGGTTGGTTTCTTGTTGATGAAGTTGAAGAATTCATATGGAGAATTTTGTTTGAACTTTCAAGATGAAATGCGAGTTGAAAGATGGTGGATTAAACAATTCATGTGTAATTAATAACAATATATTGTATTCTTTTTAAGCAGATGACTTTTAAGGAAAGTATTCAGAATTGGCATGATAAATGAAATTTTTGTTGGTTTATCATCCGCTTGAAGAAAGTATATCCCTTGCTGCCCATTTTTGAGTCAATATAAATTTTATTCAATTTAACTCTTGCCAAGGATCACCCTTCACATTCAGGGACAAATTTTGAGGTTTTAAGCATGAATTAGTAATTATTGCTATATTGTGAGGCAAGCATGAAATTTAGGCACAATTTAAGTTGAAATAAATACACATCTCTAAGAATGGCTTTTTGATAAGAATAACCACATTTGAGATGACAAATTGCATATTTGTTGTTTCTCCATTCACTAGAAGAAATTATATCCCTTGTAATTCTTTTTTTTTTGAACTTAAGGTATTTTCTTTCTTGAACCAAGATCAAAGTTATCCGTTAATATCATGGATTGGCGAGAAGGATTATGAAGAATAAAAACAAATATTTTGAACTATAAGTTTAGTCGATTCTAGGTCTAAAATGAGCTTGTTTTTAGAGGGCCTTGTATACATGCCTTAAAATTGTTAAAATGTGATTTTAAACTGTGCTTTCAATTGTGTGAAAAAATATAGGTACCTTTTCCTTCTTACTTTTTACCTTAGATTGAGATTGTCTTTTGAATCAATGCACACTGTGGATGATAAAGTAGAAAGTCATGCACGTCGAATTAAGGGAGCACAAATTGGAGTTGGGGGTAAGAATAACCTTAAGGTACCACTAAGGAGGTACGAGTAGTCACTCGGTGCTTGATTAGGATGTACTTCTACGTGCAATAGTTGCTACACTGCAGAGTGGTGCTGGAACCATCCCTCCGGGTCAACCCATTATATTAGTTAGGGGAGCACCGATTGAGAAATTATGAAACTATGGTGCTAAGGACTTCAAGGGTCAATGGGTATTGACTTGATGGTTGCGAATTATGTTGGAAAAAATCTGATTTGAAAACAATTTTCTTACACCGTATAAAATAAAATTTTGAAAACCAATTCGGTTTGTGATAATTGTAGCAATAAAACCTTTATCAAAATCGCACCTTTGTTTTCGGCTAAACGGATCCTTTTTGTTCTTGGCTTTCAACTGAACGACCTTCTCCTCTATTCTCGTACCACGAAATTACTTCGAGTGTAGGCTTGAACGATTTGAATCAACCATATAACTAAAAGTAGTTTTCAATGTGAAAGCAAAATCTCTTCTCAATAGAAACCTCAGAGTTGTTATTCTAGAAAATAGATTTAATACGTAGAGAATACTTTCACTATTTTCGAGTAGAGTAATAATATCTTAAAGTTATATATTTTAGCCCTACTAGTGTCATCTATTTATAGAGAGAAAAAGTAAAACCCTTATTAAATTGCAGAAGTCTATTTCAAATAGAAAAATGAACTCCTAATCTAATTAGAAGCATAGAGGGTGACAACCCTAATTAATAATTCTATGGTTTGTCGTCCCTCTTTTAACATGAGAGGCTTTTAGGCCTCTTTTATATCGGGGCCAATTGCAAGTACTTCTTGGACTTTTAACTCAATACATTATAATTCAATCCAACCCAATATTTGTTTTTCTATTTCCCAAAATAAATATCTCAAATAAATTAATTTCCTCATTAAATAATATTCTCAACCTAATTTTAATTCCGTTAAAATCATGATGAATTTACTGTAAAAGAATTTATGAGAAAATATATTTAATATTTGTACATTCAACGGGTTTACTATGACCAAATGATTTATTTCTATTTTTGAACTTCATTTAATTCAAACACCATAAATTCATTTCTAGGTCATTTTTATTTTCATTTAGGAGAAAACCACATACATTTATAAATGTTTACATTTTAAAATTTTCATTTAAATTTTGGATAAAACCACATTCTTTTCTAAATGTTTCCCATTTCTCTATTTTCATCATTTCCATCCATTTTTGTTCATTTGATTTAACATGCAATTCATTTCTGGTTTCAATGAGCTAGTGGAGGGGCTGATTAGACATAGGTGATTAGGGATCAAATTATTTATAACTAAGTTCCAACTTTTCTCCTATTAATTATAAACTCATTTAGTCACAAAGTCATTCCATTATAGTATCGTGACTAAGCTCTCCACAATGACATATCATTATGAAAGTATACGAGTCACACATACATAGTCTTTCATCCATTCAAGATATATGTATGCCACATTTTGAATGTCACAAGTGAATAAATTCATAAATGGATTCAGGATCTATTCTTCGTGGATCCAGCCCGATGCATTGTTAGTCTAGTCAGTCACATCTATGTCTCTATCTTCTGGGAGTCATCTGCTTTGATGTCCAAGACAAGGTTGTTGGGAAATGTGCCCATATTTTGGTAAACATGTAACTGTTTTCTATGTATTTGAACTATGAATAAAGAAATAAATTTAATTGCACATTTCGCTGTTATATCTTTTGTGTTTCTATCTTTCATGTTTTGCATATATAGCAAAATTGTAACAAGAAAATATTAGCTCATTGATTGTCTAAATTCAAACTGATGATAAGTGGCATTGTAAGAACGTTTACATTGCGAGAAAGACAAAGTACTTCAATAGATAATCTAAACGAGTCCGTAATCCCATAAAAGAATCAAATTGAGTGTTTGATTCAAATACTTGGAAGGATTATTATGTTGTGAAATCAGTGGTTGGACCAGACCGATTGAGTTGTCATTGGCCTAGGCTGAACCAACAACAACTGAACGAGATCGTGGTGCCTTAAGTGTGTCACACCTGCATGGCACCATCGGACACGACGGTGCCGGCGGCGGCGGTGACATTTCAGTGGCTGGCAGGTGGTCCTTCGGGGGTTAAGCAGTGGAGAAATCACAGTCCTACTAGGACTTTACCGGATAATTTGATTTCAAATTAATTAATCCAAAAATAATTTTATTTTAATAAATTTAATATTAAATTAAATTAAATATTTATCTGAATAGTATTTTAATAATTTAATATGAAAGTGATTATCTTAATATTAAATGTAATTTAATATTTATCTTATAGATTTAATATTAAATTTAATCTAATATTTATCTAGATAAGTATTATATTAATTTAATATTAAAGTGATTAAACTTAATCATAGTTGAACTCTCTAAACTCTTCCTATATAAAGAGAGTCACGAGTCATTATTTTTCACACACTTGAATTCACGAGAAAGTTGTAGAGAGAAAATTCTTTGAAGAAATTATTTTAGAAGATTTCTAGAGATATTTTTCTTATTTACAATTTGACCCAAAGTTTAGAGAAATTGCAAAATTACCCACTGGTAATTTTGTGGAAAATTTTTTGATTCGATGTGAGCCCACACTTGGCAGACGTGAGCTTTAGGTTAGCGAAGAAGGCTACTCGGTCGAAGTATTTATCCTAGATGAATCGAAAAGGTACAAATTTGATTAAGTGTTTATTATTTTAGATACCACAACCAAGTTCTAGTTTTGGAAAATTTTTTAAAACTCTAATTTTTTTTCTTTAAACTTATTTTTCACTACGTTTTTCAGACCCATTTTTCCAACAAATGGTATTAGAGTTAGATTATCCTCTATTTATAAGTATAAACAGGTAATGAAAATAGATTTCTTTTCTTCTTGAATGATTCGATTACATAGAAAGTGACAGTCTTTAGATCTTAGGCATGTTCTTGAGTTAATATGGGAATGGATGAAATATTATATATTTGTTATATAATTGTTATTTTTGTCAAGGTTGCGGTGCTTAAAAAATTGATCATGGACTACTATCTCCACATAGGACTATTTTAAAATTCATATAATTCTTGTGAGTCAGAAATGGAAATAGGACTTAAATATAATTTTTTCAACAGGAGTCCATGATGAGGAGAAGATGGAGCAGTGACGGTTGAAGACCCAACAAATGCCTTGAGGTGAAAAACTGTGTAATTTTTGTTTTTCATTTTTGTTTTAGAAATAGAATCATGGAAACCTTGACTGACAATTTTATATTAATTACCCATCTATTTATATATCTATTTTATAATTGTTTATACTATTTATATTATGTTATATTGTAAGTTTGATAAATATGTATGAGATGATCCACAATTGATCGATTAAAAAATAACAATTGTGGTGATGAGAAAATACATGTGTTGTATTGTTCCATTCATTTCTTTAGTTTATTCAGTTGCATGTCTAGGATAGGCTTTGATAAGGAAAGACTTGGTTTTTAAGTGATCAAATATGACTTACCTCCCATTCTTGGGATCCTACCTGGTGCACGATTGATATTCATTTCTTTAGTTTTTCTCGTAAAAGAAAACCTATGGAGAATCAAAGTTGTTTGTTTTTATTGATTTATTCTTCTAGATAAATGAATGCGAATATTATAAAATTTCCATAGCATGCTATGCATATATTGAAAGCATGTCATATAGATTAGGTAAGAATGCCACTAGGATTATTGTATGATCATTCTTGAAATTTGAGATAAAAGCCTCGCATGTTTTTAAAATATTGCGTGGGAGAAGGTCCTTGAATAAGACCTACGACCTTCATTCATGGTCCTTAAGTGATAGCATGATAACATTTTGAGTTGGTTACTAGCTTGACTGCACCTCAAGGTAAACTTTATCATGTGGGTTCACTGGATAATATTTCCTTTTAAGGATAACCAGTCATTCATGACCCTTAGTGAAATTTTCCCAAGATGTCTCACAAATGAAAGCATGTTCATGATGGGTGTTGAGTCAATGGTTACACACACAAAACGTCTCTTGTTAAATAGTTTCCCAAGAAACTATATTTAAGCTGCAGATGATGGTCAAACGTTAAACAATCATTGGTTTGTGTGGCATTTTGAGATTTAAGATTCACAAACTGATTAGATGTAATCCATGTTCTTGCTAGTTAATCATGAGACCCTAAGGCGACATGATTGATGGATGTGAGAATGATCGTAGAAATGAAAACATATTTTTCAAGGTTTTAATACAAGATGCATGCATCATACTAAATTCTTGATATGTTGCTGAAATGAAAATATTTGCTTAATAAAAAGATAGTAATTAGTGAATCTTTATTGTTCTTCAGTTCAAATATGGCTATACTTTTTTTACTAGTAATTTTCAAACTGTTAAGATCTATTTATGGACTTAAGTAGGCGTCCCGCTCATGGAATAAAAGATTTGATCAAACGATCAAGACTTTTGGGTTTGGCAAAACACTGATGAACCTTGTGTTTATAAGTGTATAAAAGATAAAAAAGATGGTCTTCCTCGTTATGTATGTCAATGATATTCTACTTAGCAGAAACGATGTAGGAGAATTATCATCGGTTAAACTGTGGTTATCTTAATAGTTTAGCATGAAGAACTTGGGTGAAGCTTGAATCGCCCCGAACCCGATCCTCATGGAGGATCCAAGAATGGCATGCCATTGCCTTAAAATCATATATTTGAAACCGTATCTGGCGTAACCAATTTAAAACTATAGTTTCAATTAGTGTAAAATATGAACTATTTATCATTCAAGAATAAATAAGAATACATACTTTAAAAAAAGAAAACATAAATAATCCACAAAAGTATCATTAGAATAATAGGTTCATGATTTAGAGTTTAGGTACAAAATGCATTCTTCAAAATGTAAATCTCTTAACACCACCGCTAAGTCATACATATTACAAAATATGAGATGTTTCACGACAACGATAGTCTTCTGGTGTAGTCTTCAGAGATCCCTTTTACCTTGTCAGCAGGCTTGAGAAGGAAAGGTAACTAAGTAAGTTTAAAGAACTTAGTAAGTTCCAGAGGAAAACAATGAAATAATCACACATAAACTGAGTAAACCTTTCCAACTCAACATAGTCACAGTTCGCCAATTGACGAATACCAAACATAGGCAGACTATACGTCTGACACTATTCTTTTTATGTGTACATTACACCCATTCAATCATATAGACAACCTTCTTCGTGTTAGCAACAAAGCTTGGTCCTAGTTCAGAGTCATGTCATTTGTTCTTCCATTTTTCCCTTGTCATGATTTGTCAGTTTGGTTTGCAATAACGCTTGCCTTACTAGAGGCTACACGACCATTTTCATGTATTGTGGTCTGCCATTTCAATGCTCATTTCATTGAAGGCATTGCCATGAATTCATTTCCTTTGTCATTAACATTGTATGGTTCATTTCAGAGTCAAGGGTTAGTGGCTTAAGCATGAAGAGAGGTTCTTTCACCTTTAATATAAACATGCCAAACTAGACCATTGACAACAACATCATCACTTTCGTACAAACATTACCTCTTCACAGGATGGTATACATGCCTTAAACCAAACATAAATAGACACATTACACACACATGGAGAAAGAAGAAACTTACCAAAAAATGTAGAAATGTTAAACAATAGAACCTTTGCCCTTATCTTGGGAGCCTTCGGGAGTTTCTTGAGTAGACACTAAATGACGATGGAGTTGGTTGAGTACAGTGAACCCAAATATTTAAGCAAGCCTTATGTCTAGGGTTTCTTTGAGAGAAAAGTGTAGATAAAGTTTGGGAAGAAAATATGGCTGCCAAAGAAAACATAAAACTTGTTCAGGAAGTTAACTTTAGCTTTATAAATAAATGCATGGAAGTAAGACTTAGTGGGTAAATTAAATTACCATACTACCCTTCCTTTGGTACTTATGACTAAAAAACTTTCTCTCTCATCATAAATGTGAGTCTTGACAACCTCATAAACTTGGTTTCATTCTGATTAGTTCTCATCAGACTAACTAAATTGTTCAACTAGAATAATAAAATAATTATATAGCAAATGAGTTCTTTCAAACTAAGGATTTAACATTAAGAACTTAGCATTTTCATCTATTAGCTGGGGGTGACGTAAACTTTGCAAGAGAGTCTGCCAAACCACAAAGCTTGCCTAACATAGACTACGCCCAAAGGTGCATCCATAGATTTCACATACTTAGTCAAATCTAATACCTTACTCATTTGGAACTTACTCTAAATTCCATACTTCTATTACAGTACTCGGACGTTAGGGCTTCATCGGGTGAGATCTTACAACTCTTCCCCACTTAGGAAATTTCATTCCTAAAATTTATACATGAGAACAATTGCGGGTACTGATCTCTCATTCGGCTCTCTCTTTCCCATGTAACTTCTTCAGTGATATGGTTCCTCCATTATATCTTGAACAATGGAATTCTTTTGTTTTTCAGCTTTTTAACTTCTCTAGCTAGAATACAAACAAGTTCCTCCTTGTAGGACATGTTCACCTCAATCTCAAGTTCTTTAATCTGTACCACATGATCAGGATTGGACTTATACTTTCTTAACATTAATACATGGAAAAGATTGTGGATCTTTGACAGTTTAAGAGGTCAAGCTAACTTGTACGCCACTGGTGCAACCCTTTCCAACACTTCATAAGGTTCTACAATCCTTGGGCTCAATTTTCCTTTTTGGTCAAACCAAATGATATTTTTCCAAGGGGAAACCTTCAAAAACACTTTATCTTTGATCTCAAAGGAGATTTCTTTCCTTTTCAAATCTTCATATGTTTTCTGTTGATCTTAAATGACTGTGAATAGTAACAACTTTCTCTTCAATTTCACATACCAGATCTAGCACCACTACCTTTCTCTCACTAAGTTCCATCCAATAAGTAAGTGTTCTACACCTTTTGCTATATAAAGCTTCGAATGGCAATATTTTTAAACTGGCGTGGTAACTGTTGTTGTAGGAAAACTCAATGAAAGGAATGTACCTTTCCTTGTTTATCCCAAAGTCGATCACACAACTTCTTAACATATCCTCTAAAACCTAAATGACTCTCTCTGATTGGCCATCAGTCCAAGGGTAAAATGTTATACTGAACTGAAGTTTAGTCCCCAAAGACTTCTGTAACTATTAAACCTTGAATTAAACCTTGGGTCTCTATCAGGAACTATAGAAGAGGGTATTCTATGCTAACATACCATTTCAACAATATAAAGTTTAGCTAACTTCTCCAAAGAATAGGTAGTATTCACTGATAGAAAATGAGCTGGCTTTGTAAGTTGATCTACTACCACCCATATGGAGTTCTTTTTAGATGGACAGAGGGGTAATCCTAAAACAAAATCAATGGTAATTTTATCCCATTTCTATTTTGGAATTTCCAAATGATACAATTTTCCTGAAGGAACTTGGTGTTCTGCCTTAACTTTCTGCTTGAATTGATCACGCAGAGCATCTTTCATTTGTTCCTTTAATATCAGAGTGAGATGGGTTGGTTTAACAACTAATTCTGCCAATAGAGCTCTATTATCAGACATTTAGCTCGAAGAGACAGCAAGGCTGTCACAGTCTTCCTACTTAAAGCATCTG
Organism: Gossypium hirsutum; assembly: GCF_007990345.1. NCBI lineage: Eukaryota > Viridiplantae > Streptophyta > Magnoliopsida > Malvales > Malvaceae > Gossypium > Gossypium hirsutum. The sequence continues at coordinate 17,444,477 of NC_053438.1, forward strand.
CCACAACATTTGCTGTCCCTAGATGATACTCAATGATCAAGTCATAATCCTTTAAGAGCTCCAACCACCTTATTTGGCGTAGATTTAAATCTTTCTTTGTCACCAAGTACTTCAGACTCTTGTGATCAGAAAATATGTGACATCTTTCTCCATATAGATAAAATCTCTAGAGTTTTAGTGCTAAGACCACTACTGTCAATTCTAGATCATGCATAAGACAGTTTTTTCAGAGGTTTCAGTTGGTGTGATGCATAAGCTATGACCTTACCTTTCTGCATAAGAACTCATCCTAACCTATTCAAAGACACGTTTGTATAAACTGTATATTCAACCCGAGCTTCTGGTTGTGCTAACACCAGAGCTTCAGTCAGAATTGCCTTCATTTTATTAAAGCTCTGTTGGCACTCATCATTCCATACAAATCTTTCCTTCTTTTTCAGCAACTTAGTGAGAGGTGACACTATCATCGAGAAACCTTTCGTAAACCTACTGTAGTATCCAATTAATCCCAAAAAGTTACGAACTTCAGGAATATTCTTAAGTGAGTTCCATTCAAAAACTGCCTTAAACTTAGTAGGATCTACCATGATGCCATCAACTGAGGTAAAGTTCTCCAAGAAGTGTACCTCTTTAAGCCAAAACTCACATTTATTGAACTTTGCATACAACTAATATTCACGCAGGGTCCTTAACACAATTCTTAAATGCTCTTTATGATCAACCTCATTCTTAGAATAGACCAGTATATCATCGATAAAGACCATTTTAAATTAATCTAAGTAAGGTTGCAAGACTCTGTTCATTAAGTCCATGAATATTATTGGCGTATTAGTCAACCCAAAAGGCATTACTAAAAACTCATAGAGACCATATCTTGACCGAAAGGCTATCTTAGGCATATCTTCACTCTTAATCTTGATTTGGTAATATCCTGATCTTAGATCGATCTTGGAGAAAATGGACGCCCCACTTAACTGGTCGAATAAGTCTTCAATTCTGGGTAGAGGGTACTTGTTCTTTATCATGACTTTGTTCAATTGATGATAGTCTATACACATGCGTGTGGATCCATCATTCTTCTTAACAAATAAGATTGTCATACCCCACGATGACACACCAGGCCTATTAAAACCTTTACTCAACACATCCTACAATTGTTCCCTCAATTCCTTAAGTTCTACTGCCGCCATTCTGTAGGCCGTGCATGATATAGGGGCTATCCTTGGTTCCAACTCAACCGAGAACTCTATCTCCCTCTTAGGAGGCATACCAAGAAGTTTTTTAGGAAACACATCCAGAAAGTCTCTTACAATAAGTACTTGACTGATCTCACTTCTAGTCTCAGGCCTATCCATGATGTATGCCAAATAAGCATCTGTGCCTTGAACAATCATCTTCTTGGAAGACACTGCAGAAAAATTTTTATTCGCCAATTCTGACTATTTACCAAACAAAAATATATCTTTACCCTTAGCACTTGTTAGGCATACACTTCTAGTTTGATAGTCGACCATAGCATTATGCCTAGTTAGCCAATCTAATATCAAAATGGTGTTAAAATCATAAAAACTCAGCAACAACAAATCTGCCAAAAATATGTGCTTGCCAACAGCCAGTGGACAATTCCTGATTAACTTATTCACTACTGTACTTTGACCCAAAGATTCATTATTAGTACATTCGTTTTAGAATATATTATCTTAAGGCTAAGACCCTCTAGGAATTTAGTACAGATGTGTGTAGAACCCGGGTCAATTAAAGCATAAATATCATTGCTATGAAAAGAAAAATTACCAGTTATGACTTCAGGTAGGTCTGCGTCTTTCTTTGCCTTCATTACGTAAGCTTAAGCTCATGCGCCAAGGCTTGGACGGGCAATCCTGATCTAGGTGGTCCCTGGACCCATATCTAAAGCAGACTTTTAGTTTCTTCCTGCACTCACCATCGTGACTCATTCCACAGTAATCACATTCCATGGATGGGTATGTAGTGCCATTCATAACAGTGGAATTCTTTACCCAAAACATGGGTAAATGATATTCTCTCATTGGAATTGCATGACTGATTAAAAGTAAACGTGGCCACGGGTCGTCCATCTTTGTGATGAACGATTTGATCACTTTTTAATAGTGATTGAGTTTTCATGAAGAAAGATGTAATGGTTACCATAAGATAAAATATGATCATATTGGAAGAGCGAATATTATCCTAAAGAGATCAAGGATATCCTATGAGGGTAACACATTAATGAAAAGTCATTGGATGAGCACTAAGTAGTTGCTTTTGTAATGGTATGTCGTTGGGAGAGCTCAGTCACGATACTATAGTGGAATGACTTCGTGACTGAATGAGTTTATAACTAATAGGCGAAATGTCGAAACTTAATTATAAATCATTTGAGCTTAAACTTCGTATGTCCAATCAGTCCCTCCGCTAGCTCGTTGAAACTATAAATGAATTACGTGTTTGAATAAAAATAAAAACAAAATGAATTGAAAAAGAGAAATGAAAAACATTAAGGAATGATTATGTTTTCTCCAAAATGGAGAAATGGAATCATTTGGAAATGAATGTAGGTTTTAAAAAATGGAAATGGAAATAAAAATAGAAATTTGCAATCCTATATATGATTACTTAAAAAATAATGGAAGAATGAGTTTATGTTTTTAAACCATTTTGAGCCCCGAAAATGAAAATAAACCATTTGGTCAAAGTGAACATGTTGAGTTGTGAAATATTGAACGAATTTTCTCGAAATTTTACCGAGGGTAAAATTGTCAAAATCTCGGTAAAATTGTCTAAATTTTTCTAGAGTAAAATTGCTATGAGAATATTATTTAATATGTAAATATTAAATTTTATTTTGGGAAATAGAAAAACTGAATTAGGTTGGGTCAAAAAGGCTCAGGAAGTACTCGTAATTGGACCCGATGTGAGAAAGGCCCAAAACCCCTCAAATAACATGAAGGGGGCGACAACCCTAGTAGAAATACAATGGTAAGTCGTTCACCCCTCTCCTACTCTAAGTAGGATGTTGTTTTTCTATTTAAAATAAACCTCTACAACTGAACAATGGTTCTACCTTCTCTTTCTATAAATAAATGACACCGATAAAACTATCAACACACTTTTTGAGAGATTTTTATTCTGTCGAAAAATAGAGAGAAATTATTCTCAATTGTTACATATATATTTCCATAATAACAATTCTACTAGTTTCTATTAAAGAAGAGAGAATTTTTGTTTTCACCCCAAAAGGAGAGAAACCTGTTTCTAGTTCCGTGTTTCGGTTCAATTGGTTTTAGCTCACACTCAAAGTAGTTTATGGTACGAGAATAGAGGAAAAGATCATTTGGTTGAAAGCTAGAAAACATCAAGAATCCACTTATCAGAAAATATAGGTGCATATTCGATTAAGGTTTATTGCTATAAATATCACAAACCGGGTCGATTTTTAAAATTTTAATTTTTTGCTGTGCAAGAAAATTATTTTCAAACCTAGATTTTTTTTCCAACATAACACCCTATGCCCTACTAGCCTTTTGCCTACCATTTCCATTGTCTTGACAAGTAAGCATTATAGCTGAAATCATGAGTTAAAATCTATATTTTCGGCTTAAAACTCAGTTTTCTGGAAACATGCATAAACCTTAAAAAGGTTCTGAAAATTCTTAACTTTATTTTCTTTATCTTATGTACAACGAATGACTTAGAACCTTACCAGCTCACTATATTCTCTACTTTTCCAACACAACTCATGATCACTGTTCTATGGAAACCTGATTATAACTCTCTTCTTCAAAGCAATTGAGGAAAAAGATAAAGAAGAGAAGAAGATGAAACAAATTTGAGAAGAATCTTCCCTAGAAAGTCATTTCTTAGTTATTTATAACCCTTCACGCTCAGTTATCAACCCTATAGAAACCATCTGCTGGTAATTATTTTGTCTCCCACTAAGGAACCAGCTGGTTTAATCCAACTGAATCAGAATTGGATCTCAACCATGTTCAAATCGGTCACTAAATTTTCCTGGTTTTTTAGTAGAGGCCGCCAACTTATGACTTCTTTTAATTTAACCCCAAATTGTTCTTAATTTCTAGACTTAAAGGAAATTGGGTGTGACAAAACTAATAATAGCCGAAACAACTCGGGATGCTGTGAAGGTGTCGCACTTGTGATGGCACCACTGAACACGATGGTGCTGGCGGTGACAACGACGACATTTCGATGGCTTGTGGGTGGTCCTTCGGCAATTGAGTAATGGAGGAATCACACTCCTATTAGGACTCTATTGGATAATTTGATTTTAGATTATCTATTCCAAAAATAATATTATTTTAACATATTTAATATTAAATTTAACTTAATACTTATCTTAAAAGTATTTTATTAATTTAATATTAAAATTTATCTAATATTTATCTAGATAATTATTATATTAATTTAATATTAAAGTGATTAAGCTTAATCATAGTTGAATTCTCTAAACTCTCCATATATAAAGAGAGTCATGGGTCATTATTTTTCATACACTTAAATTCAAGAGAAAGTTGTAAAGAGAAAATTCTCTGAAGAAATTATTTTAGAAATTTCTAGAGATATTTTTCTTATTTACAATTTGACCTAGAATTTTAGAGAAATTACGAATTTACCCTACTGGTAATTTTGTGGAAATTTTTTTTAATTCGAAGCAAGCCCACACTCAACAAACATGAGCTTGAGGATAATGGAGAAGACTACTTGGTCAAAACGTTCATCTTAGACGAATTGAAAAGGTACAATTTTGATTAAGTGTTTATTACTTTAAATATTACAACCAATTTTTAGTTTTGGAAAAAAATTAAAACTTTGATTTTTTTCCTAAACTTATTTTCCACTGCGTTTTTCAAATCCAATTTTCCAACAAATACATCTCCCCAATTGGACTTGATAGACGAATTAGTATTTTAATCGGTTTGCTCATATTCGATTAGACTAAAAACATGTTTAGATTCATCTACTAATATAAGTTGTATTTTCGTATTACAATTCAACCACATAATACCGGTTAGTATTAGTTTAAACATTAGACAACCACTGAGTAAATATTTACTTTTATTTTGCTTTGCATGCAAAAACCACATGATGATATTATACAAAATATATTAATGTAATCTATGAATTATTTTATTAAGCAATCTGTTCGAAAAAGTTACAAGTTTACAAACGAATATATTATACTCAAGGCACCAGATCTAATAGAGTATTGATTAGAAATAAATGATAGAGTCATTGATCAATTGGAACGTACACCCCTAAAAGGGTACAATATGCGATCTCCTTGTTGAATGAGGCTTATCAATAGTGGGTCACTATGGTCTAGTGTCACGGGCCGCAGTTCAAAGTCCGTGACCATCGCACCAGATGCATCCAATGGGGGTCTATTGCTTAGATAGGGATCATTTGGCCCATGAGAACTGGCCCGATTCAAAGAGATATTGGAGAAGTTTGTCAGATTGAAGCCTGGTTGGCCCGATAGCGAAGATGACAACTTAGGCTAATATGGTAACTAACCTTAGAAGATAGAGGGAATCATATCTTGTAAAGACTAGATTAGATTTGATATGGCATATCTTGTAAATCCCTAAAATAAAGGGATATGGTTAATCTCGTCCGTCGATGTAGTTGTATCTTGACCGTCAGTTTTGGGGGAGCTCAACTATAAATAGAGAGCCTCCCCCTCATTTGTACTCACTCCTGAATTGTTTCATTATTCTTTGTGAATAAGAATTGAGAGCATTTACTCAAACACTTTGCGAGTACTCTTTCTGTTGTTCTTTTGTAGCTTCTTTTGGCACAATCGCTTCCGCTATACAAATTAGTGCCTTGGAGGAGTTCTAAGGAATCCTCACTTTTGGGCGTAAAGGCTGACTTAGGCGAGTTTGGAGCAAACGGATCGCCTAAAGTCATACGGTTTGCGAGACTAAAGGTCTAGCCCCATGACAAGTGGTATCAGAGCAGGTTTTGAACCAAGTGATATTCGAGTTGGTTCAAAGGCACCGTTGGGATGTCAAGAGAAGAGTTTGAACAAAGGTGGGCGAGGAAGTCTTTGAGGGAGGTGTTGTCGGCTGTTGAAGAACGTGTGGGGAAACTTGAGGAGTCCATGGAAGACGCCAAAGAGTCGGACAATGCGCTTGGGGAAAGCATTGATGACTTGAGGGAGCAATTCAGAGACTTTGTTACCGAGTGTCTCACTTCGTAAAGGGATAACGTACGAGAGTTGCTAGATTCCCAAAGGAAGAAGCTGACAGAGAGGAACGATGCTCTCGAGGCCATGATAATGGCTTTAAAGGAGGAAACAATGGCCACGACGAGGGCTTTGAGCACAAGAATAGAGGAGCTTGAGGGAGAGCTGGCCTTGTGTCAAGCAGCCGTGGGGAAAGGAGTGGCACATGTAGCACTCAATAACGAGGATGTCCTGAAGCCGAAAGAGTTTGTGGGGACAAGGTCTGCATGCGATGTGAACAATTTCTTGTGGAGGATGGAAAACTACTTCCGTGCCAAAGGCATCAGGGACGATACGGTTAAGGTAAATACTGCTTCAATGTTTCTTACTGACATTGCGATTTTATGGTGGCGAGGTAGGACCACAAATAAAAGGCGAGGTGAGATTGGAACATGGCAAGAGTTCCAACGCGAATTGAAGGGACTGTTTTACCCAGAGTTTGCCGAGGTAGAAGCTCGGGCAAAGTTGCAAGGGATAATGCAACGGGGCACAGTGGGGGAGTATGTTCGAGAGTTCAAGGAACTCATGCTCCAAGTTTTAGATGTGACCGATGAAGAACCATTGCTTGCTTTTCAAAAGGGATTGAAGCCGTGGGTCAGACAGGAGGTGGAACAAAGAGGTGTCCAAAAGCTGTCGGAAGCCATGACGGTAGTTGAGTCTGTGATTAAGCTTGGTCTAGGGAAAGACAAGCTTGGGTCTTCCAAGTCCGATGGAAGGGGCGTATGTGAAATGGATCACAAGGAAGATAGAGTTAACGGCAATGGCAACGGCGACAATGGTGGTAATGGGAAACCACGAGTTGGGAAGAAGAAACCCAAGAGAAAAAGGGACAAGTTGAAATGCTTTCTCTGCGACGGTCCACACATGTTGAAGAAATGTCCAAAGAAATCCGCGCTTAAGGAGAAGCGGGTAGGTAAGGCCTTGGTACTTGGTTCGAACACAAGGGGTGTCGAAGCCAAGGAGTCCGAAAGCGAGAAGAAGCCAGTGGGGTGCTTCTTGTGTCATGGTCCGCATAGGTTGCGGAAGTCTCCGAGAAAGTCTGTCATCGAGGGGAACGATGGAACAGACAAGGAGCCCAATAAGCTTGGTTTGAGCAAAGGAAAAGCCGAAGACAAGAGGGCAAAGTGGAGCAAAAAGAAGCGAGTTAAGTACTTCTTGTGCCGTGGTCCGCATGAGTTTCGAAACTGTCCAAAGTAAGCTGGAGTCAAAAGAAAGGCAACGTCTAAGCTTGATGAGTAGTCGGAGGGGCTTCTACGCAAAGAAGAGGTGAGTTTGTCATCGAACTTAGTGGAGAAAGTTACGATGAAAACAGTGAAGCTGGGACCAATGAGGCTCAAGTTGAGTGAAGCGTCAGAGTTGGCCGAGTCATCGACAAGGCTTCCACCTTTGGGAGAGGTGGGTGATGCATCAGACTTCAAAGGAAAAGAAGTGATGCATGAGGGACAGTTGACCAGAGTAAATGAGAAGGTACATTCCGAACACTGTGATAGTGTTTTACATTCTAACTTGTTGACTTGGCAAGAACGTAGGGGCCCTTTCGAAGTTCTTGAGCAAAGAGGCAGAGAGACTGTGGGCAAAGCGAAGCCAAGTGTGGCGAATCAAGAGGATTCTGTTCGAGCAAAGTTAGAATATGGGCAAGAGAGCGACATAGCTTCTTGTCATCGAGATGTACAAACGAGTAGGATGGTTCGAGTGAAAAAGTGACATAAGCCGAGGCAAAAGTCCCGAAGGAAGGGGAAGGCTAAGGCGTTGAGATGAGACCGAGGCGGATCTAATCAGTGCCATTCGGAAGTCGCAATGAGGACGTTGCGAGAATGGGTGGTAGAGAATGTCACGAGCCGCAGTTCAAAGTCCGTGACCATTGCACCAAATGCATCCAATGTGGGTCTATTACTTAGATAGGGATCATTTGGCCCACGAGAACTGGCCCGATTCAAAAAGATATTGGAGAAGCCTGTCAGATTGAAGCCTGGTTGGCCCGATAGCGAAGAGATGGCAACTTAGGCTAATATGGTAACTAATCTTAGAAGATATAGGGAATCATATCTTGTAAAGATTAGATTAGATTTGATATGGCATATCTTGTAAATCACTAAAATAAAGGGATATGGTTAATCTCGTCCGTCGATGTAGATGTATCTTGACCGTCGGTTTTGGGGGAGCTCAACTATAAATAGAGAGCCTCCCCCTCATTTGTACTCACTCCTGAATTGTTTCATTATTCTTTGTGAATAAGAATTGAGAGCATTTACTCAAACACTTTTTCCTAGCGCTCTTTCTGTTGTTCTTTTGTATCTTCTTTTGGCACAATCGCTTCCGCTATACAAATTGGTGCCTTAGAGGAGTTCTAAGGAATCCTCACTTTTGGGCGTAAAGGCTGACTTAGGCGAGTTTGGAGCAAACGGATCGCCTAAGGTCGTACAGTTTGCGAGACTAATGGTCTAGCCCTGTGACACTAGTCTACGTTTGCGGGGAGGATTAATTCGGAGTGCTTCCTATCGGTGTTTCGGAAGAAATATATTGAAGAGTTATACATTGAGCAGCACAAGCATGAGTTCTTGATATTGACATAGGGTAGTATGAAAGTGATCGACTATGATCGGAATCACTAAGATTAAGTAGTTATGCTCTTGAAATGGTATCAACAAAAATTGAAAGATGCACATGTTTTAGAGGGGATTAGCAGATTTTATTAAGGTACAATTAGTGGCTCTCATGTTATGAGAATTTCTTGAGTTGGTTAAGTGGGCTAAAATGGTAAAGTAAGTTTTGGGATTGGATTAGAGGAAACCAAATGATTGTTTAAGAGGGCTTCCAAAGCTGCTAACTTGCATCCCTAATCTACTGAGCAAGCTAGGGACTCTTGAGACTCTGGAGATTCTAGGAAATCAATGCCTACCTGAGTGTAGAGACTTGAGACTGGAAATAGAAAACATTAACAATTGGCTTTAGTGACTAGTTTTGAGGGCTTGGTGCGGACTCCTAGTATACTAGTTTTTGAACATTGCAACCACCATCATAGTGGAGAGTGCTGGAGGTAGATTGGGGCTTGTTTATTATGTGGTTCTAGAGACTACTATGTTAAGAACTATCTAAAGAATATTAATGAAGCCCCTACACCATAGAGAGGTTGTAAATTGACCAAGGTTTCTAGTGGACAGGGGAATGCTATCGGGACATTTGCAAGATCTAAGGATAGAGTGTTGACTCAAACTAATGTTGTTAGGGCTCGTGAAGAGAAGGGTGATAGAAATATTGATTTAGGTTTTGAGTTTGATCATGAATGTGGGTTGTAAATAATTTAAACTTCAATACATTCTTTTAAGTACTTAAGACATTTTGAATTCTTAAAAAATTTTAAGGATACTATTAGGCAGGTTGTTAAATGTTTTAATTTTTTTTCTTTGTTTGTTTGTTTATTTAAAAAAATTCAAGATGTTTGATTTAAGAGAAATTTTGAGGACGAATTTTTTTAAGGAGAGGAAATTGTAATGCTCTAAAATTTTTCGGTATCAAACTCTTCAAAATTTCGATATTACTGCAAAATTTATCAAGAATTAAAATTTTGGGTGATGAATTTAATACCAATAATTTAGTTCAGGGTTAAGGATTTTATTCTTGGACTTTTAGTAGCTAGTGGGTAGTTATTGGGCTTGGATTAAAAAAAAAGTGACTAATTGAGTAATTTAAAGAGTAAAGATTGATTTGAAAAAATTAGGATAAGTTAAAAACATTTATGTCAGCATTATAACAAAAGGTAAAATTTTTGTTTTCTTCTTTTTGCACGTCGTTCAAAAACACAAGGAGAAACCATTTTCTTCTCTTTTTTTTTCTTTCATTTTATTCTTTTATTATAGAACCAAATCAAAAGTGGGCAATACATTTTATTTTCTTTTAGAGTAATTCCAAGCTATTTAAACTGATTTTAATGTCAAAATCAAAACCCAAATTTTTCATATTTTCAAAATTCCGAAAATCCAAAAAGAGGGGAGAATTTGTATCTAGTGATAAAATTTTTTTAATCATGTTTTTAGGTTTGTATCCACGTTCTTAGATGGTCAAAATTAATTTCGCTTCGAAACAATTTTTGGATTAGCTTCAAGTAGTTTTTAGTATTGGATTGATTAGTATTTGTATCCATGGAATCTCTTATTTATCCTTCAAATTTTGTTTTGGTAAATGCTTAAAATTTCTAAATGTGATCACATGTCCATTGATTTATTTTATTATGTAAAATTATTGAGCACTTGATTGTTTGGGTGGCTTCGATGATCACTGTGGCACTTTGGGTCCGGTTAGATTTCAAAATTGAGTTTAAGGTGTTAAATGTTAAGTATGATTAAATGTAGATTTTAAGTTTGTTTAAGTTTAATTCTTTTAAAAAGGAAATTTTGTTAAAGTAGAAAGAGTGTTAATATGACATCATTTATCAACATTGATCATTAAATTGAGTATGATTGTGATAAATTCTCAGTTTAACCAATCTAAACCTCCGATTTTGTCTGATTCTAATAGTGGTTGACATTTAGTTAATAAGGTAAACACAAAAGTTGTCAACATCACAAAAAATTAATATTTAATTCAACATTATAATTTAAAATAAAAATTATTTATTTCATTTATGAGATATTGGTTGTATACACCGTAGATACTAAATATTAACTCTTACACTTATTAAATCAATGATGGTTAAAAAATTTCCAAGGAGGAATCATATTTTGCAAAAAGAAAAAAAATGTGACATGGTAGAAGTTTTGAAGGTGGGGGAATCCATGTGAAAATTAATGGTCTCTGGCATTGTTTTGGAATTGACAGTTTCGTCTTCGGTTTTGGCCCAAGCTGACTACGATTGTAAGAGGAGTTGTGTTTTCAATATACGAAACCAGAAACAATGTCACCGTCTGATGGGCGTCGAAACTATCAAATAAAAATTCTTACGATGAAATAATAGTAAATAACAATATAGAGCAGTAAGGTCGAATCCACATGCATTGATTGTCTAATTTCGCATTTTCTCATGACCAGAATTACTGTAGCGGTAACAGTCGTACCTACGACCAGTGTGTTGCAATGTTGGAAAATAAAAAGAGAGATTTTAGTGGATAAAGATAATAATATTAAAAGAAGGAAAAAAATGTATACGAAATAAAGTAAAAACGTGAGTGCAAAATAAATTAAGCGAAATACAATTAAATGGATAAATTAAATATTTTTTTAAAGCGTAGCCTTAACCTTGGTGTACTCCAATCTTGAATCGATCATTGAAATAAATTTTCCCTTCCAAGCGATAAGCTGGTTATAGTGGACAAGAACGTCCCAGCCGCCAAATTTTTCTTATGTAGTCAATCCTGGTATGACCTGCAAATCAACTCTTGCCAAATTTCTAACTACGATACACGTGTTCGCAATTCAAGATTTCGATAGTCTTGCGATCTGAAAAGCCCAACTCGAATCATCGGTCTCAATCATGTGGGTCGTTTAAACCTGATCTCTATGTCCCTTGACGGAATCCAACTAACTTTTCCCACCTAGACAAGCCAAATTGTTCGCGGGAATTCGAACACAGCATGGCTGATTCGACTTCCCAACTGTATGCCAAACAACTCCAATCCAACGTGCACTTTTTGAATCGACGCTGAATCAACTTTAAGGGACGAATTTGTACTATCCCATATACCAGAGAGATATAAAATACTACGTTGAGAGGTTTTTTCTTTAGCGGGTTCATATCTCATGATTGTTTTGTTGGAGCCATTTCTGGGTTAAAGCTAAATAGGGGTTTAGTTAATCATGAAAAGAATCATGCTTGAAAATAAATGGTTTAAATGGAATTGTGGAAAGTGGAAAGGGAAAGGGGGCTTAGAAGGTAATTAAACCAATAAAGGTTGCAAGTAAAAGAAAAAAAAATTAAACAATAGAATAGAAAACGAAAAGACGCATGTAGGGGAAAAAGTAAAGAATTTATTAAATGCTAAAGGCCAAATAGTGTGTTTAATTGGCTATAGCCACTAGGTATTTATACATACTTTTAGTGCTAAAATTTAGCTAGATTTTTCCTAAATATTATCACAAAAAAATCAAAATTTTTAAAAATCAAATTTAAACTAATTACAGAATTTTAACAATATAAAATATCCTCCAATTTTTATCCAATCACTTTTTTTTTAAAATCTTCAACCCTTCAATCTTTATCCAGCCAACTTTAAATCTTCACTCTTTCAATCAAGCCCCCCTTTTTGGTTTTTTGCTCCAATTTAGCTCCTTTTTGTATTAGTTTGAATTCAGCACACCAATTTCATTCCTGATAAGAAAAACCCAAATTTAATACCATTTTATCCTATAATTAGCTAGAAATAAATATATTAAAAATACTAATTTATCTTGCTATCAAATTCCCCCGTACTTAACTGATGTTTGTCCTCAAGCATGATATCCACTAAAAATAAGTCGTCAATCCTTTTCAAAATCAAAACCCCCTTTCCTAGTCAAGCATATCGCAAATAATTAGGTGAATAAAAAATAAATAATTGCTAAACTCGATTAATAAACATTTTATAAAATCTCGAACAGTATGTCAAATTCAACTATTTCACTAGATTTAAGCTTAATCAAACATGTGTAATGATCATATCCAAATATATACTTTTATTTATATTTTTATTTATTATTATTTTTTTCAAAAGTAGTCAAGTCTTTTAACGCGAAGTGAGATGACAACCCAAGCACCTCACCCCGGTTACTCAACCTGACACGTTTTATTTATTTATTTATTTTTTAACGAATTGGAGACATAATCAAACCTTTTGACGAGAAACGAGATGACAACCCAATCACCTCATCTCGGTTACTCAATTTCACATGTTCCTTATCGATTTATTTATCCTTTCTCAAGGTAGCTCGGTTAGCGAAGTGTTCCAAGTTTCGGTTCGTCACCAAAGCTTTTGACGCGAAATGAGATGACAACCCAAGCACCTCATCCCAGTTACTCAATTTGGTCACATTTCTGAATCTTTATTCTTAACCAAGTAATTAGCAAATTTATTTATTTAAATGAGTACTTTCACTAGGCAAGTCCAAAAGAGCTAACAATTTTCATGAAATATTGACTAAGGCATAACATTTTCAATTATACAAAATATTCATTGATCAAGCAAGCAATAGTTATTCATGATTCACCCACTTATTTAAATAAACTAAACATAAGAATTAGAGGTTTATTTCCGAAAAGAATTAATAAATTATTCTTAGTGAAACACATACAAAGAAGAAAGTATGGCATGATCCCTACATTGCCCACAATGTGCAAAAAGAATAATAAAAGTTGAGGCATAGTGTACTCCCTGTGTATATTCAATGGGTCGGAGGATGGTGGGAGGGACCGATTTGTTGTATGTTGATGATTCTTGAGATGTTGGCTTCCATTTTTTTGAGGTGAGCTTCAATGCGATGAAGTCGTTCATCTACAGTAGAAGGTGGTTGCTCCTCTTCTTCTCTAGTAGCTGAATCGTGTCTTCGTTGAAAGACTTTATTGCTTCGAGCAGGTCGTGTACCTGAAATATAACGTGAGAAAATAGATTAAACAATATTTTATTTAATATTCAAATTAAACAGAATTCAAAAATTAAATTAAATAAATAAAGATAAATATGGGTTGCCTCCCATAAACTGCTTTTGTTTAACGTCTTTAGCTCTACGACCTGAATGTTATTCGTTTCCTTGCTTGAGAATTAATTTTTCCATTACGTGCAGTCAGAAGTTCTTGTAGAAAGGATTCAACGTTTTTCCATTTTCCTTAAAGCACTTCCTGGATTCCTCTATCATCGGTGGATTGAGGTACCTTTGAGCTTCTCCGTTCGAGTTTGCCTTTTCCTCTATCAGAATCATTAAATGTTTCGATAACGATTTGAGCTCTAATTTCGGGGCCTCCATACGAATGGAAGCTTCACGAATTGACTCTTCCCACATCATTAATTCTTCCAGTTTATCCAAAACATCGAGATCTAAATTTCTACAAAGCACAATTTTTAACACATCCTTTTCATGATATTTAAAATGGAAATTCGTTAGTGGTTCAATAATATCAATATTAGAAATATTCGACATTGTACTGGGTTGGCCCATCACCTTATAAACATTAAATTTTACCAACTTTCCGTTGAATTCCATAGTGAGGGTTCCACTTCAAACATCAATATTTGTACGTGCGATACTTAGGAATGGTCTCTCGAGTATAATACCAAAAGCATTTTTTGAGTGGTCGTCCTCCATATCAATTATGTAAAAGTCCGCAGGAAATATTAGTTGATTTGCCTTAACGAGGACATCTTCTATCACCCCATCTAGATGTACGTATGATATGTCTACCAATTGAATAAACACCCCTGTTTCTTTCAAAGGACCCTTGTTTAGCAATTTAATAATCGATATAGGAATTACGTTAATAAATGCTCCCAAATCACACGTCTTTCTTTATGCCAATATTTCCTATTTTGTAGGATATAGAAAGTATACATTGGTCCTTACACTTAGGCGAGATTTTCCTTTGTAGCACTGCAAAAACATTTTCCTCCACATTTACCCATTCATTTCCTTGAAGTTTCTTTTTGTCAGTGCACAATTCCTTCAAAAATTTTGCATAGCGTGGAACCTGTTTAATTGCATCAAGTAAAGGAATATTGATTTCTACCTTTCGAAATGTCTCAAGGATTTCTCTTTCCTCTCATTTCTTTTTAACTTGGGTGAGCCTTCCAGGGTATGGGGGAGGTACAACAAATGGTTTATGATGTGCCAGATCTGTGGGAGCTATTGGTTCAGATTTTTTTCTTCTTGTTCAGCATCGTAGTCACTACTCATGCCAGGCACTTGTTCTGACTCTGTTTCATCTTTCATGGTTATAGCAGTTGCATTTTAACATGGGTTTGGCTCAGTTTGAGACAGTATTTTTCCTTAGTTCTCCAAACGACTGGTCGTGAGTGCTAGCTTACTTATTTTCTGATACATTTCTTAGAGATGCACTTCAGTCTTTTGTTGAAACTTTTTGGTGCTAACGGCTAACCTCTCTATTATGGTTTTAAGAGATGACTTTGGAGGTTGATACTATTAAGGCGAAGGTGGTCTTGGTTGATATGGTTGATTGTATCGAGGGTTCGATCCATATTATACACGTTCGAGTATGGATCATAACGCTTTTGAGGTGGCCCTGGGAAGTTCCGAATGGCATATACTTGTGCAGTTGTGTCCTCGAGTAAAATCAGACATGAGTTGGTAAGATGATCAAGCTTAGCACAAATCTCACACAACTGAGCTAAGTTCGTCTTTCATGCAAGCATATTTTTAACCACATTAGTAAGTTCATCAATCTTATTTACTATGGAAGAAGTACTTAGCTTATGAACCCTTCTCGTAGGTTCCATAAGTGGTCGATACTGTTGAGAATTTGCAGCCATAGTCAAAAATAATTCTCTAACTCTTTGAGGAGTCATGTTTACAAGATCCCCTCCACTAGCGGCATAAGTTATCTTCATTTCCATTGGGAGTAACCTCCCATAGAAGTATTGTAAGAGCGACTATTTAGACAGGCCATGTTGTGGGTAACTTGCACTATAACACCCCTAACCCGTATCTGTTGTCCAAACAGGGTTACAGAGCATTACCAAAATTTACAGAATATATAACAGACATCTCATGATATTTAACATTCATATCAGAAATCATTCATAATGAATCATATCGTCCCTTATATGAGGCCTCGAGGCCCAAGATATGCATTAGAAACAAGTAGGGACTAAACTGGGTACTCAGAGAATTTTTTACAAAATTTCAAAATTTTTTCGAGGTGTAGGGGACACACGCCCGTGTGGCTCACACGGCCAAGAGACACGCCTTTGTCTCAGGCCGTATGGGCATACGAAATAGCGCACACGGTCGTGTCTTGGCCCGTGTTAATACCCATGTAACTCTTTGACTTGGGTCACATGGCCAAGTCACACGCCCGTGTGCTAGGCCATGTATAGGTGCAGAGGTCACACGGCTAAGCCACATACCCATGTGCCAAGTCGTGTGATAAATTCTGAGCATTCTGTTTTGAAATTTTAAAGATGTAGGGGACACACGGCCAAGCCACACGCCCATGTGCTAGGCCGTGTGTCACACACAACTGAGACACACACCCGTGTCTCTGCTCGTGTGGACAAATTAAGGTAATTTCCAAGCCTTATTTCTCACTTAATTTGTATTTCTCCTACATCAATCATTTTAACACTTTCACAAACCAATATAATACATTCAAATCAAGCCAAAACTAAGACTTATACATGAAATATCAACTCATATGTTCAATTATCCAAACTTACCAAAACAACTATATATATATAGACATATTTTACCAAATTTAAATGATCTCAAACCCATCCTCAACATGCCTATATGATTTCCATCATTTATCCATTTCAAACACACATCAGCATATTAAGGCCACTTTTTACATATCAAACATACCAATTACAAGCAATACCAATAGCTAATTTCAACCAAACACATACATGTCATTCTTGACCACTTTTAGCCTATACACGCCATTATAACCTAATATTTAATTTACTATTTATACCAAAACGAGCTGATGGATAGTGTGATATATCTCCGCCAAGCTTACAACCCAACGAGCTTCTGAAGTACTATAAAAAAGAGTAAGCATTTAATGCTTAGTAAGTTCATATAATAGGAAATTAACTTACCATTTAATTCAGATTTAAGGTAAGTAAATAAACATGCTCAAGCCAATTTGGCCATTTGCCTAAACACACATCCTCATCAAGCATGTTAGTCATGTAATTCACATGAATATCAAGAAACATGTATGAGCTCATCAATCTTCAATTTCCACATACAAATATTTATCACATCGAGTGTCCATGAACATGTACATATCATATATTGTATTTCAAGTATATATTCGTAACAATTCATCTCAATTTCATAATTTCTCATGTCAGAACTTTACCCGTTGAATCATTTAAGATATTGATGGATATACGAGTAGTACACACGAAGTGTACGAATTTGTAATCTGTCAATTCATATTCGGGAGTGATCATTAGAGCACATAACCGGGAAGCCATCTCTCAAGTCATATAACAAGAAGCTCATGTGAGCCATACAACGGGAAGCTCATAAAAGCCATAATTAGGAAGCTCATGCAAGCCAATAAAGGGTAGCTCTGAAGAGACATTAATCAGGAAGCTCCGGATAGCCATATATCTGGAAGTTCAAGCGAGCCATATCGGAAAGCTCCGATGAGCCATTAATTAGGAAGCTCACAAAGAGAATTTAATTAAGAAGCTCTGAAGAGCCATATTTCGGGACACTTATAAGAGCTGCGATGTGTCCAAAACACATGCAGGATCACAACCGATCAGGATGCTTTGAAGAGCTATTAATGAGAAGCTCGCAGGAACCATATAACGAGAAGCTCGAGAGGGCCATGTATCGAGATGCTCAAGAGAGCTAATAATGGGACGCTCTTTCGAGCTATGGTGTGTCTGCAACATATGCAGTACCACAACCAATTCAGGAACCCTCTATCCACCGAATTTCATTTATTCAAATAGGACTTAATACTTGTCGGGCATTATCGGATATGTGTCTGATTTTCGTACATGTCAATTATACAATACACATACATAACATTCAAATCAAACATATAATTTTACAATTTAGTTACGCGAACTTACCTTGACAAGTGTTCGTGTATGCAAATTCTACTAATCCGATACTTTTTCTTTTCCACGATCTAATTCCGTATTTAGTCTATCCAAATCTATACAAGTAAATTTAACTCAATTTAATACGATTCATAATCAATTCAATTCAATTCAAATCAATTCACATTCTAGGAAAAATTACAATTTTGTCCCTATACTTTTGATTAATTATAATTTCGTCCCTAGGCTCGAAAAATGAAATTCTTGCAATTTAATCCTTATTCCAAGCCTAAAAATTTTTTACATATAAAAATAGTAGCCCATGGATTTCATAAAATTTAAAATTTTCCATGAATTTTACATCTTTACAATTTAGTCCCAAAATTACAATTTAATAAAAATTCACTTTACAAAAGTTGTTTGTCTATCAACAACCTTTCATTTTTTACCATAAAACTTTATAATTCATGCATATTTATCCAGGGCAAAACCATAACACTTTGATAACTTTACAAATTAATCTCCCAAGATAGCTAGAGTAAGCTATTACGATCTCAAAAATATGAAAATTATTAAAAATGAGACATGAATACGAACCTAATTGAGCCAAAGTAAGATTTTCTATCTTCAAGCTTCAAACTAGGGTTTCTATGTCTTAGATTTTTAGGAAAGATGATAAAATGATGATATTTTGTTTTATTTTATTATTTATCATATTTATTTTTCATCTTTCCAATTTTATCATTTTCTTTTCTTAATTTTCCATTGATAACTAATCATCCTTATCTACTATCTCTTCTAAATCGTCTATTTTCCATATAAGGATATCAAATTTTGAATTCCATAGCTATTTGATACTTATAGCTACTAGAACTCAACTTTTGCATTTTATGCAATTTTGTCCTTTCCATCTAAGTAAACATGTAATCGGTAAAATTTTTTTAACAAAATTTTCATACGACATTCCTATCATAATGCAAACCATGCAATAATATTAAAATAATTTTCCTTTCGGACTCGAATTTGTGGTCTCGAAACCAATGTTCGAATTTCACTGAAAACGGGCTGTTACAACTCTCTTCCCCTTAAAAAATTTTCGTCCTTGAAACCGTACCAGTAAAAAGGTTTGGATATTGCTTTCTTATAGTTTCCTCTGGTTCTTAGGTAGTTTCTTTTATTCCGTGTCATTGCCAGAGGACTTTTACTAAAACTACCTTTTAATTTCTTAATTCTTTCGTCTCACGTGCTAGGATTTTGATCGGTTCCTCACTGTAAGTCATGTTAGGCTGACTCTCAACCTCTGTCGGGGAGATAACATGTGAAGGATTTGGTCGATACCGTTGCAACATAGACATGTGGAAAATATTGTTAATTCTGTCAAGCTCTGGCGGTAATGTTAATCAGTACGAAAGAGGTCCGATTCTTTTAGTGATCTCATATGGCCCGATAAATCGTGGACTCAGTTTTCCTTTACGACAAAATTGAAGAAATTTCTTCTAGGGCGATACTTTCAAAAATACCTTGTCGCCAATTTGTAATTCTATTTCTTTTCGTTTAAGACCTATATAAGATTTTTGACGATCAGAAGCTGCTTTAAAACTATCTCTAATCACTTTTACTTTTTCTTCAGTTTTGCGAATCAAATCAACTCCGTGTATCTTTTTCTCACTGAGCTTAGTCCAACACAATGGATTTCTACATTTACGACCATACAGAGCTTCGTACGGTGCCATTTTGATGCTTAACTGATGGCTATTATTATATGCGAATTCGACTAAAGGAAAATATTTTTCGCAATTGCCTTCGAATTCTAAAATACAGCACTGAAGCATATCTTCAAGAATCTAAATCACACGCTCGGACCAACTATCAGTCTAAGGGTGAAATGTAGTACTGAAATACAATTGGGTACCTAGAGCTTCTTGTAACTTATTCCAGAATCCGAATGTAAACCGTGGATCTCTATCAGAAATAATGGAGATTGGCACTCCATGTAACCTGACAATCTCTGAAACATACAACTCTACTAATCTATCCAGAGAGAAATCCGTACATACCGGAATAAAGTGTGCAGACTTTGCCAAACGGTCGATGATTACCCAAATGACATCTTTCTTTTTCGGAGATATGGGTAACCCTGATACAAAGTCCATAGTAACTTTTAGCTTGTAATTCATCATCATTTTTCTGAGCTTTGCAAATCTACTGCAAAAACATTGGTTTAACTTTTAGCTCAGCTAAGATTGAACCATCATCTGATAATGTCAATCGAGTGCTCATTGCTCGTAAAGCAAACAGAGACTTCCTACTTATAGCATCAGCAACCACATTTACTTTTCTCGGATAATAGTCGATAACCAAATCATAGTCTTTTAGCAATTCAAGCCACTTGAGTTGTCTCAGATTCAAATCTTTTTGTGACATTAAGTACTTTAAGCTTTTATGATCAGTGAATATATAACATTTTTCACCGAATAAATAGTGTCACTAAATTTCAGAGAAAAGAGAATAGCTGCCAATTCTAAATCATGTATCGATTAATTCTTTTCATGTGGTTTTAGCTGTCTAGAAGCATAGGCTATTACTCTACCTTCTTGCATCAAAATATAACCTAAACCATTTAATGACGCATCACTGTAAATTAAAAATTCTTTACCCGATTCTGGTTTAACTAGAACTAGTGCTTCAGTCAGCAAGGCTTTCAATCTGTCAAAACTTTGTTGACATTTATTAGTCCATTCAAATTTCGCATCTTTTTGCAATAGCAGTGTTATCGGCGAAGCTATCATTGAAAATCCTTTTACAAACCTCTGATAGTAACTAGCTAATCATAGAAATCTTTTAACTTCAGACATATTTTTCGGTGGTTTCCAATTAACAATTGCTGAAATTTTATTCAGATCTACTCTGATGCCTTCAGTCGATACTATATGTCCAAGAAAACAACTTCCTGAAGCCAAAATTCACATTTGCTAAATTTAGCATACAACTGTTTTTCACGTAGAGTTTGCAGAACAATTCTCAAATGATCAACATGTTCATTTTCATCTCGAGAATATACCAGAATATCATTAATGAATACAACAACAAATCGATCCAGATACGGTCTAAAAATTCTATTCACTAAATCCATACATACTGTAGGTGCATTTGTCAAGCCAAACGGCATCACAAGAAATTCATAATGCTCGTACCTAGTTTTGAAAGCTATTTTCGGTACATCCGAGTCTTTCACTCGTAACTAATAATAGCCAGAACGGAGATCTATCTTCGAAAATACTGTAGCATCTGTTAGCTGGTCAAACAAATCATCAATACGAGACAGTGGATACTTATTCTTAATTGTGACTTTGTTGAGCTGTTTGTAATCAATACATAACCGCAGGGATCCATCCTTTTCTTAGCAAATAGAACCGACGTACCCCAAGGTGAAAAACTAGGTCGAGCAAAACCTCTGTCACTCAGTTCTTGTAAAGAAATTCAATAAAACTTCGAAAAAAAGTTAAAAGGGGATATTCAATCTTGAAAGAGATCCGTTTCTGAGTTGGCTCCGATAGTGTTCTTCGAGTGATTTCTTCAATCTTCTCTGAGTTCCCAATTATATATTCTTCTAATTGATATTTATAGACTTTAGAATGCTCAGAAAGCCTAAAAATTGTGTTTTTTCGTGTGTTTCAGAAACAGGGTGCGATATTGACACGGGCTGGCACATGGGCGAGTTGCTAGCCCATGTGGATCCTGAAATAGCTTTATTTATCTAATTTTGGCTCGTTTTTCGCTCCTTTCACTCTTAAATGCTCTCCTAAGTAGACCTCAATGAATTCTTCCATGGCGTGTTGGAGCCACCTGCACTTAAAGTCAAGAGGTTTGTCTCCAAGTCTTGTTTTAAAAAGATGCTGGTCAATGCTAGGCACTCAATGCTTTCCCTATCGAATCGGGTAATCTTGTTTTAAAAGATGCCTTGTTTACCACGGTCCTGAGCCTTGAAGCGTTGACTGGCCCAGTTCATGGCTTTTGAGATGGGAAGCTGGAAGATTCACGTTCAATAATAGCAAAGTTTGATGTTCATGAATATTGAAGTTAGGCTTCTACTTCAAAAAAAAACTTACGGACATGATGATATGACATGACCTTGAATTGAAGATCTTTTTATTGTTCAAAGATTTTCTAGACACCGAGAGAGTAGGTAAGGGTCCATATTATTGGAATTTTATACAAAATAACCTTAGGTTGGAATTGCTAGCATAAATGCATAACAAATGAGATGGAACATGGAAAGGAATGGCATTGTTGGAATTCTAAACTTGTTTGAAAAGTTGTAATCTACCGAAATTACAATGGAATATCATACAAAATAATAAAGAGGATATAATAGAATCTTATATAAAATAGTTTTTACCTTAACACTCATCATTTAAAATTGAAAAAAGTGAGATAACCAACAGCCTATCTTAAAATTTTGCACATTAAGTCATCTCATAAAAATTTGATCTCATGGAACATCGATCATATTTTAATTAACTGTAATCCTATAAATTTATTTTTTATAAAAAAAACACTTTGAAAATCTATTTTAGAGACAAATATAGATGTATGTTTGGAAACTAAGAAAACATGTTTAACTTCCAGAATCAGTTTACAATACTAAAACATTACTACATTCTTAACTACTACCTTCGAAATTCATATATACTATATTTAATTGCGGTCACTTTGGGATTTTACAAACAACAATAAAAATGATAATACACAGAGAGTATGTTAAAAATAAATCCTAATTATATAGTATTCGATCGAGTCTAAAATTTTGAATTAGTCGAGTTGATAAATCTTATTTTAACAATTGAACTCAATTTGAAAATTTTTCAAATCAAGTAAAAAATATCGAATTAAATTAAATCAAGTTAACGAATCCTATTATTTATACTATATCCAACCTTCACCTCTAACTCATAAGAAACTTTAGATATTATATGTAATATTATAAAATACTTAATAAAAAAAGAAAGTTGTAATTTTCAAATGTGATCATTTATTGCTTCTGTAAAAAGAATTTAAAGTTTCAATGCCAAAAATATATTCTAATTAAAATAGTTAAAATATGCATAAAATTGTTTAATGTTACAAAAGAATAACAAAAGGTTATTAAATGTTTACAAAAACTTAATCCTGTTAATGTATAAATGTATTATATATAATAGTTTAATTTTACTCTCATGAGCACGAGATAAGAATATCGATTGAATAATTAATGTAAATATTCAGTTTTTCTAGTTTTTTTTAATGGATTTTAAGTTTTAAATTTTAACAGATGGATTAAAATTTAACGATTCTAAAAAAAATTTTGATAAAATAAAAATAGAGAGACTAAATTTATACAAAATGATAAGTACAAAAGCTATTCAAAAATATTTACCTATAATTTAATGTGGGTAAAAAATATAATTTTATTTTTAATAAAATATTTTTTAATGCTCAAAATTGAATAATAAAAGTATAATAGTATTCTAATAATGTAATAATATAATTAACAATAAAATGTATTTTAATCAATTTTAAATATTTTCTAAAACTTATGCCTTTTTTTTCTATTTCAAATCAGTACTTTATTCTAAAAACTTTTTTTTTCTCCAAGTTGTTTGCTTCTTATCTTTTTGTTTTACCCAGCAGTGATGCTAGCCTCTGGGCTAGCTATCGCCTGCCTTTTTCTCTTGCCCACCATTTAATGCCCTCCACCCGACCCGATGAATCGGATCCGAGTATTGGGTGTTACGTCCTATAACAGCTATAACTTAAACTTTTTTCCTATGTACAAGTTCTTTCTATGAATATGACTAATTCACTTGTGGGTGTACATTGTATGGATTACATATACAATTCTTAATAATAAAATTTCATCGATTTCCATTTTATCTATTGCCCTACTATATACATATTGGAAAGCTACTTAATAAATTTATGCTCAAATTTAAGCATGCCACTTAACTTCCTTTGTATGCATAACAATCTATCGTGCCATTTCTTTTTACGAGACCCTGGCGTCGTCCCTCCAGCACATACTTCTTTGCAACTTGAAAAATGAAATAACTTTCATAAGTTCATAAAAACTTATTGAGTTAAACCTTAAATACCTGATTCATTATATCAAGCATGATCGATGTTTTGCATGTCTTTCATGTATAATTTGACTTTCCATTATCCAGTCCGACAGGTACTTCACTAAGATATTCCCTAAAAGATTGTCATTATCCTTTCCTACCTTAAACCTTTATCTTCCTCTCAAGATCTTTAAGGATTGACCTTCCTTTCATATTCCTTAAGCATTCATTCTATTAGGCTTCAGATTCAAGTTTCCAAACTCAAATGGTCGTTTCTTTTCGCTGAGCACACTATACTTGATATCTCTTAAATTTCCATGTCCCTTCTTAAATCTAATCTTTACATGGTCTTTAATCATTTCGTTTACCTTATTTACAAACTTAATATCTTATTTCTTAGTGGCTGACTTTTCCACTACCTTCAAGCAAGGTATACTACGCCTATAACTTAACCGAGAGTTTACCCAAACCTTTCTTACATCAAAATGCCATCTAAATGTGCCTATAACACGCATATCGGATTCACCACCTATTATGGCACTCTCTAGCTTCACTGGTCTTCTTTTTTTTGTTATTATGCAAGGTTCGTCATTTCATTTACATATGGTGCATTTCCTTCAAAGTTCACTGGGTACTTTGTTTCTTCTACTTGTCCATACATTATATCTTGTACTTACCGTACCTTCAGAGTCCTATTTTTACTTTTTTACTTTTCCATCAGAGAACCATACATGCCATTCTTTCCTAATTCCTTATACGCCATTCATTCAAAATTTACCATGAAGGCATTCCTTCATTTGAATAGTTACAAAGGATTCTTTTGTATTCGCCAGAAGGGCTTTCCTTTATAGAGTTGCCACCAAGGCATCTTATCCTTAGATTATGCCACAAAGACGTTTCTTTTTAGATATAGCCAGGTAGGCTTCCTTTACAGAGAATGCCACAGAGGCTTTCATTTGATAGATATCGCCACAAAGGCGTTTCCTTTTGAAGATTTGCCACAAAGTCGTTCCTTAACAGAGGTTTCCATAAATACTTACTTTTCTGGAGTTTTCCCACAAAGGCATTCTTTAACATTTAGTAGTCACCACAAAGCCTTTCATGTCCAAAGTATTACCACAAAGGCATTCCTTAACATTCAGTACTCGCCACAAAGGTTTTCCTGTCCAGAGTATTGCCACAAAGGTATTCCTTCCCCTAGTTATTTAGGTGATAGGGATTCTCCTAGACTTACAGTTAGTAAGGTTTGACCTTCATTTTCAGAGGACACACAGAGAACCACATTAGGTAATAACCTCCCTTAACTTTCTCCATATGATGTCATAACACACCAGTTATGGTCTTACATGATATGGTCTTCAATGCCATGGCCATGGACTTGTCGTTTCAAAGATTTGTATTTTTAGTCCCAACAGATCTCTTTGACAACTCTAGAGACAAACACAGACTTTTCATACTTAGACTCATCTTTCATGAACTCATCATATCTTAACTTACTCATAACAGACATTTAAACATTCAGACACAATAACACCTTTTCATTACCCAAACAAAAGCATTTTTTAACCTTAAGATTTATGTTATCTATTTGTGCAAGTTCATAAGTCTTGTGTTCTTCACCAAAGTCATTACATCATACTTTATTAGTTTTATTCTCACGATTTGGTCACTTAGCCTATAAGCTCTTAAAATGTACATACTACATGCAAGATTCAACTTAGAGACTTGCCTGATGATCTCAAAAGGGCAGCTTAACCTTCACATCCATCATTCAATAGTGTGCTACAACCTCATCTGCCTTAATAAGCAAAAACACTTCATTAAAACACATCTGGTATCCATTATCATCATTTCAAACCCAAACATATCATTGAGCCCTATTTTTCCAAGCAAACTTATAGATCTGTGTTCCTTTGAACGAAAAAGTCATGTCATGTACCTTGATGTGAAGAAAGTCATTAGAAATATCAATAATTTCAGACTCAACTCAGAGCATTCTTTCCATCTTTTTTAACCATAGATCTTAATATTTTCAGAGGGAAAATGGAAAGAAGATAACCTCTCATTAACTCAATCAGAGTGTCCTTTTAACTTAACTCAAGCCTTCATGGGAACTTGGTAAACATCACATCAAGACTGAGTGGCCTATCAAAATTTTCCACTTCTAAGAAACTTATCTGATCACTCTTTTAGCCATTAACCCTTTTAGTTCGCATTTGATTAGTTCATAACTAGTACCTCACACATTGGCTAGCATGGGACCACATTGGTCACTGGATGTACTATATCATTGGCGTGGACGCATATCTTAGAACCATTCCTTTCATGATTGCCACTTCAATCTCACTTATCATCGAATCTAACGAGAATCCTTGTCTATTTATTTTCTATTTCAGAGTTTGCCCGTTCTATATACTGAAAAGGGATTTTAGGTGAACACTACTTAGCCAATAATACTTCTGTATACTATGTGTCATATTTATATATATTCTTACTAGTATTCCTTGATACGTCATACGTACTTTTCTTTAGAGTTGGTTGTAAGCTTTGTTCTTTTAGAATATCTTATACTATATTCATACATGAGTTTACCGTGAGTTCCATTCCTTTTGTTCAAAATCTATCAGACCAGGGCATCACTAGCGCACTTAGAAAGTCCTGATACTTAATCGAATCCTAACGTTGAGCACTTGAAACTTACCCTTAGGCCTTAATTTTATAAACAACACTTACATAGTCAAGATTTTGCTAGGCGGGATGTTACATATCAACCCTATCTTTCTTTCTTCTTCTCATTCACTCTATGTGCCTTTTCTCTTTTCAGTTTGCAGATCTATTTTATGGGTATCTTTGTTGTTTTCACAAGTTGTGATGAACAGATGATGATGCTTATCATTGTTGAAACACCACCGACCATAGATAGTTTCTTTTAGAAAGTGGATGGCTTTGTAACACCCCTAACCAGTGTCCGTCGCTGAGTTAGGGTTACGAGGCATTACCGATCAAAATACAACTCAGAACCAACATTCATTTCAATTCAAGTACCAAATAATATAATCATTTCAATACTATTCATCTAGTATAATTTTAAACCAAACTAACATGCTTCGATACTATAATTCATACTCTACCCAAATTAATATTCAAACATTATAACCTATGAATCATGGAAATCGAATACTTAACTTATAACCAAGTATAATTCATTTCATATACCAATCATATATTAAGACATCCATTCATATAAATCTATTCATTAAATACTTTCCAAAAACACTATTTATAATTACGCATTTCTTCATATTTTACTAAGTCAAGCCAAACCACATGATTTATTAAACATTAATATATACATGACATTAACAACTTCACATAATGGTCAAGTATGAAATTTTGTTTTACTAAATTATGCACATTTTACCAAAATAATAACTACCAATTTTATACATAAGAGCCAAATCAAATCATATCATAATTACAATACCGCTTGACTAATAAATATCCAAAATACCTTTCTATCATTTACCAAATTCATAAATCACATATATGGCACATTTTAAACTCAAGCATTTAACTTAACAACTTAACCATTAATTACCAAAATCACGAACAAAACATATCATAGGCATGTATAAGCATATTTTACCTATTGTTAGCCAAATATAAATACACACCCTTTACCATTTCCAAAATACATATACATAATCGATCTTTTAACCATATATTCAATCATAAAATTTATCCTCCGATAATCCAACCAATTTCACAACTCGAATCAAAGCTAATTGTACCATTTATAATCGTACCTAAATGACCATCAAATAAATTACAATATTTGTTTATATTTTACCATCACAAACTGTACTTTAACAATCAATATGCAAGTTGTCACACATACATAACTTAACTTATGCGAGCATATGTATTATTTCAAAAACACATCATTTACCACTTTCAAACCTTTACACAAGACAAATTATAAATCCAAAATGAGTTATTTTCATGGTCGATTATACATCATCATTAACACTTCTCATTGCTGAATCTTATAACCAACATCACAAACATACTTAACATGAAACATACCTACAAATTAAGCTTATAAGATGACCGAATATATATATACCAACATTAGTATCATGAACAAGCCATTTTCGCATGGCTATATACATATATACAAATTTCAAAACCAAACATATCAAAACTAGCCTATACATGCCACATAACCAAAAACTCAAAGCTTATATTTACCGAAGCAATAACCGGATAGTGTGATGAGGTCTCCTATGACTTCCAACCCGAGCAAGTCTCTGAAACTCTATAAACATAGAAAAACACACAGAGTAAGCGTTGAAAGCTTAGTAAGCCATAAGCAAATAAATCATCCCAATGATATTTATAATTCACTTTAACTAGGCCGAATTTAGCAAATCTCAACCATTTCAATCTCATTTATCAATTCAAAATTCAAATTAACTACCATACATCAAAGTCATATTACACATGCTTCATAATTCCACTGTTTGAACCATATATACTCCTCATTCAAATATATATCACATTCGGTCATACAAAACACATAACCAACAAATCAAAACATGTTTATTTAACTCTTTCACATATACATAACATATTTAATAATTTAACCTTATCAATAACATTTATCTAATCATCTTTCAAACCAAACTAGCATACCTCAAAACCATGTTTCATATTTCATAAATCCCATGTTCGAAACATAGGACCACAATTTCATGGTACTCCAACTCTTGAATATAATTAAGCTTATTTCATTACAATTTCATATCACAATGTTCATTTATATACATTCATTTCATTCATTGTCATGTATTTCACATATCGTCATTTGAAGCATACTCACTTTTCATTCTTGAATATCATATACACTTTGTACGTACCTGAATCAGATATACTTTCACATAGTCATTCATTACTTGATATTGCCCGTTGAACCGTTCAGAATCAATAAGGATACTCGGATAGCTCGGAAGCTCTTACAATGCCAACGTCCCAGACGTGATCTTACATGTAATCAAATATCGATGCCACTGTCGCAGACAGGGTCTTACAGGAAATCATATACGATGCTGATATCTCA
The DNA here is from genome assembly GCF_007990345.1 of Gossypium hirsutum. NCBI lineage: Eukaryota > Viridiplantae > Streptophyta > Magnoliopsida > Malvales > Malvaceae > Gossypium > Gossypium hirsutum. Next base: position 17,473,661 of record NC_053438.1, read on the forward strand.
GACATGTTCTTACACGTAAATCTCAAATCGATGCTAACGTCCCAAACGTGGTCCTACACGATAACTCATATCGGAATCCTATGTCATGACACGTGTATCCTAACTATTCCTATGGTTCGTATGGGGCTTTCGGACGTCATAATTCGTTCGTTTCAAGCTAGTAGTTACTTCTACTATACTTATATTAATTCGGCATACACATATATAGTTACTAAAATTCAATTTGGCAAAATTAAATACATTTTCATATAAATTTAACAACAATTATTCACTTATGAACTTACCTTGTACGGACACGAATGAACTAAACGACTATTCGAAAATTTTTTATTTTCCCCAATCCAAATCCGATCTCCTTTTTTCTTGATCTAATAAATTCAAATTTGCCTTGTTTAATAACATATTCATTCAATTTTATCCAAAAATACATAATTTGGGCATTTTGCATTTTAGCCCCTAACATTTCACATTTTCACAATTTAGCCCCTATTTCAAAATAACACAAATTACTCAAAATTTCAACAAACCCATGTTAGGCCAAATTTACCTTAGGTCCTTAGCAACCATTTATTCAATTTATTTCATAATTTGACCCTTCAAAAAATTTCACAATTTAATCCTTAATACACTTTTTTATCAAAAATCATTTAATTAAACATATTAATCTATCAACAAATATTTATTTTCCATCATCAACTATCAAAATACTCATGCATTCAACAATGGCAAGATTCAAATACTTTAACAGTTTTGAAATCGGAGATACGGGCTAGCTAGATTAAGCTGCAACGATATCAAAAACGTAGAAATAATTTAAAACGAAGCTAAAATCATACCTATTTGAGCAATGAGAGCTTGGTCGAATGTTAAAGTCAACAATGGCTTTCTTCTCCTTGAATTTTCAGTGAAGATGAATAGTGGAAGATGACAATACATTTTGTTTTATTTTAATTTAACATTATTTACTAATTTACCTAACTACCATTAATAATATTAATAATTACACCATGTGCCATCCCACTATCATCCACTATCTCAAAAATGGGATAATTACCAGTTAAGGACCTTCACTTTAAGGTTCCATAGCTAATAGACACCTTTAACTATAAGAACACAACTTTTACACTTTACGCGATTAAGTCTTTTTTTTTAAAAAAAATTGAGCACACAAACGATAAAATTTTCACACGAAAATTTCACACATATAAATCAACATGTTGTAGACACCAAAAATAATATTAAAATATTTTTCTGACTCAGATTAATGGTCCCAAAACCACTATACGACTAGGGTCTAAACCGGGCTATTACAGGCTTTTCATTGACTTCTTAATCTGTTTCTGTTTTAAGAGTATTTCAGAATAATAAATGATTTCATAAGTCGATTTAGACCCATGTTGTCTTAAGTTTTATATGTTTTTTCCTTTATTTAATAAGTATTCACTTTTAGAAGTTTTTTTGGTAAATTACAAGAGAAAGGCAAAACGCTAACATCAACTCGACTAGAGGGACTCGAACCTAAGTCACACTTGGGGCGGTGAACACCTTGGCTATCAGGCCAACACACAGAGTTCCACTTTTAGAATTTTTTGTCTACTCTTGTTGTACGCTTTTTAGTCTTATGCATACAATCTTGCTTTTGTGAGTGATTTTAGGGCTAGTTGTTGTCCTCTCTAGTTTGGTGGATGCTCGATTCTTTTGTCAATTTATGTTCACCGTTTTCAGCCATTCGAGGCCTAATTTCCTTATTGTATTAAGTGCTTGCAATCACTCCAAATATGTTGTACTTGAGTTGTGATAGAGCCAATTGTCAACGTGCTATAATGTTCTATTGATGCTGAGGCTGAAGCTTTTGTTGTGTTGATGGAGCTTGTCCTTTTACCACCTACAACGAGTGTTGTTTTCCCCCCGAATTATATGATCTCATTTATTGAATAAATTAATAAATTTCCCTTAAAAAAAGTACTTTATTGTTTTTTACTTGATTAGTTAATGAAAATACAATAATTTAAAAGGTAAGTATTTGATACATCGCTTATGAAGTTTATTAGACACCACAAGTGGGTTGAAGGAGTAACAAGTGTCACATTTATTTATATATTTATTATTTTCTTTCTTATTACACTCTATAAGACACTTGTTACACCCTAAACTTGCTTGAGAAGCTTAAAGCCCTTCATAGGCAGTGTCTGAAATCATTTTCCTAATTTAAATATATAGTAATTCATTATGATAAATTTTCTTATCAAATAAACTTATTTAATAAAATATTTCAATAAAATTAAAATTCTCATTTATAAATATGATAAATCTTATAAATAATAAAATATATATAATGGTAAAATAATAGTAAAATGTACAACGAGGCTATATTGGTAACTTCAAAAGTTTCTCTAAATTCGTTATCAATTTAATTTAAGACAATAACTCAATCGACAGTATTATCTATTTAGAAATAAATTTTATATAAAAAATTCATATAAAATAATGAAGCTTTGAAGTAAAGTTTAAAAATTAAGATGTTTCAGATCTTGGATTTAAATTGCATCATTAACATATATTTCTAATTAAGTTGTATATTATTAATTTAAAAATACCGTATAATAATATTTAATATTTCTTTACAAATATTAAAATTTTTGGTAGACTTTTCTAAGGTATAGCAGTCAGGGCCGGATCCCTACGGCCAAAATTTTAGGTAATTTAAATTTTTTTTCTGAAATTTTAGAAAATTTTAATTACACCTCTTAAATCTTTAAAATTGTCATTAATTTCATAAAAATTTTAATTAAACCCTCAAATTTTTTTAGAAAATATCATTATACTCCTAAAATTTTTACAAATTTACCCGAACTTAAACTCGCATAGCTTCAACAAATCATATCCGACTTTCCTAAAATCGGAAGGTCTGTCCCTGTCTTCAATCTTAACAATTTCATTTTCATGGCCACGCCATTGATGCTCCTAGTTTTATTATTGGCTTTTTCCTGTCCACCTTCCTCTTCATCTTCTGATGCGCTATGTGCGGGTTCATCTCTCTCAGTGGAGAAAAAAGGCGATGTGTTGGTTTCACCCAGTGGCACTTTCAGTGCTGGTTTCCACCCTGTTGGCAACAATGCTTATTCCTTTTCCATATGGTTCAACAAACCATCCTGCAATGCTACTGCTAGCAATTGCACCATAGTTTGGATGGCCAATCGGGATCAACTAGTCAATGGTAGAGGCTCAAAGCTTTCCCTATCGACATCAGGTAACCTTGTTTTAAAAGATGCGGGTCAGATCCTTGTTTGGGAAACGAGAACTGCCTCAAAATCCCTTCCCAAGTTAAAACTTGATGATGGCGGCAATCTCATCCTGTCTAGCTTGGAAGGCCATATATTGTGGCAAAGCTATGATTCACCCACGGATACTCTGCTTCCTCTTCAACCATTCAATGAGAGCTCGAAGCTCATATCATCAAGAAGCCAAGGAAGCTACTCATCGGGTTATTTTCAGCTTTATTTTGATACTGATAATGTTCTCTGCCTTGTTTACAAAGGTCCTGAGTTTTCAAGCGTTTATTGGCCTAGTCCATGGCTTTTGAGATGGGAAGCTGGAAGATCCACGTTCAATAATAGCAAAATTGCAGTCTTGGATACTTTGGGCAAGTTTACATCAACTGATAATTTTACTTTCTTGTCGGCTGATTATGGCTCAAAGGTTTCAAGACTGTTGAAGGTGGATTTTGATGGCAATATTCGACTGTATAGTCTAAAAGAAAATGGAGAAACTTGGGTTGTTTCATGGCAAGCCTTCCCTCAACCATGTATGGTTCATGGATGCTGTGGACCGAACAGCATTTGCATTTATTCTCCTAATTTTGGAAGGAAATGTGATTGCATTCCAGGATATAAAATGAAGAATAATTCTGATTGGTCTCTTGGATGTGAACCAAAATTTCTTCTTCCTTGTAACCGACCTGATCAGGTTGGTTTCCTGAAACTCCGCCATGTTGAATTCTATGGCTATGATCTGGACATGTTTCCTAATGTCACTTTAGAGGATTGTAAGAATAAGTGCTCGAAGTTGTGTGATTGCAAAGGTTTTCAGTTCAGATTTATTAAAGTTCATGAACCAGCTGGTACATATTGCTATCCCAAGACACAATTGTTGAATGGACATCGCCCGCCAAATTTTATTGCTGATTTCTACTTGAAAGTGCCCAAGGCTACTCTCTCCTTGTACAATAACGCTACCGTTCAACATTCAAAGTTACAATGTTCCAACAAAGTGCAGACCCTGGAACGAACGTATTCCAAAAAGCCTGAAAATGAGCCGCTGAAATTTGCACTTTGGGCGGTATGTTCAGTCGGAGGGCTGGAGTTTGTTGTTTTCTTGGTATGGTGTTTCTTGATTAGAAACAATGACGACACAAGCCCAATGGCAGGCAAGCTTCTTGCTGCCACAGGCTTCAGAAAATTCACCTACGCAGAGCTGAAAAAGGCGACAAATAGCTTCTCCCAAGAGATTGGAAGAGGTGGAGGAGGAATTGTCTTCAAAGCCACTCTCTCCGATGGTCGAGTTGCGGCAATCAAAACACTCACTGATGCTAACCAAGGGGAAGCTGAATTCCTAGCAGAAGTGAACACCATTGGAAAGCTTAATCACATGAACCTGATAGAGATGTGGGGCCTCTGTACAGAGGGAAAACATAGGCTTCTGGTGTATGAGTACATGGAACATGGATCATTGGCCAAAAATCTCTCTTTAAAAGCACTCGATTGGAAAAAAAGATTCGATATTGCTGTGGGAACCGCAAGAGGCTTAGCTTATTTACATGAAGAATGTTTGGAATGGGTTCTCCATTGTGATATAAAACCTCATAACATTCTCATAGACTCTAAATTCCAGCCTAAAGTGTCAGATTTTGGCCTGTCTTGGCTTCTAAATAGAGGCGATGTTAAGCGTTCAAACATCTCGAGGATCCGGGGAACTAGGGGTTACATGGCACCTGAGTGGGTGTCAAATTTGCCCATCACCTCTAAAGTTGATGTCTATAGCTATGGGATAGTTTTATTGGAGTTAGTGACAGGAAGAAGCCCTGCAATGGGAACCGCAGTGACAGATGATGGAAGTCCAAAAGAGAAAACAACGCTGGCAGCATGGGGGAGAGAGAACATGGCAAGTGCCGGAGAGACCGAAACATGGAAGCATGAGATAATCGATCCCAAGCTGGAAGGGATATACGATGAGGCTGAGGTGCTAAATCTGATTACTGTGGCTCTGCAATGCGTTCAGGAAGATAAAGACGCGAGACCAACGATGAGTGAAGTAGTTGAGATGCTACTTCGTAATGAAAACCATTGAAGGCCAAAGTGTCTCCACTAGATATTAATTATCATTATGTAATGTTGTCTTTTTAGTAAGTATTTATTAGTAAATAGGATCTTTCCTGTTAAGAAAGACCAAGTTGTTTAGAACTCTGTTTTCTCGACAAACATTGACAGTGGTACTCTCAAGGAAGCTTTACTGCCTAGACTATGGTTATTGGCAATAACAGTGCTGCAGCACATAGCTGGATATTAATAAATAGTGAAGATATGGTAATCCAATGTATGATGATCTCCTTACAATAAGTTTAGTCTCCTACATGCCACCATGACGATCTTCTTTCACTATATTAAGATTGATTGGCCAAGCCAAATTTCATCTTGTATGGTAATGATCAAATCCAAATCAATATTTTTCGTTTACAGACGTGCTGGAACATCGTGGAAACAAGGTGATATTGTTGGAATCATTCGTATGTTAGAAGTTTGAAAGAAGCTATCGAGGAAGTTGAAACCATAGTTTACTGTATGGTACGTAGCTTCATAAATAAACGAGGTGATATGGTGACAGGTTATCTATTTCAGACCTTTAGAGTAAACACATGGTACGTAACTTCATAAATAAACTAGGGGATATGGTGACTGGTTATGCATTTCAGACTTTTAGAGTAGACGCATGGTATGTAGCTTCATAAATAAACCGTGGAAAGACTTTTATGAGTGTTGTGTTCGGTATAGAATTTTTGAACACTAAATTTCCTTGAGATAGGAAAAGCTAGTGTTAGCTTAGCAGTCTAATTTAGAATCTTGATAACCAAGTCGAGGTGATCATGAGCCGGGCCGGGCTCAGAAAAAATTTTTGGCCCGCGTCCTAGGCCTGGTTCCGGCTCGGCCCGAAATATGGGCTAAAATTTTGTCCAGGCTCGGCCTGAGAAAAAAATTCTAAACATCAAAATTGTATAAAAAAACTACAAAATATAATCAACCAACTAAAATATCCATACATTAACCAATAACATATTTAATTTTATAACAAAATATAAATTGTAAGCTAAAATAAATTTTTAACAATTAGAAAGGAAGTATCATAAAAAGTAACCGAAGAAACATCATCCTCATCATTCTCATCGACCTTTTTGCAACCAATTTATTATATTCGGAAATACATTTTAAAAATAAAAAATAAAAAAGTATTTTAAAAATAATTTAAAATAAAAAAATAAAAAAATTTATTATATATATTTATTATATAAATACTAAATATCTAATGGGAAATGGGAAATGTATTTTAAAAATAAAAAATATATTTATTATATTCGGGCCGAACCAGTCTCATTTTTTGCCCAAACCCATATTTCGGGCTTATATTTTTACCCGAACTCTCCCATATTTCAGGCTGGCCGTCGGGCCGGGCCGGGCCGCCCAACCCATGATCACCTCTATAACCAAGTGATGTCGAGTTTATCTCAAAATTCTAACTGTGTTTTCTTATTTCTTTTTTTTTGTTATTATATATAACACAAAACTTGAACCATAAAATATTTTCTTTTAGAGGGAAAAATTTTTTCATCTTCCCTTTATTTTGTTTTGTATTTGTGAAAGTTGAACAATTCCACCTAGCAATTTAAGCTTAGGATTTAGGTTCATACTTTAAGCTTAAAATTATTATATTTATTCTAATGATTTATTTATTAGTATTATAGTTATAATTGCGGTTGGTGATGTAATATATTTTTTTATTAATTATTATAATTATAATTTATAAATTTATTTGAACATATAATATAAATTTTAATAAAAAATAAAAAGTATAATAATGTATCATAATTTTATAAAAATTGAAACTAAAAAATATTAAAGGAGCTAAATTTGTTTTAAAAAGCACAAATTCTACAATAAAAACAATTTAGTAAAATACACTTCTAATATTTTTATATTCCAACCAAATAAATTAAATAAAATAATATAAAATATCAAACTTTTCAACAATACTTTTTTATTTTTATAATTTTATATAGATGGAAACATGTATCCTTACGAAGAGGATGGAGTCCATGTAAAATTTAATGGTCACAAAACAACATTAACTCATGGTTGATAGTTTGCTCATTGGTTTCAGGCCAAATTGAGGACAGTTGTACGAAACAAAACGAAACGAAACGAAATAATGAAGTCAGTCTCACTAAGATCTCAATGAATTTTTCCATGGACCATGGTGTGTTGGAACCACTTGCACTTATCATACAAGCCTTTTGGACTATGAAAATTGTCGTTACCTTAAGTTACTTGTTTGCTTAAAATGAAAATTGCAATTGAAGTGCTAGACTACAATGGCCACTATGATTTGGCACTATGAAAATTGTGTAACAAAAACACATAGAACATCGATGATTTGTTTATGCAGTTTAATTTTCCTATATCAGCAAAGTCAACTTAGTGAGTAATTTCAGTATCTTTGTTCACCAATAAAACAAGTGATTCACATTCTATCACTCCCAAAATATAGAAATCACACCTTTGTACCTAAAAACTAGAATAGTTACCTCCAAATCCTCCCACTAAAAACTTAGACAGTAAACATTCAACAACGATTTGCAGTCTCACATAAAATAGATTGTAACACTCAGTATTGGCAAGTTCTAAGTTTAGGCAAGTAACCAGAAGGAATCTGAGTGGCATGGTCCTGTCCGTCCAATTGATGCTTCCGATGTACACATAGGGCGCATAACTAATATTAGAGTATAAGGTAAGGATTACTTTCTGAAATGTGTGAATATGTATAGAGGAAGTGAATGACAAGTGTCTCAAGGGTTATTGGGTAATGAGGATATCTCCAAAGGTAAGTTACAACTAGTTTATCTAGTTATGGTGCAAGTTGCATGCTAACGAGATAAGAATATTGGTTCAACAATTAATGTAAAGAATATTGATTGAACAATTAATGTAAAGAAGTTTTAATCAAAAGTGTTACCAAATTAATTATATCAAATTATAATTTTTTTCGAGGGATCAAAATAAAGATTTAAAGGAACCAAATAGAAATTTATCTTCGAAAAACGTAAATAAAGAAATTCAAAAAATTAAGGGGGGCAAACTAAAAAATATTCCTTCTTTTGGAATATGATGGTAAAAACTGTGAAACAGATTGAAGAATGGATGGGCGAAACACATAAATACCCCCTTTGTAATAGGATGTCAAACGGTGGGAAAGAAGTTGAATTTATTTCTTTTTGGTGGTGGTTGGCACTGAAATTAATGGTCATAATTTAGATTTGACATTTTGGTCTTCGAATTTGGAACCAACTTAGGATGAGTTTGGATGGGCGGTGCGTTTACCTGCGATTAGTGTAAAAATAGCGGTGGCGGTGAGATTAGATACTGTAGCGATACTATAGCGTGAGACAAAAAGTAAGCTAAACGCACCGCACCGCACCTAATCGCCCATCCAAACCCACCCTTAGTAGGACTGTGAGAGGTAAGTGAGGTGGGATTATGTATTTTCTATACAGGGAACGAGATAATATCACTCTCAGGGTGAGTTTGGATGGACGGTGCGTTTAATTGCGGTTAGTGTAAAAATAACGGTGGCGGTGAGATTAAACACTGTAGCGATACTATAGCGTGAGACAAAAAGTAAACTAAACGTACCGCACCGCACCTAATCGCCCATTCAAACCCACCCTCAATTCACTTAGCCAAGACGTCCAAGAATTTATCCATTGCGTACTGGAACCGCTTTCACTTCAATAAATAAATTATTTATTGTATCATTTGCATGACATCAATATCAATTGATCCCTACTATTAGAATCACAAAATACGGTCCGTGCTTATTTATTTCATTGAAATTCTATCTTTATTAATATCAATGAAGACCATTTTTTTTTAAATTCACTATAAAAAAATAATCATTATGAATATTTTAATTTCGAAGTAGAAAAATATTTGGAGGGGAAATTTGATTTTCAAAGGCAGCTATTGTCTGCCAAAGCTAAAATTTTGGATAAAATGGAAATTTACTTTTTTGATAAATTGGAAACTTATCTTTTTCTTCAATAGATTTTAAATTTATGTTTGTACTTATAGTTATGAAATAAAAAAATCTATTGAGACGATTATAAGTTTGTTTTAGTAAATCTATTGCATTCCTCGAAGTGAATGTAAGCATAAAAGAAAATAAAAATCAATATTATTTCAATATTTGATAGTACAAAATTAGTCGAAAGCTCTAGAAGAGCTAATATATTAATATCTTGTGATGGTTAATCCATTGGTTTTAAAAGATATTCATAATGTATCTCATATTGATATTGTGAACGAGAAAAAAATTATATTTCATATGAATCAAAAGAGGATTAAATTATTTCCTCTTGTTATTAAATTGAATTGACTGTGACTATCTTTGTGATATTCTTTTGTCATCATCCCCATTAGGGATTGAAAGCAAAATATTTGACTGTGAAAGATCTACTTATGAGCAATACAATATGGTAATTCTATCTCAAGCTCGTTATTGTTGGATGCACCTAAAGTTGCAAGTTTTTTTTAAACTGTGAGTATTACTTTACAGTATTCAGAATAAATTCTCAATTAAAATTATGTGGAAAAATATTAGTGATGAGAACTTGCAAGAGAGAAAACTTATGTATGAAAAATCATTGGTTATGTACCTGTTGTACACCTGGAAAATAAGATCCACTCTCAAAGTTTGCTATTAATAATTTTTTTTGGATATTTGAAGATTTTGACATATACCCTGAAGTGAATATTGCATATAATTATTTGGAAATTATATTTATTTTGTTGACTTAGTGACATTATAGACTTCACATTGATTTAGACATTTCCAGTAGTAAATGTCACAATAGTGTTTATATGTGGATACAAAGTAAAAGGAATGACAATAAAATTATCAATTTGTCACTATTTATATTGGCATTATTAGTACAATTGAAATGCATGTGAAAGTAAAGCAGAAGTTTATTGATATAAATGCATTTACTACTTGACGTAACCAATTAGACCAACCTAAATCATATATGATGTGAAAATTAATTTAAAATTCATATGGACATTCATTAAAGAACCAGAAGATTCTTTAATTTAAAGAATTCTCATTTGTTGCTTGTTCTCAATGAAAATTGATTATTAGAAACTTACTAGCTAAAGTTGAGATTTAATGTCTTGCATTTCTTAAATGAATATGGGTGCATTCATCCACCATGTGGATGATTTTGATATTATATGATTTTGGTAGATGCATCTACAAAATAATCATATATGTGTTATTAATTTGCAACCTATCATTTGCAAGATTGCTTGTTTAAATCATAATGTAATAGCCCGATTTTCAGTGGTGTCAGAAACAGTGGTTCGAGGCCACCAAATCCAGTGAGTAAGCTCGTAAATTTTATTATTTAATATTTACGAGTCAAATCTGGTTTTTAAAATATTTTTGAATTAGTAATTTGTGTTTTATAAGGATTTATTAGGTCAAGTGGTTTAGAAAATGAGGTATCGAGACCTCGATTCTATAAATTGAGTTATAAATATTTTTATAAATATTTACGGAGTGTCATTAAGGTAGTATTAAATTTTTGTTAAAAAATTTTAACGATTTGATAATTAATTAATTAAAAATGACTAAATTGAAAAAAATATAAAATTTATGAATTATAAGAAAAAGTGATTAAATGGTTTAAATGGTAAATAAGGGAGGACTTAAGGCATAAATATGCCTAAAGTAAGTGGCTGAGGTGGCATAAGAAAGAAAATAATAATAAAATAAAGTCATTAATGGAAAAATTGTAAATAAAGTGAAATTAAACATACAAATTAGAAAAATTAAAGGTTTCTAGGAAATTCTTCATCATTTTTTAGTCAAAAAACGCCATAGGAGAGCTCTTTGAGCTGATTTTCTTATATTTGCTTCATATCCAGATAGACCAAATACGGAATTTGATCGAGGAAAATAAAAAGTATCGGATTAATAGATTACAATTCACGAACACTTGTCAAGGTAAGTTCGTGTAACTAAATTATGTATATTTATATGTTTAAATTAAATATTGTATATGTGAATTGCATAAATACTATATATATATGAAATTGATCTCATATCCGATAATGCTTGACAAGTATTAAGTCTCGTTTGAATAAATGAAATTCGTTGGATATAGGGTTCCCGAATTGGTTATGGTGCTGCATATGTTGCGGACACACCATAGCTCAAAAGAGCGTTCCGTTACTAACTCTCATGAGCATCCCGATATATGGTTCTTGCGAGCTTCCTGTTAATAGCTCTTCGGAGCATCCCGATTGGTTGTGATTCTACATGTGTTGTAGATACACCACAGCTCTTATGAGCGTCCCGTTATATGGCTCTTTGTAAGCTTCCCGATTAAAGGCTCTTTGTGAGCTTCCAGCTAATGGTTCTCCAGAGCTTCTCGATATGGCTTGCTTGAACTTCTCGATATATGCTATCCGAAGCTTCCCGGTTAATGGCTTTTCGAAGTTACCCGTAATTGGCTCACATGAGCTTCCTGAATATGGCTTTTATGAGCTTCCCGTTATACAGCCCGGATAAGCTTCCCGTTACATGGCTCACTTAAGCTTCCTGTTATATGACTCGATTGAGGGCTTCCCGATTATGTGCTCTAATAAGCACTTCCAAATATGAATTGAGGGATTACAGATTCATACACTTTGTGTGTACTACTCGTATGTCCATCGATATTTCATATGGTTTAACGGGCAAAGTTCCAATATAAGTTAAGATAAGTTCTGGATGAAATATTATCTCTTTCTACTTGGAAGTACATGGAAATTGTTACATGAAGTCAATGACTAACATGTTTGATGAGATTATATGTGATTAGGCTAAATTCTCAAATATCTTTGGATGAATTTTGCATGCTTACCTTAAATGTAAATGAATGGTAAGTTAATTTCCCGTTATACGAACTTACTAAGCATTAAATGCTTACTCTATTTTATTTCCTTTGTCTTATAGTACTCAGAGGCTCGTAAAGGTTGGAAGTTGATCGGAGCTATACCACATTATCCCTTGGACTCTATGGTAAATATAGTAAACTAATTTTGGTTATAATGGCATGTATAGGTTAAATATGACCATTGATGGCAATGTAATGTTTGGTTGTAATTAGCCGTTGGGATGACTAATGAATGTCATGTTTTGAAGTGTTTATATATGGTTTTAATGTGTTTGATTAATTTTTGAATTGTTTAAATGATGGGAATTATATAAGCTCAATATTTATTGATTTGAGTTAGTATAATTGGTAAGATATGCATGTATGTGATTTGGGTCATTAAGGGGAAATTGAATACTTAGACATATGAGATGTTATAACATCTATTAAACTTAACTAACTTGATTTGAATGTTTGGTATTGCCTTGTGAATGTGTTTAAGTGATAATGTAGGTGGAAGGAAAATTTGGGTGAAAAATATGACTTGAAAATGACCCTATTTCGTCCACACGGGCAGAGACACGGGTGTGTGTCCCCTTCACCTAGGAAAAATTTTGAAGTTTTGCAAAAGATTATCTGAGTACCCGATTTAGTCCTGACTTGTTTCTAAAGTGTATTTTGGGCCTTGAGGGCTCATATAAGGGACAAAATGACTGAATATGATTGATTTCTGATATGAATGTTAAATTATATAAATGTTTGTATTTGATCTGTAAATTTTGGTAATGCTCCGAAACCCTGTTCTGGCGACGGATATGGGTTAGGGGTATTACAAATAAAATTCAAATTAAGCAATTAAGACAATTCATCTTGCTAAAGTTGATGAGTTTATATCTCGGTCTTTTATTGATTGAGTTTGAAAAACTATCGTAAAAGCTTGTTATTTATGCGTATAATGGTGGATAAATGTAACGCGTAGGTTTGTGCAAGTGTACACAGTCATTATCAAGTAATAAGTAAGTATCGAGTTATCGTCTCCACATGGATTGTATTTGTGCTAAGTCACTTAATTTGTAAAATTATATTAACAGTTTGGTAAATAAAAACACAATATAGTTAAGAAGTGGTGATTAAAATATATTAAACTAAATGCAATGATCCCTAATGCAAATTATCCTAAGTATGCAAACTATATGAATGAAATAGATTTTAGTAAAATTAAACACAATTTGCAACAATTATAACATAAATAAACTAGAACAATTACTTTAATTAAACTCAATTTATTATCAACATGCTTAATAACATTCGAAAAAACATTCCATGGCAACTCGATCTTTCATGAGTTTGGAAACCACATTAGGTCCTTTCGGAATCTTTACTTAGTAAATACGCATTTTATTGATCCTTATTTACTAAAGGTTTCTTAGCATTCATGTGAGGTAACAGGGACGTGTCAGGTTTGAAACAATTTAATCACAGAAATCTAAAAACTATGCAAATAACAGAGCTTGGTCAGAGTTGCTATGCAACCTCTAATTTAATCGGGTCAGGGTCTAAATTGAGCATGCACATTTCAATTATATGTCCATTAGCTGTCGTCTGGTTAGGATCGCTTAGCTAATTCAGGTGCATTTCAATCACGTATGAACGAAATACAGACTTGATTTTAATTGAAAACATGATCGATTGAGGCACAAACATTATAAACATGAATCAAATAAATATTATTTAATCAAAGCAATCATCCTAACTTAAATAAAATTAAGCTAACATTGTTGTAAACAAGAATAAAGAACATATAACAAACATCTTTATATTAAATTAAAGAAAAGGAAGATTAAACCCAACTCAGAGTGGCTATCACCCAAGACTCTGACTGACGAGGCTCCTTCGTTCCTTTGCTTTGCTCTTTTGCTGATGGCTCTCCAAGGTGGCCGACCAAAGGTTCTTTAATAGGCTTAATCGCTAAAATCTCTATGAAGAGATGATGATAGGCGTGGGAATGGAAAAGGCTAAGAGAATTTGGAGAAAAGAGAGAATGATGAATGATGAGAATGAATGAGGAATGCTTGAGGGATGCCTGAGGAATGATGAATGAAGGAATGAGAGGGTCTTATTTATAAGTGAGGAGAGGGGGATAGTTTGCAAAAAATAGTGGATGTTAACCTCTTCAAATCTCCTCAAATTGTGGTCGGCCATGCTTAGTGGCTTTTGACTTGATTTTTGCTTGATTTTTAAGCAATTTTGGATGCCACACAATTCAGGACTGAGACTCGGTCAATCGTAAATTTTCAGGCAAATCTTTAATTTCTTCAACACTTCAAGGACCTTGTGTAATTAAACCAAAGAATGGTTTTAATGGACAGCCATGTGTAGCCGGATATTGGGTTGACTTGGTCTCTAATTTGGACAGTTTTGTAATCCAACAAAGCTATCAGATCTATCCAGAATAAATCAACAAGTTAGAGGACCAAAGAATAAAATTTATCCAATTTAATTAATTAATTAAAACAGAAATTATTAATGAAATGTTTTAAAATGAATTATTAAATATAATTTTATTATTTATTATTTAATTTAATCATGCATGGCCCACTTTATGTCTTAAAAATATAATATATTCAAATTAATACAAAATAAGCCATTTATTGCATGAAAACTATATAATAAAGAATAAAATCACATTTTATTAATTTCTATTTCCTAATTTCATATTTTCACATATTTCATTAATTTATTAAACAATTACTTAGTTTTAACAATGGATTTAAGTAAAAAGGTGATAAATTACATAGGAAAAATCCTATATATTTTTCCCTTTACATACCCCCAAACTTAAATCATTGCTCGTCTCGAGTAATGTTTATGCACATCAAAAGGTTTTGCTAAGGCAAAATTGCTAATTGTGTAAGCAACATCAATCTTTGTTTCATAATCATGCAGTAATAACTTCATGCTTATCAATCTTCTTTATTAACAAGTAATTCATATGTAAACATTCCTTAAGATTATACTAAGCTTCAAAATATGCCAATATGAATCATAGTTTTCATGTATGTCACAGCCATAGATAACATTCTTCATTCAACATAATTTCCTATCAATCAAGCAAACAATCACAAGGCTTATTTATGATCTTCATATGTTGAACTTAGGACTTCCTCTCCTCTAATGTAGGTGGCATAATCATCAAATCAATAGGTCTTTTATAAGGTTGTAATAGGGTTCAGTTAAAGGTAGGGATTTTAAGAGATGAGACATTTCGGTTTTAAAAATCTTAACCTTTAACTTTATCTTGGTTTTCTCGTAATATAACATTTTTCTT
The DNA here is from genome assembly GCF_007990345.1 of Gossypium hirsutum. Lineage (NCBI taxonomy): Eukaryota > Viridiplantae > Streptophyta > Magnoliopsida > Malvales > Malvaceae > Gossypium > Gossypium hirsutum. The sequence continues at coordinate 17,489,230 of NC_053438.1, forward strand.
TAAGTGAACATTTGGAACACCCCTAAACTTATTTTGAACTCAAGCTCATACATTTTTCCTTTTTGGAGATTGAGCGAACTTTTCTTCACTTTTTTTTAGCATGAGCACATACATCTTTATGAAAATTTCCTCATATGTTGATTCCCAAGACAACTTTAGTTAAGATAGGTGCACAAAATTAGAATAATTTTAAAAAGATGGTAACTAGCTTATAATGTAAGTTCGTTGCAAAAACAGGCCTTTAATCTCAAAATTACAGTTTTAAGGGTCTAATATCATATGGTTGGCTTGAAAAGGCTCAAATGGTCCAAAGAAATAGTGCGTATATCATTTTAGATTTTTATGTCCCCTAGGATTTCGCCTCAAGAAAGTTACAAAGTCAATTCTAAAGATATAAACTTTCATGCATGTCTAATCTAAAAAAAAAACTAAGTTTTCATGGCAAACATTACTAAGGCTAAGATCATACAAGCATTCCATTCTTCATGATAACATACTTTCACTTAGATAAAATCATCATTCATACTTTCATACAAACTATCTCAGTAACAAAAAAAATCTCTAAACATTCATTTACTAAAACATACTTATGAAAGAAATAATTGAAGCATACTTGAAAAAAAATTTAAAAGTTTGAGCAATTTATTTGCCTTACCCCTATTTAAAAAGAAATAATGTCCTCATTGCAAGAATAAAGTAATGAATGAAAACTGAACACCATGTAGGGTTGTAAAGAAAGAGAGGTGAGTCATTAAGACTACTTAAATACCAAGTCTTCCCTAATAACCCAATCCTAGACATGTTCATTCCCATTACCACATCACTTAGTCTTATTCTTTCTAAAGAAGTGTTAAGTTTGTTCATGTTTGCTATGTTTTATTCTGTAGAAATTAAATCCTAATTACGAAAGAAATAAATTTCTAAAGACCTAAAAATAATTAAATAAATAACAGGACAAGAATTCCCCATTTTATTTTTCTGACTCATTCCCCTTGTCTTCTTTAGCTCCATCTCCGCTTGCATCGTCAATATCTTCCGTCCATGTCTCAAAGATAGCATCTGGGAACTCAGGAACAAAGGTATTAGAGATATTCTTAAAGGTATTTCGAATTGAGTCATCTCTAATTTTTGTATATTTCCAGTAAGTTTTTTGTTGATTATGCATGAACTTGCACATATCTATCAAAATTGACAACTCCGATTTCCTTGAAGTACTTGCAGAAGTCGGCATAGGAGTTGTATATTCAGGTTCAACACTTAGCTTGATTGGTTCTTCTTCTGGCTTAACTTTTGGTTCAGGAATGTTCGATTCCTTATCAGATTCTTCCTCTTCAGTGTCTGTGACTGAATTAGCTTAAGTTTCAGTTCCATCTGTTGACTCCTCTGTATCTGGCTCAGTTGGCTCTTCTTGCTCGCCTTGATTCAGTTCATGCACCCTCTCTACTAATCTTTTAAGATCATAATTTGTAATGCATCCTTGAACATATCTCCCCTTCAGATTTGCTTGTATTTTAACACGGGTCTTTAAGCAAAGTGAAGTGATTAATGATGGGAAATAAATACTTCCTGCCTTCTTTTTAACACAATCGTGAATCTCTTTGAGGATAATTTTCCCAACATTAATGGACTTTTCTGTCAAAATTGCATATAATAAAAGCATCCATTCCATCGAGATGGTGAAACTATGTGAGATAGGCATAAAACTGTAGCGAACGAAATAAAACCATACCTTTGCTACTCATTTTAAGTATTCTCTTCGACAAGAATGACTCCTATACTTTTTATAATCTATTGGGATCCCAAATTTTTCACAACATTAAGCACTTGTTGAAGAAAATCCCATTTGATATTGTTCATCATAGGGTAGTACTCATCTTCTTCAATATCAGGTAAATTAAAAAAAAATCATTGATGGAATTAAAAGTAAGAGGTACCTTTTTCTTTCGAACGATGACTTCAGTGGCATCTTGCGTAGTCAAACTAGCATAAAATTCTCGATCTAGTTCATCATCGGGAAGTGAACGAGCATCACAAAATCATTCCCACTTGAGAGCATTGATTTTCTTTCTAATTAGTATAGGAACAACCATCAAATCATTACTCTTCAAGTCAAAACCTTTTTCCAGCATTATAGGTTGATGCTTGAAGATTGAATCAAATCTCTCTTTCACTTCTTCATCGATCAAAATCAGGTTTTCAAGAGTAGTTTTTGAAGATCTAGTTCTTTTGCGAGACATGGTATCTTTTCCCGAAAATTTGGCAAAGTTTCTGCACAAAAGAGAAAAGAGAAATCGGCGAAGTGTGTAGAACTTGCTACGGCAAAAATCTTGCGACGAAAATAGGGAATTTCGGCAAAAAAGGAAGAGAATTAGGGTTTCTTTCAGGATTTGAGGTTGACGGCACAAAAAGGAGATTTAGGGATTTTTAGGGTGTAAGCAAATTGCTTTGAAGGATATGAAAATTAGTAGAATGGAGAGGGGTTTATATAGGAAAAAATTAAGGTAACATGCAGCAAAAAAATAGCTACATTAGGGTCACTTGGGCGGCAAGCAATGGGTGTGACAGTAAGGCATGAATTTTTCCGTCCTTTTTGCTGTCTTGGGCCTCAAACTCAGATTGTATCTTACTAAAACAAATTGATTAGTACTTGGGCCAAATTTGACCCCCTTTATTAACATAAAAAATTAAAATTTAAACAGAATAAATGAAATTTTAAAAAAAATTAATTCTTAATTAGAAAATTTCTTCTTAACGAATTACATTAAATTAATTCCAAAGAAAAGTTGGAGAGGTCACAGCGGTCCCGTTTAAGTTCCAATCTCCTTAGATAGAATTGATTAAATGTAATAAGTTAAGAAAATAAGTTCTAATTATTTACTTATTTACAAAATGAGTTCATGAAAAATTAAAGGTCTGTTAATTTGAGCGATGATTCAACTCGCTCAACTACACCATCCTAGTAGTGTTAGAGATGTTGACCATTAACATTAAACGTACCTCTGTAATTGTTGTATAATTCAATAGCTCCAGAAGGGTAAACTCGGTAGATGGTATAAGGTCCTTTCCATCAGGATTTAAGCTTCCCAAGAAATAACTTCAACCTTGAATTAAACAACAAACCTTCTAACATTCTTTTATAACAGCCCGATTTTAGGCCTAGTCAGAACAGTGGTTTCGGGACCACAAATCTGACGAGGAAAAATTTATTTTTATTATATTTTTATGGTCTACAATTTCACGGAATTATTTTGTGAAAATTTTGTTCAAAAAGTTCGACGTTTGGGCACTCAATTTAGCTAAAAGGACTAAATTGTAAAAAGTGAAAAAGTTGAGTTCTACATGTTAGAAGTGTCCAATTGTTATTAAATTTTAAATTGGAGGTCCTTAAATGGTAATTAGACCATTTGTTAACTTGTTGGACAAAAACGAACAAGAGATAAGTGAAATAGGAAAATTTTAAGTTGGGGGTATTTTGGTCATTTAGTAATTAAAAGAATTAAAAAGGCTAAAATAGCCAATCCATCTTCTCCATGGTGAACGAAATCAGCAAGGGGGAAGCCATATTTAGGGTTTTCAAGCTTCCAAGCTACATAGTAAGTGATTCCAAGCCCCGTTTTTAATGTTCTTTACGTTTTTGGAGTCCTAGTAACTTGATTTAGCTTATTTTAGCAATAATTTAACCTAGGGTTCATATTTGGAAAAATACCCATAGGTGAAATGTGTTTATTTTGATGTTTTATGGTAGAATATGAAGCTTGAAATTATGTTAAATAACTTTTGCTAGCCGATTTTAAGTGAAAACGAGTAAATTGACATAATCGATAAAAATACCTAATGTTCATAAGTAAGTGTTAGAGTAAAAGTTTGATGTTGCCATAGAAGGGAAAAATGTTCAGCATGTCATAAAACATAATAAAAAGGAATAAAGTTTAATTTCCGAGCCTAGGGGAAAAATCATAATTTTGTGAAACTTTAGGGGCAAAAATGTATTTTTTCCAAAATGTGATTTTTGGACTGGATTGTATAATGTGAGTTTTAAATAAGTTAAATGTGTTATTATAATTCAAGAAAGATAAGGAATTGACTTTGATTAGTGAAAAAGAAAAAAATGAGAAAAAGGGAGAAATTTCCCGATTGAACATTCGAAATAAAAAGGGATACGAATGAAGTGACAAAAATGATCACATGTGTGGTATGGACTGTGTGTAGGTCACTATGTGAAAGTGAAAGTGATGGTCACGTGTGTAGTACTATGTGCAGGCTACTACGTGTACCAGAATGATAGGTCGCATGTGTAGTACTAGGTGCAGGCTACTATGCGTACCGGATAGCTTCGATCACGTGTGTAGTACTATGTGCAGGCTACTACGTGTATCAGATAGTGATGGTCACATGTGTAGTACTATGTGCAGGCTACTATGTGAACCGGTATCATTAATTATAAGGTGGTTGCTATGTGCTGATCCCACCGGATATCATTGATTACAAAGGGTGGTTGTTATGTGCTGAATCCACCGTATATCTATTATTATTCCGAAGTGTTCATCGAGAAATTGACTAAGTGAAAATACATGAGATCATGTAACGATTAAGTGTGATTAAATGATGAATATATGTGTGGAATTGAATTGAATAATGATTGAAAGTGAAAAAGTGAAATTATAAAAAAGTAAAATTAGCAACAAAACAGTTTTGGATAGTAAAAATAGTGTGAATTTGAAAAATCACCAAAAATTGTGAATATTGAATTAGAGAGTGGATAAGATATGAAATGAAATCTTAATGATTCTATTTTTACATAAAAGAAATAGAGCAAGTAGAAGAGTTATATATTTTGATATATTTGAATTTTAGTGAGGCAGTGTCGGATTGATTTTGGAATCCCCTGTTTTGACTTTGAAAAATAATTAAAAATTGTAAAAAAAAATTATAAGTTATAATTTATATTCTTAGAATCCTTAATGAATCTATTTTCAAAGGAAATAAATTTAAATATCATCTGAATTTTGTACAATGAGATAATTCATTTTTAGTGAAGAGAGGTTAGAGATGTTGAGCAGTGAAACAGGGGTGACTTTAAAGAATAAACTGTACTAATTGGCTAAGCCAAAATTCTGAAAATTTTATGGTAAGAAGATATGTGAGTCTAGTTTTGGGGAAAATTAACATAACTTAATTTAGAGCTCTGTAGCTCCGGATAAAAATAATTTAGTGACTGTAACTCTACTAGACAGCTTTGAATTTAAATATAAGTGAATAGTGAAATTATGTATAATGCTATTTAAACATGTTATATACATAAAGGATGTGGGATGGAGAGGAGGAGGAGGAAAATAAAGTATATGAATGGATTGTGTATAATTGGTTAAATGTCTGATTATAATCGATAAATGTTGAAATAGGAGTGATGCTTATATTGGTGCATTACTGGTCATGGTAAGCTCATGAGAGAAAATAAAGTTTCATAGCATATGCATGTGGTATATTTGACATGAAAAGATGTCATGAGTGGCTCATGAATTAACTCATGTTGGTAAGTTGATGCATAATTATAGTATTCAAATATATACATATTTGTAATATTTTGCTATGTGATTCAGAAAAAGAGGAATCAATAGCATAATGAAAATTCGGCCATGGTGCTAGTTTATGTTAAAGGAGTGTTTTATGGCATATCTTAAGTAATGGAATGATATGAATTTTGAGATTAATTTGCTAGTCAAATAAATGACAAATGAATTGATTGCGTATTCGTAATTTTGACATATGCTTGGTATATGAAACGTAATAATATATGCTTGAATAAACTTTAAGTATTCGAATGACATGGATTTGATGGTGATAAAATTCGAACATTGAATTCATGAAGCATAGGTGATGTACTATTGTTGTGTGATAGCTTGGTTCGAGAAATTGATTAGGTAAATGGTAAGTAAAAGCATTTATGGATATAGAAGAAAATTTGGAGTGAATATGAAATTTAGCTCAATTAAATGATTTCATCAATTAAACATTGTGTATACCAGAATGTGTTAGTGAATTACATATTCGTAAATTGACATTCGAAGTTCAGTTAGTGATATATGAAAATAACATGAAAAGATTTATGATTGTGATTAATATTGATTCTGACTTAAAGTGGATTCTTCAATATTCGATTGATTTAACGGATATATTGAGCATATGAATGGGTATGTATTGGGCCTCGTAAACCCTAATTAGCGACTCGAAGATAATAATTTGAAATTTTTGAATTTGGATGAAGCTTTATAACTCAGTTTAATATGTTTATAAGTGTACTTATTCTGGTAATGCCTCGTACCCTATTCCAGCATAGAATACGGGTAAGGGGTGTTACAATGTGACATTACCATGTTTGACCCTAATGTTTCAGCCGGGTTTGGGGTGTTACATCTTTAAACTCGCGAGGTTGTATATGACTATCATACCATCTCTTTGATTTTTCTTTACATATTTTGGCATTCTTATAGGAAAACAACCTCAGCTCTTCCAACTCATCAAGTTGTAACATCCTTCTCTCTCCGGCTTGCTGAAGATCAAAGTTCAACTGCTTCAAAGCCCAGTGAGCTTTATTCTCCAACTCTAAAGGAAAATGACATGTATTTCCAAAGACTAACCGATAAGGAGTCATTCCTAACGGAGTTTTAAATGCTATTTGAACCATAAGTTCAACAAGGATAGCTCATTACAAGTTCCAAATATAAAAATTCTTATAAAAGAAAATAATTCAACTAGATGGTTATATAGTGGGGGTAAGTGCTTTAGAAGAGACCTAAGACATAACTAATAAGTTAAACTCCAGAAGAGATTTAGGTACTTGAAACTGAAGATTAAAATAATAAAAATAAAAGATCTTGATAAGTTATGTCAATTCGAGAAAATGTCAAACCGATAATAAAATCGGTCGACAATGGTTTTGCATACAATATTATTGTTGAAATAATGAAATAAAATGGGAATCTTGAATAAACCTATTGAGAAATATGGAATAGATTGTTCAAAATAGAAAGACACAACTCAAGTACAATTAAATTTATGGAGTTTTTAGACCAGTAGTCCAAATACCTAAAGATATAAAGCCAGTGAGGGTACAAATGAAGTAGTTTTGCATAAGCGGAATAAAAATATGAAGTTTTTCGCTAAGCCCTAGCATTAATTATGAAAAATATAATATTCTTTTGTGGTGGAGGCAATAACCTTTATATATATTATTAAACTGACAGTTCATAAAAGATTTAACTTATGTCTAATGGTTATTATTACAACCTTTTATGAATCATTATATAGTAAAGTTTATATTAAAATCCTTGAAGGATTTAGAATGCCAAAAGCATATTGAAATAATCTAAAAATTGTTCATTTATATGAATTGAAATAATTTGAACATATGTGGTAAATTTGACATAGTGAATAGTAGTTGAAGGAGGATTATAAAATGATCCAAAATACTTATTTGTGTTTTTATAGAAGAATCATGATTAAAGTTTGCTATGATTATTGTTGAAACTCATAAAGAGATCAAAATACATTTCCTCCAAATTTTCCCTTACTCATGACTTTCAAAATAATAGTGATATAAATGCTTAGCAAATACATTCGAATAGTTATTTGAAAAACTAGTATTCAAGATTAAATACGTAGAATATGAGGATGTATGTGATGTTTTCATGAGGGGGAGTAAATACGCGTTATATTCTTTTTCCCTTAATCGAGGGTTTTTCCCATTAGGTTTTCCTGATAAGGTTTTTAACGAGGTAGCATATTATGCATATTATAGATATGTGTACTCTTTTTCCTTCACTGGAAAATTTTTTCCCACATGGTTTTCATCTTAGTAAGGTTTTAACGAGACACGTTATCTACCAATGGACATCCAAGGGGAGTGTTATGAATATCTTATTAAGTGGATGTCCATCAAGATCAAGATAAGTTTTGATGTACTTTAAATTATAATAGTGATTAGAAATAGATCTCTACTTCATTTATACTTCTTATGCCTATAAATAGAGATTTTGGAGAAGCATTGTAAACATTCTGATTGATCAATAAAATATTGTAACACCCCAAAATAGGGCCGAGGATTTTTAGGGGTATTTTAGGGATTTTATTTTTAGAGTGTTTGGAATTCTATGATAGGGTACACCGTAGATTTTTTTTACTATGGTTTTTAGAAAATCAAATCAATTTTTGAAAATGAGTTTTAAATACATTTAATTTTGAAATAAGGACTGATTTGTAAAAGGGTCTAAATTGTGAGTTTTTAAAACGCTATTAAACCAAAATTTTAAAAACACCATATATTCCCTTCCATCTATATTAAGGTCATGATAGTTTCTCATTCATATTTTAGCGTTGTCACCCATTGAGTTTCCTAAGCATAAATATTCTAATTTTGATTCCTAAACTCTATTCCTTTGATTTCTATCTTCCTCATAGTCATAAACCTTCATAGAAGTTAAGAGAAACACCCAAAAACACCGGAATTTTCTCCATTGTCAAGCTTTCGGGTTTTCAATCAAACACTTAGATTTTCATCATCTAAGGTAACGATTCAACTTCTAATAAGTTTTTAATGTTATTTAATCTTTAAAACTAAATTATTAGCTATTAAATTGTATGTTTTTAATAAAAGCTAAAAATTGGGTCGTTAATGATGGATTTTGAGATCTTACGTAAAAATGTGGTTTCAAAATGTTTTTCAATTAGTTTTGGCATGGTTAAGAGGTTTCTAAACTTGTTTTGAAGTTTCAATAAAGATTTTTTTGAGTTTTAATGAATTTTCGTGAAAATAACTATAAACATGTCGAAAAAGTTGATACCATGAATTGAGTAGTTTAGCATACTTTAAGGGTTGGGAATTAGTCGTAGATGAATAATTAGATGAATGAAACTCGTTTTAAGTGAAAAGATTAAGTGTAGATTGAGATATTTGGATTTCAAGTTGGTTAAGTTAACGGTTTCGTTTATATGAGAACATAGCTTAGGCTTATGTTTTTGATTGCTTGTGGT